>NC_058105.1:56691428-57987142 GCF_020171115.1 Neogale vison
GCAAAGGAAACAAAAGCGAAAATAAACTTTTGGGACTTCATCAAAATCAAAAGCTTCTGTACAGCAAAGGAAACCATCAAGAAAACAAAGAGGCAACCCACAGAATGGGAGAAGATATTTCCAAATGACAGTAAAGACAAAAGGTTGATATCCAGGATCTATAATGAACTCCTCAAACTCAACACACTCAAAACAGGCAATCATATCAAAAAATGGGCAGAAGATATGAACAGACACTTCTCCAATCAAGACATACAAATGGCTATCAGACACATGAAAAAATGTTCATCATCACTAGCCCTCAGGGAGATTCAAATTAAAACCACATTGAGATATCACCTTACACCAGTTAGAATGGCCAATATGAGCAAGACAGGAAAAAACATGTGGTGGAGGGGATGTGGAGAAAGGGGAGCCCTCTTACACTGTTGGTGGGAATGCAAGTTGGTGCAGCCTCTTTGGAGAACAGTGTGGAGATTCCTCAAGAAATTAAAAATAGAGCTTCCCTATGACCCTGCAATTGCACTCCTGGGTATTTACCCCAAAGACACAGATGTCGTGAAAAGAAGGGCCATCTGTACCCCAATGTTTATAGCAGCAATGGCCACAGTCGCCAAACTGTGGAAGGAACCAAGATGCCCTTCAACAGATGAATGGATAAGGAAGATGTGGTCCATATACACTATGGAGTATTATGCCTCCATCAGAAAGGATGAATATCCAACTTTTATAGCAACATGGATGGGACTTGAAGAGATTATGCTGAGTGAAATAAGTCAAGCAGAGAGAGTCAATTATCATATGGTTTCACTTATTTGTGGAGCATAACAAATAGCATGGAGGACAAGGGGAATTAGAGAGGAGAAGGGAGTTGGGGGAAATTGGAAGGGGAGGTGAACCATGAGAGACTATGGACTCTGAAAAACAATCTGAATGGTTTGAAGTGGTTGGGGTGGGAGGTTGGGGGAACCAGGTGGTGGGTATTAAGGAGGGCATGGATTGCATGGAGCTCTGGGTGTGGTGCAAAAATAAGGAATACTGTTATGCTGAAAATAAAAATTAAAATAAAGAATGAGTTCTTGAACAAAATACAAATAAGTAAATAAATAAATAAATAAATAATGCGGTGCCAGTTTTTAGAATGCAAGAAAGGTTATAAACTAAATAAATAAAGTAGATCATACAGTATGCCTAAATGGTTTAAATGCAAACTAAGAGATACATATTTTCTTCTAGTGAAAGAAAATATTAATGCTTCAGGGAGGACTATATCCTGAAGGAAGTATTTAGAATGACTGAAGTACACAATCAATAGCATTGTATTTTGTTACAGCTTTTCTTATGGAAAGTCTGTTTAGATAGTCCAAAGAGACTTTTAATGTTTTGCTATTCATAGTATGTTAAGCCATACAGTTCATAGAGACCAGAGGTTTTCTACACTGAAGGAAAATAAATATAACTGATCTTGTTCTATATGTATAGGAGAGAGAAATCTTCTCCTTTCAGTTTTAACTCTTTTAAGACCAATGATAAGCCCAATTCACCTTCCATCATATATTAATGATTTTACCATTTTATTGTGGGGTGGCTGTGGACCAGGGCTACTTTTTTTTTTGACATGTGCTGTTGAGATGCATCATATAGCATTTCAGCACTATCTAATGTGTATTAATAAGTGTATTCTAGTTAAACTAGAACTCTAGAAAAGAAGCAGAGGGTTGACAATGAAACAGTATCTGGATTATTAGTTTTTTTAAATTTATTTATATGTAATCTGACCTAGATGGCCACTCCTACGTATGTAAAGAACACTTCTCTTGCTCCCTTCTGAAATTAAAGTGCCAAAATAACCATTTACTTTATACACAAAGGAAGAATTACCATATTTGTTACTGACCTTAAATGTCATCCACTTCTTATTTTGATATGTAAAAAGAAACAGAGGGTTAGCTACAGGAAGAGAATTGCTTCTTGGCAGGCATGTTTCTAGCACCCAGATTTTCTAACATCCAATAATCATTTGGCTTATTCTGCAACCTTGTAACTTAGTTTCAAATGCATCCCCTTATTTTTCCTCCTTTCCAAACCATCCTGATAGTTCTTTTTTCTTGCTTGACAGAAAGGATTCAGCCTGATCAAATGTAATCTAGTTATCTACAATCTACACAAATACTTTATAAATTGAAGCATGTACCAAATGCATTTTATAAATAATTATAATGGATATTGATAACATCCAAGATGGGAAATAATCAGAAATAGGAAGATTTTGGCTAGGAGGCACATGTCTCTCTTCATTTTCTCTTTTCTCTCTCTTTCTCTGTCTCACACTTCCAGAAACATTATTATAGTATTTGAATTCTATTAATATATCCAGCAGTTAATTCCAAAAGTAGACACAGATCATAAATGCAGTAAAAAGAAGATGGTGACGAGGAAAAGGAGAAGATAGAGTTGGAAATATCATTAAGAAACAGAAGCTAGGCACAAGTGGTGATTTAGACCATTTCACAGGTCAACTGAAAATATCAGTTGAGCTCCTTGAGTGTTTCACTTTCTGTCATTTTGTCAATAGGTCTTCCAGATAATGGTGATGATTATGAGTTTTATGAAAATTTTAAAATCTTGTAAATCGATACTCCTACCTAAGCCATCCCCTATGGAAAACAAACACACAAGATTTTACAAAAAGAAAGTTTAACCATCCATGTGCCAAAGTAGGCACATCTGTCTCCATAGAAAGACTAGAGACCCAGAAATCAGGGGTGTTTTACAAATTACTCATGGGGTGCCTGGGTGGCTCAGTCAGTTAAGCATCTGACATTTGGTTTCAGATTAGGTCACAGTCTCAGGGTTATGAGACCAAGCTCCATGTTGGACTCTGCATTCAGTGCAGAATCTGTTTGAGAGTCTCTCTCTCTCTCTCCCTTTGTCCTCCCTCAAATAAATAATTTTTTAAAAAATTACTCCTATACATTATTTCCAGTGGTAATATCAAAATTTTATGATTATTTACTGAAGTAAGGTGCAATTTTAAATTGGACCACCTCAGTAGGAATCCAACTTTTACAACCTATCTTGAGACTTTTTAGAAATATAGTGACACAAGAAAACTTATTTCCAATTCTTGCCATTATTCCCAGTTAGCTAGTTATGTGATTTTTCCTTCACTGACTATAAATTAGCAGCTAAAATAGAATAGAAACTTTTATTAAAATAGAAGATTTTATTAAGCTAATATGGAATAGAAGATCTTTATTAAATGTTCTGATACAGAGAAAATTAAACTTATAAATACACAGGGATTTACAGAGAAAAGTCAGTGTATAACCATAGCATAGAAAACACTAAGATCACTAGACTGAAGGCATAGAAGTTTTGTTTCTATTACTACTAATTTTCTACTATTATTAAATTGTGTAACTTTAAGGAAGGCACTGGATCTTTTTTTACCTTTCTTTTCTATAACAATAGGAAGAGTATTGGCTTCTTACTTGCCTCACAAGTATATCATAAAGGCATGAGGAGGTCAATAATTATATTTTGGCAATATATATATTTTAAAATAATTAAAGTGCTGATATGTATATATCATTTTTATATTAGTAAAGAATAAATTTCTCCATGATTATAAATGATATGCTATTGTAGTTAAAGCACTTAAATGAAGCGTTTTCTCCTGTTTGCCAAAAAGAAAATACTTTGTTCATTGGATAAATGTGTAAAAATAATACATATCTTAACACCCCAAAACACTCCTGGGAAACCTGCGCAGCACACACAAAGATGAAAAACAGTCTTTCTTTGGTCTTGTCATCTTTAACACTAAAATAATAGCCTATACATTTTGCTTATTTAGAATAAAAGACCTACTTCCTTTGCCTTTTGAAGCACTTGAAAATTAAAAAAAGAAAAACTAAAAATGCTGACCGCATAATAGCTGGCTATTCATGGTGGGTATAGAACATGAAAGGTTACAGTATGGATCTGTGCCTATGCATTTCTTTCAACTTCAGCAGCAATCTCCTGCTTCTGCTAACTTGGCAATCATACAGCTGACAGATTTCTGAGTTTTCTAAATAATACATGTACTTTTCTTCTAACACGTCAGTGCACAAGTATCAGTTCTGCCCCAGTGTTGTTCATGATGCTGATTCGACTTGACAGCATTCCATTAAACCAGTGAGTTGTTTCTTCTTCTTCTTCTTCTTCTTCTTCTTCTTCTTTTTCTTCTTCTTCTTCTTCTTCTTCTTCTTCTTCAGGGTTCCTTAAATATTCCTCTGAATGATGTATTTGTGGTTTTTTAAACAGATTATGAAGGAATCACATTTATAAGAAAACTTCATGGCAGATACAATCAGAAAAAAAAAGTTAAAAAACAGTAAAACTTTATAACAAAACACTTTTCCATTTCTCTTGATTCCTCAAATGTCACCCTTTTCCCTCCCTCAGCCCTAAAATAAAATCTCTACATTTCAAAACTCTGAACTTCTAAGGAAATACCACTGAAATATATAGTACTGCTTAGTATCTCTCTTGGGAAAGCAAAAACACATTCATTAAATCATGCATGTTAACTTCAGTGTCTACACAAGGAAAACAAATGCTTTTTTCCTTATTCAGTCCTTTATGAAATCAGGACTTTATGAAAGTCCTTTATGAAACCAGGACAATCCACTGATGCTCCATTGATTATGTGCAAGCAGTATAAAGCAGTCTAAAGCCAGAAAGTATGAAGAGAAGTGCATTTGTGCTCTATTTTTAGAATAAGGTAAATATTTTTTAGAGCAGTTGCTGCCCCATAAAATGTAAACCTTAAACATCTGGAGAAAAGAACTTTTGCCTCATGGTTAAAATGATTGAGATGTAAATAAGTCCAAGGGGGTTTTAAAGGCTTCTTTCAAATTTCTACAAGCCATTTAAGATAAATACTAGGATCTTATAATGCTCTCCTAGAGAAGGAACTTGTAACTATTCATGACCCAGCTGGTGAGACTTGACAATTTGATTCAGATTGAAAAAGAAACCTGGTTTGGGAATGCATCAGGTAAAGTAGACAAGGACGCTGTTTGCACGTGGAGAGTAATACTTACGAAATGTCTTTAATTTTGTTGGCAAGAAAGAGAAGTCAACAATCTTCAATAAAATTTAGAAATACTTTTCCTTATAAAATGTTCTGGGTTCAAAAAAGAGGTAAAATTTGAAACAAGCAGAGTTAAGTATTTGGGTCCCCAGATCCCCTCTTTTGTACTAGTTGTACACAATCTCTATCCATTAGGCTTTGTCCAAGGAACTCCCTCCTTTCATCAGCACCAACTCTCACACTTTCATTCACACTAATATGTAAACAACTAATAAATGTGAAAATTATAATACCCTAGGGAAATTTAAAATGAACTTTGTACTTTGCATTAGAGAAATACTAAGAGAGTTGACAATACCAGAAATATTGTGTTTTCCCAGATATCATTAAACATTTTTACTTACAGATAGAATCACCCCTGGTTAAGTTTCTTATACTAATTGATTAATTAAATCTGAATTTGCTAAAGAAAATATGTTTTTTGAGAATCCATGCCCAATCACCTTCCCTCAGTACGTCAGAAACCAAAACCCTGACACATGAGTGAAATATTTCCTACAGTGAGTGTCTACATTAAGGTTCTATATTGGGTTTCTACACTGAAGTCAGTGGCCTTAACTGAGATTTCTAGAAAGTTTCTCCATCTCTATTTTTTTTTTTATTCCTGGAGAGAAACTGATTTTCACTGTGTGCACTCAGGCATTTTTTTTTTCTCCCATATATACTTACTGCTGATTTATTAATAAAATTTAAGCATAAATATAGTCAGAGTATTTTGATAAATAATTACTTATGGTTAAGCATTATCCTTTTATTAACATAATATATATGTTTATATGTATGTGTACATAACAAATATTTATAAATGTTTGTGTGTGTCCTCTAGCTGCCATCTTATATCCCCATGTGTGTGCACCTTATCTCAGCTGGTCCTCCTATGACCACCTGAGCACCAATCCTAGTGCCACAGGTGGTCCCATTTTCATGCCAAAGAGATGAAAGAAACTATCATAAACCAGGAGAAACACACCAAACTTCAAGCACAAGTGTGCATTGGTGGGAAAAGAACTGCTCACCAAAAGAGGGGGTTCATAAAACAAGTACAAGAGATGATAAAAACAAAACAAAACAAAAACAAAAACTTCAGTCCTTCCTAAAGAAGTTTGGGGTAATATCTCTGGTATTGAATATGTTCATAAACCAAGGAACAGTGATCCACTTTAACAACCCTACCGTTCTGGCATCCCTAGCAGCAAACACTTTCACTGTTACAAGCCATGCTGAGAAAAAGCAGCTGACAGAAATGCTACCAAATATCTTAAGCCAACCAGATACAGACAGTCCAACTAGTTTAAGAAGACTGGCTGAAAAAAAAAAAAAAAGAAGACTGGCTGAAGCTCTGCCTTAGTAATCTGCAGATGGAAAAGCACCACTTGCTACCAAAGAGAAGGATGATGATGAAGTTCCAGATCTTGTGGAGGATTTTGATGAAGCCTCCAAATGAAGTAAACTGAATTGAGTCAACTTTGGAACAAGATAAAACTTGAAGAAGTTACTAGGAGCTGCTATTTTATGACTGCTTTTTAAAATCTTGTTCATAGATCTGATAAAATCCAGATTTCTATTATTTTTAAACCCAAGCCCCTTGGACACTTAAGTTTTTTTTCAGTTTTTGGCTTATTCACAATTCATTCTTTGCAGTTAATTAAGCAGAAGAACCCTGGGAATAAAGTTTGAAACAAAATTTAAAAAGTTATTTGCCTGTACTTGAGGAACTACAGAACACTCATAAAAGAAATCGAAGAAGACACAAAAAGATGGAAGACCATTCCATGATCTTGGATCGGAAGAATAAACATTGTTAAAATGTCTATACTGCCTAGAGCAATCTATACTTTTAATGCCATTCCAATCAAAATTCCACCGGCATTCTTCAAAGAGCTGGAGCAAATAATCCTAAAATTTGTATGGAATCAGAAGAGACCCCGAATCGCTAAGGAAATGTTGAAAAACAAAAATAAAGCTGGCGGCATCACCTTACCTGATTTCAAGCTTTATTACAAAGCTGTGATCACCAAGACAGCATGGTACTGGCATAAAAACAGACACATAGACCAGTGGAACAGAGTAGAGAGCCCAGATATGGACCCTCAACCATATGGTCAATTAATTTTTGACAAAACAGGAAAAAATATACAGTGGAAAAAAGACAGTCTCTTCAATAAATGGTGCTGGGAAAACTGGAAAGCTATATGTAGAAGAATGAAACTCGACCATTCTCTTACACCGTACACAAAGATAAACTCAAAATGGATAAAAGACCTCAAGGTGAGACAGGAATCCATCAGAATCCTAGAGGAGAACATAGGCAGTAATCTCTTTGATATCAGCCACAGCAATTTCTTTCAAGATATGTCTCCAAAGGCAAAGGAAACAAAAGCAAAAATAAACTTCTGGGACTTCATCAAAATCAAAAGCTTCTGCACAGCAAAGGAAACAGTCAAAAAAACAAAGAGGCAACCCACGGAATGGGAGAAGATATTTGCAAATGACAATACAGACAAAAGGTTGATATCCAGGATCTATAATGAACTCCTCAAACTCAACACACACGAAACAGGCAAAAACATCAAAAAATGGGCAGAAGATATGAACAGACACTTCTCCAATCAAGACACACAAATGGCTATCAGACACATGAAAAAATGTTCATCATCATTAGCCCTCAGGGAGATTCAAATTAAAACCACATTGAGTTATCACCTTACACCAGTTAGAATGGCCAAAATTAACAGAACAGGAAACAACATGTGTTGGAGAGGATGTGAAGAAAGGGGAACCCTCTTCCACTGTTGGTGGGAATGCAAGTTGGTGCAGCCTCTTTGGAGAACAGTGTGGAGATTCCTCAAGAAATTAAAAATAGAGCTTCCCTATGACCCTGCAATTGCACTCCTGGGTATTTACCCCAAAGACACAGATGTCGTGAAAAGAAGGGCCATCTGTACCCCAATGTTTATAGCAGCAATGGCCACAGTCGCCAAACTATGGAAAGAACCAAGATGCCCTTCAACGGATGAATGGATAAGGAAGATGTGGTCCATATATACTATGGAGTATTATGCCTCCATCAGAAAGGATGAATACCCAACTTTTGTAGCAACATGGATGGGACTGGAAGAGATTATGCTGAGTGAAATAAGTCAAGCAGAGAGAGTCAATTATCATATGGTTTCACTTATTTGTGGAGCATAACAAATAGCATGGAGGACAAGGGGCGTTAGAGAGGAGAAGGGAATTTGGGTAAATTGGAAGGGGAGGCGAACCATGAGAGACTATGGACTCTGAGAAACAGTCTGAGGGGTTTGAAGTGGCGGGGGGGGTGGGAGGTTGGGGTACCAGGTGGTGGGTATTATAGAGGGCACGGCTTGCATGGAGCACTGGGTGTGGTGAAAAAATAGTGAATAATGTTTTTTCTGAAAATAAATAAATTGAAAAAAAAATTAATTGCCTAGTTTTAAAAAAAGTGTGTGTGTAATTTTGGGTGTGATAATTCCCTTGAAAGGGCTTTTATTTAACTATTTTAAGGTTTAGGATTAAGGCTTTTGTCTTTCCATACTGTAAGCCAGAAGATAAAGGAAAAGTCCTAAGAATATAATAATTTCCCTGAGGACATACCTGAATCCATAAACAATGTATTTTTTAAAGGACATGTACTGTGATGATCACTGGGTGTTATACTTACCTAATAAATCACTGAACATTGCATCAAGGACTAATTATGTACTATACAGTGGCTAACTGAACATAATAAAAATTTTAAAAATTAAAAAATTTAAAAAGATTTTGTTTATTTGAGACAGACAGAGAGAGAGAGCACAGAAAGGGGGAGGGACAGAAGGAGAAGCAGGCTCAGATGTGGGACTTGGTCCCAGGACACTGAGATCATGAACTGAGCTGAAGGCAGATGCCCAACCAACTGAGCCTCCCAGGCACCCCCATAACAATGTATGTTAAGAAAGTTCAGTCACTGACAAACTTCCCAACATGTAACTCCGCTTCTTGTTCTCCTGTTCATGATATTTCAGCAGGAAAGTCTTGTGAAAGCCTCTCCCCACACCTGGAGTCAAATAGTCATGTGTTTATCTCTGGTAGTAAAACTCTTTGCACTCTTCTTGGACTCAATTTTTGTCCCTTAAACAATCTTACCTCCACCTGACCAGTAAGTAGGCAAGGGTTGGAATGCTAGGTTAATTCTAGAAAGAATGTTCAAAATCATTGGTTTTGATGAAATGCTGCTATAATGAACCCTTTGTGGTATGATTTATTTCTCTGTTCCATATCAATATACTATAAAATTTTAAAAAGTCAGAAGTCAGTTCTTCTCTCCCTACCTCAACTAAAATATCATATATCATTTCTTACTCCTTGAAGTAACAATCTTTTCTATTTTCAACATTCGTGGGGGCACTGGAGTTTCTGCTATCCAGCAGGATCAGCTTTCCTGTTAAAAAGGGAATTGTAATGTTGGAATATCATGAAATCTGCACAACAAAGGACAGAGTTCAGAGTAGCTAGGATATGTATGATCAATTACAATCTATTTTTTGAAACTATCTCTGAATATGTAATCCAGGAATTTCACTTTGGGAATATAAAATATTACAGACACTTCAGAAAATAATTTGGCATTTCTTTAAAATAGTAAACATAGAGTTACCATTTGACCCAGAAGTTCCACTTGTAGTTATATACCCAAGAGACATGAAAACATATGTCCACCTAAAACCTTGCACGTGAACATTTATAGTAGCATCATTTATAATAAGCAAAATGTAGAGACAACTTAAATGTTCATCAACAGATTAATGGTGAAACAAAATATACTCTCTTTATATGATGGAATATTATTCAAGCATTAGAAACCAAGACATAATATTTTCAAGTTTCATCCATGTTGTAGCATTTATCAGTACTTCTTGGTTTCTAATGCTTGAATAATATTCCATCATATAAAGACAGTATATTTTAAAAAATACATTGTTTATGGATTCAGGAATTTCAGAAAGAGAATTCAGGCTAACAATTATCCAGGCAATAGCTAGGTTGGAGAAAGCCATTGGTGACAAAACAGACTTGATTAGGGCAGAACTGAAAGCCACCAGGGATGATGTTCACAATGTTAGGGCAGAACTGAAAGCCACAAAGGATGATGTTCATAATGCTCTCAATGAGTTCCAATCTAATCTAAATTCCCTAAAATCTAGGGTAACTGAGACAGAAGATAGAATTAGTGATCTGGAGGACAGACAGATAGAGAGAAAGGATTAGGAGGAAGCCTGGAACAAACAGCTTAGAAGCCACTAAATCAGAATTAGGGAAATAAATAATGCCATGAAACATTCCAATGTCAGAATTATTGGAATCCCTAAGGAGAGGAGAAAGAAAGAAGTCTAGAAGATATAGTGGAACAAGTTGTCCATGAAAATTTTCCCAATCTTGCAAATGGAACCAGCGTTCATGTAGTAGAGGCAGAACAGTCTCCCCCCAAGATTACAGATTCTCGAAAGTCCTTGAGACACCGGATAGTAAGAATGAGGAATTATAATTGTAGAGAAACTTTCTTGAAGGCAGCTAGGACAAAAAATCTTCTTACGTACAGAGGAAAGCCCATCAGAATAACGTCAGATCTATCCACAGAAATGTGGCAAGCCAGAAAGGGCTGGCAAGATATATTCAGGGCACTAAATGAGAAGAACATGCAGCCAAGAATACTTTATCCAGCAAGACTGACATTCAAAATGGATGGAGAGATAGAGTTTCGAAGACCAGCAAGGCTTAAAAGAGTATGCGACCACCAAGCCAACACTACAGGAAATATTAAGGGGGGTTCTATAAAAGTGGAAAAATCCTAAGAATAGCATTGAATAGAAATATAGAGACAATCTACAGAAAGAAAGACTTCAAAAGTAACACAATGTCAATAAAAATGTATCTTTCTATAATCACTCTCAATGTGAATGGCCTAAATGCGCCCATAAAATGACACAGGGTTGCAGATTGGATAAAATGACAGAATTCATCCATATGTTGTCTACATGAGACCCATTTTGAACTTAAGGATACATCCAGACTGAAGGTGAAGGGATGGAGAAGCATCTTTCATGCCAATGGGCCTCAAAAGAAGGCCGGGGTAGTGATTCCCATATCAGATAAATTAGATTTTAAACTAAAGATTGTAGTCAGAGATACAGAAGGACACTACATAATTCTTAAAGGGACTATCCACCAAGATGATCTAATAATTGTAAATATCTACGCCCCCAATATGGGAGGAGCCAACTACATAAGAAAGCTAATAGATCACATACTGGGTCACAAGTCAGGACTCAAGTGATACCAAAAGACTGAGATTATTCCCTGCACATTCTCAGACCACAATGCATTGAAACTGGAGCTCTATTGCAAGGAAAAGCTCGGAAGGAACTCAAACACCTGGAAGCTAAAGACCACCTTGCTTAAGAATACTTGGATCAACCAGGAGGGCAAAGAAAAACTTAAACGATTTATGGAAGCCAATGCGAATGAAGACACGTCACTCCAAAACCTATGGGATACAGAAAAGGCAGTCCTAAGGGGGAAATACATTGCCATCCGAGTCTCCCTTGAAAAAAATTGAAAAATCCAGAATACACCAGCTGTATCTACACCAACTGGAGAATCAATAGCAAATTAAACCAACTCCACACACAAGAATGGAAATAATCAAGATTAGAGCAGAGATCAATGAGGTAGAAACCAGAGATACAGTAGAACGTAACAATGAAACTAGAAGATGGTTTTTTGAAAGAATCAATAAGATCGATAAACCATTGGCCACACTAATCCAAAAGAAAAGAGAGAAAGCCCAAATTCATAAAATTATGAATGAAAAGGGAGAGATCACAACTAATACCAAGGAAGTAGAAACAATCATCAGAAGTTACTATCAACAGTTATGCTAGTAAGTTAAGCAACCTAGATGAAATGGATGCATTCCTGGAAAACTATAAACTCCCAAAATTGAACCAGGAAAAAATTGACAACCTGAAGAAACCAATATCTAGCAACAAGATGGAAGCAGTGTTCAAAATCCTCCCAAAAAACAAGAGCCCAGGATCTGACGAATTCCCTGGGAAATTCTATCAAACTTTCAAAGAAGAAATAACACTTATTCTTCTGAAGCTGTTTCAAAAAATTGAAGCAGAAGGAAAACTTCTAGACTCTTCCTATGAAGCCAGCATTACCCTGATCCCCAAACCTGGCAAAGACCACACCAAAAAGTAAAATTTCGGACCAATAACACTGATGAATATGGATGCTAAGATTCTCAACAAGATCCTAGCAAACAGGATCCAACAACAAACTAAAAAAGATTATCCATTATGATCAGGTGGGGTTCATCCCTGGGTTACAAGGAGAGTTCTACATTCGCAAATCAATCGATGTGATAGAACAAATCAATAAAAGAAGAGGGAAGAACCACATGATCCTCTCAACTGTTGCAGAAAAATCATATGAAAAATCCAGCATCCCTTCCTGATTAAAGTGCTTCAAAGTATAGGTATAGAGGGAACATTCCTGAACCTCATCAAATCTATCTATGAAAGACCCACATCAAATATCATCCTCAATGGGAAAAAGCTTGCAGCCTTCCTGTTGAGATAAGGAACACAACAAGGATGCACAATCTCACCACTCTTGTTCAACATAGTATTAGAAGTCCTAGCAACAGCAATCAGACAACAAATACAAATAAAAGGTATCCAAAATGGCAATGAAGAAGTCAAACTCTCTCTCTTTGCAGATGACATGATTCTTTATATGGAAAACCCAAAAGACTCCATCCCCAAACTACTAGAACTCATACAGCAGTTCAGCAACGCCAGGGATGGGGGAGTTGGAGAATTGCGGAGTGACTCCTAATGGTCACAGGATTTCTTTTGAAGGTAATGAAAAATGTCTGGAATTAGATAATGGTGATAGTTACTATGAATATAGTAAAATAACTGGGTTGTACAATAAAAAGGGTAAATTTTGTTACGTGTGAATTGTATTTTAATAAAACTCATAAAAATTTCACTTTGTGACAAAATGGATGGACTTTGATGGCATTATGCTAAGTAAAATAAGTCAGATGGAGAAAGACAAATACTGTGTGATTTCACTTTATGTGGAATCTAAAAAACAGAACAACTAAGCTCATAGATACAGAAAACAGATTGATGTTTGTGAGATGAAGGAATACAAAAGGTACAAACTTCCAGTTATAAAATAAGTCATAGTGATGTAATGTACAACATAGTGCCTATAGGTGATAACAGAATACTTCATATTTGAAAGTTGTTAGATGAGTAAATCTTAAATGTTCTCATCAAAAAAATGTAACGATGTATGATGACAGGTGTTAAATAGATTTATTGTGGTGATCTCACAACATATATAAATGTCAAATCATGCTCTATAGTTAAAACTAATATAGTTATATGTTGATTACATTTCAACAAAGAAATGTTATATAATTGTTTTCTAGTCCCAATGTGCAGAATATTTGGAGCTGATAGATTAACATTAACCTGAGTCACAAAAGAATAGAAACTTTTGAACAATTTACAAGATTTCTGTATAATAAAAGCTGATTTTTCAAGACAAAAATCCCCTCACTTTAGATACTTAAAAACTTTTAACTTCCCACTAAAGACACAAGTGTTAATTGAACTTGAATTCAATGCATGCAATAGGTCATCACATACACTGGTCATATTCATACAGCAGTAATAATGATATCCAATATCATAGAACCAGAGGGAATTACAGTTTAGAAAAAAAAAGTTTATTTCTATATTCCTTACACTAATATGTTCACTAACTGTGAACATTCACTAAATGTGAAAGAATGTTTAATGTTCCCAGGTGTAAAAGTTTATGCATATTAAACTGCCCTTTATAAAGGAAATATAAATTAAAAAGTGCATAACGACTATTTTAATTTTTATACACATATACACTCTTAAGAGGTAGATATGTGTTGTAAATCAGGTTTTGAAATCTGGCATGGTAGTAAGCTAAGCAATTTACTATTGAATTTCTTTCAAGTTCAACTCATTTACAAAATTTTATTTTTAAAATAAAATATAGCAATAATCAGCTATTGTAAACCCCATTTATGAACACAATCTCCCAAGTAACATATACATGACAACTCATTTACAATAATTTCTCCAAAGGTTTCAGAGGAAGGAATTAAAATTCTATTTTTCTTGGTCTAGTTTAAGAGCTATTCCTTATATTTTCCCTTTCTGTTTTTTGTCACCTGTTTGTTTAATCTTTAAGCAAAATATGTGTTTCTTAGAAGATACTGCAAATCGATTTGCAAATACCTTGTAGAGAACAGTATGGTGGGTAACACTTAGCATAACTTCCTAAAGATCAAGACTTGTCAGATGAAACTAATCTCCTTCTGTGACAGAATTACAGCCTGAGGATAAAGGGAAAGCAATAGATATAATTTATTTTGACTTTAACGAGCTTTTGAGACCAGTCTTAACAAGTGGCTCATCAATAAAGTGTGAAAATCCAGGCAGGTCACATGGCTAGAGAGAGTTCCCAGAAGGCAGAAGGGGAGCACTCAAAGGTGGTCACCCCTGAATTAATGTCAGTATGGGGCAATGATAAAAATATCTCATAGATCCCAAAGGGAGTCAAACATTTTTATCAGTGTCCTTAACACAAATATAGGGTATTTT
This sequence comes from Neogale vison, assembly GCF_020171115.1. Classification (NCBI taxonomy): domain Eukaryota; kingdom Metazoa; phylum Chordata; class Mammalia; order Carnivora; family Mustelidae; genus Neogale; species Neogale vison. Next base: position 56,706,294 of record NC_058105.1, read on the forward strand.
GATCAGGTGACACTAGAATAAAACTTCTGATAATGGGTTCAGAATCCAAAGTGACATTGCCACATGGAAGACAAAATAAGAGAAAAATTATATGGAATTTCAGAGCACTGGATTCAGGAGAGTACCCATTAAATAAACATAAGTTAAACAGATAAAGGAGACAGAAAGATGTTCATGTATCATAGAAATGAAGATTAGAATTCAAAAACAATAAAAATTATTTCAAACTCCCTCATTTTAATTAAGGCACAAAAATAGAACAGGACTTGTTCAAATCATAAACAGAACAAAACTGTAGCAGAAATACATGTTTAGAATTAATGTGCAAAAACTTAAAAATGCTTAAAGAGCTTAACATGTAGAAATGAAGACAGGAGATCCAACAATGGCTAGATTCTCCCTCAGAAGTGGATTTCTGCCCTTTGCTCAATTAATAGTCTATTTGGGGGAAGGAGGAAAGAGTAGTATTAAGAATAAAGACAAAGAATTATTAATGTCTGAAAACTAAGATCAATAAGGAAAGATCACATTGTTTTGAATTATTCATAATGAAAAAAGATAATGCTTAGGCTTAACTTGGAGGTGTTTTTATGCAAACTACCTTAATAACACTGACAGAACAAGTTCTTAATCCACTATATCAGTTTTTAAGAGTAGACATAATAAATAATTCTCCATTAGTCAGAGTTTCTTATGCCTAGGGTAAGTTTTTGAAAGATCTTTAAAAACACAATGGATTCTGGGAGACCCTGGCTGGCTCATTTGGCAAAGCAAGCTCTTAATCTTTGGTATTGTCAGTTTGGACCCCACATTGGGTGTAGAGACTCTTAACTTTAGGAAATAAACTGAGGGTTGCTAGGGTGGAGGTGGATGGCGGCATGGGGTAATTGGATGATGGGCATTAAGGAGGGCACATGATGTGATGAGCACTGGATGTTATATGCAACTGATGAATTACTGATGTCTATATCTGAAACAAATGAAACTAAATGTTGGCTAATTTTATTTAAATTAAAAAACAGTGGGAAAGCAAATAAACAAAAGAAACCAATTGGTTCTTCTGGCCTACATTCCTTTTTAAAGGGCTATAGGCATGAAAGTAAGATGGATAAAGTGCCCAATTCACAATTCTATAAGAAAGACATCTAAAACCAGTTCTCAGCATCAGGATCCAAAAAAAAAAAAAAAAAGCATGTTTCACTGGATTCTCTAGAACCATCTTGTTTCTTATCTAAAGAAGTGTTTGGATGACATGAAGAATGAAGGTAACTTTGGGATTTTCTATTTCAACTTTGGAAGTTAATCAACCTTATATAATTTGATTCTTTTCACTATAGGCTATATTGTCTAAAACATAAAGTGTTCAACATATGCTCAGAAGATAAACCAACACAAAAGTCAGAACAAGCAGGGACTCAGAGGATAAAAATTTACATGATTAACATCTTGGGTTCTCTAGAGGAAGTCACCGTGCACAGTTCTTACTGAAAAATAAACAATATAGTTGAAAAATACTTTGCTTATTTCTACTTCCATTTATTTCTAAATGGGCAATCCTTGAAGTCTTTGTTATATTAAAAAAAAAGGATCTGCTTCTGTATAATTATATTTCTGATTTGACAGCTACAATTATAATCATTCCAGCATCTATTTCCTACAAACTCCCCACAGCCATTACATTTAATGATTAATTATAAAGCTCCATGAGCAATAAGACATATACTAATTTCCTAAAACAATAAAAGACAGAATTTCTCATTTGGAGCTAAATGAAACATGAACACATTGTTATTCATGCTGAAATCTTGATGCAAAGTCATGGTGCAGCCATTACAGAAGCTATTAAACAAAATCTCAATCAAAGAAACTATAGGTATGCCTTCAAAAGAGAAAATACTGTTTTGCCTAAGAAATTTCTAACATCTAAGCTTGCTTCCTGCCCCCTCCCCCACGATTTGGTGTCCCTTCTGATTTGGTTAAAGCACATTTTCCTGGGATCTGTGCCACCCTTTTAGTATTTTATTTACTCCTTCATATTCTTATCTGGAAAAAATGACAAGGCAGAAAAATTCATCACCAAAAAACAAAACAAAACAAACAAACAAACAAACAAACAAAAAAACAAGAGGGAGTACTGAAGACTAGGGACCTAATCAATACAGACATTGGAAATATGTCAGATATAGAAATATGTCAGAATGACAATTCTCAAGGTTCTAGCCAGGCTCAAAAAAGGCATGGAAGATATTAGAGAAACCCTCTCAAGAGATATAAAAGCCCTTTCTGGAGAAACAAAAGGACTAAAATCTAACCAAGTTGAAATAAAAAAAAAAAAAGCTATTAATGAGGTGCAATAAAAAATGGAGGCTCTCTTCAAGCTCTCTGCTCAGCAGGGGGCCTGCTTCCTCCTCTCTCTCTGCCTGCCTCTATGCCTACTTGTGATCTCTCTCTGTCAAATAAATAAATAAAATCTTTAAAAAAAATAAAATAAAATAAAATAAATGGAGGCTCTCACTGCTAGGATGAATGAGGCAGAAGAAATAATTAGTTATGTAGAAGACCAAATGGCAGAGAATAAAGAAGCTGAGCAAAAGAGAGACAACTACTGGACCATGGAGGGAGAATTCAAGAGATAAGTGATACCATAAGATGAAACAACATTAGAATATTTGGGATTACAGAAGAAGAAGAAAGAAAGAGGGGAGCAGAAGGTATATTGAAGAGAATTTTTATAGAGGATTTCCCTAATATGGCAAAGGGAACAAGCATCAAACTCCAGGAGGTGCAGAGAACCCCCCTCAAAATCAATAAGAGTAGGTCCACACCCCGTCAACTAACAGTAAAATTTACAAGTCTTAGCGACAAAGAGAAAATCCTGAAAGCATCCCGGGAAAAGAAGTCTGTAACATACAATGGTAAAAATATTAGATTGTCAGTTGACTCATCCACAGAGACCTGGCAGGCCAGAAAGAACATGCATGTTATATTCAGAGCACTAAATGAGAAAAACATGCAGCGAAGAATACTATATCCAGCTAGGCTATCATTGAAAATAGAAGGAGAGATAAAAAGCTTCCAGAACAAACAAAAGCTGAAAGAATTTGCAAACAACAAACCAGCTCTACAGGAAATATTGAAAGGGGTCCTCCAAGCAAAGAGAGAGCCTAAAAGTAGTAGATCAGAAAGGACAAGAGACAATATACAATAACAGTCACCTTACAGGCAATATAATGGTACTAAATTCATATCTCTCAATAGTTACCCTGAACGTAAATGGGCTAAATGCCCCAATCAAAAGACACAGGACATCAGAATGGATTTAAAAAAAAAACCCATCAATATGCTGCCTACAAGAAACTCATTTTAGACCCCAAAACACCTCCAGATTTAAAGTGAGGGGGCGGAAAACAATTTACCATGCTAATGGACATCAGAAGAAAGCTGGGGTAGCAATTCTTATATCAGATCAATTATATTTTAAGCCAAAGACTATAATAAGATATGAGGAAAGGCACTACATCATACTCAAAGGATCTGTCCAACGAGATATAGCAATTCTTATATCAGATCAATTATATTTTAAGCCAAAGACTATAATAAGATATGAGGAAAGGCACTACATCATACTCAAAGGATCTGTCCAACATAAATATCTATGTCCTCAACATGGCAGCAGCCAACAATATAAACCAATTAACAACAAAATCAAAGAAACACATTGACAATAATACAATAATAGTAGGGGACTTTAACACTCCCCTCACTGAAATGGACAGATCATCCAAGCAAAAGATCCACAAGGAAATAAAGGCCTTAAATGATACACTGGACCAGATGGACATCACAGATATATTCAGAATGTTCCATCCCAAAGCAACAGATTACACATTCTTCTCTAGTGCACATGGAACATTCTCCAGAATAGATCACATCCTGGGTCCTAAAGCAGATCTTAACCAGTATCAAAAGACTGGGATCATTCCCTGCATATTTTCAGACCACAATGCTCTGAAGCTAAAACTCAATCATAAGAGGAAATTTGGAAAGAACCCAAATGCATGGAGACTAAACAACATCCTTCTAAAGAATGAATGGGTCAACTAGAAAATTAAAGAAAAGTTGAAAAAATTCATGGAAACAAATGATAATGATAACAGAATCGTTCAAAATCGGTGGGACACAGCAAAGGCAGTCCTGAGAGGAAAATATATAGTGATACAAGCTTTTCTCAAGAAACAAGAAAGGTCTCAAATACACAACCTAACCCTACACCTAAAGGAGCTGGAGAAAGAATAAGAAAGAAACCTTAAACCCAGCAAGAGAAGAGAAATCATAAAGTTCAGAGCAGAAATCAATGAAATAGAAACCAAAAAATAATAATAATAAAATAAAATAATAGAACAAACCAATGAAACTAGGAGCTGGTTCCTTGAAAGAATTAATAAGATTGATAAAACCCTGGCCAGACTTATCAAAAAGAAAAGAGAAAGGACCCAAATAAAAAAAAATCATGAATGAAAGAGGAGAGATCACAACCAACACCAAAGAAATACAAACAATTATAAGAACATATTATGAACAACACTACGCTAACAAATTTGACAATCTGGAAGAAATGTATGCATTCCTAGAGACATATAAACTACCACAACTGAACCAGGAAGAAATAGAAAACCTGAACACACCCATAACCAGTAAGGAGATTGAAACAGTCATCAAAAATCTCCAAACAAAAGACCAGGGCCAGATGGCTTCCCAGGGGAATTCTACCAAACATTTAAAGAATCAATTCTATTCTCCTGAAACTGTTCCAAGAAATAGAAATGGAAGGAAAACTTCCAAACTCATTTTATGAGGCCAGCATCACCTTGATCTCAAAATCAGACAAGGATCCCATCAAAAAAGAGAATTACAGACCAATATATTTGATAAACACAGATGCAAAAATTCTCACCAAAATACTAGCCAATAGGATCCAATAGTACATTAAAAGGATTATTCACCACAACCAAGTGGGATTTATTCCAGGGCTGCAAGGTTGGTTCAACATCCACAGATCAATCAATGTGATACAATACATAAATAAAAGAAAAAACAAGAACCATATGATACTCTCAATAGATGCTGAAAAAGCATTTGACAAAGTACAGCATCCCTTCCTGATCAAAACTCTTCAAAGTGTAGGGATAGAGGTCACATACCTCAGTATTATCAAAGCCATTATGAAAAACCCACCACAAATATCATTCTCAATGGAAAAGAACTGAGAGCTTTTCCGTTAAGGTCAAGAACTCAGCAGAGATGTCCATTATCACCACTGCTATTCAACGTAGTACTAGAAGTCCTAGCCTCAGCAATCAGACAACAAAAAGAAATTAAAGGCATCCAAATTGGCAAAGAAGTCAAACTATCACTCTTTGCAGATGATATGATACTATATGTGGAAAACCCAAAAGACTCCACTCCAAATCTGCTAGAACTTGTACAGGAATTCAGTAAAAAAGGGCTAGCATTCAAAATCTATAAAGAGATTAGGAAACTCAACACCCAAAGAACAAATAATCCAATCAAGTAATGGGCAGAGACATCCAGATGGCCAACAGACACATGAAAAAGTGCTCCACCTCACTCGATACCAGAGAAATACAAATCAAAACCACAATGAGATACCACCTCACAACAGTCAGAATGGCTAAAATTAACAAGTCAGGAAATGACAGATGCTGGTGAGGATGCATAAAAAGGGGAGCCCTTCCATACTGTTGGTGGGAATGCAAGCTGTTGCAACCACTCTGGAAAACAGCATGGAGGTTCCTCAAAAAGTTGAAAATAGAGCTATGCTACGACCCAGCAATTGCACTATTGGGTATTTACCCTAAAGATACAAATGTCATGATCTGAAGGGGCACATGCACCTGAATGTTTATAGCAGCAATATCTACAATAGCCAAACTATGGAAAGTACCTAGAGGTCCATCAACAGATGAGTGGATAAAGAAGATGTGGTGTATATATATACAGTGGAATACTATGCAGCCATCAAAAGAAATGAAATCTTGCCATTTGTGACAACATGGATGGAACCAGAAGGTATTATGCTTAGCAAAATAAGTCAATCAGAGAAAGACAAGTATCATATGCTCTCCCTGATATGAGGAAGTGGAGAGGCAACGTTGGGGGTTTGGGAAGTAGGAAAAGAATAAATGAAACAAGATGGGATTAGGAAGGAGACAAACCATAAGAGACTCTTAATGTCACAAAACAAACTGAGTGTTGCTGGGGGGAGGGGGGAGGGAGAGGGTGGTGGGGTTATGGACATGGGGGAAGGTATGTGCTATGGTGAATGCTGTGAAATGTGTGAACCTGTTGATTCACAGACCTGTACCCTTGGGGCTAATTATAAGTTTATTTAAAAAAGTACTTGTCAGTAAGATTGTAAATAATACATGCTTTATAGTTAATCTAAGAATACAATTAATTAAAACGTTCCAGTTATGAAACATAGTATTTCCTCAAGCCAAATCCTCAACTCTTACCCATGTTCTAGAGGCAGGCTGAGAGTTCTGAGAACCACTATTTCAAAATGACCATCCTGGGAAATTCATTGTACAGCCTCCTTACATCGTTTAAGGCCATCCATTTTCTCATTTCATTTTCAGATCATTTAAAGACCACTTGGATTACTACACGCTACACCTGAATTTCTTTCTGATTCTCTTTATTCATAAGAAATTTCCTCTTTCTCTATATTCCCATAGTACTTTGTTCCTTTCATTGATTTTAATACATTCCATTTCAGAATACAGCCATTCATAAATTTAGTTTTTTTAATTTCTTCTCCTAGGTCACAAGCATCGAAAGGCAGTTAATTTTGTCTTTTCTCACCATTGTATCCACATATTGCCTTTTTATTATTGAAATATTATAACTTGTGTATGAAAGCTGAATTTAGTAAAGAATCATATTCAAGAATTACTCTAACCTCTTAAAGAGTATCTTATTAATGGTCATTATCCACACTGATCATTTCACTCACATACTGGACCTTTATGAAATATGAAATATGAAATTTCTATCATTTGCTAGTCACTTCAACTACACCACTGGAATTAAGTGCAACCAAAATAAACTAAAATAAAATAAAATAAACAATAGACCATAATCTAATGCTCAGCATCTAGGTCACCACACAAGTCATATAGAACATTCAATATATTTTCCTAATATAATATTTCACAACCTAATTGACTGAATATTATCACTGCATTGACCTAATTGGATCTAGTACTTATCTGTAAATAGAGACTTAATGATTCTCCTTACCTTTGGTGTGAGTGTCTGACTTTCCATTTCTACTTGAACCACAAACATTCAGAAAGACTATGCCCGGGGCGCCTGGGTGGCTCAGTGGGTTAAGCCTCTGCCTTTGGCTCAGGTCATGATCTCAGGGTCCTGGGATCAAGCTCCACGTCAAGCTCTCTGCTCGGTGGGGAGCCTGCTTCCTCCTCTCCCTCTGCCTGCCTCTCTGCCTACTTGTGGTCTCTCTCTCTCTGTCAAATGAATAAATAAAATCTTAAAAAAAGAAAGACTATGCCCATTAATAGTAATCAGCCCCTAAATGCTGTTAATTGATATCCTCCTTGTCAATATCTACCTGCTTCTTTCCCTTCTTGGAAGGCACTAAAAACATTTATAACCATGGAAATCAAAACAAGAGAAATTGAGCACAGTGTTTGATCTCAAACAAATTAAAGAAAATCACCAATTTAAATCCTGTGTTAGAATACCCAGAGAGTATCAAAGACACACTAGTCCTTTGGAATATCAAAAAAAAAAAAAAAAATCAGGGAGGGGCGCCTGGGTGGCTCAGTGGGTTAAGCCACTGCCTTACACTCAGGTCGTGGTCTCAGGGTCCTGGGATCGAGCCCCACATTGGGCTCTCTGCTCGGCAGGGAGCCTGCTTCCTCCTCTCTCTCTCTGCCTGCCTCTCTGCCTACTTGTGATCTCTCTCTGTCAAATAAATAAAATCTTTAAAAAAAAGTTTATAACCATGGAAATCAAAACAAGAGAAATTGAGCGCAGTGTTTGATCTCAAACAAATTAAAGAACATCACCAATTTAAATCCTGTGTTAGAATACCCAAAGAGTATGAAAGACACACTAGTCCTTTGGAATATCCAAAAGAAAAAAAAAATCGGGGGGGGGGGGCGCCTGGGTGGCTCAGTGAGTTAAAGCCTCTGCCTTTGGCTCAGGTCATGATCCAGCATCTGGGATCCAGCCCCGCATCAGGCTCTCTGCTCAGCGGGGCTGGATCCCAGAGAGAGATCTCAGGCTCTCTCTCTCTGCCTGCCTCTCTGCCTACTTGTGATCTCTTTCTGTCAAATGAATAAATAAAATCTATAAAAAAATTCAGGGCACATATTGCATGGAGCACTGGGTGTGGTACATAAACAATGAATTATGGAACAATGAAAATAAATTTAAAAATATAAATAAAAATTTTAAAAAAAACAATTCAGATCCAAAATTCTTAATATGAGTTTCCATTTGCAGATAATCACCTGTGAAACTAGCTTATTTTTTTCAATGAGCAGAGATTTCATTTTCCCACAATTTTCCCACATTCATTGAAGTGGAATGACAAATAAAAATCTTATATATTTAAGGTATACACTTAATAATTTGATATAAATATACATTGTGAAATAATCTCTATAATCAAGTTAATTAACATATCTATCACCTCACATAATTAGCATTTTTTTCTTCTTTTTGGGTAAAAACATTCAAGATATTAGCAAATTTCAAGTAAACAAGTATCTTTAACTACAGTCACATTGTACATTAGATCCCCAAAACTTATTCACCTTGCATGACTGAGACATTGTATACCTTGACCAACACCTCCCATTTCTGCACTCTCCAGCCCTTGGTAACCGCTATTCTCTGATGTTGACTATTTTGGAATTACATGTAAGAGAGATCATGTAGTACTTTGCCTCTCTGCCTCAAGGTTTTTGTTGTTGTTGTTGTTGTTGTTGTTGTTGTACACTTAGTATAACATCCTTGAGATTCAGCTATGCTATTGTAAGTGGAAAGATTTGCATTTTTATGGCTGAATAATATATTCCAGAATATATCATATTTTCTCTACTGATTCATCTTTAGAAAGACATTTAAATTGCTTCCACATCTTGGTTATTGTGGACACTACTGAAATGAACACAGGAATGCAGATGTCATTTTGAGGTCCTGATTTCATTTTCTTCAGATTCATACCCAGAAGACAGATTGCTAGATCTTAAGGCAGTTTTATTTTAAATTTTAAATTTTAATTTTAAAATTTTGAACTACTATACTCTTTCCCATAGTGATTGTACCAGTTTACATTACCAACAGTATGCAAGAGTTTCCTCTCTCCACAACATTGTCAGTACTTTCATCTTTTTGTTTTTCTGATAAGAACAATTCTAACAGGTGTGAGATGATATCTTATGGTGTTGATTTGCATTTCTGCAATGATTAGTGAAGTAGGGCACCATTTTAAATACCTGCTTGTGATGGTATGTCTTCATTTGAGAAATGGTTATTTAGCTCCATTGTCCATTTTTAAAATGGATTATTTGGGGTTTCTTTTGGCTATTGAATTGAGTTCCTTATTTATTTTGAATTTGAGCCCCTCATTAGATATATAGATTACAAATATTTTCTCCCATTCCATAGGTTTCCTTTTCACTCTGTTGATTGTTTCCTTTGTTGTGTAGAAGCTTTTTAGGTTTAGGAAATCCCATTTGTCTATTTTTTACTTTTGTTGCTTCTGCTTTTTCTATTATAACAGCAACAACAGCAACAAAAAATCATTGTCCAAGTCAATGTCAAAAAGCTTTTCTTCTTATATTGTATCCTAGTAGTTTTTTTCAGGTCTTGCATTTTAGTCATCCTCCATTCTGAGTTGATTTTTGGATACGATGTGAGATAAGGTTCAATTTTATTATTTTTCATAAGGATACACTGTTTTCCCAGCACACTTATTGGAGACTATCCTTTCGCTGTTTTGTGTTCTCAGAAGCCCTGTCAAAGACCCACTTATTGTAAATACATAGATTTATTTCTGTGCTCCTAATTGTGCTCCAATAGTCTATGGGCCTGATTTTATGTCAGTATCATACTTTTTTGATTACTAAAACTTTGCTGTTTATTTTAAAATCAAGCACTGTGATGCCACTAGCTTTCTTCTTTCTCAATCATGGTTTTGCTATTCAGGATATTTTGTGGTTCCATAAAAACTCTAGAATTTCTTGTTTTATTTCCATTAAATATGCCATTGTAATTTTGATAAAGATCACAACTGAATTTGTAGAATACATTGTGTAATATGGATATTTTAACAATATTTTCCACTATGACTGTGGGATATTTTCCCATTTATCTATGTCTTAATTTTCTTCACTAATATTTTGTAATATTTGGTGTACAAGACTTTCATCTCTTTCATTAAGTATATTCCTAAGTATTTAATACTTTTTGTTGCTATTGTAAATGAAATGGTTTCATTAATTTCCTTTTTAGATAGTTTACTATATGTGTATAGAAACACCACTAATTTTTTTTAAAGATTTTATTTATTTATTTGACAGAGACAGATCACAAGTAGGCAGAGAGGCAGGCAGAGAGAGAGAGGAGGAAGCAGGCTCCCTGCTGAGCAGAGAGACCGATGCGGGACTCGATCCCAGGACCCTGAGATCATGACCTGAGCCGAAGGCAGCGGCTTAACCCACTGAGCCACCCAGGCGCCCGAAACACCACTAATTTTTTTAAAGAATTTTTATTTTATTTATTTGACAGACAGATCACAATTAGGCAGGGAGATAGGCAGAGAGAGGAGGAAGCAGGCTTCCTGCTGAGCAGGGAGCCTAATGAGCGGCTCGATCCCAGGACCCTGGGATCGTGACCTGAGCCAAAGGCAGAGGCTTTAACCCACTGAGCCACCCAGGTGCCCCGAAACACTACTATTTTTTATATACTGATTTTATATACTGAAACTTTATTAAATTCATTTATTGGTGATATTTTTGTTATTGTTCACTCTTTAGAATTTTCTACATATAAGACCATATCATAGGATTACATATAAGATTATCTCAAATAGAGGTAATTTTACTTCATCTCTGCAATGGTATTTTTTTATTTATTTCTCTTCCCTAATTGCTCTAGCTAGGACTTCCAGTATTATGTTGAACAGAAGTGTTGGAAGTAGACACCCTTGCCTCCTACCAGAATATAGATGGAAAGCTTTATGATTTTCTGCACTGGATAAAGTGTTAGCTGTGTGCTTTTTTTTAAGATTTTATTTATTTATTTGATAGACAGAGGTCACAAGCAGGCAGAGAGGCAGGCAGAGAGAGAGAGAGGAAGGGAAGCAGGCTCCCTGCTGAGCAGAAAGCCTGACGTAGGGCTTGGTCCCAAGACCCCGGGATCATGACCTGGACTGGAGGCAGAAGCTTTAACCCACTGAGCCACAGGTGCCCCAGCCTTGTGCTTTTAATGTATAGTCTTTATTTTGTGAGTTAAGCTACTTCTGTACCTCTTTTGTTTAGAATTTTCATCATGAATGGCTGTTGAGCTTTGCCAAATGCTTTTTCTGTGTCTATTAAGATAATCATGTGGTGCTTTCTTTCATTTTGGCCTTTTATCACACTCATTGATTTGCATTTCTTAAATTTACCTTGCATCCCAGGGATAAATCCTTCTTGGTCATGGTGTATTCTCCTTTTAGTGTACAATTAAATTTGGTTTGCTGCTATTCTATTGAGAATTTATGCATCTAATTTAACTGAGATATTGACCTTTAATTTTTCTTGTATTTTTTATCTGTTCTCTTTTAAATGTAAGCTTTATTTTATTTTTTCAGTGTTTTTTATAAAAGATTTATTTTTTTCCAATTTATTTATTTTCAGAAAAACAGTATTCATTATTTTTTCACCACACCCAGTGCTCTATGCAACACATCCCATCCATAATACCCAGAAGCAGGCTCACCCAACCTCCCACCCCACTCCCCTCCAAACCCTCAGTTTGTTTCTCACAGCCTGCTGTCTCTCATGGTTCATCTTCCCCTCCAATTTCCCCCAACTCACTTCTCTCCATCTCCCCATGTCCTCCATGTTATTAATTATGCTCCACAAATAATCAAAACCATATGATAATTAACTCTCTGCTTGACTTATTTCACTCAGCATAATCTCTTCTGGTTCTATCCATGTTGATACAAAAGTTGGGTATTCATCTTTTCATCTTTTCTGATGGAGGCATAATTCTCCATAGTATATATAGAACATATCAGCCTTCCCTTTGAGATCAGGAACACAACAAGGATGCCCACTCTTGTCACTCTTGTTCAACATAGTATTACAAGTCTGAGCAACAGCAATCAGACAACAAAGACAAATAAAAGGTATTCAAATTGGCAATGAAGAAGTCAAACTCTCTCTCTTCACAGATGACATGATTCTTTATATGGAAAACCCAAATGACTCCACCTCCAAACTACTAGAACTCATACAGCAATTCAGTAAGGTGGCAGGATACAAAGTCAATGTACAGAAATCAGTGGCTTTCTTGTACACTAATGATGAAAATACAGAAAGGGAAATTAGAGAATCGATTCCATTTACTATAGCACCAAAAACCATAAGATACCTGGGAATAAACCTAACCAAAGAGGTAAACATCTGTACTCAAGGAACTCATGAAAGAAATTGAAGAAGACCCAAAAAGATGGAAGACCATTCCATGCTCATGGATCAGAAGAATAAACATTGTTAAAATGTCTATACTGCCTAAAGCAATTTATACTTTCAATGCCATTTTGATTAAAATTTCACCAGCATTTTTCAAAAAGATAAAGCAAACAATCCTAAAATTTGTATGGAACCAGAAGAGACCCCAATTTGCTAACGAAGTGTTTAAAAAGAAAAACAAAACTGGTGGCATCACGTTGCCTGATTTCAAGCTTTATGACAAAGTTATGATTACCAAGACAGCATGTCCTGGCACAAAAACAGAAACATAGACCAGTGGAACAGAGTAGAGAGCCCAGATATGGACCCTCAGCTCTATGGTCAAAAAATCTTTGACAAAGCAGGAAAATATACAGTGGAAAAAAGATAGTCTCTTCAATAAATGGTGTTTGGAAAATTGGACAACTATGTGTAGAAGAATGAAACTCAACCATTCTCTTACACCATAGACAAAGATAAACTCAAAATGGATAAAAGACCTCAACGTGAGGCAGAAATCCATCAGAATCCTAGAGAACATAGGCAGTAACCTCATCAACATCGGCCATAGAAACTTCTTTCAAGAAATGCCTCCAAAGGCAAAGGAAACAAAAGTGAAAATGAACTTTTGGGACTTCACCAAGATCAAAAGCTTCTGCACATCAAAGGAAACAGTCAACAAAGAAGCAACCCACCGAATGAGAGAAGATACTCGCAAATGACAGTACAGACAAAAGGTTGATATCCAAGATCTACAAAGGACTCCTCAAACTCAACACACACAAAACAGATACTCATGTCAAAAAATGGTAAGAAGACATGAACAGACACTTCTGCAAAGAAGACATACAAATGACTAACAGACCTATGAAAAAACGTTTATCAACACTAGCTCTCAGGGAGATTCAAAACCACATTGAGATACCACCTTGCACCAGTTAGAATGGCCAAAATTAACAAGACAGTAAATAACATGTGTTGGAGAGGATGTGGAGAAAGGGGAACCCTCTTACACAGTTGGTGGGAATGCAAGTTGGTGCAGCAAATTTGGAAAACAGTGTGGAGATTCCTTAATAAATTAAAAATAGAGCTACCCTGGGGCGATTGGGTGGCACAGTGGGTTAAAGCCTCTACATTTGGCTCAGGTCATGATCCCAAGGACCTGGGATTGAGCCCTGAATTGGGCTCTCTGCTTAGAAGGGAGCCTGCTTCCTCCTCTCTCTCTCTCTCTCTCTCTCTCTCTCTCTCTCTCTCTGCCTCCCTGCCTACTTTTGATCTCTGTCTGTAAAATAAATAAATAAAATCTTTAAAAAAATAGAAGTACCCTATGACCCTGAAATTGCACTACTGGGTATTTACCACAAAGATACAGATGTAGGGAAAAGAAGGGCCATCTGTACCCCAATGTTCATAGCAATAATGGCCACAGTCGCCAAACTGTGGAAAGAACCAAGATGCCCTTCAATGGAAAAATGGACAAAAAATATTTTATTTATTTATTTGAGAGGAAGACCAAGAGCGCACAAGTTGTGGGGAGGTACAGTTGGAGAGGAAGAAGGTAACTCCCTGCTGAACAGGGAGCACAACAATTCATCCCAGGACCCTGAGATCATGGCCTGAGCCAAAGGAAGAGGCTTAACCGGCTTAACCAATTTAACCACCCAAGCACCCCATTTAACTCGCTTTTTTTAAAAAATTTATTTTTTTATTTATTTTCAGCATAACAGTATTCATTATTTTTGCACCACACCCAATGCTCCACGCAATACGTGCCCTCTATAATACCCATCACCTGGTACCCCAACCTCCCACCCCTGCCCCTTCAAAACCCTCAGATTGTTTTTCAGAGTCCATAATCTCTCATGGTTCACCTCCCCTTCCAATTTCCCCCAACTCCCTTCTCCTCTCTAACTCCCTATGTCCTCCATGCTATTTGTTATGCTCCACAAATAAGTGAAATCATATGATAATTGACTCTCTCTGCTTCACTTATTTCACTCAGCATAATCTCTTCCAGTCCCGTCCATGTTGCTACAAAAGTTGGGTATTCATCCTTTCTGATGGAGGCATAAAACTCCATAGTGTATATGGACCAGATCTTCCTTATCCATTTGTCCTTGCAGCCTTTGGAGACATATCTTGAAAGAAGTTGCTGTGGCTGATATCAAAGAGATTACTGCCTGGAGCGCCTGGGTGGCTCAGTGGGTTAAAGCCTCTGCCTTCAGCTCAGGTCATGATCTCAGGATCATGGGATCAAGCCCTGCATTGGGCTCTCTGCTCAGCAGGCAGCCTGCTTCCTCCTCTCTCTCTCTCTCCCTCTCTCTCTCTCTGCCTGCCTCTCTGCCTACTTGTGATCTGTCTGTCAAATAAATAAATAAAATCTTAAAAAAAAGATATTACTGCCTATGTTCTTCTCTAGGATTCTGATGGATTCCTGTGTCACCTTGAGGTCTTTTATCCATTTTGAGTTTATCTTTGTGTACGGTGTAAGAGAATGGTCGAGTTTCATTCTTCTACATATAGCTGTCCAGTTTTCCCAGCACCATTTATTGAAGAGACTGTCTTTTTTCCACTGTATATTTTTTCCTGCTTTGTCGAAGATTAATTGCCCACAGTTGAGGGTCCATATCTGGGCTCTCTACTCTGTTCCACTGGTCTATGGGTCTGTTTTCATGCCAGTACCATGCTGTCTGGGTGATCACAGCTTTGCAGTAAATCTTGAAATCAGGTAGCATGATGCCCCAGTTTTATTTTTGTTTTTCAACATTTCCATAGCGATTCGGGTCTCTTCTGATTCCATACAAATTTTTGGATTATTTTCTCTAGCTCTTTGAAGAATACCGGTGGAATTTTGATCAGAATGGCATTAAAAGTATAGATTGCACTAGGCAGTATAGACCTTTTAACAATGTTTATTCTTCTGATCCAAAAGCATGGAATGGCCTTCCATCTTTTTGTGTCTTCTTCAATTTCTTTCATGCGTGTTCTGTAGTTCCTCGAATACAGATCCTTTACCTCTTTGGTTAGGTTTATTCCCAGGCATCTTATGGTTCTTGGTGCTATAGTAAATGGAATCGATTCTCTAATTTCCCTTTCTGTATTTTCATTGTTAGTGTATAAGAAAGCCACTGATTTCTGTACATTGACTTTGTATCCTGTAACATTGCTGAATTGCTTTATGAGTTCTACTGGTATAGGGGTGGAGTCTTTTGGGTTTTCCATATAAAGAATCATGTCATCTGCGAAGAGAGAGAGTTTCACTTCTTCATTGCCAATTTTGGATACCTTTTATTTCTCTTTGTTGTCTGATTGCTGTTGTTAGAACTTCTAATACTATGTTGAAAAATAGTGGTAAGAGTGGGCATCCTTGTCGTGCTCCTGATCTCAATGGGAAGTCAACAAGCTTTTTCCCATTGAGGATGATATTTGCTCCGGGTCTTTAATAGATAGATTTGATGAAGTACAGGAACGTTCCCTCTATCCTTATACTTTGAAGCGTTTTAATCAGGAACAGATGCTGGATTTTGTCAAATGCTTTTTCTGCATCAATGGAGAGGACCATGTGGTTCTTCTCTCTTCTCATATTAATTTGTTCTATCACATTGATTGATTCGCAAATGTTGAACTATCCTTGTAGCACAGGGATGAATCCCACCTGGTCATGGTGGATAATCTTTTTAATGTGCTATTGGATCATGTTTGCTAGGATCTTGTTGAGAATCTTAGCCACCATATTCATCAGTGATATTTGTCTGAAATTCTCCTTTTTGGTAGGGTCTTTGCCTGGTTTGGGGATCAGGGTAATGCTGGTTTCATAGAAAGAGTCTGGAAGTTTTCCTTCTGCTTCAATTTTTTGAAACAGCTTCAGGAGAATAGGTGTTATTTCTTCTTTGAAAGTTTGGTAGAATTCCCCAGGGAATCCGTCAGGTCCTGGGCTCGTTTTTTGGGAGGTTTTTGATCACTGCTTCAATCTCATTACTAGATATCGGTCTATTGAGGTTGTCGATTTCTTCCTGGTTCAATTTTGGGAGTTTATATTTTTCCAGGAATGCATCCATTTAATCAAGGTTGCTAAGCTTATTGGCATATAACTGTTGATAATAACTTCTGATGATTGTTTCTACTTCCTTGCTGTTAGTTGTGATCTCTCCCTTTTCATTGATAATTGTAGATATAATTTCTTGAAAGCCGCTAGGACAAAGAGGCTCCTTACTTACAGAGGAAAGCCCATCAGAATAACATGAGACCTGTCCATAGAGACCTGGCAAGACAGAAAGGGCTGGCAAGATATATTCAGGGCATTAAATGAGAAGAACACACAGTCAATAATACTTTATCCAGCAAGAATGACATTCAAAATGGATGGAGAGATAAAGAGTTTCCAAGACCAGCAAGGCTCAAAAGACTATGCAACCACCAAGCCAACACTGCAGGAAATATTAAGGGGGGGGTCTATAAAAGCAGAAAAATCCTAAGAATAGCATTGAACAGAAATATAGACACAATATACAGAAAGAAAGACTTCAAAGGCTTCAAACACGATGTTAATAAAAACGTATCTTTCAATAATCACTCTCAATGTGAATGGCCTAAATGGACCCGTATAATGGCATAGGTTTGCAGATTGGATAAAACGACAGGACCCATCCATATGTTGTCTACAAGAGACCCATTTTGAACCTAAAGATACATCCAGACTGAAAGTGAAGGGATGGAGAAGCATCTTTCATGCCAATGGGCCTCAAAAGAAGGCTGGGGTAGCGATTATCATATCAGATAAATTAGATTTTAAACTAAATACTGTAGTCAGAGATACAGAAGGACACTACATCATTCTTGAAGGGACTATCCACCAAGATGATCTAACAATTGTAAGTATCTATGCCCCCAATATGGGAGCAGCCAATTACATAAGAAAACTGTTAATCAAGATAAAGAGTAATATTGATATGAATACACTAATAGTAGGAGATCTTAACATGCCTCTCTCAGAAATAGACAGATCATCGAAGCAGAAAATCAATAAAGAAACAAGAGCATTGAATGACACATTAGACCAGATGGACCTCATAGATAAATACAGAACATTCCACCCTAAAACAATAGAATACTCATTCTTCTCAAGTGCACATGGAACCTTCTCAAGAATAGACCACATACTGGGTCACAAATCAGGACTCAACCTATACCAAAAGACTGAGATTATTCCCTGCATATTCTCAGATTACAATGCTTTGAAACTGGAGCTCAATCACAAGAAGTTTGGAAGGAACTCAAACACCTGGAAGCTAAAGACCACCTTGCTTAAGAATGCTTGGATCAACCAGGAGATCAAAGAAGAACTGGAACAATTCATGGAAACCAATGAGAATGAAGACACTTCGGTCCAAAACCTATGGGATACAGCAAACACAGTCCTAATTGGGAAATACAGCACCATCCAAGCCTCTCTCAAAAAAATTGAAAAATCCAGAACACACCAGCTGTCTCTACACCTTAAAGAACTGGAGAATCAACAACAAATCAAACCAACTCCACACATAAGAAGGGAAATCATCAATATTAGAGCTGAGATCAATGAGGTAGAATCCAGAGATACAGTAGAACGTATCAATGAAACTAGAAGTTGGTTTTTTGAAAGAATCAATAAGATCGATAAACCACTGGCCACACTAATCCAAAAGAAGAGAGAAAGCCCAAATTCATAAAATTAACTTGCTTTTTAATCAGTGTAATGCTGGGAACATAAAGTGAGTTTGGAAGTGTTCCCTCTTCCTCAATTTTTGGAAGATTTAAGAAGGATTGGAGTTAATTCTTATTAATTCTTCAGTAGAATTCACCAGAGAACCCATGTGGACCTGGGATTATTATTTTTTTTATTTTTGTTATTGTTGGGAAGTTTTGGATTACTGATTCAATATTCTTACTAGTAATTTATCTAGTCAGGATTTCTCTGTCCTCTTCAGATTTGGCAGGTTATGTATTTCTTTTTTTTTTTTTTTTAAAGATTTTATTTATTTATTTGACAGAGAGAGATTACAAGTAGGCAGAGAGGCAGGCAGAGAGAGAGAGGAGGAAGCAGGCTCCCTGCTGAGCAGAGAGCCCGATGCGGGACTCGATCCCAGGACCCTGAGATCATGACCTGAGCCGAAGGCAGCGGCTTAACCCACTGAGCCACCCAGGCGCCCCAGGTTATGTATTTCTAGAAATTTATCTGTTTATTCTAAATTATCATTGGTTAATGTGTAATTGTCCTGTATAATCTCTTGTCGTCCTTTATATTTCTGAGGCATTGTTGTAATGGCTTATCTTTCATTTCTGATTTTTGTATTTGATTCTTTTCTCTTTGCTCCTTAGTCTAGCTAAAGTTTGTTGATTTTGTTTTTTTTTCAAAAAAACAACTTTCAGTTTTGTTGATTTTTCTATTGTTTTTTAATCCTCCACTTGATTTCTTTCTGTTGTAATCTTTATTTTATCCTACCTTCTGCTAACTTTGGGTTTAATTTGTTCTATTTTTCTACTTCCTTCAGGTGTAAAATTGGGTTGAGGTTTTTTTTTTCTTTTTTAATGTAGGCATTTATCACTATAAACTTCCTTCATAGTACTACTTTTGCTATATCCCATAGTTTTTTTAATGTTTTATTTCATTTTCCTTTGTCTAAAGGTATTTTTTAAGTTGCACTATTTTTGTTTTTTTAATCTTTTTTATTTCTTCTTTGACTTAATGGCTATTCAAGAGAGCATTGTTTATTTTCTATATAATTACACATTTTCCTTCCTCCTTGTTGTCATTGATTTTGAGTTTTCATTCTATTGTAGCCAGAAAGAATACTTGGTATGATTTCAAATTTTGTAAATTTGTGAAGATTTGTTTTGTTATCTAACATGGGATCTATCAAGAATGTTGCAAGGGCACCTGGGTGGCTCAGTGGGTTAAGTCTTTGCCTTCAGCTCGGGTCATGGTCTCAGAGTCCTAGGATCGAGCCCCACATCAGGCTTTCTGCTCAGTGGGTAGCTTGTTTCCCCCCTCTCTCTCTGCTTACTTGTGATCTCTCTCTCTCTCTCTCTCTGTCAAATAAATAAGTAAAATCTTTTTAAAAAAGAATGTTGTAAATGTACTTAAAATAATGTGAATTCTGCTGTTGGGTAGGCCATTCTGAATATGTCTGTTGTGTTCATTTGTCCATACAGTTGCTCAAGATGACTTTAATAGCTTTTTATTTATTGATTTTTGGTCTAAATGCTCTATCCATTATTGTAAGTGGAGTATTGAGGTCCCTTGCAATTATTGCATTGCTGCAAATTTCTGACTTCAGGGCTGTCAATGTTTGCTTTATATACATAGGTGCTCTGATGTTGAATGTACATATATTTATAAATGATATCACTCCCTGTGGAATTGACACTTTTAATAATTTGAAATACCTTCTTGTTTCTAGAAACAATTTAAGACATAGTCTATTTTGCCAGATATAATTATGACCACTCTTGCTTTCTTCTGGTTACCATTTGCATTGTATGCCTTTTTTTATCTCTTTGTTTTCAACCTATGTCTGTCATTAAAACTTAATTGAATCATTTGTCAATGGCATATTGTTGGACCTTATTTTTCATTGCAACACTTGTCTATTCATGCTTTACATTTTCCAATTATATACAATTACCGTGTAGTATTTTTAAAATTTTATTAAAGTATAATTAACACACAATATTATATTAGTTTCAGGTGTATGATACAACGATTCAAAAATTCTATACATTCCCCAGTGCCCATCAAATAACTGTATCGTCCTAACACCCACTTCTCTGCTGGTACCTAATTGTACTCTGTATTTAAAGGTCTAATGTTTGTCTCTTTTTTCTTTGTTCATTTGTTTTGTTTCTTAAATTCCACATATGGGTAAAATCTTATATTTGCCTTTTTTTTGGCTTACTTCATTTAGCATTATAAACTCTAGGTCCAACCGTGTCTCAAATGGCAGAAATTACATTCTATCTATGACTAAGTAGTATTCCGCTATACAACTATACCACACATTCTCTCTCCAACCATCTTGCATTTAACATGAGTTGCTTCCATATCTTTGATGTTATAAATAATGCCCCAGTAACTATGGGGGTATGTATATTTCTTCAAATTACTGTTTTTGTGTTCTTTATTAAATGCCCAGCATTGTGTTTACTAGATCATATGGTAGCTATTTAAAATTTTTTGAGGGACCTCCATATGTTTTCTGTAGTGATTGCAAAAGTTTGAATTCCCACCGACAGGGGTCCTTTCTCTCCACAGTCTCACCAATACTTGCTGTTTCTTCAGCTTTTGATTTTAACCACTCTGACAGATGTGATATCTCATTGTGCTTTTGCTTTATATTTTCCTGATAATGAGTGATGTTAAGCATCTTTCCATGTGTATGTTGACTATCTGGGTGTCTTCTTTGGAAGAATGTCCATGTCTTCTGCCCATTTTTTAAATTTTTAAAAATATTTTTATTATGTATTTTAGAGAAAGAGAGACAGAGACAGATAGAAAGCGCACACATGAGTGCAGGGAGGGGCAGAAGGAGAGACTCTTCAGGCAGACTCCCCACTGAGTGTAGAGCTCCACATAGGGCTCAATCCCATGACCCATGAGATCTCGACCTAAGGCAAAACCAACATTCAGATGCCCAACGAACCGAGCCATCCAGGCATCCCCTGCCCATTTTTAAAATGGATTTTTTGTTTTCCTTGTGTTGAGTTGTACACATTATTTATATAATTTGGATACTAACCCTTTATCAGGTATGCCATTTGCAAATAACTTCTCTCATTCTGTAGGTTGCTTTTTAGTATTGCTGATTGTTTCTTGCACTGTACAGAATTTTTTTTTAATTTTTTATTATTTAAAACTTTTTATTTTGATACAGTCCCAATAGTTTATTATTGCTTTGGTTTCGCTTGCCTCAGGAGACTTATCTAGAAAGATCTTGTTACACCTGATGTCAGAGAAATTATTGCCTGTGCTCTGTTAAAGTATATTTTCAGGTGTCACATTTAGGTCTTTAATCTATTTTCAGTTTCCTTTCATGTATGGTGCAAAAAAGTGATCTAGTTTCTTTCTTTTGCCTACTGCCCAGTTCTCCCAGCACCATTTGTTGAAGAGTCTTTCCCATTGGATATTCTTGACTCCTTTGTCGAAGATTAATTGACCAATTAATCATGGGACTGTTTCTAGGATTTCTATTCTGTTTCATTGATCTAGGTATCCATTTTTGTGCCTGTACCTTAGTGTTTTGATTACTACAGCTTTGTAATATAATTTGAAGTCTGGAATTGTAGTACTTCCAGCTTTGCTTTTCTTTGTCAAAGTTGCTTTGGCTCTTCATGGTCTTTTGTGGTTCCATACAAATTTTAGAGTTGTTTCCTCTATTTTTGTGAAAAATGCGTTTGGTATTATGGTAGGGATTTCATTAAATCTATAAATTGCTTTGGGTAATATAAACATTTTTAAATATTTTTTCTTCCAAGATATGAGCATAGACTGTCCCTCCATTTCTTTGTGTTATCTTCAATTACTTTCATCAATGTTTACATATTTCAGAGCACAGGTAGTTCTCTTTGGTTAGGATTCTTCCTAGATATTTTTTTTTTTTGGTGCAATTGTACATGGGATTGTTTTCTTAATTTCTCTTTCTCCTGCTTCATTATTATAGGAATGCAACAGATTTCTGTACATTGGTTTTGTATCCGGTAGCTTTACTGAATTCATTTATAAGTTCTAACAGTTTTTCACTTGAGCCTTTCAAGTTTTCTATATAAGGTATCATGTATCTGCAAACAGCAAAAGTTCTACTTCTTTCTTACCAATTTGGATGTCCTTTATTTCTTTTTATTGTCTAATTGTTGTGGTTAGAACTTCTGATACTACGTTGAATAAAATTAGTGAAAGGGAAGATCCTTGCCCTGTTCCTGATCATGGGAAAAATCTCTTAGTTTTTCACCATCATGTATGATGTTAGCTGTGGGTTTTTCATGTACAACCTTTATTACTCTGAGATATGCTCCTTCTAGACCTATTTTCTTTATGATTTTTTTGGTATGTTGCATGTATTATATACTTTATTCTTATGAAGAACTGAGCTAGAGAAAATAAAATGTTAAAAAAATCATAAGGAAAATAAATTTACAGTACTGTATTAAAAAAAAAAAAAAAGCAAACAAACCGGCATTTAAGTGGACCCATGCAGTTCAAACCTGTGTTGTTCAAGGGTCAACTAGATTTATTCCTTGAATGCATGTTTTACTTTGCCAAATGTTTTTACGCTTCTACTGAAGTGATCTTATGGTTTTAATCCCTTCTCTTGTTGATGGAATATATCATGTTGATTGATTTGTGAATACTAAACCATCCTTGTAGGCCAGGAATAAATCTCAGTTGATTGTGAATAATGATTTTTAATGTATTGTTGGATTCAGTGTGCTTGTATTTTGGTGAGGATTTTTGCATCTATGTTCATTAGAGGCATTGGCCTGAGTTCCCTTTTTATTGTGATGTCTTTATCTGGTTTTGGTATGAGTGATACTGGCCTTATAGAATGAATTTGGCAGTTTTTTCTCCTCTTATTTTTTGGGGAAAAACGAGGAAAATGGGTATTAATTCTTCTTTAAATGTTTAGTAGACTTGACCTGTGAAGTCATCAGGTCCTTGGTTCTGTTTGTTGGAGTTTTTGGATTATTGATCCAATCATTGTTGGTTATTGGTCTGTTCAACTTTTCTATGTTTTCCTGCTTTAGATTTAGTAATTTATGTATTTCTAGGAATTTATTGATTTGTTCTGGTTATCCAGTTTACACACATATAATTCTCCAAACTATTTTCTTACCATCCTGTTTTTCTGTGATGCCAGTTTATTTCTTCTCTTTTCTTCTTATTTTGTTTATTTATAAAGTCTTCTCTTTCTTTTTATGAGTCTGCTAAAGGTTTATTGATTTTGTTGATCTTTCCAAAGAAATAGATCCTGGTTTCATTGATCTGTTTTACTTCTATTTTAGTTTCTGTATCATTTATTTCAGCCCTAATCTTTATTATTTTCTTCTTTCTGCTGGTTTTGGGTATGTTTGTTCTTGCTTTTTTTTTCTTTTAGGTGTAAGTTTAGTTATTTCTTTGAGTTTTCTGGGTTCCTGAGGTAGGCCTGAATTGCTATAAACTTCCCTTTTCTCATTGCATCCCCCAAATTTTGGAACTCTGTCTTTTCATTTTCATTTTTCTCCATATATTTTTAAATTTATTCTTTTTTTCCAATTTATTTATTTTCAGAAAAACATTATTCATTATTTTTTCACCACACCCAGTGCTCCATGCAAGCTGTGCCCTCTATAATACCCACCACCTGGTACCCCAATCTCCCACCCCCCCACCACTTCAAACCCCTCAGATTGTTTTTCAGAGTCCATAGTCTCTCATGGTTCACCTCCTCTTCCAATTTACCCAAATTCCCTACTCCTCTCTAATGCCCCTTGTCCTCCATGATATTTGTTATGCTCCACAAATAAGTGAAACCATATGATAATTGACTCTCTCTGCTTGACTTATTTCACTCAGCATAAACTTATTCTTGATTACTTAGTTGACCTATTCATTGCTTAGTACAATACTATTTAACCTTCATGTATTCATGCTCTTTCTAGATTTTTTTCTTGTGGTTAAATACTACCTTCATAAAGTTATGGTTAGAAAACATGCATGAGGGGCACCTGGGTGGCTCAGTGGGTTAAAGCCTCTGCCTTCAGCTCGGGTCATGATCCTGGGATTGAGCCCCATGTCAGGCTCTCTGCTCAGCAGGGAGCCTATTTCCTCCTCTCTCTCTGCCTGCCTCTCTGCCTACTTGTGTTCTCTGTCTGTCAAATAAATAAATAAATAAAATCTTTAAAAAAACATGCATGATATACCTTTGATGTTTTTAATTTTTGAGACTTGTTTTGTGGCCCAATATGTGATCTATTCTGTAGAATTTTCTGTGTGCACTTGAAAAGAATGCGCCTTCTGCAGTTTTAAAGTAGAATGTTCTGAATATATTTATTAAATCCATCTGGTCTATTGAGTCATTCAAAGCCACTCTTTCTTGGTTTTCTGTTTGGATGATCTGTCCATTGATGTAGGTGGGATGTAAAAGTATCCTACTATGATTCTGTTACTACCGAATTAGTTAGATCCTTTATATTTGTTGTTAGTTCTCTTATACATTTGGGTGATCACATGTTGGGTGCACAAGTATTGACAATTGTCATATCTTCTTGTTGGATTGTTCCCTTTATTATTATATAATGTCTTTGTCTCTTTTTTTTAAAAAAATTATTTATTTATTTATTTATTTATTTATATTTTCAGCACAACAGTATCATTATTTTTTCACCACACCCAGTGCTCCATGCAATCCGTGCCCTCTATAATACCCACCACCTGGTACCCCGACCTCCCAACCCCCCGCCACTTCAAACCCCTCAGATTGTTTTTCAGAGTCCGTAGCCTTGTTACAGTCTTTGTTTAAAGTCTAGTTTGTCCAATATAAGTACTGATACTCCAGCTTCCTTTTGCTATCTATTTGGATTATAGTGCTTCTCCATCCCCTCACTTTCAATCTGCAGGTGACTTTAGGTCTGAAATGAGGCTCTTTTAGGTGCTATACAGATGGGCCCATTTTTTTAATACATCCTATCTGTCTTTGTATTTCAATAGGAGCATTTAATCAGTTTATATTCAAAGTAATTATAAATATGTATTTATTGCAATTTTAAAATTTATCTTGCAGTTGTTTTCATAGAACTTCCCTGTTCCTTTCTTCCATTGGTTTCTTCTCTCACCATAAGTTGGCTTTCTTTAGTGATATACTTGGATTCCTTTCTCTTTAATTTTACAATATCTATTACTGGATTTTAATTTGTGGTTACCACTAGGTTTGTATATAACATCTTCTGCATATAGCTGTCTTATTAAGCTGATGGTAACTTAAATTTGAAATAATTTTTCAGATTTCTTCTCCCTACCCTTTAGGTATATGGTGTCATACCTTATATCAATTTATTATGTGAGTTCATTGACTGATTTTAACAGATATATTTATTTTTACTGATTTTATGTTTCTTGCTTTTCTTACTCTTATTTATGGTCTTTCCAATGAAAGTCTTCTTTAATATTTCTTGCAGGGTTGGTTTAGTGGTCATGTATTCTCTTAGCTTTAGTTTGTCCGGAACACTTTTTTTAAAGATTTTATTTATTTTTTTGACAGAGAGATTCACAGCAAAAGAGAGAACACAAGCAGGGTAAGTGGGAGAGGGAGAAGCAGGCTTCCTGACAAGAAGTGAGCCTGATGCAAGGCTCTATCACAGGACTCTGGGATCATGACCCGAGCTGAAGCAGACACTTAATGACTGAGCCACCCAGGCACCCTGTCTGGAAAATTTTTTATCTCTCCATTTATTCTGAATGATGGTCTTACTGGATAGAACATTGATTTAGCTGCAGATCTTTTTTTTTTTAATTCAGCACCTTCAATATATTATGCCACTGCCTTCTGATCTGCAAAGTATCTTTTGAAAAATCCACTGATAGCCTTATGAGGCTTATGAGAGTTCCCTTCTAGGAAACTCTTCTGCTGCTGCTTTTATTTTATTTTATTTGTATTTCTTTGAAAGTTTTTTCTTTTTAAATGTATTTTTTATGTTTTTATTTTTTTATTGTGCTATATTAGTCAAAATAAAATACATCATTAGTTTTTGATGTAGTGTTCCAAGATTCATTGTTTACATATAACACCCAGTGCTCCATGCAATATGTGCCCTCCTTAATACCTACCACCATGTCGCTTTTAATATCCTCTCTTTATCAGTAAATTTTCCATATTAATTACTATGTGTCATGGTGTGAAACTCCTTGGGTTGGTTTCTTGGGGGATCTCTGTACCTCCTAGAATCTGATTTCTTTTTCTTTCACCAGATTAGGAAAGTTTTCAGCTTTTATTTTTTTGAATAAATTTCCTGTCCCATTTTTTATACTCTTCTTTTGGGAAACTGTAATGTGAATGTTGTTACACTGGATAAAATTGCTGAGTTCTGCAAATCTATCCTCATATTCCATAATTTTTTTCCTTTCACCTACTCAGTTTGATTGCATTCCATAACTCTTACCTGCAGGTTGCTAATTTGTTCTTCCATTTCCTCTACCATACTATTTATTCCTACTAGTTTTTTTTTTAATTTTTATTTTTTTAATTTATTTTCAGTGTTCCAGAATTCATTGTTTATGCACCACACCCAGTGCTCCATGCAATATGTGCCCTCCATAATACTAGTATGTTTTTACTTTTATTCTTATTTACTGTGTTATCCATCTCTGATTTGTTCTACCATTTTTTCTATCTCTTTGTTAAGAGTCTCATTGATGTTCTCCCCTTTTATCTTAAGTCCAGTGAGTATTCATATATTCACTTTCCTTTTTTAAAAATTTTAATTCAAATTCTGGTTAGTTAACATACAGTGTAATATTAGTTTCATATATAAAATTTAATAATTGTGGAACGCCTGGGTGGCGCAGTTGGTTGGACGACTGCCTTCGGCTCAGGGCGTGATCCTGGAGTCCCGGGATCGAGTCCCACATCAGGCTCCCAGCTCCATGGGGAGTCTGCTTCGCTCTCTGACCTTCTCCTCGCTCATGCTCTCTCTCACACTCTCTCTCTCAAATAAATAAATAAAAATCTTAAAAAAATATAAAATTTAATAATTGAATATATAGAACACCTGGTGATTATCATAACAAGGGTCCTTCTTAATTCCCAGCACATATTTAACACATCTCCCCCCCACCCTCCATCAGGAAACCATCAGTTTGTTCTCAATACTGAAGAGCCTGTTTCTCGATTTGCATCTCTCTCTTCTTTTTCATATGCTTGTTTTTTTTCCTGATTTGTACATTCCATATATGTGTGATATCATACTATATTTGTCTTTCTCTTACTGACTTACTTTGCTTGGTATAATACTCTCTAGCTCCATTCATGTCATTGCAAATGGCAAGCTATCATCTTTTTATGGCTGAGTGATATTGCATTGTGTATATATAACATTTCCTCTTTATTCATTCATTAATTGATGGACACGAGCTGTTTCCAGATTTCAGATACTGTAAATAATGCTGCTATAAACATTATGGTTTATTTCCTCCTTCAATTTTGTATTTTGTATTATTTGGGTAAATATCTAGTAGAGCAAATGTTGCATCATAGGGTAGTTCTATATTTAACTTTTTGAGCAACATCCATACCGCTTTTCCATAGTGGCTGCACCAGTTTCATTTCCCACCAACATTGCAGTTGGTTCCCCTTTCTCCGTATCATCACCAACACATACTGTTTTGTGTTCCTGGATGTTGATTTTAGCCATTATGACAAGGGTGAGGTAATATCTCATTATAGTTTTGATGTGAATTTCCCTGATGATGAATGATGTTGAGTATGTTTTCATGTATCTGGTGGCCATCTGTATACCTTCTTTTGAAAAATATCTACTGATGCTTTCTGCCTATTTTATTTTATTTTTAATTTGGAAATATCTTTATTTTTTTAATGTTCAGGGATTCATTAGTTGCATATAACACTCAGTGCTGATCACATCACATGCCCCATTTAACACCCATCACCTAGCTGCTCAATCTACCTACTCACCTCCCTTTCTACAGCCCTCAGTTTGTTTCCCAGTGTCAAGAATCTCTCATGATTTGTCTCCCTGTCTGATTTCTTCCCTTTCAGTTTTCCCTCCCTGTCCCTATGATCCTGGGTGCTATTCCTTATATTCCACATATGAATGAAACCATGTGATAATTGTCTTTCGCTGATTGACTTACCCTCTAGTTCCATCTGTGTCAATGTAAATGGTAGGTATTCATCCTTTCTGATGGTTGAATAATATTTCATTGCATATATGTACTATAGCTTCTTTATCCATCCATCTGTTGAAGGACATCTAGGTTCCTTTCGTAGTTTGGCTATCATGGACATTACTGCTATGAACATTGGGGTGCATGTCCCCCTTTCTTTTTACAATATCTGTATCTTTGGTGTAAATGCCAAGTAGTGCAATTGCTGGGTCATAGGGTAGCTCTATTTTTAAACTTCTTGAGGAACCTCCATACTCTTTCCCAGAGTGGCTGTACCAGCTTGTATTCATACCAACAGTACAAGAAGGTTCCCCTTTATCCACATCCTTGCCAACATTTCTTGTTTTCTGTCTTGTTAATTTTAGCCCTTCCAACTGCTGTAAGGTGATATCTCATTGTCTTCTGCCTATTTTTTAAAAGATTGTTATTTATTTGACAGACAGAGACCACAAGTAGACAGAGAAGCAGGCTCCCCACTGAGCAGAGAGCCCAAAGCGGTGCTCTATCCCAGAACCCAGGATCATGACCTGAGCTGAAGGCAGAGGCTTTAACCCACTGAGCCACCCAGGTGCCCCATCTTCTGCCTATTTTTATTTGGATTATTTGTATTTTGGATGTTGAGTTTTATATTTCTTTATATATTTAAGATATGAAAATCTTAATGTCAGATGTCATTTACAAATATCTTCTCCCATTCCATAGGTTGCTTCTAGTTTTGTTCATTGTTTCCTTTGCTATGCAGTACTTTTTATTTTGATAAAATCCTAATATTCTATTTTTGCTTTAATTTCCCTTTCCTTAGGAGACATATCTAGAAAGAAGTTGTTATAACCAATGTCAAAGACATTACTGTTTTTGTTCTCCTCTAGGATCTTAATGGTTTTCTACCTCGAATTTGGGTTTTTCATTCATTTTCAATTTATTTTTTCTGTATAGTGTAAGAAGGTGGTCCAGTTTCATTCCTTTCCACATAGATGCCCGGTGTTCCTAACACCACTTGTCAAAGAGACTTTTTCCCACTGGATCTTCTTTCCTGCTCTGTTTAATATTAATTGAATATATAGTTGTAGGTTCATTTCTGGAATTTCTATCCTGTTCCACTAATCCACGTGTCTATTTTTGTGCCAGTACCATACTGTCTTGGTCACTACAGATTTGTAATATCACTTGAAGTCTGGAATTGTGATGCCTTCACATTTGATTTTCTTTTTCAAGGTTGCATTGGCTATTCAGGTCTTTTGTGGATCCATACAAATTTTAGGATTGTTTTTCCTAGCTCTGTGAAAAATTCTATTGGTATTTTGATAGAAATTGCCTTAAATGTGTAGATTGCTTTGAGTAATATAGACATTTTAACAATGTTGTTTCTTCTAATCCATGAGCGAGGAATGTTTTTTCCATTTCTTTGTGTCATCTTCAGTTTCTTTCATCAGTGTTTTAAACTTTTCAGAGTATTAAAGTTTTACCTTTTTGGTAAGGTTTATTATACCTAGGTATCTTGTTGTTTTCAGTGCAATTGCAAGTGGTATTGATTCCTTGATTTCTGTTTCAGATGCTTCATTATTTATATACAAATGCAGCATATTTCTGTAAATTAATTTTTTATCCTGCAACATGGCTGAAATCTGGTATCAGTTCTAGCAATTTGTGGTGGAGTCTTTTGGGTTTTCTATATATAGGATCAGGTCATCCTCAAATAGAAAAAAATTTCCTTTCTCCCTTGTCAATTTGGATAGCTTTTATTTCTTTTTGTTGTGGGATATCTGAGGCCAGGACTTCCACTAATATGTAAATAACAGTGGTGAGAGAGGTTATCCCTTTCTTATTCTTGACTTTAGAGGAAAAACTCTCATTTTTTCCCCATTGAGGATGATATGAGCTGTATTTTTTGGGTTTTTTGTTTGTTTGTTTGTTTATGGGCTTTATTATTTTAAGATATGTTTGCTCTAACCCTACTTTGTTGAAGGCTGTTATCATGAATGATGTACTTTGTCAAATGCTTTTTCTGCATCTGTTGAAAGGATCATATGGTTCTTACCCTTTCTTTTTTTAATACAGTGTATCATATTGATTGATTTGTGAATATTGAACTACAATTGAAGCCCAGGAATAAATCCCACTTGATTGTAGTGAGTGATTGTTTTAATGTAGTATGGGATTCAGATTGCTAGTATTATTGAGAATTTTTACATCTATGTTCATCAGGGATATTGGCCTGTGTTCTCTTTTTTAGTGGGGTCTTTATCTGATTTTGTATCACAGTAATGCTAGTTTCATAGAAGGAATTTGGAATTTTCCTTCATTCATTTCCTGTTTTTGTTTTGTTTTTGTTTTTGTTTTTTGGAACAGTTTGACAAGAATAGGTATTATGTCTTCCTTAAATGTTTGGTAGAATTAACACTTCAAGCCATCTAGCCCTGGACTTTTGCTTTTTGGGAGTTTTTGATTACTGATTCAATTTCTTTACTGGTCTGTTCAAGTTTTCTCTTTCTTCCTGCTTCAGTTTTGGTAATTAATATGTTTCTACGAATCTATCTGTTTCTTCCATGTTGTCCAATTTGTTGGCATTTAGTTTTTCATAATATTCCCATAAGGGGGCATTTTTTGTGGTATTAGTTGTTATTTTTCCTCTCTTATTTGTGATTTTATTTTTTTAAAGATTTTATTTATTTGACAGAGAGAGAGAGAGATCACAAGTAGGCAGAGAGGCAGGCAGAGAGAGAGAGAGAGAGAGAGAGAGAAGCAGGCTCCCTGCTGAGCAGAGAGCCCCATGTGGGGCTTGATCCCAGGACCCTGGGATCATGACCTGAGCCAAAGGCAGAGGCTTTAAGCTGAAAGACCCCGCGTATAGACACCCTTCCCCCAGCCATTGATTAACTAACTGCTTTCTTGCTTTTCTGTAATCGCTTGGCTTCACCCTTCCCCTGTTAGACCCTTCCCCCAGTTGTTAATTATTTAACCGCTCTTTTGCCTTTCTGTAACCGCTTGGCTTTTTTTTTTTTTTTCCCAATTTATTTATTTTCAGAAAAACAGTATTCATTATTTTTTCACCACACCCAGTGCTCCATGCAAGCCGTGCCCTCTATAATACCCACCACCTGGTACCCCAACCTCCCACCCCCCCCCGCCACTTCAAACCCCTCAGACTGTTTTTCAGAGTCCATAGTCTCTCATGGTTCACTTCCCCTTCCAATTTACCCAAATTCCCTACTACTCTCTAACGCCCCTTGTCCTCCATGCTATTGGTTATGCTCCACAAATGAGTGAAACCACATGATAATTGACTTTTAAGGTGTGACACTGGTCTCCTGTTTGAACAAGATACCTTCTGCTAATAGCCGAAGCATAGGCAGGGGGCCACATAGTCACGTAGGCAGGAGGCAGGGGGCCACATAGTCACGTAGGCAGGAGGCAGGGGGCCACATAGTCACGTAGGCAGGATGCATCTTTGCTGAGTAATAAGGTCCAACTCCCCCTCCTCACTCCCCCTTCCCGCCTTTTTCTTCGCACGCGGGTCCTCCAAAGCCAATCCGCAAACACCAAGTATGCCTTTTTCAAATGTTCAAATTGTCAGCCAATCAGCCCTGCCCCATCCAAAACTTGTTTGTACCTGTCTATAAAAATCCTGCACCACCCCAGCCTGGTGTGCTCAGCTAGCAGGAGCTGCTGACCACCCGCAGGCGCCTGCGCTACAATAAAGAACCTCTTGCTGCTTGCATCCTGTGGCAGTGTTGAATTCTTGGGTAAGGGGATCCGCGGGTCTTAAAAACCCACTGAGCCACCCAGGTGCCCCTGTGATTTAATTTTTTGGGTCCTTTCTCTATTCTTTTTCGCAAGTCTGGCTAGGGGTTTATGATTTTTTAAAAAACTTTTTACAAGGAACTAACTCCTCTTTTCATTGATCTTTTTTACTATTTTTTTGTTTGTTCCTAGAGGATTTTTTATGCACTAATTTTTATTATTTTTTCCTTCTGACAGCTTTAGGCTTCATTTGTTTTTCTTCTTCTAGCTCCTTTAGGTGCAAGTTAGGATATTTGAGATTTTTCTTGCTTTTTAACATATGCCTGTATTGCTATATATGTCCCTCTTATAACCACTTTTGCTGCATCCCAAAGGCTTTGGACTACTGAGTCTGCATTTAATTTGTTTCTTTTTTTTTAAATTTCATCTTTTATTTCCTGGTTGACACATTCATTACTTAACAGGAGGTTGTTTAACCTCCATGTATTTGTGGTTTTTCCAGTTTTTCTTGCAGTTTACCTCAAGTTACATAGCTTTGTGAACAAAAAATATGCATGGTATTTTTTCAATCTTTTTATAGTTTTTGTGGCCTGATTTGTGACCTAGGATGAGATCTATTTGGAGAATGTTCCATGTACACTCAAAAATAATGCATATTCTGCTGCTTTAGGATGGACTGTTCAATTATATCTATAAAGTTCAACTGGTCCAATGTTATTCAAAGCTATTGTCTCTTTTTTGATTTTAGGTGATTGTCTATCGAAGTAAGTGTAGTGTTAATGTCCCCAACTATTTTTGTATTATTATTCTTTATATTTGTTATTAATTATATATATAATAATGTATATACATGTATATTATATATATTATATATATGAAGATTTTATTTACTTATTGGACAGAGAGAGAGAGAGAGAGTGCATAAGTAGGGGGAGGAGAGAGGGGGAGGGAGAAGCAGGCTCTCAACTGAGCAAAGAGCCCGATGTGGGACTCAATCACAGGACCCCAGGGTCATGACCTGAGCTGAAGGCAGATGCTTAACTGACTGAGCCACCCAGGAGCCCCCTTAATTAATTATATTTGTTCTTTGTTTTATATTTGTTATTTGTTTATATTTGTTATTTATATTTGTTTTAAATTTCTATATATTTTAATTTATACTTATTTGTTATTAATTGTATATTTGTTATTAATTGTATATTTGTTATTAATGGTTTTTATATTTGTTTTTAATAATTTTATAGATTTGGCTGCTCCCATGTTGAGTACATAAATATTTATAATTATTGAATCATCTTGTTGGGTAGTCCCCTTTATTATGATACAGTGCCCTTCTTTATCTCTTTTTATAGAGTTTATAGTATCTCTTTATAGAGTTTAGTTTCTCTGATATAAATATGGCTACTGAAGCTTTCTTTTAATGTCCATTTTTATGACAAATGTTTCACCATTATTTCCCTTTCTATCTGCAAGTGGCTTTAGGTCTAAAATGAGTCTTTTGTAGGCAGCACATAGATAATTCTTTTTTATCCATTCTGATACCCTATATCTTTTTATTGGAACATTAATTTCATTAAAATTCAAAGTAATTTTTTTAATAGAGAGTCATTTGGGGAGGAACAAAGGGAGATGTAGAGAGAGAATCTTAAGCAAGCTCCACACTCAGCACAGAGCCCAACATGAGGCTTAATCCCACAACTCTGAGATCATGACCTGAGCTGAAATTAAGAGTTGACACTTAAACAACTGGGCTACCCAGGGGCCCCAACATTCAAAGTAAGTATTGATAGCTATGTATTTAGTGTCATTTTATTACTTGTTTTGTCATTGTTTCTGGATATTTACTCTGTTCTTTCTTGTCTTTGTCACTTTTGGTCTCTCTTTTCCACTCAAAGAGTCCCTTTAATATTTCCTGTAGGTCTGGTTTAGTGGTGATAAACTCCCTTAGATTTTGAGTGTTTGGGAAACTCTTGCTCTCTTCTTTTATTATAAATTATAGCTTTGCTGACTGTAGAAGATTATGCTGAGATTAAACCTTGCTGGATAGAGTAATCCTCACTGCAGTTTTTCCCATTCTGCACTTTGAAAATATTATGCCACTCCCATCTGTCTTGCCACGTTTCTGTTGAGAAATCTCCAGCTAACTTTATGTGTCTTCCCTTCTTTGCCTTGCTGCTTTTAATATTTTTTTTTCTTTATCAGTATATTTTGCAAATTTAATTACCATATGTTTTGTTGTGGGTCCACTTCTGTTGATTTTGTTTTGAGTTCTCTGTGCCTCCTGGATTTGAATGTCTTTTTCCTTCCCCAGATTAGAAAGTTTCAGCTATTGTTTCCTCAATTAAGTTTTGTGTCCCCTTGTCATTCTCTTCTTCCTATGGGACTCCTGTAATATGGATGTTATTACATTTGAAAAAGTCACTGAATTCCCAAGGCTGTTCCTGTGTTCCATACTTCTTTCTCGCTATTGTTCAGCTTTATCATCCTCTGTTATTTTATATTCTTCTATATCACTATTTATTCCTCGGCTTCTACCAGCCTTGTGTCCTTTGCATCAAGCTTTTTTCCAAACTCAATTATCACATTTATCATTTCTGAATATTTATTTTTTAACTCTTATTTTTGTGGTAAGTACCTCCCTGAAGTCTCCATTCTTTTCTCAGTCCCGATGAATATCCTTTTGACAGTTGCTTTAAATTCTCCATCAGACATGTTACTTACATTTATTTTGCTTAGATTTCCTGTTTCATTTGGGACAAATTCTTCCCTCTTGACATTTTGTCTAAATTTCTGTTTTCTTCTATGTGTTAGAAAAGCCCATAATGTGTCCTTTTTGTGAGATTAGTATCTTTATGGAATGAAGGCCATATAGCTTCCAGGGTCCGGTGCTTCAGGAATCATCTTTGTTATGTGTTGCATACACACTGCTATTGTATTTTGACTGTTTTATCCTTCAGGCCCATTGTTTGCAGAATTTCTTATTGACTGAAGTGGGCAATGTTTGGTTCCTGGGTAGAATGTGGAGAGTTTTAATTAAGTGTGCTCTTGTCTGCTTGTGGAATTAGAACTAATACTATTTTCATTAGAACTGAAGTCCTGCAGAATTCTCTGGTCAGGAAACGTGGTGTAAGGAGGGGTTTCTGCTCGCCTTTTGGTGACAGAACCCACTGCACTGAGAATGAAGCAGTCTTTACTGAGAAAGGCAGTCCAACCAGAGCACAGGGGTATTGTTCTTGAATTAAGCAAGTTAGGCAGCCATTGAGGGTGCTACATTGGTTCTGTCATGTGGCTCCTGCTTTATGCTGAGGGGCGGGCAAGGAAAAGATACTGCCCAGCTCCTTTGTCCTTAGAAAGACTTCTGGAATGCTTCCTTTCAGGGATGCACTCCAACATGGGAAATAGTCTCCCCAGTATGTGTCCTAGGTGTTGGTTTGGCAGGATCTGGGAGTGCAGGAGTGCAGGAGAAACAATAGAAATGACCCCTGGGTCCGAGGTCTTCCAGCCTCCTCCCCCTCCCTTTCCTTAACCCTTGAATCTCCTGCCAAAAGGATATATGCCCAGGTCACATCTCCATAGGTAACCTGATACCTATGCAGGAAACAGAGGTATCAGGAACCCCCCACCCCATACCCTCTGATCACCAAATACCCTACCATATATGGATGTGAGCCCATGCCCTACCTTGGTCTGATAAAAGACCCCCACCAACTCCCTCTCAGTGCGATTTCCTCAACTTCTCCTTTCCAAGTCATGGAACCTCACCCAAGAGTGCCAACCTCCTCCTGGCACAACTTTCCTGGCTCCCCTTCTCCCGAGCCCTGAAACTTCACTGGAGAGTGCCTTTAATAAATCTTGCCTTGCACTCACCTTGCCTGGTGTTGTGCTTACCTCACCTGCGAAACTTTAAACTAGGCACACATCAGATAGCTGTTCCCATGGCTTCTGCCACAGGTTGTTTGTTTTCTCTCCAGGAATATGGCAGTGCCCTCAAGGCTCTGTCACAGCCATGTCCTCTGACCTTTAAACCTCCAGTCTTTAACCCTGCTGGTTTCAAGAACTTACAAAAATCAGCACCTCTTTTTTGCCAGCCAACAGCTTTAGGAAAATATTCTCCTTGTGTGTTCCCCTGTGTGCTCTTCTGTCTTCCCTGTGACCATGGATCCCACCTCTCCTCAGCACCTACTATATCCTCCCTATACTATGTCTTCACACTTCCTACCTTCTTCAAGGTGTATTCTCTCTTTAAATGTGTAGTTTATTCTGTCCATCCTCAGGTTAATTTCTAGGGTATTTAGAATGATTTGATAGTCATCTTATTGTGTTCATAGGACAAGAGGAGCATAGGTTCCTCCTACTCCTCCACCATCTTCTCTTTTCTCCCCTCTTATGATCATTACTTTAAATTATCTATCAGACATATTACTTATATCCATTTCACTTAGGGCTCTTGTAGTTTTGTCTTGTTCTTTCATTTGGGAAATATTCCTCTGTCTCCTCATTTTCTCTGACTCTTTGTGTCTGTTTCTCTGTGTTAGGAAATATTAGCTATATCTTCTGCTCTTGAAAGTAGTAGCTAAGATTTACACTTTTAATAAGGTGGTGCTGGTCCTTTGCCAAAAAGGACCTTGTATCTGCTGCAGATACAAGGGCCAGCCTGGTCTACTCTGCAAACTACACAGAAATGGAGCTCACTGTGCTGCTAGTTTTGTGCACTGGTCTTCTTCCACAGGGGACTCACATCAGCTGTGTATGTACACTGAGGCCAGCTGGGGCCACTAAGTCAGGGCACATAGTGTCTACATATTTTGTACACCTGTCATATTTCATAGAGAATGCACAACTGCTGATGAGCTTGGGGAAGCTGGTGGATGCTCTGCAAATTGAGTTTGGATGGGCTGCATAATGCCTGCAAGTTCTGTGCAACAATCCTGTTCCACAGGGATCAGGCCACCACTATGAAGGTCTGGGTTAGCTGGGGTCTGATTCACAAAGTGTGTGAGTGAGGCTCACGATTTTAACAAGTTGCAAAGTGACTGGGCACTGCTGAAGGACTGAGGCCCCACAAAGCATGCAGTTGGGAGATGTAGTGTTGGCAAAGTTTGCATGGGTCTTCTGGGGGAGAGGACCCATAGCACTGGTACCGAGGCAGGCCAGGATAAGGGATGGGGGTGAAGTGTAACTGAGTTTCCATGTGAATACCTATGCTGTGCTAGTTCCCACAGGTAGCTGTGTGTGTATGTGGAAGTTTGAGGAGGGAAATGGAGCCTACCAACTTCTTTGTTCCTGGAGGAGTCTCCCAAGTGAAAACTGGCTCTGGGACCATGCTCTGTTATTAGTAAATAACTCTACCATATATTCTACGTATTATTCCAAATTGCTAGTTCTATGCTGCATCTCACAGGCAGTTTTTTGTGCTGTCTCTTAAGATGTAGGAACTCAGTTTCTTCTGGTTCCCCCAGAGCAGAACTTGCTGATTTTTAACATTCCAGGATTTAATTCCTGCTGCTGTATGAACTCATGAAATTCAGCCTCTCTGGTTTTTAGAGTCAATTCTATGGGTATTTTCCTCCCTGTGTAGCTCCGTGGTGTGAGGGTCTGTTTCTCTCCCCTCCCTGAAGCCATGGCTGCCACCCAGAAATGGCCCACAAGTTCATTTATCTCCCCACTGTGTCGCCACCCTTCCTACACTCTTTGATGTGGTCTCTTCTCTCCATTTAGTTGTAGAGTTTGTTCTGCCAGTCTTTGTGTTGTTCTCTGGGTTATTTACATTGATCTGAGTGTTATCTAGCTGTATTCATGGAACAAGACAAGCTTAGGGTCCTCCTGCTCCACCATCTTGCCCAAAAGTCTGTATGTTCTTCTTCTGTCAAAAATGCTGTTGGCATTTTGATAGGGTTTGCATTAAATGTGTATATTGCCTTAGGTAATACAGACATTTTAACAGTATTGGTTCTTGCTATCCATGAGCATGGAATATCTTTCTACTAGCTTGTGTCATCTTCAATATCTTTTATTAATGTTTTCTGGTTTTCAGAGTACAGATCTTTCACCTAAGGAGCTCAAGTTTATCCCCAGATATTTTATTATTTTTGGTGCAATTTTGTATGGGTTATTTCTTAATATATCTTTCTCAATTTCATTATTAATGTATAGAAATACAACAGAATTCTGTTTATTATTGCATGCTGCAACTTTACTGAGTACATTTATAAGTTCTAGTACTTTTTAAAAGTAGAACCTTAGAGTTTTTCTATGTATGGTATTGTCATCTGCAAATAGTGGGAACTTTGTTTATTCCTTACCAATTTGAATCCTTCTTATTTCTTTTTCTTGTTTGATTGCTGGGATTATGACTTCCAGTACTACACTGAATGAAAATAGAGAGTGGTCATCCTTGTCTTGTTCCTGATCTTAGAAGAAAAACTCTGTTTTTCACCATTGAGTAAGGTGTTAGCTGTGAGTTTTCATATACAACCTTTATTATGCTGGGGTATATTGCCTCTAAACCTACTTTGTTGATGGTTTGTACCATGAAGGAATATTGTACTTTGTCAAATGCTTTTTGTGCATCTATTGAAATGGTCATATGGTTTTTATCATTTCTTTTGTTAATGTGATGTATCACATTGGTTGATTTTATATTGAACCACCCTTGCATTCCAAGAATAAATTCCCACTTGACTGGACTTTTTAATTTTACTCTTTAAGGCAGTTGGTGCATTTTAATTGGTTGGTTTAATCCATTTATATTTAAGTAGTGAATAGGTAATGACTTACACTTCCCATCTTGTGAATACTTTTTTGGTTTAAACTTTCTCTGTCCTTGTCTTCTATTGTGGCCTTCCATTGTTATTTGTTAAGTTGTTTTGATAGTGATTTGCTTTGATTCTTTTGAATATCTATCATAGTTTTTAACTTCCTGTTTAACTTGGGTTTGTATACAATATGTATATTATTTATATATTTATTTATTTATTTAGGTAGAAGCAGACTCCCCAGTGAGCAGGGAGCCTGATGCAGGACCCTCTGAATATGACCTGAGCTGAAGGTAGATCCTTAACTGACTCAACCATCCAGGGGTCCCTGCAATGATGTTATTTCTAAACAAGTTCACGTTCTGGGGTGTTAGGGGTGAGGATTTCAATATATCTTTTTTTTAATTAAATTTAATTTTTTTTCAATTTTCAATATATCTTTTTAAGGGCACAATTCAACCCATCAGAAAAAGTGAGTTAAAAATATTACAGATGCCAAATGCTGGACCCAGACTCATTTGGTCCCTTCTTTCCTGAGTTGTTCTCACACTACCTGGGTTGATCAGTTTCTCAAATTACTTACAGAACTCTGTAGTGTTTAGCAACTACTCAACTGCCTTGCACTTCAATAAAATTTTTATTTTAAGTAGATAATAATTTTACTTCTTTTTTTCCCCTTATATTCAGTTAGCAGGTATACAGTACACCATTAGTTTATGAAGTAGTGTTCAACTAATGAATCATTGAAAAATTTAACTTCTATTACATACAAAAATTCTCCACTTTTACTTTCCTACACACCTTTTTTGTTTTTGTAGTCAGAATTTGCTTCTTATATTGTGCATTCATTAGCAAATTTTTGTCTTTTCATTTTTATTTTTATATTTTATTTATTTTGTTTTTTAAATTTCTTTTCAGTGTACCAGAATTCATTGTTTATGTACCACACCCAGTGCTCCATGCAATATGTGCCCTCCATAATACCCACCACCAGGCTCACCCAACTTCCTACTCCCTGCCCCTTCAAAACTCTCAGATTGATTTTCAGAGTCCATAGTCTCTCATGGTTCATCTCCCTCTCCAATTTCCCTCAACTCACTTCTCCTCTCCATCTCCCCATGTCCTCCACGTTATTTCTTATGCTCCACAAATAAGTGAAACCATATGATAATTGACTCTCTCTGCTTGACTTACTTCACTCAGCATAATCTCTTCCAGTCCTGTCCATGTTGATACATAGTTTAAAATTTTCTTTTTTTTTATTATGTTCAGTTAGTTACTGTATAGCACATAATTAGTTTTTGATGTAGTGTTCAGTGATTTATTAGTTAAGTACAATTATTTATGCACCATTACAGTGTTACATTAACCTGTATTTATCTATCCATTTACCTTTTCCAGTGATATTTATGCATTCCTGTGATTTAACACTGCTGTTTTTATTGTGTTTTCATTTTATTTTAAGAACCCCCTCAAGCATATCTTGTAAGGGAATTCTAATGGTGACGAAGTACTTCAATTTTTGTTTATCTGGAGAAAACTTTTTTCTATATTTTTGAAATATTTTTCCAGTTACTGTATTTTTGGTGATGTTTTAGTGCTTTAAATATACCATCCTATTCTCTTCTGCTCTGCAAAGTTTCTGCCAAGAAATCTGCTTATTGTCTTATGGTGCTTTCTTCATATGTAACAAATTGACTTTTCCCTTGATACGTTCAAATATTCTCTCTGTCCTTGATCTCTGACAATTTGATTGTAATGTATCTCAGTGTAGTCTTCTTTGGATTGATCATATTTGAGGATTTTTGAGCCTCATTAACCTAGTTATCAATTACCCTCCCTAGATTTGGAATTTTTCAGTAATTATTTCTTTAAAAAAGCTTGTTTCCCCCTTTCTCTCTCTCCCCCCCAAAACTCCCATAATGCATATATCAGTGCAAGAGAAACAATATAACCTGATATTCTGTAAATCCTGTAGGCGTACTTTCCCCTATTTCATTTTTTTCCTATTTCTACTCTGAAAAAAATTAAATTACCTATTTTCAAGTTTGCAGTTTGTTCCTTTTTGATTGACTGTGTCTTAAAGTTTCTATCATATTTTCTGTTTCTTTCATTATATTCTTCAACTCCAGAATTTCTTCCAGAATCTCTTATTGACTTCTATCTCTGTTGAACTCCTCATTGTGTTCATGTATTGTTTTCCTGATTTCCTTGAGTTATGTTAAATGTGTTCTCTTATAATTTATTCAGCTTGCAGAAAACAATTATTATGTAATTATTATTTGAATTCTTTGTCAGGCAATTCACCACAGATCTTCATTTCATTAGGGTTAGTTTA
The DNA here is from genome assembly GCF_020171115.1 of Neogale vison. Classification (NCBI taxonomy): domain Eukaryota; kingdom Metazoa; phylum Chordata; class Mammalia; order Carnivora; family Mustelidae; genus Neogale; species Neogale vison. Next base: position 56,747,817 of record NC_058105.1, read on the forward strand.
TTTTAAAAAAAATTGTTCCTTTTGCGTGATGTTTTATTGATTGTTTTTCTTCTCTCTGACTTTGCATTGCTATCTGCATATTTGAGACAGTAGCATCTCTTTCAGATTTTATGGACTCACTTCAGTAAGGAAAGACCTTCATGTGCAGGTGGATACAAAGACATTGACTGGGTGGGGTGTGGCAGCTCTGGTTCTAGGACAGTGAAATGACAGCTCCAAATTTAGAAATGGGAAGGCACAACATTGTTGACTTTGTGCAATTCCATCAGCTGAGATCGCCATTGGCAAAGACTGCCAGGTTCTTTGACAGACAAATCTGTGGTTGTCTGTGGTGGCAGTGAGGGCTGCTGGAGTTGTTGGAGGCCATGGCATGGTTGGAGTCAAGGATCAAACCAGGCCCTGTCTTGTGCCTCCTTTAAAGGCTGAATAGCTGACCTAAAGGCTTAGGTCGATATAGTCGAGTAACACTAAGGAAGGGTCTGTGCTATGTGTCATGTGCTTGCCTACGTGACTTCCCACACACTCTCCCTACAGAAGGGAACAATGTGGTCAGGGTCAAGAGTTCTTAGTTGGTCCTTGTTGTTCCTGTACCTCCCATAACCCACTCTCTGGTTGATTGTCTTGCTAATGGCATTAGCCGAGACTACCTGGCATCACGAGATTTGCTTGTAGTTAATGTAAACTTGTTATAAGAACTTGCAGTCATCTGACTAGATACTGATGTATTGCTCCTTCTATTGTGGTCTGCCTTATAAATGCTTGTAAGATGTGGAATAAAATTGGCACTGTTGGACATCATCCTCAGTGTCCCTCCTGCCCCCATCTCTTTGTCTCTTAATTTCTTTTCACCATCCTCTTACCCTCATGTTTCCTGGTCAATTTGTTGTGCCAGCCGCAACTTGGAGTCCTCAGTGGAGAAGACTGCTGAGGTCTACCTGTTCTCCAATAACCCATGAGGGGAAGTTATGACGAAAGGGATCTCTCCTGATAACACACTCTAGTGTGCATATACACACAAGACAGTAGTGCTCATTTATAGACTTCAAAAATCTCAGGGACGTCATATAAATATGTATTATTATTATTTTCATCATTATAATTATTTTTATATTTGCTTATCTTCAGTACATCAAGATAAGGATAAATTGCCATCTTCAAGCTCAAACACAGTGGCTACTCTACTTTCATTTCTACACCAAATATAACATTATACACAGATGGAAACCTAATACTTTATTTTATCACAATGATGGATGGATGGAGTTATGACAGATTATATTTAGCCAGGATAATTAACTACTTAGGTAATCAGTACATCTCTCAAAATGTCTTTATTGTCCTGTTATAAAGTAACAACTTAGAAATTTTGTACAGTTTTTCATAATCTGGTATACCTAAGAAAAATATGACAGAAATTACTGCTTGAACTCCCATTAATTTTTATTGGTAAAAAAATATTTTTATATACAAGAGGTTTCCTGTCAAATGTGGTTATTTCTAAGACACTATAAGATTTGAAACCCGATATGAACTAAAAGGTGTTAGGACTAGGAAACTGATCATCAGTTTATTAGTGTATCCTCATGATAAAAACAACTTTTATTTGAAGGGTTTGATAAAATAAAATTTCTGCTACAAAACAGCATTAAAGAGGAGGAAGAATGTAAATAAAACAGACTCTGGACTTAACCAGATATGGGATTGAAATGTACCTCTGCCACTTACTAGCTCTGGGACTATGAGCAAAGCTGAACCACACTGTACCTTTGTTTCCTTATTAGCAAAATAGAGTATTGAAAATGCCTTTTTTTTTCTGGAAATTTGGTAATAATTAAATATGTTAGCACAAGAGATAGATGAATAAATGCTGCACAACATTGAGATTACAATTAATAATTCTGTATTATATACTTGAAAGTTGCTAAGGGACTAGATCTTATAGGTTCTCACCATAAGAAATAATAATTTGATGTGATGGTGGTGTTAGATTAACGCTATGGTGCTATCATATTACAACAGATAAGTGTAACAAATCAACACATTTTACACTATAAAATTACACAGTGTTATGTGTCAATTATATCTAAATTAAAAAAAAACATAACTAAAGAACAAACATGGGAGACAGTACATAATAACTGGTAACTTACTGTTATTATTCTTTGCTTAGTACCAATTTTAGTATTACCTATGTGTTGCTTACAGTTGCCACAAATTAAATAAAATAATGCATTTTTCCATTGATTTCCTGCTGTGAACACTGGTTGAAGCCCAGCCCTCATTCCATAATTCACTCTGAATATTTTAATTTTAGATGAGGAGAGCTACACTGTATTAAAGTCAGAGTATTTTATTATACTGAACTGAGTCAGTTATTTCCCTCTTTAATTACCCTGCTTTTTTCTCTCTAAAATAAAGTCCCACTGTGCTTGAAATTCTAGGAACCTAAAAGAAGAGAGATAAGACTGCCACCAATCTACCTATCACATTATATTTAATTTAGCTACAGAATTAGATCAGAAACCTATGGCTTCTAAGACTATCTTTGGTTGCCCTTTCTTATGTCCCAATAAAATTAAGCCATAATTATTTATTTAATTATTTATGTATCCATTAATGTATGTTGATATCTATAATCCAAGTTACTTTCAAAAGAGATCTGAGGGGTAGTCTTATGATCAAAACCAAGGTAAAATTATCACAAGATAAAGGAGAAAAAACAACGGGCAAGAAGGGAGAAGATATTCTATTCCACAGGCATCTTTCTCTTCCTTTCTTCTGTCTTTTTCTTTTCTTTGATTTCTCTTTGTTCTACTTCTTTTCATTAGCCCTTGCCAATGACCTGAGTATGCCAGCACCTTTGCTTAGCTAAGGAGGTGGTAGGCCACCTAAAATTACTGCAGGTAAGCCAAGGTGGATTTTCAGAACTCTCAGTGGTACAGTGTTGAGAGAAAGTTAAAGAAGCCTGAGGTGAAACTGAAGGGGACAACTTTTTACAGGCAAAAGGTAAAGTAGCTAACACTATAAAAATTAGAAATTGATTCCACTACAAAAACAATGAAGGTAACTGATTCCTGAAATTTAATTCTGATTTTAATGGTTTTCTAGTTTCACTGTACTAGTTAGAGGTAGGGTTAACCATCCTTATGCAATAACTGCTCAAAATCAAAGTATACAAATTATTCTCTCCTCTCCCTCTCATACTTTCTCTCTCCAATCTCAGAATACATTAGTGAGAGTCACCTATATTGTAGTCCTGAAGACACTCACCAGTATTAGAATTAAGATCATCAGGCTCTGACTCAGTCCCATTTTGGTTTCCATTTCCCTGAAGAGTGTTTATTGCCATAAGCTTCATCTTCTGCAGCTTCATTGCCTCAGCCATTGCTGCAGCTGTTATACCTAAAACCAGAACAATCCCTTTTAAAATGAGGACCATTTCTTAATGTAATTTAAAGCTGGATACATTTCTTTAACAGACCTATGATTCATAGAACAAACCAAAAGAAATACCTTATCTAATCTGTGAACAATGTTCTTTACCAAGTAATGTTCAAGTAATGTTCAACTCCTGTTTTTTTTTTTTTAGTTTGTCTTACAATGGATAGTTTAAAAATCTACAAAATAATTAAATAAATATTAAATTCCATATAAAATAACATTGTCAGAGAAAGCACTGTGCAATACTTGAAGAAATTACTTTCTAGTGAATGTATTGTTGGGACTTCTGCAAAAGGATGAGCTGTCTTCCCTGTGAGAATTACCTTAGAAGGGAGGGGGAGAGAGGAGGGAGAAAATGATTTCAGATTTTCTTTGTACCTTTTACCGTTCTCTTGCTTATACACTGAGGAACTAAATAAATGAAAATATGACAAGTAATCTCTGAAAATATGCCAGCCCCCACAGTATAATTACATTCTTTTGTATTAATATAAATTAGTGTACCCCAATGTTTATGGCAGAAATACCCACAATGACCAAAATACGAAAAAAAGTCCAGATGTCCATCAACAGATTAATGGATAAAGATGTGTGTGTGTGTGTGTGTGTGTGTAGATAGATAGATAGATAGATATGAAGAATATTATTCAGACATAAAAATGACATGTTGTCATCTGCAACAATGTAGATAGAGTGTAGATAGAACTAGAGGGTATTATGCTAAGTGAAATAAGTCAGAGAAAGAAAATACTATATAATTTCATCCATATATGGAATTTAAGAAACAGAACTGATGAACATAAGGAAAAGGAAGGAAAAATAAGTTAATATAAAAACAGAGAGAGGAAAACTATGAAACTCTTAACTATAGGAAATAAACTAAGAAGGGTAAGCCATAGCAGGACTGCCACCCATAAGAGCACAGCAGCATATGTGGAATCGCAACATGAAATTGGCAGTTTACAAAATGCTGGGGGAAAGCAAGAAACAGATCTTTTCATACTGATTTAGTAGCATATTGGGGGACCTTGAAAATGAGAGAACTGGGGAGAAAGCAAGATGGTGGAAGAGTAGGGGACCTAATTTCATTTGGCCCCTTGAATTCAGCTAGATAACTATCAAACCATTCTAAACATCCATGAATTCAGCCTGAGATGTACGGAAAAAAATATCTGGAACTCTAGAAGTAGAAAAGTGTCTGCTTTTTGCAAGGCAGGAGGGGTGGAGAAGTGAATCTGAAGGGAGATATTGGAACATAAATGGAGAGGGGAGGGAGCCTCCAAAAGTTGGCTACCAGAAAGTGATGTAGTCCCAGATGACAAAATCAGAACTGTTAGAAATATGCTCCAGTGAGAGACATCCCTGTATGAAAGGGGCTCATGGGATGAAAGGGGCAGAATTCTAAGTGGGTCAGTGTGGTTTCAGCATCCCAGGGGTCACAAAACTAACAGGGGTGACTGAGCCAGTAAGTGCCCATCAGTAGAGTGAGGAGACTGGTTACTGTCAGTTAGCTGAGTAGGGGGTAGGGGTGGAGGTGGGTAAGGGCTCTCAGCTCAGTCACCAAAAACTGCAAGCCTAGCCCAATTGGATGGCCACTCTCTGCCTGTGCACCGAGAAGTAGAATGATACTCAGGGACCCTCCACAATCCCCTGGGAGTAGTGGAGCAAGTATGTGCATCATCCCATGACATCTCTCAGTGCCAAGGCCCTACAAAGGGCATTAGCGCAGTATCCTCAGATTCCCCCCAGAAGGACAGCCATGGGTACACACCACAGGAGTCTGCAGAGGTTAGCACAAACAAAAGTGAAGATTGTTTGTCTCAGAGTATTTACTGAGAAGGAGAGACTGTGATCTTTTGGTTCTGAGGCTAGAGATCAGGGCACGGTCATTTTTATTTTGATCCTCTAAAGAGGCACAGAAAGCCTTCAAGGAAAAAAAAAAAAAGCCACACAGAAGACCAGCATAACCTGAATTCAACCCTCTGGCAAGGGGTGGTGCAACTCTGCCCAGGCAAAGAAACCTGAGGAGCAGAACAGCAGGCCCCTCCCCTAGAAGAGCAAATGCACAAGTTTACAGATCCCACAAGACTGTAAATCTCCAGTGCGGTGCAAATAGTATACAGAGCTTCATGACTTTTCTCATGATTCATTTATCTTTTAGTCTAAATTTTTCCAATTCTTTTTTTCCCTTTTTAACTAGTTTCTTATTTTATCAACTCTTCCTTTTTAAGACAATTTTTAATTTTTTCAAAGATTTTATTTATTTATTTAACATGGAGAAAGCACAGCAGGCAGAGCAGCAAGTACAGGGAGAGGAAGAAGCAGATTTGCTGAGCAGGGAGCCTGATGCAGGGCTCTATCCCAGGATGCTGGGATAATGACCTGAGATGAAGGCAGATGCTTAATGACTGAGCCATCCAGGCACCCCAGAAGCTTACAAATTATAGAGAAAAAGGGAATCTTGAGAGAAGCTCAAAACAAGAGGATCTTTAGAGAGGGAAGAACATCAGACTGACATCATACCTATCCACAAAAACCTGGCAGGCCAGAAAGGGATGGCATGATATGTTCTAGGTACTAAATGGGAATAACATAAATCAAAGAATACTTTATTCAGCAAGGCTATCATTCAGAATGGAAGGAAGGATAAAAATCTTCCAGGATACACAGAAACTGAAAATTTGTGATCACTAAATGAACCCTGCAAAAAAAATTAAAGGGGCTCTTGTAAGTGAAGAGAGGACCCAAAAGTAACATAGATGAGAAAAAAGAAAAAAAAAAAAGACAATCTACAGAAGCAGGGACTTTACAGGCAATACAATGACACTAAACTCATATCTTTCAATAGTTACTCTGAATGTAAATGGGCTAAATGCTCCAGTCAAAAGACATAGGATAGAAAATTGGATGAAAAGGCAGGACCCATCCATATGCTGTCTATAAGAGACTCATCTTAGACCTACAGACACTTCCAGACTGAAAGTGAAGGGGTAGAGAAATATTTACCATGTTAATGCACCTCAAAAGAAAGCTGGGGCTGCAATCCGCATATGAGAAAAATTAGATATTAAACTGAAGACTGTAGTAAAAGAAGATAAGTATCATACTTGAAGTGTTTATCCAAGAAGAAGGTCTAACAATTATAAATATTTATGCCCCCAACACGGGAGCAGCCAATTATATAAACCAATTAATAACCAACAAGAAGAAACACATTGGTAATAATACACTAATAGTAGGGGACGTCAACATCCACTCACAGCAATTGACAGATAATCTAACCAGAAGACCAACAAAGAAACAAGGACTCTGAATGACATATGAACCAAATGGACTTCACAGATATATATAGAACATCCCATCCTAAAAGAACAGAATATTCATTCTTCTCAAGAGCACATGAAACTTTCTCCAATATAAATCACGTACTGGGTCACAAATCAGTTCTCAGCTGATAGCAAAAGATTAGGATTATTCCCTGAATATTTTCAGACCACAATATTTTGAAACTTGAACTCAAACACCAGAGGAAATTTAGAAGGAACTCAAACACTTGGAGGTTAAAGAGCATCCTACTGAAGAATAAATGGGTCCACCAGGAAACTAAAAAATAATTTTTAAAAAATCATGGAAACTAATGAGAATGAAAACACATCTGATCAAAACCTATGGGCTATAGCAAAGGCAGTCCTAACAGGGAAGTACATTGCAATATGAGCCTCTCTCAAAAAATTAGAAAGATCTCAAATACACAAACTAACATTATACCTAAAGGAGCTGGAGAAATAACAATATATAAAGTTTAAATCAAGAAGAAGAAATAGTAAAGATTAGAGCAGAAATCAATGAAATAGAAATCAGAATAACAGTAGAACAAATAAACAAAATTAGAAGTTTCTTCTTTGAAAGAATTAAAAACATTGATAAACCTCCTGCCATACTTACTTGAAAGAAAAGAAAAGGACCAAAATTAATTAAATCATGAATGAAAGGGGAGAGATCATGACAAACAGAAGGAAACAGACAATTTTAAGAATATATTATGAGCAAAAAATATGTCAACATATTAGGCAATCTGGAGAAATGGATGCATTCTTGGAAACTTACAAAATACCAACACTGGAATAGGAAGAAATAGAAAATCTGAGTAAACCAATAAATAGCAAACTGAAGCAATAATAAAAACCTCCCAAAAAAATAACAGTCCAGGACCAGATAGCTTCACAGGGGAATCCTACTAGACATTTAAGGAATAAATAAAACATTCTACTGAAGATGTTTCTAAAAATACAAATGAAAGGAAAACTTCCAAACTCATTCTATGAGGCCAGCATTACCTTGCTCCCAAAACCAGGCAAAGACTCCATCAAAAAGGAGAATTACATACCAATATCCCTGATGAATATGGTTGCCAAAATACTCAACAAGATACTAGCCAATAGGATCCAACATACCTTAAAATATTTTTTCATCAAGACCATGTGAGATTTATTCCTGGGATTAAGGGTGGTTCAACATTTGCAAATAAATCAACATACTAAAGCACATTAATAAAAGAAAAGATCCTCTCTACTGATGCAGAAAAAGCATTTGACAAGATAGAGCATACTTTCTTGATTAAAACTTCAAAGTATAGGGATAGAGGGATCAAACCTCAATATCATAAAAACCACCTATGAAGAGCCCACAGTGAATATAATTCTCAATAGTGAAAAATTAAGAACATTTCCCCTAATGTCAGAACATGGCAGGGATGCTCACTCTAACCACTGTTGTTCAACATAGTACCTAGCCTCAACAATAAGACAACAAAAATAAATAAAAAATATTCAAATTGGCAAAGAATAAGTTAAACTCTCACACTCCACAGATGATATATAATACTTTATGTGGAAAACCCAAAAGACTCCACCCCAAAATTGCTAGAACTCATACAGCAATTCAGCAAGATAACAGGATACAAAATCCATGCACAAAAATCAGTTGCATTTATATAAATAATGTGACAGAAGAGAAATTAAAGCATAGATCCCACTTACAACAGCACCAAAAACCATAAGATAATTAGGATAAACCTAATCAAAGAGGTAAAAGATCTATACCCTAGAAACTACAGAATACTTATGAAAGAAATGGAGGAAGACAATAAGAGATAGAAAAACATTCCATATTCATGGATTAGAAGAATAAACATTGTTAAACTATCTTTGGTACCCAGAGAAATCTACATATTCAATCAACCCCTATCAAAATACCATCAACATTTTTACAGAAGTATAACAAACAATCCTAAAATTTGTATGGAACCAGAGAAGACCCTGAATAGCCAGAGGAATGTTGAAAAAAGAGACAAAACATGAAAGACTGTGGACTCTGAGAAAAAAACGGAGGGTTTTGGAGGGGAAAGGGGTGGGAGGTTGGGTGAGCCTTGTGGTGGGTATTATGGAGGTCATGTATTGCATGGAGCACTGGTTGTGGTGCATAAACAATGAATTATGCAACACTGAAAAGAAATCATAGCGATTCGGGGTCTCTTCTGATTCCACACAAATTTTTGGATTATTTGCTCCAGCTCTTTGAAGAATACCGGTGGAATTTTGATGGGAATGGCATTAAAAGTATAGATTGCTCTAGGCAGTATAGACATTTTAACAATGTTTATTCTTCCGATCCAAGAGCATGTAATGGTCTTCCAACTTTTAGTGTCTTCTTCAATTTCTTTCATGAGTGTTCTGTAGTTCCTTGAGTAGCGTTCCTTTACCTCTTTGGTTAGGTTTATTCCCAGGTATCTTATGGTACTTGGTGCTATAGTAAATGGAATCGATTCTCTAATTTCCCTTTCTGTATTTTCCTTGTTAGTGTATAAGAAAGCCACTGATTTCTGCACATTGACTTTGTATCCTGCCACGTTGCTGAACTGCTGTATGAGTTCTAGTAGTTTGGGGGTGGAGTCTTTTGGGTTTTCCATATAAAGAATTATGTCATCTGCAAAGAGAGAAAGTTTGACTTCTTTATTACCAATTTGGATACATTTTATTTCTCTTTGTTGTCTGATTGCTGTTGCTAGGACTTCTAATACTATGTTGAACAAGAGTGATGAAAGTGGGCATCCTTGTCTTGTTCCTGATCTCAATGGGAAGGCTGCAAGTTTTTACCTATTGTGGATGATATATGCTGTGGGTCTTTCATAGGTAGATTTGATGAGGTTCAGGAATGTTCCCTCTACCCCTATACTTTGACACACTTTAATCAGGAACGGATGCTGGATTTTGTCAAATGCTTTTTCTGCATTGATGGAGAGGACCATGTGGTTCTTCTCTCTTCTCATGTTAATTTGTTCTATCACATTGATTGATTTGCGAATATTGAACCATCCTTGTAGCCCAGGGATGAATCCCACCTCATCATGGTGGATAATCTTTTTAATGTTGTGTTGGATCCTGTTTGCTAGGATCTTGTTGAGAATCTTAGCCACCATATTCATCAGTGATATTGGTCTGAAATCTTCCTTTTTGGTAGGGTCTTTGCCTGGTTTGGGGATCAGGGTAATGCTGGTTTCATAGAAAGAGTCTGGAAGTTTTCCTTCTGCTTCAATTTTTTGAAACAGCTTCAGGAGAATAGGTGTTATTTCTTCTTTGAAAGTTTGGTAGAATTCCCCAGGGAATCCGTCAGGTCCTGGGCTCGTTTTTTTTGGGAGGTTTTTGATCACTGCTTCAATCTCATTACTAGATATCAGTCTATTGAGGTTGTCAATTTCTTCCTGGTTCAATTTTGGGAGTTTATAGTTTTCCAGGAATGCATCCATTTCATCTAGGTTGCTAAGCTTATTGGCATATAACTGTTGCTAATAACTTGTGATGATTTTTCTACTTCCTTGGTGTTAGTTGTGATCTCTCCCTTTTCATTCATAATTTTATGAATTTGGGCTTTCTCTCTTTTCTTTTGGATTAGTGTGGCCAATGGTTTATCGATCTTATTGATTCTTTCAAAAAATCAGCTTCTAGTTTCATTGATATGTTCTACTCTATCTCTTGTTTCTACCTCATTGATCTCAGCTCTAATCTTGATGATTTCCCTTCTTATGTGTGGAGTTGGTTTGATTTGTTGTTGATTCTCCAGTTATTTAAGGTTTAGAGACAGCTGGTGTATTCTGGATTTTTCAATTGTTTTGAGGGAGGCTTGTATGGCTATGTATTTCCCCCTTAGGACCGCCTTTGCTGTATCCCATTGGTTTTTGACCGAAGTGTCTTCATTCTCATTGGTTTCCATGAATTGTTTCAGTTCTTCTTTGATCTCCTGGTTGATCCAAGCATTCTTAAGCAAGGTGGCCTTTAGCTTCCAGGTGTTAGAGTCCCTTCTGAATTTTTCTTTGTGATTGAGCTCCAGTTTAAAAGCACTGTGATATGAGAATATGCAGGGAATAATCTATACTGCCTAGAGCAATCTATACTTTTAATGCCATTCTGATAAAAATTCCACTGGTATTCTTTAAAGAGCTGGATCAAATAATCCAAAAATTTGTATGGAATCAGAAGAGACCCCGAATCACTAAGGAAATGTTGAAAAACAAAAATAAAACTGGGGGCATCACGTTACCTGATTTCAAGCTTTATTACAAAGCTGTGATCAACAAGAGAGCATGGTACTGGCATAAAAACAGAAACATAGACCAGTGGAACAGAGTAGAGAGCCCAGATATGGACCCTCAACTCTATGGTCAATTAATCTTTGACAAAACAGGAAAAAATATACAGTGGAAAAAAGACAGTCTCTTCAATAAATGGTGCTGGGAAAACTGGACAGCTATATGTAGAAGAATGAAACTTGACCATTCTCCTACACCATACACAATGATAAACTCAAAATGGATAAAAGGCCTCAATGTGAGACAGGAATCAATCAGAATCCTAGAGGACAACATTGGCAGTAATCTGTTCCATATCAGCCACAGCAACTTCTTTCAAGATATGTCTCCAAAGGCAAAGGAAAAAAAAAAAAAAACAAATAAACTTTTGGGACTTCATCAAAATCAAAAGCTTCTGCACAGCAAAGGAAACCATCAAGAAAACAAAGAGGCAACTCAGAGATTGAGAGAAGATATTTGCAAATGACAGTACTGACAAAATGTTGATATGCAGGATCTATAAAGAACTCCTCAAACTCAACACACACAAAACACGCAATCATATCCAAAAATGGGCAGAAGATATGAACAGATACTTCTCCAATCAAGACATACAAATGAGACACATGAAAAAATGTTCATCACTAGCCCTAAGGGAGATTCAAATTAAAACCAAATTGAGATATCACCTTATACCAGTTAGAATGGCCAAAATTAGCAAGACAGAAAACAATGTGTTGGAGGGGATGTGGAGAAAGGGGAACCCTCTTACACTGTTGGTGGGAATGCAAGTTGGTGTAGCCTCTTTGGAGAGCAGTGTGGAGATTTCTTAAGAAATTAAAATTAGATCTTCCCTATGACCCTGCAATTGCACTTCTGGGTATTTAACCCAAAGATACAGATGTCATGAAAAGAAGGGTCATCTGTACCCCAATGTTTATAGCAGCAATGGCCATGGTCACCAAACTATGGAAAGAACCAAGATGCCCTTCAACGGATGAATGGATAAGGAAGATGTGGTCCATATACACTATGGAGTATTATGCCTCCATCAGAAAGGATGAATACTCAACTTTTGTAGCAACATGGACGGGACTGGAAGAGATTATGCTGAATGAAATAAGTCAAGCAGAGAGAGTCAATTATCATATGGTTTCACTTATTTGTGGAGCATAACAAATAGCATGGAGGGCAAGGGGTGTTAGAGAGGAGAAGGGAGTTGGGAGAAATTGGAAGGTGGGGTGAATCATGAGCGACTATGGACTCTGAAAAACAATCTGAGGGGTTTGAAGTGGCGGGGGGTGGCAGGTGTGGTACCAGGTGGTGGGTATTATAGAGGGCACGGCTTGCATGGAGCACTGGGTGTGGTGAAAAAATAATGAATACTGTTTTTCTGAAAATAAATAAATTGGAAAAAAAAAAGATATGTCTCCAAAGGCAAAGGAAACAAAAGCAAAAATAAACTTTCGGGACTTCATCAAAATCAAAAGCTTCTGCACAGCAAAGAAAACAGTCAAGAAAACAAAGAGGCAACTCACGGAATTGGAGAACATATTTGAAAATGACAGTAGAGACAAAAGGTTGATATTCAGGATCTATAAAGAACTCCTCAAACTCAACACACACAAAACAGATAATCATATCAAAAAATGGACAGAAGAAATGAGCAGACACTTCTCTAATCAAGACATAGAATTGGCTATCAGATACATGAAAAAATGTTCATCATCACTAGCCATCAGGGAGATTCAAATTAAAACCACATTGAGATATCACCTTACATCAGTTAGAATGGCTAAAATTAACAAGACAGGAAACATGTGTTGGAGGGGATGTGGAGAAAGGGGAACCCTCTTACACTGTTGGTGGGAATGCAAGTTGGTGCAGCCTCTTTGGAGAACAGTGTGGAGATTCCTCAGGAAATTAAAAACAGAACTTCCCTGTGACCCTGTAATTGTACTACTGGGTACTTACCCCAAATATACAGATGTAGTGAAAAGAAGGGCCATCTGTACCCCAATGTTTATAGCAGCAATGGCCACAGTCGCCAAACTGTGGAAGGAACCAAGATGCCCTTCAGCGGACAAAAGGATAAGGAAGATGTGGCCCATATACACTATGGAGTAGTATGCCTCCATCAGAAGGGATAAATACCCAACTTTTGTAGCAACATGGACGGGACTGGAAGAGATTATGCTGAGTGAAATAAGTCAAGCAGAGAGAGTCAATTATCATATGGTTTCACTTATTTGTGGAGCGTAACAAATAGCATGGAGGACAAGGGGAGATGGAGAGGAGAAGGTAGTTGAGGGAAATTGGAAGGGGAAGTGAACTGTGAGAGACTATGGACTCTGACAAAAAATCTGAGGGTTTTGAAGGGGTGGGGGTTGGGAGGTTGTGGGAAACAGGTGGTGGGTATTAGAGAGGGCACGGAATGCATGGAGCACTGGGCGTGGTGCAAAAACAATGAATACTGTTACACTGAAAAGAAATAAAAAAGTGCTAGTTATGGAAAGAATGTCATAGGAAGAAAAGGGACAGTATAGTCAATGATACTGTAATAGCACTGTATGATGACATATAGTAGCTACTTTGTGGAGAGCACAGCATAATTTATAATTTTGTCAAATCACTATGTTGTACATCTGAAACAAATGTAACTGTCACCTCTACTCATAAAAATAGAAAAAAAGTAAATGTTGAAGGAAAAATACTGTATTAATTTTACAGTCTTGACCACTTATCTGGGTATATTGCCATCTTGAAAGTTCTAATTATTATAAAGTTTGGCTAAAAAATAACAGTTGTGTATGAGTCAGTCAAGTTTGTCATTGCAAACAAGTGTCATATTAATTTGAAAGTTAATATTAAAAGTATAACAGAAAAGGTTTTCACACTTCCTTGGGATATAAAATGTCACATACAATAAAATGTTTGTTAATTGCAAAGAAAGCCAAAACTAATCTGAGAAATAAATGGGACATAAATGTTGAACCAAAAGTCCGTATGTAGTTGTTTAAATAGCCCTATGTTTTGTCTTATTTCAGTCACTAGCTCTATCTTCACAGACAAGTCTTTTATTTTCTTTAGACTTCAGTTTTCAGTATGCACTGTTATGTCCAAAGTCCTTCCTAAGTTCATTATCTATTGGTCCACTTCTATAACACACCACTCAAACATCACATATTATTATTGTTGGTGTTATAAGACAATTAAAAATGCCGGCATCATAACCAATTTCAAAAAATATATTCGTCATATAAATACATTTGCTTATTTCAATTTGTTTTACCTTAAAGGAATCTGCACCTCTTAAGTTTCAAATTTTCTCAGTTAACCCTTTATGTGTATTAAATCATCTATACTTGTCATAGCAGCCAGTGATATTCAAGAGCAGTCAACAAACCTTAAGACAATAGAAGGAAGAACACTTAGATAATTAATCATTTTTCCATTCTGAAATATGGTACAAAATCCAAGTTATTGCCTCATTGGCATAGCTTTTCTATTTGTTATCAGTTATAAATGTTGGAATTACCTGAGTGATTGTTTTCTCAGAAAACCATAATGTAATCTCAAACCTAATACTTCAACAATCATGTGCTAATTAAAACTGCAATTATATTTTTGCTCAAACAAAATGACTTAATAAACATTATCACAAACTGTTTACCCTTCCCAAAAACAATTTATGCTCACTAATACAATTTCCCATTAAAACTGCTGCCAGGTAAATTAAAAACTCTTGAAATAGTAAGTAAGTGGGAAATTAATTCAACAGTTTAATCTAGACCTAATAACAGTTGCAAGCTCAAAAGAAAAAAAAAAAGATTGCTACAGCAGGGAGTTAATTAACAGCTTATTCCCCATTTGATAAAAGTAATTCTCTCTAATTTCAGTGTAATTTACCTCAATGTAATATAAAACCACAAGCTGCTTCTTGTGCTGTTAAATATTAGGTTTGTCCTGTGGCCACAATGACAATAAAAGTCAGCAATATCTTAATAATAAGAAGCTATCTGCTAAATGCCCACAATTAAAGATGTAATATGAAATCTCCAAACAGCAGCAACCATGTATATTGCCACATAAGCAGGGGTTGCAGTTTAAATTTCAACTACATTTAATTGCTCCACCTAGTTCGAGGAAACAAGTGTGCCATGTAAAAAGTAAGCAGTTTATTGGTTTCATATATAGGGAAGCACGAGAATATGGGTGATGAATTTATCTAATTCTTTCCATCCCTTCCACCACTGACTTAGCATGATTATCATCTTTCTATTTAGACTATTGCACAAATCTACGTAGTATCTCTGTCCCCGGTCCACACTCCAATCTATCTTCTCTATGGCCACTTGCACAAATCTTGTCTTGAAACTTTATTGGTTATAAACTTCACTTACTATTATTCATGGGATAAAGTTGAAACTATCTAGCATGGTATAAAATTCCTTTCATGTACTGACCCTAATCTATCATTAAAACCTTGTTTATCAACTTCAAAGATAAAAAAAAGACAGATTCTGCTGCCTGTAGTAACTTTTCCTGGTTTATCCAGCTTTTCCTGCTTATCTACTACCTCTTCTGTGAAGTTTTCTTTGACACTTGCTATGAAAATTTAGTCACTCCCTTTTTCTATTCTGTTACAACACTTCAGATTCCTCCATCATTCTACTAATTGAGTTATTTTTTATTTCTGTTAATATGCGTGTCTCTATTAGGCTAGCAGTTTTCAAAGTGGAGTCCCTGGACTAGCAGTTTCAGCATCATCTGGGATCTTGTTAGAAATACAAATTTTCAGATATCATCCCAGAACTACTGAATCAGAAACTCCATGGGTGGGGCCTAGTAGTGTGTTTTAATGAGGCTGGTGGACAGGACACTTAGAATTATTTAGATTGTGAGCATCTTGAAGACATAGGAAAAAAGCTTATTCAATTTTTAAATCTTCATTTGATGTATTATAGCACATAGTACTGAAAAGTACATTTTGAAAGATAGAGTTATAGGAAGATGAAATAAATGGTATTCAAAAATGAAATCTTTGAGAAGCTATGGAAATACAAATAACTTCCATACTGCCCTTTTATCTAACTAAAATTCGAAAGCCATGTTTCTCTGAGTAGATTCTTTATTTTAAATAATGAAAATTAAATTACAAAATAATGAAAAAGCAAGGAAATATCAATATATTCATTCCTCTTTTGCAACAAAAGATAAATCCCACAGAAGTATTTTTGTATGTTACTGATATTCTTAAAAAGTTAATATAGTTAACCTTTCAATATAATTAATACAGTTAAGAGTTATTATACTTATTTTACTGTTGAAGAAAACAAGACTCAGGTAGCTGAAATGATTTCAAGATAGAATTAGAACCCAGGTTGCCTGAAAGCCATATGCTTCTTCCACTTTATTATTCTTCTCCCATGCTTGTACAGATTCAGTTCCATTTACTGTGTGTATTAACTTCTGTCCTTGTACAGATTCAATTGCATTTTAGTGTGTATGGACTTCTTTCAGACACTATGCTTGGGTGTATGTACTAAAGAATGGGTAGCATTTGGATACTTGATAAATTAAAAAAACAAGTCACTCTAGGTTGGGGTGATAACACAATAAAAACAGATGTGGTTTAAGCCAAGACATATTGAAGAATGAGTAATTGATGAATAATTCACTTTGGACAAGAATGGGAGATGAGACTGGAAAGATAGACTGGGATTGGATGTAATTACTATCCTATTCCAAAGTGGAGTTTGAACTTTACTCAGTAGGAAGCCAGTTTGTCTCTTTTGGAACAGAGGTTGCCAAGATAGGAATTTTAAACAGATTTATCTGGCAACTATAAGCAATTGTACTGAAGGAGAGAGGGAGGCGTAAAAAGTGTCTAGAATTTTGGCTCTAGTTAGAGGTTGTAATAATCCCAGTTTGAGGATGTAAGGGCTAAGCTAGAATATCAGCATTGACAAAAGAAAAAAGTGATATATGAGTTCCTTGTCTGCACATAATTAGAGTGTGCTGACTCTCTCCATTGTTTATAAAATCTTTGCTAATCATTTTGTGCAGGGTTTTTTTTTTATTTTAGGTTTTTTTTTAAAGATTTTATCTATTTATTTGACAGAGAGAAATCACAAGTAGGCAGAAAGGCAGAGAGAGAGGAGGAAGCAGTCTCCCTGCTGAGCAGAGGGCCCGATGCGGGACTCGATCCCAGGACCCCGAGATCATGACCTGAGCCGAAGGCAGCGGCTTAACCCACTGAGCCACCCAGGTGCCCCTTTTTTAGGTTTTTATTTAAATTCCAGTTAGTTAACATGAAATGTAATATAAGAGCCAGGTGTAAAATATAGTGATCCAGCACTTCCGTACAACACCAGGTGCTCATCACAAGTGCCCTCCTTAATCCCCATTACCTATTTAACTCACCCCCCACCTCCCTTCCCTCTGGTAACAATCAGTTTGTTCTCTATATCTAAGAATCTGTTTCTTGGTTTCCCTCCCTCTTTTTCTCCCTTTGCCCATTTGTTTTGTTTTTTAAATTTCACTTATGAGTGAAATCATGTGGTATTTGTCTTTCTCTGAATGACTTATTTAATGTTGCATAATACTCTCTAGCTTGATCCATGTCATTGCAAATGGCAAGATTTCATTCTTTTCTTGACTGAGTAATATACCATTGTGTGTGTGTGTGTGTGTGTGTGTGTATCTATATATCTATATCTATCTATCTATCTATCTATCTCTCTCTCTATATATATATATACCATATATATACCACTTCTTTATCTGTTAATCAGTAGTTGGACACTGGGCTATTTCCATGTGGCCATTGTAGATAAGGCTGCTATAAACATCAGGGTACATGCATTCCCTTGATTTAGTATTTTTGAATGCTTTCAATAAATCCATAGTCATACAATTACTGGATCATAGGGTAGTTCTATTTTTGACTTTTTGAGGGACATCCATATTGCTCTCCTAAGTGGCTTCACCAGTTTGCATTACCACTAACAATGTAAGAGGGTTCCCCCTTCTCCACACCCTTGGCAACACCTGTTTTTTTCTTGTGATGTTGATTTTAGCCATTTTAATAGGTGTGAAGTGGTTCCTGAGTAGTTTTGTTTGTATTTCTCTGACATTGAATAATGTTGAGTATCTTTTCATGTGTCTGTTGGCCATCCGTATGTCTTCTTTGGAAAAATGTCAATTCGTGTCCTATGCCCATTTTTTAAATTGGATTATTCTTTTTGGGAGTTTTGAGTT
Organism: Neogale vison; assembly: GCF_020171115.1. Classification (NCBI taxonomy): domain Eukaryota; kingdom Metazoa; phylum Chordata; class Mammalia; order Carnivora; family Mustelidae; genus Neogale; species Neogale vison. The sequence continues at coordinate 56,766,145 of NC_058105.1, forward strand.
TTATAAGTTCTTTATATATTTTGGATACTAACCCATTATCAATTTTGCCATTTGAAATTATTTTATCCAATTTTGTAGATTGTCTTTTTAGTACTGTTGATTGTTTCATTTGCTGTGCAGGGTTTTTGTTTGTTTGTTTGTTTGTTTGTTTTTGTTTTGTTTTTTAATTTTGATGAAGTTGTAATAGCTTATTTTTTGCTTTTGTTTCCCTTGCATCAGGAGACATACCTAGAAAGAAGTTGCTATAACCAATGTGAGAAGAGTTTATTTCCTGTGTTCTCTTCTAGAATTTTTATGCTTTCAAGTCCCATATTTAGGTCTTTAATCCATTTTGAATTTAGGATTTAATCCATTTTGAATTTGTTTTTGGTTATGGTGTAACAAATGGATCTAAATTGATTCTTTTGCATGTTGCTGTCCCATGTTCCCATCACTGCTTTTTGAAAAGACTGTCTTTTTCCCATTAGATATTCTTTCTTGCTGTGTCAAAGATTAAATGTCCATATAGTTGTGGGTTCTTTTTTTCTGTGTTTTTGTTCTATTCCATTGAACTATGTGTCTGTTTTTGTGCCAGTAACATACTATTTTAATCAATAGAGCTTTGTAATGTAAGTTGAAGTCTGGAATTGTGATTCCTTCAGCTTTGCTTTGCTTTTTCAAGATTGTTTTGGCTATTCGGAGCCAAATACAAATTTGGTGTTTCCATACAAATTTGAGGATTGTTTTGTTCTAGTTCTATGAAAAAAATGGTGGTATTTTGATAGTGATTACATTCAATGTGTAGGTTGCTTTGGATGGTATAGAGCTTATCATTTGTTGAAAAATAATAGTTTTTAAAGAAACTAATGATTGAAGACTATTTACAATATCAGTCATTTATTAAAGGTAGGTGCTGATTGCTTAATAGCTATTTTTAATTAATGTATTTCTATACTCCAAAAATTACACCTGGAAATTAAGTTACAAAGTGAAAGTTTAAATTAAACATGCTTTTTAAAAAATGATTTTATTTATTTATCTGACAGAGAGAGAGAGAGAGCACAAGCAAGGAGAGCAATAGAGGGAAAGGAAGAAGCAGGATCTCCCTAAGGAGAGATCCCCATGCAGGGCACAATCCCAGGACACTGGAATTGTGACCTGAGCTGAAGGTAGATGCTTGACCAACTGAGTCACCCAGGTGCCCGAAACATCTTAATATGAAAGTACATTTTACTCCAATTAACTGTTCTTAAGAATATACTAGCAATGTCAAATATAGACTTAATAAAATATAAGTGTTAGTTTTGACTACACTTCATTAAAAAAGCCCTCATACCTCAAAAAATAAATGAAGAAAAGCTGAATGAATGTTTGAATGAATGAATGTTTTTAACATTCACCTGAACAATATAAAAGAGCAAAGAAGCTTTTACTTCTGAATCAACTTTTTTTCTTAAAGATTTTATTTATTTATTTAACAGAGAGAGATCACAAGTAGGCAGAGAGGAGGCAGAGAGAGAGAGAGGAGGAAGCAGGCTCCCTGCTGAGCAGAGAGCTGGATGTGGGTCTCATTCCCAGGACTCTGGGATCATGACCTGAGCCAAAGGCAGAGGCTTTAGCCACTGAGCCACCCAGGTGCCCTGAATCAACTTTTTTAAATATATATTTTTTTAACTCATTCACTGTATACTTAACAGAATTCAAAAAATTTTTTTAAATGATTGTTAAATCACACCCTGCCAGACACTATAGGCAGTCTCAGCCAAAACCCATGCCACCCCCAATGCGGCTCCCAGAGTGGGGGGTTGGGGAGAAACAGCCCTACCCACCAGTGTGCCTGTGACCATTACAATTAGGTCTCAAAATCAGGCATGCTGGGGAATAGTGGTGCCTACCACCACACCCAGAACAGTCAACCCAGCCAAAGCCAGAAGTCACAAGCAGTCCACAAAGAGGACACCCCTGGAATACCTGGTCCTGGTAACTAAGCAGGGGTTCATTTCTGGGCCCCACGGGACCCCTCCTACATAAGGCCACTCTTAAATCTCACCAGGAGATTTAGCTTATGATTCACAGAAACACAGAGCATGAGAAAAAGGAATATGCTCCAGATGAAAGAACAAGATGCCACCTCAGAAAAAATAAATAAAAATAAAAATAAAAACAAAAACAAAAACAAAACAAAACAAAAACCTAAATGAAATGAAGATAACAATCACCCTGATAAAGAGTTCAAAGTAATGGTCATAACAATACTCACTAAGCTGGTGACCAAAAGAGATGAACTTCAACAAAGAGTTAGAAAATAAACAACCAAAGATGAAGAATACTATAATTGAAATGAAAAATACACTAGAGGGAATTAGCAGCGGATTAGATGATGCAGAACAGACCATCAGTCTGGAATACAGGGTAAGGGAAATCACCCAAGCTGTCATCAGAAAGAAAAAAAAATTAAAAAATGGGAATAGTTTCAAAGAATTCTGGGCCAACATCAAGTGTACTAACCTTTGCACTATAGGGGTTCCAGAAAGAGAAGAGAGAGAAGAGGCAGAATACTTATTTGAATAAGTAATAGCTGAAAGCTTTTACTCTAATATCAGGAAAAAGACAAGGATGCTCATCTTTTTTGACGATTTTATTTATTTATTTGAGAGAGAGAGAGAGAGAGAGAGGCAGACAGACAGGGAGGAAGACTCTGAAGCAGACTCAGCTCTGAGCACAAAGCCTAACACTGGGCTCAATCCCACGACCATAAGATCATGACCTGAGCCAAAACCAAGGTGGGTGTTCAACTGATTGAGCCTGCCTGGCACCTCAGGGATGCCCACTTTTGCACTTCTATTCAACATAGTACTGGAAGTCCCACCCATAGCAATCAGACAATAAAAAGAAATAAAAGGCATCCAAACTGATAAAAAAGAAACAAAATTGTCACTATTTGAAGATGACATGACTCTATATAGAAATCCCTAAATACTCCTCTTAAAAATCATTACAACTAATGAATGAATTCAGTAAAATTACATGACACAAAATTAATATACAGAAGTTTGTTTCATTTCTGTAAACCAATAACAAACTATCTAAAACAAATGTTTTTAAACATCTCATTTACAATGACATCAAAAGAATAAAATTACTGAAATTAAACTTAAGAAGATAAAAGACCTATACTCTGGAAATGGAAATGGATAAAAGAATTTGAAGATGACACAAATAAATGGAAATATTTACTTTAATATTAATATTATTTTATTAATTAATTATGCTAAGTTAAACAATTCATAAGACAAATACCATGATTTCACTTAATATGTGGCATGTAAAAGACAAAACAAAGATATAAAACAGAAACAGTCTCATAAATACAGAGACAAACTGGTGGTTGCCAAAAATAGGGGATGGGTGGGTGAAAAAAATGAAGAAAATTAAGAAGAATAAACTACAGTTACAAAATAAATAAGTCATGGGGATTAAAAGTAAAGCATAAGTAATATAGTCAATAAGATTGTAGTAACTTTGTATGGTGACATTTTATAATGTATAGAAGGTCTAATCACTATGTTGTATACCCAAAACTGATATAATATTATATATCAATTATACCTCAAGTGAAAACAAAGGATTGTTATATCCAGGTACATCTTAAGCAAAATTCATACATATTATTTTGTTTCAAAGATGTCAAAATTTGAATTGGCAATTTTGAAATAATGAGATTAAACATCATTGTCATGTTTACTGGTATACTTCTATAACTAGCCAATGTGTGTCATTTGTTCATTTTCCTATTCTAGACATTCATATTTTTCTAGATTTCTATGACCTCATAATACATTATTTTTCACACCTTCTTATCATATTCTTAAATATTTATCTGCAATTATGTTTTTAAAAATTTATTTAAGTTCCAGTTAGTCAATGTACAGTGTAATATTAGTTTCAGGTATACAATATACTGATTCAATCCTGCCATACAACATCTGATGCTCAGGTTAGCAAGTACACTTCTTAATCCTCATTAACTATTTTACTCATCCCCCATTCACCTCTCCTCTGGTAACCATCAGTTTGTTTTCTACACTTAAGAGTCTCTATGTTGACTTGCCTCCCTCTATTTTTCTCACTTATTGTTCATTTGTTTTGTTTCTTAAATTCCACATATGAGTAAAATCATGTGGTTTTTGTCTTTCTCTGACTGACTTATTTTCTTAGTATGATGCTTTCTAGCACCATCAATGTCATTGTAAATTGTAAGATTTCATGCTGTTTTATGGCTGAGTACTATTCTGATGAATGTGTGTGTGTGTGTGTGTATTTACCACTTCTTTACCAACTCATAAGTCAATGGACACTTGGACAGTTTCCATAATATGGCTATTGTAGCTAAGGTTGCTATAAAGGTCCATGTATCCCTTTGAATTAGTATTTTTTAATTCTTTGGGTAAATACCTAGAAGTGCAATTGCTGGATCATAGGATAGCTCTATTTTTAGCTTTTTGAGGAACCTCAGTACTGTTGGCCAGAGTGGCTGCACCAGTTTGCATTCCCATCAACAGTACGAGAGAATTCCCCTTTCTCCACATTTTCACCAGCACCCAATGTTTCTTTGGTTGCTGACTTTAGCCATTCTAATAGGTGTGAAGTGATATCTCACTGTAGTTTTGATTTGTGTCTCATTGATGATGGATGATACTGATCATCATTGCATGTGTCAGTTGTCCACCTGGATTTCTTCTTTGGAAAAATATATATTCATGGCTTCTGCCCATTTTCTTGGATTATTCATTTTGAGGCAATGAATTATATAAGTTCTTTATATATTTTGAATACTAAGCCTTTACCAAATATGTCATTTGCAATTATTTTCTCCAATTCCTTGGGTTGACTTTTGGTTTTCTTGATTATTTCACATGCTATGCAGAAGCTTTTTATTTTGATGAGGTTGTTAATAGTTAATTTCTCCTTTTGTTTCCCTTGACTCAGGAGACATAATTAGAAAGAAGTTGTTATGGTCAATGTCAACGAGTTTCCTGCCTGTGTACTCCTGTAGGATTTTTATGGTTTCAGGTGTCACATTTAGGTCTTGAATCCATTTTGAATATACCTTTGGAGTAGGGGGTAAAAAAGTGGTCCAGTTTCATTCCTCTTCATGTTGCTGTCCACATTTCTCAGCACTATTTGTTGAAAAAACTGCCTTTTCCACATTGGATATTATTTCTTGTTTTGTCAAAGATTAATTGACCATGGAATTGTGAGTTCCTTTCTGTGTTTTCTATTCATCTATGTGTTTATTTTTTCCATCAGTGTTATACTGTTCTGATTATTACAGCTTTGTAACATAGCTTGAAGTCCAGAATTGTGATGCCTCCAGCTTTGTTTTACTTCTTCAAGGCTGCTTTGGATATTTGGAGTCTTTTATGATTTAATATAAACTTTAGGATAGTTTCTTCTATTTCTGTGAAAAATATTATTGCTATTTTGATAAAGATTGCGTTAAACCTGTAGATTACTTTGGATAGTATAGACGTTTTAACAATATCTGTTCTTCTAGTCCATGAGCCTGGAATGTCTTTCCATTTTTTTTGTGTGTCATCTTCAAATCCTTTCATCAGTGTTTTGTACAGATCTTTCACTATTTGGTTAGGCTTATACCTAGGAATCTTATTGGTTTTGATGCAATTGTAAATGGGATTGATTTCTTAATTTCTTTCTGCTGCTTCATAATTGACATATAGAAATGTAACCGATTTCTGTATGTTGATTTTGTATCCCGTGAGCTTTCTGAATTTATCAGTTGTAGCAAATTTCTGGTGGAGTATTTCAGGTTTTCTACATAAATTATCATGCCATCTGCTATTAGTAAAGGTTTGGCTTTTTCCTTGCTGATTTTGATGTCTTTTTTGTTTTTTTCTTTTTTGTTGTATGATTGTCATGGCTAAGATTTCAAGTACTACATTAACTAACAATGGTGAGAGTGGACATTTTTGTCCTATTCCTGACTGTACAGAAAAAGCTCTCAGTGTTTCCCCATTGAGAATGATATTAGTAATGTTTTTCTGTATATGGTTCTAATGATGTTGAGGTATATTCCCTCTACACCTACTTTGTTGAGGGTTTTTACCATAAATGGATATTGTACTTTATCAAATAATTTTTCTGCATCTATTGAAAAGATCTTATCATTTTTATCCCTTCTTTTATTAATGTGGTATATCATGTTGACTTATTTGTAAATATTGAACTATACTTGCAACCTAGGAATAAATCTCATATGATCATGGTGGTTGGTGTTTTTAAATGTATTTTTGGATTCAATATGTTACTATTGAGAATTTTTGCATCCATTTTCATCAGAGGTATCAACCTGTGGTTCTCTTTTCTCATGGAGTCTTTTTGTGGTTTTGGTGTCAGAGTAATGCTGGTCTCATAAAATGAATTTGGGTTTTCTTTCCTTTTCTATTTTTTGAAATAATTTAAGAAGAATATGTATTAACTCTTCTTTAAATGTTTGGTAGAACTGGCCTGTGAAGCCATCCAGTCTTAGACTTTTGTTTATTGGGTGTTTTTTTGGTTACTGATTTTCTTTTTTTTTTCCCAATTTATTTATTTTCAGAAAAACAGTATTCATTATTTTTTCACCACACCCAGTGCTCCATGCAAGCTGTGCCCTCTATAATACCCACCACCTGGTAGCCCAACCTCCCACCCCCCTGCCACTTCAAACCCCTCAGACTGTTTTTCAGAGTCCATAGTCTCTCATGGTTCACCTCCCCTTCCAATTTACCCAAATTCCCTACTCCTCTCTAATGCCCCTTGTCCTCCATGCTATTGGTTATGCTCCACAAATGAGTGAAACCATATGATAATTGACTCTCTCTGCTTGACTGATTTCACTCAGCATAATCTCTTCAAGTCCCGTCCATGTTGCTACAAAAGTTGGATATTCGTGGATAAAGTATTCTTGGCTGCATGTTCTTCTCATTTAGTGCCCTGAATATATCTTGCCAGCCTCTTCTGGCTTGCCAGGTCTCTGTGGACAGGTCTGACGTTATTTCTGATGGAGGCATAATACTCCATAGTGTATATGGACCACATCTTCCTTATCCATTCATCCGTTGAAGGGCATCTTGGTTCTTTCCATAGATTGGCGACTGTGGCCATTGCTGCTATAAACATTGGGGTACAGATGGCCCTTCTTTTCACGACATCTGTATCTTTGGGGTAAATACCCAGGAGTGCAATTGCAGGGTCGTAGGGAAGCTCTATTTTTAATTTCTTGAGGAATCTCCACACTGTTCTCCAAAGAGACTGCACCAACTTGCATTCCCACCAACAGTGGAAGAGGGTTCCCTTTTCTCCACATCCTCTCCAACACATGTTGTTTCCTGTTTTGTTAATTTTGGCCATTCTAACTGGTGTAAGGTGATATCTCAATGTGGTTTTAATTTGAATCTCCCTGCGGGCTAATGATGATGAGCATTTTTTCATGTGTCTGATAGACATTTGTATGTCTTGATTGGAGAAGTGTCTGTTCATATCTTCTGCCCATTTTTTGATGTGTTTGTCTGTTTCGTGTGGGTTGAGTTTGAGGAGTTCATTATAGATCCTGGATATCAACCTTTTGTCTGTACTGTCATTTGCAAATATCTTCTCCCATTCCGTGGGTTGCCTCGTTGTTTTTTTGACTGTTTCCTTTGCTGTGCAGAAGCTTTTGATTTTGATGAAGTCCCAGAAGTTTATTTTCGCTTTTGTTTCCTTTGCCTTTGGAGACGTATCTTGAAAGAAGTTGCTGTGGCTGATATCAAAGAGATTACTGCCTATGTTCTCCTCTAAGATTCTGATAGATTCCTGTCTCACGTTGAGGTCTTTTATCCATTTTGAGTTGATCTTTGTGAACGGTGTAAGAGAATGGTCGAGTTTCATTCTTCTACATATAGCTGTCCAGTTTTCCCAGCACCATTTATTGAAGAGACTGTCTTTTTTCCACTGTATTTTTTTCCTGTTTTCTCAAAGATTAATTGACCATAGAGTTGAGGGTCCATATCAGGGCTCTCTACTCTGTTCCACTGGTCTATGTGTCTGTTTTTATGCCAGTACTATGCTGTCCTGGTGATCACAGCTTTGTAATAAAGCTTGAAATCAGGTAAGGTGATGCCGCCAGCTTTATTTTTGTTTTTCAACATTTCCTTAGCGATTCGGGGTCTCTTCTGATTCCATACAAATTTTAGGATTATTTGCTCCAGCTCTTTGAAGAATGCCGGTGGAATTTTGATCGGAATGGCATTAAAAGTATAGATTGCTCTAGGCAGTATAGGCATTTTAACAATGTTTATTCTTCCGATCCAAGAGCATGGAATGGTCTTCCATCTTTTTGTGTCTTCTTCAATTTCTTTCATGAGTGTTCTATAGTTCCTCAAGTATAGATCCTTTACCTCTTTAGTTAGGTTTATTCCCAGGTATCTTATGGTTCTTGGTGCTATAGTAAATGGAATCGATTCTCTAATTTCCCTTTCTGTATTTTCATTGTTAGTGTATAAGAAAGCCACTGATTTCTGCACATTGACTTTGTATCCTGCCACGTTGCTGAATTGCTGTATGAGTTCTAGTAGTTTGGGGGTGGAGTCTTTTGGGTTTTCCATATAAAGAATCATGTCATCTGCGAAGAGAGAGAGTTTGACTTCTTCATTACCAATTTGGATACCTTTTATTTCTCTCTGTTGTGTGATTGCTGTTGCTAGGACTTCTAATACTATGTTGAACAAGAGTGGTGAAAGTGGGCATCCTTGTCTTGTTCCTGATCTCAACGGGAAGGCTGCAAGCTTTTTCCCATTGAGGATGATATTTGCTGTGGGTCTTTCATAGATAGATTTGATGAGGTTCAGGAATGTTCCCTCTATCCCTATACTTTGAAGCGTTTTAATCAGGAACGGATGTTGGATTTTGTCAAATGCTTTTTCTGCATCAATTGAGAGGACCATGTGGTTCTTCTCTCTTCTCATATTAATTTGTTGTATCACATTGATTGATTTGCGAATGTTGAACCATCCTTGTAGCCCAGGGATGAATCCCACCTGATCATGGTGGATAATCTTTTTAATGTGTTGTTGGATCCTGTTGGCTAGGATCTTGTTGAGAATCTTAGCATCCATATTCATCAGTGATATTGGTCTGAAATTCTCCTTTTTGGTAGGGTCCTTGCCTGGTTTGGGGATCAGGGTAATGCTGGCTTCATAGAAAGAGTCTGGAATTTTTCCTTCTGCTTCAATTTTTTGAAACAGCTTCAGGAGAATAGGTGTTATTTCTTCTTGGAAGGTTTGGTAGAATTCCCCAGGGAACCCGTCAGGTCCTGGGCTCTTGTTTTTTGGGATATTTTTGATCACTGCTTCAATCTCGTTATCAGATATCGGTCTATTCAGGTTGTCGATTTCTTCCTGGTTCAATTTTGGTAGTTTATATTTTTCCAGGAATGCATCCATTTCATCTAGGTTGCTAAGCTTATTGGCATATAACTGTTCGTAATAACTTCTGATGATCGTTTCTACTTCCTTGGCGTTAGTTGTGATATCTCTCTTTTCATTCATAATTTTATGAATTTGGGATTTCTCTCTTTTCTTTCGGATTAGTGTAGCCAGTGGCTTATCGATCTTATTGATTCTTTCAAAAAACCAGCTTCTAGTTTCATTGATACGTTCTACTGTATCTCTGGTTTCTCCCTCATTGATCTCAGCTCTAATCTTGATGATTTCCCTTCTTATGTGTGGAGTTGGTTTGATTTGTTGTTGATCCTCCAGTTCTTTAAGGTGTAGAGACAGCTGGTGTGTTCTGGATTTTTCAATTTTTTTGAGCAAGGCTTGGATGGCTATATATTTTCCCCTTAGGACCACCTTTGCTGTATCCCATAGGTTTTGGACCAAAGTGTCTTCATTCTCATTGGTTTCCATGAATTGTTTCAGTTCTTCTTTGATCTCCTGGTTGATCCAAGCATTCTTAAGCAAGGTGGTCTTTAGCTTCCAGGTATTTGAGTTCCTTCGGAACTTTTCCTTGTGATTGAGCTCCAGTTTCAAAGCATTGTGATCTGAGAATATGCAGGGAATAATCTCAGTCTTTTGGTATCGGCTGAGTCCTGATTTGTGACCCAGTATGTGGTCTATTCTGGAGAAGGTTCCGTGTGCACTTGAGAAGAATGAGTATTCTGCTGTTTTAGGGTGGAATGTTCTGTATATATCTATGAGGTCCATCTGGTCCAATGTGTCATTCAATGCTCTTGTTTCTTTATTGATTTTCTGCTTCGATGATCTGTCTAGTTCTGAAAGAGGCGTGTTAAGATCTCCTATGATTAGCGTATTCATATCAATATGACTCTATATCTTGATTAACAGTTTTCTTAAGTAATTGGCTTTTCCCATATTGGGAGCATAGATTTTACAATTGTTAGATCATCTTGGTGGATAGTCCTTTTAAGCTTTATGTAGTGTCCTTCTGTATCTCTGACTACAGACTTTAGTTTGAAGTCTAATTTATCTGATATGAGAATCGCTACCCCAGCCTTATTTTGAGTCCCATTGGCATGAAAGATGCTTCTCCACCCCTTCACTTTCAGTCTGCGTGTATCTTTAGGTTCAAAATGGGTCTCTTGTAGATAGCATATGGATGGGTCCTGTCGTTTTATCCAATCTGCAACCCTGTGCCGTTTTATGGGTGCATTTAGGCCATTCACATTGAGAGTGATTATTGATAGACACGTTTTTATTGACATCGAGTTACCTTTGAAGTCTTTCTTTCTGTAGAATGTCTCTATATTTCTGTTCAATGCTATTCTTGGGATTTTTCCTCTTTTATAGAACCCCCCCTTAATATTTCCTGCAGTGTCGGCTTGGTGGTTGCATAGTCTTTTAAGCCTTGTCGGTCTTGGAAATTCTTTATCTCTCCATCCATTTTGAATGTCAGTCTTGCTGGATAAAGTATTCTTGGCTGCATGTTCTTCTCATTTAGTGCCCTGAATATATCTTGCCAGCCTCTTCTGGCTTGCCAGGTCTCTGTGGACAGGTCTGACGTTATTCTGATGGGCTTCCCTCTGTAAGTAAGGAGCCTCTTTGCCCTGGCGGCTTTCAAGAGATTATACCTACAATTATAATTTCTCAATTTGACTATCAGGTGTCGTGATGTTTTTTTGGAGTGTATAATCTTGGGTGGAGATCGTTCAGCCTCTAGTACATGAACGCTGGTTTCATTCGCGAGATTCGGAAAGTTTTCATGAAGGACTTGTTCCACGACATCTTCTAGACTTCTTTCTTTCTCCTCCCCTTCAGGAATTCCAATAATTCTGACGTTGGAACTCTTCATGGCATCATTTATTTCCCTAATTCTGCTTTCGTGGGATCTAAGCTGTTTGTTCCAGGCTTCCTCCTGATCCTTTCTCTCTATCTGTTTGTCTTCCAGATCACTAATTCTATCTTCCTTCTCAGTTACCCTAGCTTTGAGAGAGTTTAGATTGGATTGGAACTCATTGAGAGCATTGTGGACCTCCTACCTGGTAGCTTTGAGCTCCGCCCTAACATTGTGAACATCCTGTCTGGTCGCTTTCAGTTCGGCCCTAATCAATTCTGTTTGGTCATCCATGGCTTTCTCCAACCTAGCTATTGCCTGGATAATTGTTAGCCTGAATTCTCTTTCCGACATATTGTCTATGTTGATAGCCGTTAGCTCTATTGCAGAAGATCCATCCTCTGTATTTTTCTTCTGTTGGGCATTCCTCCTCCTAGTCATTTTGGTGGGAGAAGACTGAACAGATATAGCTGGATGTATCAACTCTGGTGCAGTCAAGGTGCACCCTGGAACACTTCCTGATCTCCGTCTCAGAGAGAAGCCTAAGTCTGGGTGCAGAAGCTGAATAAATTCCCCCTTGGACGCTGGCAGTGCAGGTTCCAAGTTAAAGACCCTGGGGGCGCAGGATCTTTTGCTCGTCCCCAAAGCCAAGTCAGTGGCGGCTGTCTGGGAGCTCCTGACCGCCAGAGAGGTTCCAAGCAGCGATCGCACACTGAGATTTTGCCGCCGGCCCGGGCTGGGAGTGCCCGGCTTGCGCGCACCTCTTTTCAGAGGCGGCTGTGTGCTGGGCGCGCGTCTCAGGCACTGAGAACGGGGCACTGGTCCGTAAGCCCCAGGCTGGGCTTTTGCGCGCCTCTGTCCGGGGAAGAGTTTCGTGCGCGCGCAGCTTAGACTTTGAAACAATGGCGTGGGTCAAGAGGCGCCCCCGGTCCTTAGAAACCCAGGAGAGCTGGAGCGTCGTGCGCGCGCATCTCAAGCTTTGTGGTAGGGCTAGTGCGCGTTCTGCAGACTGGTGCAGCTCCCATCCCCTCACAGGAGCCGGAACCCCCGCTCTCTGGGGCGCGCTGGCGGCTTAGGGACCAGGAGCTGGTTTCTCCACCGCACTCTCTCTGCCTCCACGCCGGGGAGGCCGTCTGGGACCGGGGACTTAAGCCCCTGTCCCTAGCCGCCCCGATTCCCACAATTTGCCCCCGCGATCCTTTGCTCTTTTGGAGTGCTTTCAACCAGTCTCCAAGTTAATGCTGGTCCCCAGACGCAGGGCACTCCTGCTCATATCGGGGTATTACTTTTGCACCGGTCGCCTCTGGTCGCTCCCTCCCCCTTTTGTTTATCTTCCGATATCAGTCCGCTGTTCCCATTCCGCTTTACCTGCTCACTGGCGTCTTCTGCCCCTGTAGAGATCCAGACGTGTATAATTCTGATCTCAGGCTGATTTCATGGGTGATCGGAGTTCTTTGGTAGGTAATCAGCTCACTTTGGGGTACCAGCTGAAAAGACGCCTCTTCCTAGTACCCCGCCATCTTGTCCCCCCTGATTCAGTTTCTTTGATGACTGTCAGTCAGTTCAAGTGTTTTATTTCTTCCTATTTCACTTTTGGTAATTTAAATGTGTCTAAGAATTTTTCCATTTCTTCCTGGTTGTCCATTTATTTCCATATATTTTTTCATAATATTCTCTTATAACTGTTTATATTTCTGTGATGTTGGCTATTTCTTCTCTTTAGTTTGTGATTCTATTTATTTGGGTACTTTATCTTTTTGATAAGTCTGGCTAGAGGTTTATCACTTTTATGGATTTTTTCAAAGAATCAGCTCTTAGTTTTATTTATCTGTTCTATTTCTTTGTTTTGTTTTGGGTTGGTTTCTATACCATTTATTTCTACTTTAATCTACATTATTTTCTTTCTTCTGGTTTTTCCTTAGTTTCTCTTCTTTTTTCTAGCTGTTTTAGGTGTAAGATTAGATTGTGTATTTGAGATTTTTCTTGCTTCTTGAGATAGTCCTTTATTGCATATAATTTCCCCTTAGAACAGTTTTTGCTGCATCCAAAAGATTTTGAACCATTTTGTTTTCATTTTAATCTGCTTCCACATATTTTTTATATCATCTCTGATTTTCTGGTTGACCTATACATTGTTTAGTAGCATGCTCTTTAGCCTCCATCTTTCCAAACATTTTCATGTGGTTGACTTCTAGTTTCATAGTATTGCATAGTATTATAGTATTGCAGAAAAGTTTCATGGTATTATTTCAATCCTTTTGTATTTGATGAGGCCTGATTTGTGACCTACTATGTGATCTACTCTGGAGAATTTTTATGCATATTAGAAAAGAATGTATGTTCTCCTGTTTTAGGATGGCATGTTCTGAAGATTATATATATATATGTGTATATACACATATATATATAAAATCTCATCTGGTCCAGTGTGTCATTCAAAGCTATTGTTTATTTGTTTTTGTTCTTTTTAGATGATCTGTCTATTGATGCAACTGGGTTATTGAAGTTCCCTACTATTATTGTGTTATTATCCATTTATTCCTTTATATTTATTATTAATTGTTTTATATATTCAAGTGATCCCATGTTGTGTGCATAAATACTTAACAATTGCTAGATCTTCTTGTTGGTTATCTCCTTTAATATGATATACTGTTCATCATCTCTTGTTACAGAGTTTATTTTAAGATAGTTTTATCAGTATTAAGTACTTCTACTCTGGCTTTCTTTTAGCATCTGGTGGCATGAAAAATGTTTCTCCACAACCTCACTTTAGAAGTGCAGTTGTCTTTAGGTCTAAAATGAGTCCCTTGTGGACAGTATATAAGTGGGTTTTGTTTTTTCATCCATTTGACACCTTATCTTTTGATTGCAGCATTTAGTACATTTACATTCAAAATAACTTGATAAATATGTATTTAGTCTCATTTCCTTATTTGTGTTGTCATTGTTTCTGGAGATTTTCTCTGATCTTTTCTTATTTTTGTCACTTTCTATTTCTCCTTGCATTCAGAGTCCCTTTTAATATTCCTTACAGGGCTGTGTAGTGGTTACGAACTCCTTACTTTTTGTGTGTCTGGGAAACTCTTTATCTTTCCTTCTATTCTGAAATACAGTTTTCCTGGGTAAAGTAATCACGGCTGTGGATTTTTGCCATTCAGCAGTTTGAATATATGATGCTCCTCTCTTCTGGCTTGCCAAGTTTCTGTTGAAAAATCTCCAGCTAGCCTATGGGTTTTCCCTTGTAAGTTAAAGACTTTTCTTTCTTGTTGCTTTTTAAATTTTTCTTTTATCACTATATTTTGAAAGTTTAATTACAATATGTCTTAGTGTTGGCCTGCTTTTGTTTATTTGATGGGAGTTTTCTGCGCCTCCCAGATCTGGATGTTTGTTTCCTTCCCCAGATTAGGGAAGTTTTCTTCTATTATTTCTTTAAATAAATTTTCTGCTCCTTTTTCTGTTTTTTTTTTTTTTCTTCTCACAGTTGATGGAGTCACTGAATTCCCTAAGTCTATTCTAGTGTTCCCATATTCTTCTATATATTGTACAGCTTCAGTATTTTCCATTATTTTTTTATGTCACTAATGCAGCTACCTACTTTTTCCAGCCTGTTCTTCATTGCATCAAGCCTATTTCCAATCTCATTTATTGTATTTTTTATTTCTGACTGATTCTTCTTTAACTCTTTTCTGTGTAATTGTCTCTTTGCATGTCTTCTATTCTTTTCCCAAGCCCAGTGAGTATTGTTATGTTTGGTGCTTTCAATTCTCTATCAGAATGTCTAATTATCTGTTTTGATTAGATCTCTGACTATGGCCTTATCTTGTCATTTCATTTTAAATAAATTCCTCTGCTTTTGCATTTTGTCTAAGACTCTGCCTTCTTCTCTGTTAGAAAGGCCAGTTATGTCTCCTGCTTCTCAAAGTAATGTCTTTATGAAAATGAAGTCATGTAGTGTACAGGGTCTGGTGCTTTACAGAGTGCTTCCAGGGTGTGCTGCATGTACTCTGCTATTGCTATGGCTTTGTGGCTGCTCTTTCATACTAGTCATATGCAAAGGCTCTCCTTGACTACTTTGAGCAATGTTTAGTCCCTGGCCTGAATGTGGAAAGTTGTAACTAGGTATCCTCTGATCTGCTTGTGAAATGGGAACTGTCAGCACCTCCACTGGAACTAAGGCCCTGCAAAACTCTGGTTCAGAGATAGGGACTAGGCAGGTAGTTGGGCTTGTCTTCTGGGGGAATGGCTTGCCACTTTGGAAATGAAGCAAGCTTGATTGAGAAGGACAGTCTGCCCCATGGCAAAGGGTGGGTGAGGCTTACTGTAGGTAAGTTAGGCAGGCTACTAAGCTGCCTAAGCTGCTAAACTACTAAGTGCTAAGCTGATTCCCTTAGGTGGTTCCATATGTATGCTGAGGGGTGGGGGAGGAAAAAGATGCCATGAGCTCCTTTATTCCTGGAGAGACATCTCTGTGAATGCTGCCTCTCAAGGAAGTGCTCTTAGAATAGGGAATAATCTTTCCTCCTGTATGTCCCAGGAATTTTTCAGATTCCTATTCACATGCTGCCTGCCTCTGCTCATTTTTCTCTGCCTTCTTTCCAGGAGAAACATAGTACCTTCTTATCTCTATCCCACCCAAGCTTGCAGACCCTTAAAACTCCAGTCTTTAGAAGTTGTGTGGAAAGGGACTTGTGCTGGTCTTCTTGGAGAGGGGCCAAACACATTGGGAGTGAGGCAAGTTTGACTAAGAAGGGAAGACCCACCAGAGTACTGGGGCACAGGTTTTGGTATAAGCAAGTTAGGCATCCAGTGTAAGAACTGAGCTGATTCCTTCCTGTGGCTGTATGTTTATGCAGAGGGGTAAGGGAAGAAAATGGCATTGTTTCCTTTGTTCCCTGGGAGGAGTCTCCCTGAACACTCCCTCTCTGGGAAGTGCTCCTAAAATAGTGAATAATCTCCCACCCATTCTCCAGCTCTTTTTCAGATGCTCTTTCCATGATTTCTGCCCCCAGGGTTGTTTGCCTTCTCTCTTTCTAGGAGCAGTGCAGTGCCCTCCAGGCTCTATGCCAGTCAAGCCAGCTGACCTTTAAAACTCCAGACGTTAAGCCTTGCTATTTACACAGGTCATGAAATTCAGCCCTTCTCACTTTCCAATCCAATGGATTTGAGGATATGTTCTTCTTGTGCATTCTGCTAGTTGTTTTAGTCTTTTTTGCCCTTCTCCATGACTATGGCTCCTTCCCCTCAACAGCACCCACAATCCATTTCTCCTCCAAACCATATCCCCATACTTTCTACCCTCTTTGATATGGACTTTTCAACCCTTTAGTTTTGGAGTTTGTTCTGTAAGTCTTTAGGTTGATTTCTTTGTTGTTAAGATGATTTGATAGTTATCTAGTTACATTTATGGGATGAGGTGAGCCTTGGGTCCTCATACTCTTCTTCCATCTTTCTCTCTTCTATTCATACATTTTAAGTAAGACTTCAAATATTTTTTTACATGTTATCAAAATCCCATGAAAACTATACTTCAAAATTGTGGAGAACATTATGAAACCTGTCTGAGACTATTTCCTAGTAATTGCCTTACAGAAATTAAAAAAAAAATTCTACCAGGAACACTACATACATTATGGAATTAAACTTTGCTGTATTAAGGGAAAAGGTTATTGTGATTATTACAAATATATCACATATAATTTGAATATAATGTTCCAAAAGAAAAGGACTCATACCTGTATATCACAAAATATACAAATGCCTCTTAAGATGTCTAACAAAATATGTAGAACATGAGATTTTGATTTCCAACTGTCAACATAAAGAAATGCAAGTGTGTGGCATCTGATATCTGACATCTTACACTATAGCTCATCCAGTTCTGTAGGTACAATCTAATCTTATTAAATGAATGTGTGTAAGCATACATATCTCAGCGATTCCACTGCAATTTCCTAACAAAATTTAAGGGACATTCTGTAATAGGATAACAACTCCTGAAGGAGGTTACCAAATCACTAAAAAGATGCTCCCAATTACAGTAATATATGCAAATACTAGTTATTTTTAAAAATTTTTATCTTAATTTCAGGTTTTTATTGCTGCATAAATATATAATTTCATTATTAAATATTTTAAGATGGTAAAACACTTTGTCCCATTCAAATGACAAATAAAATTCAATGTGCATATAAAGATTCTATTGTGCACCTTCACTGTCCACATATATGCACAATGATAAAAATGATTCTGTTAATATTAGTTAAATCTGATTCAGAAATTTAAAATTTTGTAAGGAACTGCACAGGGATTTGTTTCAGAGATGGACAGAAGAAACTATTTGTTTAAACAAAAGTGAATAATCTCTCATTTAAGAATTTTCATTTAACAAAAGATATGTCCCATTTATAAAGCTTTAGTGTTTGTACTTCTATTAAGAAAGATTTAATAAGAGGAGTAAAATTTCATTAAAGCTCATCTTATTTGATATTTCTTCATTTGTGTCTCATTTTTAAATCATAATAATTGTTTGGTACCTGTTAAATATGTGGATTATAATGTATTTTGGATGTTTCCTAAATGGATTGCAACATTGAAGTATTTCAGAACTTCAGAATCAATGGATGTGGAGGTTGCTAACCTAAACCCACCCAAGCACAGTTGCTTATTCACATTCACTAAATGTATTAGCTGAAATAAGCATAATAAATGAAAGAGAATAAAAAAAAAACAATTTCACACTAAGTGATGGCTTGACTTATAGGAAGTGGTCGTTCTGATGGCCTAAGGCATAGCATTAGTTTTGCCACTCAATAATTTGACTGATTCATTTGAGTAGCCAGAAGAGGACATTTTCTGCCTGATTTCAGTGTAATCAAGTCACCTGCTCAGCAATTGCTAGGGCCAAGTCAGTTTCATTCCACTAAGCACTGAAACTGTGCAGGGAGTAAACAGAGCATCCTTCTGCATATATGTGCAGAACTACTGAGCATTAATGATAGTAGCAATCAACTCTTGTGCTTTCCTTTCTATGTAATATATAAAGCGAAAAAGTTAGTCATTTCCTTCCTCAAGTAACCACTTATTCCAATCAGTGAGTGCTAGTGGCAGGTTTACTTCCTTTACTAATAGATTTTAAATTTATGGTTTTAAAAAATAAACTAGTAAAATAAAATCAACCAGAAAATGTTCAAAGAAAAACATTGTGACACCATATATCCTTCAAAATTAAATCGTGTCAATAATGTATTTTATTCTAAGCAGCTATGATGTATATGGGTGTGTGTGTGTGCTCTGTGGCACTTTAGGTTTCATTTATTCTAAAAGGTGACTAAGCTGGCACCATCCCAATATAATGCAAGACAATACATCAAATCACAAGATCAAAATGATCTTAGGAACAATAAAAAAATAATGACTTACAAATACAAACTTTAACTCATAAATGGTAACCTTTATAAAATGAAGTTCCATTTATTACCAATGAGTAATAAACATTCCCACTGACCAATAAAATTATAAGTACCATTTAAGGAAACTCCTATAGTTCATTTTAATTTTCATGCACTTAGTAAGTCTCACTTAAAGTTTCATTGAATGCATATACATTTGCTTCCACGAGTTGACATTTTTCTTCAACATACTGGAGATTCTTTCTGGAATGTCAAATGAGCATCAAACAAAACTACTAGATTAGAGTATTGGAGAAATCTACATTGCTTTTACTACTTCACTAAAAACAAGTGCATCTAATCTATAGGCACATAGTCCAAATTTTTCTATCTTGAGGAAAAGATAGTTCTATGGGCCCAGTGTTCAGGTAAAGTGGCTTGAAGAGTGAGACTCACACAAAAAGGACAAGGGAGAAGAGGGTCAAGTATTACATTGCTAATATTAACACTATGTAAAACTGGACACAGTTCAACTGGTTTATAACTTACCAAAAAATGTAGATAGAGATGGCAGACTATTAGTAGGACTCTAGACTTGCCTCACACCCTGAAACACAGCTAAATATCAAATCATCTTTAATATTTAATAAATTGATCTCAGGATTGACAGAAAAAACTACACAACTAGACAAAGAAGAGATGACCTTATGCAGATACGTGAGGAGAAAAGAATCATGACTGCTATAGAGAGGAAGGATGCTTGGTTACAGATAGAGGTGAAAGAGAGAACTTCACACAGGAAAAACACTTGCCCCAAAACACTGATTGAGAAAAAACAGGGGTTGATTTGCATGACTTTTTGGAAACAGAAGGGCTTAAAGACAGGAGTTTGAGAGGCACTGCATGACTGATGTGGATTCTGGCAGGTGCTGCAGTGCTCCTGTGGACAGGTAGGGCAGATAGCCCAGTAGCATACAATGCAATATGAGGATCCTCTGAGATGCAAAGAGAGACACAGTTCCCCCTAGTTGCAGTACATGTGGGAGAGGTGGCATTGCCTCTCAAGGGACAAAAGTTCAGGCAGGAGACATTGCATTCCCTTCCCCTTAAACACAGGGACAGAGATACTTGCTGAGGTTGACTAACCTGGATTCAGGCTTTTTTCTGACTTTAGACTAAACTCAAAGATCCTGCATGTTAGTGCAACCACCCTTCTGGGAAACCAGCACCAGTTCCAGTGGGGTGAGACAATCCCCTAGAAAACCAGCATGGGTCTGAAATGTGCCAGGTCCCTAAAGTTTGGAGTTTTGAAACTTAACCAGTTTGCCTGAGATAAAACATTACACTGCAGAATAGGCAGATGGCCCAGACAAAACCAGGGTGAGGGCAAGGATCTGTTAGACAGCAGAGGGGAGATTGCTTATTCTTCTCTGAGGGTTTCCTGTACAGTGGCAGGTATAAACTCCCCTCTCCAGAGATGAGCAAAAGGGCTGGTGTTATTTCCTTTCACTACTCTCACCATAAACTAACTTTAGCTAACAGCTCAACACCAACAAGATCATCCTAAACCACTTACACCAAGACCTGCCCTCTGGCACTCTGTAGGTGTTGCTTTTTTTTTTTTTTTAAGATTTTATTTATTTATTTGAGAGAGAGAAAGCACAAGAGAGAGAGAGAGAGGCGGGGGGAAAGCATGAGAAGAGAGGAGCAGAGTGACATGGAGAGGCAGAATCCCTGCTGAGAAGGGAGCCAGAAATGGGGCTCAATCCCTGGACCCTGAGATCATGACTTGAACTGAAGGCAGATGCCATGCTGGCACCCCACATGCTGCTTTACTGGGGTAAATGTGTGTGAGAACCAGAGCATCAGGCACTTCCCCCAGAAAACAACCACAGACCAACTGCACACATCATGTCTACTGACCATAGAGTGCTATAAAACGTCAGCTCCAGTGGAAATAGCATCAGGTGTTTTCTTTTTCGTTTTTTTAAAGATTTTATTTATTTATTTACTTACTTGTCAGAGAGATAGAGAGAGAGAGAGCACAGGCAGGCAGAGAGAGAGGGAGAAGCAGTCTTTCTGCTCTGCAAGGAGCCCAATGTGGGGCTCTATCTCAGAACCCAGGGATCATGACCCAAGCTGCAGGCAGCTGCTTAACTGACTGAGCTACCCAGTTGTCCCAGCATTGGGTCTTTTCTAACAAGCAGACCAGAGCACACCTAGTTACAACTTCCTACACTCACCAAGTTCCAAACACTCTCCACTACAGCAAGAAGAAACTCTGCAGAGGGCTGACCTGAGGGAAATAGCAGTCAAAACACAGCAAGAGAGAATACACAGCATACATCAGAAACAATTCCTGAAACATCAGACCCTAGATAATATAAGAACCATTCTTCATAAAGCCAATACAATCAGGAACAGGAAACATAACAAACTTTCCTAACACATAGAGGAAGACAGACACATTAAAAAAATGTCAAGACTGGGGAATTCACCCAAGAAGAAAGAACAAGAAATTGTGATGTTCAGGGATACAACTGAAATACATATAAGTAATAAGCTTGATCCAGAATTTAAAACAAAAATCATAAGGATACTAGCTGGGCTTCAGCAAAGCATAGAAGACACCAGGAGCTCCTTTACCTCAGAGACAAAAGACCTAAAAACAAGTAAAATTGAAATAAAACTTGCTATAACCAAGATGTAAAACTGATTGGTATAATGACTACAAGAGTGGAAGATGCAGAGGAAGGAATAAGTGATATAGAAGATAACGTTGTGTAAAGGAATAAAGCTTAAAAGAAGACAGAAAGAAAAATATTGGATCACAAATGTAGACATAGGGAGCTGAGTGATTCCATAATGTGTGGTAACATTCATATCATAAGAGCCCCAGAAGAAGACAGGGAAAGAGAACAGGAGGTTTACTGGAGGAAATTAGAGTTGAAAACTTCACTTCCCAATATGGGGAAGGAAATAGGCATCCAAATCCAGGAGACACCGAGAACCCCCATCAAAATCAACAAAAGCAGGCCAACAAAAAGACACATTGTAGTGAAATAAATAAATAAATAAATAAATAAATGGAAAAAATCATACAAGCAGCAAGAGAAGAGAAGCCCCTACTTACAATGAAAGAAAAATCAGGTTAGCTGATCTCTCCACAGAAACATACCAGGCCAAAAAAAGTGACATGGAAATTTTCCATTGCTTTCTATTCTTTGAAACAGCTTAAGTAGAATTTAAACATTTCTTCTTTAAATGTTTGGTAGAATTCCCCTGGGAAGGCATCTGGCCCTGGATTTTTATTTCTTGGGAGGTTTTTAATTATTGCTTCAATTTTGTTACAGGTTATTGACATATTCAGATTGTTTATTTCTTCCTGTTTCAGTCTTGGTAATTTATACGTTTCCAGAAAGGAAAACACTTCCTCCAGGTTGTTTAATTTTTTGGCTTATAGTTCCTGGTAATAATATCTAATAAGTGCTTCTATGTCCTTGGTGTTAGTCAGGATTTGTCCACTTCCATTCATGATTTTATTGATTTGGGTCCTTTCCTTTTTCTTTTGGATAAGTCTGGCCAGAGGTTTATTGATCCTATTAATTCTTTCAAAGAACCAGCTTCTAGTTTCACTGATGTGTTCTACCTTATTTCAGGTTTCTAATTCATTGATCTCTGCTCTAATCTTTATTTCTCTTCCCCTGCTTGGTTTAGGTTTTAATTGCTGTTCTTTCTCCAGGTCCTTTAGGTATAAGTTTAGCTTGTGCATTTGGGATTTTAATACTTTTCTGAGAGAGGTTTGGGTGGACATGTATTTTCCCCGTAGGGCTCCCTTTGTAGTATCCCATGGGATTTGGACAGATGTGTTTTATTCTCATTAGTTTTCATGAATTGCTTAATTTCGTTCTCAATTTCCTGCTTGACACAATCACTTTAGCAGGATACTCTTTTACATCCAAATGTTTGAATTCCTTCCATTTTTTTTCTTGTGGTTGAGTTCCAGTTTCAAAGCAATGTGGCCTGATAACAGGCAGGGAATAATCTCAGTCTTTTACTATGGGTTGAGACTTGATTTGTGACCCTGTATGTGGTCTATTCTGGAGAAGGTTCTGTGTGCACTCAAGATGAATGTGTATTCTGTTGTTTTATGGTGGAATGTTCTGCATATATCTAGAAGTCCATCTGGTTCAATGTGTTATTCAAAGCTCTTGTTTCTTTGTTATATGCTTAGATGATCTGCCCATTGCTGAGAGTGGGATGTTGTGGTCTCCTACTATTTTATATTATTATCAATATGATTCTTTATTTTGGTTAATGGTTTTTGTAGTTGGTTGCTCCCATGTTGGGGACATACATATTTACAATTGTTAGACTTTCCTGTTGAAAAGACTCTTTAAATATGATATAGTGTCCCTCTATATATCTTACTACAGTCTGATTTAAAATCTAATTTGTCTGATATGATAATTGCCACCCCAGCTTTCTTTTTTTTTAATATTTTATTTATTTATTTGACAGGGAAAGAGATCACAAGTAGGCAGAGAGGCAGGCATAGAGAGAGAGAGGGGAAGCAGGTTCCCTGATGAACAGAGAGCCCAAGGCAGGTCTTGTTCCCAGGACCCTGAGATTATGACCTGAGCCAAAGGCAGAGGCTTAACCCACTGAGCAACCCAGGCACCTCACTAACCCAGCTTTCTTTTGAGGTCTATTGGCATGATAAATGGTTCTCCATCCCTTCACTTTCAATCTGGAGGTATCTTTAGGTTCAAAATGAGACTCTTGTAGACAGCATATGGATGGGTTCTGTCTATGTATCTAATCTGTGGCTCTGTGCTGTTTCATGGGAGCATTTAGGCCATTTACACTGAGGGTAGCTAATGAAAGATAGGAATTTAGTGCCATCATATTGCCTGTAAAGTCCCTGTTTCTATAGATTGTCTCTGTAAATTTCTGGGCTATATTACTCTTGGGGGTCTTTCCTTATATAGAAGCCCTCCCTTAAAATTTTCTGTAGGGCTGGATTGGTGGTCACATATTCTTTCAGTTTCTGCCAATCCTTGAAGCTCTTTGTCTCTCCATCCATTTTGAATGACAACATTGCTGGATTGTAGTATTCTTGGCTGCACGTTCTTCTCATATACTACCCTGAATATGTCTTGCCAGCTCTTTCTGGCTTGCTATGTCTCTGTGAATAGGTCTGAAAGGATAAAGAAGTGGTTTATATATATGATGGGATATTACTCAGCCATCAGAAAGGATGAATGCCTACCATTTGCATGGACATAGATGGAATTGGAGGAGATTATGTTAAGTGAAA
The DNA here is from genome assembly GCF_020171115.1 of Neogale vison. Classification (NCBI taxonomy): domain Eukaryota; kingdom Metazoa; phylum Chordata; class Mammalia; order Carnivora; family Mustelidae; genus Neogale; species Neogale vison. Next base: position 56,790,166 of record NC_058105.1, read on the forward strand.
TAAGTCAAGCAGAGAAAGACAATTATTGTATGGTTTCACTCATATGTGGAGCATGATGAACTGCATGGAGGACCATAGGAGAAGGGAAGGGAAACTGAATGAGAAGAAACCAGAGAGGGAGACAAACCATGACAGCCTCTGGCCTCTAGGAACCAGACGGAATTACTGAAGGAAGGGGGTGAGGGGAGATGGTAACTGGATGCTGAGTATTAAGGAAGGCATGTGTTATGATGAGCACTGGGTGTTATACACAACTAATGAATCACTGAACACTACATAAAATGATGTATGCTGGATAATAAAAAAAAAATAAAGTGTCATGAAAAAATTAAAGGAAGTGGCAAGATATATTCAATATGCTGGATGGGAAAAATCTGCCCCCAAGAATACTTATCTAAAAAGGCTTCTATTCAGAATAGAAGATAAGATATAGATTTTCCAAAACAAACAAAAACTGAAAGAATTCATGACCACTGAACCAGCTTTCCTAGGAATAGTAAAAGGGACACACTGAGTGAGAAAGACAAAAAGCAACAAAGAATAGAAAGGGACAGACAAAATCTCCAGAAACAACTACATAACAAGTTATGCAATGGCACTAAATTCATATCTTTCAAAAATCACTTTGAATGTAAATGGACTAAATGCTCTAATAAAAAAAATCATAGGGTGTTAGAATGGATAAAAAAGAAAAGTAAGACCCATCTATATGCTGCCTGCAAGAGACTGATTTTAAACATAAAGACACCTGAAGATTGAAAGTGAGTGATGGAGAAACATTTATCATGTTAATGGACATCACAAGAAATCCAGACTAGGCACACTTATATCAGATAAACTAGGTTTAAAGCACAGACTGTAACAAAAGATGAAGAAGACCAGTACATCACAACAAAGGGATATATCCGACAAGAAGAACAAACAATTGTAAACATTTATACCTCCAACATGGGAGCACACAAATATATAAAACAATAAAAAATACAAAGAAAATCATTGATAATATAATAGTATTAGGGGACATTAAAACCCCACTTATGACAATGGATACGTGGTCTAAGCACAAAGTCAACAAAGAAACAACAGCTTTTAATGACAGACTGAAACATGGACTTAACAGATATATTCAGAATATTTCATCCCAAAGCAGCAAAATAAACATTCTTTTCAAGTGTGGATGGGATATCTCAAGTACAAAAAGGCTTGAGATCATACCACACATATATTCAGATCACAACATTGTAAAATGTGAATTCATCCACAAGAAAAATTTGGAAAGACCACAAATATAAGCAGGTTAAATATAGCCTAGTGAAGACTGAGTGAGTCAACAAGGATGCCCTACTTTTAATGTATTCATAACAATATGACTACCTTGATTAACAGTTGGCTTATGTAGCTGGCTGTTCCTGTATTCAGGGCATATATACAACTGTTAGATCTTCTTGGTAGATAGACCCTTTAAGAATGATGTAGTGTCCTTCTTTATCTCTGACAATAGTCTTTCTAATTTATCCGACATAAGAATTGCTACCCCAGTTTTCTTTTGAGGCCTATTGGCATATCAACATGAATGGGACTGGAGGAGATTATGCTTAGTGAGATAAGTCAAGCAGAGAAGGTCAATTATTGTACAGTTTCACTTAGTTGTGGAGCATAGGTAATGACACGGAGGACATTGGGAAATGGGGAGAAGTGAGTTGGGGGAAGTCAGAGGGGGAGACAAACTATGAAAGACTGTGGACTCTGAGAAACAAACTGAGGGTTTTGGCGGGGAGAGAAGAAGTGGGAGGTTGGGAGAGCCTGGTGGTGGATATTAAGGAGGGCATGTATTGCATGTAGCACTGGGTGAGGTGCATAAACAATGAATTTTCAAATAAATAAATAAATAAAATTTAAAAAATAAATATATAAAACCTAAAGCCAGCAGAACAAAGGAAATAATAGATACCAGCAGAAATAAATGATACAGAAAAAAACAAGCAAACAAACAAAAAATGAAACAGTAGAACAAGCCAATGGAATCAGGAGCTGGTTAATTGAAAGAATTAACAAAATTGATAAATCCCTAGGCAAACTTATGAAAAAGGAAAGAGAAAGGACAGAAATAATTAAAATCATGAATAAGATAGAAGAGACCACAACTAAGACCACAGAAATAGACACAAAAGAGAAAATTATGAAAAATTATATAGAAACACATTGGGCAATCTGGAAGAAATGGCTAAACTACTAGAAACACAAAAATTACCAAAACTGAAACACGATGAAATAAAAAATTCAAAGAGACCATAACCAGCAAAGAAAGTGAGTCACTAATTGAAAATCTCCTGAAAACAAGTCCAAGATTGGATATCTTTCCAGGGGAATTGCACCAAACATTTAAAGAAGAGTTAATACTTATTCTTTTCAAACTGTTCCTCAAAAGAGAGAGAGAGAGAGAGAGAGAGAAGAGAAATGGAAGGAAAACTTCCAAATTCATTATATGAGACCAGCATTGCCTTCATGCCAGAAACAGAGAACAACACTACTAAAAAAGAGAATTAAAGGTCAATGTCTCTCATGAACATGGATGCAAAAATTCTCAACAAAATACTAGCAAATCAAATCCACCAGTACATTGAAAGAATCATCCCCTTTAATCAAGTGAGATTTAGTACTGGCTTGCAAGTGTGGTTCAATATTCAGGAATGAATCAACATAATACACCACATTAATAAAAGAAATGATAAGAACCATATGATCCTCTCAATACACGCACAAAAAACATTTGATAAAATATAGCATTCATTCTTGAAAAAACCCTCAAAAAAGTATGTTTAGAGAGAACATACCTCAACATTATAAAGGCCATATATGAAAGACTCACAGCTAATACAGTTATCAATGGAGAAAACTGAGAGCTCTTCCTCTAAAGTCAGGAACAAGAGAGAGAAGGCCACTCTCACCATTGTTATATAACATAGTAGTAAAAGTCCTAGCATCAGACAAAAAAAAAAAAAAAAAAAAGAAAAGAAAAGAAATAAAAAGCAGCCAAATTGGCTAAAAGTCAACCTTTCACTATTTGTAGATGACATGATACTCTGTGTAGAAAACCTGAAAGACTACTAAAAATTTTCTAGAACTAATGCACAGATTCAGAAACACTGCAGAAGAAAAAAATGTACAGAAATTTGTTGCATTTGTATAGAACGATAATGAAGCAGCAGAAAGAAAAATCAAGAAACTGATTATATTTACAATTACACCAAATACTACAAGATAAAGAAGAATAAACCTAATCAAAGAGGTATTGAATCTGTACTCTGAAAACTATAGAACACTGATGAAAGAAATTGAAGATGACACAAAGAATGGGAAAAACATTCCATGCTCATGTATTGGAAGAGTAAATATTGTTAAAATGTCTATACTACATTGGGGCACTTGAGTAACTCTGTTGGTTAAATGTCTGACTCTTGGTTTTGCCTCAGGTCATGATCTTGGGGTCACGAGACTGAGCTGCACATCAAGCTCCATGTTCAGCATCACATCCGCTTCAGATTTTAACTCTCCCTCTTGCTCTCTCATTCTTTCTCAAATAAGTATTTGTTTTAAAATGTGTATACTACCCAGAGAAATCTACACATTAAATGCAAACCGTATCAAAATACCACTAACATTTTTTACACATTTAATGCAAATCCTATCAAAATATCACTAGCACTTTTCACAGAACTAGAACAAACACTCCTAAAGTTTGTACATAATCACAGAAGTCTCTGAATAGCAAAAACAATCATGAGAAAGAAAAGCAAAGCTGGAGACATCACAATTCTGAACTTCAAGTTATATTCCAAAGCTGTTGTGATCAAAAGAGGGTGGTATTGGCACAAAAAGAAATACATAAATCCATGGAACAAAATAGAAAACCCAGAAATAGAGCCACAGCTATATGGTCAACTAATCTTCGACAAAGCAGGAAAGAGTATCTAATGGAAAAAGACTGTCTCTTCAATAAATGTTGGGAATTCTGGACTGAAACATGCAAAAGGAAGAAGACTTTCTGCAAAAGTCCAGAAAAAACTGGACTTACAGACCACACAAAAATAAATTCAAAATGTATGAAAGGCATAAATGTGACAGGAGACCATCAAAATCCTAGAGAACACAAGCAGCAACCTGTTTGACATCTGCCATAACAACTTTTCACTATATACATCTCTAGAAGCAAGATAAACAGAAGCAAAAATTAGCTATTGGGACTTTAACAAGATAAAATTTTCTGCACAACAAAGGAAAAAATCAGTAAAAGTAAAAGGCAACATTTATAATGGGAGAAGTTATTTGCAAAATGACATATCTGATACAGGGTTAGTATCAATGGAGGACAAGGGGAAATGGAGAGGAGAAGGGAGTTGAGGAAAATTGGAAGGGGAGGTGAACCATGAAAGACCATGGACTCTGAAAAACAATCTGAGGGTTTTGAAGGGGTGGGGGTGGGAGTTTGGGGGAACCAGGTGGTGGGTATTAGAGAGGGCACAGATTGCATGGAGCACTGGGTGTGGTGCAAAAACAATGAATACTGTTACGCTGAAAAAAATTTTTAAAAAGTATATAAAAACTTAACACCCAAAAAACCAAATAAGAAATTAAGAAATTGGCAGCATACAGGTTGTCTGGATGGTTCAGTCAGTTGAGTGCCTGACTCCTGATTTCAGTCAGCTCAGGTCACAATCTTATGGTTGTGGGATTGAGCCCAATATCAGGCTCCTTGCTCAGCAGGAAGTCTAGTAGGCATTCTCTCTCCCTCTTCCTCTGTCCCTCTCCACCTCCCTATAATAATTAATTAATTGATTAATTAATTGGAAAAAGAAATGGGCAGAAGACATGAGTAGACATTTTTCCAAAGGAGACATCTATATGGTCAACAGACACAAGAAGAGATGCTCAAAATCACTCATCATCAGGGAAATACAAATCAGAACAAGGAGATATTGACTCACACATGTCCAAATGGCTAAAATTAACAACAGAAGAAAAAAATTGCTATCAAGAATGGGGAGAAAAGGAAGCCCTCTTACACTGTTGGTGGGAATGCAAACTGGTACAGCCATTCTGGAAAACAGTATGGATGTTCCTCAAAAATTTAAAAATAGAACTCTCCTACTATCCAACAATTACACTACTAGGTATTTGCATAAAATATACAAAAATACTGATTTGAAGGGACACATGAAAGCTGATGTTTATAGCAACATTATCAACAATAGTCAAATTATGGAGATAGCCCAAATACCCATTGACTGGTGAATGGATAAGAAAGCTGTGGTGGGAATAGATTTTATTACGCTAAGGGAAATAACTCAGCCAGAGAAAGACAAATACCATGTGATTTCATTTATATGTGCAATTTAAGAAATGAAACGGATGAACATAGTTGGGAAAAGAGAAGAAAACCATAAGACAAACTCTTAACTATAGAGAACAAACTGAGGGTTGTTAGAGGGGAGGTAGGCAGGTGGATGGGTTAAATGTGTGATGAGGAGTAAAGAGGGCACTTGTGATGACCACTAGTTGTTGTATGTAAATGATGAACCACTAAATTCTACTCCTGAAACTAATATTATGTTATATGTTATCTAATTGGAATTCATATAAAAGCTTGTAAATAGAAAAAAAAACAGGAAGAAAGAGAAAAAAACTAAAGGGTATACTAGTTATTGGCAAAGAATAGCTCAGAGGCATATTTCCCCATCATTCACAGTTTAAATTGGAGATGGTAAAGAGGTTTCAGATGAAAGAGGATAATTCACTAACCAAGACACTGAGAATTGACTATTTTAGGTGGATAAACCTACTGGCAGAATTCTGGAAAAGCTGTATTTGAAAGGCATAGAAAATCAATCTTCATATGATTTATTCCCACATTAATTGATCCATTCAAGGGAAAATAAAACTGCTACAAAAATAATTGAAAAATAGCACATATTATTAAATTCCACCTTAAATACTGCTATTTTAGCCAATGTTTTATTTCACAGTCTGTGATATGATTATCTTCTTTCCTCTAGACATTAAGTACATAATCTTACAAACTATCTATATTAATAAAATGAAATGGTGATCTTGTTTAATGTCATTAGACAGTGTAGAAATACTCTTTGAACATGCTAAGACTTATAAAACGTCTTTCCTTTATTGAGGTTATTCTTTCCTTTCAGGATTCGTTTTTTAATTTGTTCATACTCAGTTACAAAAATATTATGCAATATTATATGCTTTTAATAAAATTTATTTTTCCAAATAAGTGTCTCATTCTTAATTTAAAACATAGGTGTGGAAAATTAAAAAGAAACCATGAATCTAACTTACTAGAATAGACTGAGATTTGACAAAGAATATTGTTATTTACAAAAAAATGTCTCTAATTCATGTAAAATTTTTGCTCTTTGTTTTGTTTTTAAGACTGGAGGGATTGCATTAAATTTTAAGTTATTTTTGTTGTGTAGAAGAGTTATTGAAATGGCAAGATAAATCTGACATCTTATTCTTGCTCTACAGAATTTGGCTTTCTTTTTCTTTTTACACGTCCAGTACATAAGAAAACAAGGAGAAAGAAACAAAAAATAATAATAATAATAAGAGTGAAGCTCGGGTGACAGAGTGTCCTACATCTTTATATCACTGTCTCTGCAAACAAATTTTTCAAAGTGAAATAATGAGGCAAGTATTGGATGGATATGAGGATTTTATTCTAACATATAAATATTTCCAGAAGAAGAGTTAAGATGGCAGAGTAATAGGAGGTCCTTATTTTTGCCTTTTCTCTCCAACACAGACAGATAAATATCAAATCATTCTGAACACCCAGGAAATTGATCTGAAGACTGAGAGACCAAACTCCACAACTAAAAGTAGGAAAAAAGTCACAACCTGGAAGCACAAATGGACTTTAGCAAGTGGGACAGCATCCTCATTAGAGGCCTGAACTGCTTAAACCAAGCCCCTCCCCTTCATGATCTGTATGGGCTTTTATTACAAGGGCAAGTGTGCCAGAGAACCAGAGCAGCAGGCACCTTGCCAAGAATACCAGAACAAATGCACCAGGTGTATTGATAAGAGAGTGGTACAAAGCTCTAGGAGAAACAGGACCAGGCCCAGGTTTATCTAACACAAAAAGACAGAGACCTAGGCAAAATTCCAAGATGGAAGAACTAATCCCAAAAGAAAGAACAATAGGTCATGGTCAGGGAGCCAATAAAAAACAGACATAAGGGGGGCGCCTGGGGGGCTCAGTGGGTTAAGCCTCTGCCTTCGGCACAGGTCATGGTCTCAGGGTCCTGGGATCAAGCCCCGCATTGGGCTCTCTGCTCAGCAGGGAGCCTGCTTCCCTTCATTACTCTTTGCCTGCCTCTCTGCCTACTTGTGATCTGTCTGTCAAATAAGTAAATAAAATCTTAAAAAAAAACAGATATAAGTAATATGCCTGAACAAGATGTTAAAAGAACAACCATCAAGGATACTAGCTGGACTTGAGAAAAGCATAGAAGACACAAGGGAGTCTCTCTTACCACTAAGATAAACGACCTAAAATCTAGTCATGCTGAAATTAAAAAAAAAAGTACACTATAGCCAAGATGCAAAACCAACTGGTTGTAATAAAAACAAGAATCGAAGAAACATAGGAATGAATATGTGATGTCGAAGATAAACTTAAAGAAATAATGAAGCTGAAAAGAATACAGAAAGAAAAATATTGGATCATGAATGTAGACTTTGGGAACTGAGCAATTCCATAAAGTATAGTAACATTCATATCATTGGAGTCCCAGAAAAAGAAAAGAGGGGAAAAGTGGCATAAGGTTTGTTTGGACAAATTATAGCTGAAAACTTACCTAATGTGGGGAAGGTAACAGTTATCGAAATCCGGGAGGTACAAAAAACTCCTACCAAAATGAATAAAAGCTGGCCAACATCAAAATATATTGTAGTAAAATTTGCAAAATACTGAGAATAGAAAAGAATCAAAAAAGCAGGAAGGGAAAAGAAATCCCTAACCTAAAAGGGAAGACAAATCAGGTTGCCAGCAGAGCTACTGCCAGAAACAAGGTGGGCCGGAAGGGACTGGCATGATATATACAACATACTGAACGGGAAAAAGAATATGCAGGCAAAGATACTTTAATCAGCAAGACTGCTATTCAGAATAGAAGGTTACATAAACAGTTTCCCAGAAAAACAAAAATTAAAGGAATTCATGACCACTAAACAAGCCCTGCAAGAAATATAAAAGGGGACTCTGAGTGTGAAGAAAAGACCAAAACCATCAAAGATTAGAAAGGAAAGGACAAAATCTCCAGAAACACTGACTTTACAGGAAATATAATGGCATTAAATTCATATCTATCAGAAATCACTCTGAATGTAAATGGACTAAGTGCTCCAATCAAAAGACACAGGGTTAACAAAATTAAAAAAAAATCTACATGATGCCTACAAGAGACTCATATATATATATATATATATATATATATATATATATATATATATATATATATATATATATATATATATATATATTTTTTTTTTTTTACCTAGAGATACCACCATATTGAAAGTGAGAGGATGGAAAAACTTCTCTCAAGCAAATGGATGTCAAAAGAAGCCAGAGTAGCCACACTTCTATCAGACAAAACAAGGAATGTAAAAAGTAAGGAAGAATGGCATTATATCCTAATAAAGTGGTCTATCCAACAAGATCTAACAATTTAAGATAGTAATTACCCTAACTTGGGAGCACCCAAATATATAAATCAACTAATAACACACATAAATAAACTCATTGATAACAATACAATAATAGTAGGGGACTTTAACACCCCACTTACAGCAATGGAAAAGTCATCTAAGCAGAAAATCAACAAGGAGACAACAGCTTTGAATGACACACTAGACCGGAAGAACTTAACAAATACATTCAGAACATTTCATCCTAAAGCAGCAGTATATGCATTCTTTCTCAGTGTATATGAAACATTCTCCAGAATATATGACATACTGAGTCACAAAACAGCTCTCCTAACAAATACAAAATTATGGAAATCATACCAGGCATATTTTCAGACCACAATGCTATAAAAGTTGAAGGCAATAGCAAGAAATAATTTGGAAACACCTCAAATACATGGAGGATAAAGAACATTCCTACTAAGGAATGAATGGGTTAACCAGGAAACTAAAGAAGAATAAAAAATACATGAAAGTTAATGAAAATGAAAATATGACAGCCCAGAAAATTTGAGATGCAGCAAAAGTGATCATAACAGGGAAGTATATAGCAACACAGGCCTACCTCAAAAGCAAGGAAACTCTCAAATATATAAATTAAACTTATACCTAAAGGAGCTAGCAAAGAAACAGCAAATAAAACCTAAATCCAGAAGAATATAGGAAATAATAAAGATTAGAGCATAAATAAATGATATAGAAACAAATATATATTTTTTAAAATTTTATTTTAAAATTTATATATATATATATATATATATATATATGAACAGATCAATGAAACTAAGAGGTGGATTATTTGAAAGAATTAATAAAATTGATAATACCCAATGCAGATTTATGAAAAATAATGAAGAAAATATCCAAATAATTAAATGAGACAGGAAAGATCACAACCAACACCACAGACTAGAAACAATTAAAATTGAAAATTATAAAAAATCATGTGACAACAAATTAGACAAGCTTGAAGAAATAGATAAATTCCTAGAGACATACAAGGTACCAAAACTGAAACAGGAAAAAAAATAGAAAATTTGAAAAGATCATAACCAGCAAAGAAATTGAATCACTAACCAAAAATCTCCCAAAAAACAAAAGATCAGGACCAGATGGCTTCCCAAGGGAATTCTATCAGAAATTTAAAGAGTTAATATGGTTTCCAAACTGTTTTTAAAAACAGAAACAGTTCCAAACTGTTCCAAACTTTTCCAAAAAATAGAAATGGAAGGAAAACACCTAAACTCATTGTCCAAGACCAGCATTACCCTGATTCCAAAACCAAAGACCCTACTAAAAAAAGAGAACTAAAGGCTAATCCCCCAGATGAACAAGGATGCAAAAAAACAAAAACAAAAAACCGCAACAAGATGCTAGCAAATCCAATCCAATAGTACATTAAAATAATCATTCACAGGCACCTGGGTGGCTCAGTGGGCTGGGCCTCTGCCTTCAGCTCAGGTCATGATCTCAGTGTCCTGGGATCAAGCCCCGCATGGGGCTCTCTTCTCAGCAGGGAGCCTGCTTCTCCCTCTCTCTCTTTGCCTGCTTCTCTGCCTACTTGTGATCTCTCTGTCAAATAAATAAATAAAATCTTTAAAAAAAAATCATTCACCATCAAGTAGGGTGTATTCCTGGGATCCAAGGGTGGTCCAGTATTTAAAAAATCAATCAAAATGATATACCACATTTATCAATGAAAGGATAAGACCCATATAATCCTCTAAATAAATACAGAGAAATCATTTGACAAAGTGCAACATCCAGTCTTGTTAAAAACCCTCAACAATGTAAGTTTAGAGGAAACATGGGAACGTACCTCAATATTTTAAAGGTATTTATTGCAATCACATAACTAATATCATCCTCAATTGGAAAAAAAAATTAGAGTTTTTCCTCTAAGGTCATGAAAAAGACATCAATGTTTACTCTCACCATTGTTCTTTAACATTGTACTGGAAGTCCTAGCCTTAGCAATCAGGCAACAAAAATGAGGAAATGGCAGCCAAAACTGGCTAAAAGTCAAAATTTCACAATGTACAGATGAGATGGTACTCTGTGTAGAAAATCCAAAAGACTGCACCTAAAAATTTCTACAACTTTCACATGAACTCTGCAAAATCCCAGGATATAAAATCAATATATAGACTATGTACTCTGAGAAACAAACAGGGTTTTAGAGGGGAGGTGGATAGTGGGATTGGTTAGCCTGGTGATGGGTATCAAAGAGGACACATATTGCATGGAGCACTGGGTGTTATTCGCAAACAATGAATCATGGAACACTATATCAAAAATTAATGATGTATTGTATGGTGACTAACATTACATAATTTTTTTAAAAAATCAATATATAGAAATCTGTTGCATTTCACTACAGCAACAACAAGGCAGCAGAAAGAGAAACTAAAGAAGTGATTCTATTTCCATTTGCACCAAAAAAACCCCACAAGATATGAGGAAGAAACCTAACCAAAGAGGTAAAAGATTTGTACTCTCAAAACTATAGAACAATGATGAAAGAAAGTGAAGATGACACAAAGAAATTGAAAAATATTGCATGATCATGGATTGGAAGAACAAATATTGTTGAAATATCTTCATGACACAAAGCAACCTACACATTTCATGTAATCCTTATCAGAATGCCAAAAGCATTTTTCACAGAGCTAGAACTAACAATCCTAAAATTTGTATGGAACCATAATATACTCCAAAGAGCCAAAATCATCTTCAAATAGAAAAGCAAAGCCAGAAGCACCACAATCCCAGATTTTGAGCTATATTACAAAGCTCTAGTAATCAAGACAGTATGGTACTGGCACAAAAATAGAAACAGAGATTAATGAAACAGAGTAGAAAACCCAGAAAAAGACACACAACTATATGGCCAACTAATATTTGACAAAGCAGGAAAGCATAGCCAATGGGAAAAAGCAACAACAATCTCAAAAAATGTTGTTGCGAAAACTGGACAGCAACATACAAAAGAATGAAACTGGACCACTTTGATACACAAAAATAAACTCATGAATGAGGATGAAAGACCTAAACATGAGATGGGAAACCATCAAAATCCTAGAAGAGAACACAGGTAACAACCTCTTTGACCTCAGCTGTGGCAAGTTCTTGCTAGACATGTCTCTGAAGGCATGGGAAACAAAAGCAAAAATGAACTATTGGGACTTCAAAATAAAAACTTCTGCACAGTGAAAAGAACAATCAACAAAACTAAATGGCAACCTTTGGAATGGGAAAAGATATTTGCAAGTGAAATATCTGATAAAGGGTTAGTGGCCAAAATATGTAAAGAACTCTTCAAAATGAACACACACATGCACAAAATAATTCAGTATAAAAATGGGCAGAAGATATGAATAGACATTTTTCCAAAGAAGACATCCATATGGCCAACAGACACATGAGATATTCAATATCACACAGAATTAGGAAAATCTAAATCAAAACTACAATATCACCTTACACCTGTCAGAATGGCTAAAATTTATCACCCATTTGTTGGCAAGGATACAAAGAAAGAATACTCAAACTATTGGTGGGAATGCAAACTGCTGCAGCCACTCTGGAAAACAGTATGAAGGTTCTTTAAAATTTTAAAAGTCGAACTATCTTATGACCCAGCAATTGCACTACTAGGTATTTATGCAAAGTTTGTAAAAATACAGATTCAAAGGGGCACATGGAAGCAGATTATTATAGTAGCATTATCAATAATAGCCAAGTTATGGCAAAAGCCCAAATGACCATTGACTGACTGATGAATGGATAAAGAATGGATGAAGAAGTTAGATATAGATATAGATAATACAACACACACACACACACACACACACACACACACACAGAGGAATATTACCCAGCCATCAAAAGTAATGAAATGTTGCTGTTTGTGGTGACATAGAATTATGTGACATAGATAGATAGTATTATGCAAAGTTTGAAATAAGTAAGTCAGAAAAAGACAAATACCATATGATTTCACTCATATGTGGAATTTAAGAAACAAGACAGATGAACATAGGGGAAGGAAAAAATGGAGAAGCAAACAGACTCAACTATAGAGAACAAACTGAGGACTGATGAGTAGAGGTGGGAAAGGGATGGGCTATATGGGTGATAGTATTTGTTCTGTTGAGCACTGGGTGTTACATGTAAGTGGTGAAAAACAAGATTATACTCTTGAGATCAATATTACACTACATGTAAACTAATTTGAATTTACATAAAAAATTGAAAATAAAATGAAAAATTAAAAACACTTCCAAATTCATCAGATATTGATTAGTTATCCCCTAACCCTGAAAAAAAAAAAAAGCTTTTTTTTTGTTTTGTTTTTTAACCTCTCTGGGGTTGATTATAAGCTCCTGAGCCAGGACTCCTGAGCTGAAATCTTATGGCTAATATTTATAGAAGATTGATTCTTGAAAATGTCACATTACCTTCTAAGTCCTGTGGCACAATTCTTTTATCTATAACAGAATATTGGAGCACCTGGGTTAAGCATCTGTCTTCAGCTTGGGTCATGATCCCAGACTCCTGGGATTGAACCTTGTATTGGACTCTCTGCTTATCAGGGAGTCAGTTTCTCTCTCTCTCTCTCTGCCCCTCCCCCTGCTTGTGCTTCTCTCCCTCTCACTCTCTCTCAAATAAATAAAAAATCTTTAAAAAAGTTTAGAATATTAAGAATACCTATCTCCATAAATGGCATCCATAAGATTTCAACTCAGGAGTCCTGATTTCAGAGTTTTTACTATTAACCTGTGTGTGTTTAAAAAAAATAAATGAAATAATGTATGTACAGCACATTATCAGGCATATAGAATATTCAGTAAACTTTGTCTATCACTTCTTTCTCCTAAATATAATTGGAAATAAACATTATTATTATTATTATTGAGTTCATCTTTGACTTATTTTTAATAATAATTTTAGAACAAAATCACAGTTTTCTCTTTTGCATTTTCCAAACTAAGGTGAGTAATTTTAACCCAGCGAGACATGGGTTCTTCCTATCAAGGACAAAGAATTAGTAAGTGACCAATTTTACTTCTTCTTTTTAGTCTATCTTATTTAATTACATATTTCCATATGCATATTTCAATTTAACAAACACATACACAGAATATATTAAAGGCAATAAACCATGTTAGATAGAAGCAGGGAAGAGAAATAGGAGGGATTCTGACTATGAGACTATAAAGTATGGTGGTAGGAAAGTAAGCATTATTCAGAATAGATCTAAAGAAGCACTATTACAGAAGACAAAACTGCATGGAATGGAGCACACATTCTAATGTCATCAAGTAACAATTACATATTCTCATGCATTTTGTAAACTCAATACAATAAAAATGAGAACCTGAAATGTTTTTAGTTAAAAATTTTAATACAAGAAAGGTGCAATTGTAAGTGAAATTGATTCTTTAATTTTATCTTCTGCTGCTTCATTATTGATGTGCTGAAATGGGTTATTATAAACAATCTATGAAGAACTTTCAAACTCAACACCCAAAAAACAAATGACCCAATTAAAAAATGGGCAGAAGCCATGAATAGACATTTTTCCAAAGAAGACATCCAGATGGCCAACAGACACATGAAATGATGCTCAATTTTACTCATAATCAGGGAAACAGAAATTAAAACTACAATGAGGTATTACCTCACACCTGTAACAATGGCTGAAATCAATAATACAATAAAGAGGTATTGGTAAGGTTGTGAAACAAAGGATAGTCTCTTGCACTACTTGTGGGAATGCAAACTAGTACAGCCACTCTGGAAAACAGTATGGAGACTCCTCAAAAGTTTAAAAATAGAAGTACCATATCAGGAGGAGTCAAGATGGCGGAGAAGTAGCAGGCTGAGACTACTTCAGCTAGCAGGAGATCAGCTAGAGAGCTCATCTAAAGATTGCAAACACCTGCAAATCCATCGGCAGATCGAAGAGAAGAAGAACAGCAATTCTAGAAACAGAAAAACAACCACTTTCTGAAAGGTAGGACTGGCGGAGAAGTGAATCCAAAGCGACGGGAAGATAGACCCCGGGGGGAGGGGCCGGCTCCCGGCAAGCGGCGGAGCAACGGAGCACAAAATCAGGACTTTTAAAAGTCGGTTCCGCTGAGGGACATAGCTCCGGAGGCTAAACCGGGGCGAAGCCCACGCGGGGTTGGCGTGACCTCAGGTCCCGCGGGGTCACAGAAGGATTGGAGGTGTCTGAGTGTCGCAGAGCTTGCGGATATTGGAACGGGAAAGCCGGCTGCAGAGACAGAGCCGACAGAGCCGACAGTAAGCTCGCAGCTTGGAGTTGCCTTGAACCGGTCGCAAGCTTGGTGAGCTCGGAGCGCGGCCGGAGGTTAGGCAGACGTGAGTTACTAGGAGCTGTTCGCTGAGGGCGCACTGGGGAGCGGGGCCCAGGGCTCTCGGCTCCTCCGGGCCGGAGACCAGGAGGCCGCCATTTGTATTCCCGTCCTCCGGAACTCTATGGAAAGCGCTCAGGGAACAAAAGCTCCTGAAAGCAAAGCCGAGCAGATCACTCAGCCCGGCCCCTGGTAAGGGCGGTGTAATTCCGCCTGGGGCAAAGACACTTGAGAATCACTACACCAGGCCCTTCCCCCAGAAGATCAACAAGAAATCCAGGCAAGACCAAGTTCACCTACCAAGGAGTGCAGTTTCAATACCAAGGAGAGAGCAGCAGAATTCCAGAGGAGGAGAAAACAAACCACGGAACTCATGGCTTTCTGCCTGTGATTTTTTAGTCTTGCAGTTAATTTAATTTTTTTCTTTTTCATTTTTTTTCTCTTCTTCTGCTAAAATTTTTTATAACCTTTACCCTTTTTTTAACGTTTTTTTAACTAGATTATCTAATGTATATATATTTTTTTCTTTTTTATACTTTCTTTATTCATTTTCTTTTTTTTAATTCATTATTTTTCTTTTTTTCTTTCTTTATTTTTGAACCTCTTTTTATCCCCAAATCAGAAGAGATCTTAATCTCTTCAATCTTTTTTTTTAATTCTTTTTTAAATTCTTGATTGAATTTTTAATTCAATCTCTTTTTTTAATTTTTTTTTCTTTTTTTTTTCTTTCTTTCTTTTTGAACCTCTTTTTATCCCCAAATCAGAAGAGATCCCAATCAGAAGAGATTTGGAGATCCCAAACAAAGGAGATCCCAATCAGAGGAGATTCCTCACTCAATCGTGAGAGGGGAGAAATCCCCCCTCACGATTTGGGATCTCTTCTGATTTGGTTAAAGCATATTTTCCTGGGATTGTTGCCACCCTTTTAGTATTTTACTTCCTCCTTCATATACTCTTAGCTGGACAAAATGACAAGGCGGAAAAATTCACAACAAAAAAAAAGAACAAGAGGCAGTACCGAAGGCTAGGGACCTAATCAATACAGACATTGGTAATATGTCAGATCTAGAGTTCAAAATGACAATTCTCAAGGTTATAGCCGGGCTTGAAAAAGATATGGAAGATATTAGAGAAACCCTCTCCAGAGATATAAAAGCCCTTTCTGGAGAAATAAAAGAACTAAAATCTAACCAAGTTGAAATCAAAAAAGCTATTAATGAAGTTCAATCAAAAATGGAGGCTCTCACTGCTCGGATAAATGAGGCAGAAGAAAGAATTAGCGATATAGAAGACCAAATGACAGAGAATAAAGAAGCTGAGCAAAAGAGGGACAAACAGCTACTAGACCATGAGGGGAGAATTCCAGAGATAAGTGACACCATAAGACGAAACAACATTAGAATAATTGGGATTCCAGAAGAAGAAGAAAGAGAGAGGGGAGCAGAAGGTATACTGGAGAGAATTATTGGGGAGAATTTCCCCAATATGGCAAAGGGAACGAGCATCAAAATTCAGGAGGTTCAGAGAACGCCCCTCAAAAT
Source organism: Neogale vison (assembly GCF_020171115.1). Lineage (NCBI taxonomy): Eukaryota > Metazoa > Chordata > Mammalia > Carnivora > Mustelidae > Neogale > Neogale vison. The sequence goes on from NC_058105.1 coordinate 56,806,856, forward strand.
CAATAAGAATAGGCCCACACCCCGTCACCTAATAGTAAAATTTACAAGCCTTAGTGACAAAGAGAAAATCCTGAAAGCAGCCCGGGAAAAGAAGTCTGTAACATACAATGGTAAAAGTATTAGATTGGCAGCTGACTTATCCACAGAGACCTGGCAGGCCAGAAAGAGCTGGCATGATATTTTCAGAGCACTAAACGAGAAAAACATGCAGCCAAGAATACTATATCCAGCTAGGCTATCATTGAAAATAGAAGGAGAGATTAAAAGCTTCCAGGACAAACAAAAACTGAAAGAATTTGCAAACACCAAACCAGCTCTACAGGAAATACTGAAAGGGGTCCTCTAAGCAAAGAGAGAGCCTACAAGTGGAAGATCAGAAAGGAACAGAGACAGTATACAGTAACAGTCACCTTACAGGCAATACAATGGCACTAAAATCATATCTCTCAATAGTTACCCTGAATGTAAATGGGCTAAATGCCCCAATCAAAAGACATAGGGTATCAGAATGGATCAAAAAACAAAACCCATCTATATGTTGCCTCCAAGAAACTCATTTTAAACCCGAAGACACCTCCAGACTTAAAGTGAGGGGGTGGAAAAGAATTTACCATGCTAATGGACATCAGAAAAAAGCAGGAGTGGCAATCCTTATATCAGATCAATTAGATTTTAAGCCAAAGACTATAATAAGAGATGAGGAAGGACACTATATCATACTCAAAGGGTCTGTCCAACAAGAAGATCTAACAATTTTAAATATCTATGCCCCCAATGTGGGTGCAGCAAACTATATAAACCAATTAATAACAAAATCAAAGAAACACATCAACAATAATACAATAATAGTAGGGGACTTTAACACTCCCCTCACTGAAATGGACAGATCATCCAAGCAAAAGATCAACAGGGAAATAAAGGCCTTAAATGATACACTGGATGAGATGGACATCACAGATATATTCAGAACATTTCATCCCAAAGCAACAGAATACACATTCTTCTCTAGTGCACATGGAACACTCTCCAGAATAGATCACATCCTCGGTCCTAAATCAGGACTCAACCGGTATCAAAAGATTGGGATCATTCCCTGCATATTTTCAGACCACAATGCTCTGAAGCTAGAACTCAACCACAAGAGGAAGTTTGGAAAGAACACAAATACATGGAGACTAAACAGCATCCTTCTAAAGAATGAATGGGTCAACCGGGAAATTAAAGAAGAACTGAAAAAAATCATGGAAACAAATGATAATGAAAATACAACGGTTCAAAATCTGTGGGACACAACAAAGGCAGTCCTGAGAGGAAAATATATAGCCGTACAAGCTTTTCTCAAGAAACAAGAAAGGTCTCAGGTACACAACCTAACCCTACACCTAAAGGAGCTGGAGAAAGAACAAGAAAGAAACCCTACACCGAGCAGGAGAAGAGAAATCATTAAGATCAGAGCAGAAATCAATGAAATAGAAACCAAAAAAACAATAGAACAAATCAACCAAACTAGGAGCTGGTTCTTTGAAAGAATTAATAAAATTGATAAACCCTTGGCCAGACTTATCAAAAAGAAAAGAGAAATGACCCAAATAAATAAAATCATGAATGAAAGAGGAGAGATCACAACTAACACCAAAGAAATACAAACTATTATACGAACATACTATGAGCAACTCTACGCCAACAAATTTGACAATCTGGAAGAAATGGATGCATTCCTAGAAACATATAAACTACCAAAATTGAACCAGGAAGAAATAGAAAGCCTGAACAGACCCATAACCAGTAAGGAGATTGAAACAGTCATTAAAAATCTCCAAACAAACAAAAGCCCAGGGCCAGATGGCTTCCCGGGGGAATTCTACCAAACATTTAAAGAAGAACTAATTCCTATTCTCCTGAAACTGTTCCAAAAAATAGAAATGGAAGGAAAACTCCCAAACTCATTTTATGAGTCCAGCATCACCTTGATCCCAAAACCAGACAAGGATCCCATCAAAAAAGAGAGCTATAGACCAATATCCTTGATGAACACAGATGCAAAAATTCTCACCAAAATACTAGCCAATAGGATTCAACAGTACATTAAAAGGATTATTCACCACGACCAAGTGGGATTTATCCCAGGGCTGCAAGGTTGGTTCAACATCCGCAAATCAGTCAATGTGATAAAACACATCAATAAAAGAAAGAACAAGAACCATATGATACTCTCAATAGATGCTGAAAAAGCATTTGACAAAGTACAGCATCCCTTCCTGATCAAAACCCTTCAAAGTGTAGGGATAGAGGGCACATACCTCAATATCATCAAAGCCATCTATGAAAAACCCACCGCGAATATCATTCTCAATGGAGAAAAACTGAAAGCTTTTCCACTAAGATCAGGAACACGGCAGGGATGTCCATTATCACCACTGCTATTCAACATAGTACTAGAAGTCCTAGCCTCAGCAATCAGACAACAAAAGGAAATTAAAGGCATCCAAATCGGCAAAGAAGAAGTCAAATTATCACTCTTCGCAGATGATATGATACTCTATGTGGAAAACCCAAAAGACTCCACTCCAAAACTGCTAGAACTTGTACAGGAATTCAGTAAAGTGTCAGGATATAAGATCAATGCACAGAAATCAGTTGCATTTCTCTACACCAACAACAAGACAGAAGAAAGAGAAATTAAGGAGTCAATCCCATTTACAATTGCACCCCAAACCATAAGATACCTAGGAATAAACCTAACCAATGAGGCACAGAATCTATACTCAGAAAACTATAAAGTACTCATGAAAGAAATTGAGGAAGACACAAAGAAATGGAAAAATGTTCCCTGCTCCTGGATTGGAAGAATAAATATTGTGAAAATGTCTATGCTACCTAAAGCAATCTACACATTTAATGCAATTCCTATCAAAGTACCATCCATCTTTTTCAAAGAAATGGAACAAATAATTCTAAAATTTATATGGAACCAGAAAAGACCTCGAATAGCCAAAGGGATATTGAAAAAGAAAGCCAAAGTTGGTGGCATCACAATTCCGGACTTCAAGCTCTATTACAAAGCTGTCATAATCAAGACAGCATGGTACTGGCACAAAAACAGACACATAGACCAATGGAACAGAATAGAGAGCCCAGAAATAGACCCTCAACTCTATGGTCAACTAATCTTTGACAAAGCAGGAAAGAATGTCCAATGGAAAAAAGACAGCCTCTTCAATAAATGGTGTTGGGAAAATTGGACAGCCACGTGCAGAAAAATGAAATTGGACCATTTCCTTACACCACACACAAAAATAGATTCAAAATGGATTAAGGACCTCTATGTGAGAAAGGAATCCATCAAAATCCTTGAGGAGAACACAGGCAGCAACCTCTTCAACCTCAGCCGCAGCAACATCTTCCTAGGAACATCGCCAAAGGCAAGGGAAGCAAAGGCAAAAATGAACTTTTGGGATTTCATCAAAATCAAAAGCTTTTGTACAGCAAAGGAAACAGTTTTCAAAACCAAAAGACAACTGACAGAATGGGAGAAGATATTTGCAAATGACATATCAGATAAAGGACTAGTGACCAAAATCTATAAAGAACTTAACAAACTCAACACCCAAAGAACAAATAATCCAATCAAGAAATGGGCAGAGGACATGAACAGACGTTTCTGCAAAGAGGACATGCAGATGGCCAACAGACACATGAAAAAGTGCTCCATATCACTCGGCATCAGGGAAATACAAATCAAAACCACAGTGAGATATCACCTCACACCAGCCAGAATGGCTAAAATCAACAAGTCAGGAAATGACAGATGCTGGCGAGGATGCGGAGAAAAGGGAACCCTCCTACACTGTTGGTGGGAATGCAAGCTGGTGCAACCGCTCTGGAAAACAGCATGGAGGTTCCTCAAAATGTTGAAAATAGAACTGCCCTATGACCCAGCAATTGCACTACTGGGAATTTACCCTAAAGATACAAACGTAGTGATCCAAAGGGGCACGTGCACCCGAATGTTTATAGCAGCAATGTCCACAATAGCCAAACTATGGAAAGAACCTAGATGTCCATCAACAGATGAATGGATCAAGAAGATGTGGTATATATACACAATGGAATACTATGCAGCCATCAAAAGAAACGAAATCTTGCCATTTGCGACAACATGGATGGAACTAGAGCGTATCATGCTTAGCGAAATAAGTCAAGCAGAGAAAGACAAATATCATATGATCTCCCTGATATGAGGAAGTGGTGATGCAACATGGGGGCTTAAGTGGGTAGGAGAAGAATCCATGAAACAAGATGGGATAGGGAGGGAGACAAACCATAAGTGACTCTTAATCTCACGAAACAAACTGTGGGTTGCTTGGGGGAGGGGGGTTGGGAGAAGGGGGGTAGGGTTATGGACATTGGGGAGGGTATGTGCTTTTGGGTAAATTGGAAGGGGAGATGAACCATGAGAGACTATGGACTCTGAAAAACAATCTGAGGGGTTTGAAGTGGCGGGGGGGGTGGGAGGTTGGGGTACCAGGTGGTGGGTATTATAGAGGGCACAGCTTGCATGGAGCACTGGGTGTGGTGAAAAAATAATGAATACTGTTTTTCTGAAAATAAATAAATTGGAAAAAAAAAAAAAAGAAGTACCATATCATCCATCAATCACACTACTGGGTATTTATCCAAGGAATAGATAAATACTAATTCAAAGGGATACATGCACCATGATGTTTATAGCAGAATTATCTACAATAGTCAAATTATAGAAGCAGCCAAGTGTCCATCAACTGATGAATGGATAAAGAAGATATGGTATATATGTATGCACATATGTGTGTGTATTAAAATATATGTAATCATGTATATACATATATAATCATATATGATGAGAGAGATCTATGGTGGAATATTACTCAGCCATCAAAAAGAATGAAATCATGCCATTTGCAACATTGATGGAGCTAGAAAGTATTATGATAAGCAAAATAAATCAATTAGAGAAAGAAAAATACCACATGATTCCACTCATATGTGGAATTTAAGAAACAAAACAAATGAATAAAGGGGGAAAAAGAGAGAAGGAGGCAAACCAAGAAACAGACTCTTAACTACAGAGAACAAACTGTTACCAGAAGATGGGTTAAATAGGTCGTGGGGATCAAGGAATGCACTTATGGTGAGCACAGTGTGTTGAATCACTATATTATACACCTAAAACTAATATTACATTATATGTTACCTAACTGGAATTTAAATAACTTTTAAAAAATGCAAGAAATGATATATGTTTTGCCCATAATTAGGTTTAACAAAACACTGTAAACATTTTTGGAATACATGTCTTTTTCACAGGTAAGCATTTGGTCATGAATATTTCAGTGCTTTGGCTCAAAGACAAAAAAGAGGGAGATGATATTCATTGTTGAATGGAATCTTTGTTTGGTCCTAACATTCCTGGATGTCAACCAGGCATCCCATCAGCATTCATAAACATATGGACTATTACTTCTCTATCACAGTAGTTACCATTAATTTATTGTATTTTTATGTGTGAAGACCCACATCTTTTTCACAGCCTGTCAGAATAGCAACAAATTATAGCAATCATAACACTAAAAATTACAACATAAAGCAAATATTTATCTAGTTTAGATTTTATAATTTTGAGACCAAATGAATCAGCTCTATGCTACATTAAATAAACTAGCAAACTCTTGCCATGTTCCAGGTAAGGAACAGCTATCCATCCAGTGACTTAATTTCCAGATCAGCAGGTATAATTTGGATATTCACCAGAAGATGTGACTCTACTAAATTAGCCAGCAGAAGAGATCAAGACACATATCATCATTCTTCATATTTGACAATGATTGTGCTGATGGCGCTACTTTTTATGCATACAAATGTGGTTACAAAAATGGATCTGAAGCCAGTACTGGCTTTCACAAAAGTTAAGTGATGCAGATTTTCTTTACATCACGGTTACAGCATTTGTCATCAGAATCGTTCACATTTAACATCCTGTTTCTCAGTTTGTGATCTTCCTGGCATTTTATTTCAGATACTAGACTTTGTGTAGACTGCTAAATGATTTACAGGTACTGCCTGCTCCTGATTTTCTTCAAATGTAAAAAAGAGAGGGCGCCTGGGTGGCTCAGTGGGTTAAGCCTCTGCCTTCGGCTCAGGTCATGATCTCAGGGTCCTGGGATTGAGTCCCACATCAGGCTCTCTGCTTGGCAGGGAGCCAGCTTCCTCCTCTCTCTCTCTGTCTGCCTCTCTGCCTACTTGTGATTTCTCTCTGTCAAATAAATAAATAAAATCTTTTAAAAAATGTAAAAAAGATGTCAATTGAGAGACATTTAGGATTATCTGAAAATTGGCAGGTAACAACTACCCAGTCACAGAAAAATGATGAATCAAACACATTCTCTAAAATACGAAGAAAAAAAGCAAATAATATTACGTTCAAACATAGATTTTTTTTAAAGATTTTATTTATTTATTTGTCAGAGAGAGAGGGAGAGAGAGCACGAGCACAGGCAGACAGAGGCAGAGGGAGAAGCAGGCTCCCCGCCGAGAAAGGAGCCCGATGTGGGACTCGATCCCAGGATGCTAGGATCATGACCCGAGCTGAAGGCAGCTGCTTAACTAACTGAGCCACCCAGGCGTCCCTCAAACATAGATATTTTTAAAGAAGTTGCTGTGGCTGATATCGAAGAGGTTACTCCCTATGTTCTACTCTAGGATTCTGATGGATTCCTGCCTCACGTTGAGGTCTTTTATCCATTTTGAGTTTATCTTTGTGTACGATGTAAGAGAATGGTTGAGTTTCATTCTTCTACATACAGCTGTCCAATTTTCCCAGCACCATTTATTGAAGAGACTGTCATTTCTCCACTGTATATATTTTCCTGCTTTGTTGAAGATTATTTGACCATAGAGTTGAGGGTCCATAATTGGGCTCTCTACTCTGTTCCACTGGTCTATGTGTCTGTTTTCATGCCAGTACCACGTTGTCTTGGTGATCACAGCTTTGTAGTAAAACTTGAAATCAGGCAACGTGATGCTGCCAGTTTTGTTTTTCTTTTTCAACATTTTCTTAGCAATTTGGGGTCTTTTCTGATTCCACACAAATTTTTGGATTGTTTGCTCCAGCTCTTTGAAAAATGCCAGTGGAATTTTTATCAGAATGGCATTGAAAGTATAGACTGTCTCCAAAGGCAAAGAAAACAAAAGCAAAAATGAAGTTTTGGGACTTCATCAAGATCAAAACTTCTACACAGCAAAGGAAACAGCCAACAAAACAATGAGGCAGCCCACAGAATGAGAGAAGATATTTTCAAATGACAGTACAGACAAAAGCCTGATATCCAGGATCTATAAAGAACTTCTCAAACTCAACACACACAAAACAGATAACCATGTCAAAAATTGGGCAGAACATATGAACAGACACTTCTCCAATGAAGACATGCAAATGGCTATCAGACAAATGAAAAAAATGTTCATCACTAACCATCAGGGAGATTTAAATCAAAACCACATTGAGATACCACCTTACACCAGTTATAATGGCCAAAATTAACAAGACAATAAATAACACGTGTTAGAGAGGATGTGGAGAAAGGGGAACCCTCTTATACTGTTGGTGGGAATGCAAGTTGGTGAAACCACTTTGGAAAACAGTGTGGCGATTCCTCAAGAAATTAAAAATAGAGCTTTCCTATGACCCTGCAATTGCACTATTGTGTATTTAACCCAAAGACACAGATATAGTGAAAAGAAGGGCCATCTGTACCCCAATGTTCATAGCAGCAATGGCCACGATCACCAAACTGTGGAAAGAACCAAGATGGATAATGATGTTGAACATTTTTTTCATATGTCTGTTAGCCATTTGTATGTCTCTTTTTTGGGGAAGTACATGTTCTTGTCTTTTGCCCATTTTTTAAATAGAGTAGTTGTTTTTTGGGAGTGTTGAGTTTGAGAAGTTCTTTATAGATTTTGAATACAAGCCCTTTATTTATAATGTCATTTGCAAATATCTTCTCACATTCTGTGGGTTGCCTCTTTGTTTTGTTGACTGTTTTCTCTGCTGACCAGAAGTTTTTTATGTTGATGAAGTCCCAAAAGTTCATTTTCACTTTTGTTTCCTTTACCTTTGGAGATGTATCTTGAAAGAAGTTTCTGTGGCTGATGTCTAAGAAGTTACTGCCTATGTTCTCCTCTAGGACTTTGATGGACTCCTGTCTCACAATGAGGTCTTTCATCCATGTAGAGTTGATCTTTGTGTATGGTGTAAGAGAATGGTTGAGTTTCATTCTTCTATATAGCTGTCCAATTTTCCCAGCATCTTTTATTGAAGAGACTGTCTTTTTGCCATTGGGTTTTTTTCCTTGATTTGATTTGTCAAAGATTATTTGACCATAGAGTTGAGGGTCCATTTCTGGGGACTCTATTGTGTTTCACTGGTCTATATGTCTGTTTTTGTGCCAGTACCACACCGTCTTGGTAATCACAGCTTTTGCATGAAGTTGGGTAACATTATGCTCCCAGCTTTGTTTTTTGTTTTTTTCTTTTTTCTTTTTCTTTTTCAAGATTACCTTGGAAATTCAGAGTCTTTTCTGATTCCCCACAAATTTTGGGATTGTTTGTTCCATCTCCTTGAAAAATGCCAATGATATTTTGGTAGGGATGGCGCTGAAAGTGTAGATTGCTCTGGGAAGGATAGATATTTTAACACTGTTTTTTCTTCCAATCCATGAGCATGCAATGTTTCTCCTTATTTTTGTTTTCCTCAATTTCTTTGATAAATGTTCTGCAGTTTCTAGAGTATAGATGTTTTACCTCTTTGGTTAGGTTTATTCCTAGGTATCTTATGGTTCTTGGTGCTATTGTGAATAAAATCTACTACTTAATTTCTCTTTATACAGCTACACAATTAGTTTATAGAAAAGCAACTGATTTCTGTGCATTGATTTTGTATCCTGCCATATGGCTAAATTGCTGTATGAATTCTAGAAATTTGGGGGTAGAGTCTTCTGGATTTTTCATATCAAGTATCATGTCATCTGCAAAGAGGGAGTTTAACTTCTTTTTTGCCAATTTGAATGCATTTTCCTTCTTTTTGTTGTCTGAATGCTGAAGCTAGGACTTCTAATACTATGTTGAACAATAATGGTGAGACGAGATCCCTGTTGTGTTCCTGACCTTAAGAGAAAAGATCTCAGGTGCTCCCTATTGAGAATGATATTCACTGCAGGCCTTTCATAGATGGTTTTTATGATATTGAGAAATATTCCCTCTATCCCTACACTCTGAAGAGTTTTAATCAGGAACAGATGTTGTATTTTGTCAAATTCTTTTTCTGAATCAATTGAAAGGATCATATGGTTCTTTTCTTTTCTTTTTTGATGTGCTCTATCACATTGGTTAATTTGGGAATATCAAACCACCCTTGCAAAACTAGAATAAATTTTACCTGGTTTTGATGGATAATCCTTTTAAGGTAATGTTGGATCCTACCAGCTAGGATCTTGTTGAGTATTTTGACATCATTGTTCATCAGGGATATTGGTCTATAATTCTCCTTCTTGAAGGGGTCTTTGCCTGGTTTGGGGATCGGGTAATGCTTTTCTCATAGAATGACTTTGGAAGTTTTCCTTCTGTTTCTATTTTTTGAAATAACTACAGTAGAATAGGTAATATTTCTTCTTTCAATTTTGGTAGAATTCTCCTAGGAAGCCATCTGGCCCTGGATTCTTGTTTCTTGAGAGGTTTCTAATTACTGCTTCAATTTGTTACAGGTTATTGGTCTAGTCAAATTGTTAATTTCTTTTTGTTTCAGTCTTGGTAGTTTATAAGTTTACAGAAAGGAAAACACTTCTTCCAGGTTGTTTAATTTGTTGGCATATAGTTCCTGGTAATAATCTCTAATAGGTGTTTCTATGTCCTTGGTGTTAGTTAGGATGTGTCCACTTCCATTCATGATTTTATTGACTTGGGTCCTTTCCCTTTTCTTTTGGACATGTCTGGCCAGAGATTTATCAATCCTATTAATTCTTTCAAAGAACCAGCTTCTATTTTCATTGATGTGTTCTACCTTATTTTGGGTTTCTAATTCATTGATCTCTACTCTAACCTTTATTTCTCTTCCCCTGCTTTGTTTAGGTTTTATTTGCTGTTCTTTCTCCAGGTCCTTTAGGTATAAAGTTAGCTTGTGTATTTGAGATTTTTCTACTTTTTTTTTTTTTTTGAGAGAGGCTTGAATGGCTATATATTTCCCCCTTAGTACTGCCTTTGCTGTATCCCATAGGTTTTGGATCAATGTGTTTTATTCCCATTAGTTTCCATGAGGTATTAAGTTCTTCTTTAATTTCCTGATTGACACTATTATTATTTAGCAGGATGCTCTTTAACTTCCAAGTGTTTGAATTCCTTACAATTTTTTTCTTGTGATTGAGTTCCAATTTCATAGCATTGTGGTCTGAAAATATGCAGAGTATAATCTCAGTCTTTTGATGTCAGTTCAGACCTGATTTGTGACCCTATATGTGGTCTATTCTGGAGAAGATTCCATGTGCACTCAAGACAAATGAGTATTATGTTGCCTTAGGGTGGAATATTCTGTATATATCTAGAAGTCCATATGGTCCAATGTGTCATTAGAAGCTCTTGTTTCTTTGTTGATCTGTTTAGATGATATGCTCATTGCTGAGAGTAGAGTGTTGAGGTCTTCTGCTATTAATGTATTATTATCAATGTGATTCTTTATTTGGTTAACAGTTGGCTTACGTAGTTGTCTGCTCCCCTTTTGGTGGCATAGATATTTACAATTGTTAGATTTTCTTGTTGGAAAGACACTTTAAGTATGATATAGTGTCCCTCATGTCTCTGACTACAGTCTTTGGTTTAAAATCTAATTTGTCTGATATGAGTATTACTACCCCAGCTTTCTTTTGAGGTCTGTTGGCATAATAAATGGTTCTCTATCCACTTACTTTAAATCTGGAGGTATCTTTAGGTTCAAAATGAGTCTCTTAAAGACAGCGTATGGATGGGTCCTATCTTTGAATCTAATCTGTGGCCCTGTGCTGTTTCATGGGAGCATTGAGACCATTAACATTGAGGGTAGCTATTGAAAGATAGAAATTTAGTGCCATCGTATTGCATGTAAAGGCCCTGTGTCCATAGATTGTCTCTGTAAATTTCTGATCTGTATTACTCTTGGGGGTCTTTCTTCTTTTATAGATTCCCCCCTTAATACTTCTTGCAGGGCCATCTTAGTGGTCACATATTCTTTCTGTTTCTGCCCATCTTGGAAGCTCCTTGTGTCTCCAGCCATTCCGACTGACAGCATTGCTGGATAAAATATTCTTGGCTGCATGTTCTTCTTATTTAGTACCCTGAATATGTCTTGCCAGCTCTTCCTGGCTTGTCAGGTCTGTGGAAAGGTCTTAAATTATTCTGATGTTCCTCCCTCCATTCTTAAGAAATCTATTTCCCCTAGCTTCCCTCAGGGAAGCTTTTTTGCTCTAAGATTAGCAAGTTTTACTATTATATGTTGAAGTGTTGATCTATTTTTATTGATCTTGAGCAGGGTCTTCTCTGCCTCTTGGACATGAATACTTTTCCTTCCCCAGATTAAGGATGTTCTCAAATATGATTTGCTTAAATATACCTCCTAGTCTTCTCTCACTCTCCATCACCCACCCCCAGGGATCCCAATAATTCTGACATTGGAACATTTCATGGCATCATTGGTCTCTCTAAGTTTAATATAGGGCTTCAAGCTCCTTATCCCTATCCTCCTTGGCTTCCTTCCTTCCCTCTTTCCTTCCTATCAGCTTATCTGCTAGATCACTAATTCATTCTTCTGCCTAATACACCCTGGCTTTTAGAGTACCCAGTTTAGACTACATCTCATTCATAGCATTCTTAAGTTTGGCCTGATTAGAACTCATTGCTGCCCTTAGAGATTCTATATTGTCACTAATGGTTTTCTCAAGGCTTGGTTTTGACTTCCTAATTGGTACCCTGAAGTCTATCTCTGGCATTTTACTTATATCCATGTCAATTAGGTCTGTGGCAGAGACCATTTTCTCTGGTTTATTCTTTGTTGGGAGTTCCCCCTCCTAGTCATTCTGCTGAAGGATGGTTAATTAATGTACACAGCCCAAAATATTAACCACAACCTAAGGAAGATGCATCCTAGAAAAATCCAGAGTGGTCAGAGGTCACTACAAAAAAAAAAAGCCAAAACAAAGCCAAAATGGAACACAAGTATAAAATTTATAAAATTAAGGAAAAAAAATAAATTATCATAATTTTTTTTAAAAAAATGGGATGAGGGAAAGGGTGGCTATAATCTCTCAGTGTGGACACAGTAGGGTGTTTCAGTTGTTCTTTGGCATATTTTGTTCAGTTTGTTAGAGGACACTATCCAAAATTACAGGGAAAGTAAAACCTGTGTAAAACCACTGTTTCTCAGGCAACCCTGCTTGGACAGAGTAGCCCTGAGTAGCCCTGCCCCCTGTGTAGGGAAAGCTTTGCTCAGTGGAAACCAATTTTTTGAGCTTTTGTTCTGAGTAGCTTTCTGTGCCTCTTCTGAGGGTCAGAGAACAATGGCCCCACCCAGACCTCTCTCCCAGAGTGTAGAAATTGCAGTCTGCTCTCTTCACAAACCCTCCAGGACACAGTCTCCATTTTTGTATGTGCTATTGAAAACTAAAGCCTCCCATGGTGCACACCCACTGTGACTCTCTCAGAGGTTGTCCCAGGGGCCTGAATGTATTTCTGTCCTTTATACTTTTAATACTTCAAGTGGCCATGAGTTTGTGTTGCACACCTGCAGCTCCTGGATCCTGTCTGGGTGATATTTTAAAGCCCTTTCCTGGCTGTTGATGCTCTGTGAGTTTCTACCTGGTCCCTGGTACAGGACACTTTTATGTTCCAGTGTTGTACAACTTTCCAGGAGGCAGCTTAAGAGGCTCCCTCCACCTTCTGTTTATCTTCTTGTATCTCCCTTTAGAGGCCCTTCCTACCTCTGGACAGGCAGTGTTTTTCTGCTTGTAGAGATCCAGATATATATTCTTACATCTCAGGTTGATTTCGTGGGTGTTTATTATGGCTTGGTAGCTATCCAGCTAAATTGAAGGGACCAGTAGAGACGAAATCCCCTACTTCCCCACCACCTTGCCTCTCAGACTGAACTGTTTAATATACTTAGATCATATTCCCTTTTAAACTTTATCTATCTTGCCTAAAGTGTGCTATTCATTTTTAACTTGCTTCATATGCAAGTCTCTTGATGTTCTTGGTCATTTTAGTTATCTTTTTCATGATCCAACAGATATTCTGATCCTAATATAAGACAAATGTACATATATCAAACATCAGGCCGGGGCACAAGTTGTTGTTGTTGTTGTTTTGAAAGGATATAAGCATAGAAATGAAAAGTCCACTTCCATAAATCATACATTCTTCACTAAAATACACACCAGAAAATGTTTAAATTGAAACTTCATTTTTATGTTGACAGTGTGATGGAATACCATGCCTTTTTCACAGTTTAAGGACAATATTTTTTGACATTTATTAATCCATTCATCTAATTACTTTAATTATGCTTTTAATCCAACTCACACTTTCACAATGGTGTAATATCTTATTAATTTTTCCTGGGAAAGCAGATTAAGTCTTTTATCCCTTGTGACCAAAGTATCTAAGCCCAAGCGTGTATGCTCTTTTCATAAATCCCTTCACATAAGTGAATTCAAAGAAAAACTATTGAAGTTGCTTTTTTCCTCCAGGAAAAAATCTACTTCAGCGTTCAAGTGTGACCCTTGATTAAAAAGCCAATTGTGTAAAACAACAAAATCATAAACAGTATGATTGCAACTTTTAGCTTGCAAATATTTATCTACTTCTAGCTTAGGCTCACCTTAGAAGAAATTGTGAACTACTGAGAGTTCATTTCGGTCACATTTCTACTTTCTCTATTATTGGCTTCTTTCTTCCTCTTCACAATGCCAAGGTCAACAATGCCACACAGAACCAAACCATTAATCACCCCCCAAAGGATATGTCCTTCACCTGGTGCTCAGTCTCCATTCCTCATTGACTATTAACCTACACTTATATAAAAATGGGTATCCATTTTTAAAAAGGTCACATGATTAAATAAAGTATAACTTATTTTAATTCAAAGATTAACCTTTAAACAGGGGGCAATATTTGGTGCAAATGCTTGAATTCAGGATTCAGGGATAATTTCTTAAATGATGCATTCCTTTACATTCTAAGACCAACCAAACCGAGTGATAGCAATGATATGGGACACCTGGAACTCCTGTATACTACTGATAGTAATGTAAAAAAATACTAACAACTTTGTAAAACAGTTTTAAAGTTTCTTATAAACTTAAGCATATTGTTATTAGGCAAACAAATAGTCCCACTGCTATAACTATTCTAGAGAAATGAAAACATATCCACAGGGGAAAAAATGTGCAAATGGAGGCTTAAAGCAGTGTCATTCATTACAGCCTAAAACTTGGCAACAACTCAACTGTCTACAAGAGGGAAATATATGAGTAAATTATGGTATATTTATACCATGGAATACTACTCAGCAATAAAAATGAAAGAACTGTTAATATGCACAACTTGGAATCTCAAAATAATTGTACTAAATATAATAAACCAGACAAAACATAGTGCATATTCTAAGATTCTCTTCACATAAACTTTAAAAAATGCAATTTATAGTGACAGAAAGCAGGTCAGTGATTGCCTGGGAAGCAGAGGAAAGAAAAGATGCTAAGAAAGTTTAGATAATTGTCCTGATGGTTTTGTGGCTATGCACATATGTCAAAATATCAAATTGTACATTTAAATGTGTACGTTTATTCTATGACAGTTGTGCAACAAGAGACAAAAAAATATATATCCTAGCCCCTTTGGATCACAAAATTTGCATCTTTAGGGTAACTACCCAGTGGTGCAATTGCAGGGTCATAGGGTAGCTCTATTTTCAACTTTTTGAGGAACCCCCATACTGTTTTCCAGAGTGGCTGCACCAGCTTACATTCCCACCAACAGTATAGGAGGGTTCCCCTTTCTCCACATCCTCGACAACACCTGTCATTTCCTGACTGGTTAATTTTAGCCATTCTGAAGGAGCATAGATGTCCATCAACAGATGAATGGATGAAGAAGACGTGGTACACACACACACACAAACACACACACACATTCACACACACACACAGGAATACTAGCTACTAGCAGCCATCAAAAAAAGGGAAATCTTGCCATTTGCAACATTGTGGGTGGAACTAGAGGGTATTATGCTAAGCAAAATAAGTCAATCAGAAAAAGATAATTATCATATGATCTTGAGTATATATACTCAAGAACTGTCACAGGAACAATTTATTACTTTCTCTGCAGGAAAGGTGAGTTGTAGTCATTCAGAAGATTGTGTTTATGTTTAATGGAATGAAAAAATTATAACCATATCTAATTATATTAGCTACCCCACATTGTAAAACAGTGTAAGAAAAAAAAGGAAAGGAAAACTTTAAGGTTTTATTTCATGGAAGTTATACAGTCACCAACACTTAATTACATGAATTGACTTCTGAAACACCAAATATCTTACCTATCATATTTAAATAGTTCTGATATAACCCTGAAGATTTCTAGCCTAAATTTTCAATACTAATATTTTTCTTGAGATATATAATTCAATATATTTGTAAAATTATGTTATTAATGGTCCAGAGGCCTGGAATTTGAAATTAATGGCCAAGACTCTTAACTATAGAGAGCAAACTGATGGCTACCAGAGAGGAGGTTTGTGGGTGGTAGGATAAATGGTGATAAGAAATAAGTGATGAGAAATAAGGAGTGCACTTGTGGTGAGCATGGGATACACTATGAAAGTGTTGTATACTACACACTATGTTGTACAGCTGAAATGAATATTACACTGTATAGTAACTAACTAAAATTTAAAACTTAAAAAAATAAAATATATATTGTAAAGGGAAAAAAAGAAATTAACAGTCAGGAGACCTGGGTCCACACTTCGCTGTCTCTGAGATTTGGGCCAAGTCAGTTACCTTATTGAAAACTCATTTTCTTCATCCATTAGTTGGAAATATTAATGCTAAGTTTACAGGACTGCTGAGAAGATCAAATAAAAAAAATTGAAAATAATTCTTTCTAAACTTAAATTTTAGCTACATGCATACACATAGAGACCTCATAAAGTACTTTTGAAAAGTACTTTTTACTTTTTATTTTTTTACAGATTTTTAATTTATTTATTTGACAGAGAGGAAATCACAAGTAGGCAGAGGCAGGCAGAAAGGCAGGCAGATAGAGAGGGAGAAGCAGGCTCCCTGCTGAGCAGAGAGTCTGATGTGGGGCTTGATCCCAGGACCCTGGCATCATGACCTGGGCTGAAGGCAGAGGCTTAACCCACTGAGCCACCCAGGTGCCCTGAAAAGTACTTTTTAAAAGCACTATATAGATTATCATCATTATCATTATCATCATCCTCACCTCCAACACCACCATTGATAATGCTGTAAAGTTTGCTTAAATTCTAAGTTTTCTCCTCTACTTACATTTGAAATAAGCAATGGGTTCTACTCTATGGAACATTCATGCAAGACAAAAGTAATTGACAGGAGTCTAAAAAAATTGGGTACAGACATTTTTATGTTAAGAGATTTATAACACATACAGAAAAAACCCATTAGCACAGAAATTGAAATTTAGGAAAACCAGATTTAATTAAGAGAATGAATGGGGTTCTTATTATCAAACTGGTGTAGTTAAGCTTTTTATTTAGTGGAGAAACTAAAATTGAATACTAAATAGAAACTCCACACTACATTAGAAAATATTAGTAATTAGGGCAATTGTCTTACTACACAATAAATAACTTAAAGAAATGTAATAACATAAAAGCAGTTAGTATTTGTGTGACATGAACTATGCTTTATAATATCCCTCATTCAAAAACCTAAAGGCAGTCATAGAAACAGACATGTTTTAAGTTAACCATCAAAAAGGGTTTTTTTTTCCCCCAAGTTGATCTCTCCTTTTTATATTCACCAAAGAACAGCAGCCTAAGACGTTTCTGTTCTCTTCAAGACCACTTCTTAACACCTAAATGGAGAATATGAAATCCATCATGAAAAAGAAGGGACACTGTTTCCAGCAATGTGATCAAGCTAATGGGCATTATTATTATACCATAAAGAGGACATCACACTGCCAAGACTTGGTATGGTTCTACTTATGGTTCTGTCAATTCTGAGTTGAGTGTTGTAACTACTATTAAGGCATTGTACCTTCACTGGTTTAAGGACTGGTATCTTCACCAGGGATTTGGAGGACAACTGAAATTCATAAAAATATTTTGCCACAATTGAGCTAGAATAAAAAAGAAAAACAGCTGAAGAATCTGCTACCTTTTAAGAAAGGAACACTACATGAATTTCACCTGAAGCACTATATTACTCCCTTGTAAGCTGTCAGTTTATATCTCTCTCAAGCCAAATTCCAAATCTGTCTATTTGAAATGCTTTGTAAGTTGAAGAAAGGGGAGCAGTCATCTTTTGGGAAATTCAAAGGCACACACAGCTAATCCATCTCTTCAGTGTGATCCAAGGATATTAGCACTTCTACAGAGCTGCAGAGAAAGATGGTGATAATATTCCCTCTTCTTTTTCTCCCTAAAGACCAAAAGATTTTACCCCAAAAATACCAGAAAATTAGATTATTATTTATTAATGTGCTATCAGTAATTAAGATATGAATTCAACAATAGGAACAGAGACTGAGACATGAGACATTCAGAATATCAAGCAGTTCAATATATGAAGGCAAAACACAGTCAAATTTCATCATTTTTTAATAAGTAAGGAAAAGGTAGGATAAAATTTGGGAAAACTCTGACTCACAAAATGAATTTTATTTTAAGGTGTTATAATGTTCTTTCATATTGTTTGATGCAAAATAAAAAATATATGTTAAATAAAAAAAGAATGAAATGAAATATATGTTAAATAAAAAGAAATGAAATAGAAAAATATATATCAATAGATATATATATGTATATGTATAGTATACATATGTATATATGTATGTATAGTATGTATATGTAATATACTGTGTATATACTACAGGTAATTACTATGTATATATATATATATATACTATAGGTAATTACTTATTACATTATTTACAATTAATTATTACATATTATATACATATATAATACATTATATATGTATATACTATAGGTAATACTATACTATATGTATATATGTATATACTATAGTAATTACCTATAGTTAGTTGTTCTCTCTCTTTAGCTCAGCTTCCTTCCTTTCCATCAACTTGTCTTCTATGTCACTAACTCTCTCTTCTGCCTCATCTACCCAAGCTGTTAGAGCATCCAATTTAGACTGCTTCTCCACTGTAGCATTTTTATAGTAATTACCTATATTTTTATAGTAATTACCTATAGTATATATATATACTATATATACTAAATATGCTATATACTATTTCAACTGATATATATATATATATATCTATAGATACAGATATATGATATATCTATATAGATATATATCAGTAAAATAGAGATAGATACTATACCTATCTATAGTTACATAGGTGTAATAAGTAAATAGATATCAGGCAATATTTTCAAGAATAGATCCTATGTGTCCTATTTTAGTGAATAAAGGCCTCTCATCAATAATTAGTATCTTGACTACTTGTATAGAATCAGATCTTGCCTTTTGGGTCCCTAAGTAAATTTAAACCTCTCCAGTATTTTAACCCTACACCAATGCACACACTCGTGTACTTTTCTTTATTGTTTATAGTTTTGCTTTGCTAAGTCAAATATTTTTATTAATTCTAGAGACTTTAGCATAGCCACTGTCTGAATTATTTCAAATTCTGAATTAGTGGAGTTTGAATGAATCAGGTTTTGTTATATAAAGATGTACATGAAAAACTATATGGATAATTAAAGAACTCTTCTTAAATCAAAGGATAATAATCTCTGTGCAGAAATGAGATCCAATCAGACCAAACATCAAAATGCTACAGTGGAGAAGCAGTCTAAATTGGATGCTCTAACAGCTTGGGTAGATGAGGCAGAAGAGAGAGTTAGTGACATAGAAGACAAGTTGATGGAAAGGAAGGAAGCTGAGCTAAAGAGAGAGAACAACTAACAGCCCATGAACAAAGACTATGAGAAATTAATGATGCCATGAAACATGCCAACATCAGAATTCTGGGGGTGCCTGAGGGTGAAGAGAGAAAGGGTCAGAAGGTGTATTTGAGAAAATCATAGCTGAGAATTTCCCTAATTTGGAGAGGGAAACAGGCATTCATGTTGAAAAGGTAGAGAAGACTCCTCCCAAGATCAACAAAAATAGATCAACAACACCAAATATAATGGTGAAGCTTGCACATTTCAGAGATAAAGAGAAAATTCTGGAAGTAGCTTGAGACAAGAGGTTCCTAAACTACTGAAGCAGAAACATTATACTTACATCACACCTAAACACAGAGAACTTGAAGGCCAGAAAGGGCTGACATGACATATTCAGGGTACCAAATGAGAAAAACATGCAGCCAAGAATACTTTATCCAGCAAGGCTGTCATTAAAAATGGAAGGAAAAATAAAGAGCTTCCAAGACAGAAAGAATTTAAAACAGTATGTGACTACCAAGCCGGCCCTGCCAGAAATATTAAGAGGGATACTATAAGCAAAGAGAGAGCCCCAAAATAACATAAAGCAGAATAAAACAGAGACTATCAACAGAAACAGGAACTTTATCATTAATACAATGGCATTAAATTTACATCTTTCAATAGTTACTCTGAATGAAAAGGAGCTAAATGTTCCAATCAAAAGACACAGGGTATCATGTTGAATAAGAAAAGCAAGAACCATCCTTATGCTGTTTACAAGAGACTCACTTTAGACCTCAAGACACCTCCAGACTGAAAGTGAGAGGATGGAGAACCATTTACCATGCTAATGGACTCCCCCCCCAAAAAAAGAAAAAAAAAGCTGGGTAGCAATTCTCATATCAGACAAATTAGATTCTAAATGAAAGGCTGTAGAAAGTGATGAAAAGGACACTATATCATATTTAAAGGGTCTATCCAACAAGAAAAATCTAGCAATTATAAATATTTACATCCCTAATTTAGGAACACCCAATTATATAAACATATTATTAACCAAAGTAAAGAAACACAGAGATAATAATACAATAATAGTAGGGGACTTCAACACTGCACTCACAGAAATGGACAGATCATATAAGCTGAAGATAAACAAGGAAACAAGGGTTTTGAGTGACACATTGAACCAGATGGACTTTACCAATATATACAGAGTATTCTGTCCTAAAAAGCAACCAAATGCACATTCTTCTCAAGTGTTCATGAATCTTTCTCCAGAATAGACCACATACTGGGTCACAAATCACATTCCAATTAATGCCAAAAGTTTGGGATTATTCCCTGTTTATTTTCAGACCACAATGCTTTGAAACTTGAACTCAATTACAAGAAGAAATTTGGAAGGAACTCAACACTTGGAGATTAAAAAGAATCCTACTAAAGAATAAATGCGTCCACCAGGAAATTTAAAAAAAAAATCATGAAAGCTAATGAGAATGAAAACACAACTGTTCAAAACCTTTGGGATACAGCAAAGGTGGTCCAAAGAGGGAAGTGCATTGCAATACAAACATCTCTCAAGAAATTAGAAAAATCTCAAATACACAAGATAACTTTACACCTAAAAGAGCTGAACAATAATGGAAAATAAAGCCCAAGCAAGCAGAAGAAGAGAAACAATGAAGATTAGAGCAGAAATCAATGAAATAGAAACCAAAACAACAGTAGAACGAATCAACAAAACTGGAAGCTGGTGCTTTGAAAGAATTAATAAGATCAATAAAACCCTAACCAGATTTATCACAAAGAAAAGAGAAAGGACCCAAATTAGTGAAATCATGAATGAGGGAGGAGAGATCATGATGAATGCAAAGGAAATACAAACAATTTTAAGAACATTTTGTGAGTAAGCATATACCAACATATTAAACAATTTAGAAGAAATGGATGGATTCCTCGAAGCTTATAAATTACCAAAACTGAAACAGAAAGAAACAGAAGATCTGAACAAACACATAACCAGAAAGGAAATTTAAGCAATAATCAAAAACCTCCCAACAAACAAGCGTCCAGGGCCAGATGGCTTCCCAGGGAAATTCTCCCAAATATTTAAGGAAGAAATGATACCATTCTAGGAGCTGTTTCAAAAATAGAAATGGAAGGGAAACTTCCAAACTCATTCTATGAGGCCAGCATTACCTTGTCCCAAAACCAGACAAAGTCTTCATCAAAAAGGAGAATTACAGACCAATATCCCCTATGAATGCAAATATACTCACCAAAATACTAGCCAATAGGATCCAACAGGACATTAAAAAGATTATTCACCATGATCAAGTGGGATTTATTCCTGGGCTACAATTTGAAAATCAATCAATGTGGTACATCACATTAATAAAAGAAAGGACAAGAATCATACGATCTTCTCAATTGATGCAGAAAAAGCATTTGACAAAATACAACATCCTTTCTTGATTAAAATTCTCCAAAGTGTATGGAAAGAGGGACTATACCTCAATATCATAAAAGCCATATATAAAAAGCCTACAGCAAATATCATTCTCAATGGGGAAACACTGAGAGCTCGTCGCCTTAAGGTCAAGAACACAACAGAGATGCCCATTCTCACCACTTTTGTGCAACATTATACTAGAAGTCCTAGCCTCAGCAACAGACAACAAAAAGAAATAAAATGAATTCAAATAGACAAAGAATAAGTCAAACTCTCACTCTTCACAGATGACATGATACTTTATGTGGAAAACCCAAAGGACTTCACCCAAAAATTGTTAGAACTCATACAGCAATTAAGGAACATGGCAGTATATGAACTCAATGCACAGAAATCAGTTGCACTTCTATACATAATAATAAGACTGAAGAAAGAGAAATTAAGGTATGGAGCCCATTTACAATTGTCCCCAAAACCATTAGATACCTAAAAATAAACTTAACTGAAGTGGCAAATGATCTGTACTCTAAAAACAACAGTACACTTATAAAAGAATTGAGGAAGACACAAAGAGATAGAAAAACATTCCAGGCTCATGGATTGGAAGAGTAAATATTGTTAAAATGTTTTTGCTACCCAGAGAAATCTATATACTCAATGCAATCCCTATCAAAATAACATCAACATTTTTCACAGAGCTGGAACAAATGATCCTAAAATTTGTGTGGAACCAGGAAAGACCTCAAATAGCCAGCGGAATGTTGAAAAAGAAAGCCAATGCTGGAGGTATCACAATGCCTGACTTCAAGCTCTGTTTCAAAGCTGTGATCATCAAGACAGCACAGTACTTGCACAAAAACAGACACATGGATCAATGGAACAGAATAAAGAATCCAGAAATGGACCCTCAAGTCTATGGTCAACTAATCGTCAACAAAACAGGAAAGAATAGTCAATGGAAAAATAACAGTCTCTTCAATAAACTGTGGTGGGAAAATTGGACAGGCACATGCAGAAGAATGAAAATGGATCATTCCTTTTCACTACAAAGACAAATTCAAAATGGCTGAAAGACCTAAAGAGACAGTAATTCATCAAAATCTTAGAGAAGAATACAGATAGCAACCTCTTCGACCTCACCCACAGCAACTTCTTGTTAGATACATCATCTCCAAAGGCAAAGGAAACAAAAGCAAAAATGAACTATTGGGACTTAATCAATATAAAAAAAAAACTGCACAGCAAAGGAAACATTTAGCAAAACTAAAAGACAACCTACTGAATGGAAGAAGTTATTCACAAATGACATATCTGATGATGGGCTAGTATCTAAGTTCAATAAAGAACTTATCACACTCAACACCAAAAATCCAATCCAGTCAAGAAATAGGCAGAAGATATGTACAGATATTTCTCTAAAGAATACATATGAATGACTACAGACACATGAAGGAATGTTCAACTTCACCAGCCATCAGAGAAATACAAATCAAAACCAAAATGAGATACTACCTTACACTAGTTAGAATGGCCAAAATTAACAAGACAACAAAACAGCAAATGTTAGTGAGGATGTGGAGAAAGGGGAACACTCTTACACTGTTGGTGGGAATGTAAGTTGGTGCAGCCATTCTGGAAAACAGTATGGAGAATCCTTAAGAAATAAAAATAGAGGGCACCTGGGTGGCTCAGTTGGTTAAGCAACTGCTTTCAGCTCAGGTCATGATCCTGGAGTCCCAGGATTGAGTCCCACTTCAGGCTCCTTGCTCAGCAGGGAGTCTGCTTCTCCCACTGATCTTTCTCCACTCATGTTCTCTCTCTCTCTCATTCTCTCTGCCTCTCTGTCAAATAAATAAATAAAATCTTAAAAAAAAAAAGAAATAAAATAGAGTTACCCTATGACCCGGCAATTGCATTACTGGGTATTTACCCCAAGGATACAGATGAAAGACAGCCACATGCCACCGTGTGTTGAAGAGACTGTCTTTTCTCCATTGGATATTCTTCCCTGCTTTGTCAAAGATTAGTTGAGCATAGTGTTGAGAGTTCATTTCCAGGCTTTCTATTCCGTTCCACTGATCTATGTCTATTTTTGTGCCAGTACAGATATTTCTACAGAGAAGACATCCAAGTGGCCAACAGATACATCAAAAAAGTGCTCAACATCACTTGTCATCAGGGAAATAAAAATAAAAATCGCAATGAGATACCAATCTACACCAGTCAGAATGGCTAGAATTAACAAGGCAGTAAATGTTGGTAAGGATTTAGCAGAAGGAGACCCTCTTACACTGTTGGTGGGAATGCAAGCTGGTATAGCCTCTCTGGAAAACAGTATGAAATTTCATCAAGAAGTTAAAAATAGAGTTTCCTACAACCCAGCAACTGCACCACTAAGAATTCACCCCAAAGATACAGATGTAGTAAAACAAAGGGTCACCTGACCCCAATGTTCATAACAACAATGACAAAATAGCCAAACTGTAGAAGGAGTTGAATGTCCCTCATCAGATGAATGTGTATGGAAGATATTTTACATGCACACACACACACACACACACACACACACACACACACACTGGAATATTATTCTGCCTTCAGAAAGGAAGAATACTTACCTTTTACATCAACGTGGATGGAACTCAAGGGTATCATGTTAAGTGAAATAGGTCAGAGAAAGACAATTATCATATGGTTGCATTTATATGTCAACTATAAGTACCAGTACAGAGGACCATAAGGCAAGGGAGGGAAAACTGAATGGGAGGAAATCAGAGAGGGAAACAAACCATAAGAGACTTTTAACTCTGAGAAACAAATTGAGGATTGCTGAAAGGGAAATGGGTGGGGGCGTTGGGGTAACTGGGTGATGGGCATTAAGGAGGGCACATGATATGATGAGCACTGGGTGTTATATGCAACTGAGAAATTGTTGAATACTACATATGAAACTAATGATGTGTTACATGTTGGCAAATTGAATTTAAATATTTAAAAAAGTTAGAACAAGTTCTTTAACTTAGGCAAATTTAGAAGAGTTCAGAGGGGCTTCTCCTCATATATGACTCAGGAGCAGGAGGTACTAGCAAAAACTGTCCAGTAATTAGTCAGTTGTATGCAAAATTATACACACAGCTATATAACATTATCTCTTTCTGTTCAAATATATATATTGGAACAAAATGTATTTGTGAACAAATATATATTTGAACAAAATTTGATAAATATATCAAATTTTGTTTTCCATATATATATATATGGAAATATATATATAAATATATATATATATATATATATATATATATATATATGTGTGTGTGAGACACCATCACCTGAAACCAAATAGTACCATAAAACATTTCAATAATCATTTGGTAGAATAATGGACAAACCTCAACCCATATAGACCATATTAAAAAATCAACTGGGTGTGATAAGCAAAGGGTGTAATATATAAGTGAAGAATCACTAAATTCTACACCTGAAACTGATATTATATTATATGTAACTACATGGAATTTAAATAAAAACTTGAGGGGTGCCTCGGTGGTTCAGTCAGTTAAGGATTTGGCTCTTAATTTGGGCTCAGGTTGCAATCTCAGGGTCATGGGATCAAGCCCTGAGTTGGGCTCCACACCCAGTGTCAAGTCTGTTTGAGAGCTTCTCTCTCTCCCTCCCACTCTGTTGCTCCTGCCACTCAAGCTCTCTCTCTCTCAAATAAAAAAAAAAAATTCTTGGAACAACAACAACAAAAATAATCAACTGGAATTTGAATAAAAACTTAAATATATCAACTGAATTCTTCATAATTATTTTTAAACAAAATTAATGAAAGTTAGGTTTAAAATGTTTAGTAAGTATCATGTCAAATGTGAAACCTTCTGATAACTAAATTGAGAATTGATTCTCAATTATATTTATGAATAAAGGAGTAAAGTGGGATGTCTAATCTTAAAAATAATGAAAAAACAGAATTATTCCTACTTGGTTTTACAGAACATTTTTCTTCTTACATTTGACTATAGGTGAGCAGGATATTCTTGGGCATGTAAAATAAATTCATGTAAATTAAGGAGAGGAATTACTATAGAGCTGGGCATGTTCCTCTTGCTCCTGTTTAACTTTTTTTCCACTTTATATCTTTTAAACAGAAGCCCCCATGCCTTTTCCCACTTAATACCTTATCTATTTCTATCATCTCACTCTGGGCACAAGCAAAGACTTAAGAACTGAGGATTTTTCCTTCGATGTCTCTCATTGTGATAAATCCAAGTTGTAGGAGGGTAGGCCAAGGCCTTAATCCAAGGAAGGAGGCATCAAGGAAAGTGAAATATATGTGCCAAGTAAATTAGGAGGAGGGGAAAGCTTCAAACTGGGTTTTTACATTGTAGTATAAGACATCATAATGTCGAGGAAAGAGTATGGACTCTGGAGTTCAAAAGAACCGTGTTTGAAACCCAGTTCTGCCATTCAATTGTTTTGTGACCTTATTCAAATAATTTAAACTCAATAAGCCATAAAGTTCTCACTTGAAAAATGAAAACAATATCCAAAAGTCTACAATGAAGATCAAATGAAGTGCATAAAAAATATAATAAAAACACAGATGGAGGCAAACCATAAGAACCTCTTAAAAATAGGGAAGAAAATGAGAGTTGTTGGAGGGCAAGTGAGTAGGTGGATGGGGTAACTGTGTGATAGGCATTAAAGAGGGCACTTATTGTAATGAGCACTGGGTGTTGTATCCAAGTGAGGAATCACTAAATTCCACCTCTGAAACTAACACTTAACTAGAATTTAAATAAAATCTTGACGTCTTTTATCAATTTCGAGTTTATCTTTATGTACGATGTCAGAGAATGGTTGAGTTTCATTCTTCTACATATAGCTGCCCAGTTTTCCCAGCACCATTTATTGAAGAGACTGTCTTGTTTCCACTGTATATTTTTTCCTGCTTTGTCGAAGATTATTTGACCATGGAGTTGAGGGTCCATATCTGGGCTCTCTACTCTGTTCCACTGGTCTATGTGTCTGTTTTTATGCCAGTACCATGCTGTCTTGGTGATCACAGCTTTGTAGTAAAGCTTGAAATCAGGTAATGTGATGCCTCCAGTTTTATTTTTGTTTTTCAACATTTCCTTAGCGATCCGGGGTCTCTTCTGGTTCCATACAAATTTCTGGATTATTTGCTCCAGCTCTTTGAAAAATACTGGTGGAATTTTGATCGGAATGGCATTAAAAGTATAGATTGCTCTAGGCAGTATAGACATTTTAACAATGTTTATTCTTCCTATCTAAGGGCATGGGACTTCATCAAGACCAAAAGCTTCTGCACAGCAAAGGAAACAGTCAACAAAACAAAGAGGCAACCCACGGAATGGGAGAAGATATTTGCAAATGACAGTACAGACAAAAGGTTGATATCCAGGATCTATAAAGAACTCCTCAAACTCAACACACACAAAACAGACAATCATACCAAAAAAATGGGCAGAAGATATGAACTGACACTTCGCCAATGAAGACACACAAACGGCTATCAGACACATGAAAAAAAATGTTTATCATCACTAGCCATCAGGGAGATTCAACTTAAAACCACATTTAGATACCAACTTACACGAAGTAGAATGGCCAAAACTAGCAAGACAGGAAACAACATGTATTGGAGAGGATGTGGAGAAAGGGGAACCCTCTTACACTGTTGGTGGGAATGCAAGTTGGTGTAGCCACTTTGGAGAACAGTGTGGAGATTCCTCAAGAAATTAAAGATAGAGCTTCCCTATGACCCTGTAATTGCACTACTGGGTATTTACCCCAAAGATACAGATGTAGTGAAAAGTTGGGCTATCTGTACCCCAATGTTTATAGCAGCAATGACCACGGTCACCAAACTGTGGAAAGAACCAAGATGCCCTTCAATGGACGAATGGATAAGGAAGATGTGGTCCATATACACTATGGAGTATTATGCCTCCATCAGAAAGGATGAATACCCAACTTTTGTAGCAACATGGATGGGACTGGAAGAGATTATGCTGAGTGAAATAAGTCAAGCACAGAGAGTCAATTATCCTATGGGTTCACTTATTTGTGGAGCATAATAAATAACATGGAGGACAAGGGGAGTTAGAGAAGAGAAGGAAGTTAAGGAAAATTGGAAGGGGAGGTTGAACCATGAGAGACTATGGACTCTGAAAAACAGCCGGAGGGTCTTGGGGGGAGGGGGGTAGGTTGTGGGAACCAGGTGATGGGTATTATGGAGGGCACGTATTGCATGGAGCACTGGGTGTGGTGCAAAAACAATGAATACTGTTATGCTGAAAAGAAATAAAATAAAATCTTGATAGAAACGTAAGAATAAAAACCACAACACTTAACACCCATGCCTTGTATATAATACAACCTTAACATATATTATATATTTTCCTCAATATAAGACACTAAAGTTTACTTAAGAGTAGGTTAACTTCAAAGCAATTTTTAAATATTTTTTCTCTTTCATCTACACATTCCCTCAAAATCAGGACATGGATCTGATTATTTACCTGGTACTATTTCTAGGCTCTGTCAATGCATTTCATAAGTTAAGAAATAAATTACCATTTATTGAGCACCAAGATATATTTCCAGCACAATTACCCCCTCAATATTTTTTTATATGCACAGGACTACTTTATTCTTGTATCAGAATTTGTTTATATATATTTAGTCTAAAAAATCATTTTCTCCCTTCAATAGGTAGACATGGGACATGCATGCTTAAAAAACTTGACCTAAATCTCACAGCAAGCAAGAAGCTATTCGTTCACCTAAAATGAGGGTTATAGCATCACAAACATTTAGAAAGGGACAGACATGTGGAGCCAAGAACGTGTCTTTCTTTTTTTTTTTTTTTAAGATTTTATCTATTTGACAGAGATCACAAGTAGGAAGAGAGGCAGGCAAAGGGAGAGGGGGAAGTAGGCTCCCCACTGACCAGAGAGCCTGATGCGGGGCACGAACCCGGGACCCTGAGATCATGATGTGAACCGAAGGCAGAGGCTTAACCCACTGAGCCACCCAGGCACCCCAAGAATGTGTCTTTCTGATCTGAGATGGGTTCACTTACATACATTAAAGAAGGCAATAAATTAAATTACTGCTTAACGGAGTGAGCTCCAAAATATGGAGATTCTTTTAATGGTCATCAGAGTGAAAAGGAAAGGTTGGTTGGATCTCTCTACTGA
This sequence comes from Neogale vison, assembly GCF_020171115.1. Classification (NCBI taxonomy): domain Eukaryota; kingdom Metazoa; phylum Chordata; class Mammalia; order Carnivora; family Mustelidae; genus Neogale; species Neogale vison. The sequence continues at coordinate 56,835,768 of NC_058105.1, forward strand.
TGACAACTTCTAAGGTACTGTGGGAAACAAACTCAGGGAAATCCTGAGGGGTTTTATACTTTTTATCCTCTAGCCATTAATCATTTTTTTTTACATTGGGTGCACCTTGCCTGGATTGTGGTTAATATATTCAGCTATACATAACCTCAACTACCTCTCACCAAAATGATCAGGAGGAGGAACACCAAAAAGAAGAAAATTAAGAGACTATGACTTCTGCCACAGAACTATTGGATATGGACATAAACAATATGTAGAAAATAGAATCCTGGGAAATAATTATCCAGACAATGGCTAGGTTGGAGAAGACCAAAAGGACAACATACAATTTTAAGGACAGCAGTGAGAGCTGAACTGACAGAACTTAAAAATGCAATCAATGAGATCCAATATAATCTAAGTACTTTAACAGCTAGGGTAAATGAGGCATAAGATCAAATTAATGATCTAGGAGACAAACTGATAGAAAAGAAGGATCAGGAGGAGGTTTGGAGCAAATAGCTTAGAAGCCATGAAAATAGAATTAGGGGAATAAATGGCACCATGAAACATTCCAATGTCAGAATTATTGGGTTCCCTGAGGTGGGGGAGAGAGAGGACTAGAAGATATAGTTGAACAAATCCCAGATGAAAATTTCCCTACTCTGGGGAATGGAACAAGTGTTTGTGTCCTAGAGGCAGAGACGCCACTCCTGAGGTCAAAGAAGGTAGAAAGACTTCCAGACATGTAATTGTGAAATTCACCAACTATAAATTCAAAGATGTCTTAAGGAAAGCCAAGGGGAAGACATTCCTTATGTACAGAGGGAGGATCAACAGAATAACATCAGACATGTCCATAGAAACTGTCAAGCCAGAAAGGGCTGGCAAGATATATTCAAGACACTAAATGAGAAAAACATGCTGTCAAAAATACTTAATCCAGCAAGGCTGACATTCAAAGTGAATGGAGAGATAAAGAGCTTCCAAGATCAGCAAGGTTCAAAAGAGTATGTGACCACCAAGCCGGCACTACAAAAAATATTAAGGGGGGTATACTATAAAAGAAGAAAGAGCCCAAGAGTGATATAGAACAGAAATTTACAGAGACAATCTATGGAAGAAAGGACTTCACAGGCAAAATGATGTAAATAAAAACTTAATCATTCAATAATCACTGTCAACGTGAATGGCCTAAATGCTCCCATAAAATGGCACAGTGTTGCAGACTGAATAAAATGACAGGACCTGCCCATATGTTGCCTACAAGAGACCCATTTAGAACCTAAAGATACATCCAGACTGAAAGCAAATGGGTGGAGAACAATCTCTCATGCCAATGGACCTTAAAATAAAGCTGGGGTAGCAATTTTCGAATCAGATAAATTATATTTTAAGCTAAAGACTGTAGTCAGAGATACAGAAGGACATTATATCATTTGTAAAGGGTTTATCCACCAAGAAGATCTAACAACTGTAAATATTTATGCCCCCAACATGGGAGCAGCCAACTACATAAGACAATGGTTAATCAAAATAGAGACATACTAATAAGAATACATTAATTATAGGGGACTTCAACACTCCACTTCCAGCAATAAACAGGACATCTAACCAGAAAATCAACCAAGAAACAAGAACTTTGAATGACATACTGGACCAGATGGAACTTTTAGATATATACAGAATATTCCACCCTAAAACAACAGAATACTCATTCTTCTTGAGTTCACATGAAACTTTCTCCAGAACAGACCCCATACTTGGTCACAAATCAGGGCTCAACTGACACCAAAAGACTGAAATTATTCCCTGCATATTCTCAGACCACTATGGTTTGAAACTGGAACTCAACCACAAGAGTTTGAAAGGAATTCAAACACTTGGAAGCTAAAGACCATTCTGCTCAAGAATGTTTGGATCAACCAGAAAATCAAAGAACTTAAACAATTCACGGAAACCAATGAGAATGAAGACACTTTGGTCCAAAACCTATGGGATATGGCAAAGGTGGTGCTAAGGGGGAAACACATAGCCATCCAAGCATCACTCAAAAAAATGGGAAAATCCCAAATACACCAAATCTCTCTATACCTTAATGAACTGGAAAATCAGCAACAAATTAAGTCTACCCCAAGAAGAGAATGCTCAAGAAGGGAAAATAATTAAGATTGGAGAAGAGATCAATGAGTTAGAAACTAGAGATACAGTAGAACACATTAACAAAACTAGAAGCTGGTTCTTTGAAAGAATCAATAAGAAAACCATTGGCCAAACTAATCCAAAAGAAAAGAGAGAGGGCCCAAATTAATAAAATTATGAATGAAAGGGGAGAGATCATGACTAACACCAAGGAAATTGAAAAAAATCATCAGAAATTATCATCAACAGTTACAAGTCAATAAGGTAAGCAACCTTGAAGAAATTGATGTATTTCTGGAAACCTATAAACTTCCAAGAACGAAAAAGGCAGAACGAAACAGGCAGAAATTGACAACCTGAATAGACCAATATATAGTAACAAGATTAAAACAGTGATCAAAACCTCCCAAAATACAAGAGTCCCAGACTTAATGGATTCCGTGGGGAATTCTAACAAACATTCAAAGAAGAAATAATGCCTATTCTCCTGAAGCTCTTCAAAAAAAAAAAAAAATAGAAATAGAAGGAAAACTTCTAGACTTTTTCCATGAAGCCAGCATTACTTTGATCCCCAAATCAGGCAAAGACCCCATCAAAAAGGAGAATTTCATACCAATATCCCTGTTGAATATGGAAGCCAAGATTCTAAACAAGTTCCTTGCTGATAGGATCCAACAGTACATTAAAATCATTACCCACCATAGCCAGGTGGAATTTCTCCCTGGGATGCAAGGATTGTTCAACATTCGCAAATCAATCAATGTAATAGAAAAAATCAATAATAGAAGAGAGAAAAACCACATGGTACTCTCAGTTGATGCAGAAAAAGCATCTGTTCCTAGAGAGGACCTATAGAGCATCTGTTCCTCATTAAAATGATTCAAAGTATAGGGATAGAGGGAACATTCCTAAACTTCATAAAATCTATCCATGAAAAACCCACATCAAATATCATTCTCAATGGGGAAAAGCTGAGAGCCTTTCCCTTAAGATTAGGAGCACAAGAAGGATGCCCCCTGTGGCCACTGTTGTTCAACATAGTACTAGAAGTCCTAGCAACAACAATCAGACAACACAAAGAAATAAAAGGTATTCAAATTGACAAAGAAGAAGTCAAACTCTCTCTCTTCACAAATGACATGATACCTTATGTGGAAAAGCCAAAAGACTCCACAATCAAATTACAGAAAGGCAGGAATTTGGCAGGACACAAAACCATTGTACAGAAATTGGTTGATTTCTTATACCCCAAAAATGAAAATATAGAAAGGGAAATTAGAGAATCAATTCCATTTACAATAGCACTAAGAACCATAATATACCTTGAAATAAACCTAACCAAAGTGGTAAAGGATCTGTACTCGAGGAATTACAGAACACTGAAAAAAGGAACCGAAGATTCAAAAAGATGGGGGAAAAAATTCCATACTCAGGACCAGAATAATAAACATTGTTAAAATGTCTATGCTTCCCAGAGCAATCTATACATTCAATGTCCTCCCAATCAAAATTCCACTGGCATTTTTCAAAGTGCTGGAACAAAAAAATGCTAAACTTTGGATAGAACCAGAAGAAGCCCTGAATCACTAAGGAAATGTTGAAAAAGAAAAACAAAGCTGGGGGCATCACATTGCCTGATTTCAAGCTTTACTACAAAGCTGTGATCACCAAGACAGCATGGTATTGGCACAAAAACAGACACATAGACCGGTGGAACAGAGGAAAGAGTCCAGATATGAATCCTCATTTGTATGGTCAAATAATCTTCAACAAAACAGGAAAGAATATCCCCTGGAAAAAAGACAGCCTCTTCAATAAATGGCACTGGGGAAATTGGATAGCTATGCATAGAAGAATAAAACTCGACCATTCGGGCACCTGGGTGGCTCAGTGGGTTAAGCCACTGCCTTCGGCTCAGGTCATGATCTCAGGGTCCTGGGATCGAGTCCCGCATCGGGCTCTCTGCTCAGCAGGGAGCCTGCTTCCCTCTCTCTCTCTCTGCCTGTCTCTCCGTCTACTTGTGATTTCTCTCTGTCAAATAAATAAATAAAATCTTTAAAAAAAAATCAAACTCGACCATTCTCTTACACCATACAGAAAGCTAAACTCAAAATGGATGAAGAACCTCAACGTGACACAGAAATTCATCAAAATCCTAGAGGAGAACATAGACAGTAACCTCTTCAAATCAGCCACAGCAACTTCTTTCAAGACACTTCTCCAAAGGCAAAGGAAACAAAACCAAAAAAGAACTTTTGGGACTTCATCAAAATCAAAAGCTTCTGCACAGCAAAGGAAACAGTCAACAAAACAAAGAGGCAACCCACGGAATGGGAGAAGGTATTCACAAATGACACTACAAAGGGTTGATATCCAAGATCTATAAGGAACTCTTCAAACTCAACACCCAAAAAACAGATAATCATATCAAAAAATGGGCAGAAGACGTGAACAGATACTTCTCCAAAGAAGACATACAAATAGCTAACAGACACATGAAAAGATGTTCATCATTAGCCATCAGGGAAATTCAAATCAAAACCACATTGAGATACCACCTGACCAGTTAGAATGGCAGTCACAAGACAGGAAATAACAAATATTGGAGAGGATGTGGAGAAAGGGGAACCCTCGTACACTGCTGGTGTGAATGCAAGTTGGTGCAACCACTTTGGAAACCAATGTGGAGATTCCTCAAAAATTAAAAATAGAACTACCCTATGACCCTGCAATTACACTACTGGGTATTTGCCCCAATGGTACAGATGTAATGAAAAGAAGAGCCATCGTACTCCAGTATTCATAGGTGAAATGGCCATAATAGCCAAACTGTGGAAAGAGCCAAGATGCCCTTCAACAGATGAATGGATTAAGAAGATGTGACCCATATATACAATGGAATATTACTCAGCCATCAGTAAGGAGGAATATCCAACTTTTTTTTTTTTTTAGATTTTTTATTTGTTTATTTGACAGAGAGATCACAAGCAGGCAGAGAGGCAGGCAGAGAGAGAGAGGAGGAAGCAGGCTCCCTGCTGAGCAGAGAGCCCGATGTGGTTCTTGATCCCAGGACCCTGAGATCATGACCTGAGCCGAAGGCAGCGGCTTAATCCACTGAGCCACCCAGGCGTCCCCACCAATTTTTGTATCAGCATGGGCAGGACTGGAGGAGATTATGCCGAGTGAAATAAATCAAGCAGAGAAAGTCAATTATCATATGATTTCACTTACTTTTGGAGCATAAGGAATAACACTGAGGACATTAGGAGCAGGAAAGGAAAAGTGAATTGGGGGAAATCAGAGGGGGAGACAAACCATGAGAGACTGTGGACTCTGAGAAACAAACTGAGGGTTTTAGAGGGGAGGGGGGTGGGGGGATTGGTGAGCCTGTGGTGGGTATTAAAGAGGACATGTATTACATGGTGTACTGGGTGTGGTACATAAACAATGAAATTTGGAACACTGAAGCAATAAAATTAAATTTAAAAATAAATAAATAATAAATTAAAAATTAAGAAAAATAAAAAATCATTTCCTGACCCTCAAAGCCTTAACAGTAATTCTTTTTACCTATAGCAGCTTTTATAGTTTTTATTGGGGCACCCAGGTGGCACAGTTGGTTAAGCAGCTGCCTTCAGCTCGGTTCATGTTCCCAGGGTCCTGGGATCAAGCCCCACATCGGGCTCCCTGCTCAGGAGGTAGTCTGCTTCTACCTCTCCCTCTGCCTTTTGCTCTTCCTACTTGTACTCTCTTTTTGTCAAATAAGTAAATAAAATCTTTAAAAAAAAAAAAATATATATATATATATATATATATAGTTTGAAATAGAGAGAATGTGATCATGTGGAGGGTTGGAGGGAGAAAGAGAAGCAAGCTCCCTGATCTGGAGCTTAATTCCAGGACCCTGAGATTATGAACTAAACTGAAGGCAGATGCTTAACAGACTGAGCCACCCAGGCACCCCACATAGCATTCCTTTAAAAATTAAACAAAATACTGTGTGAACTGGGATATATAAATTTTTGAAGCAGAAATGGGGAATCTGGGAGAAGATACTTGCAAATGACAGTACAGATAAAAGGTTGATATCCAGGATCTATAAAGAACCCCTCAAATTCAACACACACAAAACAGACAATCATATCAAAAAATGTGCAGAAGATATGAACAGACACTTCACCAATGAAGACATACAAATGGCTATCAGACACATGAAAAAAATGTTTATCATCACTACCCATTAGGGAGATTCAAATTAAAACCACATTGAGATACCACCTTACACGAAGTAGAATGGCCAAAACTAGCAAGAAAGGAAACAACATGTATTGGAGAGGATGTGGAGAAAGGGGAACCCTCTTACACTGTTGGTGGGAATGCAAGTTGGTGCAGCCTCTTTGGAGAACAGTGTGGAGATTCCTCAAGAAATTAAAGATAGAGCTTCCCTATGACCCTGAAATTGCACTACTGGGTATTGACCCCAAAGATACAGATGTAGTGAAAAGAAGGGCTGTCTGTACCCCAATGTTTATAGCAGCAATGGCCATGATCACCAAATTGTGGAAGGAATGAAGAAAGATGCTCTTCAATGGATGAATGGATAAGGAAGATGTAGTCCATATACACTATGGAGTATTATGCCTCCATCAGAAAGGATGAATACCCAACTTTTGTAGTAACATGGACGGGACTGGAAGAGATTATGCTGAGTGAAATAAGTCAAGCAGAGAGAGTCAATTCTCATATGGTTTCACTTATTTGTGGAGCATAACAAATAACATGGAGGACATTGGGAGATGGAGAGGAGAAGGGAGTTGAGGGAAATTGGAAGGGGAGGTGAACCATGAAAGACTATGGGCTCTGAAAAACAACCTGAGGGTTTTTAAGGGGTTGGGGATGGGAGGTTGGGGGAGCCAGATGGTGGGTATTATGGAGGGCATGTATTGCATGGAGCACTGGGTGTGGTGCAAAAAACAATGAATACTGTTATGCTGAAAAGAAATAATAAATAAATAAATAAATAAATAAATAAATAAGAAACGGGGAATCTGATTTACTTCCCCAATTCCATGTGGTGGGAAGATACAATTCCATGTCAGCAGGTAAGGAAAGTCCTTTAACGTCACTTCAGAAACCACTGGTCTACAGGGAAAATTCTAATCTTCTAAACTTGATAAATAAAAAGCTAAGTTCACAAGTTTGCTTTTCTGCACCCTTTCTATTCTAAACATATTGCCTATGAATCTCCTACCTCAAATAGATTCTGTAGTCTCTTCAGCTTATTTGTTATTCCCCCTAACACACTAGGCTTTCTCATGAGTGTTTATCTGCCTGTAGTTTTCTCTATGCCTAGAATGTTTTTCACTGTTTCTCCTCCTGTTCAACATTCAGTCTACAAAACATAGATCCAAAGTTTCCATCTCTCTGTGTATTATCCAACTTACCAAACTGACTTAGTTGTTCCCATCTCTGTGATCTTAGAGCTACTGGTATGTACTTTTATTATAGTCTGTATCACATTTTAGTGCAATTATTAGTTTATATGTTCTCTCTACTTCTACTGTTGACAAAGACTGCTACTCATATAATTTTTCATTACTTTAGACAAAATCCCAATACAGCGGGTGCTTTATAAAATTTTGTAAGGATAAAGGTATAAAGATCTCACTGTCATTAAATTCCTTTTCATTTTCTACCATGTAGTAACTGTAATAATTTTTAAATTTCAGTTAGAGAAATAGTAAGCTTTTTTAATCATTTCATGCACTTTTAATTTTTTTGCAGAGAATAAAAATGTTCAGTTCTAAAGTATAAAACTAGTATTTTTAGGGGAGCACTGTTTATCACAGTGTTGATAAACACTGAATTATTATTTAAGACAATGACCATTTGGACGTTCTTCTTTTCTAATCATAAGGCTTCTTTACCAAGGGTACATCTTCTTTGTGCTTTTTAGCCTAGATTAAAACTGGACAAGATACACAAATGTTTAAAACCCTTGTAAAGAAAGAAAAATATACATTACTGAGACATATAAGTAAGTAGATGCTCTGTATTCTATAGAAGGCTTTGAGACAAAGTTGGTTTGTCTAGCGACCCTCATCCCTGCCCCCAGCATACAAAAATACACATACAATAAGGCCTTGAAAGTGATTTCTTGCAAGGAAATGACATTTTTTTAAAGAGTCATGTCCACTTGATTTGAGTCACTAGAGTAACAAAACTGTTTTCAAGAATACTTTAAAAATTCAATAATGTAACCTTTAGTACAGCTTGAAAGGCTCTGAAGGACAAGGCAATTAGATCAATATTAGTTTATTTCTAATGCTGGGCAGCATGAACAGACAAGGCTGATCATCAGATGGGTTTTATTACCTGTTGGAGTGGTAAGTCCTGGTGATAAAAGGCTGGGGACTGAATGGGGCAGAAGGCGAGCATTGTCCTGCAACACTCCCAAAGAACGCTTAGGAGGCCTGCCAGGCCTGGAACTGTTGAAAAAAACAAACACAAAAACAGACAAAAACAAAGATTAGGTTAAAAACATGCTCCTTTTGGAAATATCATCAGTTGCAGTATTTGCTTCCTCAACTTTGTTTAATTACCAAGTGATAGAATTTTATTTTAAAGACTATTTTCATTGAGTACCAGAAGACCAATACCTTCCTTCTTACTAAATTTCCCAACATAGTTATGGCAAACATTTAAACCATAAAAGATTAATTTTATTTTAGATTACATTTCAAGGCAGCACTTTGCAATACAGATTACTTGTTTGAGAAACCCAAAGTTATCCCCTGTCCTTAAAGCTACATTTGATCCCAAGTATTAATACATGCTACTGAGACCTGAGATAGTGACTAACAGAATTCAGATAGTATAGAATGGGAAATGATTCTCTGCACAGAGAGGTAAAGAGGTAAAGAGCTAAGAGACGGAGAATAAGATGTGATTTTTTATTATTATTCTTTTTTTTTTTTTTTTTTTAGCATTTCCACAGCTGCCAGGAGACCACCAGGAACAAAGGGCTCCCACTCTCAGTAGATTTTTTAAAATCTACCTACTTTTTAAACCAGGCTGTATAACCAGTGTTAGGGTATGGAGTTGACGACCCCTCAATTAGACAGAGAACACTCTCGATAATGCAAGTCACAGAGCGAGGCTCATTTCCAGCTAGCTGGTGTCCAAGTATCTGCCCGGCGCAGCAGGTTTCAACAAGGACCCCGAGTTCTCAGAGCCAAGGGTTTATATAGCATTTTCAAGGCACTTTTTCATAGCTATAGCCATCTCTTGCACCACACTTTGAGAGTTTAACTTTGTTTAGCTTTTCGCCACCCTGGTGTCACCCTGGCAGTTAGGTGAGATTTAGGTTTAGAAGAAATTTAACTTCATTTACATTTCCCTCCGCCTCAGCCTCCTTCAGTTTTATGGTGGGGAGGGCAAAATCAGGCCTCAAGGAACTGAGCCATTTGTCCCTGGAAATTAGGCTATTAAGAAGACAGCTTCTTTGTTGTAAATCACTGGGACATTTGTAAACCAAGGGAGACTCCTGTCTTGCAGGATTGTGATCTCTGCAAGTTAACTATTTGTTTTTCATTAACATCTGGTCCCTGTGGTGTACCACCTAACCGCCCTGGTGGTAGGTGATTAAGTTGTTTTTTCAGGTTTTAGCTAGTTCCTCTTATCTCAAGTCATGCACGCAGTGTTGGCCAGTTAGGGACACTTAGTAAAATGGCTTCCTGGCCTTGAGGATGTCCATTCTTATGCTAACCCACTCTTACAGTGCAAGGTGCCAGGTTTTGCTTTGTCAAGACCACTGTACTTATGTCAGGGCTAGACTTGAGGTGGGTACAGCCTTGTTTTTCTTGGCCTCCACACCTGGAGCTGGTTTCTGGAAGTTGTTTTTAAGTCCCCTGGGAGAAGGGGAGCAGGGACAGTTTAAGGGTTAAACAACAAAGTTATTGTTTAACCTTAATGGAAGCCTCTGGCTAAAATAAAAATATAAAATAGGACCTTACACCAGCAGTGCACTCCCCTGGAGTGGCTGTACTAAAAAAACCTGCCATGTTTGTTATGTAGGCTGTTTTTTCTCACCGATTTTTAGTGCTTTTAGCTGATGAGTTGAGGCTAAACTTAGAGCATTAACCTGATCTATTCCATTTGCACATTTTTCACCGTGGTATGAGCAGCTCAGGAATTGCAATTACAATTGTTAATCCATAAAATAGAAAGTCAGTGTCTGGCTTCTGTGACTTTAGTACAGTCAGTGTACTGACTGTATTATTTATATCATTTGGACACTGTCACCACAATGAAGAGACTTAAGTCATTGAACATTAGGATCAAGTTTTTCTCAACTCATCCATTATGTCTCCTATATTACTTTCTAAAGTTCTCCAAGATATTTCCATTGCTTTTTGTAAAAATGCAGTTTAAAAGCTGAATAATGGGGTTTTTGACAAAATACTAAACCACTATTTTAAATAACCCAAGCCACATAAAACTGTAAGACTCAGATAGAGAACACATCCAAAAATGACCTTTGGTTCACAAAAAAGTTTAAGTTAAATATTACTCTATCAATTTTACAGTAGCAAAGTGCTCCATCAATGTAAGACAAACACAGCTTTTTAAATGAAGACTACTTCTAGCACTCTTACACAGAGATACCATTACCCAATTCATTTTTCACACACTGTGCTGGTGTTATTTTCTTTTATTGTACATCAATATTGTATATCAGTCTAGCATGAAAGATTCTGTTTTTCTCATTCAATGTTTCAATTTTATAAACTGACTCTCCCCTGCTTCTTTCTACTTGATTCTGAGCCATAACTTATTTTATTTAATTCAGGATTGTTATCCTGTTTGCCCTTACCTTGTTTTATGGCTTCCACTTTTAAGGAAGAGATAAGAGAAGAGCTATTTACTTCAAATGCCCTAAAGGATCCCAAGATTATTGAACAATGTTCATCAATGTATATACAGTCATTAGAAGTTAAATAATCATCACCAAACCTGTATACTAAGTGGTTCTTTGTCTTTTCATTTGACAGAAAACAAGCCTACCAACTTTATTCAAGTCTACCCTATTACTTTGTACTTTTTCCAATGTAAACATTGCAGCACTGTCTTCATACCCAGCATCACTTTCAGACTGAATCCTGAGTTAGGCAGCTTGATGTTCCTTATATTTCCATATAATGAGCCAGTTGTTGACAGTGCACATTGAAATTTGTTCCAAATTTCTAGGTAAGCTCACAATTTGAAGTAGCTCTTTTCTAATAAGCTGACTCAGGTTTGAGAGGCATTAAAGATTTCTCAGGTGGTTCTACCTTGAATTGCAAGATTTGAAAAAAAAATTGGTAAAATTTCCCACCATCAGATCTATATTGGAAAATTCATAGCTTATGTTATAAATGGCTTGGTAGTATTGACCACATATGTTATAAACCAATAGGACCATATTCTCCATCCTAACATCTTTTTCAGTTGGTTGGTTGGTATGATTAATTGAGTCTTCCCAGCAAGAACGTATGCTCTGAGAAGGTTGTTTATATCTCTGGGTTTGTCACTGCATCCTGAGCAATTCTAATGGTATCTACACACATCAGGGCTCAGTAAATGGTTAATTAACTCAGTTAATAAGATATATTTCACTGTTGCTACAGTTTCCAAATATCCTTAAATTGCTCTATTCTCCCTGACTACATGAATAGCAAATTGGTTGCATCATTTAATCATCAGATAATCGTTTTTAAGTCTTGGACTCCACAATAATTATAGGAGCTTCAAAATATGATCCACTTGAATCTGACTATGTACAAGATTAAAGAAGGTTAGATGTCACTATGTACAAGGTTAAAGAAGGGTAGGTGTCAATACCACTTCAAGAACCACTTGAGGACTAAAGGTCCCTGGAGTTATACATATGCAGTGACAATATCACTTATTCAATCATCCAGTAAACACTTTATCATTCAGTAAACAAACATGCTCTAGGTGCCCAACCACTGTTTGTCTGGCATGGTATTAAATATAAGGATTATAGAGATTAAAATGGAAGCTTGACAAAGGCAGCAGTTTTGGTCTCTTTGTTTATTGATATAATGTGAACACCTAGAACAGCTTCTATTTTTTAGGTGTTTATGGTCTAGTGATAGAGATGTGTTTCTGACCTGTTGTTTAAAATTTTGATTAACTCTTTAGTTTGATATCCAAACTTAAATTTATCAGTGAGAAAACATCACATTCAGATGCTTTTGTTTCTATTCTTGGAAAGAATACTTGGACCCCTAGAATAAATTAATTAGAATCAAATTTCCAAAACTGTTTTATAATCAATAAAGTTCCATACTAATAGAAGATAGTTTTGTTAAAAAAAAGAAGACAGTTTTATTTTTATCTTTAGGCCTAATGATCCTCTCTAGTAAGAAACTCCTAGCACTCCTAGCACAAGTTCCTGTATTTTTTTAATTTAAATTCAATTAGCTGACATATAGTACATCATTAGTTTTTGATGTAGTGATCAGTAATTTATCAGTTGCATATAACACCCAGGGCTCATCACATCTCGTGCCCTCCTTAATGCTGCATTTTTTTTTCAAAGAACATAAGCCTAACATGATGCAAGACTATGGAGGACACTGTAGAAAGTTGGAAAAGATCATTCATAATGTATGATCCTCTTATACTTCTTATCTTTAAGAGCTTTATTAGCATCAGGCAGATATTTACTTATTAATCAAGACAAACAAATAACAAACAATGAGAAAATTGTTATTTGGATGACAATTTAATCAGCATAGGCTGAAAGGTCCATCATTGCAGCATCCTATCTCTGCTGAAATATTTACTGTGTTACTGATTTCAGTAATGCTTTATTTTACAGGAAACAAATAACCATGTAATTACTCTTTGATTGAATGATAATTGCTTGTTGGCAATTATTTGTTTTCTGTTTAATTACAAAGTTATTTGCACTCTGTAAAATAAAACATCTTTAAAAAATTTCCCACTCAAATGACTCAGTGGTTGTATCACCCTTGAACACCATAAACAAAACTTAAGGTACAAGGCACACAACCCAATAAAGCCAAGTTTTTACTAAATAACTCAGGTAAATCTTTAAGAGTTTCAGATTATAAAGTCAACATTAGATTACACCTAATTAATGAGTGGTTTGTAGGGAAATTATATAAAAAAATCAAGATTTTCTTTCAGTCCAGGTCATTCTTTAAGATAATTTATCCTGATATGTATTTCCCCTTTATTCTGTAAACTTCTTTAGAAGAAATAAGTCAGCTTCCTGAGATAAAAGATAAACCAACTCGAAATATATATCTGCACTATTTCATATTTATGCACTTGAAGTGGATTACCAACAGAGCATTACCTCACAGTTTATAAACTTCATAGACTTGATGGTTTCCTAAGAGGGAAATTCAACAGGTCTTCTGGTATAAATAAGATATATCCAAGATATATCTGTTCCATGGGGTAATAGATAATGTAACTAATACTTTGTTCATTAAGATTTTGCAGTTTCACTGTTGGAGTTATTTTTCCAACATGTTAGCTGCCCTTTTGTATATGAATCAAGGAATAAGCAACAGAGTAAGGTGATTTTGTTTTTCAAAGAAAAAAAGTCTTATTAATAAATTAGTGATGACAAGAGCTTACAGGATATTTAATACCAAACATATAGTCAGTATATGATATAGTGAGGAATCACAAGTCACGTCATCCTTTCCAATGAAAGCTTAGCTTACTACTTTTTTTTCCAATTTATTTATCTTCAGAAAAACAGTATTCATTATTTTTTCACCACACCCAGTGCTCCATGCAAGCCGTGCCCTCTATAATACCCACCACCTGGTACCCCAACCTCCCACCCCCCTGCCACTTCAAACCCCTCAGACTGTTTTTCAGAGTCCATAGTCTCTCATGGTTCACCTCCCCTTCCAATTTACCCAAATTCCCTACTCCTCTCTAACGCCCCTTGTCCTCCATGCTATTTGTTATGCTCCACACATAAGTGAAACCATATGATAATTGACTATCTCTGCTTGACTTATTTCACTCAGCATAATCTCTTCAAGTCCCGTCCATGTTGCTACAAAAGTTGGATATTCATCCTTTCTGATGGAGGCATAATACTCCATAGTGTATATGGACCACATCTTCCGTATCCATTCATCCGTTGAAGAGCATCTTGGTTCTTTCCATAGTTTGGCGACTGTGGCCATTGCTGCTATAAACATTGGGGTACAGATGGCCCTTCTTTTCACGACATCTGTATCTTTGGGGTAAATACCCAGGAGTGCAATTGCAGGGTCATAGGGAAGCTCTATTTTTAATTTCTTGAGGAATCTCCGCACTGTTCTCCAAAGAGGCTGCACCAACTTGCATTCCCACCAACAGTGGAAGAGGGTTCCCCTTTCTCAACATCCTCTCCAACACATGTTGTTTCCTGTTTTGTTAATTTTGGCCATTCTAACTGGTGTAAGGTGATATCTCAATGTGGTTTTAATTTGAATCTCCCTGAGGGCTAATGATGATGAGCATTTTTTCATGTGTCTGATAGCCATTTGTATGTCTTGATTGGAGAAGTGTCTGTTCATATCTTCTGCCCATTTTTTGATGTGTTTGTCTGTTTCGTGTGGGTTGAGTTTGAGGAGTTCATTATAGATCCTGGATATCAACCTTTTGTCTGTACTGTCATTTGCAAATATCTTCTCCCATTCCGTGGGTTGCCTCTTTGTTTTTTTGACTGTTTCCTTTGCTGTGCAGAAGCTTTTGATTTTGATGAAGTCCCAGAAGTTTATTTTCGCTTTTGTTTCCTTTGCCTTTGGAGACGTATCTTGAAAGAAGTTGCTGTGGCTGATATCAAAGAGATTACAGCCTATGATCTCCCCTAAGATTCTGATGGATTCCTGTCTCACGTTGAGGTCTTTTATCCATTTTGAGTTTATCTTTGTGTACGGTGTAAGAGAATGGTCGAGTTTCATTCTTCTACATATAGCTGTCCAGTTTTCCCAGCACCATTTATTGAAGAGACTGTCTTTTTTCCACTGTATATTTTTTCCTGTTTTGTCAAAGATTAATTGACCATAGAGTTGAGGGTCCATATCAGGGCTCTCTACTCTGTTCCACTGGTCTATGTGTCTGTTTTTATGCCAGTACCATGCTGTCTTGGTGATCACAGCTTTGTAATAAAGCTTGAAATCAGGTAAGGTGATGCCGCCAGCTTTATTTTTGTTTTTCAACATTTCCTTAGCGATTCGGGGTCTCTTCTGATTCCATACAAATTTTAGGATTATTTGCTCCAGCTCTTTGAAAAATACCGGTGGAATTTTGATGGCATTAAAAATATAGATTGCTCTGGGCAGTATAGACATTTTAACAATGCTTATTCTTCCGATCCAAGAGCATTGAATGGTCTTCCATCTTTTTGTGTCTTCTTCAATTTCTTTCATGAGTGTTCTATAGTTCCTCAAGTATAGATCCTTTACCTCTTTAGTTAGGTTTATTCCCAGGTATCTTATAGTTCTTGGTGCTCTAGTAAATGGAATCGATTCTCTAATTTCCCTTTCTGTATTTTCATTGTTAGTGTATAAGAAAGCCACTGATTTCTGCACATTGACTTTGTATCCTGCCACGCTGCTGAATTGCTGTATGAGTTCTAGTAGTTTGGGGGTGGAGTCTTTTGGGTTTTCCAAATAAAGAAACATGTCATCTGTGAAGAGAGAGAGTTTGACTTCTTCATTACCAATTTGGATACCTTTTATTTCTCTCTGTTGTCTGATTGCTGTTGCTAGGACTTCTAATACTATGTTGAACAAGAGTGGTTAAAGTGGGCATCCTTGTCTTGTTCCTGATCTCAACGGGAAGGCTGCAAGCTTTTTCCCATTGAGGATGATATTTGCTGTGGGTCTTTCATAGATAGATTTGATGAGGTTCAGGAATGTTCCCTCTATCCCTATACTTTGAAGCGTTATAATCAGGAACGGATGTTGGATTTTGTCAAATGCTTTTTCTGCATCAATTGAGAGGACCATGTGGTTCTTCTCTCTTCTCATATTAATTTGTTGTATCACATTGATTGATTTGCGAATGTTGAACCATCCTTGTAGCCCAGGGATGAATCCCACCTGATCATGGTGGATAATCTTTTTAATGTGCTGTTGGATCCTGTTGGCTAGGATCTTGTTGAGAATCTTAGCATTCATATTCATCAGTGATATTGGTCTGAAATTCTCCTTTTTGGTAGGGTCCTTGCCTGGTTTGGGGATCAGGGTAATGCTGGCTTCATAGAAAGAGTCTGGAAGTTTTCATTCTGCTTCAATTTTTTGAAACAGCTTCAGGAGAATAGGTGTTATTTCTTCTTGGAAGGTTTGGTAGAATTCCCCAGGGAATCCGTCAGGTCCTGAGCTCTTGTTTTTTGGGAGGTTTTTGATCACTGCTTCAATCTCGTTATTAGATATCGGTCTATTCAGGTTGTCGATTTCTTCCTGGTTCAATTTTGGTAGTTTATATTTTTCCAGGAATGCATCCATTTCATCTAGGTTGCTAAGCTTATTGGCATATAACTGTTCGTAATAACTTCTGATGATTGTTTCTACTTCCTTGGCGTTAGTTGTGATCTCTCCCTTTTCATTCATAATTTTATGAATTTGGGATTTCTCTCTTTTCTTTCAGATTAGTGTAGCCAGTGGCTTATCGATCTTATTGATTCTTTCAAAAAACCAGCTTCTAGTTTCATTGATACGTTCTACTGTATCTCTGGTTTCTCCCTCATTGATCTCAGCTCTAATCTTGATGATTTCCCTTCTTATGTGTGGAGTTGGTTTGATTTGTTGTTGATCCTCCAGTTCTTTAAGGTGTAGAGACAGCTGGTGTGTTCTGGATTTTTCAATTTTTTTGAGCAAGGCTTGGATGGCTATATATTTTCCCCTTAGGACCGCCTTTGCTGTATCCCATAGGTTTTGGACCGAAGTGTCTTCATTCTCATTGGTTTCCATGAATTATTTCAGTTCTTCTTTGATCTCCTGGTTGATCCAAGCATTCTTAAGCAAGGTGGTCTTTAGCTTCCAGGTGTTTGAGTTCCTTCGGAACTTTTCCTTGTGATTGAGCTCCAGTTTCAAAGCATTGTGATCTGAGAATATGCAGGGAATAATCTTAGTCTTTTGGTATCCGCTGAGTCCTGATTTGTGACCCAGTATGTGGTCTATTCTGGAGAAGGTTCCGTGTGCACTTGATAAGAATGAGTATTCTGCTGTTTTAGGGTGGAATGTCTGTATATATCTATGAGGTCCATCTGGTCCAATGTGTCGTTCAATGCTCTTGTTTCTTTATTGATTTTCTGCTTCGATGATCTGTCTAGTTCTGAAAAAGGCGTGTTAAGATCTCCTACGATTAGCGTATTCATATCAATATGACTCTTTATCTTGATTAACAGAGTTCTTAAGTAATTGGCTTTTCCCATATTGGGAGCATAGATATTTACAATTGTTAGATCATCTTGGTGGATAGTCCCTTTAAGGATTATGTAGTGTCCTTCTGTATCTCTGACTACAGTCTTTAGTTTGAAGTCTAATTTATCTGATATGAGAATCACTACCCCAGCCTTCTTTTGAGTCCCATTGGCATGAAAGATGCTTCTCCACCCCTTCAACTTCAGTCTGCGTGTATCTTTAGGTTCAAAATGGGTCTCTTGTAGACAGCATATGGATGGGTCCTGTCGTTTTATCCAATCTGCAACCCTGTGCTGTTTTATGGGTGCATTTAGGCCATTCACATTGAGAGTGATTATTGATAGATACGTTTTTATTGACATCGAGTTACCTTTGAAGTCTTTCTTTCTATAGACTGTCTCTATATTTCTGTTTAATGCTATTCTTGGGATTTTTCCTCTTTTGTAGAACCCCCCTTAATATTTCCTGCAGTATCGGCTTGATGGTTGCATAGTCTTTTAAGCCTTGCCGGTCTTGGAAACTCTTTATCTCTCCATCCATTTTGAATGTCAGTATTGCTGGATAAAGTATTCTTGGCTGCATGTTCTTCTCATTTAGTGCCCTGAATATATCTTGCCAGCCTCTTCTGGCTTGCCAGGTCTCTGTGGACAGGTCTGACGTTATTCTGATGGGCTTCCCTCTGTAGGTAAGGAGCCTCTTTGCCCTGGCAGCTTTCAAGAGATTATACCTACAATTATAATTTCTCAATTTGACTATCAGGTGTCATGATGTTTTTTTGGAGTGTATAATCTTGGGTGGAGACCGTTCAGCCTCTAGCACATGAACGCTGGTTTCATTCGCGAGATTCGGAAAATTTTCATGAAGGACTTGTTCCACGATATCTTCTAGACTTCTTTCTTTCTCCTCCCCTTCAGGAATTCCAATAATTCTGACGTTGGAACGCTTCATGGCATCATTTATTTCCCTGATTCTGCTTTCGTGGTTTCTAAGCTGTTTGTTCCAGGCTTCCTCCTGATCCTTTCTCTCTATCTGTTTGTCTTCCAGATCACTAATTCTATCTTCTGTCTCAGTTACCCTAGCTTTGAGAGAGTTTTGATTAGATTGGAACTCATTGAGAGCATTGTGGACCTCCTCCCTGGTAGCTTTAAGCTCCGCCCTAACATTGTGAACATCCTGTCTGGTCGCTTTCAGTTCGGCCCTAATCAATTCTGTTTGGTCATCCATGGCTTTCTCCAACCTAGCTATTGCCTGGATAATTGTTAGCCTGAATTCTCTTTCCGACATATTGTCTATGTTGATAGCCGTTAGCTCTATTGCAGAAGGTCCATCCTCTGTATTTTTCTTCTTTTGGGCATTCCTCATCCTAGTCATTTTGGTGGGAGAAGACTGAACAGATGTAGCTGGATGTATCAACTCTGTTGCAATCAAGGTGCACCCTGGAACACTTCCTGATCTCCGTCTCAGAGAGAAGCCTCAGTCTGGGTGCAGAAGCTGAATAAATTCCCCCTTGGACGCTGGCAGTGCAGGTTCCAAGTTAAAGACCCTGGGGGCGCAGGATCTTTTGCTCGTCCCCAAAGCCAAGGCAGTGGCGGCTGTCTGGGAGCTCCTGACCGCCAGAGAGGTTCCAAGCAGCGATCGCACACTGAGATTTTGCCGCCGGCCCGGGCTGGGAGTGCCCGGCTTGCGCGCACCTCTTTTCAGAGGCGGCTGTGGGTCGGGCGCACGTCTGGGGCACTGAGAACGGGGCGCTGGTCCGTAAGCCGCAGGCTGGGCTTTTGTGCGCCTCTGTCCGGGGAAGAGTTTCGCGTGTGAGGCTTAGACTTTGAAACAATGGCGCGGGTCAAGAAGCGCCCCCGGGCCTTAGAAACCCAGGAGAGCTGGAGGGACGTGCGCGTGCATCTCAAGCTTTGTGGTAGGGCTAGCGCGTGTTCTGCAGTCCGGCGCAGCTCCCATCCCCTCACAGGAGCCGGAACCCACGCACTCTGGGGCGCGCTGGCGGCTTAGGGACCAGGAGCTGGTTTCTCCGCCGCACTCTCTCTGCCTCCGCACCGGGGAGGCCGTCTGGGACCGGGGACTTAAGCCCCTTTCCCTAGCCACCCCGATTCTCACAATTTCCCCCCCAATCCTTTGCTCTTTTGGAGTGCTTTCAACCAGTCTCCAAGTTAATGCTGGTCCCCAGACGCAGGGCACTCTAGCTCGTATCGGGGTATTAGTTTCGCACCGGTCGCCTCTGGTGGCTCCCTCCCCCTTTTGTTTATCTTCCGATATCAGTCCGCTGTTCCCATTCCGCTTTACCTGCTCACTGGCGTCTTCTGCCCCTGTAGAGGTCCAGACGTGTATAATTCTGATCTTAGGCTGATTTCATGGGTGATTGGAGTTCTTTGGTAGGTAATCAGCTCACTTTGGGGTACCAGCTGAAAAGACGCCTCTTCCTAGTACCCCGCCATCTTGTCCCCCCCCTTAGCTTACTACTTTTAAAGAAATATTTGTAACATTCTGGGACAAACTGAGAAAATTGCTGAAGATATGAGAGTACTCCTCTGACCTTCAATGTGCTTTTCAAATTAAATAAGACTCTTTTTGCCAGAACAGTAAAACTTTTAATTGCATCACGGATTAATAATAATCTCTTAGGACTGACATTTATTACAACATTTCAAGGATGCCGGTAGTAGTTAAACTCTACCTGACCTTTCAGTGTTTATGAAGAGAAACAAACTCTGACCTCACAGCAACCTGAATCCATCTTCTCTCAGTGTTGGCAAACTGATAATTTGTCTAACTATTGCACTGGATTGTATTCCCCACCAGATCAAAGGCAGCAGCAACCAATTCATCAAGTGGGATAAAGTCATCCATGAAAAATGAGCAATTAACATTAATCATATATAAAATTGTTCAAGTTGATAACTAGAACCTGGTCACTATAGTAACTCTCATAAAATGGTCCTCATGTTAAGCTGGGCATCAACTGGCCCTTGGTTCATGGGAACTTAAAGTGTGGCTCATCATTTCTCTAGGAGCTATCAATATACAAAGAACAAAAAACAAACAAACAAATAACAACAGCAAAAAAAAAACCCACCAACCAGAAGCAAGACCACTTATATTCCATTATCATTTACTTTTTTTTTCAGTTGTTTGTTTGTTTTAGTGTAGTTGATACATAATAGTCTAAGGTATACCTTTTTCAGTTCTTATAGGCAATCCAAAATTCAAATTTGTATATGTTAAACTCATCATCACCAGCACTCCATTAGAGTTAGGGAAGCTATGGAAGTTATCTTTAACATAAGGGTGTTCAAGGGAAGAAGAAAACCTCCACTTGTGAGTGGGTCAAATATTACAATATCGGGGATCATGTAGATCAATCTGTTTATGCATTTATATTATAATTGTGATTAATTGAATTATTTATATCTATTATCTTAAATTATAATCTTTAATTTCCTTGCTAATGCTGAGTTTCTGTTTTTCCTTCAGTAAAAAAAGAAATCTGATGTAATAGACAATTTAAGAGTTGACTACTCATTTGATAGAAAGTATGACTGTGAAGCTATTTTATACTTAATTTACCTGACTTTGTTCCCTATTTAAATTAAATGGGCCCCAGGCCTGGTTTTTAGCACCTTTAAACAAGTTTAATTTTTGTCATAAATTAAGTGAATTCTAATAAAGATTTTAATATAATTAATAAAGACTATATAACAGAAATGTTGGCATATGGCTTTAATTCTTAGTGGCTTCCTTTTGTTCCACTTGTGTAATTTCTATTAACTTCAGTGAAATGAATATACCTTAGTAAATCTTAGAGTAAATCAAATTAAATAAACATTTCCCCTTCTAAAGTGTATCATATCCCTGTCAAATACTTTTTTTCCTAAGGAAAGGCATTCTTGAATTCAAAAAGTATATCACTGTGCAAAACCTTTGATATTAAGAGAATGGATAAGAAGTTAACATTCATATTTGGATATATTCTGCTAGTATTTCAAATTCAACATATGTCTCCCCAAATCCAACTCTCTAATCCTCCCTCTCTTGTCATTAGTACAGGCATGCTCTCCTATTGATTGCTGAAACTACAAACATGAGGGCAATTTTGATCCTCCCTCAAGACACCTGGGAGATTCAGTCAGTTAAGCATCTTCCTTCAACTCAGGTCATGATCCCAGGGTCCTGGAATCAAGTCCTGCATTGGGCTCCTTGCTCAGCAGGGAGTCTGCTTCTCCCTCTGCCTGCTCTGTTTGTTCTGCCTGCAGCTTTCCCTGCTTCTGCTCTCTCTCTCTGACAAATACATGAATAAATACATCTTTAAAAAATTGTTGATCCTCCCTCTTCTTCTCTCTTATTTTTCAGTCTCCAATATCTTTGCTGCATTGCAATATGTGTTGCAGATTTCCATCTCCATCTATTGCTAATTCCCTAATTTAGGCCCTCATCACTTCATGCCCAGGTTATTTTTAATGGTTCACTTCATTGTTATAATTCATTCCTTGTAAACTATCCTGTGAAATTTGGTGAAACGTTCCTTTAATTATGTCATCTTTTGCTCTAGAACCTTCAATACTTCCAGACCGCATATAAAACAAAGTCTAAATGCCTAAACCAGGCAATCTCCTCAAATATATATTTCTTCCCTTTCTCTAATTACTTCTTAAATGAGTCTTCTATTCCAACTGGAAGAGTTGTTTCACTGTCTGCTAAACATAGTATTTGGCTCTAGAACCCTTTAACTGTGAAACATTTTCAAGGTATCAGTTTCTTGGAGACCTACTTTAAGTTCCACTGCCTTGGGAAAGTTTCAGTATAACCTGCTGTAACTGCTGCTGCTTTTCTGAAAGGCCACTGGCTTTTACTTTATATCATCATTTATAGGTATTCTTAAATGGTTAACACAAAGGGCACTTTAGTGAACCTGTTCCAAATAGCCAAAATACTGTTTTATTTTGTTTTGTTTTATGTCTGGCAAATGAAGTCTCATTGGTTATTGTCTCAGTCTGTATATAATCCTACAATGATCTCAGTAGTTAACATTTCAAATTTGAATGTCAATCAGAAAATAGAGGAACATGACCTTAATATCACAACTCAGGAGAGCTTAGGAAGTTGAGCAAGACCTTTAGGAATGCAATCACTATTAACCTGATTGCATTAGTCTCTACAGGTAGGGATATAGCCTGGAAGTACACATTCAACTGATAAACAAAAGTGCCAGGGGTTTTTTTTGTTTGTTTGTTTGTTTGTTTTTGGTTTTGTTTTTGGGGTTTTTTTTGCTGATTTTTTTAAAATTTTGCATGAACAAATATTAACAAATCATACAAAATAATAATGTAAACAATCTTAGATATTCAGTGTTTTGTAGTAGAAAGCACTAGAAGTGAAATCTAAGTTCTAATTCCAGTTGTGGTAGGAAGAATTCTAAAATTCCCCTCCATCCTGAGAGACTTCTAGGCAAAATCACCAGAACTGTGAATGTATTATAGCTGAGGTCATTACAATTACATGGCAAAAGGGATTTTGCACATGTGATTAAGTTAACTAACCAGGTGATTTGATTTAATCAAGGAGAAGATTATCTAGATGGATCCAATCCTTTAAAAACAGAAAGGAAGTGCCAGAACATACCATTCCTGGTTTGAGGATAGAAAAAGCCATGTATCAAGGAATGCATGTAGTTTCTAGAAGCCAAGTGCAATCCTGGGCTGACAGTCAGCAAGAAAATAGGCATGCAAACCCTAAAATTGAACTACATTCTGCCAAAAACTTCAATGTGAATAGATTCTTACCAAAATCTTCCAGATTAAGAGCCCAGCCTATCAGCCCTTGATTTCAACCTTCCAACACTCTAAGAACCCACTCAAGCCTCTCTAGATTTCTGATATATAGAACTGTGAGATAATAAATGAATGTTGTTTTGAGTTGCTAAATTTGAGGCAACTGGTTATACAACAGAAAACTAGTTCACCAGTTCTGCCATTATTGAGATAAGTGATCTCAAGCAAATTACATGACTATTCTAGATGTGCTTTCTCACTTTAAGATTAGAGATGTAAACTAAATATGAATCTGATCATTAGAACTATGTTATATTTCTGGTCTAATTCAGATAATTCATTAACTTCAAAGTATGCACAGTTTTCCTCTTTCTCGTCTGTATATTTTAGCTTATATTTTAAGTTATATTAAGTTTCTGGATTGATTCTATGGAAAATTACCCAAAAAAAGAACAAAATGTGTGCATAATGTCATAGTATTATCTTCACCTGATAGTTGTGTGTAATTGGTCAATATATATGAATACTGGTTTGGAAAGCTGAAAGTGCTGTACAACTTGAAGAAAATTCTGATACTGCAACATGGATGATCCTTGAGGACATTATGCTGTGAGAAATAAGGCAGTCACAAAAAGACAAATATTGTATAATTCTACGTATATGAGGTAAATATAGTAGTAAACTTATGAAAATAGAAAGTAAAAAGGTGTTTTCCTGGGGCCAGGGAAGGGGTGGGAGGTGGGGGATGCGTAGTTATTCGATAGGTATAGAGTTTTAGTTTTGCAACATGAAAAAGTTCTAAATGGGAACTGGGGTTCGGCTCAGGTCATGATCTCAGGGTCTTGGGATCAAGGCCTGCGTTGGGCTCTCTGCTCAGCGGGGAGCCTGCTTCCTCCCCTCTCTCTCTCTCTCTGCCTGGCTTTCTGCCTACTTTTGATCTCTGTCTGTCAAATAAATAAATAAAAATCTTAAAAAAAAGAAAAGTTCTACAAATCTGTTGACAACAATGTGAATATAGCTAGCACTACTTCATTGTACACTTGAAATGGTTAATACTGTACTAAAATGTATTTTACCACAATTTTTAAGGTGCTATACAAATAAAAGGAATATTGTTACTCTGCTTGCAGTTATTAATACTTAAAATTTCCATGGAAATCATTTTGAATGTCAAAAAAATTCTATCCAAAGAAACATACTCTGTCATTTACATATCAGAAAAGTAGAATTCTCATCTGAATGTTAGTACTAAAAGAATTACCAACTCTCCCAACCATCTCCTACCACATACTTTATTTACATCCCAAGAAGTTCTTACTACTAAAGCATTAATTCTAGAGTTCAAGCTTTATATTTTAATTTCACAATTCTAAGTATTCTTAAGGCAACTGAAATACATGTTTAGATATACATAGATTTCATTCTCATTATTTTCCCTTTCCCATCCCTTACTTTGGCAGGAAAACATTTTTTAGGTATTTCTTATCACCACAAAAAACTTTGCCCCACATCTCTTTACTGTTTTGAAATAATTACAATTTTCATCAAAGAAAGAATAGATAAGTTCACAGGAAATAGAGAACTCAATTCTAATTTTTGTTATAGATTGTGGCACGATTATGAACAAGTTGCTAGATTTTAATAAATGGGATGGAGAGTTTTAAGTTTTCCATGGCAGTGGACATGTTTATGACTAACTAGATGGTCTCATAACGTTCTCTGCCCTCCCTCACTTTCATTTTGAAGTCAGGTAAGTTTGGATAGTTTCAAATGCAACAAGTAAATCTTGAGACAGAGCTGCCTGGTTACAGAAAAACATACTTTTCCAAAAAGTCATTTTTCTCCCTAAATCATGGTTTCCACAAGGCAGCACAATTTGATAGGCCAGCAATGTACTGTGAAATCAGTTTGTGACTCTGAGAAACTCAACCTCTCTATGCTTCAGTTTCATCATCTGCTAAATGTGTTCTGAAATGATTTGATTGAAGGAATTAAGAGGAATTAGAAATTCTTTTCTCTAAAATCCTCCATAATTAAGTAATGTGCAAGAAGGGGAAAAGAAACAGCCAATGTGTGAACTTCTTTATGCAGAATTTTCCAATATAAATAGATTCTTATTTTATAAGTAGTGGTGTGTGACATCATACAATTACTTTGATAATGTTTTAATAGGAGTATCCCTGAAGCCATTTTATCCTTTTTTTTATATTTTTTCCAATTTATTTATTTTCAGAAAAACAGTATTCATTATTTTTTCACCACACCCAGTGCTCCATGCAAGCCATGCCCTCTATAATACCCACCACCTGGTACCCCAACCTCCCACACCCCCGCCACTTTAAACCCTTCAGATTGTTTTTCAGAGTCCATAGTCTCTCATGGTTCACCTCCCCTTCCAATTTACCCAAAAGCACATACCGTCCCCAATGTCCATAACCCTACTCCCCTTCTCCCAACCCCCCTCCCCCCAGCAACCCACAGTTTGTTTCATGAGATTAAGAGTCACTTATGGTTTGTCTCCCTCCCTATCCCATCTTGTTTCATGGATTCTTCTCCTACCCACTTAAGCCCCCACTTCCTCATATCAGGGAGATCATATGATAGTTGTCTTTCTCCACTTGACTTATTTCGCTAAGCATGATATGCTCTAGTTCCATCCATGCACGGCAAAGGAAACAGTTAACAAAATCAAAAGACAACTGACAGAATGGGAGAAGATATTTGCAAACAACATATCAGATAAAGGACTAGTGTCCAAAATCCATTTTATCCTTTTTTTAAAGCTGTTCTAAGTCAAAAACATTATCACGTTACTTAACTCCTAAAAAATATCCTTTTACCTCACTGTCTTCAAGCAAACAAAATTGCCAAATCCAAGAGCTGGCAAAGATTATTTTCCTATTTTCCTCTAGATTCCCCTCTTCCCTATAAGAGAGAAACTTCTCGTAAAATCATGGTATTTTCCTCCATAATCATAACTTCTGTCTTTAACCATAGAAAAAAATTAAGTCAATGTAATTTGCATAACTGACAGTCTGCTTTTTAATATTCCTTCATAAGTGCATTTGATTCCCACAAGAATGTTTTACCACTTTCTGAAGGAAATGAAATTAATAACACCTACAAGTAATGTGAGTCTCCATTTCAGGTGAGAATCTCTTTGATACTACTAATGATGAGTTGATCCTATAGTTCCTACTAGCAACAAGACGAGGTTGCAAAAAGGGCAATCCTTTTTTTTTTTCCCCTTGAGGTAGATCCTTTATCTTATAATTCAACTGTCAATACCCTAAAGGTTACTATTTTTTTTCTTTTCTCCCTCTGATAGGACTTCACAACAACCTAAACCCTAATCCCAGTCCTAGACTTAATATTGAAATTTAGTTGTGAATTGAATACCCTGCCAATCCTGATAATATACAGAGTTCCCTATTCTGGCCATAGATGGCCACTTTCCCAACCTTATTCATGCACAGAACCCTAAGTCAGGCCACAGACAGCCATGTGTATGGCCACAGTCCCCACTATTAAGGATAACTTAATGTTCACAGTACGAAGCAGAGGAAAGGAGAAAAGGAGAAAGGAGAAGTGGGAGGTCAACACAGGCCTGCTCCACATGGGGCCTCAATTCATTGTGCATATCTTTTCAAGGATGGGTAGGAGGCATTTTTATTATGAAATACAATACATTCATTTCCGGTTCCTAACAACAGGATGCCAATCAGCAGACTATAATTCAAAGATCCATCTTCTTTGTTATAAAGGAATTGGGAACAGTGGGAGGCAGGAAGAGTTCCCAGCAAGAGGTGGAACTGGCAGTGTGGTTTGAGGATGAGGAAACCAAACCTATAGAAGGAGGAACCTCAAAAAGTCTGCCTTTCTTCTTACATTTTCTCTGAAGCAGGGATTTATCCTACTGCAACAGTTGCTGTTTTGTTTGTTTGTTTGTTTGCTTGCTTCTGTTTTAACTCCTAGTGTCAGAGGGAAAAAATTCAAATCATACTTCATGTTCTTGAATTAAACAAAGCTTATTCCATACACAAAACATTGACAGTAGAAAAATAATCAGGACAGACAGTAGAAAAATTAATCAGTCCAGAAACAAGCTTATCTCTATGTTATCTTTGGATTCAAATATTGTACAGGCCTTTAAGAATAGGATAGGCTTTTATGTACACATTCTGGAGGGCTAAACCCACAGCACAGTTCAAGGTTAGAAAATGTACTGCTACAGCTCAATGTGGAAAACCATAGTTTTACTGTGAGAAAATGAACATATACTAACTCTAATGTTCACTGTTTAATACTTGATGTCATAAAATGTATCCCCACATACAGGGAGGGAAAGGGAGTAAGAAATTTAAAAACCTTTTCAACATTTAGATGAGGGAATTGTATTTATAAATAAGAAATAAGTGT
The DNA here is from genome assembly GCF_020171115.1 of Neogale vison. Taxonomy (NCBI): domain Eukaryota; kingdom Metazoa; phylum Chordata; class Mammalia; order Carnivora; family Mustelidae; genus Neogale; species Neogale vison. The sequence goes on from NC_058105.1 coordinate 56,863,558, forward strand.
ATGTGTTTATTCTGTGTTTTTGTTTTTTCTTTGTATCATTCCTTTATCTAGTCCATTACTCTTATATTAATATTATTATAATTATTTTACTAGAAAATACATTCTGTGAAATAATCTCACAGTGTATGTACTCATTGTCTTTGGACTTTCTGGGTGTTATTTATGCTATGTTTTGAGGAAATGCTATTTTCTGGCTTAACAGACCTAAACAATAACAAATATACTGTTAAATAATACCCCCTCAAGGCAGGAGAAGTTAGATAGAAATAAACATTTCTACTCTAAAATTGAAAGTTTTTCATCACTGATAACTTTTTCTAAGATATATTCAACTGACATACTCCCATTATTAATTGCTAAATACAATTGAAAGACTATCCTAAGCAGTAAAAACTTGTTAATTATTTCACCTTTCTGAGAAAAAAAATAATTTCAAGGTCAAAATCATGGAAGATTAAAGTTCTTAAACACTTTTGGCAATTTAACCCCATCAGTGGGGCATACAGAGAACACTGTAACATTCACCTCCAGAAAGAGCTAGTGATGACCCTCACTCTAACACTCCTTCCATTATCAGAGCAGCAAGACATTCCCTGCAAGTGTACAGCAATTTCCTCCTTTTAGGTATCACAGGAATGTAAATTAAATTCATCTCAGCACCATAGTTAAGTGAGCAGTTTGTCCCACTCTGCCTATTGTAAAAACTTAGAAGTAAATAAACTATAGTTACTTGTCTAGACTCTACATTTCTTGTTGATGGAGACTGTATCTTATTGTATATGTATCGCATGTTTGTTTCTAACATAGTTCTTGGTACAAAGTAAACATCAACTAGGAGGGAAAGAAGGAAGGAAAGAAGGAAGAAGGAAGTGATGGAAGGAGGGATAAGAGAATTATTTCTAATAATTTTAATAATTTTTTGCCAAAATACTTTGTACCATGCCATTTAAGCATTTTTGTGAATTTCCTTTGAAACTTTGGAGGTAGAAATAAGATCTAAATACATTGATTTTTCTCCTGAACTCTCCCAGAACTGGATTAAAATATCAAACTTAACAGTTGGCAAGGTTACTAATTAGTGCAACAAGAGACATGCATACTGAATATTTTTGCAATCTGAATTTAGAAAGGAAAATTTTTGAAAAGTGGCAGAACAAAAACTGAAAAAAATGTTTTTCCTTAGTTTCCTATTTAAATGACAAGATTGATTCTGTTTCAAATGCACTTGGTTAGAAAAGTCAACCACAAGTTTAGCGTAAAAACTGGGGAAGCAAGTGCAGCAAGGTAACAGTCTCTATTTAATTCCCAATTCACATTAAGCCACAGGAAAATTAATCATTCCAAATAAGCATCATCATAATAGTAAAAAAGGAAGAGGTTTTTAATTTCCCTAAACTCTGCTGAGCAGCTATTGTATCCTTTATCTCCCTGCCTTCCAGAAAGTTAGTGGTTCTGTTTAACTTCAACTATTCATTAACCCTTCAGTTACAAAATATTTGAGATGATTTTCAGTGAATATTAGCTGCTAGAGAGTACAAACTCTCTGGCAGCTTACTTTAAATTCCTGCAGTAACATGAGCATTTCACAAAACAATCTTTACAACTGAATACATTATAATTTACACATTACATACAACAGGGTTTTGCCTTAGGCCTGTTGCCAAGAATAATCATTATACATTTTTTGTCCTTTTGTAAAAGAATCATTATAAATGTGAAAGTGGGAGGAAAGTAAAAGTGTTAAAAAAGCATTTAAAATAATCTCCATTTAAATACAGGAAGGCCAATGAAGAAGAGAATTTGGTGAAGGTGGCAAATCAATATTTGGAGTGAAAGGTAATACATCATGTGCAAAGCATGACATAGTAAACTGAAGGTGTGATAGTCTAACTGTCCTAAGCACAACCAGCCTGCCTTTGTGCTGAAAGAAAAGGAAAATTCCTCAATGGATTTTATTGGCAAAAAGCCAGCAATGAAATACACATGCAAAAGGTTACTAACTGCTTCTACTTCCCATGAGTTGGAGCTATCTAACAATTCAGCAACTATATTTTCCCAGAAGATAAATAGTATGCTCATTTAATTTGTCTTTTGTTACAGCCTGAATGTGTAGTCTAATCTTGGAGTGGCTTCCTCCACATTACAGGTGTTTCCCTTTTGCTAATTACAATTAACAGTGCAATTGTTGGTGCTCTAAAATTGGTGGTTAATCACCTCTGACTAAGAGTACTACAGAAAATCTAAGTAAGCTGTATTTCAGATAAATTGCAATGAATACAAGATATTTCCATTCTCTGTTGAAACATTACACTGGAAGTTTGTGGCCTATTTTTCAAGATTTCTGCTTTTTAAAAACAATTTAATTCCTTAAAGGAGTAAGCTTGAGTATTAGATAGGAATAAAGGATGTTCCTAAAGGAAGTATGTCATATTATTTAGAACCTCAAGTCAAAATCAAAGACATTGGGATTTTGCCCAAGTCTTGCTGCTTGTATTGTTGGGCATTTCTTTAGTTGTTGTTTTTCTCCTCCTGAAAGGTGCTGATTAATGTTAAAGTTTACAACCTCCTGTGAATAAGCATCTGTAACTCAAAACAATACTTTGAGTATATAGAGAAATATTATCTATTACCAAAGCAATGAATATTGGGTTTAAAGAGAATACAGACAAAAACATGAACTCCAGGAGTCCATCCTGTATGTATGTGTATGTATATATATGTACATAAACTGAAAATAAGGACCTAAGTGAGATAAAAAGACCCTGAATTAGATCCCTTGTCTGTCATGTGTGCATTGAAAGCAGTGATGTGCTCGGACTAACATGTACTAGCTTACGAGCATCAATTGTGTGTGTTAACTCCTAATTTCTCATTGAAGATCTCATATTGGTAGCTCGAAATAGGCCATGGTAGAAATCAGCAAATACTACAAATCAGGGCTCTACTCCCATGCTAACCTCCAGCCAGTTGTTAAACATTTACCAGCACACAGCTGTCTGAAGGGAAAGCATTGATGTCATGTTTTCTAAATCAAGTAATTCATTTGAAGTTTGCATTTTCATTTTTTATATAATTGAAGATGAAACCATTCTATCTGCAATGAAAGATCATGAAGGCATTATAAAGTACCTTAAGTATAGGAAACATATCTATGTACCAAAACATACGGAAAGCTGTTTTCCTCACATTTAGTAGCCATGAAAATGAGTATAGGGGCATGAATCAGATTTGGAACTGCCATTATTATCACTCCAATCTTGAGCAAATCACCTAATTTCCCTGGGCTCTATATTTGAAGATGAAGATGCCAGTTTAAATAAATTCTATTCTTTATGTTTAATATTATAAGATCTTTGTGATAATAACATAGAACCTTCACTTACCTCCATACAGGTCTATTTTTCCTGTCTTTTTGTGGGCGGAGATACCAGTCAAGATGGCTTATAGAGAACTCAATAGCAACTCCCACCCATTTGGCATCTTAATTTTTTCTTTTGATCTTCCTACATTATCAATAATTCTCTTCTGTACATTAACTACCCACAAAAGCAAATGGAGTAAATGCTCAGCACACAGAACAAATAACGTTATGAGCAACAATGTCCTTAATTCCAGTTAAGATTAGCTATTTCAAATTCAAAATTATTTTTTTTATAATCTGGGTAGGATATTTCAAAAGAAATAAGCTGTGGGGCACCTATGTAGCTCAGTCAATTAAGCATCTGACTCTTGATTTCAGCTGAGGTCATGATCTTGGGGTCCTGGGTTTGAGCCATGTTTGGGCTCTATGCTCAGCAGGGAGTCTGCTTGGGATTCTCTCCTTCTCTCTCTTCCTCTGCCCCTCTCTTTTCTCATATGCCCTCTCTCTATCCCTTTCTCTCTCTCTCCCCCCACAAAATAAATAAATATATTTTTTTTAAAAAAGCAAAAGAAGTAAGTTGCCTATGTGTATCCTGATAGTTAATGCACATTGTTACTAAGTAAGGTTTTTTATATCATGCAAACATTTAAAATGTTATCCAATTTTTAAAGCTATTAATGTATCATCAAATAAATACAAAACATATTATAGGCTTCTATAACCAGGGACAAATATTTATAAGAAACACATAAATCAGAACTGCTTTCAGAGTGACAAAAGCAAGAATTAATTTTTTTCAAGATTTTATTTATTTATTTAACAGAGAGAGAGGCCACAAGTAGGCAGAGTGGCAGGCAGAGGGATAGGGAGAAGTAGATTCCTCACTGAACAGGGAGCCTGATGTGGGGCTGAATCCCAAGATTCTAGGATCATGACATGTCAAGTGAATAAATAAAATCTTAAAAATAAAAAAAGAATTGAGTCTAGATGGCAGAGAAGTAGCAGCCTGAGACTACTTCAGCTAGTAGGAGATCAGCTAGATAGCTTATCTAAAGATTGCAAACACCTACAAATCCAACCGCAGATCAAAGAGAAGAAGAACAGCAATTCTAGAAACTGAAAAACAACCACTTTCTGAAAGGTAGGACTGGTGGAGAAGTGAATCCAAAGCGAAGGGAAGATAGACCCCGGGGGGAGGGGCCAGATCCCGGCAAGCGGCGGAGCAATGGAGCACAAAATCAGGACTTCTAAAAGTCTGTTCTACTGAGGGACATCGCTCCAGAGGTTAAACTGGGGGGAAGCCCACATGGGGTCAGCATAGCCTCAGGTCCTGCAGGGTCACAGAAGGATCGAGGGTGTCTGAGTGTAGCAGAGCTTACAGGTATTAGAACAGGGAAGCTGGCTACAGAGACAGAGCCGACAGTGAGCTCACAGCTCGGTGTTACCTTGAACTGGTCACAGGCTCAGTGAGCTCAGAGTGCAGCCAGAGGTCAGGCAGAAGGGAGTTACTGGATGCTGTTCTCTGCGGGCGCACTGAGGGGTGGGACCCCAGGCTCTTGGCTCCTCCGGGCCAGAGACCAGGAGGCGGCCATTTGTATTCCCATCCTCTGGAACTCTATAGAAAGTGCTCAGGGAACAAAATCTCCTGAAAGTAAACCGGGCGGATTAGTCAGCCCGGCCCCTGAAAGGGCAGTGCAATTCTGCCTGGGGCAAAGACACTTGAGAATCACTACAACAGTCCCCTCCCCCAGAAGATCAACAAGAAATCCAGCCAGGACCAAGTTCACCTACCAAGGAGTGCAGTTTCAATACCAAGGAGAGCAGCAGAATTCAAGAGGAAAAGAAAGCAAAGCACAGAACTCATGGCTTTCTCCCTATGATTCTTTAGTCTTGCAGTTAATTTTTTTTTTCTTTTTCATTATTTTCTCTTCTTCTGCTAATTTTTTTTTAATTTTTACCCTTTTCTTTTTTAACAATTTTTAACTAGTTTATCTAATATATATATATATTTTCTTTTTTATACTTTTCTTTATTTGTTTTCTTTTTTTAATTATTTTCTTTTCGTTTTGTTTTGTTTTTTCTTTCTTTCTTTCTTTCTTTCTGAACCTCTTTTTATCCCCTTTCTCCCCCCTCACTATTTGGGATCTCTTCTGATTTGGTTAAAGGATATTTTCCTGGGGTTATTGCAACCCTTTTAGTATTTTACTTGTTCCTTCATATACTCTTATCTGGACAAAATGACAAGGTGGATAAATTCATCACAAAAAAAAGAACAAGAGGCAGTACCGAAGGCTAGGGACCTAATCAATACAGACATTGGTAATATGTCAGATCTAGAGTTCAGAATGACAATTCTCAAGTTTCTAGCTGGGCTCAAAAAAGGCATGGAAGTTATTAGAGAAACCCTCTTGGGAGATATAAAAGCCCTTTCTAGAGAAATAAAGAACTAAAATCTTACCAAGTTGAAATTAAAAAAAGCTATTAATGAGGTGCAATAAAAAAATGGAGGCTCTCACTGGTAGGATAAATGAGGCAGAAAAAAGAATTAGTGATATAGAAGACCAAATGACAGAGAATAAAGAAGCTGAGCAAAAGAGGGACAAACAGCTACTGGAATACGAGGGAAGAATTCGAGAGATAAGTGACACCATAAGAAGAAACAACATTAGAATAATTGGGATTCCAGAAGAAGAAGAAAGAGAGGGGAGCAGAAGGTATACTGGAGAGAATTATTGGGGAGAATTTCCCCAATATGGCAAAGGAAACAAGCATCAAAATCCAGAAGGTGCAGAGAACACCCCTCAAAATCAATAAGAATAGGCCCACACCCCGTTGCCTAATAGTAAAATTTACAAGTCTTAGTGACAAAGAGAAAATCCTGAAAGCAGCCCAGGAAAAGAAGTCTGTAACATACAATTGTGAAAATATTAGCTTGGCAGCAGACTTATCCAGAGAGTCCTGGCAGGCCAGAAAGAGCTGGCATGATATATTCAGAGCACTAAACGAGAAAAACATGCAGCCAAGAATATATATCCAGCTAGGCTATCATTGAAAATAGAAGGAGAGATTAAAAGCTTCCAGGACAAACAAAAACTGAAAGAATTTGCAAACACCAAACCAGCTCTACAGGAAATATTGAAAGGGGTCCTCTAAGCAAAGAGAGAGCCTACAATTAGTAGATCAGAAAGGAACAGAGACAATATACAGGAACAGTCACCTTACAGGCAATACAATGGCACTAAATCATATCTCTCAATAGTTACCCTGAATGTTAATGGGCTAAATGCCCCAATCAAAAGACACAGGGTATCAGAATGGATAAAAAAACAAAACCCATCTATATGTTGCCTACAAGAAACCCATTTTAAACCAGAAGACACCTCCAGGTTTAAAATGAGGGGGTGGAAAAGAAGTTACCATGCTAATGGACATCAGAAGAAAGCGGGAGTGGCAATCCTTATATCAGATCAATTAGATTTTAAGCCAAAGACTATAATAAGAGACGAGGAAGGACACTATAACATATTAAAGGGTCTATCCAACAAGACGATCTAAAAATTTTAAATATCCATATCCCCAATGTGGGAGCAGCCAACTATATAAACCAATTAATAAAGTCAAAGAAACACATTAACAATAATACAATAATAGTAGGGGACATTAACACTCCCCACACTGAAATGGACAGATCATCCAAGCAAAAGATCAACAAGGAAATAAGGGCCTTAAATGACACATTGGACCAGATGGACATCACAGATATATTCAGAACATTTCATCCCAAAGCAACAGAATACGCATTCTTCTCTAGTGCACATGGAACATTCTCCAGAATAGATCACATCCTCGTTCCTAAATCAGGTCTCAACCAGTATCAAAAGATTGGTATCATTTCCTGCATATTTTCAAACCACAATGCTCTGAAGCTAGAACTCCACCACAAGAGGAAGTTTGGAAACAACCCAAATACATGGAGACTAAACAGTATCCTTCTAAAGAATGAATGGGTCAACCAGGAAATTAAAGAAGAATTGAAAAAAATCATGGAAACAAAAGACAATGAAAACACAACGGTTCAAAATCTGTGGGATACAACAAAGGCAGTCCTGAGAGAAAAATATATAGTGGTACAAGCCGTTCTCAAGAAACGAGAAAGGTCTCAGGTACACAACCTAACCCTACACCTAAAGGAGCTGGAGAAAGAACAAGAAAGAAACCCTAAACCCAGCAGGAGAAGAGAAATAATAAAGATCAGAGCAGAAATCAATGAAATAGAAACCAAAAAAACAATAGAACAAATCAATGAAACTAGGAGCTGGTTCTTTGAAAGAATTAATAAAATTGATAACCCCCTGGCCAGACTTATCAAAAAGAAAACAGAAAGGACCCAAATAAATAAAATCATGAATGAAAGAGAAGAGATCACAACTAACACCAAAGAAATACAAACTATTATAAGAACATACTATGAGCAACTCTACGCCAACAAATTTGACAATCTGGAAGAAATGGATGCATTCCTAGAAACATATAAGCTACCACAACTGAACCAGGAAGAAATAGAAAGCCTGAACAGAACCATAACCAGTAAGGAGATTGAAACAGTCATTAAAAATCTTTAAACAAACAAAAGCCCAGGGCCAGATGGCTTCCCAGGGGAATTCAACTAAACATTTAAAGAAGAACTAATTCCTATTCTCCTGAAACTGTTCCAAAAAATAGAAATGGAAGGAAAACTTCCAAACTCATTTTATGAGGTCAGCATCACCTTGAACCCAAAACCAGACAAGGATCCCATCAAAAAAGAGAGCTATGGACCAATATCCTTGATGAACACAGATGTGAAAATTCTCAGCAAAATACTAGCCAATAGGATTCAACAGTACATTAAAAGGATTATTCACCACGACCAAGTGGGATTTATTCCAGGGCTGCAAGGCTGGTTCAACATCCACAAATCACTCTGCTCAGTGCAAAGCCTGCTTCTCTTTCTCTCTCTGCCTGCCTCTGTGCCTACTTGTGTTCTCTGTCAAATAAATAAAGTCTTAAAAAAAAAAGAGTTGGATGCTTAACATCCACAAATCAATCAATATGATACAACACATCAATAAAAGAAAAAACAAGAAACATATGATACTCTCAATAGATGCTGAAAAAGCATTTGACAAAGTATAGCATCCCTTCCTGATCAAAACTCTTCAAAGTGTAGGGATAGAGGGCACATACCTCAATATTATCAAAGCCATCTATGAAAAACCCACCACAAATATCTTTCTCAATGGAGAAAAACTGAAAGCTTTTTTGCTAAGGTCAGGAACATGGCAGGGATGTCCATTATCACCACTGCTATTCAACATAGTACTAGAAGTCCTAGCCTCAGCAATCAGACAAGAAAAGGAAATTAAAGGCATCCAAATCGGCAAAGAAAAAGTCAAACTATCACTCTTCGCAGAGGATATGATAGTATATGTGGAAAACTCAAAAGACTCCACTCCAAAACTGCTAGAACTTGTACAGGAATTCAGTAAAGTGTCAGGATGTAAAATCAATGCACAGAAATAAGTTGCATTTCTCTACACCAACAAAAAGACAGAGGAAAGAGAAATTAAGGAGTCAATCCCATTTACAATTGCACCCCAAACCATAAGATACCTAGGAATAAACCTAACCAAAGAGGCTAAGAATCTATACTCAGAAAAATATAAAGTACTCATGAAAGAAATTGAGGAAGACACAAAGAAATGGAAAAATGTTTCATGCTCCTGGATTGGAAGAATAAATATTGTCAAAATGTCTATGCTACCTAAAGCAATCTACACATTTAATGCAATTCCTATCAAAGTACCATCCATCTTTTTCAAAGAAATGGAACAAATAATTCTAAAATTTATATGGAACCAGAAAAGACCTCGAATAGCCAAAGGAATATTGAAAAAGAAAGCCAAAGTTGGAGGCATCACAATTCCGGACTTCAAGCTCTATTGCAAAGCTGTCATCATCAAGACAGCATGGTACTGGCACAAAAATAGACACATAGATAAATGGAACAGAATAGAAAGCCCGGAAATAGACCCTCAACTCTATGGTCAACTAATCTTCAACAAAGCAGGAAAGAATGTCCAATGGAAAAAAGACAGCCTCTTCAACAAATGGTGTTGGGAAAATTGCACAGCCACATGCAGAAAAATGAAATTGGACCATTTCCTTACACCACACACGAAAATAGACTCAAAATGGATGAAGGACCTCAATGTGAGAATGGAATCCATCAAAATCCTTGAGGAGAACACAGGCACCATCCTCTTCGACCTCAGCCGCAGCAACATCTTCCTAGGAACATCACCAAAGGCAAGGGGAGCAAGGGCAAAAATGAACTATTGGGATTTCATCAAGATCAAAAGCTTTTGCACAGCAAAGGAAACAGTTAACAAAATCAAAAGACAACTGACAGAATGGGAGAAGATATTTGCAAATGACATATCAGATAAAGGACTAGTGTCCAAAATCTATAAAGAACTTAGCAAACTCAACACCCAAAGAACAAATAATCCAATCAAGAAATGGGCAGAGGACATGAACAGACATTTCTGCAAAGAAGACATCCAGATGGCCAACAGACACATGAAAAAGTGCTCCATATCACTCGGCATCAGGGAAATACAAATCAAAACCCCAATGAGATATCACCTCACACCAGTCAGAATGGCTAAAATCAACAAGTCAGGAAATGACAGATGCTGGTGAGGATGCGGAGAAAGGGGAACCCTCCTACACTGTTGGTGGGAATGCAAGCTGGTGCAACCACTCTGGAAAACAGCATGGAGGTTCCTCAAAATGTTGAAAATAGAACTGCCCTATGACCCAGCAATTGCACTACTGGGAATTTACCCTAAAGATACAAATGTAGTGATCCAAAGGGGCACGTGCACTCAAATGCTTATAGCAGCAATGTCCACAATAGCCAAACTATGGAAAGAACCTAGATGTCCATCAACAGATGAATGGATAAAGAAGATGTGGTATATATATACACAATGGAATACTATGCAGCCATCAAAAGAAATGAAATCTTGCCATTTGCGACGACGTGGATGGAACTAGAGCGTATCATGCTTAGCGAAATAAGTCATGCAGAGAAAGACAACTATCATATGATCTCCCTGATATGAAGAAGTGGTGAAGCAACATGGGGGCTTAAGGGGGTAGGAGAAGAATAAATGAAACAAGATGCGATTGGGAGGGAGACAAACCATAAGTGACTCTTAATCTCACAAAACAAACTGAGGGTTGCTGGGGGGAGGGGCGTTGGTAGAAGGGGGGTGGTGGGGTTACGGACTTTGGGGATGGTATGTGCTATGGTGAGTGCTGTGAAGTGTGTAAACCTGGTGATTCACAGACCTGTACCCCTGGGGATAAAGATATATTATATGTTTATAAACAATAAACAATTTTAAAAAAATAATAAATTGTACTTGTATTATAATAATAGTTATAACAAAAACATGGAAGTCTATACATCAAAATATGATTTAATTTAAAATATTATGTAATATACAACAATGACAATTATTAAGAATCTTTTCTAACACTGAAAACATATTTGCCAAGCACTGTTTGTATCTTTATACAAATTCACTCCATTTAATCCCAATTTTATGAAATAGGTACTATTAGTGCCCCATTTTCCAAAAAAATAAACATGAATCAAAGTTGTTAAATAACTTACATGATGTCACACAGCTTGAACTACTATTTGCCTATGTAAGTCTAGAGCTGTGCCGCTAAGGTAACCACCAGCCCCATGCGGCTGTTGAGCATTTGAAATGTAGTGAATCCAAACTGAGATGTTGGGATTTTGAAATTTTGATACAAAATAATGATGCTAAGTATATCATTAATATTTTATATACTAAGCATTGCAGTGATATTACTTTGTATATACTGGGTTCAATAAAACATGTTGCTAAAATTATTTTCACCTACTTCTTTTTCTTTTTAAATGTTGCCACTGGAAATAATAAAATTAGGGATGCCTGGATGGCTTAATCTGTTAAGCATCAGACTCTTGGTTTTGGTTGGATTCAGGATCTCAGCGGTCATGGGATCAAGCCCTGCATCAGTCTCCATGCTCAGTGTGGAGTCCCTTTCCCTTCCCCTACTTGTGCACACACACTCTCTCTCTCTTGTTTTTAAATTAATTTTATTTTCTTTGTGTGTGTTCCAAAATTCATTGTTTATGCACCTCACCCAGTGCTCCATGCAATACATGCCTTTCTTAATACCCACCACCAGGCCCACCCAACCCCCCACACCCCTACCCTCTCTTGATTGCTCACTGTCACTCTAAAACAAAGAAATATTGTATCAACAGGGACAAGACTGGAAGAGACTATGCTGAGTGAAATAAGTCAAGCAGAGAGAGTCAATTATCATATGGTTTCACTTATTTCAGGAGCATAAGAAATAACATGGAGGACATGGGGAGATGGAGAGGAGAAGAGAGTTGGGGGAGATTGGAGGGGGAGATGAACCATGAGAGACTGTGGACTTTGAAAAACAATCTGAGGGTTTTGGAGGGGCAGGGGGTGGGAGGTTGGTTGAGTCTGGTGGTAGGTATTATGGAGGGCACATATTGCATGGAGCACTGGGTGTGGTACATAAACAATGAATTCTGGAACACTGAAAAGAAATTTTAAAAATATAGATTTTTTAATAAAAAGGGTATAAAATGAAAATGGCACATAGGGATCATATTTGTGGCCTACATATTTCCTTGGGACTATACTGGTCTAGCATATATTTTCTTACATCTGTAAATATTAGTGCATCAAATGATGCTTTTGTTTTCTAAATCTTATTTCATTGACATAAAATGAAAGAATAGTTACCAGAAAAGGTGAGATAAAATGAATACAGATAATGGTAGTACTAGTAATTCAGAGTCAGAAAAGAAATATGCATAATGGTTTATATCTGAAAAAATATGAAATTAAACATATTGATTAGAAGATATCAACAATAGGAGTCAGGTACCAATCACAGCTCTGTTACAATACTTAATTTATTCCACTCATCTTCATTGTGACATTTCTTATATGCTAGTCTGATGATCTCATGTAGCTCTCCAATTTAAAATTTATATGAGGTGTTATTTTCTTAACCATATTTGTTATTTTCTTAATTGACTGCATCTTTATACTTACTTACATATTCATTGATGCTTTAAAAAAGTGTTGGGCATTTAGTAGGCATCCATTAACTATTTGTAAGTTTTAAAAGTTGATCCAGAGAGGAAAACATCTAATTTAGGATCATACACAAATCAAGAGCAGTTCTTAAAAATAAACAAATAAATTCTACTCCTTTATGCCTTTCTTCATTTGATAAAGCCTTTTTTCATGTATTCAAAATTTCACAGCAATGTCTTCCTGTAATGTTGTTATACTATTTGCTCACTTAAACCCATATGGGTTTCACTGCCATTCAGAACTGGGCAGAAATCAGCAGCTATGGTCAGGCTAGACCAGGGCCAGCACTCTCTCTGTTTAGGTCACACTAATGGGCTGAAAGCATCTTATAGCTTTCTAAGTCAAATGGCACAAAATAGACCTCCAAGAATTATGACCTGAGTTTGATTTTGGGGCCTTGCTTTAGAGATTGTTTGTCAAGGCAATGAAGATGCTCCCAACTTAGTCTCACTCTAAAGTCCAAATGAAAAGGTCTCTAGGAACTGATGAAATTGTCCAGCTTATACTCTTAGACTATCTATTGCATTAATATTATAAAGGCCATTATGTTTAAGTAAAATTCCTTAGAACTCCATAGCAGTCTAAAGTTTTGAGCCACAGATGACAGTAAGGGGAAAAAAAACACTACTCATGGTTCACTTAGTGTTTATATTATATTATATTTTTCCTCATTATAAAACTAAACTCAAGATAAATATATTTTTACTTGCACAGTGAAACTGAAGCAAACAGGGAAATTATTTAAATTTGTTGTAGAGATGATTGTGTTGTAGCAGAAAAAATTTGAATACATCATAATTGCTGGAGGATACAGTACACATACCTGGCAATATTTAATTCAGGTTAAAATAACATGATTGTTTTGTTTCTTTTTATTCAAATAAAATTAAAAATTAAGATAATTTGCTATTAGAAAAATAAAAATAGAATATGGGTCATCATTTTGATGTTTGAAGACACATGTATTCAATTTATGTTTTACTGAAATGCAAAAGGTAGGTTATATGACACTTAGTAAAACTTTGTCATCTTGTAGATTAATAAACTGAAAGCCAAGAGGGGTGAGATGATCAGTTAAAAGTTACTCGACAAGTAAGCTATAAAGTCAAGGCTAAAATCTATTTCTATTTCTTCTAGTGTTCTTTCAACTGCACCACACTATCATTTCTATTTAGTCTTTTTTAAACTTTGAGGGCATCATTTTAACACTTATAAAGACAACATTTTCAAAATGTTTTCACTGTTTTCATGGTCAAAATACATTCTCAAAATATTTCCATAGGGAGATGGGTGAGAAGGAGAGACACTCTTTCTGTGAAAATAAAGTGTGGAAACATTTTGAAATTGCTGTGAGAACATTTGACTGCCTTAACAGCCTTAAAGAAAACATATATTTTGGCCACAGTGACAAAACCATTTGTTTCCTTTGGAAATGCTTGCTACCAAAATAAAACTTCATTTTTTCATATAGAAGCAAATATTTTCTTCAATAAAATATTTTATATGTTTGTATAAATTACTTTAATACAGATTATGACCACTCTTAATAACATCATTGTATATAGAAGTTGTTTTGTAAATAAATTAGGATCCTTGTACTTTAAAACTTCCCTTACTATACAGATTTAATATTCTTAAGTAGCACCTGTATTGGAAAAAAACATCTACATGAGTGATTAGAAACTCAGTCACCCTGTTAAAGAGCTTGTTCCATACAATGATTATGTCCACACAAGTGAAAACATCTGGAGTAAAAGACAATGTACACATCAAATAGCCAGAGGATAGACTGGCTGATTAAACTTCACATTTCAGGTTACAATTATATTTTCTTGTGGAATTATTCTAAGGATTCCTATCAAATGAGTGCATAAGACATATTAAGAAACTCAATTTGCTTCTATATGGAGTTTCTATCTGATATCTAGGCTGATTTCAAGGTGTTTTATGTAGGCATTTTGGCTAATAGATGTAACTCTAATCCTCCAAATCCAGTCACATGTAATTATGCTAATGAATCCACACATATATTGATTGAATGGACCTGCTTATGTCTACAAAAGATGAGCACAACTCTATTTTAAGAGTCCACTGAGGAGCTAAGGTAGTGGAGTCCTAGGAGGACCCTAGGCTTGCCTTGTCCCTAGAGCACAGCTAGATAATTGTCAAATCATTCTGAACACCTAAAAAATCCATCTAAGGGCTGATAGAACAAACTGTACAATTAGAAGGAGAAAGGAAGCCACATTGTGAAAGATAGGAATGCAGAGATGTGGTTTGGGGAAGAAAGGGATCATACATACTATTAAAGGGAGGGTGTCCTTGGTCACAAAGAGAGGCAAAAGAAAGAAAGAAATACACAGGGGATCACACAAGGAAAACACATCCGCAAAGCCATCAACTTCAAAAATGAGAAGAGTTGATTTTTGTATTTGCAACTATCAGGGCTTAAAAACTACAGTTTTAGAGGTCCATGGCATGGCTGGTGGACCCTAAGGCATTGCATTGTTCCTGTAGACACGGCAAGCAGGTAACCTGGGGGCAGAGGGTGCAATCTGTGGATAACCTGAGATGCACTGGGAGAGATGGTTCCCCCTTCTTCGACTCCATCTGAGAGAGGTGGCATTGCCTCTCCAGGGACAAAGTAGCTGAAGGATGCCATTTCCCTCCCTCACCCTTTGCCCCTCAGCATACGTGGAGAGACACCTCCTGAGGGGAGCTAACCTGGATACTGGCTCTTTAGTGTGCTTTGCTCCAAACCCCATATTCCTGAAGTCTGGTGCAACCACCCTTCTGGGTCAAACCTGCATTAACTGTGGTGTAGTGAGACCCTACCTAGAGAAGACCAGTATAGATCCCCACTACCAGATCCCTAAAACTTTGAGTTTTAAAACTTAGTAGATCTGACTGGGATAGAAGATAAAGCAAGCAACCTAGACACATACAGTGTGAAAACAGTGATCTCAAAAACACCTACAACACGGAGGGGAAATTATTTGCTCTTCTGGGAGGACTTTGCTGACAATAGTGAATACCAACTCCCCTCTCCAGGGACAAAGGAGCTGGCTGGTACCATTTCCCTCCCCTCATATTCAGCATAAACTATCTTCAGTAAACAACACAGAGCCAACGCTAGGTACTTAAATTGCTTTCACCAAGACACAACCCTCTGTACTCTGCTCATACTGCTTTTATTGGGCAAATGTACCTGAAAGCCAGTGCAGTGGGCCCCTCTTCCTGAAGACCAGAAAAAAATGACAAAACACACCAGATTTATTAACCATAGAGTTCTGCAATGTTTCAACTCTACTGGAAATACCGTTTATAACAAGGAGCTCAGAGAACACATAATTAAAACACACCACACTCTGAAAAAGGTCCAAACACTCCCCACTGCAGGCAAGGAGAAACCCTGAAGAGGACTGACCTAAGGAATAGAGCAGCTATAATATAGCAGTAGAGTTCCTGCAGCATACACCAGAGAAACTTCCTAAAGAACAAGGCCAGGACATTTATTAAAAAAAAAAAAAAAAAAAAAAAAAAAAAAAAAACTTTTTTTTTTTTTTTTTAAAATAAAGCCATTACTCTCAGGAGCAGGAAATTTAATTGGCTTTCTTAAGAAACACAAGAATACATAGACCAAGAAAAAAAAATGACAAGATGGAAGAATTCATCTCAAAAGAATGAACAACAAAAGGTTACATACAGAGATCTCGTCAAAACAGATATAAGTAATACATCTGATTTAGGATTTAAAGCAACAATCAAAAGGATACTAGCTAGGGGCACCTGGGAGGCTCAGTGGGTTAAGCCTCTGCCTTTGGCTCAGGTCATGATCTCAGGGTCCTGGGATTGGGTCCTGAA
The DNA here is from genome assembly GCF_020171115.1 of Neogale vison. Classification (NCBI taxonomy): domain Eukaryota; kingdom Metazoa; phylum Chordata; class Mammalia; order Carnivora; family Mustelidae; genus Neogale; species Neogale vison. The sequence continues at coordinate 56,880,031 of NC_058105.1, forward strand.
TTGGGCTCTCTGCTTAGCAGGGAGCCTGCTTTCTCCTCTTTCTCTCTGCCTGCCTCTCTGCTTACTTGTGATCTCTTGCTGTCAAATAAATAAATATTTTCTTTTAAAAAAAGGATACTAGCGGGGCATGAAAAAAGCATAGAAGACATCAGTGAGTCCCTGGCCACAGAGATAAAAGAGCTAAAACCTGCCAGGGTGAAATAAAAAATGCAGTAACTGAGATTCAAAACCAAATGGATGTACTGGCCACACAGATGGAAGAAGCACAGAAACAAATAAGTGATAGAGAAGATAAAATTATGAAAAATATGTACCTGAATAAAATAGAGAAAGAAGAATGACAGATCACAAAAGTTGATTAGGGAATACAGTGATCCCATGAAACATAATAAAATTTGTATCATAAGTGTCCCAGAAGAAGAAGAGAGAAACTGAGGCGGAAGGATTATTTCAAGAAATTATAGCTGAAAAATTCCCTACTGTGAAGAAGAAAACAGACTTCCAAATTGAGAAAGCACAGAGAACTCCCACCAAAATCAAAAAAAGTCAGTCAACACCAAAACATATCAGAGTTAAATTTGCAAAATATTCTGATAAAGAAAACGTTATAAAGGCAGCAAGACAAAAAGTCCCTCACAAGAGAAGACAAACAAGGTTATCAACAGATTTCCCCACAGAAATGTGAAGAAAGTGGCATGAGATATTCAACATGCTGAATGAGGAAAATATGCAGCCAAGAATACTATACCCAGCAGGGCTATCATTCAGAAGAGAAGGAGGGATAAAAGGTTTTTTAGACAAACAGAAACTAAAGGAGTTCAGGTCCACTAAACAAACCCTGCAGGAAATATTAAAGGATAATCTATGAGTAGAAAAAAGCCTAGAAAGGGACAGAAAATCTTCAGAAACAATGACGATACAACCAAATAAAATGGAACTAAATTAATCTCTATCAATAATTACTCTGAATGTAAATGGACTCAATATTCCAATCAAAAGACATAAGGTTACAGAATGAATTAAAAAAAAAAAAAAACAGGGGGCGCCTGGGTGGCTCAGTGGGTTAAAGCCTCTGCCTTCAGCTCGGGTCGTGATCCCAGGGTCCTGGGATCGAGCCCCACATCGGGCTCTCTGCTCAGCAGGGAGCCTGCTTCCTCCTCTCTCTCTCTGCCTACTTGTGATCTCTCTCTGTCAAATAAATAAATAAAAATCTTTTAAAAAAAAAAAAACAGGAAGGAGGGGAAAGATGGCAGAGGACTAGGAGGTCCTATTTCAACCAGTCCCCTGAATTGAGCTAGATATCCACCAGGGCACTCTGAACACACATGAAATCAGCCTGAGATGTAAGATTATGCACTTCTGGATCTCTTTGAGGGCAGTGGATCCTCAGTGGAGAGGGTGAACCTTGCCTGGATTTTGGTTGATATTTTCAACTATACATCCCCTCAACCACCTCTCACCAGACTGATTAGGAGGAGAAACCCCTAAGGAGGAAAAATTCAGACTGTGACCTCTGCCACAGAGCAATTGGATATGGATATAAGCAAGATGTCAGAAATAGAATTCAAGGTAACAATTAACCAGACAATGGCTAAGTTGGAGAAAACCATTAGTAGGACAGAAGTGAGCTGATCTGACAGAACTTAAAAATGCAATCAATGAGATCCAATCTAATCTAAATTACTCTAACAGCTATGTTAAATGAGGCAGAAGATCAAATTAGTGATCTGGAAGACAAACTGATAGGAAAGAAGGATCAGGAGGAGGCCTCGAACAAACACCTTAGAAGACATGAAAACAGAATTAGGGAGACATATGATGCCATAAAACATTCCAACGTCTGAATTATTGGGATCCCTAAGGGGGTGAAAAGAGAGAGAGGACTAGAAGATACAGTTGAACAAATCCTAGATGAAAATTTCCCTAATCTAGGGAATGGAACAGTGTTCATGTTAAGGCAGAGAAGATGCCCCCAAGATCAAAGAGGGTAGAAAGATCTTCAGACATGTAATTGTGAAATTCACCAATCATAAATTCAGAGATGTCTTAAGGGCAGAAGGGCAGAAGAGACTCCTTATGTACAGAAGGAGGACCATCAGAATGACATTGGATCTGTCCACAGAAACCTGAAGAGCCAGAAAAGTCTGGCAAGACATATTAAGGGTACTAAATGTGAAGAATTTGCTGCCAAGAATAATTAATCCAGCAAGGGTGACATTCAGAATGGATGGATAAATAAAGAGCTCCCAAGATGAGCAAGGTTCCAAAGAGTATGTTACCACCAAGCCAGCACTACAAGAAATATTAAGGGGGGGTATACTATAAAAGAAAAAAGACCCCAATAGTGATATAGAACAGAAATTTACAGAGAATCTATGGAAACAAAAACTTCACAGGCAAAAGAATGTCAATAAAAACTTATCTTTCAGTAATCACTCTCAACATTAATGGCCTAAATGCTCCTGTAAAATGGCACAGGGTTGCAGACTGGATAAAATGATAGGACTCATCCATACACTATTTACAAGAGATGTATTTTGAAGCTAAAGATACATCCAGACTGAAAGTGAAGGGGTAGAGAACCATCTTCCATGCCAATGAGCCTCAACAGAAAGTGGAAGCAGTGATTCTCATATCAGATAATTTCGACTGTAGGCTAAAGACTGTACTCATAAACACAGAAGGACACTACATCATTCTTAAAGGGTTTATCAAACAAGAAGATCAAACAATTATAAATATTTGTGCCCTCAACATGGGAGCAGCCAACTACATAAGCCAACTGTTATTCGAAATAGTCATATTGATAAGAATATGTTAATTGTAAGGGATCTTGATATGCCACTGTCAGCAATAGACACATCATCTAAGCAGAAAGTCAAAAAAGAAACAAGAGCTTTGAATGACACATTGGACCAGGTGGATCTCATAGATGTATAAAGAATACGCCATCCTAAAACAACAGAACACTCATTCTTCTTGAGCGCACATGGAACTTTCTCCAGAATAGACCACATACTGGGTAACAAATCAGGGCTAAACTGATACCAAAAGACTGAGGTTATTCACTGCATATTTTCAGACCACTATGTTTTGAAACTGGAACTCAACCACAAGAAAGAGTTTGGAAGGAATTCAAACACTTGGAAGCTAAAGACCATGCTGCTCAAGAATGTTTGATTAACCAGCAAATCAAAGAAGAACTTAAACAATTCACGGAAACCAATGAGAATGAAAACACTTTGATCTTTCCAGGATGCACTCCTGGAAACCAATAATCTTCCAAAACTGAATCAGGAAGAAACTGACAACCTGAATAGACCAATATCTAGTAACAAGATTGAAGCAGTGATCAAAACCTCCCAGAAAACAAGAGTCCCAGACTTGACAGATTCCCTGGGGAATTCTACCAAACATTCAAAGAAGAAATAATACCTATTTTCCTGAAGCTGTTTCAAAACAATAGAAATAGAAGGAAAACTTCCAGACTCTTTCCATGAAGCCATCATTACTTTGATCCCCAAGCCAGGCAAAGACCTCATCAAAAAGGAGAATTTCAACCCAACATCCCTGATGGATACGGAAGCCAAGATTCTCAACAAGATCCTAGCTTATAGGATCCAACAGTACATTAAAATGATTATCCACCATGACCAAATATGATTTCTCCCTGGGATGCAAAGGGGTTCGCAATGCAAGGGTGGTTCACAGATCAATCAATGTGATAGAACCAATCATTAAGAGAATATAGAGAAGAACAACATGATCTGCTCAATAGATACAGAAAAAAACATTTGACAAGATAGAGCATCTGTTCCTGATTAAAACTCTTCAGAGTATAGGGATAGAGGGAACATTCCTCAACTTCATAAAATCCATCTATTAAAAACCCACAGAAAATTTCCTTCTCAATGGGAAGTCCTAAGAGCTTTCCCATTGAGATCAGGAGCATAACAAAGATGCCCACTCTGACCACTGTTGTTCAGCAGAGTACTAGAAGTCCTAGCAACAGCATTCAGACAACCAAAAGAAATAAAAGGTATTCAAATTGACAACAAAGAAGTCAAACTCTCTCTCTTCGCAGATGACATGGTGACTTATGTGGAAAACCAAAAATACTCCACACCCAAATTACTAGAACTCATGCAGCAATGCAGTAATTTGGCAGGATACAAAATCAGTACACAGAATTCAGTTGCTTTCTCATACAATTACAATGAAAATATAGAAAGGGAAATTAGAGAATCAATTCCATTTACAATAGCACCAAGAACCAAAAGATACTTTGGAGTAAACCTAACCAAAGTGGTAAAAGATCCATACTCCAGGGATTACAGAACACTTGTGAAAGAAATTGAAGACAGAAAAAGATGGAAAAACATCCCATGCTCATGGATCTGAGGAATAAACATTGCTAAAATGTCTATGCTGCCCAGAGCAATCTATACTTTCAATTTCATCCTGATCAAAACCACCAGCATTTTTCAGAGAGCTGGAACAAACAATTTAAAAATTTGTATGGAGCCAGAAAAGACCTTGAGTCTCCAAGGAAATTCTGAAAAAGAAAAAAAAAAGCTGGCAGCATCACATTGCCTGATTTCACAGTTTATTATAAAGCTGTGATCACCAAGATAGCATGGTACTGTCACAAAAACAGACACAAAGACCAATGAAACAGAGTAGAGAGCTCAGATATGGACACTCAACTCTATGGTCAAATAAGCTTCAACAAAGAAGGAAAAAAATATCCAGTGGGGGAAAAAAGACAGTCTCTTCAATGGGTGGTACCAGGAAAATAGGGCAGCTATGTATAAAAGAATGAAACTCGACCATCTCTTACACGATACACAAAGATAAACTCAAAATGGATGAAAGACTTCAACATGAGACAGGAATCCATCAAAATCCTAGAGGAGGAATCCATCAAAATCCTAGAGGAGAACATAAACTGTAACCTCTTTGCCATTGATCACAGCAACTTCTTTCAAGACATGTCTCCAAAGGCAAAGGAAAAAAAATCGAAAGTGAACTTTTGGGGCATTATCAAGATAAAACAGTTCTACACAGCAAAGGAAACAGTCAACAAAACAAAAAGGCAACCCATGGAATGGGAGAAGATATTCGCAAATGAAAGTACAGACAAAGGGCTGATATCCAAGATCTATAAAGAACTTCTCAAATTCAATACCCAAAAAGCAGATAATCATGTCAAAAAATGGGCAGATGACATGAACAGACACTTCTCCAAAGAAGTCATACAAATGGCTAGCAGACACATGAAAAGATGTTCATCATCATTAGCCATCAAGGAAATTAAAATCAAAACCACATTGAGATACCATCTTACCAGTTAGAATGGCAAAGAGTAACAAGACAGGAAATAACACGTGTTGGAGAGGATGTGGAGAAAGGGGAACCCTCATACACTGTTGGTGGGAATGCAAGTTGGTGCAACCACTTTGGAAACCAGTGTGGAGGTTCCCCAAAAATTTAAAATAGAGCTAGCCTATGACCCTGCAACTTCACTACTGGGTATTTATCCTAAGTAGTGAAAAGAAGGGCCGACTGTACTTCAATGTTCATAGAAGCAACATACACAATAGCCAAACTGTACAAAGAGATGATATGCCCTTCAACAGACAAATGGATAAAGAAGATGTGATCCATATATACAATGGAATATTACTCAGCCATCAGAAAGGAGGAATATCCAACTTTTGCATCCACACAGATGGGACTGGAGGAGATTATGCTCAGTGAAATAAGTCAAGCAGAAAAAGTCAATCATCCTATGGTTTCACTTACCTCTGGAACATAAGGAGTAACATGGAGGACATTAGGAGAAGGAAAGGAAAAGTGAAGGGGGGGAGTCGGAGTGGTAGATGAACCATAAGAGATTGTGGACTCAGAGAAAAAAAAACTCAGGGTTTTAAGGGAGGGAGGAGGGGGATAGGTGAGGCTAGTGGTGGGTATTAAGAAGGGCAAGTATTGGGGCGCCTGGGTGGCTCAGTGGGTTGGGGCCTCTGCCTTCAGCTCAGGTCATGATCCCAGGGTCCTGGGATCAAGTCCCACATCAGGCTCTCTGCTCTGCGGGGAGCCTGCTTCCTCCTCTCTCTCTCTCTCTGTCTGCTTGTGATCTCTGTCTGTCAAATATATTAAAAAAAAAAAAAGAACCTGGATCTTTAAAAAAAAAAAAAAAAAGAAGGGCAAGTATTGCATGGAGCACTGGCTGGTATACATAAACAATGAATGTTGAAACACTAGATCAAAAACTAATGATGTATGTTGACTAATATAACAATAATTTTTTTAAAAAAACCACTAGATTGACTTATATGTTAATTACAAGAGAGTTAGTTTTGATTTAAGGACACCTGCAGATTGAAAGTGAGGGGGTGTAAAACAATTTACCATGCAGATAGACATTAAAAGAAAGTCTGACTTTCCATATTTATGTCAGAGAAACTAGATTTTCAACCAAAGACTGTAACAAAAGATCAAGAAGGTTACTACGTCATAATAAAGTCATCTATTAGACAAGAAGATCTAACAATTGTAAATATTTATACCCCTAACTTAAGAGCACCCAAATATGTAAAACAATGATAAACATAAAGGATTTCATTGATAATAATACAATCACAGTAGGAGACTTCAACACCACACTTACAGCAAATACACATATCATCTAAGCAGAAAATCAATGAGGAAACACAATCTTTGAATGCAATACTGGACCAGACAGACTTTAGAGATGTATTCAGAACATTTCATCCTAAAACAGAAGAATATATATTCTTCTAGAGTGCACATGGAACATTGTCTATAACAGATCATGTACTGTGTCACAAATGAGGACTCAATAAATACAAACAAACTGGGATCATGCCATGCATGTTTTCTGACTTGAAGTATACCACAATAAAAAATTGGAAAAACCACAAATACATGGAGGTTAAAGAACATCTTAGCAAAAAAGGAATGGGTTAACCAGAAAATTAAAGAAATAAATGAAATAAATGGAAAAATGATAACAAAAATATGACATTGCAGAAACTTTGAGATGAAGTAAAAGCAGGCATAAGAAGGAAATAAATAGCAATAAAAACCTACATCAGAAAGCAAGAAAAGTCTCAAATACATAACCTAGCCCTATACCTAAAGGAGCTAGAAAAAAACAAATGAAGAATAAAGTCAAAAGGGGAAATAATAAATATTAGAGCAGAAATAAAAGAAAAAGAAACAAAAAACCCAGCAGAACATAACAAAGAAACTTAGAGCTGGTTCTTTGAAAGAATTAATAAAGTTGATAAAACTCTAGCAAGGCTTATGAAAAAGAAAAGACAAGGCACCCAAATAAATAAAGAGGTAAAGGATCTATACTTGAGGAACTATAGAACACTCATGAAAGAAATTGAAGAAGACACAAAAAGATGGAAGACCATTCCATGGTCTTGGATCGGAAGAATAAACATTGTTAAAATGTCTATACTGCCTAGAGCAATCTATACTTTTCATGCCATTCCGATCAAAATTCCACCGGCATTCTTCAAAGAGCTGGAGGAAATAATCCTAAAATTTGTATGGAATCAGAAGAGACCCCGAATCGCTAAGGAAATGTTGAAAAACAAAAATAAAGCTGGCGGCATCACCTTACCTGATTTCAAGCTTTATTACAAAGCTGTGATCACCAAGACAGCATGGTACTGGCATAAAAACAGACACATAGACCAGTGGAACAGAGTAGAGAGCCCTGATATGGACCCTCAACTCTATGGTCAATTAATCTTCGACAAAACAGGAAAAAATATACAGTGGAAAAAAGACAGTCTCTTCAATAAATGGTGCTGGGAAAACTGGACAGCTATATGTAGAAGAATGAAACTCGACCATTCTCTTACACCGTACACAAAGATCAACTCAAAATGGATAAAAGACCTCAACGTGAGACAGGAATCCATCAGAATCTTAGAGGAGAACATAGGCAGTAATCTCTTTGATATCAGCCACAGCAACTTCTTTCAAGATACGTCTCCAAAGGCAAAGGAAACAAAAGCGAAAATAAACTTCTGGGACTTCATCAAAATCAAAAGCTTCTGCACAGCAAAGGAAACAGTCAAAAAAACAAAGAGGCAACCCACGGAATGGGAGAAGATATTTGCAAATGACAGTACAGACAAAAGGTTGATATCCAGGATCTATAATGAACTCCTCAAACTCAACCCAAACGAAACAGACAAACACATCAAAAAATGGGCAGAAGATATGAACAGACACTTCTCCAATCAAGAAATACAAATGGCTATCAGACACATGAAAAAATGCTCATCATCATTAGCCCTCAGGGAGATTCAAATTAAAACCACATTGAGATATCACGTTACACCAGTTAGAATGGCCACAATTAACAAAACAGGAAACAACATGTGTTGGAGAGGATGTGGAGAAAGGGGAACCCTCTTACACTGTTGGTGGGAATGCAAGTTGGTGCAGCCTCTTTGGAGAACAGTGTGGAGATTCCTCAAGAAATTAAAAATAGAGCTTCCCTACGACCCTGCAATTGCACTCCTGGGTATTTACCCCAAAGACACAGATGTCGTGAAAAGAAGGGCCATCTGTACCCCAATGCTTATAGCAGCAATGGCCACAGTCGCCAAACTATGGAAAGAACCAAGATGCCCTTCAACGGATGAATGGATAAGGAAGATGTGGTCCATATACACTATGGAGTATTATGCCTCCATCAGAAAGGACGAATATCCAACTTTTGTAGCAACATGGACGGGACTGGAAGAGATTATGCTGAGTGAAATAAGTCAAGCAGAGAGAGTCAATTATCATATGGTTTCACTCATTTGTGGAGCATAACCAATAGCATGGAGGACAAGGGGCGTTAGAGAGGAGTAGGGAATTTGGGTAAATTGGAAGGGGAAGTGAACCATGAGAGACTATGGATTCTGAAAAACAGTCTGAGGGGTTTGAAGTGGTGGGGGTGTGGGATGTTGGGGTACCAGGTGGTGGGTATTATAGAGGGCACAGCTTGCATGGAGCACTGGGTGTGGTGAAAAAATAATGAATACTGTTTTTCTGAAAATAAATAAATTGGAAAAAAAATAAAATAAAATGATGACTGAAAGAGGAGGCATGACCAACACCAAAAATATAAACAATTATAAGAGTATATCATGAAAATTAGTGCCAAAAAACTGTGCAATCTAGAAAAAAATGGATAAATTCCTGAAACATACAAACTACCAAAACTGGAACAGAAAGAAATATAAAACATGATCAAACTGATAACAAGTAAAGAAATTGAATCTGTAATCTAAAATCTGCCAACAAAAAAGTCCAGCACCAGAGGGTTACCCTGGGGAATTCTATCAAAGAGTTTAAGAATTAATAACTATTCTTATCAAACTGTTCCAAAAAGTAGAAATGGGAAGAAAATTTCCAAACTCATTTGATGTCAAAAGACCCACCCATAGAAAAGAGAATTTCTTAAGAATATCCTTCAAAACAGGGATGCAAACATTCTTAACAAATTACTAACAAATTGAATCCAATAGTACATGAAAAAAATCATTCACTTCAATCAAGTGAGATTTATTGCTGTGCTACAAGGGTGGTTCAATATTTGGAAATCAATCAATTTCATACACCACATTAATAAAAGAAAAGATAGAAACCATATGATCCTCTCAATAGATGCAGGAAAAGCATTTGACAATATACTGCAACCATTCTTGATAAAGACCCTCAACAAAGTAGGGATAGAGGGAATATACCTCAACATCATAAAGGTCATATACCAAAGACACACAACGAATACAACTCTCAATGGGGAAGAACTGAGAGCTTTCCCTCTAGTCAGGAGCAAGATAGGGATGTCCACTCTCACCACTGTTATTTAACGTACTGGTAGAAATCTTCATCTCAGCAATCAAACAAAAAGAAATAAAAGCAACGAAATCTGTAAGGAAGAATTCAATCTATTAGTATGTACAGATAACCTGAAATTCTATATAGAAAAACCAAAATAGAGAGAGACAAGATGGCGGGGAAGTAGGAGGAGGTGCCATTTCAACCTGTAACCTAAAGTGAGATGATTACCTACCAAAGAACTCCAATCACCCATGAAATCAGCCTGAGATCAGAATTATACATGTCTGGATCTCTACAGGGGCAGAAGATGCCAGTGGGCAGGTAAAGCAAAGTGGGAACGTCGGACTTATATCGGAAGATAAACAAAAGGGGGAAGGGGCCGCCAGAGGCGACCCATTGGAAAGTAATACCCCTAATACGAGAGTGCATCTGGGGACCAGCATTAACTTGGAGACTGGTTCAAAGCACTCCAAAAGAGCAAAGGATCATGGGGCAGGGTAAGTTGTGGGAATTGGGGCAGCTAGAAACAGGGGCTTAAGTCCCCAGACCCAAGGCAGCCTCCCCTGGTGCTGAGCCAGAAAGAGTGCAGCTGAGAAACCAGGTCTTGGTCCCTGAGTTGCCAATGTGCCCAAGATTGCAGGGGTCTGGCTCTTGTGAGGGGCTGGGAGCCATGCCAGACAGCAGAAGGCCGAGCCCTGCTACAGAGCCTGAGACACGTGCGCCATTACCCTCCCTGAGATAGGTGCACAAAGGCCCACCCGGTGTTCTTAGACCCGCACCATTGTTGTAGAGCCTGAGACACGTGCCACAAACTCTCCCCTGAGAGAGGTGCGTGAAGGCCCAGCCAGGTACTTTCGGACCTGCACCCTGCTCTCAGAACCTTAGACGTGACACGAGCCACAGGCTCCCCTGAGAGAGGTGTGTGCAAGCCAGGTGCTCTTAGACCCAGAAAGACCAGGCACTCCCAGCAAGGGCCAGCGGGAAAATCTCCGTGTGCAATTGCTGCTTGAAACCTCTTCGGTGGTCTGGAGCTGCCCAGACAGCCGCCACTGCCAAGGTTTTGGATGCAAGCAGAAGATCCAATATCCTCAGGGACCGCGACTTGGAACCTGCTATGCCAGCGGCCAAGGGGGAATTTATATGGGCTCTGCAACACCCACAGAGGAACAGACTGAGGCTTCTCTCTGAGAGGGAGGTCAGGGTGCAGTTTGCTTTCCTCTAATCCTACAAAACCATCAAAAGCGGTCAAGGCGAGAGAAAAAAAAAAAAAAAAGTGAACAAACATAAAAACCTCCAGAGAACAAAAGTCTGAAAAAACCGATTTCCTTAGAGCCCACCCCCTTGAGGGAGGCGGGATGACTTAACTCAGGGAACATCACTGACTGAAAACCCACATGGCAGGCCCCTCCCCCAGAAAACCAACCAGGAAAGAAAAAAAAAGACTACAAGAAAACAACCACCACTACTTCATAGAACAACTTTTATTTTTAATTTGTTCCCACTATTCTGGCTCATTTTTTATATAGATAATTGTTAACCTTTTTACCATCACAGTGAGCATTCCAGTACATCAAATTCCATAATAACCTTCTAACCTGAACTTTTTGATACATACACCTGTGTTTTTCTTTTGCATTTCTATTTTTTAAATTTAATTCTTTTTAATTTTAGTTTAGTTTAGTCTAGTTTATTCCTTTTTGTTTTTATTTTCTAATATTCATAGAGAGTTAAACTTCAAAGTAATCCTATTTCCCCAATCAATACTACCCCTATAGGTAAACCAATTTTTAATCTCCCTTTATCTGAGGAAAGTTGTGTCCTTTAACAAAGATATCAGGACATCCAGGAAAAATCAAAACAACCTTCCTCACCCACACTGAGAATTTATAACCACTCCCCCATCTTTTTCTTTCACCAGTGTTTCTGTGTTTTTGTGTTTGTCCTGATAGTATATACATCTTACAATTGGGTTTCTTTTGATGAGGTTCTTCCTTTATTTGCGTATATATATATATATTTTTTTTGTTATATACATTTATCAGTCTTTTTGTTTGTTTTTGTTTGTATACTTCATAAATATTACCTTGGGGTCCCTTTGGGCTGAACCTTCTCTTATCTTCCCTTTCTTTCCTGTCTCTCTCTCTCTTTTTTTTCCCCTCTTTTTCTTTTCTTTTGTCTCTCATTTAGGTGGGGAATCCTGATCGCTCAGTAGTGTTCCAGGGTACACCTTGACTGCAATATGGTTGATGCATCCAGCTACATCTGTTCAGTCATCTCTCACCAAATGACTAGGAGAAGGAATGCCCAAAAGAAGAAAAATACAGAGGATTGACCTTCTGCAACAGAGCTAACGGCTATTGACATAGACAATATGTCGGAAAGAAAATTCAGGCTAACAATTATCCAGGCAATAGCTAGGTTGGAAAAAGCCATGGATGACCAAACAGAATTGATTAGGGTCGAGCTGAAAGTGACCAGACAGGATGTTCACAATGTTAGGGCAGAGCTAAAACTACCAGGGATGAGATTCACAATGCTCTCAATGAGTTCAATCTAAACTAAATTCTCTCAAAGCTAGGAAAACTGAGATAGAAGATAGAATTACTGATCTGGAGGACAAACAGAGAGAGGAAGGATCAGGAGAAAGCCAGGAACAAACAGCTTAGATCCCACGAAAACAGAATCAGAAAAATAAATGATGCCCTGAAATGTTCCAACATCAGAATTATTGGAATCCCTGAAGGGGAGGAGAAAGAAAGAAGTCTAGAAGATATAGTGGAACATGTCCTTCATGAAAATTTTCCCAGTCTCACGAATGGAACCAGCGTTCATATACTAGAGGCAGAACAGTCTCCGCCCAAGATTATAGATTACAAAAAAACATCAAGGCACCTGATAGTCAAAGTGAGGAATCATAATTGTAGATATAATCTCCTGAAATCCGCTAGGACAAGGAGGCTCCTTACTTACAGAGGAAAGTCCATCAGAATAACGTCAGACTTACCCACAGAGACCTGGCAAGCCAGAAAGGGCTGGCAAGATATATTCAGGGCACTAAATGAGAAGAACATGCAGCCAAGAATACTTTATCCAGCAAGACTGACATTCAAAATGGATGGGGAGATAAAGAGTTTCCAAGACCGGCAAGGCTTAAAAGACTGTGCAACCACCAAGCCAACACTGCAGGAAATATTAAGGGGGTTCTATAAAAGAGAAAAAATCCTAAGAATAGCATTGACAGAAATATAGAGACAATATACAGAAAGAAAGACTTGAAAGGTAACAAGATGTCAATAAAAACGTATCTATCAATAATCACTCTCAATGTAATTGCCTAAATACACCCATAAAATGGCACAGGGTTGCAGATTGGATAAAATGACAGGATCCATCCATATGTTGTCTACAAGAGACCCATTCTGAACCTAAAGATACACCCAAACTGAAAGTAAAGGGAAGGAGAAGCATCTTTCATGCCAATGGGACATAAAGAAGGCTGGGGTAGAGATTCTCATGTCAGATAAATTAGACTTTAAACTAAAGACTGTAGTCAGAGATACAGAAGAACACTACATCATTCTTAAAGGGACTATCCACCAAGATGATCTAACAATTGTAAATATCTATGCCCCTAATATGGGAGCAGCCAATTACATAAGAAAACTGTTAATCAAGATAAAGAGTTATACTGATATGAATACATTAATAGTAGGAGATCTTAACATGCCTCTCTCAGAAATAGACAGATTATCAAAGCAGAAAATCAATAAAGAAACAAGAGCATTGAATGACACATTGGACCAGATGGACCTCATAGATATATACAGAACATTCCACCCTAAAACAACAAAATACTCATTTTTCTCAAGTGTACATGGAACCTTCTCAAGAATATACCACATACGGGTGACAAATCAGGACGGAACCAAAACCAAAAGACTGAGATTATTCCCTGCATATTCTCAGATCACAATGCTTTGAAACTGGAGCTCAATCACAAAGAAAAGTTCAGAAGGGACTCAAACACCTGGAAGCTAAAGGCCACCTTGCTTAAGAACGCATGGATCAACCAGGAGATCAAAGAAGAACTGAAACAATTCATGGAAACCAATGATAATGAAGACATTTCACTCGAAAACCTATGGGATACAACAAAGCCGGTCCTAAGGGGGAAACACACAGCCATCCAAGCCTCCCTCAAAAAAATTAAAAAATCCAGAACACAGCAGCTGTCTCTACACCTTAAAGAACTGTAGAATCAACAACAAATCAAACCAACTCAATACATAAGAAGGGAAATCATCAAGATTAGAGCTGAGATCAATGAGGTAGAAACCAGAGATACAGTAATATGTATCAATGGAATTAGAAGCTGGTTTTTTTGAAAGAATCAATATGATTGATAAAACATTGGCCGCAGTAATCCAAAAGAAAAGAGAGAAAGCCCAAATTAATAAAATTATGAATGAAAAGGGAGAGATCACAACTAATACCAAGGAAGTAGAAACAATCATCAGAAGTTATTATCAACAGTAATATGCCAATAAGCTAAGCAACCTAGATGAAATGGATGCATTCCTGGAACATATAAACTCCCAAAATTGAACCAGGAAGAAATTGACAAGCTGAATAGATGGATATCTAGTAACGACATTGAAGCAGTGATCAAAAACATTCCAAAAAATAAGAGCCCAGGACCTGATGGATTCCCTGGGGAATTCTACCAAACTTTCAAAGAAGAAATAACACCTATTCTCCTGAAGCTGTTTCAAAAAATTGAAGCAGAAGGAAAACTTCCTGACTCTTTCTATGAAGCCAGCATTTCCCTGATCCCCAAACCAGGCAAAGACCCCACGAAAAAGGAGAATTTCAGGCCAGTATCACTGATGAATATGGATGCTAAGATTCTCAATAAGATCATAGCAAACGGGATCCAACAGCACACTAAAAAGATTATCCACCATGACCAGGTGGCATTTATTCCTGGGCTGCAGAGATGGTTGAACATTCGCAAATCAATCGATGTGGCAAAAAAAATAATAAAGAAGAGAGAAGAACCACATGGTCCTCTCAATTGATGCAGAAAAAGCATGTGACAAAATCCAGCGTCTGTTCCTGATTAAAACGATTCAAAGTATAGGGATAGAGGGAACATTCCTGAACTTCATAAAATCTACCTATGAAAGACCCACAGCAAATATCATCGCAATGGGAAAAAGCTTGAAGCCTTCCCGTTGAGATCAGGAACAAGACAAGGATGCCCACTCTCACCACTCCTGTTTAACATAGTATTAGAAGTCCTAGCAACAGCAATCAGACAACAAAGAGAAATAAAAAGTATTCGAATTGGCAATGAAGAAGTCAAACTCTCTCTCTTTGCAGATGACATGATTCTTTATATGGAAAACCCAAAAGACTCCACCCCCAAACTACTAGAACTCATACAGCAATTCAGCAACGTGGCAGGATACAAAGTCAATGTACAGAAATCAGTGGATTTCTTATACACTAACAATGAAAATACAGAAAGGGAAATTAGAGAATCAATTCCATTTACTATAGCACCAAGAACCATAAGATACCTGGGAATAAACCCAACCAACGAGGTAAAGGATCTGTACGTGGAGAACTAAAAAACACTCATGAAAGAAATCAAAGAAGACACAAAAAGATGGAATACCATTCCATGCTCTTGGATCAGAAGAATAAACATTGTTAAAATGTCTATACTGCCTAGAACAATCTATACTTTTAATGCCATTCCGATCAATATTCCACCGGTATTTTTCAATGAGCTGGAGCAAATAATCCTAAAATTTGTATGGAATCAGAAGAGACCCCGAATTGCTAAGAAATGTTGAAAAACAAAGATAAAACTGGGGGCATCACGTTACCTGATTTCAAGCTTTATTACAAAGCTGTGATCACCAAGACAGCATGGTACTGGCATAAAAACAGACACATAGACCAGTGGAACAGAGTAGAGAGCCCAGATAGGGATCCTCAACTCTATGGGCAAATAATCTTCAACAAAACAGGAAAAAATATACAGTGGAAAAAAGACAGTCTCTTCAATAAATGGTGCTGGGAAAACTGGACAGCTATATGTAGAAGAATGAAACTCGACCATTCTCTTACACCGTACACAAAGATCAACTCAAAATGGATAAAAGACCTCAATGTGAAACATCAGAATCCTAGAGGAGAACATAGGCAGTAATCTCTTTGATATCAACCACAGCAACTTCTTTCAAGATACGTCTCCAAAGGCAAAGGAAACAAAAGCGAAAATAAACTTCTGGGACTTCATCAAGATCAAAAGTTTCTGCACAGCAAAGGAAACAATCAAGAAAACAAAGAGGCAACCCACAGAATGGGAGAAGATATTTGCAAAAGACAGTACAGACAAAAGGTTGATATCCAGGATCTATAATGAACTTCTCAAACTCAACACACACAAAACACATAATCATATCAAAAAATGGGCAGAAGATATGAACAGGCACTCTCCAGTGAAGACATACAAATGGCTATCAGACACATGAAAAAATGTTCATCATCACTAGCCATCAGGGAGATTCAAATTAAAACCACACTGAGATACCAACTTACAGCAGTTAGAATGGCCAAAATTAGCAAGACAGGAAACAACATGTGTTGGAGGGGATGTGGAGAAAGGGGAACCCTCTTACACTGTTGGTGGGAATGCAAGTTGGTGCAGTCTCTTTGGAGAACAGTGTGGAGATTCCTCAAGAAATTAAAAATAGAGCTTCCCTATGACTCTGCAATTGCACTCCTGGGTATTTACCCCAAAGATACAGATGTCATGAAAAGAAGGTCCATCTGTATCCCAATGCTTATAGCAGCAATGGCCACGGTTGCCAAACTGTGGAAAGAACCAAGATGCCCTTCAACGGACGAATGGATAAGGAAGATGTGGTCCATATACACTATGGAGTATTATGCCTCCATCAGAAAGGATGAATACCGAACTTTTGTGGCAACATGGATGGGACTGGAAGGGATTATGCTGAGTGAAGTAAGTCAAGCAGAGAGAGTCAATTATCATATGGTTTCACTTATTTGTGGAGCATAACAAATATCATGGAGGACAAGGGGAGTTAGAGAGGAGAAGGGAGGTGGGGGAAATTGGAAGAGGAGGTGAATCATGAGAGACTATGGACTCTGAAAAACAATCTGAGGGGTTTGAAGCAGTGAAGGGTGGGAGGTTGGGGGAACCAGGTGGTGGGTATTAGAGAGGGAACAGATTCCATGGAGCACTAGTGTGTCTCAAAAATAATGAATACTCTTATGCTGATAGTTAATTAATTAAGAAAAAAAGAAAAGAAAACCCAAAATATCACCAAAAAACTGCTAGAACTGATACATGACCTCAGTAAAGTTGCAGGATACAAAATCAACATATAGAAATCTGTTGCATACTTGGTGTATAGTAACACCAAGAATGAAACAGCAGAAGGGGAACATAAGAAAACGGTCCCATTCTCAATTGCACCAAAACCAGTAAATTACCTAGGTATGAACCTGACCAAATAGGTCAAATACCTATACTCAGAAAACTATAAAAACACTAATGAAAAAAATTGAAAGAGGCCCAAAGAAATGGAAAGATATTCCATGCTTATAGATTGGAAGAACAAATAATTTCAAAATGTCTATACTACCCAAAACAAGTATACAGTTAATGCAGCCCTAAGAAATCACAAGCAGCATTTGTCACAGAAGTAAAACAATCAATCTTAAAATTTATATGGAACCACAAAAGACTCTGAAGAGCCAAAGCAACCTAGAAGGAGAAAAGCAAAGTTGGAGGCCTTGGAATTTCAGACATCAAGTCATGAAGCTGTGGTGACCCAAACAATATGGTACTAACACAAAATTAGACACATAGATCAATATAACAAAATAGAAATACCAGATATGAACTCACAACAAATTGGCCAGTTAATTTTCAACAACGTAGGAAAAGAATAAAGAGTCTCATGAATAGTAGTTTTGGGAAAACTGCACAGCAAGATGTGAAATAATGAAACCAGACCACTTTTTTACAACAAACACAAAAATAAATTCAAAATGCATTAAAGACCTAATTATCATTCCTGAAACCACTATAATCCTAGAGGAGAACACCGGCAGTAACCTCTTTGACATTGGCCACAGCAACTTCTTTTTAGATATGTCTCCTGTGGCAAGGGAAATGAAAGCTAAAATAAACTAATGGAACTTCACCAAAATAAAAAATTCTTTGCATAGTAAAGGAAATAATCAATAAAACTACAAGGCAACCTATGTAATGAGAGAAGATATTTGCACATATCATATCTGATAGAGGGTTAATATCCAAAATATGCACAGAACTTATAAAACTCAACACCAAGTAAACAAATAATCCAATTAGTAATGGGCAGAAAGCATGAATAGACATTTTTACAAAGAAGACATACAGACAGCCAACAGACCTTGAAAAAATGTTCAACATCACTAATCAGGGAAATACAAATTCGAACTACAGTCAGATATCACCTCACATCTGTCAGAATGGCCAAAATCAACAACACAAGAAACATCAGGTGCTGACAAAGATATGGAAAAAGAGAACCCTCTTGCATTGGTGGGAATGTGAACTGGCACAGTCATTCAGGAAAACAGTTATGGAGGCTCATCAGAAAGTTAAAAATAGAACTACCCTATGAGCCAACAATTTCACTTCTAAGTATTTACCCAGAGATTACAAAAATACTGATTCAAAGGGATATATGCACCTTACTATTTATAGCAGCATTATATATACAATATCCAAATTATGATAAAAGCCCAAATGTCCACCAACTGATGAATGGATAAAGAAGTGTGTGTGTGTGTGTGTGTGTGTGTGTGTGTGTGTAGTGTGTATGTGTGTTTGTATGTGTAGAAATTTTGCCATTTTCAATGACATAGATGGAATTAGAGAGTATTATGCTAAGTGAAATAAGTCAGAAAAACAAATACAATATGATTTCATTCATATGTGGAATTTAAGAAACAAAGCAAACAAGCAAAGGGAAGAAAAATTAGAAAGAAAGTAATGGATTCTTAATTATAGCAAACAATTTGATGTTTACTAGATGAGAGGTGGGTGGGAGAATGACTTAAATAGGTAATGGGATTAAGGAGTACACTTGTAAGCACCAGGTGTTGTATGGAAGGGTTTTATCACTATATTATATACATGAAACCAATATTACCTGTAGGTTAATAAACAGGAATTAAGAAAAAACTTGACAAACAAAGCAATATGGAAGCCACCCCTATGTCCATCAGTAGATGAATAGAGTAAGAAGAATTGTATATATATATATGATGGAATATTGGTAAGCCATGAAAAAGAATGAAATCTTACCACTTATTACAACACGAATGGACCTAGAGGATATAAAACTAAGTAAAATAAGTCAATCAGAGACAAATGCCATATGGTTTCACTTATAAGTGTCAAGAATCAAAACAAATGTACAAATAAGTAAAAAGAGAGACAAACAAACAACAACAACAACAAAACCCAAAGTTTAAAATATAGAGAACAAACTGGTGGTTGCCAGAAGGGAGGTAGGAGAGGATGGGTTAAGTAGACAAAGGGGATTAAGACTATACTTATCTTTTTTTTTTTAGATTTTATTTATTTATTTGATAGATCACAAGTAGGCAGAGAGGCAGGCAGAGAGAGAGGAGGAAGCAGGATCCCCACTGAGCAGAGAGCCCGATGCAGGGCTCGATTCCAGGACCCTGGGATCATGACCTGAGCCGAAGGCAGAGGCTTTAACCCACTGAGTCACCCAGGTGCCCCATGACTATACTTATCTTGATGAGCACTAAGAAATATAGAATTATTGAATCATTATGTTGTATACTTGAATCTAATGTGACACTGTATGTTAATTATACTCCAATTTTTAAAAGTACATGTTAAAATTTGGCATCCATACATTCTGGTCCGTACAGAGAAGAAATTAGAAAATTTTAGTCTCACAATTTTCCAAGACAGCTCTTCACTATTCCTCCCATTTCAGATCTCGGTTAAGGAAGAGCTTTATTCCATTGTATAGCCCTTTACTATAAGTTTTGTTACTGTTGCTGGATGATTAAAAGGAAAGAATAATACTGACAAATTAACAACTGTTATATGTCAAGCATTATGCTAGGGTTTACATCAATTTCATTTAATTCTCTGAATAGTTCCATAGCTATTATCCTTATTTTAAGATGAGAAATTAAGCCTTAGAAAGGCTTATTTGCTGAAGGCCAGCCAGCAGGTCCAGACTTATAGCCCTCATCTGTCTGACTCTAAATCTACTCTATAGTATGCATATATTTCTCTATCTAGTTTAAGACAAATGACTTTTCCTTCCTTAATTTCTATAAATAGAAGAGCACATCCTCAGAGTTGAAGAAATAAACTCAACCATAACAGAACAAAATAGGCAAGAGACTAAAGGGAAAATTGTTCATAGTAACTTCATTTGGGGCTTGAAACATTTTATATCTCCATGATTTACCAAACTTGGATGAAGGCAATTCAGACAAAGGGAGCTAGGACTTCACTCTAGAAGTAATTTTTAAGTTACATGAAAGATACCAAATAAGTGGCCTAAAAGTTCACAACTATGAGCTTAGCACAAATAAAAGGAAAGGGGAGATGATTAAAAAGCAAAGACTGTAATAGAAGAAAACTAAGGAAAAGTGGAACCAGTTCAGAGGGAATCAGTGAAGTCTATGGAAGAAAGGAGCCCTTAGCCAGGTCTCAGATTGGGTGGGACCCAGACAAGAAGATACATGACAGACACATTCCGGACTAAATCATGGAGGTGGAAATGAAGCTGTCTTGGGATCAGAGAAGATATAGGCCTGCCTGTTAAAAATGAGGTGATAATGGGAACAGTGGAAATAAATAACAGTAAGTTTCATAGGGCCTTATAAGTGCCAGACACACTTCTAAGTGCTTTATATTAACTCACCTCATTCTAGCAAAAATCCTGAAGCTTAGGCACTGTTAAACAATCTGCCCAAAATCACACAAATCACACAACAGGTAGGGACACAACTGAGATTTAGAACCCATAAAGCATGATTCCAAAGTTTACTAACCACTACAATGAACTACTACAATGATACATTAGAAGATACATAGAAAATACATTAGAAGAAATATATATTCAAGTGAAGAGGTATAGGTAGTCATTTTTTATGTAGTCAAAAATTGAGCTTTACAATGTAAGTTATGAAGAAGCAAATATATGGGAAATACAAGTAATACTAAGCAAAGCCTGTAACTGGTCAAGATAGTTATATATATATATATATATATATATATATATATATATCTTATGGGCAATGTGATTTACTATAAACTATAAATAATTTCAAATACATTTTAGAAGAATTAACAGTATTTACAGAACACTTTAAGTATATCTATTGAATTTATGTTGTTAATTTATAATCTGTTCACATAAATTAAGTGGAAGAAGTATTCATAAATTTAAAAGATTTTTAATTAGCTTCTTTTTATCCTAATCTGCATATTACATAAGGTTTAAAATACTATTCTCAAACAGAAGTCATAACTACTTACACAAATAGCTACATCTATACACACTACATATTTAAGAGCAAAAGGGGATTGCTTTATCTCCATCAACTCTATTTTAGCTATTTTGAAGGTAATAATATGTAGAATGTCATATACAATATTAAAGTTTCAACAATATGGGCTAAGAAATGTGATTTACAGTTAACCATTGTTCAACATGGCATACTAAAATATATGGTTTTATCTGAAATATGTTTAAAAATGTTGCTTAAAGTTTAAGACATAAATTTTCAAACCACATATATTTTCTCTATCATATATGACAAAGTGCAGACATTGTAATATAGCAGTAGTATTTTTATAATTAAAGATAAATGTCTTTCTTCTTTAAGTACATTGATTTTTCCATTAAACAATGAACACTTATTAGGGAAATGTGAATGATGTGCATAAAATTATGATTTAAACCTTCCCCCACTTCTTACTAAAGATAGCAGCCAAAAACTGGAAAAAGTCAGGGTACCTTTAAGGATATTTAATTAAAATCTAATCCCACATTCTTAAAAGCTCACATAAATTAAGCTGTCATTCAGGAGATTTATGCATTCACATTTACATATTACATACAATCCATCAATTACTCACGTTTGAAAGCAATGCCTTTCCCAGGGTGCTGAACTGCCAACAGTTCCAACAGGCACAAGCAACCCACAAAACCATACCAACTGGTACCTTGGAGAAAGCTATTTCCATTTGGCTTTTCGTTCGCACATTCAGAGTTCCAAGCATGCTTAGAAAACAATGACTATGGACTCTGAAAAACAATCTGAGGGGTTTGAAGTGGCGGGGGTTGGGAGGTTGGGGTACCAGGTGGTGGGTATTATAGAGGGCACGGCTTGCATGGAGCACTGGGTGTGGTGAAAAAATAATGAATACCTTTTATTTCTCTCTGTTGTCTGATTGCTGTTGCTAGGACTTCTAATACTATGTTGAACAAGAGTGGTGAAAGTGGGCATCCTTTTCTTGTTCCTGATCTCAATGGGAAGGCTGCAAGCTTTTTCCCATTGAGGATGATATTTGCTGTGGGTCTTTCATAGATAGATTTGATGAGGTTCAGGAATGTTCCCTCTATCCCTATACTTTGAAGCGTTTTAATCAGGAATGGATGTTGGATTTTGTCAAATGCTTTTTCTGTATCAATTGAGAGGACCATGTGGTTCTTCTCTCTTCTCATATTAATTTGTTGTATCACATTGATTGATTTGCGAATGTTGAACCATCCTTGTAGCCCAGAGATGAATCCCACCTGATCATGGTGGATAATATTTTTAATATGCTGTTGGATCCTGTTGGCTAGGATCTTGTTGAGAATCTTAGCATCCATATTCATCAGTGATATTGGTCTGAAATTCTCCTTTTTGGTAGGGTCCTTGCCTGGTTTGGGGATCAGGGTAATGCTGGCTTCATAGAAAGAATCTGGAAGTTTATATGGAAAACCCAAAAGACTCCACCCCCAAACTACTAGAACTCATACAGCAATTCAGCAACGTGGCAGGATACAAAGTCAATGTGCAGAAATCAGTGGCTTTCTTATACACTAACAATGAAAATACAGAAAGGGAAATTAGAGAATCAATTCCATTTACTATAGCACCAAGAACCATAAGATACCTTGGGATAAACCTAACTAAAGAGGTAAAGGATCTGTACTTGAGGAACTATAGAAAACTCATGAAAGAAATTGAAGAAGACACAAAAAGATGGAAGACCATTCCATGCTCTTGGATTGGAAGAATAAACATTGTTAAAATGTCTATACTGCCTAGAGCAATCTATACTTTTAATGCCATTCCGATCAAAATTCCACCGGCATTCTTCAATGAGCTGGAGCAAATAATCCTAAAATTTGTATGGAATCAGAAGAGACCCCGAATCGCTAAGGAAATGTTGAAAAACAAAAATACAGCGGGCGGCATCACCTTACCTGATTTCAAGCTTTATTACAAAGCTGTGATCACCAAGACAGCATGGTACTGGCATAAAAACAGACACATAGACCAGTGGAACAGAGTAGAGAGCCCTGATATGGACCCTCAACTCTATGGTCAATTAATCTTTGACAAAACAGGAAAAAATATACAGTGGAAAAAAGACAGTCTCTTCAATAAATGGTGCTGGGAAAACTGGACAGCTATATGTAGAAGAATGAAACTCGACCATTCTCTTACACCGTACACGAAGATCAACTCAAAATGGATAAAAGACCTCAACATGAGACAGGAATCCATCAGAATCTTAGAGGAGAACATAGGAAGTAATCTCTTTGATATCAGCCACAGCAACTTCTTTCAAGATACGTCTCCAAAGGCAAAGGAAACAAAAGCGAAAATAAACTTCTGGGACTTCATCAAAATCAAAAGCTTCTGCACAGCAAAGGAAACAGTCAAAAAAACAAAGAGGCAACCCACGGAATGGGAGAAGATATTTGCAAATGACAGTACAGACAAAAGGTTGATATCCAGGATCTATAATGAACTCCTCAAACTCAACCCACACGAAACAGACAAACACATCAAAAAATGGGCAGAAGATATGAACAGACACTTCTCCAATCAAGGCATACAAATGACTATCAGACACATGAAAAAATGCTCATCATCATTAGCCCTCAGGGAGATTCAAATTAAAACCACATTGAGATATCACGTTACACCAGTTAGAATGGCCAAAATTAACAAAACAGGAAACAACATGTGTTGGAGAGGATGTGGAGAAAGGGGAACCCTCTTACACTGTTGGTGGGAATGCAAGTTGGTGCAGCCTCCTTGGAGAACAGTGTGGAGATTCCTCAAGAAATTAAAAATAGAGCTTCCCTATGACCCTGCAATTGCACTCCTGGGTATTTACCCCAAAGATACAGATGTCGTGAAAAGAAGGGCCATCTGTACCCCAATGTTTATAGCAGCAATGGCCATGGTCGCCAAACTATGGAAAGAACCAAGATGCCCTTCAACGGATGAATGGATAAGGAAGATGTGGTCCATATACACTATGGAGTATTATGCCTCCATCAGAAAGGATGAATATCCAACTTTTGTAGGCACATGGACGGGACTGGAAGAGATTATGCTGAGTGAAATAAGTCAAGCAGAGAGAGTCAATTATCATATGGTTTCACTTATTTGTGGAGCATAACAAATAACATGGAGGACAAGGGGCGTTAGAGAGGAGTAGGGAATTTGGGTAAATTGGAAGGGGAGGTGAACCATGAGAGACTATGGACTCTGAAAAACAGACTGAGGGGTTTGAATTGGCGGGGGGGTGGAAGGTTGGGGTACCAGGTGGTGGGTATTATAGAGGGCACGGCTTGCATGGAGCACTGGGTGTGGTGAAAAAATAATGAATACTGTTTTTCTGAAAATACATAAATTGGAAAAAAATAATGAATAATGTTTTTCTGAAAATAAATAAATTTAAAAAAAATTAAAAAAAGAAAACAATGACTACAGTTTGATGGATTCCACTGAACTAAATTTGTTTGAGAGAGACCATCATTTTACTTAAATTTGGCGCAACTGCATAGTAGCAGCAATTCAACAGCCCTTCTTGTATTCATGGCAGGTTTTAAAATTATGCTAAAGATAAAGAATGATTCCTGAACTTCAGCACCGTCAGACAAAGCAATTAAGTTCAAAATATTCTCCTGAAGTTAATAGAAGGTAACCATTTATTTAGCATGGCATATTTTAATAAAGTAAAAAAAAAAAGTAAAAGATATATACCTGTGTGTGTATACATACATAATACATGTATACACGTATACATTAGGAGAGGGGAGGTGAAAATACCAAAGTGCAGTGGTTCATTCAGAACACTTGGAAGGATTTAAGATATGGCAAAAATAAAATGCCCATAACTTTTCCAAACTGCAGTTTTTCCTAAATACTATTTTTGGGAAGAAAATGGCAAGTCTTTATTTCATAATATCATATCTACAAACAAATATATGCAAAGACACATTTTCTCCATGAGCTATAAGCTGTTACAAAATACCTTTAACTTTTCATACATACTGAGAAGAGAGGTCACTCCACTTGTTCCAAAGGGAAAATGGCATGCTTATAAGACACCACATATAAGAAAAAGAAGGAAGCAATCTAAATGACATAACAGGGTAAGGTATTTCCAGCACAGATCAACAACTACCACAATATATTGCATGAGTATATGTCTTAATGTTTAATGTATTTGTTTTAGAATTCCAAACTGGCTGTAAAAAGTGACCCTTGAGCTCAGGGATCTATCTCCTTTCATACATAATCACTCCCCCTCCCTTTCTAAAATTTGCCACCAATCTCCTTATCAGTTGGATGTCCAGAAAACTCCCAAAACCAATAGCAACTGGAAAATTTAAATGATCTTCTCACAGTTATTTTATATAAGTTGTAAGCCTATGTATTAGTGAGAATGTATACTGCAGTAATAGTCAGCAAATGATTTATAGAAATTCAAGTCCATAAAGATATTTTCAGTGCCCACTATTAAAAGGATTTGTGCTAGATGTTGTCAGAAATATAAGGTACATTATACATGGTTGGAGCTCAAGGTCTAATAAGAAAGATATACACATATGCTAAGGACTAAAATACTGACATAAACAATGCATGTGGAGCACAAAAGAGAACTATTCAACCTGAGATCAAAGGAGGTGGCATTTGATCTGATCTTTAAGGATGAGAAGAATAAATATGAAGACAGTTTTATAAATATACATGCCTTGTAGAGGGACCATGCAAATAATTCTCTATATCATTCCAATTTCAATATGTGTGCTGCTGGAAGAAACACAAAATCAAAACTAACTTGAGGATCTCCTAATGTTCAAAGCAGAAAAAAAGACCAATAAGTATATGTGAAATAAACATCATACTTGTAGTTTTCTACTGTTTTCCATGGTATACAGATAGTTTAGTATAAACTGCTTGTATGTATATAACATTGACCATTAACCAATCTTGAAGTCCATTGGGTATTAGTTTGTTGCTGGACATTAGTTAGAATATTAAGATAGCAGTAACAGTGGGTTTAGTCTATAGGAAAATAGTATTTGCTTTCTATTTCAACTTGAAAATCCTGCTTTCCTCCTAACAGATAATACTAATAGGTATATATTACTTTTGTCATATAAATTTAATGCAAAACTTTAGGCAGAATTTTTACTATCTGGAATGGGAATAGATAGTACTATAGAACAAAATAT
This sequence comes from Neogale vison, assembly GCF_020171115.1. Lineage (NCBI taxonomy): Eukaryota > Metazoa > Chordata > Mammalia > Carnivora > Mustelidae > Neogale > Neogale vison. The sequence goes on from NC_058105.1 coordinate 56,906,760, forward strand.
TAAATGTGTATGTGTAATGATACTCTCCTGGCTATAATTTAACCCTGAGGGAAAATATTTGAACTTGGTTCTGCACAAAAGAATCTCTCACAGGTTATCAGTTTCAATTAACAGTGTTAGCAAAATAATTGATACTCAATGTGTCCAGTGTTCCAGCATTCAGTACTAAGTTCTTTTTTATTATTTTTTATTTTTTTAAATTTATTTGACAGAGAGAAATCAAAAGTAGGCAGAGAGGCAGGCAGAGAGAGAGGGGGAAGCAGGCTCCCCGCTGAGCAGAGAGCCCGATGCGGGGCTTGATCCCAGGACCCTGAGATCATGACCTGAGCTGAAGGCAGAGGCTTAACCCACTGAGCCACCCAGGTGCCCCCAGTACTAAGTTCTTTACGTCTTCTTCAAATCTTCCACTTCTAAATCCTATTAAACCTAGATGAGTTTTAATTATGATTGAGGAGCTAACTGTAGTTGCATTATAGTCAGAAAAAAATGTATGCAGATTTTCAGAATAATTATTCATTACAACAAACTGATTCAATAATATCTAAAGTATTTTATTTTAAAAAATTAAGATTTTTATTTATTTATTTATTTATTTGACAGAGAGATCACAAGTAGGCAGAGAAGCAAAGGCAGGGGGGGAGCAGACTCGCTGCTGAGCAGAGAGCCTGATCCAGGACTCGATCCTAGGACCCTGAGATCATGACCTGAGCTGAAGGCAGAGGCTTAACCCACTGAGCCACCATGGTGTCCCTAAAGTATTTTATTTTAACTAATGCAGTGTAATAGGGGCACATACAACATAAGGATACTATACCTGAACAGCTAGTGTCCATTTACCACTGTAATTTTTTTTTGCCTTACAAAACACAGGTCTTAAATCATAACTCCTATTTACAGCTAAAAATTGTCTTATATTAGCTTACCCTAAGTGAAGAATAATGTATTATACCAGCCAAATGTCCTTCCTCAAAAAAAAAAAAAGACACGTTTCCCCTTTCTTTCAGGAAAAGTAAATGTTAAATGCTATACCTTCAATAACTTTTTTTTTGTTGTGTTTTGATCTTCAGAGGCACACAACCCTAATATAGAATTGGGTTTTATTGAATCATTACAGAAGAGACTGTCATTTCTTATGCTTACTGTGGTAAGTTCCTAATTTCTTAAAGAAAGGAAAATGTTTCCTTGTTGAAAAACCATAGCAGAATTCAAACCAAAGAGAATACAAGTTCTGTTAATAATAAAACTTCCATAATTCAAATAACAAGACTGACATTTTACCAGATATAGATCAATCCATTCTAAGTTATCATTATACTAAACATTAATTAAAACCATCAAAATCCTAGAGAACACAGGCAGTAACCTCTTTGACATCATCTGTAGCAACTGTTACTGGGTATGTCTTTGGAAGAAAAGGAAACAAAAGCAAAAATAAACTACTGAACTTCATCAAGAAAAAAAGCTGCACGACAAAGAAACAAATCAACAAAACTAAAAGTCAACATTTTGAATGGGATAAGATATTTGCAAATGACATATCTGATAAAAGGTTATTATCCAAAATACATAAAGAATTTATAAAACTCAATACCCAAAAAAAACAAATAATCCAGTTAATTGGACAGAAGACACAAATAGACATTTTTCCCAAGAAAGCATTCAGATGGCCAACATGAAAGAACATGAAAGAAGGTCAATATCACTCATCATCAGGGAAATACAAATGAAAACTACAATGAGCTATTACTCCACACTTGTCAGAATGGCCAAAATTGGGGCACCTGGGTGGCTCAGTGGGTTAAAGCCTCTGCCTTCAGCTCAGGTCATGATTCCAGGGTCCTGGGATCAAGCCCCACATCGGGCTCTCTGCTCAGCAGGGAGTCTGCTTCCTCCTCTCTCTCCCTGCCTCTTCTGACTACTTGTGATCTTTGACTGTCAAATGAATAAATAAATAAAATCTTAAAAAAAAAAGAATGGCCAAAATTAACAACAAGGAAACAGCATATGTTGGTGAGGATGTGGAGAAAGGGGAACCCTTTTGTACTCTTGGTGGGAATACAAACTGGAGTATCCACTCCAGAAAAACAGTATGGAGGTTACTCAAAAAGTTAAAACCAGAACAACACTATGACCCAACAACTGCATGTCTAGGTATTTACCCAAAAGATACAAAATACTGAATCAAAGGAACAAATGCATTCCAATGTTTATAGCAGCATTATCAATAATAGCCAAATTATGAAAAGAGTCCAAATGTCAACCAATTGATGAATGGTTAAAGAATCTGTGGTGTGTGTGCGTGTGTGTGTGTGTGTGTGTGTGTGTATTTCCTCAGCCACAAAGAATGAAAACTTTCCACTTGCAATGATGTGGATGGAGCTAGACAGTATTACACTAAGTGAAATAAGTCATTCAGAGAAAGACAAATACTGTATGATTCCACTCCTATGTTGAATTTAAGAAACAAAACAGATAAACATAGGGGGAAAAAGAGAGGCAAACCATAAAAGAGACTCTTAAATACAGCGAACAATCTGAGGGTTGCTGGAGGGGAGGTGGGTGGAAGGATAGGTTAACTGGGTAATGGATATTAAAGAGGGCACTTGTAATAAGCACTGGGTGTTGTATGTAAGTGATGAATCAGTAGATTCCACATCTGAAACTAATGTCACACTCTTTGTTAGCTAATCAGAATTTTAAAAGGTAACTAGTGAATTAAAAAGCTATTGTAAGTCAGAAATAAAAAGGAAAAAATTCTCTCACTCATTATAAATAAATTATATTAAGGTGGAAAAGCTCACAATGTTTTCACCATTCTGAGTTTATTTCTAAATATTTTATTTATTTATTTGAGAGAGAGTGACAGAGATAGTGAAAAAGAGCACAAGCCAGGAAGATAAGGAGAAGCAGACTCTGGCTGAATAGGGAGCCTAACTGTAGGGTGGGACCTGACCTGAATCATGACCTAGGACCTAGGACCCTGGAATCATGACCTGAGTTGAAGGCAGACACTTAACCAACTAAGCCATCCAAGTGCCCCTATTTTTAAACATATCTTATGGATAGAGATAGTGTAGACTATTTTATGCTAAGAATGTATGAACTGAATTAGATAACTGCTCAGTTTAGAGAATATTTTAGCTTTGTTCCAGTTCAATAGGTATAGAAAAAAATCTGTAAATTCAATTCCATTTCTAACCACATCATTGGATTTAAAAAAAACTAGCTCATCTTATGGTTTAGTAAAATAATAATGATAATAATATGGATGATTAGATCCTAAAAATTACTGAGGCTTACTGAGTTTTTTACATAATCAGTTGGCTTAGGTCAAACCCTTGTTTTAGATAAAAACTAATCTAAACTAATAACTAATGACTAAATTAAACTAATGACTAAATTACAGCACTGTGCAAAAATGTCTTCTTCTCATATTTAACATGCATTTTAAGCAGAGCATCCTTCCACACTGTATTTTCATTTTATTTCCTCTCTATATTTTATATCTAACAAAAGTACCCTAAAATTAACTTACACAATTAATATGCTGTATAATATTTGTCTTCCAGAAAATGATGAACTTATATGACATATCACTAGATGCACAACTTCAGTGTTGGAAAAGACATCACCTAATAAGAAAGATAAATGCTTATCAATGGTGAAACTCTATCATATGTTGTTTAGGCAAGAAGATAATTGAAAATGACAAGAAGCATGTCAATCAAAATATAGAGATATTAAAAGTGCTCAGATACATCTATTGATAGTCCACATTGTGCTAAAGGAAGCACAATAAGCAAAGTATTTTTCTAAATTACAACTTTAAGGAATGTCATAATTCTTTCCCCAGGCACAACTAAATGTGAAGCCTTTTACCACTTGTTTGGCAACAGTCTCACCTTAAGCACCCATTAATTTTACCATCCATAATTCTGTTTCAATCAAAATAAGATTAACAGTGTTATAAAATAAGATTAAATCTGTAACTTACAGAAAGCATCTGTCAGGCTAGAGAGACAGAAATTAGGTAGGAAACTGATATTGTTAAATTCCCATTGTCAAAATTGGAGGGTATGGCAGTAAAAATCTCAATTCATTTATTTGATATGGCATATGTTTATTGAATTATTAATATTTGCTGTTGATTAGCACTCAGTATAGATATAGTAGAATTTGGAAACTGTATACACACACACATGCACACACAGATAATATGTATATATACACACTTCTATATCAGCAGAGCCTAGTAGAATGCATGGCACATGGTAAGCAAATGAACATGGAGGACGGGAAGGAAAAATAAAATGGGATAAAAATAGAAAGGGAGATGAACCATAAAAGACTCTTAATTATGGAGAACAAACCGAGGGTTGCTGCAGGGGAGGTATATAGGAGATAGGGTAACTGGATGATGAGAAGTAAGGAGGGCACTTTATGTAATGAGCACTGGGTGTTATATGTAACTGATGAATCACTAAATTCTACCCTGAAGTTAATAATACATGACATGTTAACTAACTTGAACTTAATAAAACAAAAAAAAAATAGGATAAAGACAAATGTCAGATGGTATGCCAAGAAATAATAACAAAAAAAAACAAGATGAATAAAATGGGGAATGTTTTACAAAATCTCAAATATAGTCAAATAAAGAGGAGAGCACCCTAAATTATATTTAAGTATATAGAACATTACTGTAGTCAGCAATACTCCAACACCAAAATTTAAATTAGTGGCTTTGTGTATTTCATAGTATTTTGCCTATATTCTATTCTATTTCATTATCTAAGCACTGATGAACTTGACCCATAACCTTTCAACAGTTACTGTACATTTTTAGATTGAAGATACTGTCCAAATAAGAATGCAGTAACCGAGAGTTGCTCTGGTAATTCTTTTACATTTTTCTTTTTTTTTTTCTTTGAATATAATTTACATACAATGTTACATTCATTTCAGGGGTACAACTTAGTGATCTGGCAAGTTTATATATTATACTATTTAACACAATTGTAGCTACCATTTATCCTGTTACATCGATATTATACTATCATTGACTGTATTTCTTTTTTTTTAATTTATTTTTTTCCAATTTATTTATTTTCAGAAAAACAGTATTCATTATTTTTTCACCACACCCAGTGCTCCATGCAAGCCGTGCCCTCTATAATACCCACCACCTGGTACCCCAACCTCCCACCCCCCCCGCCACTTCAAACCCCTCAGATTGTTTTTCAGAGTCCATAGTCTCTCATGGTTCACCTCCCCTTCCAATTTACCCAAATTCCCTACTCCTCTCTAACACCCCTTGTCCTCCATGCTATTTGTTATGCTCCACAAATAAGTGAAACCATATGATAATTGACTCTCTCTGCTTGACTTATTTCACTCAGCATAATCTCTTCCAGTCCCATCCATGTTGCTACAAAAGTTGGGTATTCATCCTTTCTGATGGAGGCATAATACTCCATAGTGTATATGGACCACATCTTCCTTATCCATTCATCCGTTGAAGGGCATCTTGGTTCTTTCCATAGTTTGGCGACTGTGGCCATTGCTGCTATAAACATTGGGGTACAGATGGCCCTTCTTTTCACGACATCTGTATCTTTGGGGTAAATACCCAGGAGTGCAATTACAGGGTCATAGGGAAGCTCTATTTTTAATTTCTTGTATTTCTTATGCTGTGTTTTTATTCCTGTCACTTTTTCATTATAACTGAAAGACTGTATCTCCCCTGCCTCAACATCTGCCCCCTTCCTGTCTTACAACCATTAGTTTCTTCTCTGTACTTACAGGTCTGATTCTCCTTTTCCTTTCTTAATTTTTTTTTTTTTTAGATTTCACATATGAGTGCAATCATGGTTTTTGTACTTCTCAGTCTGATTTATTTCACTTAGCATAACACCTTAGATCCATCTATGTTGTCCCAATGGCACAATCTCATCTCCTCTATGGTTACATAATATTCTGTTGTGTATATATTACATATTTTCTTTATCCATTCATATATTGATGTACATTTAGGTTGCATCTATATCTTGGCTCTTTTAAACAATGCTGCAATAAGCATAGGAGTGTATATATATTTTTTGAATTACTCTTTTCATTTTCTGTGGGTAAATACCTAATAGTGGAATTATTAAATCACATGGTATTTGTATTTTTAATTTTTTGAGGAACCGCCATATTGTTTTCCACAGTGACTATACCAATTTACATTCCTACCGACAGTGTACAAGTGTTCCTTTCCCCCACATCTTTACCAACACTTGTTATTTCTTGTCATTTTGATTCTAGTCATTCTAACTGGGGTAAGGTGATATCCCATTGTGGTTTGGATTTGCATTTTCCTGATGATTAGTAATATTGAGCATTTTTTCATGTGTTTGTTGGCCATCTCTTTACCTTCTTTGGAAAAATGTCTGTTCAGGTCCTCTAATCATTTTTTAATTTGATTGTTTGCTTTCTTGGTATTAAATTGTATAAGTTCTTTATGTAATTTTGATTATGAACACTTTATCAGTTATAATTTGCAAAGTTATATAATTTCTCCCATCCAGTACTTTGCTTTATAGTTTTGCTGATTTTACTTCACTGTGAAAAAGCTTTTTTTAAAATTTAAATTCAGCTAACCAAGGTAACAACATTAGTGTTTGATATTGATGTACTTCCAATAGTTTTTTTTTTTACTTGCTTAGGAAACAGATCTAGAAAAATATTGCCATTGCCAGTGTCAGAGAATTTACTGCCTGTCCTGTCTTCCAGAATTTTCGGTTCATGTCTCACATTTAGGTTTTTAATCCATGTGGACTTTATTTTTGTGTATAGTGCCAGAAAGTAGTCCAGTTTCATTCTTTAACATGTATCTGTCCAGTTATCTCAGCTCTCTTTATTGAAAAGACTGTCTTTTCCCATTTTATATTCTTTCTTCCTATGTCATAGTTCAATTGGCCATATAATCATAGATTTATTTATGGGCTTTCTCTTCTGTTCCATTGAATGTATCCATTTTTGTGCTAATACCATGCTGTTTTGATTACTACAGATTTGTAGTATATTTTGAAATCTGGTATTGTGATATCTCAGCTGTGTTCTCTCTCAGGATTGCTTTGGCTATATAGGGTCTTCTGTGGTTCTATACAAATTTCACTGTTACTTGTTCAAGTTTTTGAAAAATACTGTGGCATTTTGATAGGGATTGCATTGAAACTTTGCAAATCAATCAACATCTTACACCACATTAACAAAATGAAGGATAAAAATCATATAATCATCTGAATAGATGCCTAAAAGCATTTGACAAGAATCAACATCCATTCATATTGAAATGTTGAAAATCAGCAAAGTGGGGTTAGAAGGAACATATCTCTACATTATGGACTCTGAAAAACAATCTGAGGGGTTGGAAGTGGTCGGGGGGTGGGAGGTTTGGGTACCAGGTGGTGGGTATTATAGAGGGCACGGATTGCATGGAGCACTGGATGTGATGAAAAAATAATAATAAAAAAATATATGAAGAACTCACAGCTAACATACTCAATGCTGAAAAACTAAGATCATTCCAGCTAAGTTCAGGAACAAAACAAGAATGTCCACTCTCACCACTTTTATTCAACATTTTACTGGAAGTCCTAGCCACAGCACTCAGACAAGAAAAAGAAATAAGAGGCATTTGTATTGGTAAAGAAGTTAAACAGTCACTAAATTCAGATGGCATCATACTATACACAGAAAATCCTAGAGTCCATAAAATAACTACTAGAAGTAATAAACAAGTTCAGTAAAGTGGCAGAATACAAAATTAATAGCCAGGAATCAGTAACATTTCTAGACACTGATAATGAAGTAGCAGAAAGAGAAATTAAAAAAACACACACACACATTAACAATTGCACCAAAAGGAATAAAATACCTAAGAAAAAACTTAACCAAAGAGGTGAAAGACCAGTGTATGTAGTCCAAAAATCACAAACCACTGATGAAATAAATTGAAGATGACACAAACACATAGAGATATTTAATACTCATGGATTAGAAGAATTAATATTGTTAAAATATTACATTACCTGAAACAATCCACATTTTTCATTCTTAAGCAGAACTGGAATTTTATAATCACTTCTGTTTGCTGATAACAAGAAACAATATCAAGTATCTGATTCCAGTTTCCCCAACGTGTAAAAAGTTACAGCTGTATGACCTTGAAGAAGACTCATTAACTATAATCTATCATTGTAAAGTACCTACCCCACTTCTACCATCCAACAGTTCACCCATGTAGCCTGCTATTTTTGCCTGAAATATTAGTTTTGCATTTAGAATGTGCAGCTATGGGGAACCACATAGCACAGTCTTCAGCACTTCCAACCCTCTTGCCCCAAATTGGCAAAATAAAATGTGTCTCTCAAGGTCTTCATGGTTACCTTCAAGGATCATGGTATAGGAAATCAATGACATATAGGCAAATCAAATGTATTATTTCATATTTGTATTCAACTATACTGATAGCCCCAACTGCAAAGTTTTTCAGGTCATCTGTCCTGAAAAAAAAAAAAAACATTGTAAAGGAATATATTAAAGCAAAGCTTCTATTGAGATTAAAAACGGAAAACTCCTTCTGAGGTAATCAATACTTTAAACCATCTTTTAAAAACCAAAAGGAATCAAGTTAGGGTATGGAAGCCTTAACACATTAATTTTCATCCACAATATTATATACATATCTCTTTCAGGCTGTCAAAATTATGACAAATTTCACTGGATCTGCTGCCCCTTACTTCAAGGAGCCTATAGGTATCTGTCAAAATTTATGGTATCTGAATGTGGACTCCACAACTTAGGAATATCACAAGTTCAAAACCATCCTTTTGGGTGCTCTGAGCATCTAAAAATGACAAGATGGACACCAGAGGCTCCTTTCAAACATGAGCTGCTAGGAACATGCAAGTATCCCTATGAGTATCAGGACAGAGGGTTCACAAAGGAGGCAGATGTAGTTCCTCTCTGTTTTGGACATGAATATCCACATGCAAATATTTACCTCTACCTTTTTCCTTGAAAAGATAGAAGAGTTCCAAGTATATTCACAATCCCCATTTACAGTTTCTAATTTGTTGGAGTTTTATGACATTATCAAATATTTGGCTATTTGTCTATGTGAACTTTAAACTGTACTATATTTCAAGTTTTGTATTTTCACTAGAGTAAAAATCAAATACTGTCATGGAAAATCCCTGAGAAAAACTATCCATATTCTTTCTTACAGAGAAAAATGGCAATATAAATTTATTAAAATTAGTTTTGAATTATGACTGGTAGATACTTACAAGCCAAAAACATACTGAATCCAGTTCTATTCTTAATAGTATATATTTCTGCAGTGCCTGAGTGGCTCAGTCCATTAAGCAGCTCCCTTCAGTTCAGGTCATGATCTCAGTGTCCTGGGATAGAGCCCCACATCAGGCTCTCTGCTCTGTGAGGAGTCCACTTCTCCTTCTTCCTCTACCCCTCCCCCCAATCTTGTGCTCTTTCTCTCTCTCAAATAAATAAAACCTTTGAAAAATACTATATTTTTTTATTAAGAGATTTTGACTTTCAATCATTTCAATTCATTGTTGGTCTTCCTATTCTTTTTTTTTTTTAATTTTTTTTTTAAATTTATTTGACAGAGAGAGATCACAAGTAGGCAGAGAGAGAGAGAGGAGGAAGCAGGCTCCCTGCCGAGCAGAGAGCCCGATGCGGGACTCGATCCCAGGACCCTGAGATCATGACCTGAGCCGAAGGCAGCGGCTTAACCCACTGAGCCACCCAGGCGCCCTCTTCCTATTCTTAACAGCCAAAAGCTTTGTCCCTCTATGACCTCTCTACTATTATCCCCCATCTTTATCTATACCTGTCTTAAGGCATTTGTACTTCTTCTGTTTTATTGAAGTAACAAATACATAAAAGCATGTGCCATTTCTCCCACTAGATTCATCAAGAGCCAGGGAGGATCTAATTCTGTGCCTACATATATTCCCATAATGCCCAGTACAGTTCTTTGAATATTATCATATACATGAAAATATATTTATAGATATATAATGGGTTCAAAGATAGTTAACAATTTTCTCAAAGTACAATAGGTAACAGGATTGTTCAAGGAATAGGATATTACGGCTAGTGTCTGTAACTGAGTCTTACCATCAGAATCTGCTCAAAAGTGACAATTTAAATAATTCTTAAAGTCTTGTCATTTAATATTGTTCCAAAATATGAACAATTTCCTAGTTTGTAAATACAAGTTTATAACAAAACGGGATTTTTCTCAGATGAACAGAAATCTTGCTATAGCTTATAGTCATACTCTGAACATAATTAACCATTATGCCATTCTAGAGATGCAGAAAACAAATAAAATTGGAATGAAATGAGTACTGATTTCAAGATATTTCTTGAATTATCTTATCATGCCATGTCCTTAAAGATAAATAGAATTCCACAGAGAAATTTAACTGCAGATTTAAAGTATTTTTCAGTTAATCATGGCTTTATTTTACCATTACCAAGCATTTCCTGCCAGCCCTATAAATGAACAAGACATCCAAATATCATTTAAATATATATACTATGTAAAAGTGTGTATATAGGGGGGCGCCTGGGTGGCTCAGTGGTTAAGCCGCTGCCTTCGGCTCGGGTCATGATCTCAGGGTCCTGGGATCGAGCCCCAGATCGAGCCCCGCATCGGGCTCTCTGCTCGGTGGGGAGCCTGCTTCCTCCTCTCTCTCTGCCTGCCTCTCTGCCTGCTTGTGATCTCTCTCTGTCAAATAAATAAATAAAATCTTTAAAAAAAAAAGTGTGTGTATATATATATATAAAAATGTGTGTGTATATATACATAAACATATATATTTTGTATATATAACCATTGTGATAAGAAACAATTTACAATAATAAATAGGCATTGTTCAATTCTTTATGAAAATTATTGACTTGTACAATTATTTACAAAAAGGCATAAAGAATGTATTAATTAGGTGGACAATATGTGTGCAAACCCCCTCTTGCAAAAATGTTCTCATTGCAATGGGAAAATCATATGATGCCAACTGATTTTCTAATTTCAGTTTTGTATTCTCTGTGGTCATCATCTGCACTGATTTCACCATATGCATTCTTCTTTTGTGTCAATGTAATGCAAAAATATGACAACCAAATCATCACTCCCAAGGAAGGAATGTGCTCTATTCTAAATGAAAATGCTTATATTATGCAAAAATACACCAAAGAGAAATGAAAAGAAACTATTCAAATCCTCAGATGGGTGCCAGGAAGATGGAAGAGTAGAACACTAAATATCCTATGTTTACAACTAGATATCATTAATATACAAGTTAATAAACCAGAAAGCAATCCAAAGACTAGCAAAACAAACTCCAAACTAAATGTAGAGAGGAAGCCACATCAGAGAGATTTGGAAGGTCAGAAATGGTGCTGCATGTAGGAAGGAGAGAACTGCCATCCCTGAGAGGAAAAAGCACCAGGGAACCCACACAGGAAAAACAAATATCGAGCCTTGAAAACCAGAGGGGCTGGATTCTGTGAGTTTTTATAACCAGTGGGACTTGAGGCTGGAGCTTTAAAAGTCAGTGGAATCAGCACTGGGTGAGCCATGAGGGCTTCTTTTCCAGGTCTCCACCATTAAAGAAACAACAGCTCAAAAAGAGACAACAGAAAGAACAGCTTGCAAAATGGGAGGGAGATCTATTTATACAGATTTCAATGTATGTTGGGGGACTTCTCTGGGAACAAAGAGCTAGAAGTCATCATTTTTACCCCCCAACCCCCAGCATAATCACAAAGTCACCTGCAAAGGCAGCACAGCAGACACTTGCTACCCAAACTGCTGGCAGAGGGCCATGCCCACAAGTTCTCCTGAATTGTGGGATCAGCACAATTTTTGTTAATGCTGCACACCACACCCAGCAGCTGCACACAAATGTGGCTTTCCTCAACCACTGCACTCCATGCCTAGCTAACATGCACACAGACACCACACAGCACGACCACCCACCAGGTGTAGACACTGGGCTCAGCCACTGTGCACAAAAGTCTGTAGGCCCCTGGCCTACTGTGCAATATGCCTGCACCTGCTGTGCTTTAGGGAATCACCTAGGACTAACAGTTCATTGTAAATTTTCAAAATACTGGCACCCCAACCCAGAGCCCTTCTACTGTCATGCCCTAACAGAGCCATCCTGCCTGAATCTCACTAACATTGCAGAGAGCAAACACAATGCCTAACAGGCAAAGTCAGTCTAGACATCTAGACTGAAAGGAAAAGTGACTCAGACACAATAGCATGACATAAGCAACACACATGGAAAGCTCTCATAAAGTGACAGGTTCTAGTGAACAAGAAATACTGCAATTCAGGGCATTACAGGACCTCTTCTTCATAAATCCATTACTTTCAAGAGCAGAAGACATAGTTAACTTCCCTAAACCAAAGAAACACACACAAAGAAGTAGACACAATGAGGAGACAGAGGAGTATTTCCCAAATGAAAGAACATAACAAAATCACAGCAAGAGATTTAACCAAAGAGAAATAGGTAATATGCCTCATGCAGAATTTAAAGTAATCATCATAAAGACACTCACCGGAATACTGAAGGAATAAGAGAACCCTAGGATCTTCTAGGCCTATGGACACAACGAGATAACTATCAAACCATCCTAAATGTCCCCCAGAAATCAATCTTAAGACTCACAGAACAAACTCCACAACAAAAGGGAGAGAAGATGTCACATTGAAGAGCTTAGGTAGTGCAGAGACATGGTTTAGGGCAGAAATGGATCATGGGTGCTGCAGAGGGGAGGAAGCCATAGTCACTGAGAAGGGTGAGAGAGAGAGAGAGAGAGAGAGAGTGAGAGAGAGAGGGGAGCACATAGGGGAACACAAAAAGGGGATGTGTCCTCAAAGCTACTGGCTTGGAAAATGAATAAGGATGAATTTTGTGAATTCCTGCAACCATCAGGGCTTAAAGTCTAGAATTGTAAAGGTCAGCAGGCTTGACTGAGATACACCTGGAGGGCACTGTCCTCTTCCTAGAGAGAAAGCAGGAAAACAACTCAGAAGCAGACAGTGTGGAAACAACAATTTGAAGAAACAACTCGGGCACATAGGCAGGAGATTATTCACTCTTCTTGAAGCATGTCCCTGAGAGATACCATTTATGGAGATGCCTCTCCAGGAACAAAGCAGGTGGCTGGCACAACTTAAGTCGCTTACCCCTCAGCATAAGTACAGAGCCACCTGCAGGAAGCAGACCAACACTCTCACTGGCTGCCTACTTGTTTAGACCAAGCCCTACCTTCCTGAGCTCAAGCTGAACTATCTTTCTTTGTCTTCTTCTTCTTCTTCTTCTTCTTTTTTTTTTTTTTTTGATTTATTTGACTGACAGAAATCACAAGTAGGCAGAGAGGCAGGCAGAGAGGGGGAGGAGGCAGGCTTCCCACCAAGCAGAGAGCCCAATGTGGGGCTCGATCCCAGGACCCTGAGATCATGACCTGAGCCAAAGGCAGAGGCCCCAACCCACTGAGCCATCCAGGCGCCACTAGACTACCTTCCTAAGTCAAGCTTGCCTCAGTCCCAGCCCGGAAAACCCATCCCCAAGAAGACAAGCAAAAACTCTTGTCCACACCACCTCAGCCAACCAGAGAGTTCTGAGGGCCTTAGTTTCTTGTGGAAGAGGTAGTAAGTCTCATTTACAAGCAGACCAGAACTCACCTTTTTAAAACACACCACATTCATACAAGTTATCAGAAAGTATTGACAGCAAGCAATGAGGATCTCTGCAGAAAACTGGCCTGAAGGAAAGAGCAGCCAAAAACACAACAGCACAGGGCATGCAACACACACTGGAGGCACTCCTTGAAGTGCCAAGTCCTGGGTACTACAGGAACTCATCTTCCAAAGGTCATTACTTTCCAGAGAAGCAGATATAACTGGCTTTTCTAACACAGAGAAGAAAGCAGAGACAGAGGAAATTATCCCAAATGAAAACAAAATAAGGTCATGGCCAAAGTTCTAGGTGAAACAGATATTAGTTACAAGCAAGATGGAGAATTTAAAGCAATAATCGGAATGTTACTAACTGGCCTTGAGAGAAGAGTATAAGAAATGAATTAGACCCTTACCACAGAGATAAAAAAGCTTAGAAATTACTAATCAGAAATGAAAAATGCAATAAATAAGATTAGAAACAAGCTTGATGCAATTAACAGGATGCTGGAAGAAGCAGAGGGAAAAAAATCACATAAAAGAAAACAATGGGAAATAATGAAACTGAACAAGAGAGAAGAATTGTGCAACATGAGAATACACTTAAGGAAATCAGTAACTATATTACATGTGATAACGTTTGTACTGTAGGAGTCTAAAATGAAGAAGACAGAGAAAATGGGGTAGAAAATGTATTTGAAGAAAAAATAGCTGAAAAATTCCCTAATCTGGGGAACAAAAAGTCGTACAGATCCAAGAGGAATAAAGAACTCCCATTAACATCAACAAAAGCAGGCCAACACCACAACATATTGTAATTAAATTTACAAAATACAGTGATAAACAACAAAAAAAATTAAAAGAGGAAAAGAAAAGAAGTCATTAACTTACAAGGGAAAACCCATAAGTCTACCCAGAGATATCTCAACAGAAATTTGAAAAGATAGAAGAGAAAGGCATAATATAGCTGAAGTGCTGAAAGAGAAATATATGCAGCCAAGAATCCTCTATCCAGCAACATTATCATTTATAAAATAAGGTGAGGTAGAAAGTTTCCCAGACAAAAACTAAAGGAGTTTATGACCCCGAAAAGCCCTGCCAGACATATTAATGGGAGCTCTTTGAGTGGAAAGGAGAGGCCAAAATTGACAAAGACATGAAAGGATCAGAGAAAATCTCCAGAAATGATAAAACAAGTAACAAAATGACACTAAATAACTATCTATCAATAATTATTTTGAATACAAATGAGTTAAGTGATCCAATCAAAAGGCATAGGTGTCAGAATGGATTAAAAAATCAAGACTCATCCAAATTCTGCTGACAAGATATTCATATCAGACCTAAAGACACCTGTAAATAGAAAGTGAAGAAATGAAGAAGTTTTTATCACACAAATGAATGTCAAAAGAAAGCCAGAGTAGCAATATGTACATGGGACAAACTAGACTTTAAAATGAAGACTATATAACAAGAGATAAAGAAGGGAACTACTGGGGTTCTTGGGTGGCTCAGTCATTAAGCATCTGCTTCCAGCTCAGGTCATGATCTCAAGATCCTGGGATCAAGCCCTGTATCAGGCTCCCTACACATCAGGAAACGTGCTTCTCTCTTTCCCACTCCCCCTGCTTGTATTCCTTCTCTCACTGTTTCTCTTTGTGTGTCAAATAAATAATAAAACCCTAAAAAAAGGACATATATTATAACAAAGGGGACAATCAAGCAAGAAGATCTAACAATTGTAAATATTTATCTCCCCAATACAGAAGCACACAAATATACAAAACAATAACAGACATTAGGGAACTAATTGAGGATAACAAAATAATAGTAGGAGAGCTTAATACCCCAGTTTCATCAATTGACACAACATCTAAACAAAAACTCAAGAAGGAAACAATAGCTTTAAATGACACACAGGATCAGATGGACTTAGTAGTATCCAAACATTAGGGAGCTAACTGAAGATAACACAAAAATAGTAAAAGAGGTTAATGCCCCAGTAACATCAATTGACACATCATCTAAACAAAATAATCAAAAAGGAAACAATGGTTTTGAATGACACATTGGATCAGGTGGACTTAATAGATATATTCAGTACAGTCCAGCTTAAAAACCGCAGAATACACATTCTTTTCAAGTGTACATGGGACATTCTCAAAAATAGAACAAATGTGAGGTCACAAATTAGGCCTCAACAAATACAAAAAGACTGAGTACACACCATAAAACTTTTCTAACCACAGCATGATGAAACTATAAGTCAACCACAAGAAAAAAATTAGAAATATCACAAATACATAGATGTTAAACATACTACTCAACAATGAATGGATCAAGCAGAAAATCAAAGAAGAAGTTAAAAAATACCTGGACACAAATGAAAATAAATATGCAATGATCCAAAATATATGGGATACAGCAAAAGCGGTTCTATGAGGGAAATATAGAGCAATAAAGGGCTACCTTAAGAAGCAAGAGAAATCTCAAATAAACATTCTCATGTTGTATCTGAAGAACTATAAAAAGAAACATGAAACCAGTGAAAGGAAGGAAGTTCAGAGCAGAAATAAATGATATAGAGGCTAAAAGACTAATAGAACAGACCCATGGAATCAGGAGATGGTTTTGTGAAAAAGAATTAATAAAATTGATAAACCTCTAGCTAGAATTATCAAAAAGAAAAGATAAAGGACCCAAATAAATAAATTCACAAATGAGAGGGGAGAAATAAAAACCAACACCACAGAAATACAATTATAAGGAAACATTATGAAAAACAATATGTCAACAAATCGAACACATGGAATAAATGGATAAATTCCTAGAAGCATATAAACTACCAAAGATGAAATAGAAATAAATAGGAAATTTGAACAGACAGATAACCAGCAAAGAAATTGAGTCAATAATTAAAAACTCCCAAAACATAAAAGTCAAAGGCCAGATAGCTTCAAAGGAGAATTCTACTAATCACTAAAGAAGATTAATAACTATTCTTCTCAAAATGATGCAAAAAATAGAAATGGAAGTAAAACTTCCAAACTCATTCTAT
Organism: Neogale vison; assembly: GCF_020171115.1. NCBI lineage: Eukaryota > Metazoa > Chordata > Mammalia > Carnivora > Mustelidae > Neogale > Neogale vison. The sequence continues at coordinate 56,923,592 of NC_058105.1, forward strand.
GATGTCAGCATTACCTTGATACCAAGGCCAGAAAAGGACTACATCAAAAAAAAAAATAATTACAGGCTAATATCCCTGATGTGCATGAATGCAAATATTCTCAATAAAATATTAGCAAAGTGAAGCCAACAGTACATTAAAAGAATCACTCACCATAATCAAGTGTGATGTATTCCTGGGCTCCAAGTGTAGTTCAGTATTTGCAAATAAGTGTCATACATCACATTAATAAAAGAAAGGATAAGAAAGTTATGATCCTTTCAATAGATGCAGAAAAAGCATTTGACAATGTATAACATCCATTCATGATAAAAACTGTCATACAAAATAGGGTTAGAGGAAACATACCTCAATATCATAAAGGCCATCTATGAAAAACTCTCAGCTAACATCATTCTCAGTGGGGAAAAATCTAAAAGTTTCACCTCCAGGGTCAGGAAAAAGACAGGAATGTTCACTCCCACCACTGTTGTTCAACATAGTACTGGAAGTCCTAGACACAACAATCAGACAATAAAAAGAAATAAAAGACATCCAAATCTCTAAGGAAAAAGTAAAACCTTCACTATTAGCAGGTCACATGATATTTTATATAGAAAGCACAAAAGACACCACAAGAAACTTCAAGAAATGATGAATAAATTCAGTAAACTCATAGGATATAAAATCAATGTGCAGAAATATGTTGGAGTTCTATACACTAATAATGAAAATGTAGAAAGAAAGTTAAGGAATAAATTCCATTACAGTTGCACCAAAAACAATAAGATACCTAGGAATAGGAATAAACCTAACTAAAAAGATTAAAGAACTGTACTCTGACAACTGTAAAACACTAATGAGAGAAATTGAAAATGAAGCAAAGAAATGGGAAAACATCCCATGATCATAAATTGGAAGAAGAAATATTGGTAAAATATCTATACTACCCAAAGCAATCTACACATTTAATGCAAACCCTATTAAAATACCACCTGCATTTTTCACAGAGCTAGAAAAAACAATCCTAAAATTTATATGGAACTACAAAATATCCTGAATCAGCCAAAGCAGGTTGAAAAAAAAGAAGAGAAGTTGGACACATTGCAATCCGAACTTCAGGTTATATTAAGAAGCTGTAATGATAAAAACAATATGGTACTGGCACAAAAATAGACACATATTAGTGGAAGAGAATACAAAACTCAAAATTAAACCCACAACTATATAGTATAGTATAATATAGCATAGTATAGTATAGTATAAAGAACAAAGCAAGAAAGTATATCCATTTAGAAAAAGAGAGTCTCTTCAACAAATGGTGTTGGGGAAAATAGGACAGCAATCTGCAAAAGAATGAAACTGGACCACTTTGTTACATGATACATAAAAATAAATTCAAAATGGATAGAATACCTAAATGTGAGACCTAAAACCATAAAAATCCAAGAGAAGAACACTGGCCATAACCACTTTTACCTAGGCCATCATAACTTCTTCTAGATATGTCTCTGGAGACAAGGAAAACAAAAGCAAAAATAAACTATTGGGATTTCATCAAAATAACAAGATTCTGCACAGTTGAGAAAAAAAATCAAACTCTAAGGTAACCTGTAAATGCGAGAAGATATTTGGAAATAGCATATCTGATAAAGGATTATTATCCAAAATATAAAAAGAACTTATAAAACTCAATACCTAAAAATGAATAATTCAATTAAAAATGTGCAGAGGATATGAATAGATATTTTTCAAATGAAGATGCTCAGATGACCAACTGACACATGAAAAGATGCTCAACTTCATTCATCATCAAGGAAATAGAACTAAAGTGAGACATCAGCTCACACTTGTCAGAATGGCTTAAATCAACAACACAAGAAACAAGAGGTGCCAGCAAGGATGGGGAGAAAGGGAAACCCTCTTGCACTGTTAATGGGAATGCAAACTGTTGCAGTCACTCTGTAAAAGAGTATGCAACTTCCTTAAAAAGTTAAAAATACAACTACCCTATGGCCCAACAATTGCACTACCACATATCTATCGAAAGGTTAAAAAACACTGATTCAAAGAGACACATGCACACTAATGTTTATAGCATCATTATCAACAATAGTCAAATTATAGAAAGAGCCCAAGTGTGCACCCATGATGAACTGATAAAGAGTAAGTGGCAAATCTATATCTATATCTAATCTATATCTATATATCTATATAATACACATATATAGAATATTATATATGTATTATATATATATATGCATAATATGTATATAGAATATTACTCAGCCATAAAGAAAAAAGGAATTAATCTTGCCATTTGCGATGACATGGATAGGGGTAAAGTATTATGCTAAGTGATAAAAGTTGATCAGAGAAAGACAAATACCATATGAAAATACCATATGATTTCACACATATGTGGAATTTAAGCAACAAAACAAACAAGCAAAAGGGAAAAATAAAGAGAGAGAGGCAATCCAAGAAACAGAATCTCAAGTATAGAAAGCAAAGTGATGGTCACCAAAAGGGAGGTGGGCTGAGAAATAGGTTAAATAGGTGATGGGGACTAAGGGGTGCACTTGTTATGATGAGCGGTGAGTGTTTTATGGAAGGGTTAATCACTGTATTGTAAGCCTAAAATTAATATTTCATTGTATGCTAACGAACTGGAATTTAAATTACAACATAAGAAAACATGGAAAAATAAAGATACTCACTGGACTTTAGTAAAGGGTGGAGGACATCAATAAGACCCTTGACAAAGAGATAAAAAATAACATATCAATACTTTTAATGCCATTCCAATCAAAATTCCACCGGTATTCTTCAAAGAGCTGGAGAAAATAATCCTAAAATTTGTATGGAATCAGAAGAGACCCCGAATCGCTAAGGAAATGTTGAAAAACAAAAATAAAGCTGGCGGCATCACATTACCTGATTTCAAGCTTTATTACAAAGCTGTGATCACTAAGACAGCATTGTACTGGCATAAAAACAGACACAGAGACCAGTGGAACAGAGTAGAGAGCCCAGATATGGACCCTCAACTCTATGGTCAATTAATCTTCGACAAAACAGGAAAAAATATACAGTGGAAAAAAGACAGTGTCTTCAAGAAATGGTGCTGGGAAAACTGGACAGCTATATGTAGAAGAATGAAACTTGACCATTCTCTTACAGCGTACATAAAGATAAACTCAAAATGGATAAAAGACCTCAGTGTGAAACAGGAATCCATCAGAATCCTAGAAGAGAATATAGGCAGTAACCTCTTTGATTTCAGCGACAGCAACTTCTTTCAAGATATGTCTCCAAAGGCAAAAGAAACAAAGGTGAAGATGAACTTTTAGGACTTTATCAAAATCAAAAGCTTCTGCACAGCAAAGGAAACAGTCAACAAAACAAAGAGGCAATTCATGGAATGGGAGAAGATATTTGCAAATGACAGTACAGACAAAAGGTTGATATCCACGATCTATAATGAACTCCTCAAAATCAACACACACACAAAACAGACAATCATATCAAAAAATGGGCAGAAGATATGGACAGACACTTCTCCAATGAAGACATACAAATGGCTACGAGACACATGAAAAAATGTTCATCATCACTAGCCCTCAGGGAGATTCAAATTAAAACCACATTGAGATACCAACTTATACCAGTTAGAATGGCCAAAATTACCAAGACAGGAAACAACATGTGTTGGAGAGGATGTGGAGAAAGGGGAACCTTCTTACACTGTTGGTGGGAGTGCAAGTTGGTGCAGCCACTTTGGAGAACAGTGTGGAGATTCCTCAAGAAATTAAAAATAGAGCTTCTCTATGACCCTGCAATTGCACTACTGGGTATTTACCCCAAAGATACAGATGTAGTGAAAAGAAGGGCCATCTGTAACCCCAATGCTTATAGCAGCAATGGCCACGGTCACCAAACTGTGGAGGGAACCAAGATGCCCTTCAATGGATGAATGGATAAGGAAGATGTGGTCCATATACACTATGGAGTAGTATGCCTCCATCAGAAAGGATGAATACCCAACTTTTGTAGCAACATGGATGGGACTGGAAGAGATTATGCTGAGTGAAATAAGTCAAGCAGAGAGAGTCAATTATCATATGGTTTCACTTATTTGTGGAGCATAACAAATAGCATGGAGGACAAGGGGAGATGGAGAGGAGAAGGGAGTTGGGGGAAATTGAAAGGGGAGGTGAACCATGAGAGACTATGGACTCTGAAAAACAATCTGAGGGGTTTGAAGGGGTGGGGGGTGGAAGGTTTGAGGAGCCAGGTGGTGGGTATTGGAGAGGGCGCAGACTGCAAGGAGCAGTGGATGTGTTGCAAAAACAATGAATACTGTTACGCTTAAAATAAATTTTAAAAAAATTATCCCCCTTTCTTCTCCCACTGGTATTGGATCTCTTCTCATTTGGTTAGCATCATTTTATGGGGTCTTTTCCACTCTTTTAGTATTTCATTCTCGCTTTCAGATATTCTTATCTGGGTAAAATGACAAGGAAGAAATCTCCCCACAAAAAATTTTAAAAAATAGAACAGGAGGCAGTACTGATGGCTAGGGACCTAATCAATATGGACATTGGTAATATGTAAGAACTAGAGTTCAGAATAGTGATTCTTAAGGTGCTAGCTGGGCTCAAAAAAAGCATGGATGATATTAGAGAAACACTTTCTGGAGAAATTAAATCCCTTTCTCAAGAAATAAAAGAAATAAAATCTAACCAAGTTGAAATAAAAAAGTCTATTAATGAGGTGCAATAAAAATTGGAGGCTCTTACAGCTAGGATAAATGAAGCAGAAGAATTAGTGATATAGAAGACCAAATGATGGGGAGTGAAGAAGCTGAGCAAAAGAGAGACAAACAACTACTGGAACATGAGGGTAGAATTCGAGAGATTAGTGATGCAATAAGACAAAACAATGTATTTTTTAAAGATTTTATTTATTTTTTGACAGATAGAGATCACAAATAGGCAGAGAGAGAGGAGGAAGCCCTGCCGAGCAGAAAGCCCGATGCAGGGCTCGATCCCACGACCCTGGGATCATGACCTGAGCTGAAGGTAGAGGCTTTAACCCACTGAGCCACCCAGGCGCCCCGAGACAAAACAATATTTTAATAATTGGGATTCTAAAAGACTAGGAAAGAGAGAGGGGCAGAAGGTACATTGGAGTGAATTAGAGTAGAGAATTTCCCTAATATGGCAAAGGGAACAAGCATCAAAATTCAAGAGACACAGAGAACACCCCCAAAATCAATAAAAATACATCCACAACTGTCATCTAATACTAAAATTTAGAAGTCTTAGTGACAAAGGAAAAATCCTGAAAGCAGCTCGGGACAAATAGTCTGTAACATACAACAGTAGAAATATTAGATTGGCAGTTGACTTATCCACAGAGACCAGGCAAGCCAGAAAGAAATGACATGATATATTCAGAGCATTATATGAGAAAAATGAACAGCCAAGAATACTATATCCAGCTAGGCTATCATTGAAAATAGAAGGAGAGATAAAAAGCTTCCAGGTCAAACAAAAATTAGAAGAATTTGCAAACACCAAACCAGCCCTACAGGAAACGTTGAAATGGGTCCTATAAGCAAAGAGAGAGCCTAGAAGTAGTATATCAGAAATGAACAGAGACAATATACAGTAATAGTCACCTTACAGGCAATACAATGGCACTAAATTCATTTGTTTCAATAATTACCCTGAATTTAACCCACTTAGGGTTAAATGCCCCAATCAAAGGACACAGGGTATCAGAGTGGATAAAAAAAAAAAAAAAGCCCACCTATATACTGTCTTCAAGAAACTCATTATAAATCTAAAGATACCTCTAGATTTAAAGTGAGGGGGTGGAAAAACGTTTACCATGTAAATGGACATCAAAAGAAAGATAGGGTGGCAATCCTTATATCAGGTTAATTATATTTTAAGCCAAAGACTATAATAAGAGATGAGGAAGGACATTATATCATACTCAAAGGGTCTGTCTGACAAGAAGATCTAACAATTTTAAATATCTATGGCCCTAACATGGGAGCAGCCAACTATATAAACCAATTAATAACAAAGTCAAAGAAACAAATCAACAATAATACAATAATAGCAGGGGACTTTAGCATCCCCCTCACTGAAATGGACAGATCATCCAAGCAAAAATCAAGAAGAAAATAAAGGCCTTAAATGACACACTGGACAAGATGGACATTACAGATATATTCAGAACATTCCATCTCAAAGCAATAGAATACACATTCTTCTCCAGTGCACAGGGAACGTTCTCTAGAGTAGATCACATCCTGTGTTACAAATCAGGTCCCAACTGGTACCAAAAGATTGGAATAATTTCTTGCATATTGTCAGACCGCAATGCTCTGAAGCTAGAACTCAATCACAAGAGGAAAGTTGGAAAGAACTCCAATACATGGAGGCTAAAGAGCATCCTACTAAAGAATGAATGGGTCAACCCGGAAATTAAAGAAGAATTGAAAAAAATCATGGAAACAAATAAAAATGAAAACACAACTGTTCAAAATCTGTGGGACACAGCAAAGGCGGTCCTGAGAGGAAAGTATAGAGCAATGCAAGCCTTTCTCAAGAAACAAGAAAGGTCTCAAGTACACAGCCTAATCCTATACCTAAAGGACCTCAACAAATAACAACAAAGAAAGCCCAGATCCAGGAGGAGAAGATAAATAATGAAGAGCAGAGCAGAAATCAATGAAATAGAAAACAAAAGAACAAATCAACAAAACTAGTGTAGGGATAGTGGGTATATACCTCAATATCATTAAATCCATCTATAAAAAACTCAAAATGAATACAATTCTCAATGAAGAAAAACTGAGAGCTTTTCCCCTAAGTTCAGGAACATGGATGGGATGTCCATTATCACTACTGCTATTCAACATAGTGCTAGAAATCCTAGCCTCAGACAACAAAAAGAAATGAAAGGCACCCAAGCCAGCAAAGAAGTCAAACTCTCACTCTTTGCAGATGATATGATACTTTATGTGGAAAACCCAGAAGACTCCACTCAAAAACTGCTAGAACTTCTACAGTAAAGTGTCAGGATGTAAAATCAATGTGCAGGTGTGCCTAGGTGGCTCAGTGGGTTAAAGCCTCTGCCTTCGGCTCAGGTCATGATCCCAGGGTCCTGGGATTGAGCCCCACATCGGGCTCACAGCTCAGCAGGGAGCCTGCTTCCTTCTCTCTCTGCCTTCCTCTCTGCCTACTTGTGATCACTGTCTGTCAAATAAATAAATAAAATCTTTAAAAAAAATAAATGCGCAGAAATCAGTTGTGTTTCTATACACCAACAGCAAGACAGAAGAAAGAAATTAAGGATTCAGTCCTATTTACAATTGCACCCAGAACCATAAGATACCTAGGAATAAACCTAAACAAAGAGGCAAAGAATCTGTACTCAGAAAACTATAAAGCATTCATGAAAAAAATTGAGGAAGACACAAATAAATGGAAAAATGTCCTATGCTCATGGATTGGAAGAACAAATATTGTGAAAATGTCTATGATACCTAAAGCAATCTACACATTTAATGCAATCCCTATCAAAATATTATCTTTTTTTAAAGAAATGGAACAAATAATCCTAAAATTATATGGAACCAGAAAAGATCCCAAATAGCCAGAGGAATGTTGAAAAAGAAAGCCAAATTTGGTGACATCACAATTTCAGACTTCAAGCTCTATTACAAAGCTGTAATCATCAAGAAATTATGGTACTGGCACAAAAACAGACACATAAATAAATGGAACCGAATAGAGAGCCCAAAAATAGACCCTCAACTCTATGATCAGCTAATCTTCAACAAAGCAGGAAATAACGTCTAATGGAAAAAAAGACAGTCTTTTCAAAAAATGGTGTTGGGAAAATTGGACAGCCACACACAGAAAAATGAAACTGGACAATTTTCTTACACCACACACAAAAATAGACTCTAAATGGATGAAAGACCTCAATATGAGAAAGGAATCCATCAAAATGCTGGAGGAGAACATAGGCAGCAACCTCTTTGACATCAACTGCAGCAACATCTTCCTAGGAACAGAGCCAAAGGCAAGGGAAGCAAGGGCAAAAATGAACTGCTGGGACTTCAACATCAACAGCTTTTGCACAGCAAAGGAAAAAGTTAACTAAACCAAAAGATAAGTGACAGAATGGAAGAAGATATTTGCAAATGACATATCAGATAAAGGGCTAGTATCCAAAATCTATAAAGAACTTAGCAAACTCAACACCCAAAGAACAAATAATCCAATCAAGAAATGGCAAAGGATATGAACAGACATTTCTGCAAAGAAGACATCCAGATGGCCAACAGACACATGAAAAAATGCTCCATATCACTCAGCATCAGGGAAATACAAATCAAAACAACAATGGCTAAAGAAATCAAAATGAGAAAGGCTAAAATTAGCAAGTCATGAAAGGACAGATGTTGGAGAGGATGTGGAGAAAGGGAAACCCCTCCTAAACTGTTGGTGGGAATGAAAGCTGGTGCAGCCACTCTGGAAAACAGCATGGAGATTCCTCAAAAAGTTGAGAATAGAGCTACTCTATGACTCAGCAGTTGCACTACTGGGTATTTCTCCTAAAGATAGAAATGTAGTGATTTGAAGGGGCACATGTATCTGAATGTTTATAGCAGCAATGCCCTTAATAGCCTAACCATGGAAAGAACCTAGATGTCCATCAACAGAAGAATGGATGAAGAAGATGTGATATAGAGATCTATCTATCTATCTATCTATCTATAGATACATAGATATCTACACACACACACACACACACACACACACACAGGGAATACTATGCAGCCATCAAAAGAAATGAAATCTTCCTTTTGCAATGACATGAATGGAACTGGAGGGTATTATGTTGAGCAAAATAAGTCAATCAGAGAAATACAATTATCATATGATCTCCCTGATATGAGGAATTTGAGTGGCAGAGTGGGGTGTTGGGAGGGTACGGAAGGAAAAAATGAAATAAGATGGGGTCAGGAGGGAGACAAACCACAAGAGACTCAATCTCACAAACAAACTGAGGGCTTCTGGGGAGGGTGGTTTGGAGAGGGTGGTTGGGTTATAGACATTGGAGAGAGTATGTAATATGGTGAGTGCTGTGAAGTTTGTAAGCCTGATGGTTCACACACCTATACCCCTGTGGCTAATAATACATTATATGTTAATAAAAATATTAAAAAAGTAAAATTGAAAAAATATTTTGAACTAAATGAAAATGAAAATACAACTTATCAAAAGTTGTGGAACATATTTACCCCAAAGACACAGGTATAGTGAAAAGAAGGGCCATACACACCCCAATGTTCATAGCAGCAATGTCCACAATAGCCAAACTGTGGAAAAGAGCCAAGATGTCCTTCAACAGATGAATGGATACAGAAGATGTGATTGAGGGCGCCTGAGTGGCTCAGTGGGTTAAGCCGCTGCCTTCGGCTTGGGTCATGATCTCAGGGTCCTGGGATCAAGTCCCGCCTCGAGCTCTCTGCTCAGCAGGGAGCCTGCTTCCCTCTCTCTCTCTCTGCCTGCCTCTCTGTCTACTTGTGATCTCTGTCTGTCAAATAAAAAAATAAAATCTTAAAAAAAAGAATATGTGATTGATATATACAATGAAATATTACCCAGCCATCAGAAAGAATAAATACCCAACTTTTGCATCAACATGGATAGGACTAGAGGAGATTATGCTGAATGAAATGAGTCAAGCAGAGAAAGTCTATTATCATATGGTTTTGCTTACTTGTGGAATATAAGGAATAACATGGAGGACATTAGAAAAAGGAAAGGAAAAATGAAGGGGGGAAATCAGAGGGGGAGACAAACCATGAGAGACTGTGGACTCCAAGAAACAAACTGAAGGTTTTAGATGGGAGGGGAATAGAGGATGAGTGAGCCTGGTGTTGGGTTATATGGAGGGTACATATTGCATGAGCACTGGGTGTGGTGCATAAAAAATGAATCTTGAAACACTGAAAAAATAAAATTAAATTTAAAAAAATGACTTTACTGAGAACACAATGGTACTAAATTCACACCTATCAACACTCCAAATGTCATGGACTGAAAGCTACAATCAGAAGACATAGTGTGTCAGAATGGATGAAAAAATCGACACCCATCTATATGCTGCCTGCAATAGACTCATTTTAGATCTAAAGACACCTGCATATGGAAATAGGAAATGGAGAACCATATATCGTGCAAATGGACACCAAAAGAAAGCCGTAGTAGCCATACTTACATCATATAGATTTTTTAAAAATATTTTTTTCCAATTTATTTATTTCAGAAAAACAGTATTCATTATTTTTTCACCACACCCAGTGCTCCATGCAAGCTGTGCCCTCTATAATATCCACCACCTGGTACCCCAACCTCCCACCCCCCCGCCACTTCAAACCCCTCAGATTGTTTTTCAGAGTCCATAGTCTCTCATGGTTCATCTCCCCTTCCAATTTACCCAAAACCACATACCCTCCCCAATGTCCATAACCCTATCCCCCTTCCCCCAACCCCCCTCCCCCCAGCAACCCACAGTTTGTTTCGTGAGATTCTCCCTCCCTATCCCATCTTGTTTCATGGATTTTTCTTCTACCCACTTAAGCCCCCATTTTGCATCACCACTCCCTCATATCAGGGAGATCATATGATACTTGTCTTTCTCCGCTTGACTTATTTCGCTAAGCATGATACACTCTAGTTCCATCCATGTTGTCGGATTTTTTAAAAATATTTTATTTATTTATTTGACAGACAAATTTCACAAGCAGGCAGAGAGGCGGGCAGAGAAAGAGGAGGAAGCAGGCTCCCTGCTGAGCAGAGAGCCCAATGCAGGGCTCGATCCCAGGACCCCAGGATCATGACCTGAGCTGAAGGCAGAGGCTTTAACCCACTGAGCCACCCAGGCACCCCCATCAGATAGATTTTAAACCAAAGACTGTAACAAGACATGAAGAAGGGCACTATATCATAATAAAGGGATCTATCCAACAAGAAGATCTAATAATTGTAAATATTTATGGTCCCAAGTTGAGAGCACTGAAATATAGAAAACAATTAATAACACAAGTAAATAAACTCATTGATAATAACACAATAATATTAAGGGATTTTAATAGCCCACTTACAGCAATGGCCAGATTATCTAAGGAGAAAATCAACAAGGAAACAAAGGTTTTGAATGCACATTGGGCCAGATGGACTAACAGATATATTCAGAACATTTCATCTTAAAACAGCAGAATACATATTCTTTTTAAGTGTATGAGAGAACCTTCTCCAGAATAGATCACATACTGGGTCACAAATCATTCCTCAACAAACACAAAAATATTGAGGTCATACCACACATATTCTCTGACCATAGCACTATGAAACCTGAAGTATATCACAAGAAAAAATTTGCAAAGAGCATGAATACATGGAAGTAAAGTAATATTCTACTAAGGAGTGAATGAGGTTAACCAGGAAATTAAAGAAGAAATAAAAAATACAAATAGAAACAAAGGAAATGAAAATATGACAGTCTAAAACATTTAAGCTGCAGCAAAAGTGATCCTAAGACAAAAGTATATAGCAATAAAAGCCTATCTCAAGAGGTAAGAAAAAACTCAAGTTCACGACCTAACCTACACCTCAAGGAAGTACAAAAACAACAGGAAATGAAGACTAAATCCAACAGAAAAAGAAAATAATAAAGATTAGATCAGAAATAAATGATATAGAAACAAACAAAAACAGTAGAACAGATCAATGAAACTAGGAACTGCTTCTTTAAAAGAATTAAGAGTATGTGCTATGATGAGTCCTGTGAAATGTGTAAGCCTGATGAGTCACAGACATGTAACCTTTGGAAAATAATACATTATATGTTAATAAAAATAGTTTTAAAAAATGTCATCAATAAAAAATTCAATAGATGAGCAGCCTTTGCCAAAGTAAAACTTTAAAAACTAGTTCATTTACAGAATTAGAGATAATGTTTGTTCACGAATTAGTATGTAAGTGGGACAAACACAAGGTTATGTGACTTACAGGACACTAAACTGCTAATCTTTATAATAAAAGATTTTGTTCATAAAAAAAAAAATTGATCACCCCTAGCCTGACTTATCAAAAGAAAAGAGAAAGGACCCAAATAAATAAAATCATGAATGAGAAAGGAGAAATCACAACCAATACCACAGAAATACAATCAATTATAAGAGAATATTATGAAAACTTAAGTGCCAACAAATTAGGCAATCTGGAAGAAATGGATGAATTCCTAAAAACATATAAACCAAAACATAAAGACATAGAAAACATGAACAGATCCATACTCAGCAAAAAATTGAATTGATAATAAAAAAAATCTCCAAGAAAAAAGTCCAGAGTCAGATGGCTTCCCAGAGAATTCTACCAGATAATTAAAGAAGAGCTAGTACCTATTTTTCTCAAACTGTCCAAAAAATAGAAATGGAAGGGAAATATCAATTCCTCATTCTCTTAAATAAATAAATAAATAAATAAAATTTTAAAAAATAATTTATCAAACTCAACACCCAAAAAACAAATAATGCAGTTAAGAAATGTACCCCATAACAAAAGAGAAAGGACCCAAATAAATAAAATCATGAATGAAAGAGGAGAGATCACAACTAACACCAAAGAAATACAAACTATTATAAGAACATACTATGAGCAACTCTATGCCAACAAATTTGACAATCTGGAAAAAATGGATGCATTCCTAGAAACATATAAACTACCAAAATTGAACCAAGAAGAAATAGAAAGCCTGAACAGACCCATAACCAGTAAGGAGATTGAAACAGTCATTAAAAATCTCCAAAAAACAAAAGCCCAGGGCCAGACGGCTTCCCAGGGGAATTCTACCACACATTTAAAGAAGAACTAATTCCTATTCTCCTGAAACTGTTCCAAAAAAAAGAAATGGAAGGAAAACTTCCAAACTCATTTTATGAGGCCAACATCACCTTGATCCCAAAACCAAACAAGGATCCCATCAAAAAAGAGAGCTATAGACCAATATCCTTGATGAACACAGATGCGAAAATTCTGACCAAAATAATAGCCAATAGGATTCAACAGTACATTAAAAGGATTATTCACCATGACCAAGTGGGATTTATCCCAGGGCTGCAAGGTTGGTTCAACATCCACAAATCAGTCAATGTGATACAACACATCAAAAAAAAGAAAGGACAAGAACCATATAATACTCTCAATAGATGATGAAAAAGCATTTGACAAAGTACAGCATCCCTTCCTGATCAAAACTCTTCAAAGTGTAGTGATAGAGGGCACATACCTCAATATCATCAAAGCCATCAATGAAAAACCCACTGAAAATATCATTCTTAATGGTGAAAAACTGAAAGCTTTTCCACTAAGGTCAGGAACACGGCAGGGATGTCCATTATCACCACTGCTATTCAACATAGTACTAGAAGTCCTAGCCTCAGCAATCAGACAACAAAAGGAAATCAAAGGCACCCAAATTGGCAAAGAAGAAGTCAAACTATTACTCTTCGCAGATGATATGATACAATATGTGGAAAACCCAAAAGACTCCACTCCAAAACTGCTAGAACTTGTATAGGAATTCAGTCAAGTGTCAGGATATAAGATCAATGCACAGAAATCAGTTGCATTTCTCTACACCAACAACAAGACAGAAGAAAGAGAAATTAAGGAGTCAATCCCATTTACAATTGCACCCCAAACCATAAGATACCTAGGAATAAACCTAACCAAAGAGGCTAAGAATCTATACTCAGAAAACTATAAAGTACTCATGAAAGAAATTGAGGAAGACACAAAGAAATGGAAAAATGTTCCATGCTCCTGGATTGGAAGAATAAATATTGTGAACATGTCTATGCTATCTAAAGCAATCTACACATTTAATGCAATTCCTATCAAAGTACCATCCATCTTTTTCAAAGAAATGGAACAAATAATTTTAAAAATTATATGGAACCAGAAAAGACCTTGAATAGCCAAAGGGATATTGAAAAAAAAAAGCCAAATTGGTGGCATCACAATTCCGGACTTCAAGCTCTATTACAAAGCTGTCATCATCAAGACAGCATGGTACTGGCACAAAAACAGACACATGGATAAATGGAACAGAATAGAGAGCCTAGAAGTAGACCCTCAACTCTATGGTCAACTAATCTTTGACAAAGCAGGAAAGAGTGTCCAATGGGAAAGACAGCCTCTTTAATAAATGGTGTTGGGAAAATTGGACAGCCACATGCAGAAAAATGAAATTGGACCATTTCCTTACACCACACACAAAAATAGACTCAAAGTGGATGAAGGACCTCAATGTGAGAAAGGAATCCATCAAAATCCTTGAGAACACAGGCAGCAACCTCTTCGACCTCAGCCACAGCAACATCTTCCTAGGAACATCGCCAAAAGCAAGGGAAGCAAAGGCAAAAATGAACTATTGGGATTTCGTCAAGATCAAAAGCTTTTGCACAGCAAAGGAAACAGTTAACAAAATCAAAAGACAACTGACAGAATGGGAGAAGATATTTGCAAACGACATATCAGATAAAGGACTAGTGTCCAAAATCTATAAAGAACTTAGCAAACTCAACACCCAAAGAACAAATAATCCAATCAAGAAATGGGCAGAGGACATGAACAGACGTTTCTGCAAAGAAGACATCCAGATGGCCAACAGACACATGAAAAAGTGCTCCATATCACTCGGCATCAGGGAAATACAAATCAAAACCACAATGAGATATCACCTCACACCAGTCAGAATGGCTAAAATCAACAAGTCAGGAAATGACAGATGCTGGCGAGGATGCGGAGAAAGGGGAACCCTCCTACACTGTTGATGGGAATGCAAGCTGGTGCAACCACTCTGGAAAACAGCATGGAGGTTCCTCAAAATGTTGAAAATAGAACTGCCCTATGACCCAGCAATTGCACTACTGGGTATTTACCCTAAAGATACAAACGTAGTGATCCAAAGGGGCACGTGCACCTGAATGTTTATAGCAGCAATGTCCACAATAGCCAAACTATGGAAAGAACCTAGATGTCCATCAACAGATGAATGGAACAAGAAGATGTGGTATATATACACAATGGAATACTATGCAGCCATCAAAAGAAATGAAATCTTGCCATTTGCGACAACATGGATGGAACTAGAGGGTATCATGCTTAGCGGAATAAGTTAAGCGGAGAAAGACAACTATCATATGATCTCCCTGATATGAGGAAATGGTGATGCAACATGGGGGCTTAAGTGGGTAGGAGAAGAATCCATGAAACAAGATGGGATAGGGAGGGAGACAAACGATAAGTGACTCTTAATCTCACGAAACAAACTGTGGGTTGCTGGGGGGAGGGGGGTTGGGGGAAGGGGGTAGGGTTATGGACATTAGGGAGGGTATGTGCTTTGGGGTAAATTGGATGGGGAGGTGAACCATGAGAGACTATGGACTCTGAAAAACAATCTGAGGGGTTTGAAGTGCTGGGGGGGGGGTGGGAGGTTGGGGTACCAGGTGGTGGGTATTATAGAGGGCACGGCTTGCATGGAGCACTGGGTGTGGTGAAAAAATAATGAATACTGTTTTTCTGAAAATAAATAAATTGAGAAAAATAAATGTACCCAAAAGAAAACAAAAACAAAAACAAAAACAAAAAACAAAATTACATTTCTTTTTGAATAAAAGGTTCTATGTCAAAAAAAAAAGAAATGTACCCCATAATATGGGGTGTCTGGGGTGACTCAGTCAGTTAAGTGTCCTACTCTTGGTTTTGGCTCAGGTCTTGATATCAGGGTGATGAGATCAAACCATATTTTGGGTCCTGCATTCAGCCTAGTGTCTTCTTAAATCTGTATCTTCCTCTCCTTATTTTTTTAAGATTTTATTTTATTTTATTTGACAGAGAGAGAGATCACAATTAGGCCGAGTGGCAGGCAGAGAGAGGAGGGAAGCAGACTCTTCGCCAAGCAGAGAGCCTGATGTGAGGCTAGATCCCAGGACCCCAAGATCATGACCTGATCCGAAGGCAGAGGCTCAACCCACTGAGCCACCCAGGTTCCCCTTCCTCTCTCTTTGTCCCTACCCCTGTTTGCTTCTCTCTCAAAAAAAATGAATAAATCTTTTTAAGAAATAAGCCAAAGACATAAATAGACATATTTTTTTCCAATTAAGACACCCAGATGGTCAACAGACACATGAGAAGAGCTTAGCATCACTCATCATAAAGGAAATACAAATAACACCAGACACGTGTAAGAGTGGCTAAAATTAACAGCACAGGAAACAATAGATATTGTCCAGGATGCAGAGAAAGGGGAACCCTCTTACATTCCTGTTAGGAATGCAAACTGGTGCAGCCACTCTGTAAAACAGTATGAAGGTTCCTCAAAGAGTTAAAAATAGAATACACTACAATGTAAAAATTACACTACTAGGTATTTATCCATAGGATATAAATGTTGTGACTCAAAAGGGCACATGCACCCCACAATGTCCCCAGTATCCAAAATATGGAAAAAGCCCAGATGTCCATAGACAGATGAGTGGATAAAGAACAGGTGGTAATAATAAAAATGAACTTTTGGGACTTCATCAAGATCAAAAGCTTCTGCACAGGAATGGAATCCATCAAGAAAACAAAGAGGCAACCCACGGAATGGGAGATATTTGCAAATGACAGTACAGAAAAAAGGTTAATATCCAGGATCTATAATGAACTCCTCAAACTCAACACACATGAAACAGGCAAACATATCAAAAAATGGGCAGAAGATATGAACAGACACTTCTTCAATGAAGACGTACATATGGCTATCAGACACATGAAAAAATGCTCATCATCACTAGCCCTCAGGGAGATTCAAATTAAAACCATATTGAGATATCACCTTACACCAGTTAGAATGGCCAAAATTAACAAAACAGGAAACAACATGTGTTGGAGGGGATGTGGAGAAAGGGGAACCCTCTTCCACTCTTGGTGGGAATGCAAGTTGGTGCAGCCTCTTTGGAGAACAGTGTGGAGATTCCTCAAGAAATTAAAAATAGAACTTCCCTATGACCCTGCCATTGCACTCCTGGGTATTTACCCCAAAGATACAGATGTCGTGAAAAGAAGAGCCATCTGTACCCCAATGTTTATAGCAGCAATGGCCATGGTCGCCAAACTGTGGAAGGAACCAAGATGCCCTTCAACGGACAAATGGATAAGGAAGATGTGGTCCATATACACTATGGAGTATTATGCCTCCATCAGAAAGGATGAATACCCAACTTTTGTAGCAACATGGACAGGACTGGAAGAGATTATGCTGAGTGAAATAAGTCAAGCAGAGAGAGTCAATTATCATATGGTTTTACTTATTTGTGGAACATAACAAATATCATGGAGGACAAGGGGTGTTATAGAGGAGAAGGGAGTTGGGGTAAATTGGAAGGGGAGGTGACTCATGAGAGACTATGGACTCTGAAAAACAATCTGAAGGGTTTAAAGTGGCGGGGGGGGGTGGGAGGTTGGGGTACCAGGTGGTGGGTATTATAGAGGGCATGGATTGCATGGAGCACAGGGTGTGTATGCATACACACATAATGGAATATTATTCGGCCATCAAAAAGAATGAAATTTTATCATTGCAATCATGTGGATGGAACTAGAGCGGATTAGGCTAAGCAAAATAATTCAGAGAAAGACAAGTATCATGATTTCACTTGTATGTAGAATTTAAGAAAAAAAAAACAGATGAAGATAGAGAAAGAATAAAAAAAGAGAGGCAAACCATAAAAGAGACTCAACAATACAGAACAACTGAGGGTTGATGGACGGGAGCTGGGCAAAGTGATGGGCTATATGGGTGATGGGTATTAAGGAGGGCATTGTTGTAATGAGTTCTGGATGTTATCTTTAAGTTGTGAATCACTAAATTCTACTCCTGAAAGGAATATTACACTATACATTAATTAAATAGAATTTAGATAAAAACTTGAAACATTAAAAATAATAATAAAATTATATAAAATAATAAATATAAGAATAACATAATCTGTCAATACTCTTAAAAGAAATAGCCAATCTGAAGACATATATCTATTAAAGAAATTGGTCAATAATTACTAAACTTAGAAATAGACGGCACAAAGCCTGAGGTGGGTTTACTGATGAATTCTACCAAGCCATTAAGGAAGTAGTTATATCAATTCTCTAATACATGTTTCATAAGATAGAAGCAAAAGAAATACTTCTTAACTCATTCTAAGAGGGCAGCATCACCCTAACATCAAACTAGACAAAAACTTTATAAGAAGACTACAAACTATATCTCTCATGATATCTCAGCAAAATATTAGCATATAAAACTCAATAATGTACAATAATAATTTTACCCAAGACCAGGTGTGTTTTATTCTGGATCTGATTCAACTTTTGAGAATTCAATGTACTCCATCACATCAACAAACTAAAGAAGAAAACTGCATGTGTTGTATTGTACTCAAATGTTCTCTACTAAAAAAAAAATAAGCAGAAGAAAATGTAACTGGTCTCAGTTCCATTTTGCCATGGGAATTTATTCTTGAACAAGATGAAAACAAGAATTAACTGCTTTTGAGAAAAAGTTGAACACTACTGAAGGGTTCCACATATATCCTTAATTTAAAATGGTAGTTGATAAAAGGTTGTTTTTTTGAGAAAAAAATCTTTTTAAAGAGTTTATTTATTTATTTATTATACAGAGAGAACAAGCAGGGGGAGCAGGAGGGGGAGAACCAGGCTCCTGGCCAAACAAGGAACATGATGTGAGGTTTGATCCCAGGATCCTGGGCCTTGGCATCCAAGTACCCAAGATAAAAGTGTTCTTATGAATATAAATTCTGAATCTTTAATATTGCATCAACAGAAATTTTAGAATTATCATATAATCCAGTCGAAAATCTATAATTCAAAGGACTGCTCATATTTCATAATACATGGTAAACTAATTAAGTATTGACTAATTGCCCTGATCTCCCTCAGGGTAATTATGAAAGATATCATAGCAAGGTATTTTGAAATATATTTACTAGTATGTCAGGTTCATTTAAAAATCAGGTAGTACTCATAAATTATTATGGAATAAGAATATTAATAAATGCAAAATGCCACAAACTTAGTGGAGACAGATTTCTCTTCTTTGGATCACTAATACCTTGTTAAAACACAGGCATAACCAACTTAGTGTTATTTTGTATATTCAGAGTTTCATTTATTTGTAAAAAGGGTAGCTAAGCCACTTTAAGAACAAACTGAGAGTTTTGGAGGGGAAAGGAGTGGAGGGATAGGTAAGCCTGGTGGTGGGAATTAGGGAGGGCACGTATTGCATGGAGCACTGGGTGTGGTGCATAAGCAATGAATCTTGGAACATTGAAAAAATAAAAAATTAAAAAAAAGAATGAGGACACAACCCTGTTCTGTCATTTCTGGGCAAATTTCTGTAAGTAGAGTATAAAAACTGGCATTCTACTAAATGCAAACACATTTATGTATACTGAGACAGTGTCATAGGCCTTTAGAAATAATATAAATTCAACCTTCTCTCTAAATCTGCAATTGTATTTTCCTTTCATAATTAATCCAAAATAGTCCCTATTTAGGTGTACCAAACCAAACCAAAAAAAAAAAAAAAAACCACAACTGGGATATTTCTTTGAAGTCACCCTTCACAGGTTTTTGAGAACTTAATATTGAATATTAATCATATTTGTTCTGATTCAAGTCAAATTCAAGTATTAATATTTTATTTTTAGGAGCTGCTAAAAGACAAACAGATTTACTAAAAGTTCAAATTAATATAAGCTTGGAAATACACAAGTTTTCAATATAAGCTGCTGATAATTTCTGAAATACCCATATCTAATCACAATTTAGAAACCTTGCTGCTGAAAATCCTTGACAATTATGGAAAGTAACTGTCACAACAAAGGCTAGAATTGAGAAGTTAGAAGTTTTTCAGAGATGTGTACCAATCATCACATTATGAGTCACAGCTCATTTATGGCACATATTTATGGCACACTCATTTATGGCACAACTTATCACATGACACACCTTTAATTTAGCTCTGATGAATGATAGTTTTTTCACGAAATTCCATTTGAAGAGAATTCAAGGAAAAAAACAGTGATAGGAGGAAGGGAGTTTTATGGATACACATGATAAAGACAAAACAGAACCTGGTCATATATGATATAGATAGGTTAGATATTTCTGCAGCTGTACTTTAATCTTGTCAGATTACAAAGTGAGTTTACATAATAAAATATCTTTCTATATTTCTACTTGAATCACAGAGTTATATGTGTTTTTTATGATAGATAAATGAAACATCAAGATAAGTAATTTTTTTATTCTGGGAGAGATTGAAAAAATATTATACAGTTATCAATCAGAATGTCATAAGTGAAAAATAACTTAAGTTTTGTAAAGGCACAACTTTTAAAATAAGAATAAAATTGTATGCATGCATATAAGCAAGCAAAAAATATTATAAAAGTAGCTTTCGGGGAGGAGTCAAGATGGCGGAGAGGTAGCAGGCTGAGACAACTTCAGCTAGCAGGAGATCAGCTAGATAGCTTACCTAAAGATTGCAAACACCTACAAATCCAATCGCAGATCAAAGAGAAGAAGAACAGCAATTCTAGAAACAGAAAAACAACCACTTTCTGAAAGGTAGGACTGGCGGAGAAGTGAATCCAAAGCGATGGGAAGATAGACCCTGGGGGGGAGGGGCCAGTTCCTGGCAAGCGGCAGAGCAAGGGAGCACAAAATCAGGACATTTAAAAGTCTGTTCCGCTGAGGGACATCATTACAGAGGCTAAACCAGGGTGAAGCCCATGCAGGGTCAGCATGGCCTCAGGTCCCACAAGGTCACAGAAGGATCGGGGGTGTCTGAATGTCGCAGAGCTTACAGGTATTAGAATGGGGAAGCCAGCTACAGAGACACCGACAGTGAACTCAGAGCAAAGGGTTACCTTGAACGGGTCGCAGGCTCGGTGAGCTCCAAGCGTGGGCAGAGGTCAGTCAGACGGGAGTTACTGGGCACTGTTCTCTGAGGGTGCACTGAGGAGTGGGGCCCCGGGCTCTCAACTCCTCCGGGCCGGAGACCAGGAGGCCGCCATTTATATTCCCGTCCTCCGGAACTCTACGGAAAGCACTCAGGGAACAAAAGCTCCTGATAGCAAAACCCAGCAGATTACTCAACAAGAAATCCAGCCAGGACCAAGTTCACCTACCAAGGAGTGCAGTTTCAATACCAAGGAGAGCAGCAGAATTCCAGAGGAGGAGAAAGAAAAGCACGGAACGCATGGCTTTCTCCATATGATTCCTTAGGCTTGCAGTTAATTATTTTTCTTTTTCATTATTTTCTCTTCTTCGGCTAATTTTTTTTAACTTTTACCCTTTTCTTTTTTAACATTTTTAACTAGCTTATCTAATATATATATTTTTCATACTTTTCTTTGTTTTCTTTTTTAAATTCTTTTCTTTTTGTTTTGTTTTGTTTTGTTTTTGTTTTGTATTGTTTCTTTCTTTCTTTCTTTCTGAAGCTCTTTTTATCCCCTTTCTCCCTCCTCACGATTTGGGATCTCTTCTGATTTGGTTAAAGGATATTTTTCTGGGGTTGTTGCCACCCTTTTAGTATTTTACTTGCTCCTTCATATACTCTTATCTGGACAAAATGACAAGGCAGAAAAATTCACCACAAAAGAAAGAACAAGAGGCAGTACCAAGGGCTAGGGACCTAATCAATACAGATATTGGTAATATGTCAGATCTAGAGTTCAGAATGACAAATCTCATGGTTCTCGCCGGGCTCGAAAAAGGCATGGAAGATATTAGAGAAACCCTCTCGGGAGATATAAAAGCCTTTCTGGAGAAATAAAAGAACTAAAATCTAATCAAGTTGAAATAAAAAAAGCTATTAATGAGGTGCAATAAAAAATGGAAGCTCAGGATATAAGATCAATGCACAGAAATCAGTTGCATTTCTCTACACCAACAACAAGACAGAAGAAAGAGAAATTAAAGAGTGAATCCCATTTAAAATTGCACCCAAAACCATAAGATACCTAGGAATAAACCTAACCAAAGAGGCACAGAATCTATACTCAGAAAACTACAAAGTACTCATGAAAGAAATTGAGGAAGACACAAAGAAATGGACAAATGTTCCATGCTCCTGGATTGGAAGAATAAATATTGTGAAAATGTCTATGCTACCTAAAGCAATATACACCTTTAATGCAATTCCTATCAAAGTACCATCCATCTTTTTCAAAGAAATGGAACAAATAATCCTAAAATTTATATGGAACCAGAAAAGACCTCGAATAGCCAAAGGGATATTGAAAAAGAAAGCCAAAGTTGGTGGCATCACAATACCGGACTTCAAGCTCTATTACAAAACTGTCATCATCAAGACAGCATGGTACTGGCACAAAAACAGACACATAGATCAATGGAACAGAATAGAAATCCCAGAAATAGTCCCTTAACTCTATGGTCAACTAGTCTTTGACAAAGCAGGAAAGAATGTCCAATGGAAAAAAGACAGCCTCTTCAATAAATGATGTTGGGAAAATTGCACAGCCACATGCAGAAAAATGAAATTGGACCATTTCCTTACACCACACACGAAAATAGACTCAAAATGGATGAAGGACCTCAATGTGAGAATGGAATCCATCAAAATCCTTGAGGAGAACACAGGCACCCACCTCTTCGACCTCAGACGCAGCAACATCTTCCTAGGAACATCGCCAAAGGCAAGGGAAGCAAGGGAAAAAATGAACTGTTGGGAATTCATCAAGATCAAAAGCGTTTGCACAGCAAAGGAAACAGTTAACAAAATCAAAAGACAACTGACAGAATGGGAGAAGAGATTTGCAAACGACATATCAGATAAAGGACTAGTGTCCAAAATCTATAAAGAACTTAGCAAACTCAACACCCAAAGAACAAATAATCCAATCAAGAAATGGGCAGAATTATTTGCTCCAGCTCTTTGAAGAATGCCGGTGGAATTTTGATTGGAATGGCATTAAAAGTATAGATTGCTCTAGGCAGTATAGACATTTTAACAATGTTTTTCTTCCGATCCAAGAGCATGGAATGGTCTTCCATCTTTTTGTGTCTTCTTCAATTTCTTTCATGAGTGTTCTGTAGTTCCTCAAGTACAGATCATTTACCTCTTTGGTTAGGTTTATTCCCAGGTATCTTATGGTTCTTGGTGCTATAGTAAATGGATTCGATTCTCTAATTTCCCTTTCTGTATTTTCATTGTTAGTGTATAAGAAAGCCACTGATTTCTGCACATTGACTTTGTATCCTGCCACGTTGCTGAATTGCTGTATGAGTTCTAGTAGTTTGGGGGTGGAGTCTTTTGGGTTTTCCATATAAAGAATCATGTCATCTGCAAAGAGAGAGAGTTTGACTTCTTCATTACCAAGTTGGATACCTTTTATTTCTCTCTGTTTTCTGATTGCTGTTGCTAGGACTTCTAATACTATGTTGAACAAGAGTGGTGAAAGTGGGCATCCTAGTCTTGTTCCTGATCTCAATGGGAAGGCTGCAAGCTTTTTCCCATTGAGGATGATATTTGCTGTGGGTCTTTCATAGATGAATTTGATGAGGTTCAGGAATGTTCCCTCTATCCCTATACTTTGAAGCGTTTTAATCAGGAACGGATGTTGGATTTTGTCAAATGCTTTTTCTGCATCAATTGAGAGGACCATGTGGTTCTTCTCTCTTCTCATATTAATTTGTTGTATCACATTGATTGATTTGCGAATGTTGAACCATCCTTGTAGCCCAGGGATGAATCCCACCTGATCATGGTGGATAATCTTTTTAATATGCTGTTGGATCCTGTTGGCTAGGATCTTGTTGAGAATCTTAGCATCCATATTCATCAGTGATATTGGTCTAAAATTCTCCTTTTTGGTAGGGTCCTTGCCTGGTTTGGGGATCAGGGTAATGCTGGCTTCATAGAAAGAGTCTGGAAGTTTTCCTTCTGCTTCAAATTTTTGAAACAGCTTCAGGAGAATAGGTGTTATTTCTTCTTTGAAGGTTTGGTAGAATTCCCCAGGGAATCCGTCAGGTCCTGGGCTCTTGTTTTTTGGGAGGTCTTTGATCACTGATTCAATCTCATTATTAGATATCGGTCTATTCAGGTTGTCGATTTCTTCCTGGCTCAGTGTTGGTAGTTTAAATTTTTCCAGGAATGCATCAATTTCATCTAGGTTGCTAAGCTTATTGGCATATAACTGTTCGTAATAACTTCTGATGATTGTTTCTACTTCCTTGGAGTTAGTTGTGATCTCTCTCTTTTCAATCATAATTTTATGAATTTGGGCTTTCTCTCTTTTCTTTTGGATTAGTGTAGCCAGTGGCTTATCGATCTTATTGATTCTTTCAAAAAACCAGCTTCTAGTTTCATTGATACGTTCTACTGTATCTCTGGTTTCTCCCTCATTGATCTCAGCTCTAATCTTGATGATTTCCCTTCTTATGTGTGGAGTTGGTTTGATTTGTTGTTGATCCTCCAGTTCTTTAAGGTGTAGAGACAGCTGGCGTGTTCTGGATTTTTCAATTTTTTTGAGCAAGGCTTGGATAGCTATATATTTTCCCCTTAGGACCGCCTTTGCTGTATCCCATAGGTTTTGGACCAAAGTGTCTTCATTCTCATTGGTTTCCATGAATTGTTTCAGTTCTTCTTTGTTGGAATCAGAAGAGACCCCGAATCGCTAAGGAAATGTTGAAAAACAAAAATAAAGTTGGCGGCATCACCTTACCTGATTTCAAGCTTTATTACAAAGCTGTGATCACCAAGATAGCATGGTACTGGCATAAAAACAGACACATAGACCAGTGGAACAGAGTAGAGAGCCCAGATATGGACCCTCAACTCTATGGTCAATTAATCTTCGACAAACAGGAAAAAATATACAGTGGAAAAAAGACAGTCTCTTCAATAAATGGTGCTGGGAAAACTGGACAGCTATATGTAGAAGAATGAAACTCGACCATTCTCTTACACCGTACACAAAGATAAACTCAAAATGGATAAAAGACCTCAACGTGAGACAGGAATCTATCAGAATCTTAGAGGAGAACATAGGCAGTAATCTCTTTGATATCAGCCACAGCAACTTCTTTCAAGATACGTTTCCAAAGGCAAAGGAAACAAAAGCGAAAATAAACTTCTGGGACTTCATCAAAATCAAAAGCTTCTGCACAGGAAAGGAAAGAGTCAAAAAAACAAAGAGGCAACCCACGGAATGGGAGAAGATATTTGCAAATGACAGTACAGGCAAAAGGTTGATATCCAGGATCTATAATGAACTCCTCAAACTCAACCCACACGAAACAGACAAACACATCAAAAAATGGGCAGAAGATATGAACAGACACTTCTCAAATCAAGACATACAAATGGCTATCAGACACATGAAAAAATGTTCATCATCATTAGCCCTCAGGGAGATTCAAATTAAAACCACATTGAGATATCACCTTACACCAGTTAGAATGGCCAAAATTAACAAAACAGGAAACAACATGCGTTGGAGAGGATGTGGAGAAAGGGGAACCCTCTTACACTGTTGGTGGGAATGCAGGTTGGTGCAGCCTCTTTGGAGAACAGTGTGGAGATTCCTCAAGAAATTAAAAATAGAACTTCCCTATGACCCTGCAATTGCACTCCTGTGTATTTACCCCAAAGACAGAGATGTCGTGAAAAGAAGGGTCATCTGTACCCCAATGTTTATAGCAGCAATGGCCACAGTCGCCAAA
Organism: Neogale vison; assembly: GCF_020171115.1. Classification (NCBI taxonomy): domain Eukaryota; kingdom Metazoa; phylum Chordata; class Mammalia; order Carnivora; family Mustelidae; genus Neogale; species Neogale vison. The sequence continues at coordinate 56,949,490 of NC_058105.1, forward strand.
CTATGGAAAGAACCAAGGTACCCTTCAACGGATGAATGGATACGGAAGATGTGGTCCATATACACTATGGAGTATTATGCCTCCATCAGAAAGGATGAGTACCCAACTTTTGTAGCAACATGGACGGGACTGGAAGAGATTATGCTGAGTGAAATAAGTCAAGCAGAGAGAGTCAATTATCATATGGTTTCACTTATTTGTGGAGCATAACAATTAGCATGGAGGACAAGGTGCATTAGAGAGGAGTAGGGAATTTGGGTAAAGTGGAAGGGGAGATGAACCATGAGAGACTATGGACTCTGAAAAACAGTCTGAGGGGTTTGAAGTGGCGGGGGGGTGGGAGGTCGGGGTACCAGGTGGTGGGTATTATAGAGGGCACGGCTTGCATGGAGCACTGGGTGTGGTGAAAAAATAGTGAATAATGTTTTTTCTGAAAATAAATAAATTGGAAAAAAATATTAAAAAAAAAAGAAATGGGCAGTAGACCATGAACAGACATTTCTGCAAAGAAGACATTTAGATGGCCAACAGACACACGAAAAAGTGCTCCATATCCCTCAGCATCAGGGAAATACAAATCAAAACCACAATGAGATATCACCTCACACCAGTCAGAATGGCTAAAATCAGCAAGTCAGGAAATGACAGATGCTTACGAGGATGCGGAGAAAGGGGAACCCTCCTACACTGTTGGTGGGAATGAAGCTGGTGCAACCACTCTGGAAAAGAACATGGAGGGTCCTCAAAGTATTGAAAATAGAAGTGCCCTATGACCCAGCAATTGCACTACTGGGTATTTACCCTAAAGATACAAACGTAGTGATCCAAAAGGGCACGTGCACCCGAATGTTTATAGCAGCAATGTCCACAATAGCCAAACTATGGAAAGAACTTAGATGTCCATCAACAGATGAATGGATAAAGAAGATGTGATATATATACACAATGGAATACTATGCAGCCATCAAAAGAAATGAAATCTTGCCATTTGTGACAATGTAGATGGAACTAGAGCGTATCATGCTTAGCAAAATAAGTGGAGAAAGACAACTATCATATGATCTCCCTGATATGAGAAAGTGGTTATTCAACATGGGGGCTTAAGGGGGTAGGAGAAGAATAAATGAAACAAGATGGGATTGGGAGGGAGACAAACCATAAGTTACTCTTAATCTCACAAAACAAACTGAGGGTTGCTGGGGGGAGGGGCGTTGGGAGAAGGGGGTGTGGGGTTATGGACATTGGGGAGGGTATGTGCTTTGGTGAGTGCTGTGAAGTGTAAACCTGGCGATTCACAGACCTGTACCCCTGGGGATAAATATATATGTTTATAAAAAAATTAAAAATTAAAAATTAAAAAAATTTCTTCTAATGGCAGCTCTAGTACATTGTGCTTTTCAGATAACATTTTTTCCATTTCATCTAAGTTGCTGAATTTATTGCCATAATTTTTTCTTATGCTAACCTTCCTCTTATTATTCTTTTAATGTTTCTAGGATTTGTGATGATGTCTTATCTTTCATTTCTGACATTGGTAGTTTATGTTTCTATCATTTTTTTCTCAATCAATCTTGTTATGCTTTATCAATCTTATTAAACTTTTCAAGGAATAAAAAAAGTAGCTTTCCATACATGAAAGCATTAAAAGCTAATTAATCAAATCCTGCACACTAAAAGGTACGTTTTTTCTTTCATACAGGTATGAAATTAATCAAAATAGCAAATGTGTTAAAAAAATTACAGCCTGATAGCACAGCTATAATTAATGTCCTCCTTTAGGCTGTGTTACCTGATGCTGCTGGTTACCTTCCATGAGCACTGCATCATTCACACACCTGTTCTCACAAAGTTTTCACCCAAGAATATATGTGATATTTTTCTGCATTGTTTGAATCTTCTTTGATAAATACAGTAAACTCTTGATAATTTTCCCTGTCTTTTGTTCTTATTTCTTATCACAGTAAGTACCTGATAATATGCCACCATTGAGAAATTAAATGTAGGGTGAACTTACTAGCCTGATTTTACAGAACCGTTCAACTATCTAGCTACATACTTTAAAAAAAAGACATAAAAAGTGAACTTAAACCATGCATTTGCTACCACAACTGCAGCTTGAGTGATTCTTCCACCCAAACCATCTATTAAAGCTACCAATAACTTGAAAAATGATGTTTTATCTCCTTTTATTTTCTCTACCTATGTGCTAGTGAAAGCCTAGCACACTGCCTGGTATATGGAAGGTATATGAAAAAAAAATTAGAAAAGGAAAGTTAAAACTACTCTGGATAAATCTGAAACACCCAGTAAATTTATCAAAGAATTTGTAATACTATATGAAAGGTTTACATATTTAACCATGTGGACCTAAGCAGGCAAGGTTTGTCTAGATACCTCTATAGGAGATAGCAACCTATAATCTCATGGATTAGGGCTGAAATTATTTCTTTAACTGACATGTATATATACTCTTCCTGTTTGCCAGATATTGTCCTAAAGGCTTTACAGATAATAACTCCTTTAATTCTTAAGACATCCTTAGAGGTAAGTTTTATTATTATCACTATCCTTATTTTACAGATTAAGAAACTGAAAGACATACAGTTTAAGCAACTTGTCCAGAATCATAACACTAACAAATGATGAATCTAGGGTTAGAGTCTCCCCAGTCTGGCTCCAGAGCCTGTGTTCAACCACACACTATGTGCCTTCTAAGAATAATTTTACTGATATTCTTAAATTCTCCAGTGACAAAATTTATCCTGTGGTATTAACAGTTTCATTTTTATAATGTGATTCAAAATCCACAAGCACAACTTTAAAGTAGGGTAAGGCTCTTATCTAGCCATATAAGTATAAAATTTTGTAAAACTAAAATAAAATTCCAAGTGGAAGTAATTTCATAGATTGTGTTCTTTAGATATTTACAATAATAAACCCACAGGATAGAGAAAAACAAGTCTAATAAAAAGTTTCATTCTAGGGCACCTGGGTTACTCAGTGGGTTAAGCCACTGCCTTCAGCTTAGGTGATGATCTCAGGGTCCTGGGATCAAGTCCCGCATCGGGCTTTCTGCTCAGCGGGGAGCCTGCTTCCCTCTCTCTCTCTTTCTCTGCCTGCCTCTCCATCTACTTGTGATCTCTGTCAAATAAATAAATAAAATCCTTTAAAAAAAGTTTCATTCTATAAATATATGTAACATTTTGAGTCTCCAATGTACACCTTTATGTGTAAGTCACACACAACTAAAATATCTGTAATCAAGATATTTGCCTAAAGAAAAGATATTTGCCTGGATTGTGCTAAGTGAAATAAGTCAGACAAAGACAAACACTGTATGGCCTCACTTATATGTTGAATCTAAAAACAAATTAATTGAAACAAAGAATAGAATGTTGTTTACCAGAGGCTAAGTGATTGAATAAATGTGGAAAAGTTGGTCAAAAGGTACAAACTTTCAGTTATAAGATGAATAACTTCAAGGGATTCAACATATAGCATAGTGACTATAGTTAACAGTACTATATTATATAGTTGGAAAATGCTGAGAACAAAGCTTTAATGTTCTCACCATAACAAGTAATAAGATAGTAATTAAATGAATTGAAGGATGTATTGACTAATCTTACTATGGTAAACATTTCCCAATACCTATGTGTGTTAAATCATCATACTGTACACCTTAAATTTACAGTGTTATACGACAGCTCTATCTCACTAAAGATGGAAAGAATAGACATTTACCTGGGATGTCTGAACACCTAAATGTTCTTCCAAGTTTTACATGAATGACATTTCTTCTGAGTCTGATATTCTGATCCTTCTTATCTTTCTCAATGTACATTACAGGCTATAGAGGGAACTACATAACGACTTTCAATAATGGCAGAAATTCTCTTTTATGAGAGAGGATTACTGTCACTTAGTACTAGGGGAAACAGAACGCTGAGCTCATTTGGTGGTTTTTTACTTAATATTCTATTCTAATTTGTTCAAAACTGTAGCTGTGAAAATATCATGGGAAGATGTAAATACTCATTGAATTCTTTTTTTCTATAAACAAAATGGAAAACAAAACCCTGTTTATTTCCTGTCACTCAAATTTTTCCAAGTTATTCAAAGTTATTGAATATTTCAGCTGACTTTAGGGACTTTGTGGACTTCTCTGATGGAGCACATTTCAGTGGCAGCCAACAGAATACCCTCAGTGTGCTTGTCAATCCAAATAAAACTGGAAGATAGATTTCTTTTTTGTTAAAATTCATTTTCTCTGGACCTTAAAACTTTTTATTACAGACTTGACAATCTAGAACAAACGATTTTTCACCAAGACTGTAAAAGCTCAAACTAAATATGGAAAATTCTTTTGTTAATTCAAAGCGTTTTTAAAGTTTTTAATTCTACTTATTTAATATACAGTGTTATATTAATTTTAGGTGTACAATATAGTAATTTAACACTTATGTACATCACACTGTGCTCATCACAAGTGCACTCCTTAATCCTTATCAACTATTTTATCCATCCCCCCACCCACCTCACATCTGGTAACCAGCAGTTTGTTTTCTATACTTATGAGTCTTATTCTTGGTTTGACTCTCTCTTTTTTTCCCTTTGCTTGTTTGTTTTATTTCTTAAATTCCACATATGAGTTAAATCATATGGTATTTGTTTTTCTCTGACTGACTTATTTAACTTAGCACACTACATTTGAGCTCCATCCATCCACATCATCCAAATGCCAAAAGTTTGTTTTCATGGCTGAGTCATGTTCCATTACACACACACACACACACACACACACACACACATATACCACTTCTCTGTCCACTCATCAGTTGATGGACACTTGGACTGTTTCCATAGTTTAGATATTATAGATAATGCTTCTAATAAACATTGGGGTACATGTATCCCTTTGAAATAGTATTTTTGTATCCCTTGGGTAAATACCAAGTAGTGCAATTAATAGATAGTATGGTAGTTCTATTTTTGAATTTTTCAGGAATCACCATACTGTTTTCCAGAGTGGCTGCACCAGTTTGCATTCCTATCAACAGTGCATGAAGGTTCTCTTTGTTCCACTGCCTTGTCAACCTATTGTTTTTTGTATTACTTGATTTTAGCCATTGTGACAGGTGTGAGGTGATAACTGATAGTTTTGATTTGTATTTCCCTGATGATGAGTAATGTTAAGCATCATTTCATGTGTCTGTTGGTCATTTGGATATCTTCTTTGGAAAAAAATGTGTATTCATGTCCTCTGCCCATTTTTTAATTGGATTATTCATTTTGGGGGATATTGAGTTTCATATGTTCTTCATGTATTTGGATACTAACCCTTTATCAACTATGTCAGTTGCAAACATGTTCTCCGATTCTGAAGGTTGCTTTCTAATTTTGTTATTTGTTTCCTTTGTTATGTAGAAGCTTTTTATTTTGAGAAGTCCTAATAATTTATCTTTGCTTTTGTCTTCCTGGTCTCAGGAGACATACGTAGAAAGAAGTTGCTATGACTGATGTCAAAAAGGTTACTTTCCTGTGTTCTCCTCTAGGACTTTTATAATTTCATGTCCACATTTAGGTTTTTAACCCATTTTTAATTTATTTTTGTATCTGGTATAAGAAAATGATCCAGTTTCATTCTTTTGCATGTTTTCCCAATGTCTTCTTAGGTCTATCACAAAGAGAACAGTAAGTGGTATCTTTAAAAGTTCAACTTTATGAGTTGTTTTAAAAAGTTTAAGAAAAATGTATGACCTGTGCAAAATTCAAAACAGCCACTGTTCAGGCACTTGTGTGGCTCTGTCAGTTAAATGTCAGACTCTAGATTTCAGCTCATGTCATGATTTCAGGGTCCTGGAATCAAGCCCTACTTTGCGTTCTGCTATCAGCAGGGAATCTGTTTGTCTCCCTATCCTTCTGCTCCTTACCCTGCTTGCTGTCTCTCTTTCCCACTCAAATAAATTTTTAAAAAATGTTCAGAACATCCACTGTCTACTTATAGTACTAATTATACAACTCGTCTTACGCAAGTAATCTAATCATTAAAAGCCTTAAATTTTAAGAGACTGCAGAAATGAGTTCTGGTATTATTCTCATTACACTGTTCTTGTGTAGTTTCTATTACATTTGTTATGATTTTGTGGTGATGTAATGATTTTATAACAGAGTTGCTGAGTCACTCTCTATAGCGCATTGACTCATACATTTAAATAATTCTACCATTTCATTCACTATGCTACTTATGACAATCATCACATTCACATTTTCTGTCTGTTCTTCCATATTCTCAGTTGGATACAAGTCTTCAAAAGCTCACATTATTCTTCCCTGTAATTGGTGACTATATATTATGAAAAATATTGTAGGATTTAAAGACATTTGAACACAACATTCTAAATGAGACACTATTTGTTTCATTTTTCTTTTTGGCCTCTTTTCTTCAATTTGTTCTACAAATTATTCTGAGAACTACATAACCCAGTACTTCATCCTTAAATAATTCCATACAAATTTGGCTAAATAATAATGATCCCAATTTTCTCAGGCACACAAATTTATGTAAGTCTGGCCATACACTTTTTTAAAAACCATCATGAGGAGAATGTAATTTTGCCTTCTGCAGCTTCTGGTCTTTCCTTGGAGAAGCTATCAACCCATTTAAAATTTACTATATATGATTGCTATGCCTATATTATTCACTCTTGAGCCTAAATAACAGAGGAATTTACTCAATGAAATCAATAGTTAAAATTGAGACAACTTTAAGGTAGCAAACTGCAGAGTTTAGTCATTCACAACAGAATGAATGTTTACACAGAAAGCAACAAGCACAGCAGCTGCAACTTTGAATAGGATGACAGGCAAAGTTTTCTAGGTAACAAAAATCAGGCCATATTTTCACCATTTTTTTAAGACTTCAACATCCCCTAAATTGACTTTTGGCTAAGATCAAGTGTAAATTGACTTTTAGTATGTCTCTTATCATTATTGGTTGGAACAGATGAATAGATTTTGAGTTACACTGGGACACTGTCTGTCCTGTGTGTGAATGGGGCTGAAAGATGAGAAGCAGCAAGAGAAAGGTGTTTTTTTCTGGCCCTTGGCCTTCCATGTTTCATTTTTAGAGAAGGTGAATCAGGACAAGATAATCTTTCAATCAAATATGACCAGTAAAATAATAGGTATTTTCATTTCTTGGGCTCCAGGAAGTGCACTGATGGATTAGACACTTAATGATCAGTTCTCTTCTATGAGGACAGTCCCTAACTACCACACACAGAATAATTGCCAGATTTAGAAATAATTGAATTAAAACAGTTTGGAAAATCACTCTTAGATAAAAAGAAATACAATGTGAGTTATATATGTAATTTTAAATCTTCTAATAGTCACATTTTTAAAAAGACAAAGAAATCAGTGAAATTAATTTTAATATTTTAGTTAACCCCATATAAAGTCCACCATATAATCAATACTAAAAGTTATTAATGACATATTTATATTCCTTTTTTCATATTAAGTCTTTAAAACCTAGTGTTTTAAAGTGTGTGTGCTTCACCCTTACAATACATTTCAGTTTGGGCTAGCTACACTTTAAGGACTGAAGAGCCACATAAAGCTAGTTACTACCTAGTGCTGGGACACAGCAGGTTTAGAGCCACACAATATAAAACTATCATACAAACTATAAAATGTATTACACAAAATATAATGCAAACTATAAATAATTTTAGTAATACCAGATAAGTCAGCCTACACTTCCTCAAACCTTGCCACAGTATTGCATAAATTGAAAGTAATCTGTCACTAGAGTTCATTGAAATCAGATGAATTCTACAGTAGCCTGTTTGAAAATATTCTGCATTTTGTTGCAGTACTGACACAAAGAAAATTCTTTTTCTTTTTTAAAATTTTTATTTTATGTATTTGACAGACAGACATCACACAGAGGCAAAGAAACAGGCAGAGAGAGGGGGGGAATCAGGATCCCTGCCGAGCAGAGAGCCTGATGTGGGGCTCAATCCCAGGGCCCTGAGATCATCACCTGAGCCAAAGGCAGAGGCTTCACCCACTGAGCCACCTGGGTGTCCAAAAATTCTCATTTTCATCTCCAAATGTTTTATTCCTTTGTCTGATTTATCTTTATGAAATTCTAAAAGTTCTATGTTTCAAAAAAGAAACAACATCAATCTAGAAATCCACTTCAAAAGTCATTTTATTGACAACAATGGAGGCATTTAGAAGCCTTGTCTTTTTCCTTTGAATTATATTATTAAAGATTAGAACTTCATCCTCCAATACATCTGTAGATTACATTTGAAATCACTGTTTATTTCAATACCCCAAGTGTTTTTCTTTTCTCAAATCAAAATAAGATTTTGCTTACTTGAATCTCAGTGGACACAATTTATAGAAAGTATAAGAGAGGAATGCAATGGGTAAAAAAATAAATAATAGGGCTAAGTGAAAGTCAATTCACAGAGAGATTTTTCACACTATTTATATAACTTTGTTAATATCCCAATTTTTGTATTCATCAGAAAAGAATATAAAGTCTGCTATGCATTTTTCCAAGTTCACAAAATCTAAAGTTTTATGGAGCACAAATTGAGAGACAATCTAAGCTACATATTCAACAGCCTGTATATGCAATATACCATGCCAGGTGCTAAGGGATACAATGAAAAGCAAGTAGATCTGGCCCTGAATTAATGGAGTCTCCAAGCTACCCTTCATTGATATAAAGGGGGAGAATTACAAATTAATATTAGTTTCAAATTATAAAATACATTAATAAAAATAATAAGTTTAAGGACTAGTTCTGATAATACTGATACATGAATTTCTAAACAAGTCTAGTTAATTAAAATATTGATATAGTTTTTAAAAAAGTAAATAACAAGCTTAAGAATAGAAATTTAAAGAATATATTATATATCCTTCTCTGACACAAAAATTTTATATCAATATTTTTTTCCAATTTATTTATTTTCAGAAAAACATTATTCATTATTTTTTCACCACACCCAGTGCTCCATGCAAGCCGTGCCCTCTATAATACCCACCACCTGGTACCCCAACCTCCCACCCCCCCGCCACTTCAAATGCCTCAGATTGTTTTTCAGAGTCCATAGTCTCTCATGATTCACCTCCCCTTCCAATTTACCCAAATTCCCTACTCCTCTCTAACGCCCCTTGTCCTCCATGCTATTTGTTATGCTCCACAAATAAGTGAAACCATATGATAATTGACTCTCTCTGCTTGACTTATTTCACTCAGCATAATCTCTTCCAGTCCCGTCCATGTTGCTACAAAAGTTGGGTATTCATCCTTTCTGATGGAGGCATAATACTCCATAGTGTATATGGACCACATCTTCCTTATCCATTCATCCATTGAAGGGCATCTTGGTTCTTTCCATAGTTTGGCGACTGTGGCCATTGCTGCTATAAACATTGGGGTACAGATGGCCCTTCTTTTCACGACATCTGTATCTTTGGGGTAAATACCCAGGAGTGCAATTGCAGGGTCATAGGGAAGCTCTATTTTTAATTTCTTGAGGAATCTCCACACTGTTCTCCAAAGAGGCTGCACCAACTATATCAATATTTTTAATGCTAAAAAAGTTTGTTTAAATAACTAAAGAAGAAAGTGCTAAGATATCTTTTCACTCTAGGCCACTCATTTCACTGTTTCCCACGAAAATGTAACAGACATTTTCAGTTGGCTGCAGAAATTGTATTTCCAGAATTAGACCAGCCCATAAACTCATAACATCATCAATAGTAATTAGTCACCCATTGCTAGTAGGCCAGCAATCAAAAAGGCATTAGCAGTGGTGGCTTTTATAAAAATAAAAACCAAACAAAACAGCACTTTAACATGTGAATTCAATAACATCATGAAAATACACAACTATAAATTATCATAAACTTAATGATCTATATTTATGTTTGTTGTTTTATTTGAATTTTTCTACTGACATTTCTTGAGAGAATACACATGATATCAACTTCAGTGGTTGTTATTTAATCTTAAATTTTCTAGTTTTATTCAGGATTTTATGCAGTATGTTTACATTATATTTAAGCTCTTGTCTTTTTAATGTTTAGGTTGTGTAATATGGGAACTAGTAGTTCTATTTTATCTCTCTTGATATATATGCAATATACCATGCCAGGTGCTAAGGGATACAATGTAGTTTGTAGTTTTACTATAGTTTTATTTTATTATGTTATGTTGGTAACCATACAGTACATCACTAGTTTTTGATGTAGTGTTCCATGATTCATTGTGTATAACACCCAGTGCTCCATGCAATACATGCTCTCCTTAATGCCCATCACTGGGCTAATCCATCCCCCTCACTCTCCCCCAAAATCCTCAGTTTGTTTCCCAAATTCCATAGCTTTTCATGGTTTGTCTCCCCCTCTGATTCTCCCTCTTAATTTTCCCCTTCCTTCTCATAATGTCCTCCATGCTATTCCTTATGTTCCACATGTAAGTAAAACCATATGATAATTGTATTCTCAGTTTGACTTTTTTCCCTTAGCACAATCCCACCCACTTCCAGCCATGTTGATGCAAATGGTGGGTATTCATCTTTTCTGATAGGTGAGTAGTATTCCATTGTATATATGGACCACATCTTCTTTATCCATTTGACTGTTGAAGGGCATCTCATCTCCTTCCACATCTTGGCTATTGTGGACATTGCTGCTATGAACACTGATCTGCATGTGGTCCTTCTTTTCACTGTGTCATTGTCCATCTGTATCACTGGGGTAAATACCCAGTAGTGCAATTGCTGGATCAGGAAAAATATCCAATGGAAAAAAGACAGTCTCTTCAATAAATGGTGCTGGGAAAATTGGACAGCTATATACAAAAGAATGAAACTGGACCATTCTTTTATGGCATACACAAAGATAAAGTCTAAATGGATGAAAGACCTCAATGTGAGATGGGAGCCCATCAAAATCCTAGAAGGGAACATAAGCAGTAACCTCTTTGACATCAGCCAAACTGACTTCTTTCAAGACATGTCTCCAAAGGCAAGGAAAACAAAAGCAAAAATGAGCTTTTGGGACTTAAAGATAAAAAGATTTTGCACAGCAAAGGAAACAGTCAACAAAACAAAAAGGCAGCCCGAGGGATGGGAGAAATTTGCAAATGACACTACAGATAAATGGCTGGGTCCAAGATCCATAAAGAATTTCTCAAATTCAACACTCAAAAAACATACAATCAAGTCAAAAAAGGGGAAGAAGACATGAACATACACTTTTCCAAAGAAGACATCCAAATGGTTAACAGACACATGAAAAAAATTTTTATCATCCTTAGCCATCAGGGAAACTCAAATCAAAACCACATTGAGATACTACCTTACAACAGTCAGAATGGCAAAAAATGACAAGGTAAGAAACAACAAATGTGGGAGGGGTTGTGGAGAAAGGGGAATCCTTTTACACTGTTGGTGGGAATTCAAGTTGGTAGAGCCACTCTGGAAAACAATAGAAGTTAAAAATAGAACTACCCTATGAACCAGCAATTGCACTACTGGGTATTCACTATACTTTTGAAATAAACAAGTAGTCTTCTGGTGGCTCAGTGGGTTGGTCCGCTGCCTTCGGCTCAGGTCATGATCTCAGGGTCCTGGGATCGAGTCCCGCATCGGGCTCTCTGCTCAGCAGGGAGCCTGCTTCCTCCTCTCTCTCTCTCTCTGCCTGCCTCTCTGCCTACTTGTGATCTCTCTCTGTCAAATAAATAAAATAAAATATTTTTAAAAAATAACTTTTAAATAATGTACAAAGTTCTGTTTAGGTGACTTGGGGTTTGAAGAACCCTATAAATCTTTCCATTGCTTAACCCAGAAAGCTTTCAACATCCGTTTCTGAAATTCAAGAAATATTGACACCACCTCAATCTTTTGCCTTCCAAACTAAACTCCTAACCATTATCTTTCCTGGATGTAGAACAAGGAAACTTAAGTCCAAACATGTACATAAAAATTTCCTTTATATTGTAAATTAGGCCATTTGATTCTGATTTTTCTAGCTTTGGTTCTTTTTAATTTCCATTTCCTGAACCAAGTTAGTAAATATTTTATGGTATTTGTTTCTTACAGATTATACATTTAAAACTTCATTTATATTTGAAAGTTATTATTATTTAATGACAAACATGGTTAGAATAACATTTCTTATAAACAAACTTTTCTTAGGGATCTAAAATCAACTTCATTTTCTGCAAAGAAAAATCTAAAGTTTAGAGCATTTCCAAGTAACAAGCAAACCATAGTCTCTGAACCTGTGGATGCATTTCCAAGACACTGCAGAACAACTGCTGTTCCTAACTGTTATAGTCCCAGAATGGATTTTTTTCACAGACAATCCACAGCATACTAAAACCAAATTTATTTCATAGAAATAAAACACTGATTAAAAAAAAAAAAAAAACTATCGGGCGCCTGGGTGGCTCAGTGGGTTAAGCCGCTGCCTTCGGCTCAGGTCATGATCTCAGGGTCCTGGGATCGAGTCCCGCATTGGGCTCTCTACTCAGCGGGGAGCCTGCTTCCTCCTCTCTCTCTCTCTGCCTGCCTCTCTGCCTACTTGTGATCTCTCTCTGTCAAATAAATAAAATCTTTAAAAAAAAAAACTATCAAAACTCTTTCCCTAAAGTAGTACTAATCCTCAACAATTTTCTATTGATTGGAGCCTCTCATCCTGAATTTATAAACTATTTTACCCAATCTCCAGCCTTATTTCTAGAAAAAAATCTAAAATCTACATCTCTCCCTTAAACATAAAACAGTACTTTGTGAACCAGTTAACATGTATGATGCATTTCGAACATACAACCAAGCTTAGACTTCAATCCACAACATAGCCTGTCTTTAAAGTTAAAGGACAGACTAAGGTAAGAGTAAACTGCTCTTGCAAGTTATTAAATATAACAAAGAGCTCCTATCATCTGGATTGAATTCTTTTGAATGATATAAATGGAATCATCAGGCAAAAAAAATAACTAAAGAAAATTCAAAAAGGGATGTAGTCTACATATTTTACTACTGCTTCTGCATTTGGCTGATAGGCACTCTACAAATGAAATCTATATAAAAATCAAATACATCAACTCTTCTAGAGGATCTAAACTGGATTTAACTTATTCTTATTAAATGTTTTTCTAGTTTCTTATTTACTTATTTCTGCTTTGTTCTCATTGGCTTTAATCCTGTTTTGTAAATAAAAGCAAATGAAAATATTCAGAATGCACAAATACCTTGGGGAGATGCTATACCTAGTCTTTTTGTTTTGTTTTTTTACCTTTTTTTTACCTTTTTTTTTTTTTACCTAGTCCTTTTGAAGTCAGTCTGAGGAATGAGAGTTAGACTGACAATACTAGTTCTATAAGCCAGCATTCTGATAAGCATAATGAATTAAAATATTTTAACCATGATGACAGGAAATTATCTTCTCTCTGAAAGAGAAACCTGGAGGCAGAGAAGGAAATATAGGCATACTCTTTAAAATTTTGCAATTAAAAAAAAGGACCACATCTAGAAATAGAGGGATTATATAACTGCATAAATTTAGCAAAGTTTTCCAGGGTTAAGAATACAATACATTACAAAGTTATCTAATAAATTTTCTACAAAAAACTTTTCTTTACTAATTATAGCTTCTAAAAAAATTCCTTCTGGTGATTAAATTTTTTTTTAGAGAAACATCCTCAACAATATAGCCAAATCAACCCTCAGAATTGGTGTGACTTGTTCTTAAGTAGAGATAGAAAGCAAGTCCGAGTTTAAGGAAAGGCTATAGTTTAAGAGTTTAAGGAAACTCTTATAGTCAGAGTTTAAGGAAAACCCACAAGGGAGAAAGAGGGCACACATGGAGTGGGGAAAAAACTGCTAGGAACATGTGGATATACACCCCCCCACATACCCACACATATAAGCAATGTCACCCCCATCAAAAGATGGAAATTGCAGCAGTACCATCAAATTTAGTACGGTAATAAATGTGATTTTGCCTAGCTAACTTCGTCCACACACCAAGTCTATATAGAGATGAAATATTAGCTCAAGATTCATCATTCAGTTTCATCACTAAAGTATCTGCTATTTGAAAGTCAGCATTATTACATGATATTTCCAATATACCAGTCTCCTAAGCATGCAGTTTCAAAATATTAGCATTCCTTAGTGTAAATTTATTTTTTATCTTAAACCAGTCCACTTTCTGCTCATGCCAGTTCTTATAATCTCCAACTTGTTCTTTCACCCTTTAGCACCACTGAGCTTAGTTATTTGCTGCTGTCAGGAAAGCTGTCATCCTAGCACATTATCTAGGTCACACTGTACCTTAAACCTTTACCTAACCCTAATTTATCACTTTGTTTAATAATGTGTGCTTCATAATTCTTAACCAGAACTCTTTAGACTAACTAAAGCTGATATTTTAATCCTGAACCCTTAAATATAACAGGTTCACTATGACAACTTCCTCTCCTCTTCTTTAAGGGCCTCACCCAAATTCCACAAGAAAATCTATTGCTAGGATTCCAAAAATTTCCAAACCATTCCATTGATATTCCTACTAATAATTCTTAAATATTCTTCCCCTTCCTTATAGGAAGAAAAAGGAGAAATCATTTTCTTATATCCAGATGAAATCAGCAATTAAACTCTCAAAATTAATTGTACCTCTTTCTACTCCCAAATGAACTTACCTACTATTTTCATATCTAAAATACATTTTTCCTTCCCAAGCATGTAATGTAAACATTTTACCTATTTGCATACTTCTTCAATGTTTTTATACTTTCTCATATCCTTTAGGTGTTGACATACATCAGATTTGTCTTCAATTTCAAAATCCTTCAGGAAGATATCACTGTATTCAGATTATCTACACAACTTCTAGCGAGCATGTAAATATAGCAAACACAGGCATACTGGATGGTGTTTGATATGATAAAGATGATGAACCTAATCCTTATGATTATTTTCTATTATATATCATTCTTAGCAGTATGACATTATTTTTAATAGTTGCATGAAATCTTTTTATTTTATTTTATTATGTTATGTTCATCACCATAGAATACATAATTAGTTTTTAAATTTATTTTTTATTTTCAGCATAACAGTATTCATTATTTTTGCACCACACCCAGTGCTCCATGCAATCCGTGCCCTCTATAATGCCCACCACCTGGTACCCCAACCTCCCATCCCCCTGCCACTTCAAACCCCTCAGATTGTTTTTCAGAGTCCATAGTCTCTCATGATTCACCTCCCCTTCCAATTTCCCCCAACTCCCTTCTCCTCTCTAACTCCCCATGTCCTCCATGCTATTTGTTATGCTCCACAAATAAGTGAAACCATATGATAATTGACTCTCTCTGCTTGACTGATTTCACTCAGCATAATCTCTTCCAGTCCCCTCCATGTTGCTACAAAAGTTGGGTATTCGTCCTTTTTGATGGAGGCATAAGGAAACAGTCAAGAAAACAAAGAGGCAACCCATGGAATGGGAGAAGATATTTGCAAATGACAGTACAGACAAAAGGTTGATATCCAGGATCTATAATGAACTCCTCAAACTCAACCCACACGAAACAGACAATCATATCAAAAACTGGGCAGAAGATATGGACAGACACTTCTCCAATAAAGACATACAAATGGCTATCAGACACATGAAAACATGTTCATCATCACTAGCCATCAGGGAGATTCAAATTAAAACTACATTGAGATAGCACCTTACACCAGTTAGAATGGCCAAATTTAGCAAGACAGGAAACAACATGTGTTGGAGGGGATGTGGAGAAAGGGGAACACTCTTACACTGATGGTGGGAATGCAAGTTGGTGCAGCCACTTTGGAGAACATTGTGGAGATCCCTCAAGAAATTAAAAATAGAACTTCCCTATGAACCTGCCATTGCACTCCTGGGTATTTACCCCAAAGATACAGATGTAGTGAAATGAAGGGCCATCTGTACCCTAATGTTTATAGCAGAAATGGCCATGGCTGCCAAACTGTGGAAAGAACCAAGATGCCCTTCAACGGACGAATGGATAAGGAAGATGTGGTCCATATACACTATGGAGTATTATACCTACATCATTAGTTTTTGATGTAGTGTTCCATGATTCATTGTTTGCATATAAAACGCAGTGCTCCATGCAATGTATGCCCTCCTTAATACCCATCACTGGGCTAAGCCATTCCCCTCATCCCCCTCCCCTCTAAAACCCACAGTTTGTTTCCTAGAGTCCATGGTTTGTCATGGTTTATCTCGCCCTCTGATTTTCCCTACTTCATTTTTCCTTTCCTTCTCCTAATGTCCTCCATGCTATTCCTTATGTTCCACATGTAAGTGAAACCATATGATAATTTTCTTTCTCAGCTTGACTTATTTCACTTAGCATAATCCCAACCCATTCCATCCATGTCGATGCAAATGGTGGGTATTTATCCTTTCTGATGGCTTAGTAATATCCTATTGAATATGTGGACCACATCTTCTTTATTCATTTGTCTTTTGAAGGGCATCTTGGCTCCTTCCACAGTTTCGTTATTGTGGAGATGACTGCTATGAACATTGGGGTGTATGTGGTCCTTCTTTTCACTACATCCATATCTTTGGAGTAAATACCCAGTAGTGCTATTGCTCAGTCATAGGGTAGCTCTATTTTTAACTTTTTGAGTAATCTTTACACTCTTTTCCAAAGTGGCTGTACCATCTTGCATGAAATCTTTGAGGGCAGTAGAGCAGTATAGTAACTACTCAAGTCTAGTAATGGTTGGCTGGTGATTTGAAAAAAAGTTATTTGCAATTTAGCATTTTACTTATCATTAATATAGACTGTTTTTTAGAACATTGTATTAAGCCAAAGCAAAGGTGTTTGTTTGTTTGTTTGTCTGTTTGCTTCTAAGATTTTATTTATTTATTTATTTGACAGAAAAAGAGAGAGCACAAGCAGGGGAAGTAGCAGGCTGAGAGAGAGTGAGAAGCAGATTCCATGCTGAGGAAGAAGCCCAATGAAGGGCTGGATCCCAGAACCCTGGAATCATGACCTGAGCTGAAGGTAGACGTTTAACTGTCTGAGCCACCCAGATGCCCCAAAGCAAAGCTTTTGATCACTATATGGGCCAGCAATTACAGATTGTCTCCCAACACCAGTCAGCTTTGAGGTAATATAAACATAGATAAACCAAAACAAAATAATTCTTTAAAAAACATTAAAGCATGACTCAAAAGGGTGATTTTTGTCAAAAAAATGGGCATAAGACATGAACAGACACTTCTTCAAAGAAGACATACAAATGGCTAACAGACACATGAAAAAATGTTCATCATTAGACCTCAGGGAGATTCAAATCAAAACCACATTGAGATACCACCTTACACCAGTCAGAATGGCCAAAATTAACAAGACAGTAAACAACAAGTGTTGGAGAGGATGTGCAGAATGGGAAACCCTCTTACACTGTTGGTGGGAATGCAAGTGGGTGCAGCCACTTTGGAAAACCGTGTGGAGATTCCTTAAGGAAATAAAAATAGAACTACCCTGTGACCCTGCAATTGCACTACTGGGTATTTACCCCAAAGATACAGATGTCGTGAAAAGAAGGGCCATCTGTACCCCAATGTTCATAGCAGCAATGGCCACAGTTGCTAAACTGTGGAAAGAACCAAGATGCCCTTCAGCGGATGAATGGATAAAGAAGATATAGTCCATATATACTATGAAGAATTATGCCTCCATCAGAAAGGATGAATACCCAACTTTTGTACCAACATGGATGGGACTGGAAGAGATTATGCTGAATGAAAAAAGTCAGGCAGAGAGAGTCAATCATCATATGGTTTCATTTATTTGTGGAGCATAAGGAATAACATGGAGGACATGGGGAGATGGAGAGAAATGAGTTGGGAGAAATTGGAGCGGGGTACAAACCATGAGAGACTGTGGACTCTGAGAAACAAACTGAGGGTTTTGGAGGAGAGGGGTTTGGTGGTTTGGGTGAGGCTGGTGGTGAATATTAAGGAAGGCACATACTGTGTGGAGCACGGGGTGTGATGCATAAACAATGAATCTTGGAACACTGAAAAAAATAAAGTTAAAAAAATGATGCTTCTAATGTATAAAGGACCATCAATTATGGGGTAGCCTTTCCCCATATGTATCACAAAAGTTTCAAATATGAAAATGCTATTCTATCAACCTCTTCTAGAAAAGGAAAGAAAACTATAGTCAAAGAAGGCAAATAATGGATTCAAAATATAAAACAAACCAAGCAGAAACAGTGTTTTAAAACTATCCTGTCAGTTGATTCAGGGAAAAGGCAAAGAAAAAGATCAAGTAGAAACTTGGATCTGTAGCCTTTTCCCCATAGAATATTTACTTGACTCATTCTACAAATATACTATATATGTCAGTTCCCTTCCATTCTATGCTAACTTAACAAAAAGTCTCTTCATTTTAAGGATGTCATATTATTAAATACGAATAAAAAATGAACTTTATGTACACAGTGAGAGTTTATTCCTTGAATTTTCATTGTAGTTCCTACATGCACAGTATTGGTATAAATTTAACTTCTTCAGCTTTATTCTGACCCATTGTCTCAATCCTCTCCAGGGGGTTTACCTCATTTTGTGTTTTCCATTAAACTCTGAAGCTATTTACATGGCTATAATGTCAATGATGTAAGAATTTATGTATTATAAATGTTATCCTCTATGGCTAAGCAGGTTTTGTTTTCAGTACAACCAGCTGGAATAAACAAATTATAAGCAATTCTTCCACATGTCTAAGACTTTTCCCCCTCCAGCTAAAAGCTAAGTAGCATTCAAAACAAAGAATTATTTTTATAAGTTGATTTCACAGAAGGTGATACCAGTATATTCATACTACAAAATATATTTTAATTACTTTAGAAATTAGTTATGTAAATTAATACTCTGAAAAAAACTTCCACTAATTAACCCTCATTTCCAAATAATAAATTTCTGTTTTGAGAATTTGGGTTTATCTTCAAAGGGGTTAAGAAGGCAAATAAAATTATTTTACCAGGTCCTCACTCAAAAAATTCTAACCTGTTTCTCTTTCTCACCAGACAGAATTGGTCTTCATTTCTCAGACACATCCTGTGCTTTCTCATTAGTTCACTCAGTGCAATTCCCTTCATCTGGAATATCCTTAATCTTAATTTCCACTCAATACAAATCAATCATCCTTCAAGGTAATACTCAAATGTTATGTTTTAAATCTTCCCTCAGCTATTAATAACCCTGGCATCCTTGACCTGTCAATCTAAGGAACTCTACTGAGAACCACCTAATTCCTGGGCCTGCCTTAAAGATCCATGACATAACCCATGTTAAACTACTTATTAAATTATGAAGCACTATGCAGGTGTAAACTATTGTTGTAACCACTCTAGAAATACTTGCTAGATACATGAATAAATGCATCTGTGTATAACCATGAACTATTTTCTTAATTTTCAAGCTATACAAGGAGATACCATAAAGTTTACATTCATAATTTACTTGCATTGGAAGTCTGGGTGCAAGTATACATTATGAAGTATTGTGTGCTTTGGTACATGATAAATTGTGAGAAAGGGAAAGTCTAGAAAAGAAACATACAGTTTTATGCTTGTATAAGTAGATGAAGATTAGCTTCCACCATCAGTTCCTAAAAACTCCTACATAATAAATAATTATTTATATTTTTCTTTGGGTTTGATTCATTATATGAAAAAGTCATTGAAAAAATTTAAGGGCAGCATACAATATACTAAACTTCTTTAAAACTGTTCAAGACATTTTATTAAAAACATTAAAATATGATCAAATAACATGGAGGACATAGGGAGATGGAGAGGAGATGGGAGTTGAGGGAAATTGGAAGGGGAGGTGAACCATGAGAGACTATGGACTCTGAAAAACAATCTGAGGGTTTTGAAGGGGTGGGAGGTGGGAGGTTGGGGGAGCCAGGTGGAGGGTATTAAGGAGGGCACGTATTGCATGGAACACTGGGTGTGGTACAAGAACAATGAATTCTGTTATGCTGAAAAGAAAAAAAAAGAAAGTCTAGTTAATGGAATGTATTGATGAAGAAAAACACAATTCAGTATGTTGTCAAATTGTTCTGAACTTGTGATAATGGCTTCAGAGGAACCCTTGACTGAACTCTAATCACTGTAATTCTTGTGTTGGATTTGTCAATGTAGGCATGCTCTCTTATGTAAGCATGAACTGCCACACAAACTCTCCATGCTTCTGTTACCCATATTCTGTATTTTGTAAACTTGTTGTGAGACTTTGAATATTTATAAAACTTTTATGTATAACAAAAAATGATCAAAATTATTGAAATCTAAGAGAGAATTTATAGACTGAAAACTTTGATTAATTTATGTCTTACTGAAGCAAATGACTTTAAACATTTACAATTTCTTTTGTTCTTTCAGTTTTAAATAAATGTAAATGAAAAATATGTTTATTAATTTCTGATATTAAGCATTATGCTTTAGGTGCATGTGAATATGATTGAGGGTTATACAGAGGTTAAATTTTCTGTAATGCAATTATAGCATAAGATAAGTGTCTGGAAAAGCATCAAGTTCTTTTTTATGTAAATGTGTCCTATTACAAAAAGAAAATGTTTGGGGACAAATACATGTACAGTAGTTGTGATTTTATTAGGCAAGGCAAAAACTACAAAATATTTTAATGAAGCCTTCCCTAAATATTCTAATTTATAATTCCATAAGGAAAAGAAAGTGTGCATGTCTGTGTCTATTACAAAAATTAGGGCACCTGGCAGCTCAGTTCAGTTAAGCAGCTGACTCTTAATTTTGGCTCAGGTCATGATCTCATGGTCGTGGAACTGAGCCCCAGGTTAGGTTCAATGCTCAAAGTATAGTCTTCCTGTATCTCTCTCACTGCTCCTCCCTCTGCTCTCTCACACACACGTTCTCTCTCTCTCTCAAATAAATAAAATAAATAAATATTTCAATAAATTTATTAATGGGTGCCTGGGTGGCTCAGTCAGTTAAGCATCTGCCTTCAGCTCAGTCATGATCTTGGGGTCCTTGGATGTAGCCTCACATCGGGCTCCCTGATCAGCAGGGAGCCTGCTTCTCATCTCCCTCTGCCACTCCCCCTGCTTGTGCTCACTTGCTCTCTCTCTCTATATCTCTCTCTTTCAAATAAATAAACAAAATTTTGGAAAAAAGGTATTAACAGTTAGCCTCCTCATTTATGCATTACAAGACCATAAAGTCATCAGTGATGTTTATTACTAGCCAAAAGCAAACTATCTTATTCAGACACCTAGAGAATAAAAAAATAAAGACACATAAATTGCAGTTGCTTATTTAACTGGTATATGGTACTGGTATCATGCATTTACTGGCAGGCCTTCCTCTCATTGAGATAAATACGATTGACTAGCCACTTTGCCTTATTTGTTAACTGTTTTCATTTTCTATCAGGAACTGAAGCCAATAGGAAAACTATATAACTAAAAATGCTCACTGCTAGTGAGACTGCCACTTATTGAACACTGATTTATGTCAGGTCCCACTTAATCTTCACATAGGTACCCTTCAAGATACGTACTATTTTCATTTTGCAGCTAAGGAAACTGAGCTCAGAGAGTTTAGGGAACCTGCCCCACCACAATAGCTAGATGAAATAGTGCAGGGATTTTAACAAAGAATTCTCTGATGCCAAAGACTGTGCCGTTTGTACAGACCATGCATCTTTTTGCCACTATTATAACTAGAAATGCAACTGGAAGAGTCTCAAGTTTTTATCAAGTAACAGAAAGCTCATTTATAATAAATGCACACACACACACACACACACACACACACACCCCTCAGCCAGACTCTTTATCTATTTTTAATTAAATTTATTTATTTTCAGCATAAAAATATTCATTATTTTTGCACCACACCCAGTGCTCCATGCAATCCGTGCCCTCTATAATACCCATCACCTGGTACCCCAATCTCCCATCCCCCTGCCACTTCAAACCCCTCAGATTATTTTTCAGAGTCCATAGCCTCTCATGATTCATCTCCCCTTCCAATTTACCCCAACTCCCTTCTCCTCTGTAACTCCCCATGTCCTCCATGCTATTTGTTATGCTCCACAAATAAGTGAAACCATATGATAATTGACTCTCTCTGCTTGACTTATTTCACTCAGCATAATCTCTTCCAATCCCGTCCATGTTGCTACAAAAGTTGGGTATTCATCCTTTCTGATGGAGGCATAATACTCCATAGTGTATATGGACCACATTTTCCTTATCCATCCGTCCGTTGAAGGGCATCTTGGTTCTTTCCATAGTTTGGCGACCATGGCCATTGCAGCTATAAACATTGGGGTACAGATGGCCCTTCTTTTCACTACATCTGTATCTTTGGGGTAAATACCCAGGAGTGCAATTGCAGGGTCATAGGGAAGTTCTATTTTTAATTTCTTGAGGAATCTCCACACTGTTCTCCAAAGTGGCTGCACCAACCTGCATGAAGGGTACCTATGTGAAGATTAAGTGGGACCTGACATAAATCAGTGTTCAATAAGTGGCAGTCTCACTAGCAGTGAGCATTTTTAGTTATATAGTTTTCCTATTGGCTTCGGTTCCTGATAGAAAATGAAAACAGTTAACAAATAAGGCAAAGTGGCTAGTCAATCGTATTTATCTCAATGAGAGGAAGGCATGCCAGTAAATGCATTTATTCCCACCATCAGTGTAAGAGGGTTCCCCTTTCTCCACATCCCTCCAACACATGTTGTTTCCTGTCTTGCTAAATTTGGCCATTCTAACTGGTGTAAGGTGATATCTCAATGTAGTTTTAATTTGAATCTCCCTGAGGGCTAGTGATGATGAACATTTTTTCATGTGTCTGATAGCCATTTGTATGTCCTCATTGGAGAAGTGTCTGTTCATATCTTCTGCCCATTTTTTTATGTGATTGTCTGTTTTGTGTGTGTTGAGTTTGAGGAGTTCTTTATAGATCCTGGATATCAACCTTTTGTCTGTACTGTCATTTGCAAATATCTTCTCCCATTCCGTGGGTTGCCTCTTTGTTTTTTTTTTGTTTTTTTTTTTTTTTTTTTGACTGTTTCCTTTGCTGTGCAGAAGCTTTTGATTTTGATGAAGTCCCAAAAGTTTATTTTCACTCTTGTTTCCTTTTCCTTTGGAGACATATCTTGAAAGAAGTTGCTGTGGCTGATATCAAAGAGATTACTACCTATTTTCTCCTCTAGGATTCTGATGGAGTCCTGTCTCACGTTGAGGTCTTTTATCCATTTTGAGTTGATCTTTGTGTACGGTGTAAGAGAATGGTCGAATTTCATTCTTCTACATATAGCTGTCCAGTTTTCCCAGCACCATTTATTGAAGAGACTGTCTTTTTTCCACTGTATATTTTTTCCTGTTTTGTCGAAGATTAATTGACCATAGAGTTGAGGATCCATATCTGGGCTCTCTACTCTGTTCCACTAGTCTTTATCTATTTTTAAAATAGATATAAAATGTAGCAAGAAACACATTATATGTATATATATATATATATATATATATATATATATGTGTGTGTGTGTGTGTATACATGTAAGTATATTTGTATTTGATATATAATAAACATATAAATAAATAAACAAATATAAATAAATATGTATATAATAAATCCAATTGAGGCATTAAAAATGCCTTAAATGAAGATGCCTTAAAATTAGAGGATAATCTCTTCCAGTCCCGTCCATGTTGCTACAAAAGTTGAGTATTCATCCTTTCTGATGGAGGCATAATACTCCATAGTGTATATGGACCACATCTTCCTTATCCATTCAGAGAGTGTCAATTATCATATGGTTTCACTTATTTGTGGAGCATAACAAATAGCATGGAGGACAAGGGGCGTTAGCAAGGAGAAGGGAATTTGGGTAAATTGGAAGGGGAAGTGAACCATGAGAGACTATGGACTCTGAAAAACAATCTGAGGGGTTTGAAGTGGTGGGGGGGTGGGAGGTTGGGGTACCAGGTGGTGGGTATTATAGAGGGCACGGATTGCATGGAGCACTGGGTGTGGTGAAAAAATAATGAATACTGTTTTTCTGAAAATAAATAAATTGAAAAAAAATTAGAGGATAAATTACTTGAATCCATTCACAATTAAAGTCAATTTTCTGAGCTGTATTCCTCTCACTCTACCTAATCAATATACCCAGCCAATCTCAAGAACTTAAACTGACTATTCATTTCTTTAAATAATTTCAAAGTCACATTTATCTTCATCTCTTTTTGGAATTTCATTCCAAAAGGTTTTCTGGGGGACATAAGGGTTTCTGTACATACAATCTTGTTAAATTCTTAAAACTATGTCCTTTGCTCTCCTATCTTTTGTTTGATTTTTCTGTATTTCCCAGTTATGACTCCCATTTTGGTCCATCTGCTTCTCACTAGGAACCAGCAAACAAATTTGACTACAAAGAATATAAGTAAAACCAGACTGAGAATCTTCAGAAGAGGAATGAAACTAATGAATTTATTTTCTTCCTTCTCCTCAGAAACTTGGTAGTTTCTAGAGGCAGTAATAACCTCTTTAGATACATCAAACATTTTGGTAGAGTTTCTCAGTGCATCAGGTGGATAACTCTCCCAAACAACCTCTAATAATTTCCTCCTAGTAGAGAATATATTATAAATACCCCTTGTTGGAAAATCTAACTAGAGTCAATGTACAATGGCAGCCACACATTTTCTCCAAATAAAGTTTTGTACTGAATACAAATCACTCTGGTGACATGTTATTTTTTATAAATCTTAGGGAAACCTTAAAAGTATTTTCATATGACACAGAAAGTTGAATGTCAGTACCAAGAATGAAGTGGAAGGGAGACAGTGAATGAGGAAGTATTTTAAGAAAAACCTACATCAAGCCAAACCCAAAAGCAAGGTGATCTCCTGAACTAAAATTAAAAAATTAATGATGTCCTGTTGTCTGAAGTTATGATGGTATTAAAATAGAAAGAATATAATGGGAAATCATAATTCATTTTTTTCTTACCACAGGAAAAATCAAAGAAAAGATAATTTGGAATTACACAAATGAAAACAAATATGAAGTGATTTTCTTCCAATAGGATTCTGTTCTCCAGTGACAGATGCATACCATAGAGAGCAATGAGGACACTACATAACTTCATTAAGTATTTCTAAACAAGTTCTCCATAAATGAGGTCTGGGTTGAAAAGGGGTGGCTTAGTCGTTAAGCTCAGGTCACAGTCTCAGCGTCCTGGGATCAAGTTCTGCATTGGGTTCCCTGCTCAGCAGGAAGCCTGCTTCTCCATCTCCCACTCCCCCTGCTTGTATTCCTTCCCTCACTGTCTCTCTTTCTCTCTCTCTGTTAAAAAAAAGGGAGGGGGGAAGAAGATAAAAATCCCAGCTCTGATAATCTCGATCTGCTTTGCCTCAACTTTTCTATCAATGCTAGCCTATTTAATAAGACACATGTGCTTAATACATATTGGCAATGAATCTAAACAAGAAGGAGCACATTGTTTTCTTAGAGACTAATACTTGATACACTTACCAAGGCATACCAAGCTCATGAAACCATTTTCATGCACTAGCACAACTTTAACAATAAACTGTATGATTAATATAAATGGATAGACCCAGAAAGTGTGGCAGAAAAATGGGTTGTACCATAAGTTAAAGGATCTCCAAAACAAGACACAACAGGGACACTGTGGAGGTTAGAATAACAAATATGTTGTCAGGGAAAATACAGTAAATTTGAACATTCTTTGGGAAAGAAAAAGGTGAGAAAAATAAGCATAATCAGGGTCTGCATCCCAGTTCCAAACTCATTTGGTTTGGGATTTGAGGCAACAAATTTCATATTGATATCAGGAACTAATCAAATGACTTATATGAACTCAATAGAAGGAAATCCATCATCAAAAAATCCTAACTGCCGAAAACTGTACTAGAAGACTATTTTTTCTAATTCCCAGACATAGTAGGATGAAACTGATTTAGTTTCCCATGTTTTTCTGGAAGTTTGTGTAATCCCCACTATATCCACAGAGTAGAAAACTATTAGAAAAGCAAGTAGTCAGTTCCAACTGGGAACAGCTGTTATTTTCCAATTAAAATTCACAAGACCAAAATATTAATTTATTAAACAACAATGTTTAATTTAGGCAACCAAAGCAACATTTTCTAGCAAAGCATTATTTTTGAAAGGAGGCTGTCATGATTATTTGGCATAAATAATTTAAAGTGACAAAACAGGGGAGGTGAATCACAAGAGACTATGGACTCTGAAAAACAATCTGAGGGGTTTGAAGTGGCGGTGGGGTGGGAGGTTGGGGTACCAGGTGGTGGGTATTATAGAGGGCATGGATTGCATGGAGCACTGGGTGTGGTGAAAAAATAATGAATACTGTTTTTCTGAAAATAAATAAATTGAAAAAAATTAAAAAAATATTTATGTTCATGCCTTTTACACTGAAAAAAAAAGGTGACTTGATTTGCATTTGTAATATGTGCTCAAGTTCATATCCTGATAAGTCCAGCTAAGTAAAAAAAATAAAAGTTTACTGTTGATATGCAAACAACTTCATCCCATATTTAGAAATAGCTATGTAATATGAATCCAAATATAAAGGATTGTTCCTTAGTAAAAACTGAACTTCATTGGCAGCTTCCCAAATATTTCATTTAGTAAAGTACTGTTGTTCTAGACAGTGGGAAGATTATCTTTTGTTATCAAAGAAACAAGTTAATAAATTGACAATAACAAAGTGACGTATCTGTCAAAGTTTATAGATAAGAATTTCAAGCTATGGGTTATCAGCCTAAAGTACTGACACTGTTCATATATCATAGCTCCCCAACACACTCTGTCAGCATTGTTTATTTTCAGTCAGGGGTTAAATAATGACCATTACTAAGAAAGTCTTTGGGCAACTACCTGTTTATATCTGAGCAAGTTTTCAGTTGCTTTTGTTTGTTTGTTTTTGTTTGGACAGATGATATTTGTCAAGTTGAAACGTGCTTTACATCAACTATATGAAAAATATCAGTCTTATTCCCTTTCTTATATTTTCTATATTACTCTCAGTACATCCATATGAAGTGCCACTCTGCATAGCTACTGCTGTAAATGCTTTAGTCATCAGTGGTCATTTAATTATGAATAGTCTTTTAATCAGCTACCTCACACATTATATCTATGTAACCTGAGATGAATAATAAAATGTGTAATGGTCTATAAAATCAATTAAAATTATTCAACCTGGTATGAGTAACTTGATGAATCCTCAGCAAGGAAAAGTGATGTTCAGTTCCCTTTATTCAACAGATAATTAGCCAAATATTCTTCTCCCTTACTAATCTCAAAATTTAAACTACTTACCCAGAGCATCCTGGAGGAATAAAAGAAGGTAGCCTCTTACAGGACCTATAAAGACTCAATATATTTCTAATTAATTTAATATCACCTCCTGCCTCAGTTCAAATATTTCTTTTGCTCAGTTCATATTTATTCAATGATTAAGTTATTTATTTTAGTTATTTATTAGGCATCTACTAATATATATGCACAATATTGGACTTAGTCCTTCAGAAGGTTATAATACAGTGAGGAAAATAAAAGATATATGGTGTATGTGACTAATTGCAGTTCAAAGGCTGTCTTGTGTTTAGGTCCTAATAGGAACAGCTAGAAAGTGCACATCCCAGGAGAACTCTACCCAGATACATTCTTCCTATTCTACTTCAACTGGACTCTTATTTCTCAAGTCCCAAGATCCTCACACAAATGCAGCTAGTTTACTTGTGAGGTTATCATAACTAATTTTTAATTAAAGCCCCTATCACAATCCCAGTAAAATGATCTAATATGCTACTTTCAGTATAAAATACAGTATCTATATAAGAATAATACTTTTTGAGAATTTGTTCCCTCATCTGAAAAAGAGAAAAACAATATCTATTATTGTCCTTTTCACATGGATAGCCTGAGAAATAGATGGATTGGGAATTACAGAAAGCTGTATAAAAGAAAAAATGCAAGTCAAAGAAGAAGCATCATTGTCAATTGTTCAACCAGTACTCAAGAACTCTTCAAATCTGCTGAAAAATCCACATCCATCCTTGAGATGGAATATTCTGCCTATCCTTCTCATACATAATGCTCACTTTCTTAAAACTTGGGGCCTCAAGGCCCCAGAAAAAACTGTCTCAATTGACATCACATTTGTCTCCCTTTCTTTCTCTGCACCTTTGCGTACGGTATACCCTCATTTAGAAGCATATAAACTATGGAGTATTATGCCTCCATCAGAAACGATGAATACCCAACTTTTGTAGCAACATGGATGGGACTGGAAGAGATTATGCTGAGTGAAATCAGTCAAGCAGAGAGAGTCAACTATCATATGGTTTCACTTATTTGTGGAGCATAACAAATAGCATGGAGGACAAGGGGTGTTAGGAGAAGGGAGTTGGGGTAAATTGGAAGGGGAGGTGACTCATGAGAGACTATGGACTCTGAAAAACAATCTGAGGGGTTTGAAGTGGTGGGGGGGTGGGAGGTTGGGGTACCAGGTGGTGGGTATTCTAGAGGGTACGGATTGCATGGAGCAGTGGGTGTGGTGAAAAAATAATGAATACTGTTTTTCTGAAAATAAATAAATCAATTTAATTAAAAAAAGAAGCTCTTCCCCACTCATTAGCAATTGAATACAGTTCAACATTCAACAAAATCTCAATGCCATTTCCTTTTCCACGGTGTTACAGGGAGTTATAGAACACAATGATCTCTCTTGCCTCAAAACTTTTGTCTGTACTAATCGTGTCAAATTTGTAATCCCAAACAATGGATTGAAATTTATAGGTTTTATGTTATATTAATAAGAAATGCCACACCTTGAGACACCTGGGTGGCTCAGTTAAACTTCCTACTCTTGGTTTCCTCTCAGGTCATGATCTCATGGGCGATGGGATGGAGCTCAGCATGGGGCTCAATGCTCAGTGGGGAGTCAGCTTGAGATTCTCGCTCTCTCTCTCTCTGCCCCTCCCTCCACTCTCCACTCAATTTGTCTCTCTCTCCTTCTCTCTCTAAAATAAATAAATCTTCTTTAAAAAGGAGAAGAAAAGAAGAAAAGCCACCCTTGGTCAATTGAGTACTGAGGGATAGGCACTTTGATTGCATTATATCTTCTCACAACAAGGCAATAATGTAGATAATATTATTATTATTTTATATAAATAAGAAAATTGAGGCTCAATGAGATTATGTATGTGGCAAAAGATCACAAAGCAAGTGGCAGAGCTGGGGATATAAATCTGGACCTATCATGCTCATTCAAGTTTGGTAGGTTGTTTTCCCGGGTAGATTTCTAACCTTCAAGCTTTATTCCCTGCACCTACCAGTGCATTATCAGTTCTCAATACTGTTGATGAATGAATGGATAAATGCACTTATTTATCACATTAGTATAATAACTAAAACTTTTCAGGCTAAATCATTTTAGTTCAAGATTCTGTGCACAAGTAGCTTTACTCTAGGTGGCCAGAAAAGAAGAAAAAAAGTACCTATACATCTGAAACCAATTCTAAAGTTTATCTTTCATGAGTGGATTCACATGTATTTTCCCCCTCTACAGTTGCTTTCTGGGTCTTTGAAATTCTTTGGAAGAATTTCAAGTTCAGAAGTTGTCATTAAAAACAATCTAGAGTAAATAATTTTAATAAGATTTTAAAATCAGGATCTAAAACTCTTCTTTTGACCATGGGCCAGATATATATGCCATTCTCTTCAGAAAATATAAATAGGGATATAGATCTGTTTCTGGTGTTGGAACGTTAGTAAAAATCTGAAACATATTTTTCCCAGCTCTTGACCAAAGTTTATTATATGAAGCAATCATTCTCTCATATCTTCTGGACATATCTTACCATTTCTGTACTAACATAAAGTATGTCTATATCTTAATCCATGTTGATGTGAACTAAAACCATGCCAATTTCATGAGCAGCACATCAAACAAACTTCTTAATTAAATTTACAATACCAATAATACCATGTTTTACTGTTATTTTAGTAATGAAAGTTCTATAAACATCTTTTATTCCTATAATTCTATTATTTTCCCTTGTTATAAAAACTCAAAGTGCTTTTTGGATAAAGCATTTTCTTATTTAAGGAGAAATTATAAACCCTACATTTAACATATGTCTTATTACTTAAACTTGTTAAAAACTCATATTGCCTGCAGGAACATAAGACATTTTTACATTTATTTTTAATTGCTTAAATAACTCATGGCAAAATTATTCCTTTTTTTTTTTTTTTTTTTTACCAAACACAACTTGTCCTATACTAATAGATTGTCAAAATGGAGTTAAGTATAGCATTTTGGAATATTTTCATTATATCATTTAGTGCACTGGGTAAAAGAAGTTCTCTTTCAGGGTCTTAGGATTCATTCTGTTTTAACAGAATAAAGTTTTCTTTTCTTCTTTTTTTTTCAACCTATACTACTAAACTTTTTTAAAAGCAATCTTGCTCCTCTGAAGAATAAACCAGGGATGTTATGAATCATCACTTTTTAAAAGATTTATTCATTTATTTGAGACAAAGAGACAGAGAGAAAGAGAGAGAGAGAGAGAGAGAGAGAATGTTGGGGAGGGGCAGAAGGATAGGGTGAGAGAAACTTAAGCAAAGTCCACGCTGAGTGGAACCTGATGTAGGGCTTGATCTCACAACCCTGATACCACAACCTGAGCCAAAACCAAGACTCCACCAGTTAACCAACTATACGACCCAGACACTGCTGATTCATCATTTTAAAAGGTGACTATTTGTGAAGTTTTTCTGCCTATACAAAGAACTTCTGTACATTGACCTTACCCTTGCCCCAGGAACTTACAAATACAACAAGGCAAATACATACAAAACCTGAAGAGTTAATGCATTCCCACACTCTCATTCAGTCCTACTTATTGGACTTGCTACTTGAGTGAATAAGACCACAGTTAAAAGCATTATTATGTGGCTAAAATGTATCAGCCTACTAAATTGTTATCTTTTTACTCCCCCACACTCCTCATGCTACTGGACTATAGACTAAGTAAGTATTTTCCTTGCTCCTCATTATTCACTCCAATCTATTTTCACTATCTCCATAAAACAATCAGCTCTGAATCCTATATTATCAAAGTATATTCTCAAACAGTGCTTTTTAGAAGTCATCTACTGATTTATAGGTGATTCCTTCTAATTCTTTGAAATTTCACAACCAGGGTCATTCTCTAATTTTATAACTATTCTTATTATAACCCTTGATTTATTTTTTAAATATCTATTTATTTGAGAGAGGAAGGCAAATGGAGAGGGAGAGAAAGATGGAGAGAGTCTGCTTGACTCCCCACTGAATGTGAAGCCCAATGTGGGGCTCAACGCAGGGCTCGATCTCAAAGGGCTTCATCTCATGAGGCTTGATCTCACAACCCTGAGATCATTATCTGAGCAAAACTCAAGAGTCAGACACTTAACCAACTGAAACACTCAGGCACTACTGTAATCCTTGTTTAGTTATTGTAATAGATGAGGTCCTTCTACAGTATAATTCTGTTAAAACGAAGTAACATCATGTCACTGCTATTTTCAAAACCCTTCAATGATTTTTCATTTCTTTAAAAGTAAAAGCAAGAGTGTATATATTCTGGACCCTTGTCACTTTTGTCTAATCTTCTAACACTGGATCCCTTATTCACTTTGCTCCAGTCACACTGCCCTTCTTGCTGTTCTTGAAAAAGTCTGTCAAAACTCCTGCCTCAGGATATTTGGGCTTACTATTCCTATGTGTGGAGGGTTCTTCTACTAGATGTCCTCATGGCTGATTCCCTCCCATCTTTCGTATCTTTCCTTAAAAGTCACATCTATAAAGGCTTCCACCAAAACTTCAATTCATTCCCTTTCTCAAACTTCAAATCTGCCTTTCCACCTTTATTTTTCTCTTTAGGACTTATTACTATATAATATTATGTATATTTTACTAGTTTATCTGTCTGCTGTTTTTCTTCACCCACTAAAACAAATTCTTTGTGTAAAGGGATTTTCTTCTGTCTGCTTTGTTCATACTGTATGTTTATTACCTACACTAGTACTTGGGATGTATAGGTACTCAAATGTTTTTTAATAAATTTAAAGAAAGACTAAATATGAGTGATGCACAAAAAGAGTATAAGAAGAATTCAAAAAAGAGAGAATATTTTCGGGTATTCCCTTCCCTTCAAGGAAGGGTCCATGAAGGAAGTGACTTATAATCTAGACCTTAAAACATGAAGGAAGCAGAGAATACAGTTACAATAAAAGGCATTTTCCTCTTTATATTTCAAGAAACTGAATTTAGCTTTGTTTAAATACCAAGTTGTTTAAATAAAAGGTTTAATAATAGGATGTTTTCTCTTTTATGATGTTTTCCATATGTTTAAATTACATCTATTTTTATCCCTTGTCCCTCACCTCTTCTAAAAAGTCAACCAAATATTGATAGATATTTATGGAATAATACTGCCTTACTAGTTTATCTTTTTTGGTTACTTCTAGCCAACCAAATATCACTGCTTATTGATGCATGTTCATGAATGGCGCAATAAATATCTACTTAAGTGTCTGCCTTCAGCTCAGGTCATGATCCCAGGGTCGTGGGAATGGGCCCTATGTTGGGCAACCTGCTTCTGACCTTACCACCTGCTTGTACTCTAGCACTCTCTCTCTCTCTCTCAAGTGAATAAATAAAAAATCTTTCAAAAAAAATAAAGCATTTCTCAACTTCATGTGAAAAATGTTCACATGCCTAATAACTAGTCAAATCAAAAAAATTATCTCAAATGCCAAAAAATAACTTGATTAATTATTTATACCTTAATTAAGGCCACTGAACACTTGGAAAGGCTCTGCTTTTATAAGATTAGAGTGAAATTACTTAGAAGGAAATATTGTAATATATTAGAAGTTATTTCTTCCAAATGGGGATTCATTTGTCCTTTGACACTATATGCTAGAGCTTGTCATTATAAATCAGAAAGTAGGCTCGTGAAACCTTTCAGTTAAGATTCACTTATTATACTGCTCTGCTTATACATGTAGACCAAAGCCAAAATATGTCCTTAAGATGTACACGTGAAGTCCCCATTGAATCCAGGAGCAGTTACATTCACATCTATAGTAAAACAAGGTTAGTCCAACCAGAGATCATGCCCACATATAATAACTAAATTACAAATATAAAACACTTCCCTAACCACAATGCAGTTTATTGAATTACTGAATCAAAGCAGAAGTTCACACTGTAGTCCTTAAGTTATATAATGTAACTATAATAATTTCCAAACATTCTTGGGATATATTTTTTAAAGATTTTATTATTTGACAGACAGAGATCACAAGTAGGCAGAGAGGCAGGCAGAAAGAGGAGGAAGCAGGCTCCCTGCTGAGCAGAGAGCCTGATGCGGGGGCTCGATCCCAGGACCCTGGGATCATGACCTAAGCCGAAAGCAGAGGCTTTAATCCACTGAGCCACCCAGGTGCCCCTTGGGCTATATTTTCTGAACTTAATTCTGAATACTTAACTACAGGATGTTTTACACCTTACATCTCAAGGGAAGCCACAAGGAATGTGTATTCCTGGAAATTCATGGATGTTGGTTATTTTTTAAAAATCATCTTTTATGAGATCTTTTAATGAATGTTTCTTCTGTGGTTTGGCATTAAAAGAAAATATTCTTTCATAGTTTATAAACAACAGACTTTTCACTGTTACTCAATAACTTGAAAATATCTAATTATTCAAAAAAACCCTTTAATCAAGTATGCTTTCCCATAATAATGAAATCTGACTAGCATGAACTACATATACTTTTTACTTAAATTCAACTTTTTATTTTGAGATAACTATGGATTCGCATGCAATTATAAGAAATATACAGGGAGACTCAGTCTCTCACCCATTCATTCTTTAGTAGGATGTTCTTTACCTTCCCTGTATTTGCAGTCTTTTTTTTCTTGTGGTTGACTTCAGGTTTCATAGCTTTGGGGTCAGAAAATATGGATGGTATGATCTCAATCTTTTTATATTTGTTGAGGCCTAACTTGTGACCCAGTATGCAATCTATTCTGGAGAATGTCCTATGTACACTTGAAGAAATGTGTATTCTGCTTCTTTAGGATGAGAGGTTCTGAATTTATTTGTTAAGTATCTGGTCCAGTGTGTCATTCAAAACCATTGTTTCCTTGTGTGATTTTCTGATTAGGTGATCTATTGCTTTAGGTGGGGTGTTAGAGTCCTTTATGATTATTACATTATTATCCATGAGTTTCTTTATGTTTATTATTATGTGATTGATTTATCTATTTGGTGCTCTTAAATTGGGGGGCATAGCTATTTATAACTGTTAGATCTTCCTGCTGGATGAACCCCTTAATTATGATATAATGCCCTTTATCATCCCTTGTTACAATCTTTAGTTTAAAAATCTAGTTTGATAAAAGTATGGCTATTCCAACTTTCATTTGATATCCATTAGTATGGTAGATGGTTCTCCTTCCCGCACTTTCATTCTGGAGGTGTCTTTAGTCTAAAATGAGTCTCTTATAAGCAACATACAGATGGGTCTTGTTTTTATCCATTCTGCTACACTATAATTTTAATTAAAGCATTCAGTTCATTTACATTCAGAATAATTATTGATAAATAAGAATCTGGTGCCATTGTATTACCTGTAAATTTAGTGTTTCTGGAAATTTCCTCTGTTCCTTTCTAGTCTTAGTCACTTTTTGTCTTTCTTTACTACTTAAAAGGTCCCTTTTAATATTTCTCTCAAGGCTAGTGTAGTGGTCATGAACTCCTTTAATTTTGTTTGTTTTGAAAGCTCTTTATCTCTCCTTCTTTCTGAATGACAGTCTTGCTGGATAAAGTACTCTTGGCTACATATTTTTCCCCAAGAGTAAGTTGAAAAGTTGAATATATCATGCCACTTTTTTAAAAATTTATTTTTTACTTATTTTAAGCATAAAAGTATTCATTAATTTTTCACCACACCCAGTGCTCCATGCAATTCATGCCCTCTAAAATACCTGCCACCTGGTACCCCAACCTCCCACCCCCCACCACTTCAAACCCCTCAGATTTTTTTTCAGAGTCCATAGTCTCTCATGATTCACCTCCCCTTCCAATTTCCCCCAACTCCCTTCTCCTCTCTAACTCCCCATGTCCTCCATACTATTTGTTATGCTCCACAAATAAGTGAAACCATATGATAATTGACTCTCTCTGCTTGACTGATTTCACTCAGCATAATCTCTTCCAGTCCTGTCCATGTTGCTACAAAAGTTGGGCATTCATCCTCTCTGATGGAGGCATAATACTCCATAGAGTATATGGACCACATCTTCCTTATCCATTCATCCATTGAAGGGTATCTTGGTTCTTTCCATAGTTTGGCAACCATGGCCATTGCTGCTATAAACATTGGGGTACAGATGGCCCTTCTTTTTACATCTGTATCTTTGGGGTAAATACCCAGGAGTGCAATTGCAGGGTCATAGGGAAGTTCTATTTTTAATTTCTTGATGAATCATGACACTTTTTTTCTGGTCTGCCACATTTCTGTAGAGAGATCTACTGCTAACTTCATTTCTCTTCCTTTGTAGGTTAGGGGTTTATTTTCCTTTGCTTCTTTCAGTATTCTTAACCAACTGAGCCACCCAGGCACCCTGCTTTCAGTATTCTTTCCTTTTCTCTATATTTTGCAATTTGTACTTACAGTATGTCTTGGTGTTGGCCAGCTTTCGTTGAATTTGATGGGAGTTCTCTGTGCTTCCTAGATTTGGATAATGGTTTCCTTCCTCAGATTAGGGAAGTTTTCAGCTACAAAGTTCTCAAATAAGCCTCCTTCTTTCCCCTGTCTTCTTCTGGGACTCCCATGATATGAATGCTAGTATGCTTTACGGAGTTGCTGAGTTCCCTAAGTCTACATTCATGATCCAATACCTTTCTTCCTCTCTTCTTTTCAACTTCATTTTTTCCACAACGTTATCTTCTACCACTGATTCATTCTTTCACTTCATCCATCCTCATTGCCATTTCATGCATTCATTTTTGCATTTTGGTTATAGCATTTATATTTCAACCTGACTAGTTTTTACTTCTTTTATCTCTGCATAAAGGGATTCTGTAGTGTCTTCTATGTTGTTATAAAGCCCTGCTAGTATTTTTATGATTGTTTCTTTCTATTCTGGTTCATACATATTACTTATATCTGTTCTGATTAGATCCCTGGCTGTGACCTCTTCCAGTTCTTTGTTTTGGGATTCTTTGTTTTCAGGTCCTGGCATCTTCCCTAGAACTCTATCTACCCTGTGTTAGGAAAACCTGTTACATTTTCTGCGCCTGAGAGTAATGGCTATACTAAGAAGAGGGCATATGCTGTCCTAGGCCTGGCACTTCAGGAAGTTTTTGCGGTGTATGTTTTTTTTACTCTGTTGTTGTGGTTTGGCTGCCTTTTCCCTCAGATCAGTCTTCTGCAACATTTCTCATTGCCTTCATTGTGTTTTGGACCTGG
The DNA here is from genome assembly GCF_020171115.1 of Neogale vison. Classification (NCBI taxonomy): domain Eukaryota; kingdom Metazoa; phylum Chordata; class Mammalia; order Carnivora; family Mustelidae; genus Neogale; species Neogale vison. The sequence continues at coordinate 56,986,193 of NC_058105.1, forward strand.
CTCTGTGTATGGTAAGTTTCTTGCTTTGGTTTTCTTGTTAGAAACGTCTAGATCCTTTTTCCTCTAGAGCTGAAGCTTTGTGGAACTCTGTGACCAATAACTTTTGGTGCATGTGGGGTATCTGTGCTGGTTTTCTGGGGGAATGACTTAATGCACTGTTTCTTGGGCCAACTTGCCTTTGTAAAGATACACCTGAAGGACCACATCTTCGTTATCCATTCGTCCGTTGAAGGGCATCTTGGTTCTTTCCATAGTTTGGCAACCGTGGCCATTGCTGCTATAAACATTGGGGTACAGATGGCCCTTCTTTTCACGACATCTGTATCTTTGGGGTAAATACCCAGGAGTGCAATTGCAGGGTCATAGGGAAGCTCTATTTTTAATTTCTTGAGGAATCTCCACACTGTTCTCCAAAGTGGCTGCACCAACTTGCATTCCCACCAACAGTGTAAGAGTGTTCCCCTTTCTCAACATCCTCTCCAACACATGTTGTTTCCTGTTTTGTTAATTTTGGCCATTCTAACTGGTGTAAGGTGATATCTCAATGTGGTTTTAATTTGAATCTCCCTGAGGGCTAGTGATGATGAACATTTTTTCATGTATCTGATAGCCATTTGTATGTCTTTATTGGAGAAGTGTCTGTTCATATCTTCTGCCCATTTTTTGATATGTTTGCCTGCTTCATGTGTGTTGAGTTTGAGGAGTTCATTATAGATCCTGGATAAGGAAGATGTGGTCCATATACACTATGGAGTATTATGCCTCCATCAGAAAGGACGAATACCCAACTTTTGTAGCAACATGGATGGGACTGGAAGAGATTATGCTGAGTGAAATCAGTCAAGCAGAGAGAGTCAATTATCATACGGTCTCACTTATTTGTGGAGCATAACAAATAGCATGGAGGAAAAGGGGTGTTAGAGAGGAGAATGGAGTTGGGAGAAATTGGAAGGGGAGGTGAATCATGAGAGACTATGGACTCCGAAAAACAATCTGAGGGGTTTGAAGTGGTGGGGGGTGGGAGGTTGGGGTACATGGTGGTGGGTATTATGGAGGGCACGGATTGCATGGAGCACTGGATGTGGTGAAAGAATAATGAATACTGTTTTTCTGAAAATAAATTAATTTATTAAAAAAAAATGATACACCTGCAGGGTTTGGTGTAAGCTACTTCAGCTTCCACTGGGGGTGCTATGTTTCTCATTGAAGTCTGTTGATGCTGATGGGCAGGAGGAAAATGACATCACCTCACTATTCATCACCAGAGAGGAGAGTTCATGCCCACGACTATTCAGGAAGCTCTCACTGAAGAGTGAAAAATCTCCCTTCTTTTATCCCTGGATTTCATCTATGTCCAAGCCATCCATCTGCCTGGCAGCACAGTATTTCTGTGTTTTATATTGGGCATATGGCTGGGTTTCAAAGCTCCAAATTTCAGGGACTTGTCACAGCACAGATGCATGTCTATTCTCTGGTGGAGGGTCTCACTGCACTGTGGCTGGTGCTGGTTTGTCCCAGAAGAGTAGTTGCATGACTGCACAGGCCTAGGATTTTATGGTAAAGCACAGCCAAAAGCTGGCTTTCAGGTTAGCTGCCTTCAGCAGACACCTCTGCTGCTGTGTTATTTAATGGAGCTGCTCAATTGTGCCCACCTTCTCTTTTGTTCCCTGAGAGGCAGTGTCACTATTCCCAAATGCACTCCAAGGCGAACTCTTTCTCCCCATGGCATCCAAGGCACCCTCAGACCATGCTGTCCTTTCCTGGACCTCTGCCTTCTCTCCCCACAGGAACACTGTTAAGCCCTCCAAGCATGACCCCAGTGATGTTGTAGACCTCTAAAACTTCAGACTTTGAACTCTACTGCTATAAAAACTTGTGATAGTCAACTCCAGTCCCTTTCCCAGTCAATGATTTGGGAAAAGTGTTTTTCTTATTCAATCCCCTGCACACTGTGTGCACTCTCTCTCTCTCCTCTGTCCATAATCAGGGCTCCCTCCCCTCTGCAGTACCTGCAGTTCTGTTCTCCCCCACATCAACTCTCTGCAGCTCCTACCTTCCACAATGTGACCATTTTTCCTCCCTCTAGATGTGTAGTTTTTTCTCTCAGTCCTCAGATCAACTTCTTGGGTATTCAGAATGATTCAATACTTATCTGGCTATGTTGCAGGGAAAAGGAAAGCACAGAATCCCCCTATTACTCCACCATCTTAACTCCTCCCTCAAATACATTTTAAATTATTCAAATTACTTACTACTTACCCAGTTTAAAATGATTCTCTGTTCCATTTCATAAAACACAATTGACATTCTTTGAAAAGATTAAGAGCACTAATACTGAATATAAGTGGGAGAACACATTAATTCTGAGTCAATTACCACACCTCTGTTGATGATTCCCCAAATATAACAGAAATAATAATAACTAATTATCATGACTTAATGTTTATTTAATAATTTCTACATGACAAGAAAGGATGAGTAAGCCACAGACCTACCATCAAGGAACTTACAATGTAAATACATATGCAACTATGGGCAGTATGTGAGAGATGTCAGAAGTGGCTAAATTATGATACTATAGGAATTTAGAGGAGGAAGGTGATAATCTTTCCCTGGAATCATCATAAAAGGCTTCATGGGAAAGGTGGTAGATGTATCACATTTCATTTCAAAAGGCAGAGGCCAAGGAATGAAGGACACTCATAGCAATGCAAATAATAAAAATAGTAATAATAACAACTGAATTTATTAAGTGTTAACTATACATCAAACTATGAGATAAGTGCTTAACATATATTAACTCATTTAATGCTTACAACCACCCAATCAGGTAGATACTCCTACTTTCCCCATTTTACAGATAAATTGAGGTTAAATTATCACAGAATTAATACATTCACCCAGACTGAAGTCAATTTCCAACTGCTTATAGTCATTACTAAGTCAATGAATATAGGTTCTCATGATCTGACTCGAGATTAACCTTCCTTCCTAAATCTGTCATTTCTGTCCCCATTTCCACACTCTACCTGGTTTGTAGAAATCTTCTGTCATGATCCCCATCAAATAATTTACCTAGAATTTTCCCTTTGTTGTCATCCCCAAATATGTGTCTTCCTCTTCATTCCCATGGCTATTATAATCACCCAGATCCTTACCATCTTTGTTTAGCTAGGTATCCAAATCCTCCTCTAGTCTAGGTACTTCTTTAGCAAGCATTTATTGCATCTTGAATAATATGCTGAGCAATAAGGATACAAAGATGAATAAAACATGCTTCCTATACTCAAGGAGTCTAGGTGATAAGCATATATAGGAGAGTAAGCAGGTGAAGCAGAATGGTCAGAGATATGGGGGGAAAGGGGAACAGAGTGTGTTCCAGGTCGAGAGAACAGTGTTAATAAAAATCTGAAAGTGAGAAAGAAAATGGAATGTTCAACAACACCAAAGTAATTGAATTGATAGTAAGGGAACAAATAGCAGAGATGAGATTAAAAAGTAGGCAGTGATTAGATTCTTAAAGGGTAGCATTTCTCATTTCTCTACCTCAACAATATTGATGTTCCAAGCTGGGTAATTTCTTTGTATTTGGGGAACTTCCCTGGGCATTATAAGATTTAGCAGGATTCCTGTTTTCTACCCACTAGATGGCAGTAGCACTGCCTCCTCCCCCACCCAACCCTCAATCCATGACAACCAAAAATGTGTCCAAATATTGTCAATTGTTCTATCAGAGCAAAATCATCTTCAGTTGAGAACCACTGGTATAAGGCCTTTGAAGTCACATTTAATATATTTGGACTTTTCCCGAAGATCAGGAGGAGTAATGGTGTGCCACAGTGTAGAGGAGGGAGAAATTCTCACCATCAGTTAAGAATGGAGGTAAAGATGTAAATAAGGTGAGTATTCAATATCTAATGTTGTTCGTATTATTCCCCAGTGTTATCACTTCAGTGTAAGTGGGACAGAGTTCTACAAAATTCCCATAGTATGCTGTAATTATTTGTATCTGTGTACCTTTGTTCACATGGGCTCTCAAAACCAAGAATAATGCACTTTTTTGACAATTCAAATTTCCTAAACTCATTTATGGTCTGAGTTGGAATTTTATTACCTCCTGCCTTATTGTCCTTTATGCAACAATTTCAAGATTTTCACCTTATCATAAATAGCTTTAATTCTTATGCCTTAAGTCTATATATATAATACTGTATCACACTTTTTTTCTTTTCTTCCAATTTTTATTTAAATTTAAATTAGTTAACATATACTGTAGTTTTGGTTTCAGGAGTTAGTGATTATTTACACACTTTCTTAATTTAGTACTTTGGGTTTATTCTCAATTGATTCATGTTTATAGCTAGTCAACTGAATTATAAACTCCTGGAAAGTAGAGAAAATGTGTTCTCCATCTTATATATATTAAAGACCACTGAGTCTCTCGGAGGGGGGGACAAGATGGCGGGGTAGTAGGAAGAGGCGCCTTTTCAGCCTTACCCCAACGTGAGCTGATTACCTACCAAAGAACTCCGATCACCCATGAAATCAGCCTGAGATCAGAATTACACACGTCTGGATCTCTACAGGGGCAGAAGACGCCAGTGGGCAGGTAAAGCGGAATGGGTACTGCGGACTGATATTGGAAGATAAACAAAAGGGGGAGGGAGCCACCAGAGGCGACCGGTTGGAAAGTAATACCCCAATACGAGGGAGAGTGCCCTGCGTCTGGGGACCAGCATTAACTTGGAGACTGGTTGAAAGCACTCCAAAAGAGCAAAGGATCACGGGGGGAAATTGTGGAATCGGGGTGGCTAGGGACAGGGGCTTAAGTCCCTGGTCCCAGACAGCCTCCCCGGTGCTGAGGCATCGAGAATGTGTCGGAGAAACCGCTCTTGGTCCCTAAGCCACCAGCGCACCTGAGAATGCTTGGATTCTAGTTCCTGTGAGGGGATGGGAGCCGCGCCAGTCTGCATAACGCGCACTAGCCCTACCAAAAAGCTTGAGATACGCGAGCACGTCCCTCATGCTCCCCTGAGTTACAAAGGCACGGCCGGCGCTCTTTCACCCACACCATTGTTTCAAAACCTAAGCCGTGTGCCCGAAACTCTTCCCCTGACAGAGGCGCACAAAAGCCCAGCCTAGGGCTTATGGACCAGCGCCCCGTTCTCAGTGCCCCAGATGTGCACCCGACCGATAGCCGCCTCTGAAAAGAGGTGCGCGCAAGCCGGGCACTCCCAGCCCGGGCCGGTAGCAAAATCTCAGTGTGCGACTGCTGCTTGGAACCTCTCTGGCGGTCGGGAGCTCCCAGACAGTCGCCAATGGCTCGGCTTTGGGTACGAGCAGAAGATCCTGTGCCCCCAGTGTCTGCAACTTGGAACCTGCTCTGCCAGCGGCCAAGGGGGAATTTATTCAGCTTCTGCACCCAGACTGAGGCTTCTCTCTGAGAGGGAGATGAGGTTGCGATTTGATTTCTTCTAATACTACAAAAACCATCAAAGGCGGTCAAGGTGAGAGGAAAAAAAGTGAACAAGCATAAAAACCGCTTTTTATGCCTGAAAGCCTGAAAAAAAAAAAAGCAGTTTCCCCAGAGCCCACCCCCTTGAGGGGGGCGGGAGGACTCAACTCAGGAAACATCATTGACTGACAACCCACGTGGCAGACCCCTCCCCCAGAAAACAAACCAAGAAAGAAAAAAAAAAAAAAAAGGACTACAAGATAACAACCAATACTTCATAGGAAAACTTGTATTTTTCACTCATTTCCACTATTCCGGTTCATATTTTTTTTTACACATAGGTAATTTTTTTAACCTATTTACCATCACAGCGAGCTGTACAGTACATCAAATTCCATAATACCTTTCTAACCTGAACTTTTTGATACATACACCTATGTTCTTCTTTAGCATTTTTATTTTTTGAATTCCTTTTTTAAAATTTTAGTTTATTTAGTCTAGTTTATTCCTTTTAATCTTTATCTTCTAATATTCATATAGAGTTAAACTTCAAAATAATCTCCTTTCCCCAATCAATACTACCTGTATAGGTAAACCAATTTTTAATCCCCTTTATCTTAGGAAAGTTGAGTCCTTTAACAAAGATATCAAGATACATCCAGGAAGAATCAAAACAACCTTCCTCGCACACACTGAGAATTTATAAGAACTCTCCCATCTTCTTCCACCAGTGTTTCTGTGTTTTTTGAGTTTGTCCTGATAGCATATAAATTTTACACATGTGGTACTTTTTGACGAGGTTCTTTCTTTATTTGCATATATATATATATTTTTTTCTTTTCTTCTTTCTCTTGCCATATAATTGTATCAGTCTTTCTATCTCTTTTTGTTTGTCTACTTCATAAATCTTACCTTGGGGCCCATCCAGGCTGAACCATCTCTTTCATCTTCCCTTTCTTTCCTGTCTCTCTCTCTCTCTCTCTTATCTTTTTTTCTTCTTCTTTTTCTTCTTTTCCTTTTATTCTTTTTTTTTCTTTTCTTTTGTCTCTCATTTGAGTGGGGAATCCTGATTGCTCAGAAGTGTTCCAGGGTGCACCTTGACTGCACCAGGTTGATACATCCAGCTACATCTGTTCAGTCTTCTCCCACCAAAATGACTAGGAGGAGGAATGCCCAACAGAAGAAAAATACAGAGGATGGGCCTTCTGCAACAGAGCTAACGGCTATCAACATAGACAATATGTCGGAAAGAGAATTCAGGCTAACAATTATCCAGGCAATAGCTAGGTTGGAGAAAGCCATGGATGACCAAACAGAATTGATTAGGGCCGAACTGAAAGCGACCAGACAGGATGTTCACAATGTTAGGGCGGAGCTTAAAGCTACCAGGGAGGAGGTCCACAATGCTCTCAATGAGTTCCAATCTAATCTAAACTCTCTCAAAGCTAGGGTAACTGAGACAGAAGATAGAATTAGTGATCTGGAAGACAAACAGATAGAGAAAAAGGATCAGGAGGAAGCCTGGAACAAACAGCTTAGATCCCACGAAAGCAGAATCAGGGAAATAAATGATGCCATGAAGCGTTCCAGCGTCAGAATTATTGGAATTCCTGAAGCAGAGGAGAAAGAAAGAAGTCCAGAAGATATCGTGGAACAAGTCCTTCATGAAAATTTTCCGAAACTCGCGAATGAAACCAGCGTTCATGTACTAGAGGCTGAACGGTCTCCACCCAAGATTATACACTAAAAAAAAAAATCACGACACCTGATAGACAAATTGAGAAATTATGATTGTAGGTATAATCTCTTGAAAGCCGCCAGGGCAAAGAGGCTCCTTACTTACAGAGGGAAGCCCATCAGAATAACGTCAGACCTGTCCACAGAGACCTGGCAAGCCAGAAGAGGCTGGCAAGATATATTCAGGGCACTAAATGAGAAGAACATGCAGCCAAGAATACTTTATCCAGCAAGACTGACATTCAAAATGGATGGAGAGATAAAGAGTTTCCAAGACCGACAAGGCTTAAAAGACTATGCAACCACCAAGCCGATACTGCAGGAAATATTAAGGGGGGGTTCTACAAAAGAGGAAAAATGCCAAGAATAGCATTGAACAGAAATATAGAGACAGTCTACAGAAAGAAAGACTTCAAAGGGAACTCAATGTCAATAAAAACGTATCTATCAATAATCACTCTCAATGTGAATGGCCTAAATGCACCCATAAAATGGTACAGGGTTGCAGATTGGATAAAACGACAGGACCCATAAATATGCTGTCTACAAGAGACCCATTTTGAACCTAAAGATACACACAGACTGAAAGTGAAGGGGTGGAGAAGCATCTTTCATGCCAATGGGCCTCAACAGAAGGCTGGGGTAGTGATTCTCATATCAGATAAATTAGACTTCAAACTAAAGACTGTAGTCAGAGATACAGAAGGACACTACATAATCCTTAAAGGGACTATCCACCAAGATGATCTAACAATTGTAAATATCTATGCTCCCAATATGGGAGCAGCCAATTACTTAAGAAAACTGTTAATCATAATAAAGTGTCATATTGATATGCATACACTAATCGTAGGAGATCTTAATACGCCTCTTTCAGAAATAGACAGATCATTGAAGCAGAAAATCAATAAAGAAACAAGAGCATTGAATGACACATTGGACCAAATGGACCTCATAGATATATACAGAACATTCCACCCTAAAACAGCAGAATACTCATTCTTCTCAAGTGCACACGGAACCTTCTCCAGAATAGACCACATACTGGGTCACAAATCAGGACTCAACCGATACCAAAAGACTGAGATTATTCCCTGCATATTCTCAGATCACAATGCTTTGAAACTGGAGCTCAATCACAAGGAAAAGTTCCGAAGGAACTCAAAACCTGGAAGCTAAAGACCACCTTGCTTAAGAATGCTTGGATCAACCAGGAGATCAAAGAAGAACTGAAACAATTCATGGAAACCAATGAGAATGAAGACACTTCGGTCCAAAACCAATGGGATACAGCAACGGTGGTCTTAAGGGGAAAATCTATAGCCATCCAAGCCTCGCTCAAAAAAATTGAGAAATCCAGAACACAGCAGCTGTCTCTACACATTAAAGAACTGGAGGATCAACAACAAATCAAACCAACTCCACACATAAGAAGGGAAATCATCAAGATTAGAGCTGAGATCAATGAGGGAGAAACCAGAGATACAGTAGAACGTATCAATGAAACTAGAAGCTGGTTTTTTGAAAGAATCAATAAGACCGATAAGCCACTGGCTACACTAATCTTAAAGAAAAGAGAGAAAACCCAAATTCATAAAATTATGAATGAAAAGGGAGAGATCACAACTAACGCCAAGGAAGTAGAAACAATCATCAGAAGTTATTACGAACAGTTATATGCCAATAAGCTTAGCAACCTAGATGAAATGGATGTATTCCTGGAAAAATATGAACTACCAAAATTGAACCAGGAAGAAATCGACAACCTGAATAGACCGATATCTAATAACGAGATTGAAGCAGTGATCAAAAACCTCCCAAAAAACAAGAGCCCAGGACCTGACGGATTCCCTGGGGAATTCTACCAAACATTCAAAGAAGAAATAACACCTATTCTCCTGAAGCTGTTTCAAAAAATTGAAGCAGAAGGAAAACTTCCAGACTCTTTCTATGAAGCCAGCATTACCCTGATCCCCAAACCAGGCAAGGACCCTACCAAAAAGGAGAATTTCAGACCAATATCACTGATGAATATGGATGCTAAGATTCTCAACAAGATTCTAGCCAACTGGATCCAACAACACATTAAAATGATTATCCACCATGATCAGGTGGGATTCATCCCTGGGCTACAAGGATGGTTCAACATTCGCAAATCAATCAATGTGATACAACAAATTAATAGGGGAAGAGAGAAGAACCACATGGTCCTCTCAATTGATGCAGAAAAAGCATTTGACAAAATCCAACATCCGTTCCTGATTAAAACGCTTCAAAGTATAGGGATAGAGGGAACATTCCTGAACCTCATCAAATCTATCTATGAAAGACCCACAGCAAATATCATCCTCAATGGGAAAAAGCTTGCAGCCTTCCCATTGAGATCAGGAACGAGACTAGGATGCCCACTTTCACCACTCTTGTTCAACATAGTATTAGAAGTCCTAGCAACAGCAATCAGACAACAGAGAGAAATAAAAGGTATCCAAATTGGTAATGAAGAAGTCATACTCTCTCTCTTCACAGATGACATGATTCTTTATATGGAAAACCCAAAAGACTCCACCCCCAAACTACTAGAACTCATACAGCAATTCAGCAACGTGGCAGGATACAAAGTCAATGTGCAGAAATCAGTGGCTTTCTTATACACTAACAATGAAAATACAGAAAGGGAAATTAGAGAATCGATTCCATTTACTATAGCACCAAGAACCATAAGATAACTTGAAATAAACCTAACTAAAGAGGTAACGGATCTGTACTTGAGGAACTATAGGACACTCATGAAAGAAATTGAAGAAGACACAAAAAGATGGAAGACCATTCCATGCTCTTGGATTGGAAGAATAAACATTGTTAAAATATCTATACTGCCTAGAGCAATCTATACTTTTAATGCCATTCCGATCAAAATTCCACTGGCATTCTTCAAAGAGCTGGAGCAAATAATCCAGAAATTTGTATGGAGTCAGAAGTGACCCTGAATCGCTAAGGAAATGTTGAAAATCAAAAATAAAGCTGGCGGCATCACCTTACCTGATTTCAAGCTTTATTACAAAGCTGTGATCACCAAGACAGCATGGTACTGGCATAAAAACAGACACATAGACCAGTGGAACAGAGTAGAGAGCCCAGATATGGACCCTCAACTCTATGATCAATTAATCTTCGACAAAACAGGAAAAAATATACAGTGGAAAAAAGACAGTCTCTTCAATAAATGGTGCTGGGAAAACTGGGCAGCTATATGTAGAAGAATGAAACTCGACCATTCTCTTACACCGTACACAAAGATAAACTCAAAATGGATAAAAGACCTCAACGTGAGACAGGAATCTATCAGAATCTTAGAGGAGAACATAGGCAGTAATCTCTTTGATATCAGCCACAGCAACTTCTTTCAAGATACGTCTCCAAAGGCAAAGGAAACAAAAGCGAAAATAAACTTCTGGGACTTCATCAAAATCAAAAGCTTCTGCACAGCAAAGGAATCAGTCAAAAAAACAAAGAGGCAACCCACGGAATGGGAGAAGATATTTGCAAATGACAGTACAGACAAAAGGTTGATATCCAGGATCTATAAAGAACTCCTCAAACTCAACCCACACGAAACAGACAAACACATCAAAAAATGGGCAGAAGATATGAATAGACACTTCTCCAATCAAGACATACAATGGCTATCAGACACATGAAAAAATGCTCATCATCATTAGCCCTTAGGGAGATTCAAATTAAAACCACATTGAGATATCACCTTACACCAGTTAGAATGACCAAAATTAACAAAACAGGAAACAACATGTGTTGGAAAGGATGTGGAGAAAGGGAAACCCTCTTACACTGTTGGTGGGAACGCAAGTTGGTGCAGCCTCTTTGGAGAACAGTATGGAGATTCCTCAAGAAATTAAAAATAGAGCTTCCCTACGACCCTGCAATTGCACTCCTGGGTATTTACCCCAAAGATACAGATGTCGTGAAAAGAAGGGCCATCTGTACCCCAATGTTTATAGCAGCAAAGGCCACAGTCGCCAAACTATGGAAAGAACCAAGATGCCCTTCAACGGATGAATGGATAAGGAAGATGTGGTCCATATACACTATGGAGTATTATGCCTCCATCAGAAAGGATGAATACCCAACTTTTGTAGCAACATGGACGGGACTGGAAGACATTATGCTGAGTGAAATAAGTCAAGCAGAGAGAGTCAATTATCATATGGTTTCACTTATTTGTGGAGCATAACAAATAGCATGGAGGACAAGGGGCGTTAGAGAGGAGAAGGGAATTTGGGTAAATTGAAAGGGGAGTTGAACCATGAGAGACTATGGACTCTGAAAAACAGTCTGAGGGGTTTGAAGTGGCGGGGGTGTGAGGTTGGTGTACCAGGTGGTGGGTATTATAGAGGGCACGGCTTGCATGGAGCACTGGGTGTGGTGAAAAAATAATGAATACTGTTTTTTCTGAAAATAAATAAATTGGGAAAAAAAATGACCACTGAGCAAAATCTTTTTTTTAAATTTTATTTATTTATTTGACAGACAGAGATCACAAGTAGGCAGAGACACAGGCAGAGAGGAGGCAGTGATGAGGAAGCAGACTCCCCGCCGAACAGAGAGTCCGATGTGGGGCTCGATCCCCAGACCCTAAGATCATGACCTGAGCCGAAGGCAGAGGATTAACCCACTGAGCCACCCAGGTGCCCCAAGACCACTGAGCAAAATCTTGAGCCAATGTAATTTTAATTAAATTAAGAATCATGTACTCTTGTGTATTTCTCCACCACCTAGAAGAAAATTCAGAATCAAAATTAGTTAACTTTTTACATTAACTGAGGTAAATCATTATGACATTGAATGATAGACGGTATTTTCTTAACTATTAATTGAGAACAAAATTATAATAGTCAGAGGTAACTAAGGATTTTACATCATTTCATTAAATGTATAAATAAAAAATATTAATGCAAAATACCAGCGATCCTTCTTTATATAATTGGCTTATCCTGGAAATGAGTATATGGATTTTTATTCTCACAAAGACTAAAATTTGATAAGAAATAAATGCTTGGAAAATTCCTTACATGCATATTTTTTAAGACCTCATGTATAAAAGCTAGGCTAATTTTGATATTCATGCTTATGTTATATTCATATCATTTAAGTTGGGTAGTTTCAGTATTTTACACCCAATACCTCCAATTGTTGATGTTTTTACAACTCCTTATAAATCATGGACGAATTCCACCAGAAAGGACCTCAAAATGACTATCTAATCTAACCCTTTGTTTCAATCAAGTAGGTGGCCAAACAATCCAGGATACTTTCAAGGTCCAATGACAAAATTTTTCATTTTTGATAAATTGACAATAAAAGCAAGGCAGGAAGTTCATTTTATTTCCAATATTTTAAATAACCTCAGATTGTTTAACAGAAAAACTGATAGAGAATCTCCTACAAGTAACACTAACATGTTATTTCTTAGCCTACCAAACATACAAAAGTCATTCTATAATATCCAATTACCTATTTATTCCACTTTTAAAGACCTCAGCATTAAAATCAAATTTTAAAAATCATCTTTCCTCTGAGCTTAGAGCTAGTCAATATACAGTCCACTCCCTTTCTCCTTCTCCCACCTTTCTTTATAAGGGTATTTTCAGACACTGTAACTTTAAAGAACCTAACAGCTTATGCTCAAACTTAAAAGAAGCATTACAGATTTTCTTTGAAAACTTAAGTGACAGAAAAAAATCTGTCCATTTTCAGCTACTGAACATATTTACTAGTTTAACAGAGATTTTTTTTTTTAACCAAAGACTTTGCCAGCCTTCACTTTGTCAGATGAATTTAGAATCTACAACACTTCTACCCTGCATGGAATAAGATCTAATGGATTAAGATACAAGTAGGCTTTCATGTATGTCATGTTGGAAACTTTTTACAGGCACCCACATGTCCCTGATATAAAAGTAACCAAGGGGTACCAATGATGAAAGACTTTATTGCCATGGTGTCATCACATAAATCATCAACTATTGTCTGTTATTATGAGTGTGACAGCCACATACAATCATAAACGGATTTGCATTTTCACCTAGTTTGAAATCTTTTTTTCCAGATATCATTTGCTTTGTAAAATAAATGTCATGATAACCATAGACTACGTAAGCTTGTTATGATATGTTCAAGCATTCTCTCAGACTTTGTCAGTTTTGCATTTTGGCATCCCAACCTCTTTTGCATTATTGAGTTGTTTATCCTTATGTGTCATAAATGTATTTCTAAACATGAGTATATAGCATAATAGGCTAAAGCCAACAGAAGAAGTGCAACTCTTTGGTTGCTATGACAACCTAAACTGATCAATTTCCTGTCACTGTTTTAAAAGAGGCACTCTCCTGTGGGCATAAATACTAATTACAAATGCAAGCCATTTGCTAACATGTTCAGTTTACAGATTTAAGCAGCTCATGCCCAATTTATCATTTAACATGTCCTCCCACATTTGTAGTGTGGTACAGAATGAATAATAACTTCACTTGTTTACAGAATTTTCAATTTAATTTCACTAATTATTTTTGCAGTTGCTGGAACTTAGCTGTGATGCTACAAGTTCAGTAAACTTAATGGATTTTCAAAGCACAAGTAGAGATTTATAAATATAAAGTTGAAATATTTTGCTTAAAACTCCTTCCTATAAATAGTTATTTTAAAGAAGGAGTTTATATTTTATGTAGGAAACTTGCAAATCTTTCAAGAGCGGATGAGTGTCTTGTACCACAATTTATTCATGTCAATTAAATTAAGAGCTAATATATTTGGCTAAAACCTGCAATGAATAATTTTATGAAAGTTGATACGCTGAATGGGAAATCTCACTTTTAAAAGAAAGTAGTAGATTCAGGAAAAAAAAATAAAAAATTCCATCATGCAATGCAGTCATAGTACTATATGATCTTTTTTTTTTTTTGAGAGAGCACACATATGTGCAAGCCTGAGTGATGGGGGGAGCGGTGGAGAGAGAGAGAGCAAGAGAATCATAAGCAGGCTCCAGGCTCAACACAGAACCCCATACAGAGCTTGATCTCACAACCGTGAGATCATGACCTAAGCTAAAATCAAGAGTTGTATGCTTAATTAACTTATCCACACAGGGACCCCCATAGTACTATATAATATAATATTAAGTGCCCCCCTTCTCTACCCACACACATATTTTATACAAGCCTAAAATTAAAATTTATACTTCATCTTTTGAGAGATGGAGAAGGAATAAGAATAGGAATAAGAGCAATGCTACAAATTGTTAAAGTATCTTTGCAGAATTTCTACCTCTGACCAACATCTAGAAAATGTAGGATACCATTATCCTATATAGCTTTTTGAAAGTAAAGCACTTCTATTTTTCAGCACCCATTAATTTCATGACAAAGCTTTGCTATATGTATCATTATGATTTATATATTAAGAGAACAAAGACCTCTAAACTAATCTTTTCTATTTTCTCACTAACTTATAAGCCTAGAATTTGATTTAAATATTTATTTTTACATTTTAAATATTAAACTTAATTTAAGCATTGAATATTTAAATAATTAAATAGTTTTACAAATTCCAAAACTGAATGGGTTCTTCCTTAGGTGACTTCAAATAATCACCTAACATTTCTAGAAACGCTGACAATTTCTCAAAATCAAATATAATAAGATGTTCTAATTGTTTCTCTGAAAAAAAGAAGCTGATACCTAAAAAGTTTACGTCTGGGAATACCTACAGAATGCATTACTTTGTGAGGGATTAGACAAAATGAATGATGTGAGATCCCTGTTCCTGTTATTATCTGTACACTACTCACCAAAATATATTTCTTAACAAGGCCTGCCCTGCCACCCTCATCGCAGGTCTACCCAATAACTACTGTTAACCAACACAAATTAAACATCCAAATAAGGTAAAAATTCATTAGTTGGTCCCCTGTGGTTTCCCAGAAAAGACAAAGCACTTCCAATTGATTCTAAACCCAGCAGCTGTAGCCTCCAAACTCTAGGGCTCTGAAGGCTTTCTGACAGCCTGTGCTCACAGGTGCTTCTCTTCTTATAGCACTAGCTCACTGACTCTGCAGCAGGAATTTCACATCACCACAGTGTTGAGGTGAAAACTCCAGTGCCCTGATTAAAAAAAAAAAAAAATCTGCTGTGCTTGAAGTAATGAAAACTAATCTGAATGCAGCCAGTAATTGGCTGTGAGCACATTCTCGGCAAACAAAGGCTGGCATCACAAAGTTTTGTTTTTGTTTTTGTTTTTTTTTGCATATATAGAGCCACTTCAACTGTGTTTCTACCTGCATTTTTGTTAAATGGACACCTAATTTCAAAAAAAAATTTATAGAATATCTTAACTGCTATTTAGCACTTGGTGAGAAACAAAATAAAGTAAGAAATAGTAAATACCATTTAATTGCTCAATAAATATTTATTGACTATTGAAGATTAAATGTCAGGAAAATATGCTAGATACTGGAGATAAAAGTAGACAGTAAAACAAAGGCATGGTTCCTACCTTCATGGTGCTTATGACATTTTCACAACATTTTAGCATTTCCAAAACATTTTTACATAATTTTGCTCAAGTTTTGCTCTTCACAATAATTTCATGAGGGACATTCACAGATCCATTTTACAGACAGGAAAACAGAGACTTACAGATGTTAACTGATTTGCCTGTGATCATAGAACTAGTTGTTGGTACAGTAAGGAATCAAACACAAGATATCTGACTACAAATTTAGGGCTCTTACCACTATAGCAGCATTTCCAAAAATGTTTCATAGAAGGCTGTGTCTGAACAAAAAGTTTCCTTTAATGAAAAAAGACTGAAAAGTCTTGTGTATTATACTTCTGCCTACAGGTTCATAGAGCAGATTAACAAATTATAGGCTCTGAGAAGAGCTGTGATGAACAAATTTTTATTTGTATTTAACAGCATGTTTTCTGATCTTGTTTGACTACAAAACCTCTCTGAGGGAAAAAAAAAAAGAATCCGTGGTGACGCAGGAACTGATGATAAACTACTAGATTGGATACAGAGTGGGGGTGGGTTGCAGAAAGGAGGTATTTTGGAGAGTTGCACAATACATTTCTAAATCCATACCTAACTATGAATGTTTGTGACTGCAGAACACTGCGAGGTATTTTATTTTTTTTAATTCTCTCCTCACTAAATATTATGAAAGAAAGGGCAGATGTGTGTGGTGAAAGAATGAAGCCTGTATGCATTATTAAAATGATAGAAATTCAGGGTACCAGCAAGAAAATGGAACTGAGAGAGTTCCCCTAACCCTCTTTCTTAGCCACCTCAAGTACTTGCTCAGAATTGAAATGATCAAATTGTCCCTTAACCAAAACTTCCTGTAATGGCTGGTTCTATGACTAGGGCAAAAAATATACAAGATGAGCCTGAAGCATTTTGTAGTGGTAGAAAGCAAGAAAATGCTAAAAAAAAAATCCATGATGATGAGAGGAGGTAAAAAATACACACAGACAACTGAAAGAGCTCCTACTGGTCAAACCTAGAAAAACTTAAGCAATAAAATAAATATCATAGTATTGGATTATAATCCAAAGTACAAAATAAATACCTGAGTCCCTACTGAAATAAATGATTAAATAAATAAATAAATCACAAATTATAAATAAGGAAGAAGGAACAACTCTCCCATGCAGAACTCTAAATAAATTCTACTGATACTCTGTCCTTAGGAAAGTGAAGCAAGGGTACCATGAATCTCAGTCAGTCAAGTCTCAACTCCTGGTTTCAGCTCAGGTCAGGATCTCACAGTGGTGGGATTGAGCCCCAAGTAGGCTCTTCGCTTATCATGAAGTCTGCTTGAGATTTCTCTCTCCCTCTGCCCCTCCCCCCACTTATGGTCTTTCAATCTCTCAAATAAATAAATAAATCTTAAAAAAAAATGTGAAGCAAAACTCCCTATCCTTTAACTGTGGGCTGCACATAGTGATGTCCTTCCAAAACTTCCAGAGCAGTATAAAGAGGGAAAGGGAATAAGTAACTTTACAGTAGAGAAACCTAACAAATACTACATGAGCTGGGTGATCAAGGCCAACTGCAACAATAATAAGTTATAATGATAGTGTGTACCCTTGTTATGATGCAATGATGTGATGAAAAGTCCTCTTTACCTCTGTGGTCTTCTGCCCCCAAACCCAATTTCACGATGAGAAAAACACCAGACACATCCCAATTGAAGGGCATTCTACAAATACCTGACCTATACTCCTCAAAACTGTCATGGGCGTCCAAAACTAGGAAAGTCTAAACTGCTATAACCAAGAGGAGTCTAAGTAGACATGATGACTAAATGTAAGGGTATCCTACTTCCTGGAACAGAAAAAAATTAAGAAAACAGTGAGGAAGTCTGAATAAAGTCTAAATTTAGCTAATAATGGTGTATCAATATTTCTTCAATAATTGTGACAAATTGATTCATTAATTATAATATGTTAACAATATGAAAAATGAGTCCAGAGTGTATGAAGATTCTCTGTACTATTTTTATAATTTTTGTGTAAATTTAAACTTGTTCTAAAATTAAAATTTGATTAAAAAAATACTGCTTTTAACCACCTTGTTTGTGCCCAGTCCAACTTTATTAAAAACTCCTTTATCTCTACATGAATTGGAGTTTAATGTATCTCCAAAAAACACAAGCAGTGATTTCTGAAGCAGGAGAACTGAACAAATACAAATTAAGGAAAGCACAGTTTGTTTTTTAAGCAACCAAAAGTAAATATGTATACACCTTTTGCAAATGTGCTGCCTGAAATAGATGTCCTAAATCCTTTCAGGTAATGTTCAGTAGGTGCTTTACTGCCAAATGTAAATCATGATCAAAAACTAAAAACCACTTTATACTTAATATTTTAGATATATCAAGATGTGATTTAATGAGTATTTGTAAAACTCTTATAGCATAAAGAATATAAAACTACAATTAGCCTAAATAAAAAAATAGTGATTTTTGTTATTTAATTTTACTTTAAAGCATCATAACTGTATGGTAATATATTATTTGGCTAGAACTAGCCATTTAAGATGAAAATGTCCAGGGCACCAGGGTGGCTCAGTCTGTTAAGTGTTCAACCCTTGGTTTTGCCTCAGGTTATGATCTCAGGGCCCTAAGATGGAGCCCAAGTAGGGCTCTGCATTCATCATGGAGTCTGCTTGTCCCTCTCCCTCTATTTGTCCCCCTGCTCTCTCTTTCTTCCCAGAATGAATAAATAAAATCATATTAACTAAATGAAAATGTCCAAATCATTTGATTTTCAACAAATAAAAATAAAATAATTTTATTTTATTATCTAAATAAAAATATTGTCTGTAGGGAGAATATTTTATAATGATGTATCAATTCAAAATGCTTTAAATTCTCCTACTTGCAACAAATCAAAGCATGTCTGCTGTTACTAAAAGCCTTCAGTATTTTATATGTTTTAACAGCTTTTATGTATTTTTTTTAAAAATCTGGAATACTGTATATATCAGATGATCTAGCACTTTACATATTGTAGATTATGAATAATATATCATTTACATAAATCACTTGATTGAGTTACATATTTTTTACATCTCAGTTTTCTAACAGATTTATTTAAAAACAATATTTAATGTTTTATGGCTTAATCATTTTTTACTTGCCTCTTCTTGAATGTTAGAATTAGTTAAACAACAAAAATTCCAGATGAAAATCCAAAGTTAACAGTAAATCTTCGGAGTCTTAATATGCTGAGAGAACTCTTTCAGCAAATATATTCATGGTATTGAAAACTTAGTATTAACAAAAATACTAAACAGGACTAGTCTTCAAAGCACGTCACATGTGTCTATCTGCAAGACTGTAGAACACATCGCCATGGAACATAATTCCTTCAAGGACTACAAACCAAAGAACGGCCATTTTGACATAATAGTCCCATTTCTTAACATTATTTTGCAGCATTCATCAAGATGTATTATAAACCCTAACAATTTAGGAACAATACAGTGCCTTTTTAAATGCATTCATACTGAGTCTTAGAATCAACTCCGTTTAAGCAACTAGTAAATTAACACTGACAAACTTAAGATTAGGGCTATACAATTTTAGAAAATGTCACCACTATCTTTGTAAAATAATGATATGTTCCCCATTGCATAATAATAGGTGGTTATCAGCCTTTCTTTTTTATCCTGTCTCAGTCATTTAGTTGAATCCAACCAGCACCCTCCAGAGAAATTCATGGTCTGTCACCTTACCCATTGGTGTCTAGATTTATGGATATTTTAGCAGTCCTTCATTTTCACATCACTAGGCAACTCTTCTAAGTTAAAAAAAAAAACAAAAACAGACTTCACCTGAACATTCAGACAAGTATCCTACTACAAAGTCCATTTTCCTTTTATAATTCCACTTTCTTTTCATTTATGTTAAAGAAACTACAGCCTGAGACCTAATGTATTATACCTTCACATTACTAAATGTAACACACAAAAAATTACACATTATTATTCTATACATGGCCAAGAAATGTTAGTATTCACAGGATTATGGTAATTAAGTCTTCCTTCACTTTGGGTGATGTGACACTTGCTTGACTATAATGTCAATCCACTTAAAGTCTGGTAAACAACATTTTCTGAGTCACTCTGCATTACATTTCCAACTGTGAGCAAAATTACAATGTCAGAGTGGACAAGAATGTAGGTATTCCCAAGGAAACTTCAAGGAAATGACTTGCTCAAGGTTTAAACTGGGTTTTCAATAATACCCATACTATATTATAGTATTATTATTTAGATACCATCCATGGAAAAACACATGGGGATTCTTGGAGAGAGAGACAAAGATAAAAATGCCCATTATTTTGAAGTTTTGTAGATGAAAGATAAATGTTGCTTGCCAAGGGTTTGTTTAGGCTAACAAAAGTGTAGTAGTCCATTAAAAAAGAAGGAATATGGAGGAGTCAAGATGGTGGAGAAGTAGCAGGCTGAGACTACTTCAGCTAGCAGGAGATCAGCTAGATAGCTTATCTAAAGATTGCAAACACCTGCAAATCCATCGGCAGATCAAAGAGAAGAAGAACAGCAATTCTGGAAACAGAAAAACAACCACTTTCTGAAAGATAGGACTGGCAGAGAAGTGAATCCAAAGCGACGGGAAGATATACACTGGGGGGAGCGGCCGCTCCCGGCAAGTGGCGGAGCACAAAATCAGGACTTTTAAAAGTCTGTTCCGCTGAGGGACATCGCTCCAGAGGCTAAACCGGGGCAAAGCCCACGTGGGGTCAGCGTGGCCTCAGGTCCCACAGAGTCACAGAAGGATCGTGGGTGTCTGAGTGTCGCAGAGCTTGCAGGTATTGCAACGGGAAAGCCAGCTACAGAGACAGCCGACAGTAAGCTCGCAGCTCGGGGTTACCTTGAACCGGCCGCAGGCTCAGTAAGCTCGGAGCGTGGCCGGAGGTCAAGCACACAGGAGTAACTGGGAGCTGATCTCTGAGGGCGCACTGAGAAGTGGGGCCCCGGGCTCTCGGCTCCTCTGGGCCAGAGACCGGGAGGCCGCCATTTGTATTCCTGTCCTCCAGAACTCTACGGAAAGCGCTCAGGGAACAAAAGCTCCTGAAAGCAAACCCCGAGCGGATTACTCAGCCCGGCCCCTGGTAAGGGCGGTGCAATTCCGCCTGGGGCAAAGACACTTGAGAATCACTACAACAGGCCCCTCCCCCAAAATATCAACAAGAAATCCAGCCAAGACCAAGTTTACCTACCAAGGAGTGCAGTTTCAATACCAAGGAGAGCAGCAGAATTCCAGAGGAGGAGAAAGCAAAGCACGGAACTCATGGCTTTCTCCCTGTGATTTTTTTTAGTCTTTCAGTTAATTTAATTTTTTTCTTTTTCATTTTTTTCTCTTCTTCTGCTAAAATTTTTTTAACTTTTACCTTTTTCATTTCTTAACGTTTTTAAACTAGTTTATCTAATATATATTTTTTTTCTTTTTTATATTTTTCTTTATTCGTTTCCTTTTTTAAAATTCTTTTCTTTTTTTTCTTTCTTTTTGAACCCTTTTAATCCCCTTTCTCCCCCTTCATGATTTGGGATCTCTTCTGATTTGGTTAAAGCATATTACCTGGCGTTGTTGCCACACTTTTTGTATTTTACTTGCTCCTTCATGTACTCTTATCTGGACAAAATGACAAGGCAGAAAAATTCACCACAAAAAAAGAAAAAGAGGCAGTACCAAAGGCTACAAACCTAATCAATATGGACATTGGTAACATGTCAGATCTAGAGTTCAGAATGACAATTATCAAGGTTCTAGCCGGGCTCGAAAAAGGCATGGAAGATATTAGAGAAACCCTCTCGGGAGATATAAAAGCCCTATCTGGAGAAATAAAAGAACTAATATCTAACAAAGTTGAAATCAAAAAAGCTATTAATGAGGTGCAAAAAAAATGGAGGCTCTCACTGCTAGGATAAATGAGGCAGAAAAAAAGAATTAGCGATATAAAAGACCAAATGACAGAGAATAAAGAAGCTGAGCAAAAGAGGGACAAACAGCTACTGGACCACAAGGGGAGAATTCGAGAGATAAGTGACACCATAAAACGAAACAACATTAGAATAATTGGGATTCCAGAAGAAGAAGAAAGAGAGAGGGGAGCAGAAGGTATACTGGAGAGAATTATTGGGGAGAATTTCCCCAATATGGCAAAGGGAACGAGCATCAAAATTCAGGAGGTTAAGAGAACGCCCCTCAAAGTCAATAAGAATAGGCCCACACCTCGTCACCTAATAGTAAAATTTACAAGTCTTAGTGACAAAGAGAAAATCCTGAAAGCAGCCTGGGAAAAGAAGTCTGTAACATACAATGGTAAAAGTATTAGATTGGCAGCTGACTTATCCACAGAGACCTGGCAGGCCAGAAAGAGCTGGCATGATATATACAGAGAACTAAATGAGAAAAACATGCAGCAAAGAATACTATATCCAGCTAGGTTATCATTGAAAATAGAAGGAGAGAAAAAAGCTTTCAGGACAAACAAAAACTGAAAGAATTTGCAAACACCAAACCAGCTCTACAGGAAATATTGAAAGGGGTCCTCTAAGCAAAGAGAGAGCCTACAAGTGATAGATCTGTAAGGAACAGAGACAATATACAGCAACAGTCACCTTACAGGCAATACAATGGCACTAAATTCATATCTCTCAATAGTTACCCTGAATGTTAATGGGCTAAATGCCCCAATCAAAGACACAATGTATCAGAATGGATAAAAAAACAAAACACATCTATATGTTGCCTCCAAGAAACTCATTTTAAGCCGGAAGACACCTCCAGATTTAAAGTGAGGGGGTGCAAAAGAATTTACCATGCTAATGGACATCAGAAGAAAGCAGGAGTGGCAATCCTTATAACAGATCAATTAGATTTTAAGCCAAAGACTATAATAAGAGATGAGGAAGGACACTATATCATACTCAAAGGGTCTGTCCAACAAGAAGATCTAATAATTTTAAATATCTATGCCCCCAACGTGGGAGCAGCCAACTATATAAACCAATTAATAACAAAATCAAAGAAACACATCAACAATAATACAATAATAGTAGGGGACTTTAACACTCCCCTCACTGAAATGGACAGATCATCCAAGCAAAAGATCAGCAAAGAAATAAAGGCCTTAAATGACACACTGGACCAGATGGACATCACAGATATATTTAGAACATTTCATCCCAAAGCAACAGAATACACATTCTTCTCTAGTGCACATGGAACATTCTCCAGAATAGATCACATCCTCGGTCCTAAATCAGGACTCAACCGGTATCAAAAGATTGGGATCATTCCCTGCATATTTTCAGACCACAATGCTCTGAAGCTAGAACTCAACCACAAGAGGAAGTTTGGAAAGAACCCAAATACATGGAGACTAAACAGCATCCTTCTAAAGAATGAATGGGTCAACTGGGAAATTACAGAAGAATTGAAAAAAATCATGGAAACAAATGATAATGAAAATACAACGGTTCAAAATCTGTGGGACACAGCAAAAGCACTCCTGAGAGGAAAATATATAGCGGTACAAGCCTTTCTCAAGAAACAAGAAAGTTCTCAGGGACACAACCTAACCCTACACCTAAAGGAGCTGGAGAAAGAACAAGAAAGAAACCCTAAACCCAGCAGGAGAAGAGAAATCATAAAGATCAGAGCAGAAATCAATGAAATAGAAACCAAAAGAAAAAACAATAGAGCAAATCAACGAAACTAGCAGCTGGTTCTTTGAAAGAATTAATAAAATTGATAAACCCCTGGCCAGACTTATCAAAAAGAAAAGAGAAAGGACCCAAATAAATAAAATCATGAATGAAAGAGGAGAGATCACAACTAACACCAAAGAAATACAAACTATTATAAGAACATATTATGAGCATCTCTACGCCAACAAATTTGACAATCTGGAAGAAATGGATGCATTCCTAGAAACATATAAACTACCAAAATTGAACCAGGAAGAAATAGAAAACCTGAACAGACCCATAACCAGTAAGGAGATTGAAACAGTCATTAAAATCTCCAAACAAACAAAAGCCCAGGGCCAGACGGCTTCCCGGGGGAATTCTACCAAACATTTAAAGAAGAACTAATTCCTATTCTCCTGAGACTGTTCCAAAAAATAGAAATGGAAGGAAAACTTCCAAACTCATTTTATGAGGCCAGCATCACCTTGATCCCCAAACCACACAAGGATCCCATCAAAAAAGAGAGCTATAGACCAATATCCTTGATGAACACAGATGTGAAAATTCTCAGCAAAATAGTAGCCAATAGGATTCAACAGTACATTAAAAGGATTATTCACCATGACCAAGTGGGATTTATTCCAGGGCTGCAAGGTTGGTTCAACATCCACAAATCAGTCAATGTGATACAACACATCAATAAAAGAAAGAACAAGAACCATATGATACTCTCAGTAGATGCTGAAAAAGCATTTGACAAAGTACAGCATCCCTTCCTGATCAAAACTCTTCAAAGCGTAGGAATAGAGGGCGCATACCTCAATATCATCAAAGCCATCTATGAAAAACCCACTGCAAATATCATTCTCAATTGAGAAAAACTGAAAGTTTTCCGCTAAGGTCAGGAACACGGCAGAGATGTCCATTATCACTACTGCTATTCAACATAGTACAAAAGTCCTAGCCTCAGCAATCAGACAACAAAAGGAAATTAAAGTCATCCAAATCAGCAAAGAAGAAGTTAAATTATCACTCTTCGCAGATGATATGATACTATATGTGGAAAACCCAAAAGACTCCACAAAAATAGCACAAAACTGCTGTTACTTATACAGGAATTCAGTAAAGTGTCAGGATATAAAATCAATGCACAGAAATCAGTTGCATTTCTCTACACCAACAACGAGACAGAAGAAAGAGAAATTAAGGAGTCAATCCCATTTACAATTGCACCCCAAACCATAAGATACCTAGGAATAAACCTAACCAAAGAGGCTAAGAATCTATACTCAGAAAACTAGAAAGTACTCATGAAAGAAATTGAGGAAGACACAAAGAAATGGAAAAATGTTCCATGCTCCTGGATTGGAAGAATAAATGTTGTGAAAATGTCTATGCTACCTAAAGCAATCTACACATTTAATGCAATTCCTATCAAAGTACCATCCATTTTTTTTCAAAGAAATGGAACAAATAATTCTAAAATTTATATGGAACCAGAAAAGACCTCGAATAGCCAAAGGGATATTGAAAAAGAAAGCCAAAGCTGGTGGCATCACAATTCCGGACTTCAAGCTCTATTACAAAGCTGTCATCATCAAGACAGCATGGTACTGGTACAAAAACAGACACATGGATAAATGGAACACAATAGAGAGCCTAGAAGTAGACCCTGAACTCTATGGTCAACTAATCTTTGACAAAGCAGGAAAGAATGTCCAATGGAAAAAAGACAGCCTCTTCAATAAATGGTGTTGGGAAAATTGGACAGCCACATGCAGAAAAATGAAATTGGACCATTGCCTTACACCACACACGAAAATAGACTCAAAATGGATGAAGGACCTCAATGTGAGAAAGGAATCCATCAAAATCCTTGAGGAGAACACAAGCAGCAACCTCTTCGACCTCAGTCGCAGCAACACCTTCCTAGGAACATCGCCAAAGGCAAGGGAAACAAGGGCAAAAATGAATTATTGGGATTTCATCAAGATCAAAAGCTTTTGCACAGCAAAGGAAACAGTTAACAAAATCAAAAGACAACTGACAGAATGGGAGAAGATATTTGTAAACGACATATCAGATAAAGGACTAGTGTCCAAAATCTATAAAGAACTTAGCAAACTCAACACTCAAAGAACAAATAATCCAATCAAGAAATGGGCAGAGGACATGAACAGACATTTCTGCAAAGAAGACATCCAGATGGGCAACAGACACATGAAAAAGTGCTCCATATCACTCGGCATCAGGGAAATACAAATCAAAACCACAATGAGATATCACCTCACACCAGTCAGAATGGCTAAAATCAACAAGTCAGGAAATGACAGATGCTGGCGAGGATGCGGAGAAAGGGGAACCCTCCTACACTGTTGGTGGGAATGCAAGCTGGTGCAACCACTCTGGAAAACAGCATGGAGGTTCCTCAAAATGTTGAAAATAGAACTACCCTATGACCCAGCAATTGCACTACTGGGTATTTACCCTAAAGATACAAACGTAGTGATCCAAAGGGGCACGTGCACCGAATGTTTATAGCAGCAATATCCACAATAGCCAAACTATGGAAAGAACCTAAATGTCCATCAACGGATGATGGATCAAGAAGATGTGGTATATATACACAATGGAATACTATGCAGCCATCAAAAGAAATGAAATCTTGCCATTTGCGACAACATGGATGGAACTGGAGCATATCACGCTTAGCGAAATAAGTCAAGTGGAGAAAGACAACTGTCATATGATCTCCCTGATATGAGGAAGTGGTGATGCAACATGGGGGCTTAAGTGGGTAGGAGAAGAATAAATGAAACAAGATGGGATTGGAAGGAGACAAACCATAAGTGACTCTTTTTTTTTTTAAAGATTTTATTTATTTATTTGACAGAGAGAGATCACAAGTAGGCAGACAGGCAGGCAGAGAGAGAGAGGAGGAAGCAGGCTCCCTGCTGAGCATAGAGCCCGAAGCGGGACTCGATCCCAGGACCCCGAGATCATGACCTGAGACGAAGGCAGCGGCCCAACCCACTGAGCCACCCAGGCACCCCCATAAGTGACTCTTAATCTCACAAAACAAACTGAGGGTTGCTGGGGGGAGGGGCGTGGGGTTATGGACATTGGGGAGGGTATGTGCTTTGGTGAGTGCTGTGAAGTGTGTAAACCTGGCGATTCACAGACCTGTACCCCTGGGGATAAAAATATATGTTTATAAAAAATAAAAGATTTAAAAAAGAAGGAATATAAAAAAACTAAAAAATAAATAAGAAGGAATATTACAAAGAAAAAGAGCAAATTATTTTGTAAATAAAGATACATTTTCATCTCAAATATAAAGAGCACTTTTTAGAAACACACATAATAAAGGCAATACAGCAATGCTTATATTACCACCTTTCTGGGTTTTTTTTAAGATTTTATTTATTTATTTGGGAGAGAGAAAGAGCTTGCACTGGGGAACATGAGCAGGGGGAGGGGTAGATAAAGGAACAGACACCACCCTGAGCAGGGAGCCCAGAACCCTGGGATCATGACCTGAGCTGAAGGCAGACACTTAACTGACCAAGCCACCCAAGAATTCTCCCCAATTTATTTTTTAAATAAACACTCAGCAGCCATAATACTTATTTTCTTAAAGTAATGATCTTTCAATAGTTGTGTTAAGCACCTAGTGTGTTATGTCCAAAAAGTGCTGTTGAAAACTAGCTTAAAGGCTTTATGATATCTTGTGTTTTAATTGACTTATTTAATGTTTATTGAAAAAGTTAGATAACCTAATTAAATCTCCACATAGGATAGGTAGGATCTAGGCAATTTGGCACAAGTTTCTCTGAACTTGTGGAAGTAACAGAGAAAGCAAAATAGTGGTTTTTCAGGGTATGCTTAAACTGTAAAATTGGGTGTTCCAGTTAGCAAAAATAGCAATGGAAGTTCTTAAATAGGAGTCTCACAGTCAGTTCACAAATAGGCTAAAGTAGGTAAAAGCCCTCAAAAGCAACACATGTGGGATTCTCCAGGCTTATTATCACATTTGAACAATGAGGTACACATGTGTGAATTGTATTAATCTGGAGATCATCTGAACAAAGTGTATGAACCACAGTTTTCTTGTAATATCTGATTTGAAACACTGTAGGAAGTCAGTTCACTTCCCAGGAATGCCATTATCAAAAGTTTTTCCCAGGATTGCTTACAGAGAAGTCCCTAAAATGTCATCATAAGAGATTAACTGATTTAGATTTTGTTTGCCAGAATTGTCACCTTCCACAAGTAGGAGCTTCACTAAAAACATAACTATATTCATTCATAGATTTCATTTTTAAAGTAGTTATAAATAATAGGTATTCTGTGATAGAGGTAAGATATACTTGTATGTGTAAATGTGTGATGATACTTGGGTGTGTTTGTGTAGTACATTGGTAATTCTTGAAGTTTAAGTAGAATCAGTTTCAACTAACTATCTTTTTTTTTACACTGTATTTATATGTTGGTCAGAGAGAGAGAGAGCACAAGCAGGGGGAGCAGAAGGTAGAGGAAGAAGCATGCTCCCCATTGAGCAAGGAGCCTGATGTGGGACTCAATCCCAGGACCCTGGGATCCTGACCTGAGCTGAAGGCAGATGCTTAACTGACTGAACCACGCAGGAGTCTCCCAACTTGCTACCTTTTATAATTTAATCTCATACAGTATTAGACAGGTTTCTAACTGGACATTCTTTCCAGTACATGTGGAATCTAAGAAACTCCAAAAGCTCTTTGTTAAACTCCAGGGTACAGATCCAGCTCATTCTAAAAAAAAAAAAAAAAAAAAAAAAACTCCCCAAACACAAAATCCAATTAGTTACCCTCCATCCAAAAAGAAGCACAGAATATATGGAATAGTGAATCTGAGTCCTCCTTCTAAGTAGCTATGTACAGGACCATAAAAGAATACTTGGAATCAAATCTTAGGTAAGTTGAAAATATTGAAGACCCTTTTCTCTGAATCTGAAATATATGTAAAAAGAACTTGAGAAGAAACACAAAACCATAATAAATTGTAGTTGGACTTTCATTGTATGTCAGCATTTGTAACGTGATGATTCAGAATGAGAAACATTGAAGATTAACTCAAGATGGTGTGTGACTAGTGTCTAGTCATAGTGCTGAGATCCTGCTCCAATCTTCTATCCTACCTCCTACCTCCAACTGCCCTTCAATTAAGAGAAACACAAAGACAAGTAGGATAAATAAGATAAATATGATCTTAACTATGACAGAGAGTGCTATAACACTTCACAAATTGATAAAATTCAATTTTATCTTTATGTTTTATGTAAGTAAACTATAGCTTCAGGAAAAAGGGAACATACGCATTATAGATCAAATGTTATAATATGTCTTTAAGAGACTGTTTAGTCCAACATCCTAATTTTACAGATATGGCAACTGAGGTCCCCAGCCACAGAGTTATTTTCAGTGTTGTTTTAAGTCCATGGAGTTCTGACTCTTTCCAGAGCTCTTCCTGCTATACCACACTCTCATCAAATGAGTCTTTATGGGAAAGTTCTTTGTAACCTAGAAAACACTTCACAAATTTTAAATAGTATTTTAGTCATATCTGAACTACGTATCTTTTTAAATGAAGAATAAAAACACAAATAGTTTCAGTAAGCATTGTCATGTGCCTTAAGTGATCAGAATTAGTGTTTCATCTCTGGATATAATCATGAAAGAGAATCAATAAAAAGAATTCTTTTTTCTTCAGAGAAATTTTTTCTTAAAAATATCTACCACAGGGGTGTCTGGGTGACTCAGTCAGTTAAGCGTCTGCTTTCAGCTCAGGTCATGATCTTGGGGTCCTGTGATAGGGCCTTGAGTCAGGCTCCTTGCTCAGCAGGGAGTCTGCTTTTTTCTTTCTCCATCTGCCCCTCCCCCACACTTGTTCCCTCTCTCTCTTTTTCTCTCTTTCTCGCTCAAATAGATAAATAAAATCTTTAAAAATAATTCTACTACATTGGTAAAATGTGGGGAAATAGGAGTTCTTGTTTAATACTAATGGGAGTGTAAGTCAGAACAATTTTGGAGAGCAATTCAGCAATAACTACTCAATTATAGCCCACAACTCAATGATTTTACTTCTAGGTTTATTCCCCAGAGAAATTCTCCCACAAGGGGACAAGAAAATATGACGTCCATTTACAACACTGTACGTAATAACAAAAATTTAGGGAAAAAACCCTAAATATCTATCAATATAGTAAAGAATAATCAAACTGTGGTATACTAATGCAACTAAATAGTAGAATGGGTGATTAAAATATAAATGAACTAGATCAGCATGTATCAACATAGATAAATCTAAAAAACATAATGTAAAAACAGTGATTAAAAAAGGATAGTATAGTACCAAACCATTTAGGTACATTTTAAAAACAAAACAAAACAAAACAAAAAAACTGACACTGCATATTGTTTGTGCATAAATAACACATGCAATAAAAAAAAGAGCGATAATTCACACAAATTTTAAAACTGTAGTTAACTCTAATGAAGGGTGGAGGAGAAAGGAAATTAGTGTTAGTTAAATCAATAATGCCTTACAGATACATATTTTTTTAAATAATGTGCTCTGAATGAAATGTAATGTAGCAAAATGTAGACTTCGTTATTGGTCCACAAATGTCTCTATTTCTTGCTCTTTCCATTTGAGCTATTTTATAATCAAACTTGCTAATTTATTACACAATCAAAATGATGCTACCAAAATTGATTTCAGAATAAGAATGTCATTTTCCAGTAAATCAGAATATACATACACACACACACAAACACACATATACATACATATGTCCATATGTCCATATAAAATGTATTGATCTAACATATATGATCTTTGTAATCAGACTGCCTTGATTCAAATGCTGGCTCTGGTATTTGTAGGTTTTGTGGCCTCAGATAAGTCATTTAACCTTCTCTGTGCTTCAGTACAATCTTCTATAAAATAAGGATCACAATAATAGCATCTAGGGGCGCCTGGGTGGCTCTGTGGGTTAAGCCTTTGCCTTCGGGTCAGGTTATGATATTTGGTCCTGGGATTGAGCCCCATATCAGGCTCTCTGCTCAGTGGGGAACCTGCTTCCCCCCCCGGCTCTCTGCCTATGTGTGATCTCTCTCTGTCAAATAAATAACTAAAATCTTTTAAAAATATAATAGCATCTACCTTATAGGGTTGTTACGAAGATTAAATGAACAAATAACCTGGGATATAATGTCTGAAAAATGTTAGATATTATTATGTTCTGGTAAAAATAAGAATATCAGTTGTTGATCAAAATTTTTCCTGAATTACATTATTTATGTCTATACTGGTTAAATGTATCAACTAATCATTCATCTCTTAAATTCTCTACCTCAAGGACTAACCAATTAACTAAGAATTTCCAGTTGTTAGGGTTTTTAGGCAACAGATTTAATTAAATAGTATATTTAAAAATGGTTCATCCCTATCACACTACAGATTACTTGTGGTCAAAACTACCTGGTGATCCAAAAAGGGGAGTACTGACTACCCAAATTTTATTTAGGTAAACATCACCTGTTTTGCACATTGTCATATGTATTGATCATTTGTCCAACAATTTCTTATCTTTCATATATGTCTGTTTAAATACACAACTAGAATAGTTTGTTGACCAATGGGAGGTTTTTTTTTTTTTAAGTTAGTACTTGAGATTGTGCATTCTTTTCTTTCTTTCTTTTATCACTTTTCCCTTTTTTTAAAAGTCCTCTGATAAGCTTCTCATCAGAAAGGACAATGTTAACTGACTACCCTTTTTAAAAAAATATTTATTTATTTATTTGACAGAAAGAGATCACAAGCAAGAGGAGCAGCAGACAGAGGAAGAGGGAGAGGCAGGATCCTCGCTGAGCAAGGAGCATCATGTGGGGTTCAATCCAGAATCCTGGGATCATGACCTGAGCTGAAGGCAGGTGTTTAACTAACTGAGCCATGCAGGCTCAGACTAAGGATTTATGGTGCAGATCGTAGGGGCCTTTAAAGCAATGAAGTGTTTTTTTTTTTTCAAGATTTCATTTGTTTATTTGAGAGGGAAAGAGAGGGAGAGAGTGTGGGCACACAAGTGGGGTGGAGCAGGGGTAGGGGCAGAGGGAGAAGGACAAGTCAACTCCCCTCTGAGCAGGGATCCAAATTCTGGGCTTGGTCCCAGGACCCTGAAATCCCACCTGAGCTGAATGCAGCCACTTTAACAGAGTGAGCCACTCAGGCACCTCTTCATGTGGATTGTCTTAGGTCATCTTCACAAGGACCTTGTGGAGCAATTATTTCAATTTTATTTATTTTTATTTATTTTTTTTATCAATTTATTTATTTTCAGAAAAACATTATTCATTATTTTTTTTTCACCACACCCAGTGCTCCATGCAAGCCGTGCCCTCTATAATACCCACCACCTGGTACCCCAACCTCCCACCCCCCCGCCACTTCAAACCCCTCAGATTGTTTTTCAGAGTCCATAGTCTCTCATGGTTCACCTCTCCTTCCAATTTACCCAAATTCCCTTCTCCTCTCTAACGCCCCTTGTCCTCCATGCTATTTGTTATGCTCCACAAATAAGTGAAACCATATGATAATTGACTCTCTCTGCTTGACTTATTTCACTCAGCATAATCTCTTCCAGTCCCGTCCATGTCTCTTCGATATCAGCCACAGCAACTTCTTTCAAGATACGTCTCCAAAGGCAAAAGAAACAATAGTGAAAATAAATTTTTGGGACTTCATCAAAATCAAAAGCTTCTGCACAGCAAAGGAAACAGTCAAAAAAAAACAAAGAGGAAACCCACAGAATGGGAGAAGATATTTGCAAATGACAGTACAGACAAAAGGTTGATATCCAGGATCTGTAATGAACTCCTCAAACTCAACACACACGAAACAGGCAAACACATCAAAAACTGGGCAGAAGATATGAACAGACACTTCTCCAATAAAGACATACAAATGGCTATCAGACACATGAAAAAATGTTCATCATCATTAGCCCTCAGGGAGATTCAAATTAAAACCACATTGAGATATCACCTTACACCAGTTAGAATGGCCAAAATTAACAAAACAGGAAACAACATGTGTTGGAGAGGATGTGGAGAAACAGGAACCCTCTTACACTGTTGGTGGGAATGCAAATTGGTGTAGCCTCTTTGGAGAACAGTGTGGAGATTCCTCAAGAAATTAAAAATAGAGCTTCCCTATGAGCCTGCAATTGCACTCCTGGGTAGTTACCCCAAAGATACAGATGTCGTGAAAAGAAGGGCCATCTGTACCCCAATGTTTATAGCAGCAATGGCCACGGTCGCCAAACTATGAAAAGAACCAAGATGCCCTTCAATGGATGAATGGATAAGGAAGATGTGGTCCATATACACTATGGAGTATTATGCCTCCATCAGAAAGGATGAATACCCAACTTTTGTAGCAAAATGAAGTGTTTTTTTTTCTTTCTTTTTTTTCCTAGAAAGTTTGGAATTTAATTCTTTTCTTTTTAGACAAATACACTTTTGGATTGCCAGTAATGAAAGGGGCATAAAAATGTTAAAAGCACTGTAGCACAGCAGATTATGTGCTAAAATCCAGGGCAAGACAGATAAACAAGTGAAGTCTCAGACCAATCAGTTACCTCAAACAAAAATTTCAGAAGACAAACTTTTGTTTTATTTTTGCCAATGCCAACCAAAACTTCAAATGAAGTTTTGTTGTGTTAACTACTTACATTTCTTTTATTTCCTTAACCATTTTTAAAAATCAAGGAATTTTGCTAGAAGAAATTGGGAATTTGTTGAAAGGCAAGTCAACTTAAAATTAAATGAACACATGCTATGTATATGGCGTTTTTCCTATTAAAGCACCATGAATTAGGCTTTAAATAGAAGCCTTAATTATGTTATGTGACAGAACCTATATTTAAATGCTCTCTTTGGACATGGCAGTAATGATCTTTTATGCTTTATTTCACTGATAAATAGGAAAGTAGAAAATTCATAATTTTATCTTAATTTTCCAAGCAAGTTAAGGGAAAATTATCTTGGCTATTTCCATGTAGTAAAGAAAAATCACGAAGCACATAATCACAATTTTGAGTATCAGGAAAATTGTTTACAAACATTCTACTTATTTTTAATCCACTTTACATGAATTTTCCATTGGATAAATTTATAATATACTGTGATTTTTTTTTTAAATTCCAATACCTAGAGTACTTACAATTTAAGACAGAGATCTCTGGAAGAGATTATGCTGAGTGAAATAAGTCAAGAAGAGTCAAGTATCATATGGTTTCACTTACTTGTAGAGCATAAGGAATAACATGGAGGACATTGGGAGACGGAGCTGAGAAGTGATTTGGGGGAAACTGGAGAGGGAGACAAACCATGAGAGACTGTGGACTTTGAGAAACAAACTGAGGGTTTTGGAGTAGAAGGCGACAGGGGATTGGGTGAGCCTGGTGATGGGTATTATGGAGGGCATGTACTGCAGAGAGCACTGGGTGTGGTACATAAACAATAAATGCTAGAACACAGAAAAGAAATAAAATAAAATGGAAAAGTAAATAAAATAAGATAAATAAAATAAAATAATAGAGATAGCACAACTGGCAGGGAATTAGCAGGAATTAGGGAATTTCGTATAAAAGTCTGCATTACTGGCTTGTCTTAAAAACTCAGAGTTTATCAGTATTGGGCCTACATTCCCACATGGTGGCAATCAGCTACACTGGTGGGAATGCAAGTTAGTGCAGCCTCTTCGGAGAACAGTGTGGAGATTCCTCAAGAAATTAAAAATAGAGCTTCCCTATGACCCTGCCATTGCACTCCTGGGTATTTACCCCAAAGACACAGATGTCGTGAAAAGAAGGGCCATCTGTACCCCAATGTTTATAGCAGCAATGGCCACGGTCGCCAAACTATGGAAAGAACCAAGATGCCCTTCAATGGATGAATGGATAAGGAAAATGTGGTCCATATACACTATGGAGTATTATGCCTCCATCAGAAAGGATGAATACCCAACTTTTGTAGCAACATGGACAGGACTGGAAGAGATTATGCTGAGTGAAATAAGTCAAGCAGAGAGAGTCAATTATCATATGGTTTCACTTATTTGTGGAGCATAACAAATAGCATGGAGGACAAGGGGCGTTAGAGAGGGGTAGGGAATTTGGGTAAATTGGAAGGGGAGGTGAACCATGAGAGACTATGGACTCTGAAAAACAATCTGAGGGGTTTGAAGTGGCAGGGGGGTGGGAGGTTGGGGTACCAGGTGGTGGGTATTATAGAGGGCACGGCTTGCATGGAGCACTGGGTGTGGTGAAAAAATAATGAATAATGTTTTTCTGAAAATAAATAAATTGAAAAAAAAAACAGCTGACACCTTTAGAAAGAATACATACTCTCCAGGTCACCCACCACTCTCTGCTGCTTATGGCCTTTTATTTACAGCCTTGTGTCAGTAGGCATTAGAGTTTGCTACTCTCCTGTTTCTCTGTAGTTAATGTGAATGAATCAGTGCATATACTTTTAAGAACATTTCATGATTTTTCTCAGATTACAACAAATATAAAAATTCATAGCATACATATGTACATATGTAATGTATGTTCTAATTTATCTAAAATAAATCTATACAGTTATAATCTACTATTATAATTAATTAAGTGAAGAGAATATTGCATTAATTTGTATGTCATTTAACCAGGAAAATCGAAATAAAATGAAAGTCATTTCCAATGTCTGAATTCAATTGCATTCATTTAAATTTTTTTAAAAAGCATTTACTTTCAATATCCCAAACCTAAACTCAAAACTCAAACCCTGTAAACTTTTTTAGTTACAATCATTCATTAATGAAATCTAATGGGTTCTTGTCTCCCCCAGCACTAAAGTTACAGTGTAATAGAAAGTTTGGCACTTAAGAAGGCACAACCACTGCTTCAGGTCACTTGGGTATTATTTAGTGTGCATGATATTTAAAAGTAATATCTAGTATAGGAAATGTTCCGGATATTACAAACATCATCATAGTGGTTTTTAGTTTCTACATTGAAAATTCATATGGTGTGGTCCCCATATCTCCCATAATCTTATGTTATTTTTGTTGTAGAAAAATATGGATAAAACATTATCAAGGGCAGCCCTGAATAAATTGGAAAAAAGTCACCAAAGGGTGATTTAACCTGAGAATTGTATATGGAAGAGAAGAGGGGCACTATTGGCCAGCAATATCAAATACACTTTTGTACTTTATTACCATGGGTTGTCCTTTTCCCTTGCTTCTCTGAGTTAGTCCATTATTTTCCTCATTACAACCTAAAAGGTATAAAGCCTAGAGCAATATGGTATTGCAATTCAACTGAAATTGTCATAGATAATTTTTGTCATAGATAATTTTAAGAAGTTTCAAGCATAAATCTTCTTAGACTTCCAAATTTTTTTAAAAATGTATTTTTAGAAAAAATAGTTTTGAATATTTTACAACTACTAGCATGCTTACAAAATATATCCATGCCTAATGCTTAGAACAACTCCACAAAATTAGATGGCCTATGTTTTTTTCTTTATTGCTATAGCACACTTAATAACCTGCGCTGCCCTGCAAAAGTGAATGTACCTTCCTAAGCACTCGGAAGTTATGCAGTGAGTGAATCACCTTCTTGTTATTTTACATAGGTGTCATGGTTTTTGTGCCCGTGACACTTACTTGACCCACATGAACTTTGCAGACTTTCCCTAGCTTCTGCCTTAGTTCCCAGGAAAGGAGTTGTTCCCTGTGGGTGGAAATCACCTCTCTACTGCATGAACCTAGGATCTATTCCCAGTTAATAGATATGAATGATTACCGTCAATAACGAAACTGTGGATACCAAATTAACTAGTGCCCACAAATGGATAGATAGGGTCCAATTAGCTATTTGGATTTCATTTTTCTTATTATTAACTAAGGATAAAGAAAGATTCGACATTTGTTCTGAAAATTCAAATGGCTCTACTTTCGTACCTTAATAAGTACAGTACAGGGAACAAAATTATTGAAGTTGGGCTGAATCTGTACAGGCTCCAGGACATTCCCAGGAAGTTGATTTATAAAAAAATACATAAATACCTGTTAACAGCTTGTTTTCTTGTCATTTGCCTCTTCCTTCTAAAAGGAGAGTATAGCAAAAAATAAATAAATAAAACTGGTTAATTGAGATTTCTGGTTAGTAAGCTTCCAATTAATCAAGGTTTTATTATATTTCACAAAAAAGCTTCTTCAATTCTTCAAGAATTTTAGATAGGTTACACACAATGAAACACCAGCAGGGAAGAGCACAAAGAAGGTAAGAAAGCCTGAATTGTTATTATATAGTGTTTTAAATATATGGACAATACTATTGTATTTCTGGTCTAATACCCACTAAGTAAAGAATAATTTGAAATGTCATGTGATTTATGGCTTTGCCATATATGAAGGCAAAGAAATAAGGTTATAGATTTCTGTTCCAAAAAAAAGTGGCCTTGGGTCATAACAATTCCTAAAAAAGATTCAGCAGTATTATGTCTTCTTCCTTTCTCTCAAGAGCCTTCTTCCCATCCTAATGGGTATTCCAATATATTTAGGAGGAAAAAAATCCTAGGACAGAATCCTGTCCTAGGATTTTTTTTTTCTATTTTCTATTTGGCCAACAGGATGATTAAAATGAGCCAATATCACTGCTATGCCTTAATTTTCTAAACATGGAGATATTAATCACACAGCTCATTATATACTTATTTCTGGAACAATAATGAACCATCTTACATCCTTCCCAAAAGGATTACACACACACACACACACACACACACACACACACAGAGTCATACACACACCACACAAAATAAATACTTAAAAATGAGATTAATAAAAACCCACAAAATTTTTTCCTCCCATACCCCCCAAACCCCCCATTCTGCCTCCTATCAGGGAGATCATATGATAATTGTCTTTCTCTGATTGACTTATTTCCCTCTCTCACAAAACAAACTGAGATTTGCTAGAAGGAGTGGGGGTATGGAGAGGGTGTTTGGTTATGGACATGGGGGACTGTATGTGATATGGTGAGTGCTGCAAAGTGTGTAAGCCTGATGATTCACAAACCTGTACCCCTGGGGCAAATATGTTAATAAAAATAATTTAAAAAAAATTAAAAACCCACAACATTATCTTAATTAACAAAATAAACATTATTTCCAATAGCACAGTATTTCCTAGTGAAGAACAATAAAATCTAAACTAACATACTGCTTTTGGGGAAGATAGCAGAGTAGGAGGATCCTTGTCCCCTACTTGTCACTTCATCCTGTGATTACACCCAAATAACATCTGCATCAGAGTTAATAAACCAGAAAATGAGTGAAGACTGGCAGAATAGACTCTCCAGAGCTAAATGTAAAGAAGCCACCTCAAAGAGGGTAAAAAGGTAAAGATAAGGTCAGGAGGCAAATTGACCCCCAGGATTGTTCATGGGTGGGAAGGATACCTTGAGCGAGGAAAAGAGAGAGGAACAGTACCACAGGCATTAGGAACCCACACTGAGAAGATGAATCCCCATAATATTTGGCTTTGAAAACCAGCAGAATCTGTTTTGTGAGTTCTTACAATTAGTGAGGCTTATCATCTGGAACTTTAAAATTCAGCCACTCCACTCTGGGAGAGCCAGAGGATGACTGGAACCTTAGTTTTTGCCCTTAGGCAGTACTATAAACAGACCCACTGAAAAGTAGCACTAGAAAAACAGTTTTTAAAATGTCTAGGGAATACAGGAAAGATATTTATTTACTAATCTCAGAGCATGTGCTGGTGGAGGGATCTTTTGACGACTCATAGAATGAAAGAGCTGGTAGGTGTCATTTCCCTCCACTTCCCCAGAGCCTATGTACCCAGACAACCGTGGGAACAAGTGCAGGATGAACACTCTCCACAAATCTTGCCTGATCCCTGTCTTCTACAGACCATCCACTCCATCCCAGACTGGGCAGTTTTCCCAGGGTGGCTGGAGGTCTCCTCCTTCAGTGTAATGGCATAGACCTTGTTGGCACTATGTGCCCCACTGCATTTTCCCCCTTGGACATGCCCCTTCCAACATGCCCTTGGCAGGAAACCATCCAAAGGAGTGCCACAAGCCTGGCAGAGTGAAGCAAACCTGACGGAGTTCAAAACCACTCCAAAGGGACTCCTGCCCCAAGGAAAGACGAAGATAATCACAAATACCATTCTGACTGCAAATTCAGTAGTGGGCTGGGGAACACACATCTGGACTGACTGAAGGGCCTGCCCATCAATGACAGTTTTTCAGGGGACAAGACAGGGAGAGCACCCTGTAGTTTGGTGCTGCCACAGCTCTGGTAAATACCTGGTCTGATTAAACTCAAGCCTAAGGTGGCCCAGACTTGCTCCCTAACAACAAAGGGACCAAACACTTACCATGAGACAAAGAGAGCCACTGCAGACAACTGTGATAAAGGCAAAGTAGGGTACGTGCAACAAACATAGAAGACATGCCTGAAGTGCCAGGTTATGGTGAACAAGGAACATTGTATTGCAGGCACCACAGGACCTCTTCTTCATATGGCCACTTTCAATAGGAGACATAGCTGACTTTCATAACACATAGAAACAGACACAGAGAGTTAGACAAAATGAGGAGACAAATATGACATGAAAAGGGGGAAAATCACAGCAAGAGAACTAAATGAAACAAAGACAAGTAACATACCTGATAGAGAATTTAAAGTAATGGTCATAAAGAGATACTCACTAGACTTGAAAAAAGAGAGCCTTAGTGAGACCCTTAAACAAAAAGATAGAAAACACACACACACACACACACACACACACACACACAATCAGAAATGAAGAACTCTGCTGCTCTCCTTGCTTGTGCCCTCTCTGTTAAATAAACAAACAAATAAATAAAATGAAGAAATGAAGAACTCAATAACTAAAATTTAAACACACTAGAATAAAGACTAGACTAGAGGAAGCAGAACAGAGCAGAGACATTGAGGACAGAGTAAAGGAAAGCAATCAAGCAGAATGTGAGAGAGAAAATAATAATAACAAATGAAAATAGACTTAGGGAACTCAATTACACAATAAAGTACAAAAAGATGACCATTATACGGATCCTAGAAAGAAAAGAGAGAGAAAAGGGGACAGAAAATGTATTTGAAATAATAAGTGAAAATGTCCAGAATATGGGCAGGGAACAGAAATCCAGATATAGGAGACACAGAGAGCTCCCAATAAAATCAACCCAAGGAGGTCCACACCAAGATGCACACTTATTAAAATGGCAAAATGTGGTGATAAGAAAGAATTTTGAAAGCAGACAGAAAAAACATCACATTCAAGGGAAACTCCATAAGACTATCAGTCTTGTTTTGTTTTGTTTTTAGCAGACACTGCGGGGTGGGAGGTTGGGGTACCAGGTGGTGGGTATTATAGAGGGCACGGCTTGCATGGAGCACTGGGTGTGGTGAAAAAAAATAATGAATAGTGTTTTTCTGAAAATAAATAAATTGGAAAAAAAAAGGCATGTCATGATATATTCAAAATGCTGAAAGAAAACAAAACCTGCAAACAAGAATACCCTACCCAGTAAAACTATCACTCAGAATAGAGGAAGAGATGAAGAGTTTCTCAGATGAAAGGTAAAGGAATTCATCACCACTAAACCAGCCTTCAAGAAATGTTGAAGAGGACTCTGAGTGGAAAGGAAACCTCTGGGGAGGAAGGAGTGGAAAGTAAGAGTAATAAAAGTAGGAAGCACAAAAGCACAAAATTAATTATAGCTATAAAAATCAGGCAAAGAATTCACAAAATAAAAGGATATAAAGTATGACACTATCTATCTAAAATGTTCATGGAAGAGGAGAAAAAATGTAATGATTTTAGAATGGGTTCAAACTTAAGCAACCACCAACTTAACATAGACTGCTATATGCATGAGATGTTATATACAAGCCTAATGGTAATAATAAAAACTGGTAATAAGTAAAAAATAAAGGGAAAGGAATACAAATATATATCACACACACACACACACACACACACAGCCAGCAATGCATGAGAAAACAGTAAGAGGAGGAAGAGAGAAAAATCACAACAAGTAACAAGCAATAAATACATACCCATCCATAATGACTTTGAAAGTTAATTGACTGTATGCACCATTCAAAAGACACAAGGTAAATGGATAAAAAAGCAACATCCATTTATGTGCTGCCAATAAGAGATTCATTTCAGACATAAAGACAGTTTGCAAGTGAAAGGATGGAACATTTATCATGCAAATGAAAGTGAAAGGAAAGTGAGGGTTATAATGCTTATATCAGACAAAATAGACTTTAAAACACAGACTTTAACAAGACAAAGAAGGACACTACATAATCATAAAGAGAAGAGTTCAACAGAAGATATAACAGTTGTATTTTTGATCCAACATGAGAGCACCAAAATACATAAGGCAGCTGATAACAAACATAAAGGAAGTAATTGATCGTAATATAATAAAAAGGTATCTTAATGGCCCACTTACATCAATGGACAGATTATCCAAGAAAATAAAAAAGGAAACAGTAGTTTTGAATGATACATTGAACCAAATGGATCTAACAAATACATTCAGAACATTCCATCCCAAAACAGTAGAATACATATTCTTTTCAAGTGCACATGGGACATTTTCCAAAAAAGATCACAAAACAAGTATCAACAGATTAAAAAGACCAAAGTCACATTATGCATCTTTTCTAATGACAATGCTATGAAACTAGAAATCAACCACAAGAAAAAACCTGGAAAGAACACAAATACATGGAGGTTAAATAACATACTACTAAATGATGAATGGGTCCACCAAGAAATCAAAGACAAATGAAAAATATATGGAAAGAAATGGAAATGAAAACACAATGGTCAGAATAATTCCAGATGCAGCAAAAATGATTCTAAGAGGAAGTTTCTACCAATACAAACCTGTGTCAAAACACAAGAAAAATCTTGGGGCACCTGGATGGCTCAGTGGGCTAAACCTCTGCCTTTGGCTCAGGTCAGGATATCAGGGTCCTGGGACTGAGCCCCACACTGGGCTCTCTGCTCAGCAGGGAGCCTGCTTCCCCATCTCTCTTTGCCTCTCTGCCTACTTGTTATCTCTCTCTCTCTCTCTCTCTCTCTCTCTGTGTGTGTCAAGTAAATAAATAAAATCCTAAAAAAAGGAAAATCAAGAAAAATCTCAAAGAATCTAACCTTACACCTAAAGAAACAAGAAGAACAAACAACAACCAAAAAGAGTAGAAAGAAAGAAAAAATAAACAGAGCAGATATAAAAGAAATAGAAACAAAAATCATTGGAACCAGGAGCTGGTTCTTTAAGAAGATCAACAAAATGGATAAAATTTTAGTCAGACTCATCAGGGGAAAAAAGGGAGGGGGGCTCAAATAAAACCAGAAATGGAAACAACAAATAGAAATCAACACCACAGTAACACAAAGGATCATAAGATTATGAAAAATTTTATGCTAACAAATTGGACAACCTAAAAGAAACAAATTCCTAAAATATATGAGCTTCCAAAACCGAATCAGGAAAAAATAGAAAATTTGAATAGACAACTATTAGTAATGAAATTGAATTAGTAATCAAAAAATTCTTAACAAATACAAGTCCAGAACCAGATGGCTTCACATGTGAATTCTACTAAACATATAAAGAAGAGTCAATACCTAGTCTTTTCTAATCTTCCAAAACAAAGAAAAGGAAGAAAGATTCCAAATTCATTCTATGAAGCCACCATGACTCTGATTATCAAAACCAGATAAAGAGAACTATAGGCTAATATCTCCAATGGACTTAGATGCAGAAATCCTGAGAAAAATGTTAGCAAGCCAAGTCTGATAATACATTTTAAAAAATCATTTACTTCGATCAAGTGGAATTTGTTCCTGGGATACAAAGTTTGTTCAATATTCATGAATCAACATGATGTATCACATCAATAAAAGGATATATAAAAACAACTTTGACACTTCAATAAACGCAGAAAAAAAGTATTTCAAATCCATTCATGATAAAAATACTCAACAAAATAGGTTTAGATCAAACATATCTCAATGTAATAAAGGCTTTCTATGAAAAAGCTGCAGCTCACATCATACACAATGGTGAAAAACTGAGAGCTTTTCCCCTAAAGTCAGGAACAAGACAAGTATGTCCATTCTTATCACTTTTATTCAACATAGTGCTGGAAGTCCTAGCCACATAAATTAGACAACAAAAAGAAATAAAAAGCATTGAAATCAACAAGGCAGAAGTATGATACCATATATAGAAAACCCTAAAGATTCTACCAAAGAAACTACTAGAACTGATAAATAAATTCAGTAAGGCTGCAAGATACAAAATGAATATACTGAAATACATTGCATTTCTGTACACTAATAATGAAGTAGCAGAAAGAGAAATTAACAATCTTATTTATATTTTCACCAAAAGGAATAAAATACCAAGGAATTAAACTTAATCAAGAAGGTGAAAGACCTGTACACTGAAAACTAAAACACTGGTGAAAGAAATTGACGATGACAAAAATGTCAAGTCTATAGGGAAGTATATACTTCCTACAGATT
Source organism: Neogale vison (assembly GCF_020171115.1). Classification (NCBI taxonomy): domain Eukaryota; kingdom Metazoa; phylum Chordata; class Mammalia; order Carnivora; family Mustelidae; genus Neogale; species Neogale vison. The sequence continues at coordinate 57,029,385 of NC_058105.1, forward strand.
TAATATGTCCCTAACAAAATATGAACAAAATTTCTCACAGAACTATAACAATCCTAAAATTTGTATGGAACCAAAAAAGACCCTGAATAGCCAAAACAATTTGAAAAAGAAGAACAAGACTGGAAATATCACAATCCCAGATTTCAAGATATACTACAAAGCTGTAGTAATCAAATGGTATGGTACTGGCACAAAAATAGACACATACATCAACAGAACAAGATAGAGAGCTCAGAAGTAAACCCATGGTTATGTGGACAATTAATCTTTGACAAAGGAGGCAAGAACATAAATGGAAAAAGGCAAATTGTGGTGGGAAAACTGGACAGCATCACGCGAAAGAATGTAACTGAACCACTTTCTTACACCACAAAATAAACTCAAAATGTATGAAAGACCTCAATGGGAGAACTGAAACCATAAAAATCCTAGAAGAGAGCACAGGCTATAAATTCCCTGACACTGGTCATAGCAACATTTTTTCTAGATATATCTCCTGAGGTGAGGAAACAAAAGCAAAAACAAACTATTGAGACTACATCAAAATAAATAGCTTCTGCACAGCAAAAGAAACATTGAACAAAACTAAAAAGCAACTTACAAAATGGGAGAAGTTATTTGCAAATGACATATCCAATAAAGGATTAGTATCCAAAAGATACAAAGAACTTATAAAACTCAACACCCAAAAACAAATAATCCAAATAAAAAATTGACAGAATACATGAAAGACATTTCTCCAAAGAAGCATCCAGATGGCCAACAGACACATGAGAAGATGCTCAAAATCACTCATCATCAGGGAAATGAAAATTAAAACCACCATGAGGTATCATCTCATACCTGTCAGAATGGCTAAAATCAACAACAAAAGAAAAAACAGGTGTTGGTAAGGATGTAGAGAAATGAGAACACTTCTCTTGGTGGGAATGCAAACCAGTGCATCCACTGTGGAAAACAGTATGCAGGTTCCTCAAAAAATTAAAAATAGAGGGATGCCTGGTTGACTCATTCAGTTAAGCATCTGCCTTCAGCCCAGGTCATGATCCCAGGGTCCTGGGATCCAGCCCTGCATTGGGCTCCTTGTGCAGAGCAGAGCCTACTTCTCTCTCTACCTGATGTTCCCCCTGCTTTGTGGGCTCTCTTTCTCTCGTTCTCTCTCTCCCTTTCTCTCTGATAAATACATATATAAAATATTTTTTAAAAATAGAATTACCATATGATCCAGTAATTCCACTGCTTGGCATTTATCCAAAGACTACAAAAACACTAACTCAAAAAGATATTATGCACCCCTATGTATATTGCAGCATTATTTACAATAACCAAATTATGGAAGCAACCCTAGTGTTCATCAATAGATTAATGGATAAAGAAGATAAGGTATATATAGATATTGGAATAGTACTCAGTCATGAAAGGGAATAAAAGAGAAAGAGAATAAAATCTTGCCATTTGCAACAACATGGATAGGTCTAGATGATATAATGCTTAGTGAAATAAGTCAATCAGTGAAAGACAAATATAATATGATTTCCTTCATATGTGGAATTTTAGAAACAAACAAAGGAAAAAGAGGGAAAAAAAAACCCGAAACTCCACAAACAGATGGTTACCAAAGGGGAGGTAGGTGGGGGAATGAGTGAAATAGTTGAAGAGGTTTAAGAGTACACTTATCCTGGGGCACCTGGGTGGCTCAGTGGGTTAAAGCCTCTGCCTTCGGCTCAGGGCCTGATGTCAGGATCCTGAGATCCAGCCCCGCACTGGGTTCTCTGCTCAGAGGGGAGCCTGTTCCCCTTCCTCTCTCTCTGCCTGCCTCTTTGCCTGCTTATGATCTCTGTCTGTCAAATAAATAAATGAATAAATAAATATGTTTAAATAATAAAGAGTACACTTATCCTGATGAGCCCTGAATAACGGAGAGAATGGTTGGATCACTATATTATACACCTGAATCTAATATATCACTCCATGTTAAGTGTACTGGAATTAAAATTAAAAATGAAAAAAGTACATAAAAATAAAACAACACACTTAAAAAATCTAAGGACTTTAATTTGGTTCTTTTGAGCTCTAGTGCACTTTTTAGTAGTACAGAAACAGGAACCTCTCTAAAATGCCCACAACAAATACATATGGTTTGTTCATCACCCCTCTGTAATCTCTTGCAGTAGCATTTTTTTAAGTCTCCTTTCAGTAAGTCAGTCAGGGAAAGACAAATACCATATTATTTCACTCATATGTGGAATCTAAGAAACAGAACAAATGAACAAACAAAAAAAAGAGACAAAGAGATTCTTAACTAAGAGAATAAACAGATTGGTTACCAGAGGACAGGTGGGTGGGACAACGGTTGATAGGTGAAAGGGATTAGGAGCACTGGGTATGGTGAAAAAAATAATTAATACTGTTTTTCTGAAAATAAATAAATTGGAAAAAAACGTAAAAAAGAAGAGTATTATAGAGGGCACGGATTGCATGGAGCACTGGGTGTGGTGAAAAAATAAATACTGTTATGCCAAAAATAAATTTAAAAAATTTTAAAAAGAGTATTCTTATTATAATGAGTAGTGAGTATAGAATTGTTGAATCACTATATTGTACGCCTGAAACTAATATAACACTGTATGTTAATTTTATTTGAATTAAAAAAAATTAAACTGAAAAATGTCTCTCTCTCTCTCTTTTTTTTTTTTTTTTTTTTGCTGTTTGCTTGTTTTGAAAGGCAACTGCTTTTCTGCTTAAAGGTCTGCAGAAATATTTCTAAATAAACCATAAATGCAAACATGTATCTGGGGTTGCTAGGAAAAGGGAGGCAGGAGTGAAAGAAGGTGAAACATTTTTTCACTTCTTATGTTCTTCAGCTTGACTGCTAGAACCATTTGATTTTGCTTTATAGTTCATTCACTCAAACTGTTTTGAAATGACTCTTTTTTTGAGAGAGAGAGATAGAGGGCAAAGGGAGGGGCAGAGAGAGAGGGAGAGAGAGGATCTCCAACAGGTCCCAGCATGGAGCATGTCATGGGACTTGATCTCATGACCCTGAGATCATAACCAGATCCGAAATCAAGGGTTGGATGCTTAACCAATGGAGCCACCCAGGCACTCCAAAATGACATTTTCTTAAGGTAAAATATACTCATACATACCAAGTCAAAGGTAAAGTGTACTTTCTTAACACAATGGGATGCATAATATTGGACTGGAGGACTTATATTTCCTTTTTACCAGAGATCCCCCCTTTTTTCTATATGTAGAAAAAGTTCTGAACTCAAGAGAATTTTTTTGGCTATTACCATATATATATATATATATATATATATATATAAAGTCAAAAAATCATTTAAATATTCTGTGACTCGAGATTCATAGATTAAGTTTAGACTTTACAATTACCAAATACTAAAACATTCTTGTTAGAATTATCTGACAAATATATAAATGCCCATGAATTAACTGCTCTTTTATTAAGAATTTAAAACTTTCTTGGAATTTTTGGAATTTTTTGGAATTAAAACTTACTTGACTTTAAAAATTGTTTCATGGGGCGTTTGGGTGCCTCAGTCATTAAGCATCTGCCTTCAGCTCAGGTCATGGTCCCAGGATCCTGGGATCAAGCCTGGCATTGGAATCTCTGCTCAGCGAGAAGCCTGCTTCTCCCTCTCCCACTCCACCTGCTTGTGTTCCCTCTCTCACTGTATCTCTCTCTGTCATTTAAATAAATAAATAAATCTTTAAAAAAATAAAATTGGGGGCACCTGAGCAGCTCAGTGGGTTAAGCCTCTGCCTTCCGCTAAGGTCATGATCTCAGGGTCCTGGGATTGAGCCCCACGTTGGGCTCATGGCTCAGCAGGGAGCCTGCTTCCCCCTCTCTCTCTGTCTGCCTTTCTGCCTACTTGTGATCTCTCTCTGTCAAATAAATAAAATCTTTTTAAAAAATAAAAAAAACTAAAAATAAAGAAAATAAAATTCTAAAAAATTCTTTCATTTGACTTGTCAAGTGTAAGAACGTATTTTACAATACTACCTAACTCTAGTTATGGTTCTAGGACTTTAGGGTCTACAAGTTAAACTCACATAATTTACTTTTAACATCTACTTGTGATTTCTCTCTGTCAAATAAATAAATAAAATCTTAAAAAAAAGAACAAAATAAAATGTGATTTTTATACTTCTGAATTTGTTCATTCTGCATGTCAATTTATTTATTTTAGATTTCCTTATACTTTGACAAGTAATTAACATTTTGGAAAACTTCACTGAACAAGCAGGTGATGCTACAAAATACCAGATCAGTATAAACAGTATAAACAGTTCCCATCTGTGTTTCCTGGAGTTGGCCTAGAATGTTTCCTATCCCCGTCTAATATCTCTTAGCCTCTTCTAATTACCTTTTTGCTTCCTCTCCTCACTTCTAAGTCTGGCTGTAAAATTTAAACCATGAATAAAGGGCCTGAAATTCCCTAGAACTTATCTTTGTGGCTGAAGTATGCATATGATCATATTCTTGTGAAAATACTGACAAAACGGGGCTACACAAGTTCAAGAACACTGGGCCAGATACCATACTCAATATGTAACTACTGCCAATAGAATTATTACTTTTCCACAACATATGGTGATAAGTAGTAAGGGTATCTACACAGCTTACCAGCTTCAATAATCATCAATATTGCACAGCATTAGAACACCAATTTTCCTGACTACAGAAAGACTGTCCCCCACATAGAAGTTATAACTAGATGTTGAGTCAGCACTGGCTTAGACACAAGAATTAAACAAATGAAAGAAGGCTATATTTTGGATTTGTCAGGATCATTTTTACCCCATACAACTGATAAATACATTTTCATACTTTGAGTCTTTTAACTTGTAGTGTGTGATGCAAGGCAATAAAGTTAATGGCAATGACTGTTACCCAGTACCCCTCTCTGACTGAAGTTAGTTTAGTAGAATCAGAGATACAGAATTCTTACTTTTGAAACCAAAACTTAGACCACAGAATCACATTTATCAATTGAGAAACAGCATACAAAACACATGACAAGAGGCAACAAAATATCAGAAAGTGAGAACACCAGCTAAGAACTCATAGAATCATTGGATTTAGGTTTTTTAGTCATTTTGAATATAAATTGAAAATTCGCTATCAAATACCACTAGTAAGTCCTATCTCTGATGTGAGAGTAACTAAATAAAGTGCTATATTCACTAATACTCAAATAGGGAAAATTACTTAGAGTCTGAGAAAGAAACTGAGGGTTTTGGAGGGGAGGGGGTTGGGCGGTTGGGTGAGCCTGGTGGTGGGTATTATGGAGGGCACGTATTGCATGGAGCACTGGGTGTGGTGTATAAACAATAAATTTTGAATCACTGAGAAGAAATAGAATAAAATAAAATGAAAAAAAGAGCATTTTACAGATATGGCCATCCTTTGAGATAAACTACTCCAGTGGATTTGAATCTGGACTCTAAAGAAAAGTAAAGTGCAGGTGGTTAGTAGAAGGAAATAGAAGAGGGAGCCATTCCTTTTCATCCCTTCAATTAGTAGTGAAGCCCTTCTTTTCCCTACATGATATATTGGGAGTCTGAACTGTTACACTTTACTACCCACCACCACCACCACTTGACGGCTTAGAAAATTAGCCCCTGAGATTTTAAATTTTTTGGCCAACATTACATAGAAAATTAGTGTCAGAAATCTCCTGACTCCTAATTCAAGATACTGCCCCTGAATTCATCACCCTGCTTCCCCTATATATTAGGGGAACCACATTTTGAACTCTCCACCAAATATTATCATATCTGTTTTATTCTCATGGGAACATAATAAAATTGACAAATGTGCTATACATTTAGATAGTAGAAGAGATAAGACAAGATCTGTGCCCCTTGATCTCTAAGCAAGTGCTTTTTCTATACCACACTACTTTTAAAGCAAAGCCTGGAAACTGAAAAACCAAGGCTGCCAAATGTATTTTGCTTGGTCTGCCCAGAGCTATGAAAATCTGAGAAATTTATATAAAATCTGAATTTCCAGCAGACTCTAAAAGAATCTTCTGAAATATCTGGTCCCACATATTTACTGGCTCATCACAACTATATGAAGTAGAAAAGCAATGGCTACCCACAGACAGAACATGCCCTCTTCTGTCCCCTGCATAATTGAGGTCCCACAATGTCCTGTGATCTTACATGTGGCCCTCTTAATTAATTTATGTTATTTCCCTGGTTCCAGTAGGAATTTGAGTTTTACGGCCACTATTTTTCTTAAAGATTTTATTTATTTATTTGACAGAGATCACAAGTAGACAGAGAGGCAGGCAGAGAGAGAAGGGAGGAAGCAGGCTCCCCACCGAGCAGAGAGCCAGATGTGGGGCTTGATCCCAGGACCCTAGGATCATGACCTGAGCTGAAGGCAGAGGCTTTGACCCACTGAGGCACCCAGGTGCCCCTTATGGCCACTATTTTAAAGTTCATAGATATAATTGACTTCAAACATCACTCAATTTCCTCATAGAAAATATGAGATATCTGGAAACTTCCATACATGTGTACACTATTGATGGAGGGTACACTAAAAGTGCTAGATTGTTTATCTACCTAGAGTCATATGTACTTTCTTTAATTAGGAAAGACAAGCCTTCAATCCTTGAAGTAGAACCTTTTTACTATTTTCTCATATACAAAAAAAAACCTAAAGCAAGCTGTGTTAAATTAAAATAGATTTAATTAGAAACCCTTATTATACTCCAAGAAACCTTATCATTCAATCAGAGTAATAGTCATATATTCAAAATTCTAGCAAATCAATAACATGTTTCTTATGTTTTGATATATGTATACATTATGAAATGATTGTATACCTCAAATATATACAATTTATGTCAATTATACCTCAATAAAGCTAGAAGAAAAATATTTCTTGTGCTTTGAAATAGGAGCCAGCTGTTAACCTGGAATGTATTTTGCTATATTTTGGGGATTACTAAATTACCCTTTACATGGTTCCTTAAACATACAAGATCTTTTAGTCATGTAACTTCTTTTTCTGGCCCAATATGATAAACAAAATATTGGTTGGGAACAAATGTAAAAAATAAATAGAACATAAGTCAAACAATGCTTTGTCCATCCTCCCAACTTCATCCGTAATATACAAATGGCCAGTAAAGATAAATTGATAAAACATTTTTAAGTTCTCTTTATAGATGTGATTAAATGCAACAAATCAGCTGTTGCATTTCCACAGTTGGAGATTTTAGGGAGCTTTTCTCTTACTCTCTTAGCTAATAACTTTATTCATTTTATATGTCAACTCTCACTCCATAGCAGCAGTTATAAAGCTATTTAATCTCTTTAGTAATCGCAGAATTTTTTAGAAGTATGTAGGCTAAGAAATATTACTGAAAATGTATTTTATTATAAAAGTATAAAAATAAAGGCCTGGATATGTTAGGCTTATTTAAGTTGTTGGAAGACATCCAAGCAAAATCTGTATTACTTAATTCCCCAAAGACACATTCTTCTCATTCAAGACCCAAACAATTAAAACTGACCATTTTCTTTCTTTCAGGAATTTATTTTTCCTTGAACGATTTAGGAATAATAAAACTCTTGGTCATATTAAATATCTGCTTCTTTTGAAAGACTTTGGTGCATAAACTTGACTCTTTTAAACATCAGTGAGTTTAAAATCAGAATCTAGAGAAAAAAGAAAAAATGAATATGGGATGGGGTAATAGCAAAGATAAATAAACCTATGACATTTTAAAAAAATGTATACAAAAGGACGCTTCAGGATATATATTGTATTAACAAAGGCTGTCAATATAATTTTAAAAATACAAAACTCTATGCCAATTGTATCTCACAGATGATCTTTTACACGAACAGAACTTTGTCAATCCAGTCTGTAGAGTCTCAATAGATTCAGTGATATTTCCCATATTACCTATGATAATAAACAATCTCAGAATTACAGTTGAGAATATCAATTGTGTTTTTCATAGCAATGATCGTAAAAATAAGAATAACATGTTCTTTTCACAATACAGTAATAATTATAGTCCGTATGCACAATATGAGTATATGTTCTATCAAGGAAACCAATTACATATCTTTAGTGGTACTATAAATGCATCTGAAATGGGTTTTTAAATAATATATTTCCACATATTCAAACTCAAAAAATCAGTCACATAAATGAATTGATTATTGAATAGCTTACCTGAAATCATTTATATTGTATAAAACTATAAACATCCCTCAGAATCTTCATATATTTTTAATCTCTTAATACTGTGGCATCTTTGTCCACAAAAATTCTGTTGGAAATTTTTTCTTTCATTGTCTTGCTATCCATGTTTGTAGATTTGGCTAAAGACACAAAGAGAGACCCTTTGAATCTTGTCTTTGATCTATGGGCCTTCTACCCAGTCTTTTATTTGGGCTTTTTAAAACACTGAATACTAGTTATAGCTCATGTCTTCTAGTTGATCATCATGTCTTGTTATTGCATGTTCAGAAAAACTCACAGAAAGCACTAAGGAAATGTTCCAGAAGCCAAACAAAACATTTATTGTAGATATATATTAAAATCCTTAAAACATTGGACAAAATAACTTTTTTACAAGCCTCTAGTTGGCTTTAGGCTTGATGGTTTGATATCATACTGATATGATAATAAGTTGAGCCACTTCCTAAATAGTATGCTGCCTATGTAGAGAAATCAGTAGCAGCCTCCAATTTGGAATTGCTAAAATGGTGTTTCCTTCATAGCATTTATAACAATGTGTAAATCTTTTATCTATTTCATTGTTTTAGATCTATCTTCCCTATGAACATGCAATCTCCATCTAAGAATGTGTCCACTGTTTCACTCCAAAACCTAAGAAAGATGCTGGCACAGAATGGGCAGCCAGTAAATATTTGTCAAATAAACTGAATGTTTATTTCAGGTGTATGAAGGGACATTTTATTCATTCAAATTCGTTATTGTAGAGTCTTAAAACTCATTTTCATAAAACATATTTTAAGAACCTATTTCCACTATGCAGCATAAATTTAATCATTGATGGTGATGCTTAATTTATATAAGAATAACCATGGTGCTTTAGAATCTGAGTAAACTTTCCCTGAGCACCTAAAATTGATCAGAAACATCATGAACCCAAACTTAGCTAATGACATCAAATATACTGAATTATTGATGAAAAAATATATATTCATTATAAAGTTACTCAGAGAGAAAAATATTTTAAAAATTTATTTTAATTATACCTTGACTTTTTTTAACATTTGGATTGTTTAGTGACACTTAAATTAGATGTAAAATGCTGACCGTTCTGTAAGTAGAACTCAGCTAAGCTGTTCCTAAGAAAATGATTTCATATGCCAGTTGATCATTCTTGGTCATCCTATCTGGTTTAGTCTAGCACAGATCAAGACAATCAAGCAAAGGAATCTTGGCCTAGACATACTTTCAGTGTATTACTAAAAGGCAAGAGTGGAAATGAAGAGGATTACTTAAAGTCTATTAAATCCCTTAATATTCATCCCCCTTAATGTAATCCCCAATGAGGGCTACTCTACTATCTAAAATAAAATAAAAATTAAAATAATAAAATAAAAAGCATGTTCTACATGAATTAAGATCCCAGTGGTGTTACTTAAAGCTACAAATGATTATCTTTTGAAAAAGTAGATCTCATTTATGTGTCTAAAATCTTATGTTAAATAACATCTTACTGTTACACAGATTTACAGTTAATGAAGCATTTATTCTTTACTAACGAATGAAGTACAACTATTCTGTGTACAAAGTGGGTTTGATATATTGTTCCACTTTTAAATACCTAGAAGCTGAAACTGGAGTCTTTAAAGTCTGATTCCATGCCTTCCACTTTTTGTTGTTTACAATATTTATCTATGAGAATATGACTGAAATACTGTTTTGATAATTTCTTTGATCATCTTGTCACTTTCCTGGCATGTAAAAAACCAACTTCTTTAAGAATTAAAGAAAGCTCTTTAAACATATTTATAACTGATATATAACAATTTGTTTACTGATCCCATGGAGGTCACATTTATCTCTTCATCCTATGAATATCAACTTCTTAGCTTAGTATTTATTCTACAAATACTTACTAATCAACAACTATGTACAAAAGGTCTTTGCTATGGGCTCAGTAGAATACAAAGATTTTTAAGCATGATTCTCAATATCAAGAATATTATAACCTAAAAAAAGTGATAAATCATAGTCCCAAATTATCACACTGAAAGCCTGTGAATGATAAACCACACATTCCTGAATAGAGTAGGCACCCAAGAATATATAATGAACAATTGTTGAATGAATGGTTGATATAAACTAAGTGATATGAGAATTTAGAAGAAGGTATCCCTTTTACCTGAAGTGGTAAGTCATTGTAGAAGAGAAGAAATTTGATTTGAATCTTGAAGATAGATTTGAAAAACAAAGACAGAAAAAGGACAAAAACACTTTAAGAAATTGCAACTGACAAGATGTGAAGAATGAATTGTTACAAAAGAGTTTGAAGGTGAGACCAGAGAGGAGGTTACTACAATGTTCTCAGCATGAAATGACCAAGTTGATAGAGAAGAAGATCCGATAGAAGGGGTATGTGTAGCAGAAGTCTAAAGCTAGCATTAATATGATTGGAAGCCTAAATTTACATGGAAATAGCATATAGAATAGAGCAAAGAACTTGGAGTTTATGACTTTTTTCCATGACAAATTATTTTCCAACTTGCATAAAACCAAGTTAAAAATTAATTTTCAAATAACCACCTTCTGGAAGCAATAGTGTTAACAGAAAGAACACCGAACAATGCATAAGGAGACTTGGGTATTAGTCTCAACTATGAAACTAACTAGCCGTGTAACCAGGAACAAATGACTTCCCTTCTTACATACCAGTATCCCAATTTGCAAAGCCAGGGTTGTACAAATTGACCTCTGTGGACCATTATAACTCAATACTCAAATAACTCAATAACTCAAATACCCTATGGTTCTCTTATTCCTAAGTTGTTGCTATTTTCTTAAATTATAGGTAGATTAAAATGAAATCCCTCTAAAAAGTTAGTGGCAACTGCAGATTAGTTGCCACTCTTTAGATATACTATTTTTATAAACAGTTATTGGAATGTCTGTTACTGGTATTCAGTTAAAGGCATGTCCTTTCTATGTTTCAGAAAAACATTGAAAATTCTTCAGACATTTTACTTCTTTTTAAAAAAAAAATCCAGAATACACCAGCTGTCTGTACACCTTAAAGAACTGGAGAATCAACAACAAATCAAACCAACTCCACACATAAGAAGGGAAATAATCAAGATTAGAGCTGAGATCAATGAGGTAGAAACCAGAGATACAGTAGAACGTATCAATGAAACTAGAAGCTGGTTTTTTGAATCAATAAGATTGATAAGCCATTGTCCACACTAATCCAAAAGAAAAGAGAGAAAGCCCAAATTCATAAAATTATGAATGAAAAGGGAAAGATCACAACTAACACCAAGGAAGTAGAAGCAATCATCAGAAGTTATTATCAACAGTTATATGCCAATAAGCTAAGCAAACTAGATGAAATGGATGCATTCCTAGAAAACTATAAACTCCCAAAATTGAATCAGGAAGAAATTGACAACCTGAAGAGACCGATATCTAGTAACGAGATTGAAGCAGTGATCAAAGACCTCCCAAAAAACAAGAGCCTTGGACCTGATGGATTACCTGGGGAATTCTACCAAACTTCCAAAGAAGAAATAACACCCATTCTCCTGAAGCGATTTCAAAAAATTGAAGCAGAAGGAAAACTTCCAGACTCTTTCTATGAAGCCAGCATTACCTTGGTCCCCAAACCAGGCAAAGACCCTACCAAAAAGGAGAATTTCAGACAAATATCACTAATGAACATGAATGTTAAGATTCTCAACAAGATCCTAGTAAACAGGATCCAACAGCACATTAAAAAGATTATCCACTATGACCAGGTGGGATTCATCCCTGGGCTACAAGGATGGTTCAACATTCACAAATCAATCAATGTGATAGAACAAATTAATAAGAGAAGAGAGAAGAACCACATGGTCCTCTCAATTGATGCAGAAAAAGCATTTGACAAAATCCAGCATCCATTCCTGATTAAAATGCTTCAAAGTAGAGGGATAGAGGGAACATGCCTGAACTTCATAAAATCTATCTATGAAAGACCCACAGCAAATATCATCGCAATGGGAAAAAGCTTGCAGCCTTCCCGTTGAGATCAGGAACACGACAAGGATGCTCACTCTCACCACTCTTGTTCATAATATAGTATTAGATGTCCTAGCAACAGCAGTCAGACAACAAAGAGAAATAAAAGGTATCCAAATTGGCAATGAAGAAGTCAAACTCTCTCTCTTCACAGATGACATGATTCTTTATATGGAAAACCCAAAAGACTCCACCCCCAAACTACTAGAACTCATACAGCAATTCAGCAACGTGGCAGGATACAAAGTCAATGTACAGAAATCAGTGGCTTTCTTATACACTAACAATGAAAATACAGAAAGGGAAATTAGAGAATCGATTCCATTTACTATAGCACCAAGAACCATAAGATACCTGGGAATAAACCTAACCAAAGAGGTAAAGGAACTGTACTCAAGGTAACTACAGAACACTCATGAAAGAGATTGAAGAAGTCACAAGAAGATGGAAGACCATTCCATGCTCTTGGATCAGAAGAATAAACATCGTTAAAATGTCTATACTGCTTAGAGCAATCTATACTTTTAATGCCATTCCGATCAAAATTCCACCGGTATTCTTCAAAGAGCTGGAGCAAATAATCCAGAAATTTGTATTGAACCGGAAGAGACCCCGAATCTCTAAGGAAATGTTGAAAAACAAAAATAAAACTGGGGAGATTAAGAGTCACTTATGGTTTGTCTCTCTCCCTATCCCATCTTGTTTCATGGATTCTTCTCCTACCCACTTAAGCCCCCATGTTGCATCACCACTTCCTCATATCAGGGAGATCATATGATAGTTGTCTTTCTCCGCTTGACTTATTTCGTTAAGCATGATACGCTCTAGTTCCATCCATATTATCTTTGAAAATAGAACTGCCCTATGACCCAGCAATTGCACTACTGGGTATTTACCCTAAAGATACAAACGTAGTGATCCAGAGGGGCACGTGCACCAGAATGTTTATAACAGCAATGTCCACAATAGCCAAACTATGGAAAGAACCTAGATGTCCATCAACAGATGAATGGATAAAGAAGATGTGGTATATATACACAATGGAATACTATGCAGCCATCAAAAGAAACGAAATCTTGCCATTTGCAACAACATGGAAGATTTCGTTTCTTTTGATGGCTGTATAGTAAACTTTTGAAAATCAGTTTGAATTATATTAAACTGCGGTTATGCAAGCCACATTGTTATCACATATGGAAATTTACCTCACCACCTTGCTGCATGAAAATATCAACAGGATCATGTATATGACCAAAATATTTTAAAGCTAACCATATCATATTCTAGTGTAAATTTTTAAAGGATATGGAGCTGTCAGAAGGATCTTGAGACAGAAAATTTTCTTTGCAATCTATTTGAAGCTCTAAGAACACCTTCAAAAAAAAATGAGGTCTGATGTCAATTTCTTCTTTCTATTACCTTTTAAAAAAATGATTTAAAAAATCTGATTCTGAGTAAAGCAGTTAAATTTGATGTTGAAATCCTAGATTATAGGATATACTTAAAATATAATCTAAACATACACATGTCTAGTTAGAAAATTTTATTAACATAATATTGTGCTATTGAATAAGAATACATTTTAAATAATCTACATTAAATATTTATTAATTAAATATTTTTAAATTTAATTTGACTTAGTTTAATTTTTTTTAGTTTAATTTTTTAATTTTAATTAAATATTTTTTCTCAGGGCACCTGGGTGGCTCAGTCATTAAGCAACTGCCTTCAGCTAAGGTCATGATCCCAGGGTCCTGGATTGAGCCTTTCATCAGGCTTTCTGCTCAGCAGGAAGCCTGCTTCTTCCTCTCCCAGTCCCCCTGCTTGTGTTTTCTCTCTCTCTCTCTGCCAAATAAATAAAATCTTTTGTGAAAAAAAAGGTTTCAAATATTTTTTTTTCCTCTGGAACCCATTTTGTTTTGGGTTGAAAATTGACCAATATCACATACTAGTTTCTGGGCTTATTTTCCTATATTTGATGCAACCAAAAAGTCAGGGAAAAAATGAAGTGCTAAGTGTCAAGCTTCTGCTATCTCACCAAAGGATTTTTGCTAAATATCACTGGACTGCTCTCAACTAAGCTATTATTGTGATTTTTTAGTATACAAATATTGTCAAAATTAAAAATAAGTCCAACTGTACAATACAGAAAATACTACTGAAAAATCATCTAGTTATATACAGTATTTTAGAGTCACTGTCTTTTTAGAGTTCAGCAACTTCATAACATGTTAGAGTGATAAGCAATTCTGTTTTTATTGGTTCTAGAAAAGGAGAGATTACATATGTTAGAAAATATGGAAGTATATGTTTTCTTTTCATTTAAGAAAATTATTAGAATGAAGTGGGGAAATGTACGAAAATTAAGACTTTTCTGTCCTTTGTAAACAAATACCCTCAAATTATCCATATGTTTAACTATGTAACTCTTATGAATATTTTTTTCAAAACAATTCTTCTATTTGAACTTACTTGTTTTATTTAATATATCATCTTAAATTTACTTTAATTTCTTTTAAAGGTTTCGGTTAAAACTCATCACCTTTACACTTTATTTTTTTCAAGTACGGTTAATCAAAATTTCCTTTTGTTAATTTTTTTTAAAAGTTCAGTATTGCTAACATACACTGCTATATGAGTTTCTGATGTACAATACTGTGATTCAACAATTCTATATATTGCTCAGTGTTCATCAGGTTAAGTGTGCTCTTAAATCCCTTCATTATTTCACCCATTACCCCACCCACTTCCCCTCTGGTAACCATCAGTTACTCTCTATAGTTAAGAGTTTGTTTCTTGTTTTGTCTCTCTTGCCTTTTTTTTCCCCTTTGTGCATTTGTTTTTTCTTAGAATTCCACATATGAGTGAAATTATATGGTATTTGCCTTTCTCTGTCTTATTTCAGTTAACATTATACTCTAGTGTTATCCTTGCCAATGCAAATGACAAGATTTCATTCTTTCTGATGGCTAAATAATATTACATATATATTATATATTATAATATTATACATATTACATTATTTATATATATATGTATATGAATGGAGACAGAATATGTATATTCTGTTGATGGGCACTTGGGCTGCTTCCATAATTTGTAAATAATTGTAAAAACTGTAAAAATGCTATGGTAAACATAGAGGTGCATGTATTCCTTTGAATAAATGTTTTGTATTGGGGGATAAATGCCCAGTAGTGAGATTACTGGATCTTAGGATAGTTCTATTTTTAACTTTTTGAGGAACCTCCATAATATTTTCCACAGTGGCTATGCTGATTTACACCCCTGTCAAAAGTGCACAAGTGTTCTTATTTTTCCACATCCTTGACAACAATTGTTGTTTCTCGTGTTCTTGATTTTAGCAATTCTGACAGGTGTAAGGTGATAGCTCATTGTAGTTTTGATTTGTATTTTCCTGCTTATGAGTGATGCTGAGCACCTTTTCATGTGTCCATTGGCCATATGGATCTCTTCTTTGGAGAAATGTATGTTCATATCTTATGGTTATTTTTTAAATGACTAATTTATTTTGGGAGTTTTGAGTTTTAGAATTTCTTTATATATTTTAGATACTATCACTTTATCAGAAATGTCATTTGTAAATATCTTCTCCCATTCCAGAGGTTGTCTTTTAGTTTTGTTGACTGTTTCCTTTCCTGTGCAGAAGCTATTTATTTTGATGTAGTCCCAATAGTTTATTTTTGCTTTTGTTTCCCTTGCCTCAGAGATATATCTATAAAAAAAAAAGGCTGCTATGTCCAATGTCAGAAAAATTACTGCCTCTGCTTTCTTCTAGGATTCTAATAGTTTCAGGTCTACATTGAGGTATTTAATCTAGTCTGAGTTTATTGTTGTGTATGGTGTAAGGAAGTGGTCCAGTTTCATTCTTTGCATGTAGTCATCCAGTTTTCCCAGCATCATTTGTTGAAGAGGCTGTCTTTTTCCCACTTCATATTCTTTTCTTCTTTGCCAAAAATTATCTGACTATATAAAGGTCAGTTTATTTTGGGGCACCTGGGTGGCTCACTCTGTTAAGCATCTGTTTCTGGCTCAGGTTGAGATCCCAGTATCCTGGGATCAAGCCCCATTTCAGTCTCCCTGTTCAGCTCAGTCATGTATTTATCTATAAATAAAATCTTTTTATAAATGGGTTTATTTATGGGCTTTCTATTCTGTTCCATTGAATTATGTGCCTGTGATTGTGTCAGTACCGTAATGTTTTGGTGACTACAACTTTTTAGTATAACTTAAAATCTGGAATTGTAATACCTTCAGCTTTGCTTTGATTTAGCCTTTTTTCTTTAAGATTTTTTTTATTTATTTGACACAGAGAGAGAGAGAAAGAAAGCAGAAGCAGAGGAGCAGCAGAGGGAAAGCGAAAAGAAAGCTGTCTGCTAATTAGGGAGCCCAACTCAGGGCTTCACCCCAGGACCCTGGATCATGTCCTTAGCTGAAGGAAGATTCGTAACCAAACTAAGACACCCAGCTGCCCATTTTGCTTTGTCAAGATTGTTATGGCCATTCAGGATCTTCTGTGATTCCATACAGATTTTCAGATTATTTGCTCTAGTTCTGTGGAAAATGTTTTTGGTATTTTGATAGGGATTGTTATAACTGCATAGATTGTTTTGAGTAGTATAGATATTTTAACAATATTTGTTCTTCCAATTCATGAGCATGGAATATCTCTCACCTTATTAAAAAAAGATTTATTTGTTTATTTGAGGGAGAGAGAGAGAGTGGGGTGGAGGGGCAGAGGGAGAGAATCTTCAAGCAGACTCCCCACTGAGTGCAGAGTCCAACTTGGAGCTGGATTCCATGACCCATGAGTTCTGAGCCAAAACCAAGAGTCAGAGACCTAACTGACTGAGCCACAGAGGCACCCCTTGTTTGTGTCATCTTCAATATCTTTCATCAGTGTTTTCAGGATACAGGTCTTTCATCCCCTTGGTTAAGTTTATTCCTAGGAATTTTGTTATCTTTGATGTAATTATAAATAGAATTGCTTTCTTAATTTCTCTTTCTGTTGCTTCATTACTTGTGTATAAAAATGCCACAAATTTCTGTACATTCATTTTGTATCCTGCAAACTTAATGAATTCATCAGTTCTGGTAGTTTCTTTGGTACAGTCTTTAGGAATTTCTATATATAATATCATGTCATATGCAAATAGTAGAAGTTTTACCTCTTACTTGCAAAGTTACTGCCTTTTACTTCTTTTTTGTTTTCCAATTGTTGTGGCTAGGACTTCCAATGCTGTGTTAAATAACTGTGTTGAGAGTGGACATTCCAGTCTTGTTCCTGACCTTAGGAGAGATGTCCTATTTTTCACCATTGAGTATGATCACCTTTACACTTTAGACTTTAGCTAGTCTTGTTTTTTTAAGTTTATTTATTGGCGATCTACATTTTTTCTGTCAATTCTGTATATATATTCATATTTTAATCATTTCCATTATTAAAATTAATGCCTTGAAGTTGTTCTCTTTCTGTCTCTGAATTTATACCTCACAGTATAACTAAATTCTTGGATTATAAATTCTATGTTCATCTTTCCTGGATCATAATGACTTCTTTTTAAGACTCCCAACAGGACTCATATTTGAATATTTAGGTTTAAAGAGTAACTAGCATTGTTGTAAAGAGTAGCACTTCTTAAACACAATAGATATTTGCTGAATGAAAAGCAAGAGAAACCTGAGGATTTTTGTGACATAATTTCAGTATGCCTTGTTATAGGTATAATCATTTGTAGAGAAGGAGATTTATTAAAATGGATCAGATGTTTATTTACTTTTTCAAAATTATTGCAATTATAACCATCAAGATAATATCTCATAAGTTAATTTTTTATATTTGAATTTAAAATGAAGGTTTTTTTTAATTCTGCAAAATAAATCCTTTTTTCTGCCATATTTAAATGAATACCTAAAGGGAAAAAAATGGATATAATTTATTCTGTGTTCTTCTGTTCAACTGAATTTTCATTTTAAAATATTAATCATTCTGTTAAATGGTATGTTAAGCACTGTGTCTAGAACATTTTACAAAAAGGAGCAGTTCATTAAATTCATATATTTTCATAATACATAAATATGCTTGTATCTGATGAATAAAAACATTATAAAGCCTTAGTGCACCAGTTTAGTTCGCTGTATCTCAACACCTTACAAATGAAGCCCTTAAACTGTACTTAATTATAATATTAACTTGTTTTATAGAAAGGAAATGTTAACAAGATGAATAATAATCTTGCTATGATTATATAGACTGAAACACCATTAAATCTCTTTAAGGGGTGATCCTGTCATAAAATATCAAGGAAACTATTAGAGTTCTCCTTTTGAAACATTAAAAACAAATACTAAAATTTTCAAAACCAAAAATTCATATGTAAACTGAAAAATGTGTCATTATTCCAATAACCACCACACTTAGATATTAATCACATTTTAAAAAATGAATATTAGGTAATATTCACAATTGCCTGTGGGAACCTTAAATACTCCAATTAAAACAGCAACAATAAAGATAAGCAGTGGGACTACACAGAAAACAATAAAACTATGTACTATTTTACAAATTACATATTGTTGCTGAAAAATGTTTAAAAAGCAGGTATAATTTTTAGAAAAAAGGTTTATTTATTTGAGGGAGGGTAGGGGCAGAGGGAGAGGGAGAAAGAGTCTTTTATTAATTTTTATTGTGTTATGTTACAGATTCCTCAAAAAATTAAAATGGAGCTACCCTATGACCTGGCAATTGCACTACTAGGTATTTACCACAAAGATACAGATGTAGTAATAAGAAGGGCCACATGCACCCCAATGTTCATAGCAGCAGTATCCAAAATATTTAAACTGTGGAAAAAGCCGAGATGCCCTTCAACAGACAAATAGATAAAAAAGATGTGGTCCATATATACAATGGAATATTACTCAGCCATCAGAAAGGATGAATACCCAACTTTTGCATCAACATGGATGGGACTGGAGGAGATTATGCTAAGTGAAATAAGTCAAGCAGAGAAAGTAAATTATCATATGGTTTCACTTACTTGTGGAATATAAGGCATAACATGGAGAACATTAGGAGAAGGGAAAAAAAAGTCTACTGGGGGAAACTGGAGGGGGAGACAAACCATGAGAAACTGTAGAGTCTGGGAGAAAGAATCTTAATTAGACTCCCTGACACCTATTGTTTCTTGTTTCATTGATTTCAGCCACTCTGACAGATGTCAAGTGGTATCTCATTATGGTTTTGATTTGTATTTCCCTTTTGATTTGTATTTCCCTTCTTTCATGCGTCTGGTGACCATCTGGATGTCCTTTTTGGAAAAATATCTATTCATGTCTTTTTCCTATTTTTTTAAAGATTTGTTTATTTGGGAGAGAACAAGAGAGGAGGGGGGAGGGGCAGAACTATTCACAATAGCTTGAGAGTACACATTTTGTTGATACTATAGAATGTAAAGGTATGCTTTTACATAATAGGTTTTTAAAAGATTTTATTTATTTATTTTAGAAAGAGAGGGAGACTACAGTGGGTAGTGGCAAAGGAAGAGAGATAATCTCAAGCACACTTTACACTGAGCATGGTATCCAACTTGAACTCAATCTCATAACCCTGAGGTCATGACCTGAGCTGAAACTAAAAATTGGACACTTAACTGACTGAGCCATACGGGCACTGCTCCTTATAGGTTTTTGAAATGCTGAAACTTTTGTTGATATATATTCTTGAGGAAAAAAAGAAAACACGTGTTGAGAAGAAATGTCCATTTTAATCCATGTGCTCTGTGTGTTTGTGTGTGTGTTTGTGCTTATTTCCCCCTTATATTCTATCTCTCAGTCCATTGTTTTATAGAAAGATGTTAACAGAATAGACGTGTAAAGAACAGGGGGACTATCCTTGGGAAAAAGATCATTCTGCAGGGTGACAGTGATCATGATACTGAAACATCTGATTGAACATTATTATACTATAAATGTTTATATTGCCTAAAGGAATAGAAGACATACAAATATATAACACATTGGATGCCATTATATGGGTGTTATATAAACAATGAATATTTCATTAGAGGAAAAAATCTTAGAGAACCCACAAATAAAAAATGAACAGAAGAGTCAAATGCATTCACTAGATAGGCAGAAGTAATCATTCTGGTCAGCTAAAATCAGAATTTAACACTTTCTTACCTTCCTCTTAGTTTCAATATAATCACACAAGTTTATGCTTTCTTTCCCTGGTCTAAGGATATTAGAAAATTTTGTGTTCTAGGGTAATACAAAATGTCGTAGATTACAGAAAATGGGATGTTTTAAATGTATAGTATCAGAATGTGTCTCAGCTCACAGGTGACATTTCTATATGAAACTAGTAATGGCAATATATTCCATCTTCACTTCTCTTTTGACTTTGCCAATTCTTTATTTTAAGTACAACTCAAGCCCTTGTGTGGGACTTGAAGTCAAGACCACAAGAACAAGTGTCACATGCTGTACTAACTGAGCCAGCCAGGTTCTCCTGCACTTTTTTTTTTTAAGTTGATAATAGCATTTTGTTTTTCCTGACAGAAGATGGTGGAAGAATAGGGGACCTATGATTCATCTGGTACCTTGAATTCAGCTAGTTATCTATCAAATCATTCTGAACACCTGTGAATTCAACCTGAAATCAAAGAAAAGAACCCTTGCAACTCTACAAATAGAAAAGTGACCACTTTTTGCAAGGCAGAAGGTGTGGGATGATAAACTGAGAGGAGAAGGAGCCTCCATAAGCCAGGTACTGGGAAGTGAAATAGCAGTGAAGTGAAAATCAGAACTTTTATAAGTCTGCTCCTGTGAGGGACAGCATTACCTGAAAGGTGCTCAGATGGCAAAGCAGTGAAGAAATTTAGGTGGGACAGTGTGTTTTCAGGATCCCCAAGGTCACAGAAAGAATGGGGGTGCCTGAGCATGGCAGAGTTCCCAAGCATTGAAGTAGGGGTAACCAGCTACAGTTAGTGAGCCATGGAGTGACCTCCCAGATAGGTGTTGCCATAAGCTACGGACCAACCCAGCATTGGGCAGGCAACCAATCTCCAAGCAGGGGCTCAGCAAGTAACAACCACTGGGAGACCCTGTACCTTCCCCTGGGAGGAGCAGCACAGGAGCACACACAATCAGGAAACTGTTCCCTGAGCAGGACCCCAGCAAGCTTGGGGTGCAGTGAAATCCCTCTCCCCCAGGAGGATTGGTGTGGGTGTGAACTGCAGGAGTCTGCAGTTTGGCACACAAAAAAGGGACTGGTTTTTATTCCCACCACTAAGGAGTGGGGCAGTAATCATTCAGCTCCAGGGCTGGAGATAGGGGTGCTGCCATTTTTACCTATTTTCATCCTTTAAAGTGGCATGAAAAGACTTCAGGGAAGAAAAGCCACATAGAGAAACCAGAAGCAGTGTATACTGAGCCTAGCCCCTGGCAAGGGGTGGTATAACACCACCAGGCAAAGACACCTGAGACTCAGTACAATGGGCCCCTCCCTCAGAATACCAGCGTGAACGTCAGTTGAATACCAACTTTTTGGATCACTCATAACTGAAAATACCCTGGGCTAGGGGAAATATTATATAGAATGCAAGCTTTTTCTCATGAATCTTTACTCTTTAAGATTGAATTTTTTTTCATTTTCCTTTTTTTCCCTTTTCAACTGGTTTCTTATTTTATCAACTCTTTGATTTTAAGTCTTTTTTATTTTGTATTTATTTTTTTTAATTTAATTTTTTTAATTAAATTTATTTCTTTTCAGCATAACAATATTCATTATTTTTGCACCACACCCAGTGCTCCATGCAATCCGTGCCCTCTATAATAACCACCACCTGGTACCCTGACCTCCCACCCCCCCACCACTTCAAACCCCTCAGATTGTTTTTCAGAGTCCATAGTCTCTCATGATTCACCTCCCCTTCCAATTTACCCCAACTCCCTTCTCCTCTCTAACTCCCCATGTCCTCCATGCTATTAGTTATGCTCCACAAATAAGTGAAACCATATGATAATTGACTCTCTCTGCTTGACTTATTTCACTCAGCATAATCTCTTTCAGTCCCATCCATGTTGCTACAAAAGTTGGGTATTCATCCTTTCTGATGGAGGCAAATACTCCATAGTGTATATGGACCACATTTTCCTTATCCATTCATCCACTGAAGGGCATCTTGGTTCTTTCCATAGTTTGGCGACCATGGCCATTGCTGCTATAAACATTGGGGTACAGATGGCCCTTCTTTTCACTATATCTGTATCTTTGGGGTAAATACCCAGGAGTGCAATGGCAGGGTCATAGGGAAGTTCTGTTTTTAATTTCTTGAGGAATCTCCATGCTGTTCTCCAAAGAGGCTGCACCAACCTGCATTCCCACCAACAGTGTAAGAGGGTTCCCTTTTCTCCACATCCCCTCAAACATATGTTGTTTCCTGTCTTGTTAATTTTGGCCATTCTAACTGGTGTAAGGTGATATCTCAATGTGGTTTTAATTTGAATCTCCCTGATGGTGAGTGATGATGAACATTTTTTCATATGTCTGATAGCCATTTTTATGTCTTCACTGGAGAAGTGTCTGTTCATATCTTCTGCCCATTTTTTTATATGATTGCCTGCTTTGTGTGTGTTGAGCTTGAGGAGTTCATTATAGATCCTGGATATCAACCTTTTGTCTGTACTGTCATTTGCAAATATCTTCATTTTTACATTTACATTTTATAGATACATTCTCCATTTTGGACTTCCTTTCACTATATTTAATTATAAAAATAAATTTATATACATATATAAGTCTACATTTTTGGGATTTAATGTCTTCTAACAAAGAGACCAAAATATGCCCAGGACCAAGTGGATTACCTTGTTTTGTCCACCTGTGAGATTATAATGCCTTTTTTCATCTGTTTTCTTTTCTTTTTTAATTTCTGACTCTGCAGATTTGTCTAGTGTGTATTTTGCTGGGGTCATGGTTGATATTTTTTATTTTGTTCTCTTGTTCTTCTGGACAAAATGACTAAGATGAAAAATTCACAGCAAAGAAAAGAGCAAGGGCTAATACTCTTCTCCTATAGATCTAATTGGTATGGATATAAGTAAAATGTCAGAGTTGGAATTCAGGATAATGATTATAAAGTTATTAGCTGGATTTGAAAAAAGGTCTAAAAGATACTAGGGAATCTCTTAGTACAGAAGTAAAATCTAATCAGCCCAAATTTAAAAATTCTTTAACTGAGATTCAGTCCAAAATGGATGTTCTAACAGATATGGTAATTGAGGCAGAAGAGAGAATCAATGGCATAGAAGACAAGATGATGGAAAAGAAGGAAGCTGAGGAAAAGAAAGAAAAACAACTATGAACCATGAGGAGAGACTTCAAGAAGTCAGTGATATGATAAATCATATATTTAATAAATCAATATTAAATATTAATTTAAATATTAAATAAATTTAATAAATCAATATTAGGATTTTTGGAGTCCCAGAGGAAGAAGAAATAGAAAGGGACAGAAGGTATATTTCAGAAAATCATCCCTGAGAACTTCCCTAATTACCTAATCTGGGGAAGGAAGCAGGCATTCAAGTTCAGGAGGTACAGAGAACTCCCCTCAAAATCCATACAAAAAGATCAATACCTGTACATATAATAGTGAAGTTTGAAAATTTCAGAGATAAAGAGAAAATTCTGAAAGCAGCTTGATAAAAGAGTGCCTTAACCTACAAAAAGCAGAAATATTAGACTGGCAGCAGACCTATCCACAGAGAACTGGCAGGCCAGAAAGTGCTGGCATGATGTATTCAGTGTACTAAATGAGAAAAAGATGCATCCAAGAATACTTTATCCATAAAGGCTGTCAGTCAGAATGGAAGGAGAGATAAAGAGCTTCAGGACAAACAGAAACTAAAAGAATTTGTGATCACTAAACAAGTCCTGCAAGAAATATTAAAGGGAATACCGTAAGAAAAGAGAGAGCCCAAAGTGACATAGACCAGAAAGAAACATATAGAATCTACAGAAACAGGGACTGTATAGGTAATACAATGACACTAAATTAATATCTTTCAAAAGTTACTCTGAATCTATATGGGCTAAATGTTCCAATCAAAAGACACAGGGTATATGATTGGACAACAAAGCAACACCCATCCATACGCGCACTCGACAAGAAACTTGTTTTAGACCCAGAGACACCTCCAGATTGAAAGCTAGGGGGGGTGAAAAATTTATAATGTTAATGGCCATCAAAAGAAAGCTGGGGAGGGGTGCCTGAGTGGCTCAGTCTTTAAGCATCTGCCTTTGGCTCAGGTCATGATCACAGGGCCCTGGGATCAAGTCCCACATCACACTCTATGACCTGTGGGAAGGCTGCTTCTCCCTCTTCTACTCCCCCTGCTTGTGTTCCCTCTTTTGCTGTGTCTTTTGCTGTCAAATAAATAGAAAAGAAGAGAAGAGAAAAGAAGAGAAGAGAAGTGAAAAGAAAAGAGAAAAAAGAAATCTGGGGAGGTAATCCTTCTATCAGACAAATTAGGTTTTGAAGACTTGAAACCTAAGATCGTCCTCCTTAAGAAGGTTTGGGTCAGGGACGCCTGGGTGGCTCAGTGGGTTAAGCCGCTGCCTTCGGGTCAGGTCATGATCTCAGGGTCCTGGGATTGAGTCCCACATCCAGCTCTCTGCTCATCAGGGGGCCTGCTTCCCTTCCTCTCTCTCTGCCTACTTCTCTGCCTACTTGTAACCTCTGTCTGTCAAATAAATAAATAAAATCTTTTAAAAAAAATAAAAAGAAATTTTGGGTCAACCAGGAAATCAAAAGGAACTTAAACAATTCATGGAAATCAAGGAGAATGAAAACACACCAGTCCAAAACGTATGGGATACTGTGAAGGCAGTCTGAAGTGGAAAATACATAATGATTCAAGCCTTATTCAAAAAACAAAAACAAAAACAAAACAAAACAAAACAAAAACAAAAAAACAAAAAAACACTCCACAAACAAAGATCCTGAATTCACCAAAGAACTTTACACCTTAAAGAACTGGAGGAAAAAAAACAACAGATGAAGCCTAAGCCATGCATAAAAAGAGAAATACTTATGATTAGAGCAGAGATCTATGAATTAGAAACTAGAAATACAGTAGAGCAAATCAACAAAACTAGAAGTTGGTTCTTTGAAAGAATTAATAAGATTAATAAACCACTGGCCAGACTTATCCAAAAGAAAAGAGAAAGGACCTAAATTAATAAAATTATGAATGAAAAAGGAGAGATCACGACTAACACCAGGGAAATAGAAACAATCATCAGAAATTGTTGTCAATAGGAGACAAGATGGCAGGGAAGTAGGAGGAGGCGCCGTTTCAACCTGTACTCTAAAGTGAGCTGATTACCTACCGGAACTCCGATTACCCATGAAATCAGCCTAAGATCAGAATTATACACATCTGGGTCTCTACAGGGGCAGAAGACACCAGTGGGCAGGTAAAGCAGAGTGGGAAGGTTGGACTGCTATCGGAAGATAAACAAAAAGGGGAGGGAGTCACCAGAGGTGACTGATTGGAAAGTAATACCCCTAATATAAGAGTACCCTGCATCTGGGGACCAGCATTAACTTGGAGACTGGTTGAAAGCACTCAGAAAGAGCAAAGGATCACAGTGGTGGGGGAGGGAATTATGGGAATCAGGGTGGCTAGGGACAGGGGCTTAAGTTCTCAGACCCAGGACTGCCTCCCCTGGTGCTGAGCCAGAGAGAGTGTGGAGGAGAAACCAGGTGTTGGTCCCTGGGCCGCCAGCGCCCCCGAGAACACGTGGCTCCTGTGAGGGGCTGGGAACCTCTCCAGACAGCAGAATGCTGAGCTGTGCTACAGAGCCTGAGATCCAGGAGTGCCTCATCTTCCCCTGAGACAGGTGCAGGAAGGCCAAGCGTGGAAATTTTAGACCCTCGCCATTGTTTCAGAGCCTCAGATGCATGCGCACCCCAAACCCTCCCCTGAGAGATGTTCGCGAAGGTCCAGCCTGGTGCTCTCGGACCTGCGCCCTGCTACCAGAGCCTGACACCCAGGCAAGACCCACAGCCTCCCCTGAGAGAGGTACGTGTAAGCCCGGTGCTGGGTCCTGCCTGACACACAGGCAGGACCCACAGCCTCCCCTGAGAGAGGTACGTGCAAGCCCGGTGCTCTTTGACCCAGAAAGACCAGACACTCCCATCCAGGGCCAGAGGGAAAATGTCAGTGTGCAATCACTGCTTGGAACTTCTCTGGCGGTCTGGAGCTGCCCAAACAGCCACTGCTGCTGTGATTTGGGGTACAAGCAGAAGATCCTGTGTCCCCAGGGACCATGACTCAGAACCTCCTCTGCCAGCAGCCAAAGGGGAATTTATACGGACTTTGCAGCACCTACAGGGGACCAGACTGAGGCTTCTCTCTGATAGGGAGGTCAGGGTGCAGTTTTCTTTCCTCTAAAACTACAAACACCATCAAAAGCGGTCAAGGTGAGAGGGAAAAAAAAAAGTGAACAAACATAAAAACCTCCAGAGAACAAAAGCCTGAAAAAAAAGTTTCCTCAGAGCCCACCCCCTTGAGGGGGGCAGGAGGGCTTAACTCAGGCAACGTCATTGACTGAAAACCCACGTGGAAGGCCCCTCCTCCAGAAAACCAACCAGGAAAGAAAAAGAAAAAAAAAAATAAAAGACTACAAGAGAACAACCACCACCACTTTATAGGAAAACTTTTATTTTTAACTTGTTCCCACTATTCTCAACCATTTTTTAATATATAGATAATTTTTTAACGTATTTACCATCACAGTGAGATGTCCAGTACAACAAATTCCATAATAACCTTCTAACCTGAACTCTTTGATACATACACCTGTGTTTTCCTTTTGCATTTCTAAATTTTTATTTCAAAATTTTAGTTTAGTTTAGTCTAGTTTATTCCTTTCTTATTTTTATTTTCTAATATTCATATACAGTTAAACTTCAAGGTAATCCCATTTCCCCCAATCAATGCTACCCCTATAGGTAAACCAATTTTTTTAAGATTATTTATTTATTTGACAGAGACACAGCAAGAGAGGGAACACAAGCAGGGGGAGTTGGAGAGGGAGAAGCAGGCTTCCCAAGAAGCAGGGAGCCTGATACAGGGCTCGATCCTAGGACGCTGGGATCATGACCTGAGCCGAAGGCAGACACTTAATAACTGAGCCACCCAGGTGCCCCAGTAAACCAATTTTTAATTTCCCATATCTTAGGAAAGTTGAGTCCTTTAACAAAGATATCAAGATACATCCAGGAAGAATCAAAACAACCTTCCTTGCCCACATTGAGAATTTATAACCACTCTCCCATCTTTTCTTCTACCAGTGTGTCTGTGTTTTTGTTATTGTCCTGATAGTATATAAATCTTATACTTGGGGTTCTTTTTGACAAGGTTCTTTCTTTTTGTTTGTCTGTTGTTGTTTGTATACTTCATAAATCTTACCTTGGGGCCCATTTGGGCTGATCTCTTTTATCTTCCCTTTTTTTCCTATCTTTCTCTCTATTTTTTTTTCTTTTTCTTTTCTTTTTTCTCTTGTTTGGGTGGGGAACCCTGATAGCTCAGAAGAATTCCAGGGTGCATCTTGACTGCACCACAGTTGATACATCCAGCTATACCCATTCAGTCTTCTCTCACCAAAATGTCTAGGAGGAGGAATGCCCAGCAGAAGAAAAATACAGAGGATGGGCTTTCTGCAACAGAGCTAATGGCTATCAACATAGACAATATGTTGGAAAGAGAATTCAGGCTAACAATTATCCAGGCAATAGCTAGGTTGGAGAAAGCCATGAATGACCAAACGGAATTGATTAGGGCCGAACTGAAAGCGATCAGGGATGGTGTTCACAATGTTAGGGCAGAGCTGAAAGCTACCAGGGATGAGGTTCACAATTCTCTCAATGAGTTCCAATCTAATCTAAATTCTCTCAAAGCTAGGGTGACTGAGACAGAAGATAGAATTAGTGATCTGGAGGACAAACAGATAGAGAGAAAGGATTAGGAGGAAGCCTGGAACAAACAGCTTAGAAGTCATGAAAACAGAATCAGGGAAATAAATGATGCCATGAAATGTTCCAATGTCAGAATTATTGGAATCCCTGAAGGGGAGGAGAAAGAAAAATGTCTAGAAGATATAGTGGAACCAGTTCTTCATGAAAATGTTCTCAATTTCACGAATGGAACAGCCTTCATGTACTAGAGGCCGAACGGTCTCCACTTATGATTCTAGATTCCAGGAAAACATCAAGGCAACTTGTAATCAAATTGAGGAATCGTAACTGTAGATACAATCTCATGAAAGCTGCTAGGACAAAGAGGCTCCTTACTTACAGAGGGAAGCTCATCAGAATAATGTCAGACCTGTCCACAGAGACCTGGCAAGCCAGAAAGGGCTGGAAAGATATATTCAGGGCACTAAATGAGAAGAACATGCAGCCAAGAATACTTTATCCAGCAAGACTGACATTCAAAATGGATGGAGAGATAAAGAGTTTCCAAGACCGGCAAGGTTTAAAAGACTATGCAACCACCAAGCTGACACTGCAGGAAACATTAAGGGGGGATCTATAAAGGAGGGAAAATCCTAAGAATAGCATTGAACAGAAATATAGAGACAATCTACAGAAAGAAAGACTTCAAAGATAACACGATGTCAATAAAAACGTATCTATCAATAATCACTTTCAATGTGAATGGGCTAAATGTGCCCATAAACAACACAGGGTTGCAGATTGGATAAAACGAAAGGACCCATCCATATGTTGTCTACAAGAGACCCATTTTGAACTTAAAGATACAACCAGACTGAAAATGAAGGGATGGAGAAGCATTTTTCATGCCAATGGGCCTCAAAAGAAGGCCAGGGAGGCAATTCTCATATCAGATAAATTAGATTTTAAACTAAAGACTGTAGTCAGAGATCCAGAAGGACACTACATCATTCTTAAAGGGACTATCCACCAAGATGATCTAACAATTGTAAATATCTATGCCCCCAATATGGGAGCAGCCAATTACATAAGTAAACTGCTAATCAAGATAAAGAGTCATATTGATATGAATACATTAATAGTAGGAGATCTTAACACGCCTCTCTCAGAAATAGACAGATAATCAAAGCAGAAAATCAATAAAGAAAAAAGAGCATTGAAGGATGACACATTGGACAAGATGGACCTCATAGATATATACAGAACATTCCACCCTAAAACAACAGAATACTCATTCTTCTCAAGTGCACATGGAACCTTCTCCAGAATAGACCACATACTGGGTCACAAATCAGGAGTCAACCGATACCAAAAGACTGAGATTTTTCCCTGCATATTCTCAGATCACAATGCTTTGAAACTGGAGCTCAATCACCAGGAAAAGGTCAGAAGGAACTCAAACACCTGGAAGTTAAAGACCACCTTGCTTAAGAATGCTTGGATCAACCAGGAGCTCAAAGAAGAACTGAAACAATTCATGGAAACCAATGAGAATAAAGACTCTTTGGTCCAAAACCTATGGGATACAGCAAAGGCGGTCCTAAGGGGAAAATACATAGCCATCCAAGCCTCCCTCAAAAAAATTGAAAAATCCAGAATACACCAGCTGTCTCAACACCTTAAAGAACTGGAGAATCAACAACAATTCAAACCAAATCCACACATAAGACGGGAAATAATCAGGATTAGAACAGAGATCAATGAGGTAGAAACCAGAGATACAGTAGAATGTATCAATGAAACTAGAAGCTGTTTTTTTTTTTTGAAAGAAAAAATAAGATTGATAAACCATTGGCCACACTAATCCAAAAGAAAAGAGAGAAAGCCCAAATTCATAAAATTATGAATGAAAAGGGAGAGATCATAATGAACACCAAGAAAGTAGAAGCAATCATCAGAAGTTATTATCAACACTTATATGCCAATATGCTAAGCAAACTAGATGAAATGGATGCATTCCTGGAAAACTATAAACTCCCCAAATTGAACCAGGAAGAAATTGACAACCTGAATAGACCAATATCTAGTAACGAGATTGAAGCAGTGATCAAAAACCTCCCAAAAAACAAGAGCCCTGGACCTGATGGATTCCCTGGGGAATTCTACCAAACATTCAAAGAAGAAATAACACCTATTCTCCTGGACATGTTTCAAAAAATTGAAGCAGAAGGAAAACTTCCAGACTCTTTCTATGAAGCCAGCATTACCTTGGTCCCCAAACCAGGCAAAGACCCTACCAAAAAGGAGAATTTCAGACCAATATCACTGATGAATATAGATGCCAAGATTTTCAACAAGATCCCAGTAAACAGGATCCAACAGCACATTAAAAAGATTATCCACCATGACGAGGTGGGATTCATCCCTGGGCTACAAGGATGGTTCAACATTCGCAAATCAATCAATGTGATAGAACAAATTAATAAGAGAAGAGAGAACCACCACATGGTCCTCTCAATTGATGCAGAAAAAGCATTTGACAAAATCCAGCATCCCTTCCTGATTAAAAAGCTTCAAAGTAGAGGGATAGAAGGAACATGCCTGAACTTCATAAAATCTATCTATGAAAGACCCACAGCAAATATCATCGCAATGGGAAAAAGCTTGCAGCCTTCCCGTTGAGATCAGGAACACGACAAGGATGCCCACTCTCACCACTCTTGTTCAACATAGTATTAGAAGTCCTAGCAACAGCAATCAGACAACAAAGAGAAATAAAATGTATCCAAATTGTCAATAAAGAAGTTAAACTCTCTCTTTTCACAGATGACATGATTCTTTATATGGAAAACCCAAAAGACTCCACCCCCAAACTACTAGAACTCATACAGCAATTCAATAATGTGACAAGATAAAAAGTCAATGTACAGAAACCAGTGGCTTTCTTATACACTAACAATGAAAATACAGAAAAGGAAATTAGAGAATTGATTCCACTTACTATAGCACCAAGAACCATATGATACCTGGGAATAAACCTAACCGAAGAGGTAAAGGAACTGTACTCAAGGAACTACAGAACACTCATGAAAGAGATTGAAGAAGACACAAAAAGATGGAAAACCATTCCATGCTCTTGGATTGGAAGAATAAACATCGTTAAAATGTCTGTACTGCCTTTCAACGGATGAATGGATAAGGAAGATGTGGTCCATATACACTATGGAGTATTATGCCTCCATCAGAATGGATGAATACCCAACTTTTGTAGTAACATGGACGGGACTGGAAGACATTATGCTGAGTGAAATAAGTTAAGCAGAGAGAGTCAATTATCATATGGTTTCACTTATCTGTGGATCATAACAA
Organism: Neogale vison; assembly: GCF_020171115.1. Taxonomy (NCBI): domain Eukaryota; kingdom Metazoa; phylum Chordata; class Mammalia; order Carnivora; family Mustelidae; genus Neogale; species Neogale vison. The sequence continues at coordinate 57,061,035 of NC_058105.1, forward strand.
ATAGCATGGAGGACAAGGGGAGATGGAGAGGAGAAGGTAGTTGAGGGAAATTGGAAGGGGAGGTGAACCATGAGAGACTATGGACTCTGAAAAACAATCTGAGGGTTTTGAAGGGGTGGGGGGAGGAGTTTGGGGGAACCAGGTGGTGGGTATTTGAGAGGTCGCAGATTGCATGGAGCACTGGGTGTGGGGTAAAATCAATGAATACTGTTACGCTGAAAACAAAAAAAAAAAAATAAAGAAATTATTGTCAACAACTATATGCCAATAAATTAAGCAAGCAGGAAGAAATGGATGTCTTCCTGGAAACCTATAAACTACCAAGACTGAAAAAGGAAGAAACTAACAACCCGAATAGACCAATAACTAGTAACGAGATTGAATCAGTGATCAAAAACCTCCCAAAAAACTACAGCCCAGGACCTGATGATTCCTTGAGTATTCTAGGAAACTTTCAGAGAATAAATAGTACTTATTTTCCTAAAGCTATTTCAAAAAAATAGTAACAGAAGGAAAACTTCCAGACTCATTCTCTGAGGCCAGCATTACCTTGATCCCCAAACCAAGTGAAGATCCCATCAAAAAGGATAATTTCAGACCAATATCCCTGACAAATGTGATGCCAAGATTCTCAACAAGATCCTAGCTAATAGGATCCAACAGTACATTTAACGGAATATGAATCATGACCAGGTAGGATTTAACCCTGGAATGCAAGAGTGGTTCAACATTCACAAATCAATCAATGTGATAGAACACATTAATAAGAGGAGAGAGAAGAACCATATGGTCCTCTCAATTAGGCAGAAAAAGCATTTGACAAAATACAGCATACTTTCCTGATTAAAACCCTTCAGAGTGTAGGGATAGAGGGAATATTTCTCAACTTCATAAAAACAATCTATGAAAAGGCCACAATGAATATCATTCTCAATGGGAAAAAGCTGAGAGCCTTTCCCTTAAGATCAGGAACACAAAAAAGATGCTGACTCTCACCACTATTGTTCAACATGGTACTAGAAGTCTTAGCAACAGCAATCAGACAATGAAAAGAAATAAGAGGTACTCAAATTAGCAAAGAAGTCTCTTCACAAATGAAAACCCAAAAGATTCCACCCTTAAATTATTAGAACTCATACAGCAATTCAGTAGTGTGGCAGGATACAAAATTAATACACATAAATCAGTTGCTTTCCTATATTCTAAATCAATACACAGAAATCAGTTGCTTTCCTATATCCTAACTATACTATATTACTATATACTAACAATGTCACTGCAGAGAAATTAGGTGAAGTTTTCTATATTTTAGAAACTACAGAAGGCTTGTGAAAGAAATTGAAGAAGACATGAAAAGATGGAAAAATATTCCATATTCATGAATCAGAAGAATAAACATTGTTAAAATGCCCATCCTCTTCAGAGCAATCTATTCTTTCAACACCATCCTGATTGAAATACCCACGACATTTTTCAAAGTGCTGGAACGAACAATCTTAAAATTTGTATGGAAACAGAAAAGAATCTGAATCCCCACGGAAATGTTGAAAAAGAAAAAGCTGGAAGCATCACGTTGATGAGCTGAGGGAAGAAAGAGCTCCCAAGAGGGATTTTTCCCTAATCATTTTTGCTATCAAACTGCTGGGTACTCTTTTTGACTGAGATTCTCAGGGTGTTTCTGCGACAGCATTTGATAAGCCAAATGACAAGAGGATATAAAGAAGGGGATTATCAGTTAGCAGTAAAGTAGGAGGTGCCTTGCCACAACTCCATATTTGCTACCCAGGTCTGATGTGTGTGTGTGTGTGTGTGTGTGTGTGTGTGTGTGTGTGTATGCTTAAAGGGTTAATTTGGAAAACACATTTCTGTTTCAACAAAATCTACTCTGGCTAGTACTATAAATAAGTCCATTTAACAAATGGAGAAAGTGATTAGAAGAACCACACATACTCAGAGAACATTAGTAATAACGATCTAAAGTGAATATTTTCTATCTCTTACAATTTGATTAAAAGTTAGGATTACTTCTAATGATATGTTTTATATGTAGAAACATTGGTATTAAGCCAATATTAAATAACGGACTATACTGTAACTTGACAAAATTCTGCAGAGGAAAAACAAGGGAGTGGGGTGGAGGGAAAAGAGAAAGGGAGGATAAGGAAATATAAAATAGAATGTGTAAAGGAGAAAGCAATCCATAAATCTAGTCTCCTTACTATCTGTAATTCCTATCACGACACCCACACAAACCTTCTGTCCAGTAAACTCCTATTATCCTTTAATGCTCAGGTCAGGTGTTACCTCCTCTGTAACTGTTCTAAGGACTGTTCTAAGTCATTTGTTTTGGACTGAAGGAGAGAAGATTGCTATCAATACTTTTGCCTGATGGATGTGCAGAAAAAAAAAAAAAACAACGGGAATTCGTAAACAGGATCTCTATTGGTATTAGCCAATCAATTCATTCCATTTAATCAAGAATACATAGGTCTAGCAATTCAGTTTCACCCATTTCTTTACAGGCAAAAGCAAGAATGAGTTTAAGAAGAAGGATGAAATACTAAAGCATTACCTCATTAAAGCTATGTGCTTGGAAAAGCCATGAAAAAGCTTGGTAAAAATGGTATTGCTCCATTGTGTTTATTTAAATACATGAAGAATGTCACATAATACAATTTTTCTCAAAAAATAAGAACATTGGGGTACCTGGGTGGCTCAGTCTTAAGCTTCTGCCTTCAGCTCAGGTCATGATCCCAGGGTCTTGGGATCGAGCCCCGCATCGGGCTCTCTGCTCAGCAGGGAGCCTATTTCCTCCTCTCTCTCTCTGCCTGCCTCTCTGCCTACTTGTGATCTCTGTCTGTTAAATAAATAAATAAAATCTTTTAAAAAATAAAATAAGAACATTACTTTTTGGACCTAATCCTGTAAGTCATACTGGCTTCTGTAAGAGGAACACTAACCTATATGATTCCTTAGATTCCTAGAGAAATCAGGTTGCTTCCCATGTGTAAATTATTGAGTGCCCAGACAGTTTAAAGCTCTAAAGGAAGGAAGAAATTTTCTTTTTACTATTTCCTAAAACTAAAACACAGAACCAAGTGACTAATGATTTGTAATACTGCTCATATATAGAAAATAATAAATGCAGGGACTTTATAAATACAGATTTATTTATTAAACATAATAAAAACAAGTTAATGTAACTAAGAAAAGGCACTAAGAAAATCAACTCAGAGGGCCACCATTCAGCTTAGCTTCCATGGTTCATTAGCTCTGGGTTACATTTATAAAAATAATACTGGGGGAAACGATGCAGAAGAATCTCAATAAGAAGATTTCACAGAAAAACAAAGATTACTGTGAATACTGTAAAAAAGCAGCTTCCCACTCAAACTTAACACCTTAATCACAATGAAATCAATTTGACATGTAAAAATATTTAACCAAATATCTTGGAAAAGTCAATTTGCACCTTTACATTTAAAAAAAATTAACAGGTACCAAAATTCAAAGCTGAGCAGAATAGAGCTATGTTTATAATAATAAAAATGTTAAAGATGGGAATGCTTTTTTTTAAAGATTTTATTTATTTATTTGACAGACAGAGATCACAAGCAGGCAGAGAGAGAAAGAGGAGGAGGCAGGCTTCCCACTGAGCAGAGAGCCCGATGTGAGGCTCAATCCCAGGACCCTGGGGTCATGACCTGAGCGAAAGGCAGAGGCTTTAACCCACTGAGCCACCCAGGAGCCCCCAGAATGCTTTTTTGAAAAAGTCCAAATTCTCAGGTTCACAGGAGCTAATATAAGTTATGTTCACCTTATTAAGTAAATGTTTCCTTTATTCTATCTTTGAAAGCCCATTTTGTTAGATTTCACAAAAAGAAAATGTTACCTCCACCTAAAAAATCTAAAATACACTACAATTTACTTTATTAAAAATTAGTAAACATGAATTTTGCAGCCATGATATGCACAAATGATTTTGTTAAAAGAAAAAACAAAATACAATGAACTTATGAGTATAGAAGTGACATAAAAAATGAAATATGCCTTTTTACCCTTGTAAGACTTATTTTACTGGTAATAGCAAGGTACACTGAAAACAAAGGGTAAACAGTTTTATAATCAATGGCTTTCAAAGGAACATTTTAAACAATAAAAAATCATTGGACTGTTTAGGTCAAATGAGAACCTTAAAGAAGAATTGAAACTGAGGCTACATCCATGTTACATCTGATTAAACTATGGTGATGGCATTCACAATATTGGTTTGATGACTCATGCCTATTACCCAACAAATGCACTTCTAATACTCAAGGTTAAAAACCTAAATATCCTGAGTCAATACCACAAAGTGTAGATCTATCATGCTAAGTAAAGAAAAATAAGAAATAGCATTACTCATAAGTCCAATGACAAAACATGTCAATTTTATCAACATTCCAAGATGATAAAGGTCTGAGTAAGTTTATTCCTAGATTCTGTCTATACATAATATAATCTTCAACTAAGATAAAGACAGATGATGGCACTCTGATATGTAGAGTTCTTTTGCATTAGATGCCATGAGCATAATTCTCTCTGGAAATACATCTGCCATGAGTGTGATTCTCTCTTGAAGTACATCTGTATTAATCATAATGGATGGTATTATGAGTGTATCTGGAGTACTTTCCTGAATATATGTTCAGAAACTGTGTATTTATAAAAATTAGATTTCAAGAGCATGAAGTGGTCTTCGATCATTTTGTGTCTTCTTCAATTTCTTTCATGAGTGTTCTGTAGTTCCTCGAGTACAATACCTTTACTTCTTTGGTTAGTTTATTCCCAGGTATCTTATGGTTCTTGGTGCTATGGTAAATGGAATCAATTATCTAATTTCCCTTTCTGTATTTTCATTGTTAGTGTATAAGAAAACCACTGATTTCTGTACATTGACTTTGTATCCTGTCACATTATTGAATTGCTGTATGAGTTCTAGTAGTTTGGGGGTGGAGTCTTTTGGGTTTTCCATATAAAGAATCATGTCATCTGTGAAGAGAGAGAGATTGACTTCTTCACTGCCAATTTGGATACATTTTATTTCTCTTTGTTGTCTGATTGCTGTTGCGAGGACTTCTAATACTATGTTGAACAAGAGTGGTGAGAGTGGGCATCCTTGTCATGTTCCTGATTTCAATGGAAGGCTGCAAGCTTTTCCATTGAGGATGATATTTGCTGTGGGTCTTTCATAGATAGATTTTATGAAGAAGAATAAACATTGTTAAAATGTCTATACAGCCTACAGCAATCTATACTTTTAATGCCATTCCAATCAAAATTCCACCGGTATTTTTCAAAGAACTGGAGCAACTAATCCAGAAATTTGTATTGAACCAGAAGAGACCCCGAATCGCTAAGGAAATATTGAAAAAAAAATAAAACTGGGGGCATCATGTTACTGGATTTCAAGCTTTACTACAAAGCTGTGATCACCAAGACAGCATGGTACTGGCATAAAAACAGACACATAGTCCAGTGGAACAGAGTAGAGAGCCCAGATATGGACCCTCAACTCTATGGTCAAAGAATCTTCGACAAAACAGGAAAAAATAGACAGTGGAAAAGAGACAGTCTTTTCAATAAATGGTGCTGGGAAAACTGGACAGCTGTATGTAGAAGAGTGAAACTCAACCATTCTCTTACACCGTACACAAAGATAAACTCAAAATGGATAAAAGACCTCAATGTGAGATAGGAATCCATCAGAATCCTAGAGGAGAGCATAGGCAGTAATCTCTTCGATATCAGTCACAGCAACTTCTTTCAAGATATGTCTCCAAAGTCAAAGGAAACAAAAAAGAAGATCAACTTTTGGGACTTCATCAAGATCAAAAGCTTCTACACAGCAAAGGAAACAGTCAAGAAAACAAAGAGGCTACCCACGGAATGGGAGAAGATATTTGCAAATGACAGTACAGACAAAAGGTTGATATCCAGGATCTATAAAGAACTCCTCAAACTCAACACACACAAAACAGATAATCATATCAAAAAATGGGCAGAAGATATGAACAGATATGGACAGACACTTCTCCAATGAAGACATACAAATGGCTATCAGACACATTTAAAAAATGTTCATCATCACTAGCCCTCAGGGAGATTCAAATTAACACCACATTGAGATGTCACCTTACACCAGTTAGAATGGCCAAAATTAGCAAGACAGGAAACAACATGTGTTGGAAGGGATGTGGAGAAAGGGGAACCCTCTTACACTGTTGGTGGGAATGCAAGTCAGTGCAGCCACTTTGGAGAACAGTGTGGAGATTCCTCAAGAAATTAAAAATAGAACTTCCCTATGACCCTGCCATTGCACTCCTGGGTATTTACCCCAATGATACAGATGTCGTGAAAAGAAGGGCCATCTGTACCCCAATGTTTATAGCAGCAATGGCCACGGTCGCCAAACTGTGGAAAGAACCAACATGCCCTTCAACGGATGAATGGGTCAGGAAGATGTGGTCCATATACACTATGGAGTATTATGCCTCCATCAGAATGGATGAACACCCAACTTTTGTAGCAACATGGACGGGACTGGAAGAGATTATGCTGAGTGAAATAAGTCAAGCAGAGAGAGTCAATTATCATATGGTTTCACTTATTTGTGGACCATAACAAATAGCATGGAGGATAAGGGGCGTTAGAGAGGAGTAGGGAATTGGGGTAAATTGGAAGGGGAGGTGAACCATGAGAGACTATGGACTCTGAAAAACAACCTGAGGGGTTTGAAGCAGCAGGGGGTGGGAGGTTGGGGGAACCAGATGGTGGGTATTAGAGAGGGCACGGATTGCATGGAGCACTGGATGTGGTGCAAAAACAAGGACTACTGTTATGCTGAAAATTAAAAAAAAATTAAAAATTAAATAAGTAAAAAAAGGCTTAAGTATCAATCCTTTATACTTGGAAGCAAAAGGTGAGGAGTTAAATAAGATCTTCAACAGAAAGCTTAGATTGTAAATATTAAGGAAATTTTCTCTGTAGTATAAACTAGTGAGCGATGGGGGAAGCATGCAGTATTCAAAGTGTTTCATTCATATAATGAAACCTGTATTAGTGTTTAAATCCAAAATGCTGATATCACAGCTGCAATAAGAACACTTATGTTTCTTTGAAAGATGATGGTAAGTCTTTAGTTATTATACCAATCATAATTAGCAGATGGTCAAAGAAAAGTACGTTTAAAAAGTTGCCCAGAGGGTTATATAAACCAACAAGCCAAACAGCTGGCAGCTGGTCCATGAAATCAATAATGAGAAAATGAATTCTACTGTATTTTTGTCTTCATTGTCTAGTTGAAGACAGCAAAGACAAAATAAAGCAAGAGGGAACTTATGAACTTCTCTAATTAGAAAGAGACAAACTTCCTGCAGTGAGTCTGTAAAACTACAGAAATGAAGTGTGTGTGTGTGTCTGCAAGTGTACCCACGTGCTGAGTGGAGAGAAGTATGGAGATAAAACTGCCCTTTCTGACTACTTCAGTAACTGCTGGGGGTGATTCATTTTATATTTTATGGCCTAAAAAAATCTGAATTACAGTTAATCAGAGGAAAATATTCAAGAGATGAAATAAACAATACTAATGGAATAATGATCATTTTGATATTGAGGGTTTTCCTTCACTTGTTATTTTTCTAATTAATTTCAGTAGAATTTCTTAAATTAAAACATTCCCACAGACCATCACAGATACCTCCAAAACTGGCTAGTAACTACTTCTACCAGAGGGATCACTCCTCTAAAGTTTTTCTTATTCTTTTCACTGATAATTCTTCATTATTTAAGGAAAATTGCAAATGAAGCTGTGTCTTTTCAATTACAAACAAGTTCTCCCTGAAAACACTATGTCTGAAGAGCAATAAACAATTAAGACAGGGCATTAAAACAATCTGAGGGGTTTTAAGTGGTGGGTGGGTGGGAGGTTGGGGGAACCAGGTGGTGGGTATTAGAGAGGGCACGGATTGCATGGAGCACTGGGTGTGGTACAAAAACAATGAATACTGTTATGCTGAAAATAAATAAAAAATAAATTTAAAAAAAAGACATGACATTAAGATAAGAAAAGTAAATAAAATTATGTTCATGTTTATAACTCTATATTATACTTAAAAACTATTATAAAAATTATTTGTAAAGTCACAGAGAATATCCTGAACTCTAACATGGAATAGTCTATGTGCCCAATGATTGTATTCAGTCAAGTATCTCCCATAAATTCTGGGCATAAAACCACCACTAGGGGCGCCTGGGTGACACAGTAGTTAGGTTAGAGCCTCTGCCTTCAGTTCAGGTCATGATCTCAGGGTCCTGGGATGGAGCCCTGCATTGGGCTCTCTGCTCAGCGGGAAGCCTGCTCCCCCCCCTCCTTCTCTGCCTGCCTCTCTGCCTACTTGTGATCTCTGTCTGTCGAATAAATAAAATCTTTAAAAAAAAACCACCAAAAAATTCCTCAATAGAGAATCTGAATTTTAATTTATATTTACCAAGGAAAATGTTATTTGAATGGGGAAAAGGGAAAAACAATGTTAAAACTTTACAAAGGTTGATATCCAGGATCTATAATGAACTCCTCAAACTCAACCCACACGAAACAGACAAACACATCAAAAAATGGGCAGAAGATATGAACAGACACTTCTCCAATCAAGAAATACAAATGGCTATCAGACACATGAAAAAATGCTCATCATCATTAGCCCTCAGGGAGATTCAAATTAAAACCACATTGAGATATCACCTTACACCAGTTAGAATGGCCAAAATTAACACAACAGGAAACAACATGTGTTGGAGAGGATGTGGAGAAAGGGGAACCCTCTTCCACTGTTGGTGGGAATGCAAGTTGGTGCAGCCTCTTTGGAGAACAGTGTGGAGATTCCTCAAGAAATTAAAAATAGAGCTTCCCTACGACCCTGCAATTGCACTCCTGGGTATTTACCCCAAAGATACAGATGTCGTGAAAAGAAGGGCCATCTGTACCCCAATGTTTATAGCAGCAATGGCCACAGTCGCCAAACTATGTTAAGAACCAAGATGCCCTTCAACGGATGAATGGATAAGGAAGATGTGGTCCATATACACTAGGGAGTATTATGCCTCCATCATAAAGGACGAATATCCAACTTTTGTAGCAACATGGACGGGACTGGAAGAGATTATGCTGAGTGAAATCAGTCAAGCAGAGAGAGTCAATTATCATATGGTTTCACTCATTTGTGGAGCATAACCAATAGCATGGAGGACAAGGGGCGTTAGAGAGTAGTAGGGAATTTGGGTAAATTGGAAGGGGAGGTGAACCATGAGAGACTATGGACTCTGAAAAACAGTCTGAGGGGTTTGAAGTGGCGGGGGGGTGGGAGGGTGGGGTACCAGGTGGTGGGTATTATAGAGGGCACAGCTTGCATGGAGCACTGGGTGTGGTGAAAAAATAATGAATAATGTTTTTCTGAAAATAAATAAATTGGGGAAAAAAAAACTTTACAAACTGATGTTTCAGATATATAGACAGAAAATAAGAAAGAGCTTTGTAGTATAGAGATAGTACAGCCCTTTCCAACTCCAGTCAGTGTTTTTATTTCATTGGGTTTTATTTTAACATGAAAGTCTAACATACCCCTCCAACCTACACTGAATGTTCTATTTTATAAGATTTTGTCTTCAGAAACTAATGATACTCAGAGATCTACCTTATTTCATTTTTATGACAAGTAATGAATAGTTTTATTATGCACACAGGGACTCTATTTGTCCTGAGATATGGAAATGACACTTCCTGTAGGTATCAGGGATAGGATAATAGAATTAATGTTAAGTTATTTGTTTTTGGCCAAGGAATGTTTTCTATAGGAAATGAAACTTTGGCCTTCAGCCTGCACAGAGGAAGATATGGAAACAAGATGAATTTATACCCTAACTAGGGTTTGGGCAGATTATTGTGCTCTATATACTACTACTCAAGCAAACATGTTTTACCATAATAACAATTTTGACATAGATTAGATTAAAAGGAAAAGGGGTGTCATTTTTTTATGTTACTTGTACTTGAGTTTCAAAGTCATCACAATCTGGTTTACATTTAAAAATATATGTAAACAAGGTATTTTCAGTACCCCAATATACCTTCTGTTATTCATATAGATTCTACATAAATAAAGCACAACTATCATTATTTCTAAGTTTTTACTTAAATTCCAGTTATTTAGTATAAGTTTTAAGTATACAGTATAGCGATTACACTTCCAAACTCCACCAATTGCTCATCACAAGAAGTACAATCCTTCATCCACATGACATATTTAACCCATATTAAATCCAGAGTGGCTGCACCATGTTGCAAACCCACCAACAGTGAAAGAGAGCTCCCTTTCTCCACATCCTTGCCAACACCTGTTTCTTGTGTTGTTGATTTTAAGCATTCTAACAGGTGTGACGTGATATCTCATTGCAGATTTGATATGCACTTCCCTGATGATCAGTGACATTGAGCATCTTTTCATGTGTCTGTTGGCCATCTGTGTGTATTCTTTGGAAAAATGTCAATTGATGTCATCTGCCCATTTTAATGGGATTATTCCTTTTTTGGATGTTGAATTCTTTAAATATCTTGGATACTTACCTTTATCAAATATGTAATTTACAGATACCTTCTCCTATTCCAAAAGTTGCCTTTTGGTTTTGTTGATTGTTTACTTTGCTCTGAAGAAGGTTTTTATTTTGATGTAATCTTAAAGTTTATTTTTGTCTGTGTTTCCCTTGCTTCAGAAGACATATCAAGAAAGAAGATACTACAGCAGCCATCAAAGAACTGACTGGCTCTGTTGTCTTCTAGGATTTGTGTGGTTTCAGTTCTCCCATTGAGGTCTTTAACCCATTTTGACTTTATTTTTCTGTATGCTGTTAGAAAGTGGTCTTGTTTTTTTTTTTTTCTTTTGAATGCAGCTGCCCAGTTTTCCCAATACCATTTGCTGAGGATAATATCTTATTCACACTGAATATTCTTTCCTCCTTTGTAGAAAATTAATTGACCATGTAGTTGTGGGTTCATTTCTGTGTTTTCTGTTCTGATCGATTCATCTAGGTGTCTATTTTTGTGCCAGGAACATACTGTTTTTGATGACAACAGCTTTGTAATATAACTTGAAGTCTGGGATTGTGAAGCCCCCAGGTTTGCTTTTCTTTTTCAAGGTTGCTGTGATCATTCAAGATCCTCTGTAGTCAAATACAAATTTTTAGATTATTTGTCCTAGTTATATGAAAAATGATGGTGGTATTTTGATAGGGATTGCATTAAATGTGTAGATTGTTTTGTGTAGTATTGACATTTCATTAATATTTGATTTTACAATCCACAAGAATATAATGTCTTCCCATTTCTTTGTGTTGTCTTCAATTTCTTTCATCAGTGTTTTACAGGTTTCAAAGATAGGAGTTTAATTCTACCTTGATAAGGTTTATTCCTAGGTATAATATTGTTTTTGGTGCAAGTGTAAATGGGATTGATTCCTTAATTTCTCTTTCTGCTCTTTCATTATCAGTGCACAGAAATGCAAGAGATTTCTTTTTGTTGATTTTCCTATCCCATGACTTTCCTGAATTTGTGTATCAGTTCTAGCAATTTTTGTCTTTCAGGCTTTCCACATAGAGCATTATGTCATCTGTGAAGAGTGAAAGTTTTCCTTCTTCCTTGCTGATTTGAATGCCTTTTACTTATTTTGTTGTCTGATTGCTGTAGGTCGGACTTCCAGTACTGTGTTGAATAAAAGTGGTGGGAGTGGATATCCATGACTTATTCCTGACAGTAAAGGAAAAGTTCTCAGTTTTTCCCCATTTAGGATGATATTTACTGTGGATTTTTCATCTATGGCCTTTATTATGTTGACATATGTTTTCTCTAAACCTACTTTGTTTTTTGAGAGTTGAGTTTGAAAAGATCTTTATAAATCTTGGATACTAGCCCTTTATCTGTAATGTCATTTGCAAATATCTTCTCCCATTCCATGGGTTCCCTCTTTGTTTTGTTGACTGTTTCCTTTGCTTGCAAAAGTGTGTTTTTTGTTTGTTTGTTTGTTTTCTTTTGTTTTTGTTTTATCTTGATGAAGTTCCAAAAGTTCATTTTCACTTCTGTTTTATTTCCCTTCGGAGCTGTATCTTGAAAGAAGTCACTGTACCTGATGTCAAAGAGGTTACTGCCTATATTCTTCTCTAGGATTTTGATGGATTCCTGTCTCACATTGAGGTCTTTCATCCACTTAGAATTTATTTTTGTGTATGCTGTATGAAATCATCCTGTTTCATTCTTCTGTATATAGCTGTCCAATTTTCCCAGTACCATTTACTGAAGATACTGTCTTTTATTGGCTGGATAGTCTTTCCCAATTTGTTGAAGATTTGTTGACCATACAGTTGAAGGTCAATTTCTGGAGTCTCTATTCTGTTCCATTGATCTGTTTCTCTTTTTGTGCCAATACTATGCTGCCTTGGTGATCACAGCTTTGTAATATAGCCTGAAATCAGGCATCGTGATGCCCCCAGCTTTGGTTTTCTTTTTCAACATTCCCCTGGGGATTCAGGGTCCTTTCTGGTCCATACAAATTTTAGAATTATTTGTTACAGCTCTGTGAAAAATGCCCATAGTATTTTGATAGGGATTGAACTGAAAGTGTAGATTGCCCTGGGCAACATAGACATTTCATAATGTCTATTCTTCTAATCCATGTGAATGAAATGTTTTCCATCTCTTTGTGTTTCTCAATTTCTTTCTTAAGTATAGCTCTTTCACCTCTTTGGTTAGGCTTATCCCTAGGTATTTATGGTTTGAAGTGCTACTGTAAATTCAGTCCAAAAATGGGCAGAAGACGTAAACAGACCCTTCAATCCAGTCAAAAAATGGGCAGAAGTCCTGAACAGACATTTCTCCAAAGAAGATATACAAATGGTAAACAGACACTTCAATCCAGTCAAAAAAATGGGCAGAAGACCTGAACAGACATTTCTCCAAAGAAGATATACAAATGGCAAACAGACACTTCAATCCAGTCAAAAAATGGGCAGAAGACCTGAACAGACATTTCTCCAAAGAAGATATACAAATGGCAAACAGACACTTCAATCCAGTCAAAAAATGGGCAGAAGACCTGAACAGACATTTCTCCAAAGAAGATATACAAATGGCAAACAGACACATGAGAAAGTGTTCAATATCACTAACCACAAGAGAAATACAAATCAAAACCACAATGAAATATCACCTTATACCAGTTAAAATGGCAAAAATTGACAAGACAGGAAACAACAAATGTCAGAGAGGATGTGGAGAAAGAGGAACCCTCTTACACTGTTGGTGGCAATGCAAGGTGGTACAGCCACTCAACAAAATACTAGTAAACCAAATCCAATGTATTATTGGATAAATTTTTATTGTATTAATAAAAAATTCACCATGACCAAGTGGGATTTATTCCTGAGTTGAAAGGGTGTTTTCTCATTAGTCAAGTGGTACAGTATTTTCTCATTAGTCAAGTGGTACATCACATCAATAAGAGAAAGGATAAGAACCATATGATCATTTCAATAGATGTGGAAAAAAATTTTACAAAGTACAACATACATTCATGGTGAATCACAAGAGACTATGGACTCTGAAAAACAATCTGAGGGGTTTGAAGTGGCGGGGGGTGGGAGGTTGGGGTACCAGGTGGTGGGTATTATAGAGGGCACGGATTGTATAGAGCACTGGGTGTGGTGAAAAAAATAATGAATACTGTTTTTCTGAAAATAAATAAATTGAAAAATTTTTTTAAAAAAGCACTCAACAATTTTTTTTTTTATTTTTTATGATTTTTTATTATGTTCAGTTAGCCAACATCCTTAGCCATCATTAGTTTTCGTTGTAGTGTTCAATGATTCATTAGTTGTGTATAACACCTGGTGTTCATCAGCACACGTACCCTCCTTAATACCTATCACGTGGCTACCCCCATCTCTCCACCCCTTCCCTTCAGTAACCTTCAGTATGTTACCCAGAGTCCGGAATCTCTCCCTTCTCCTATGGTCCTCTGTCCTGTTTCTTATTTTCCACATATGAGTGAAATCATAAGATAATTGTCTTTCTCTCCTTGACTTATTTCCCCTAGCATAATCCCCTCCAGTTCCAACCGTATCAATGAAAATGGTAGGTATTCATCCTTTCTGATGGCTGAGTAATAGTCCATTGCATATATGTACCAAATCTTTATGCATTCATCTGTTGAAGGGCATCTCATCTTCTTCCAAAGGTTGGCTATTGTGGACATTTCTGCTATGAACATTGGGCATGTTGCCCTTCTTTTCACTACATCTTATCTTTGGGGTAAATATCTAATAGTGCAATTGCTGGGTCATAAGGTAGCTCTATTTTTAAGTTTATGAGGCACCTCCATACTGTTTTCCAGAGTGGCTGTACCACCTTGCATTGCCAACAACAGTGTAAGAGGGTTCCCCTTTCTCCACATACTCTCCAACATATGTTGTTTCCTGTCTTGTCAATTTTTGCCATTCTAACTGGTATAAGGTGATATTTCATTGTGGTTTTGATTTTTATTTCTCCTGTGGTTGGTGATATTGAACACTTTCTCATGTGTCTGTTTGCCATTTGTATATCTTCTTTGGAGAAATATCTGTTCAGGTCTTTTACCCATTTTTTGACTGGATTATTATTATTATTATTATTATTATTATTATTATTTTGGTTGTTGAGTTTGAGAGGTTCTTTGTAGACCCTGGATACCAGCCTTTATCTGTAATGTCCTTTGCAAATATCTTCTCCCATTCCATTGGTTGCCTATTTGTTTTGTTGACTGTTTCCTTTGCTGTGAAAAAGTTTTTTTTTTTTTTTATCTTGATGAGGTCCCAAAAGTTCATTTTTCCTTTTTTTTCCCTTGCCTTTGGAGAGGTGTCTTGAAAGAAGTCACTGTGGCTGATGTCATTGAGTTTATTGGCTATGTTCTCTAGGACTTTGATGGATTCCTGTCTCACATTGAGGTCTTTCATCCATTTCGAGTTCATCTTTGTGTATGGTGCAAGTGAATGGTCAAGCTTCACTCCTCTGTATATAGCAGCCCAATTTTCCCAGCACCATTTGATGGGAGTTCTCTGTGTCTCTTTGACCTGGATGTCTGTTTTCTTCCCCAGATTATGGAAGTTTGCAGCTGTTATTTCTTCAAAGAAACTTTCTCTTCCTTTTTTCTCTATCTCTTCTTCTTCTGTGACTCTTATGAATATTATTATGTTTGATGAGTCACTAAGTTCCCTAATTCTCTTCTCATATTCTGTAATTCTTCATACTCTCTTTTGTTCAGCTTCACTACTTTCCATTACTTTATCTTTTAGGTCATTAATTTATTCCTCTGTTTCTTCCATCCTGTTGCTCATTGTATCAAGTGTGTTTTTAATCTCACTTATTGCACTCTTAACTTGTGATTGTTTCTTTTTATACACTTTCATCTCTGTGGTAAGGGTCTCCTGATGTCTCCTATTACTTTCTCAAGTCCTGTATCTTTGTTGCTTTAAATTCTTCGTCAGGGATGTTATCTTTATCTGTTTTCCTTATGTCTCTGGCCACAGACTTATCTTATTGTTCCATTTCGAATGAATTCTCCTGTCTTTGTATTTTGTTGAAATCTCTGTACTCTCTGTGCAAGAAAGGCCAATTATACCACCTGCTCCTGAAAGTAATGGCCCTGTGAAGAAGAGATAGTGTAGTGACTAGAGCCTGGTGCTTCAAAAATATCTCTAGTATGTGCTGCATTCCTTGTGTTGTTGGGTTTTGACTGCCCTGTCCATCAGTCCGGTCACCTGCAGAGGCTATCCTTGCCTGCAGTGGGTAGTGTTTGGTCCCTGGCTTAAATGTGGCAAACTTTAACTAGGTGTGGTCTTGTCTGCATGTGAAATGAGACATCTCACCAACTTCACCAGAAGTGAGGCCTTGCAGAGCTCTCTGGTCATGAGCTGTAATGTGGGCAGGGGTTTGTGCTGGTCTTCTGGGGGAGGGACACACCACTCTGAGACTGAGGCAAGGTTGACAGAGAAGGAAAGTCCCATCATACAGCAGAAGGCTGTGTCTTGGTGTATGCAAGTTAGCCAATGTCAGCACTTCACTACTTTCAGCAGGTATCTCTGTGCTTATGATGAGGGGTAGGGAAAGAAAATGACACTGCCATCTCCTTTGTTCCCAGAGAGGTGTCTCCATAACACCTTTTCCATGTCAATGGCTCTGGGGAAACATTCTCCTTGTGAATTTCCCTGTGTGCACCAGTCTCTCTCATCCTTCTCTGTGCCCATGGCCCCTCCCCTCTGCAGCATGCATGATCCATTTCTCCCCTTAAACATGTCTCCACACTTCCTACCTCCTTCAATGTGTCCTCTTATTTTACATCAGTTGTAGAGTTTGTTCTGTCACTCTTCAGATCTAGTTTTGTGGTATTTAGGATGATTTATAGTTATCTAGTTGTGTTCATGGTAATAGACAAGCCTAAGGACCTCCTACTCTGCCATCATCTTCCTCACAACTATCAGTTTGTTTGTTTGTTTTCCTGTTCAGAAATACTTTCTTTCAATCATGCAATATATAAAATGCAAATTACCAGCACCGAGCATTATTCATTCCTGTTCATATATTTAGAAATCTTGAAATATGCTTCTGAAACAGTTTGCAACAAACTCATAAACTAAAATCCATTAGACTAATAGCAACAAAATGTCTCATATCATAAGGGAAAGGTCCACATCCTTGGTTAAGCAGGAGACTTGCATAAATACAGTTAAATACAGTTTTGCCTTTGGCAGTTGGTGTGAGTTGAGGCTGCATAGTCCATTACGCCTCCTAATAAACTTGGCTAATTCCTTGAATTCTACTGAAGAATTCATTTTAACTCTAGAAAGTTGAAATTTTCATTGAAAAAGAATTTATTCCTTTTTTTGTTTCTTAATCATGTTTTTTCTTTACTCTTCTTCCTTATTTCCTTCACTTTTTGCTATCTCCTTTCCTCTATCTTTTCCTTATCTTCTTTCTTTCCTTTCTTCTTCCTTCTACTTTTATTTCTGCAGTGAACCAAAAAACACAACTTAATCCTTGTCAGGAAATCTATCTGTCATGTATGAAATAGTAAACTCACAGCACAGGGCTATTAAAATGTGGTTACTGGAAATGGAGTAAGTGTGACAAAACCACAACACTTCTATTTTCGTGAGCCCATAAGAGTAAAGAAACCACAACTGATAGAGCAACTACATCAGGATACAGACATCAATATCCACCTACCATGGTTGAAAAATTAAAGTAAAATTCAGCCTCTGAATTGACTCCATTTCAAAGAAAGATGGGAGAAACTTTATAAAAAATAAGAAACAGCTTGAAAAGTTAAATGATTTCAGATGAAAGGAAGGGTAACATCATTGTAATACTGCTCACTCATGTGAGTCTCTAGGATTCCTAATCATAACTATGCTACAGTCTCCAAAAGACAGCATCAGCAGCAGAAAATACTTTTAAATAGGTCAATATCAATAAAACCTTGATTTTTGTTGCTCCTTTCCATTGCGTTCTTCTGCTTTAATAGCTTTTTTATGCTTTTTTTCAATTTATTTATTTTCAGAAAAACAGTATTCATTATTTTTTTCACCACACCCAGTGCTCCATGCAATCCATGCTCTCTATAGCAACCACCACCTGGTACCACAACCTCCCACACCCCCGCCACTTCAAACCCCTCAGATTGATTTTCAGAGTACAGAGTCTCTCATGATTCACCTCCCCTTCCAATTTACCCCAACTCCCTTCTCCTCTCTAACACCCCTTGTCCTCCATGATATTTGCTATGCTCCACAAATAAGTGAAACCATATGATAATTGACTCTCTCTGCTTGGCCTATTTCACTCAGCGTAATCTCTACAAGTCCCGTCCATGTTGCTACAAAAGTTGGGTATTCATCCTTTCTGATGGAGGCATAATACTCCATAGTGTATATGGACCACATCTTCCTTATCCATTCGTCCATTGAAGGGCATCTTGGTTCTTTCCACAGTTCGGCGACTGTGGCAATTGCTGCTATAAACACTGGAGTACAGATGGCCCTTCTTTTCATGACATCTGTATCTTTGGGGTAACTACCCAGGAGTGCAATGGCAGAGTCATAGGGAAGTTCTATTTTTAATTTCTTGAGGAATCTCCACACTGTTCTCCAAAGAGACTGCACCAACTTGCATTCCCACCAACAGTGAAAGAGGGTTCCCCTTTCTCCACATCCCCTCCAACACATGTTGTTTCCTGTTTTGTTAAATTTGGCCATTCTAACTAGTGTGAGGTGATATCTCAATGTGGTTTTTTTTTAATTTTTTTTCCAATTAATTTATTTTCAGAAAAACACTATTCATTATTTTTTCACCACACCCAGTGCTCCATGCAAGCCATGCCCTCTATAATACCCACCACCTGGTACCCCAACCTCCCACCCCCCTGCCACTTCAAACCCCTCAGACTGTTTTTCAGAGTCCATAGTCTCTCATGGTTCACTTCCCCTTCCAATTTACCCAAATTCCCTACTCCTCTCTAATGCCCCTTGTCCTCCATGCTATTTGTTATGCTCCACAAATAAGTGAAACCATATGATAATTGACTCTTTCTGCTTGACTTATTTCACTCAGCATAATCTCTTCCAGTCCCATCCATGTTGCTACAAAAGTTGGGTATTCATCCTTTCTGATGGAGGCATAATACTCCATAGTGTATATGGACCACATCTTCCTTATCCATTCATCCGTTGAAGGGCATCTTGGTCCTTTCCATAGTTTGGCGACTGTGGCCATTCCTGCTATAAACATTGGGGTACAGATGGCCCTTCTTTTCACAACATCTGTATCTTTGGGGTAAATACCCAGGAGTGCAATTGCAGGGTCGTAGGGAAGCTCTATTTTTAATTTCTTGAGGAATCTCCACACTGTTCTCCAAAGAGGCTACACCAATTTGCATTCCCACCAACAGTGTAAGAGGGTTCCCCTTTCTCCACATCCTCTCCAACACATGTTGTTTCCTGTTTTGTTAATTTTGGCCATTCTAACTGGTGTAAGGTGATATCTCAATGTGGTTTTAATTTGAATCTCCCTGAGGGCTAATGATGATGAGCATTTTTTCATGTGTCTGATAGCCATTTGTATGTCTTGATTGGAGAAGTGTCTGTTCATATCTTCTGCCCATTTTTTGATGTGTTTGTTTCGTGTGGGTTGAGTTTGAGGAGTTCATTATAGATCCTGGATATCAACCTTTTGTCTGTACTGTCATTTGCAAATATCTTCTCCCATTCCGTGGGTTGCCTCTTTGTTTTTTTGACTGTTTCCTTTGCTGTGCAGAAGCTTTTGATTTTGATGAAGTCCCAGAAGTTTATTTTCGCTTTTGTTTCCTTTGCCTTTGGAGACGTATCTTGAAAGAAGTTGCTGTGGCTGATATCAAAGAGATTACTGCCTATGTTCTCCTCTAAGATTCTGATGGATTCCTGTCTCACGTTGAGGTCTTTTATCCATTTTGATTTGGTCTTTGTGTACGGTGTAAGAGAATGGTCGAGATTCATTCTTCTACATATAGCTGTCCAGTTTTCCCAGCACCATTTATTGAAGAGACTGTCTTTTTTCCACTGTATATTTTTTCCTGTTTTGTCAAAGATTAATTGACCATAGAGTTGAGGGTCCATATCAGGGCTCTCTACTCTGTTCCACTGGTCTATCTGTCTGTTTTTATGCCAGTACCATGCTGTCTTGGTGATCACAGCTTTGTAATAAAGCTTGAAATCAGGGAAGGTGATGCCTCCAGCTTTATTTTTGTTTTTCAACATTTCCTTAGCGATTCGGGGTCTCTTCTGATTCCATACAAATTTTAGGATTATTTGCTCCAGCTCTTTGAAGAATGCCGGTGGAATTTTGATCGGAATGGCATTAAAAGTATATATTGCTCTAGGCAGTATAGACAATTTAACAATGTTTATTCTTCCGATTCAAGAGCATGGAATGGTCTTCCATCTATTTGTGTCTTCTTCAATTTCTTTCACGAGTGTTCTATAGTTCCTCAAGAACAGATCCTTTACCTCTTTAGTTAGGTTTATTCCCAGGTATCTTATGGTTCTTGGTGCTATAGTAAATGGAATCAATTCTCTAATTTCCCTTTCTGTATTTTCATTGTTAGTGTATAAGAAAGCCACTGATTTCTGCACATTGACTTTGTATCCTGGCACATTGCCGAATTGCTGTATGAGTTCTAGTAGTTTGGGGGTGGAGTCTTTTGGGTTTTCCATATAAAGAATCATGTCATCTGCGAAGAGAGAGAGTTTGACTTCTTCATTACCAATTTGGATTCCTTTTATTTCTCTCTGTTGTCTGATTGCTGTTGCTAGGACTTCTAATACTATGTTGAACAAGAGTGGTGAAAGTGGGCATTCTTGTCTTGTTCCTGATCTCAATGGGAAGGCTGCAAGCTTTTTCCATTGAGGATGATATTTGCTGTGGGTCTTTCATAGATAGATTTGATAAGTTTCAGGAATGTTCCCTCTATCCCTATACTTTGAAACGTTTTAATCAGGAACGGATGTTGGATTTTGTCAAATGTTTTTTCTGCATCAATTGAGAGGACCATGTGGTCCTTCTCTCTTCTCTGGTTAATTTGTTGTATCACATTGATTGATTTGCGAATGTTGAACCATCCTTGTAGCCCAGGGATGAATCCCACCTGATCATGGTGGATAATTTTTTTAATGTGCTGTTGGATCCTGTTGGCTAGGATCTTGCTGAGAATCTTAGCATCCATATTCATCAGTGATATTGGTCTGAACTTCTCCTTTTTGGTAGGGTCCTTGCCTGGTTTGGGGATCAAGGTAATGCTGGCTTCATAGAAAGAGTCTAGAAGTTTTCCTTCTGCTTCAATTTTTTGAAACAGCTTCAGGAGGATAGGTGTTATTTCTTCTTTGAATGTTTGGTAGAATTCCCCAGGGAATCCGTCAGGTCCTGGGCTCTTGTTTTTTGGGAGGTTTTTGATCACTGATTCAATCTCGTTATTAGATATCGGTCGATTCAGGTTGTCAATTTCTTCCTGGCTCAATTTTGGTAGTTTATATTTTTTCCAGGAATACATCCATTTCATCTAGGTTGCTAAGCTTATTGGCATATAACTGTTCGTAATAACTTCTGATGATTGTTTCTACTTCCTTGTCGTTAGTTGTGATCTTTCCCTTTTCATTCATATTTTTTTGAATTTTGGATTTCTCTCTTTTCTTTCGGATTAGTGTAGCCAGTGGCTTATCGATCTTATTGATTCTTTCAAAAAGACAGCTTCTAGTTTCATTGATACGTTCTACTGTATCTCCGGTCTCTCCCTCATTGATCTCAGCTCTAATCTTGATGATTTCCCTTCTTATGTGTGGAGTTGGTTTGATTTGTTGTTGATCCTCCAGTTCTTTAAGGTGTAGAGACAGCTGGTGTGTTCTGGATTTTTCAATTTTTTTGAGCAAGGCTTGGATGGCTATATATTTTCCCCTTAGGACCGCCTTTGCTGTACCCCATAGGTTTTGGACCGAAGTGTCTTCATTCTCATTGGTTTCCATGAATAGTTTCAGTTCTTCTTTGATCTCCTGGTTGATCCAAGCATTCTTAAGCAAGGTGGTCTTTAGTTTCCAGGTGTTTGCGTTCCTTCGGAACTTTTCTTTGTGATTGAGCTCCAGTTTCAAAGCATTGTGATCTGAGAATATGCAGGGAATCATCTCAGTCTTTTGGTATCGGCTGAGTCCTGATTTGTGACCCAGTATGTGGTCTATTCTGGAGAAGGTTCCGTGTGCACTTGAGAAGAATGAGTATTCTGCTGTTTTAGGGTGGAATGTTCTGTATATATCTATGAGGTCCATCTGGTCCAATGTGTCATTCAATGCTCTTGTTTCTTTATTGATTTTCTGCTTCGATGATCTGTCTATTTCTGAAAGAGGCGTGTTAAGATCTCCACGATTAGTGTATTCATATCAATATGACTCTTTATCTTGATTAACAGTTTTCTTAAGTAATTGGCTGCTCCCATATTGGGAGCATAGATATTTACAATTGTTAGATTATCTTGGTGGATAGTCCCTTTAAGGATTATGTAGTGTCCTTCTGTATCTCTGACTACAGTCTTTAGTTTGAAGTCTAATTTATCTGATATGAGAATCGCTACCCCAGCCTTCTTTTCAGTCCCATTGGCATGAAAGATGCTTCTCCACCCCTTCACTTTCAGTCTGCGTGTATCTTTAGGTTCATAATGGGTCTCTTGTAGACAGCATATGGATGGGTCCTGTCGTTTTATCCAATCTGCAACCCTGTGCCGTTTTATGGGTGCATTTAGGCCTTTCACATTGACAGTGATTATTGATAGATACGTTTTTATTGACATCGTGTTACCTTTGAAGTCTTTCTTTCTGTAGACTGTCTCTATATTTCTGTTCAATGCTATTCGTGGGATTTTTCCTCTTTTATAGAATCCCCCTTAATATTTCCTGTAGTATCGGCTTGGTGGTTGCATAGTCTTTTAAGCCTTGCTGGTCTTGGAAACTCTTTATCTCTCCATCCATTTTGAATGTCAGTCTTGCTGGATAAAGTATTCTTGGCTGCATGTTCTTCTCATTTAGTGCCCTGAATATATCTTTCCAGCCTCTTCTGGCTTGCCAGGTCTCTGTGGACAGGTCTGACGTTATTCTGATGGGCTTCCCTCTGTAAGTAAGGAGCCTCTTTGCTCTGGCGGCTTTCAAGAGATTATACCTACAATTATAATTCCTCAATTTGACTATCAGGTGTCGTGATTTTTTTTTGGAATGTATGATCTTGGGTGGAGACCGTTCAGCCTCTAGTACATGAACGCTGGTTTCATTCGCGAGATTCGGAAAATTTTCATGAAGGACTTGTTCCACGATATCTTCTTGACTTCTTTCTTTCTCCTCCCCTTCAGGAATTCCAATAATTCTGACGTTGGAACGCTTCATGGCATCATTTATTTCCCTGATTCTGCTTTCGTGGGATCTAAGCTGTTTGTTGCAGGCTTCCTCCTGATCCTTTCTCTCTATCTGTTTGTCTTCCAGATCACTAATTCTATCTTCTGTCTCAGTTACCCTAGCTTTGAGAGAATTTAGATTAGACTGGAACTCATTGAGAGCGTTGTGGACCTCCTCCCTGGTAGCTTTAAGCTCCGCCCTAACATTGTGAACATCCTGTCTGGTCGCTTTCAGTTCGGCCCTAATCAATTCTGTTTGGTCATCCATGGCTTTCTCCAACCTAGCTATTGCCTGGATAATTGTTAGCCTGAATTCTCTTTCTGACATATTGTCTATGTTGATAGCCGTTAGCTCTGTTGCAGAAGGTCCATCCTCTGTATTTTTCTTCTGTTGGGCATTCCTCCTCCTAGTCATTTTGGAGGGAGAAGACTGAACAGATGTAGCTGGATGTATCAACTCTGGTGCAGTCAAGGTGCACCCTGGAATACTTCCTGATCTCCGTCTCAGAGAGAAGCCTCAGTCTGGGTGCAGAAGCTGAATAAATTCCCCCTTGGCCGCTGGCAGAGCAGGTTCCAAGTTTCAGACCCTGGGGGCTCAGGATCTTTTGCTCGTCCCCAAAGCCAAGGCACTGGCGGCTGTCTGGGAGCTCCTGACCGCCAGAGAGGTTCCAAGCAGCGATCGCACACTGAGATTTTGCCGCCGGCCGGGGCTGGGAGTGCCGGGCTTGCGCGCACCTCTTTTCAGAGGCGGCTGTGGGTCGGGCGCGTGTCTGGGGCACTAAGAACGGGGCGCTGGTCTGTAAGCCGCAGGCTGGGCTTTTGTGCGTCTCTGTCCGGGGAAGAGTTTCTCGCGCGCGGCTTAGAGTTTGAAACAATGGCGCAGGTCAAGAAGCGCCCCGGGCCTTAGAAACCCAGGAGAGCTGGAGGGACATGCGCGTGCATCTCAAGCTTTGTGGTAGGGCTAGCGCGCGTTCTGCAGACCGGGGCAGCTCCCATCCCCTCACAGGAGCCGGAACCCCCGCGCTCTGAGGCGCGCTGGCGGCTTAGGGACCAGAAGCTGCTTTCTCCGCCACACTCTCTCTGCCTCCGCGCCGTGGAGGCCGTCTGGGACCGGGGACTTAAGCCCCTGTCCCTAGCCGCCCCGATTCCCACAATTTGGCCCCGCGATCCTTTGCTCTTTTGGAGTGCTTTCAACCAGTCTCCAAGTTAATGCTGGTCCCCAGACGCAGGGCACTCTCGCTCGTATTGGGGTATTACTTTCCCACCCGTCGCCTCTGGTGGCTCCCTCCCCCTTTTGTTTATCTTCTGATATCAGTCCGCTGTTCCCATTCTGCTTTACCTGCTCACTGGCGTCTTCTGCCCCTGTAGAGATCCAGACGTGTATAATTCTGATCTCAGGCTGATTTCATGGGTGGTCGGAGTTCTTTGGTAGGTAATCAGCTCACTTTGGGGTACCAGCTGAAAAGACGCCTCTTCCTAGTACCCCGCCATCTTGTCCCCTTCCTTTTTTTTTTTTAATTTTAATTTTTTTCCAATTTATTTATTTTCAGAAAAACAGTATTCATTATTTTTTCACCACACCCAGTGCTCCATGCAAGCCGTGCCCTCTATAATACCCACCACCTGGTACCCCAACCTCCCACCCCCTGCCACTTCAAACCCCTCAGACTGTTTTTTCAGAGTCCATAGTATCTCATGGGAGATTTAAATTAAAACCACATTGGTGGATTTAATTTAAATCTCCCTGAGGGCTAATGATGATGAACATTTTTTTATGTGTCTGATAGCCATTTGTATGTCTTTTTTTTTAAAATTTATTTGACAGACAGTGATCACAAGCAGGCAGAGAGGCAGACAGAGAGAGAGGAAGGGAAGCAGGCTCCCTGCTGAGCAGAGAGCCCGATGTGGGCTCAATCCCAGGACCCTGGGATCATGACCTGAGCCGAAGGCAGAGGCTTAATCCACTGAGCCACCCAGGAGCCCCCATTTGTATATCTTGATTGGAGAAGTGTCTGTTCATATCTTCTGCCCATTTTTTGATATGTTTGCCTATTTCATGTGTGTTGAGTTTAATGAGTTCATTATAGATCCTGGATATCAATCTTTTGTCTGTACTGTCATTTGCAAATATCTTCTCCCATTCCGTGGGTTGCCTCTTTGTTTTTTTGACTGTTTCCTTTGCTGTGCAGAAGCTTTTGATTTTGATGAAGTCCCAAAAGTTTATTTTCACTTTTGTTTCCTTTGCCTTTTGAGACATATCTTGAAAGAAGTTTGTTGTGGCTGATATCGAAGAGATTACTGCCTATGTTCTCCTCTAGGATTCTGATGGATTCCTGTCTCACATTGAGGTCTTTTATCCATTTTGAGTTTATCTTTGTGTACGGTGTAAGAGAATGGTTGAGTTTCATTCTTCTACATATAGCTGCCCAGTTTTCCCAGCACCATTTATTGAAGAGACTGTCTTGTTTCCACTGTATATTTTTTCCTGTTTTGTTGAAGATTCTTTGACCGTAGAGTTGAGGGTCCATAATTGGGCTCTCTACTCTGTTCCACTGGTCTATGTGTCTGTTTTTATGCCAGTACCATGCTGTCTTGGTGATCACAGCTTTGTAATAAAGCTTGAAATCAGGTAACGTGATGCCCCAGCTTTATTTTTGTTTTTCAACATTTCCTTAGCGATTCGGGGTCTCTTCTGATTCCATACAAATTTTAGGATTATTTGCTCCAGCTCTTTGAAGAATACCGGTGGAATTTAATCAGAATGGCATTAAAAGTATATATTGCTCTAGGCAGTATAGACAATTTAACAATGTTTATTCTTCCAATCCAAGAGCATGGAATGGTTTTCCATCTTTTTGTGTCTTCTTCAATTTCTTTCATGAGTGTTCTGTAGTTCCTCGAGTACAATTCCTTTACCTCTTTGGTTAGGTTTATTCCCAGGTATCTTATGGTTCTTGGTGCTATGGTAAATGGAATCAATTCTCTAATTTCCCGTTCTGTATTTTCATTGTTAGTGTATAAGAAAGCCACTGATTTCTGCACATTGACTCTGCTTTTACAGTTTTAAAAAATAGTTATTTGTGTTTCCATTATCTATCCTCTACATAATATATTGAAGAATTTTTTTAAATTATAGCTTCCATGAACATCAATATAATGGATTTATTTCATAAATTTAACTTGTTAATCCTTGTGATGTACTCTTAATCTACAGCTAAATCTTTAAAGATTTATCAGTTTTCTTGAAGCCTCTAAGCCCCAATTCTAATGCCTAAGTGTATTATTAATGCCCAGGGTAGTATTATCAATTTAATTGTTATTCTTGACCTTTATTATTTGGGCTACATTCTTTCTTTTCCTCTAGATAATCAGTGACTACAGCAAATGCTTTCTTTTGAAAAAATGGATAGTTCTTCCATTGAATATGATTACAAGCCTCTATGCATTGTAACTTACTAAGATTTGAATCATTCTACAGTACTGAACACAGAGGATGCAAATTGGAACTGAGACTAGAAACACACTCAGATCAGTTGAAAGAACCTAGTCTCTAATTTCCCAAACAAGAACTGCTGTTGGAAGCTTGGTATGTGAACTACGTGAAGAGATGTCAGACAGTTTCCTTCCTAATCAATCTCCCACAGCTCCCTTTACAATCTCTTCCCCCAACACAACCACTTTTCGTTACTTGTAAATTAAATAACTCTCCAACAGAAGTAGATTCTCTTTCCATTCAGTAATGGATGTTTGAGGAGTTAAGATTGTGGAAAGTAAGAGGATCCTATGCTTGCTTCATCCCCCAAACACAGCTAGATAAATACCAAATCATTCTGAACACCCAGGAAATTGATCTGAGGACTGAAAGAACAAACTACACAACTAAAGGGAGAAAAATGGCCACACAGTGGAAAGTAAGAGATGCAGAGATGAGATTTGGGAGAGAAAAGGTATGCCAGTGTGCAGAGGGGAGGAAGCCCTGATCAGGGAGAGAGGAGAGAAAGAGAGGGAGAAAGAGTGAACAGAACACAGGGCATTACACAAGAAAAATACATCCCCAAAACTACTGATAAGGAAAAACAGAGGCTGATTATTGTAGGTTTTTACAAGCAGTAGAGCTCAAAGCCTAAAGTTTTAGAAGTCCACACTATTACTGGGTGGACCCTGATGGTATAGATTTGCTACTGTGAAGGAGAGAAGAGGCCGATGATCTGGGTCACACTGGCAGAGAAAGTTCCCCTTCATGGAGTGCATTTGGAAGAGGTGGCACTGCTTCTCCAGGGACAAAAAAGCAGGCTGCCACAATTGAACTACTTTGGTCATTAGCATATGAGCAGAGATGCCTGATGAGTAAAGCTAACCTGGACTCCAGCTCTTTATTGTACCTTACCATAAAGTCCAAGTCCATGTGCTTTCATGTGACTCCTTTTCTTAAACAAAACAGCACTAGCCCCAGTGTGGTACGACCCTCTCCCAGAGCATTAGCATGGGTTTGTGTCATACCATGTCCCTAAAACAGGAGTTTTAAAACTCAGACAACACACCTGAGATAATATGCAGGAGTACTGCCTTGCCATGTGGGCAGACACCTTAGACACATACAGGGAGAAGGCAGGAATCTGAGGGATGTCTGGGACAAATGAGGGGAAATTATTCACTCTTCTATGAGAGTTTGCTGAATAGCAATAGGTGCAAACTCTGCTCTCTGGAGATAGCAGAGACACCATTTCTCTCTCACAAATCAGCAGAGGGACTTCAGTGAGCAGCACACCACCTCACAGTGAAAACTTGATCTTCTTTCCACCAGGCCTCACTCCCATGTGTTGTTGCTTCTGAACTACAGCAAGTACTCTTAAGAGTCAAAGCAGCAAGAGGCCCCTCCCCAGAAGACTAGCACAATCTCCCTACACACAACAGATCTGCTGATCATAGAGTGTTGCAAAACCTCACTTCTAGGGGAAATAGGACCTAGCCTCTTGTAATAAGCACACCAAAGCACACCTAGATAACAAAACTTGCTACACACTGGATGAGGTCCAAATACTCTCCACCACAGGCAAGGAGAAACTGTGCAGAAGACTGATCTGAAAGGAAAAGGAAGAAAAACACAATAGAACAGTGCACACAGCATATATTAGAAACACTTCCTGGGTTCCAGGCACTGAATAGTGAAAGACCTATTCTTAATATAGCCGTTACTTTCAGGATCAGAAAATATACAGGCTTTCATTGCAAACAGAAGACACATCCCTAAACAGAATACCAAGATGGGGGTAATTCACTCCAAAATAACAAGTACAGATCATTTCCAGGGGGTTAATCAAACAGATATAAATATTATGACTGAACCAGAAATCGAAACAATCATACGAATATTATCTGGGCTTCAGAAAAGCATAAAAGACTCCAAGGATTCCCTTAGGGAAGAGATAAAAGATCTAAAACCTAGTCAGGCCAGGCAGCTGGGTGGCTCAGGTGGTTAAGCGACTGCCTTTGGCTCAGGTCATGATCCCGGAGTCCTGGGATTGAGTCCCGCATTGGGCTCCCAGCTCCATGGGGAGTCTGCTTGTCCCTCTGACCTTCTCCCCTCTCATGTTATCTCTCTCACACACTCTCTCTCAAATAAATAAATAAAAATCTTTAAAACCTAGTCAGGCTGAAATTTTTAAAAATGCTATTACCAAGATGCAAAACCAACTGGATGGAATGACCACAGGATGGAATGAAGCAGAGAAATGAATAGGTGATATAAGAAACTATGGAAAAGAATGAAGCTTAAAAAAAGAAGGAAAGAAAAATATTAGATCACCAGGGTAGACTCAGGGAATGCAGCTATTCCATAAAGCATAACATTTATATCATAGGAGTCACAGAAGATGAAGAGAGGAAAAAGGGGGAAGAAGGTTTATTTGAACAAAGTTTAGTTGAAAACTACCCTAATGTAGGGAAGGACACAGACAACAAAATGTAGGATATACAGAGAAATCTCATCAAAATAAACAAAATCAGGGCAAAAACAAGATATATCATAGTAAAATTTGCACAACACAGAGATAAGAAAAGAATCCTGAAATCTGAAAAGAAAATACTAACCTAAGGGAAGATAAATGAGATTAGTAGCAGTTCTAGCCATAGAAATTTGGCAGGTCAGAGGACAGTGATATGATATATTCAGGTGTTGAATGGCAAAAATATGCAGCCAGGAATACCTTATCCAGCAAGGCTCTCATTCACAATAGGAGAGATAAAGAGCTTCCAGACAAACAAAATCTAAAGGAGTTAGTGACCACTAAACCAGCTCTGCAAGAAACATTAAAGGGGACTCTTTGCATGGGAAAGGAAGAACAAATTCAACAAAGAGTAGAAAAGAAGAAAGAAAATTTTCAGAAATACTGACTTTATGGGTAATACAATGGCACCAGCTTTGCATCTCTAATCATTCTGAATGTAAATGGACTAAATGTTCCAAAGAAAAGACATAGGGATAAAATCAAAATGGATTAAAAAAAAAAAAACCATCTATATGATGTGTACAGGAGACTCATTTTAGAGCTAAAAACACCACAGATTTAAAGTGAGGGAATGGAGAAACATCAATTATGTAAATAAACATCAACAGAAAGCCAAAGTAGCAATAGTTATATCAGAAAAACTATATTTAAAACAAAAGACTGTAACAAGCAATGAATTAGGGCACTATATCAAAATAAATAGGTCTATCCAATAAAAAGATTTAAAAATTATAAATAGTCATGCACCCAACCTGGGACCACTCAAATATGTAAATTAAATTAATAGCAAACATAAAAAAAAAAACTCATTGATAATAATATAATAATAGTAAGGGACTTTAACACCCCACTTACAGCAATGGAGAGATCACCTAAGCAGAAAATCACTTAACGAAACAATGGCTTTGACTGACACATTGGACCAGATGGACTTAACAGATATATTCAGAACATTCCATCCTAAAACAACAAATTTACAAATTCTTTTTAACAGCACATGAAACATTCTCCCGAATAGATCACATACTGGATCACAAATCAAGCCTCAACAAGTACAAAGACCGAGATCATATTATGCATATTTTGAGACCATAATGCTATGAAACTCAAAGTAATCACAAGGAAAAAATTGTAAAGACCACAAATACATGGAGGTTAAAGAGTATCTAACTAAATAATGAATGGGTCAACCAAAAAACTAAAGAATAAATAAAAGAACACATGGAAGCAAATGAAAATGAAAACATGACAGTCTAAAACCTCTAGGATGCAGCAAAAGCAGTCTTAATGGGGAAGTACACAGCAATGAAGGCATACCTCAAGAAGCAAAAAAAGTTTCAAATGCACAACTTAACCTTACAACTAAAGGAGTTAGAAAAGGAATAACAAATAAAGCTTAAGGACATCAAAAGGAAAATAATAAATATTAGAACAGAAATAAATGATATAGAAACAAAAAATACACAGTAGAACAAATCAATGAAACTAGGAGCTTGCTCTTTGATAGAATTAACAAAATTGATAAACCCCTAGCCAGATTTATCAAAAAGAAAAGAGAAGGATCCAAATAAATAAAATCAAAAAAGAGGAGATATCACAAGTAATACCAAAGACATTCAAACAATTAAAAGGGAATATTATGAAAAATTATATGCCAGCAAACAAGGCAATCTGAAAAAAAATGGATAAATTCCTAGAAACTTATAAACTACCAAAACTGAAATGGGAAGAAATAGAAAATTTGAACTGACACTTAACCAGCAAGGAGTTGAATCAGTAATCAGAAATCTCCTAACAAACAAAAGGATAGTGTCTGATGACTTCCCAGAGGAATTCTAGCAAGCATTTAAAGAAGAGTTAATACTTATATTTCTCAAAATTTCCAAAAAAATAGAAATAAAAGGAAAACTTCCAAACTCATTCTACAAGACTGATATCACCTTGATGCCAAAGCCAAAGACATCAGTAAAAAAGAGAACTGCAGGCCAATATCTCTCATAAACAAGGAAATCAAAAATTCTCAACAAGATGCTAGCAAATAGAACTCATAGAACATTAAAAAAAATTACTCACCATGATCAAGTGGGATTTATTCCTGGGACACAAAGTTAGTTCAGTACTTGTAAATCAATCAGTGTGATACACCACATTAATAAAAGAAAGGATAAAAATGATATGAGTCCCTCAATACATGCAGAAAAAATCATTTGACAAAGTAAAGCACACATTCTTGATAAAAATCCTAAACAAAGTAAGGATAAAGGGAACATACCTCGAGATCATAAAGACCATATAGGAAGCACCCACAGCCAATATCATCCTCAATAGGGAAAAACTGAGAGCTTTTCCTCTAAGGTCAGGAAAAAGAGATGTCAACTCTCACCATTTTTATTTAACATGGTACTGAAAGTCCTAGCCTCAGTAATCAGAAAACAAAAAGAACTAAAATGCATCCAAATCATCAAAGAATAATTCGAACTTTCACTGTTTGCAGACATGATACCTTATGTAGAAAACACAAAGTCTCCACCAAAAAAATCCAAGAACTGATTCACAAATTCATCAAAGTTTCAGGATACAAAATAAATGTGCAGAAATATATTTCATTTC
Source organism: Neogale vison (assembly GCF_020171115.1). Lineage (NCBI taxonomy): Eukaryota > Metazoa > Chordata > Mammalia > Carnivora > Mustelidae > Neogale > Neogale vison. The sequence continues at coordinate 57,092,725 of NC_058105.1, forward strand.
TATACACCAATAACAAAACAGTGGAAAGAGAAATCAAGAAATCAATCCCATTTACAATAGCACCAAAACCCATAAGATACATAGGAGGTGAACCAAAAAGATGAAAGATCTGTACTCTAATAACTATAGAAATAACACTTATAAAAGAAATGGAAAATGACATGGAAATGGAAAGAAATGGAAAAATTGTCCATGCTCATTGATTGGAAGGACAAACATTGTTAAAATGTCTACACTACTCAAAACAATCTATACATTTAATGCAATCCTTATGAAAATAACATAAACATTCTTCAACAGTCCTAGAATAAACAATCCTAAAATTTGTATGGGACCAAAAAAAAAAAAAAAAGAACCCAACTGGCCATAACAATCTTGAAAAAGAAAAAGCAAAGCTGGTGGCATCACAATTCTGAACTTCAAACTATATTACAAAGCTGTAATCATCAAGACACTATGGTACTGCAACAAAAACAGACATATAGTTCAAAGAACTGAAGAGAAAACCAAGAAATGGACTTATAAACATATGGCCAATATCTTCTCCCATTCCGTGGGTTGCCTCTTTGTTTTGTTGTCTGTTTCCTTTGCTGTGCAGAAGCTTTTGATTTTAATGAAGCCCCAAAAGTTTATTTTTGCTTTTGTTTCCTTTGCCTTTGGAGACATACCTTTTTTTTCCAATTTATTTATTTTCAGAAAAACAGTATTCATTATTTTTTCACCACACCCAGTGCTCCATGCTAGTCGTGCCCTCTATAATACCCACCACCTGGAACCCTAACCTCCCACCCCCCCACCACTTCAAACCCCTCAGATTGTTTTTCAGAGTCCATAGTCTCTCATGGTTCACTTCCCCTTCCAATTTACCCCAAAGCACATACCCTCCCCAATGTCCATAACCCTACCCCCCTTCCCCCAACCCCCCTCCCCCCAGCAACCCACAGTTTGTTTCGTGAGATTAAGAGTCACTTATGGTTTGTCTCCCTCCCAATCCCATCTTGTTTCATGGATTCTTCTCCTACCCACTTAAGCCCCCATGTTGAATCACCACTTCCTCATATCAGGGAGATCATATGATAGTTGTCTTTCTCTAAACATGATACGCTCTAGTTCCATGCATGTTGTCGCAAATGGCAAGATTTCATTTCTTTTGATGGCTGCATAGTATTCCATTGTGTATATATACCACATCTTCTTTATCCATTCATCTGTTGATGGGCATCTAGGTTCTTTCCATAGTTTGGCTATTGTGGACATTGCTGCTATAAACATTTGGGTGCACGTGCCCCTTTGGATCACTACGTTTGTATCTTTAGGGTAAATACCCAGTAGTGCAATTGCTGGGTCATAGGGCAGTTCTATTTTCAACATTTTGAGGAACCTTCATGCTGTTTTCCAGAGTGGTTGCACCAGCTTGCATTCCCACCAACAGTGTAGGAGGGTTCCCCTTTGGAGACATATCTTGAAAGAAGTTGCTGATATCGAAGAGATTACTGCCTATGTTCTCCTCTAGGATTCTGATGGATTCCTGTCTCATGTTGAGGTCTTTTATCCATTTTGAGTTTATCTTTGTGTATGGTGTAAGAGAATGGTCCAGTTTCATTCTTCTACATATAGCTGTCCAGTTTTCCCAGCACCATTTATTGAAGAGACTTTTTTCCACTGTATATTTTTTCCTGTTTTGTTGAAGATTCTTTGACCATAGAGTTGAGGGTCCATATCTGGGCTCTATACTCTGTTCCACTCATCTATGTTTCTGTTTTTATGCCAGTACCATGCTGTCTTGGTGATCACAGCTTTGTAGTAAAGCTTGAAATCCAGTAACGTGATGCCCCAAATTTTATTTTTGTTTCTGAACATTTCCTTAGAGATTCGGGGTCTCTTCTGGTTCCATACAAATTTCTGGATTATTTGCTCCAGCTCTTTGAAACATATGACCAAATAAACTTTGATAAATCAGGAAATAATATCCAATGGAAAAAAGTTTCTTCAATTAATGGTGCTAGGGAAAGTGGACAGCAACTTGCAGAAGAATGACACTGGACCAGTTTCTTACACTATACAAAAAACAAAGTCAAAATAGATGAAAGACCTAAATGTGAGACAGGAAAACATCAAAATCCTAGAGGTGAACATGAGTAGCAACCTCTTTGACCTTGGCCCTAGCAACGTCCTACTAGACACATCTCTCAAGGCAAGCGAAACAAAAGCAAAAATGAACTACTGGGAATTCGTCAAGATAAAAAAACTGCACAACAAAGGAAACAATCAACAAAGCTAAAACGCAGCCCATAGAATTGGAGAAGACATCTGCAAGTGACATATCTGATAAATAGTTAGTATCCAAATTCTATAAAGAAATTAATCAAACTCAATACCCACAAAACAAATAATCCGGTTAAGAAATGGGCAGAAGACATGAATAGACATTAGGAATTTTTCCTAAGAAGACATCCAGATGACCAAAAGACACATGAAAAGATGCTCAATATCATTCATCAGCAGGGAAATACAAATCAAAACCACTATAAGATATCCCCTCTTATCTGTCAGGATGGCTAAAATTAACAGCACAGAAAACAACATATGTTGGTGAGGATGTGGAGAAAGGGAGATCTTTCTCACACTTCTGGTGGGAATGCAAGCTGGTATAGCCAATATTGAAAATAGTATGGAGGAATCTCAAAAAGTTAAAAATAAGACTACCCTGTGATCCAGCAACTGCACTACTAAGTATTTACCCAAAGAATACAAAAATAAAGGTTTAAAAGAGCACATGATGTTTATAGCAGCATTATCTTCAATAGCCAAATTTGTAGAAAGATCCCAAAACAAATAATGAACTCTTGCCATTTGCAATGACATTGATGGAGCTTGAGAGTATTTTGTTAAGCAAAATATGTCAGAGAAAGACAAATACCATATGATTTCACTCATATGTGGATTTTAAGAAACAAAATAGATGAACATAGAGTAAGGAGGGAAAAAAACCAGAGCGGGAGGCAAACCATAAGGAGCTTATAACTATAGAGATCAAACTGAGGGTGGCTTGGAAGGGACAGGGCAGGTGAGGGACTAAATGGATAATGGCTATTAGTGAGGGCACGTCTTGTGATGAATACTGCATGTTATATGTAAGTGATAAATCACTACATTCTACTCCTGAAGCCAACATTACACTATATGTTACCTAACTAGAATTTAAATAAAAACTTTAAAAATAATAATGGATACTTGACATTTACCTCCTGGATAAAGAATGATCCAATACTCAAATCCAGCAGTAGTTTAAGGCATCCTAAAAAAATCACTCAAGCCAAAAACATTTGCTGGATAGAAGTTAATGTTTTTACTGAATTTTATTAAGTGTGCAGGTGACAAGGTGATAAAAACATTTCAAAAACTTTTTTAAAGGGATTTATAAGGGTTGGCAATTACGTAATTAGGTAAAGATAATTTACAATGTTTATTAAAACATTTAATCCTGTCAACAAGTTCCTGATATAACATGCATTAAAAAAAAGAAAGAATTTAATGTTGTGATATCAGGGCATTTCATTAACTATGTTCTAGAGTTTCATTTAACCTCATGAAAGAAAGAAAGACAGGTACATATAATGAATCTGTACCATATTGACATTTTTTATAAAAACTTTCAGAGATAATTTTTTAAATTATTGCAGATCTTCAAATTCTTTCCTTCCTTTTTTCTGATTTCCTGTCAGTCCTGCATCAAACTTATGAGGCTGTGTGGTACAGGGATAAAGGGTATGGACTATGAAGCCAGAACTGGAAATCAGGAAATTCCATTACTTATTAATCATGTAACTTTGAGTACACAAATGCACCTTCTTGTGCCTCATATTCCTTATCTATAAAATAGGAATAATAATAATAGCATTTATTTCATAGACCTGTTGCTTACATTCAACAAGCTCAAAATACGCAAAAGCACTCAGGTTAATGCCTGGCAAATAGTAAGGAATGTAAGTGTCTGCTAAAATGATTATTCTTATAACCCGACTATCATTGCAATAACATCAAAAGGAATTTGTTTTCATTTGCTTTTTGGGGATAGAAAATCTTTAAAATCTACTTACAAAATGAAACTTCAAAATTTAGAAGTTTGCACAGGTGAGTTTCCGTGCTCTGATTTCTTTTGAATCAATGTAAAAAGGAATAAGTTCTTGCTCTGTCAGATACTGTAATTGCTCTGAGAAATAGTACCAGATTTAAAGATACTTCTGGTTTCATATTGTGCCAGCTAATGAAATTCATATTAATGCTAATTTCAAATTAATTTTAAAATACTTATCAAAGGGCTGGCATTTGAGCAAGATTAAACTAACAGAATCTTATACCTCATTAATTTCTCCAAAATATGTGTTGTTCTTTGATATGTATTGGTAAAACAGTGGTACATCAAGAAGTGGTCAGGCTTTTAATTTAAGTCATCCTGGGCCCTGTTGCCTATGTTTAAAATTGTCTTCTTTTTTACTAATTCTTATTGTAAGCTTTTAGCCTCTCTTCATAACCCCCTTGCTTCCAATTCAGACTAAATGATCACACTTGCTATTGTTAAGAGTATGAGAAGGTCAGCAAGGTCATTCCTTCCCATAGACGCACTAGAGAATTCATGCAAATATATGAAGTAAAGCCTTTACTGCATTTTCCCTCAATAAAATGCAATCTTTTGATGACACAGCCTTTTGAAATTATCCAGCAAGCTTACCTTCTTTCTTACGTGTGCATAGTTTTTGCAAATGCAATTACTTCACCTTTGAAGGTTTATTTCATTTGAGATTTAAGGAATGAGATTAAATGATTCTTTGCTAAGTATAAATTCAAAAATTGGAGATCAACAGAATGAAAAAAGAGAAAGTGAAAATAGGAGTCTAAACTAGAGATACTAAATCATAGAGTGGTTTATTTCTGGACTTTGAATAGTTTAAATTAAAAAGTACTTTCTGTATTGTGTTTCCTTTTTATTGCATGAGTTACTGTAATATTAATTTATAATTTATTAGTGAGCATAAATTACTAAAAGCATAATTTAATAAGCATAAATTAATAAATTAATAAGTATAAATTACTAAATAAGCAAAAATAGTAAATAAGCTTAAGGATAAATTACTAAAAGTTTGTTTAAAACTGTAGCATTAAGCAAAATATAACCCATGCACAAACACAAACATGCTTTTCTTATCCTCATTTATTTCCTATGATACAATTGTATAAATTTGATGGGATGAAATGAATAGATTATGGTATGTTGTATTGATAGAATTATCAGATAGAAATTACCATTATGCAATTTTAGTCTTCTCTTAACCAAATGCAAAAATACAAAGAAATATTCAGAATTTAAATCTATCTTTTAAAAAAATGTTCAGCTCATCATAATTGCTAAGACCACAGCTAATCCTCTGATGAGAACAGTATAGTAGTTTCCATTTTTATTTATTTATATTTATTTTAGAGATGCCAGTGTTATGTGACTACTGATAACATTTCTTTACAGAACTAAAAATGACTCGATACATTATCTTAAGACACATATCCAAAAATAGTAGCAAACACAGATGCTATAATCATTAATTTGCAGATCAACTAACTCATTCAGAAGTTGTGTTCAGTAGTTAAAGTGGAATTATAATCAAAATTATCTTCATTTTACTCATTAGGTATTAAAGTACTTATTGAAATACACTGCTAAGTATTAAATCTGATCATACACAAATAGAATGAATAGCTGGTAGTGTGAGACCACACCAATAATTGTGATATGTAGATACAATTTAGTATCCTGGAAAAAGTATTTATTGGAAAGTGGTATTTATTAACTGGATACTACTGAACTTGAAGAACCAAAGCATTTTCAAAATAAAATCATATTATTATTATTTTTTAAAATTTATTTTTTATTTATTTTCAGCATAACAGTATTCATTATTTTTCTACCACACCCAGTGCTCCATGCAATCTGTGCCCTCTATAGTACCCACCACCTGGTACCCCGACCTCCCATCCCCCGCCCCTTCAAAACCCTCAGATTGTTTTTCAGAGTCCATAGTCTCTCATGGTTCACCTCCCTTCCAATTTCCCCCAACTCCCTTCTCCTCTCTAACTCCCCATGTCCTCCATGCTATTTGCTATGCTCCACAAATAAGTGAAAACATGATAATTTCTCTCTGCTTGACTTATTTCACTCAGCATAATCTCTTCCAGCCCTGTCCATGTTGCTACAAAAGTTGGGTATTCATCCTTTCTGATGGAGGCATAATACTCCATAGTGTATATGGACCACATCTTCCTTATCCATTCATCCACTGAAAGGCATCTTGGTTCTTTCCACAGTTTGGCGACCATGGCCATTGCTGCTATAAACATTGTGGTACAGATGGCCTTTCTTTTCACATCTGTATCTTTGGGGTAAATACCCAGTAGTGCAATTGCAGGGTCATAGGGAAGCTCTATTTTTAATTTCTTGAGAAATCTCCACACTGTTCTCCAAAGAGGCTGCACAAACCTTCATTCCCACCAACAGTGGAAGAGGGTTCCCTTTTCTCCACATCCTCTCCAACACATGTTGTTTCCTGTCTTGCTAATTTTGGCCATTCTATCTGGTGTAAGGTGATATCTTAATGTGGTTTTAATTTGAATCTCCCTGAGGGCTAGTGATGATGAACATTTTTTCATGTGTCTGATAGCCATTTGTATGTCTTCATTGGAGAAGTGTCTGTTCATATCTTCTGCCCATCTATCAAACCATTCTGAACGCACACACATTCAACTGAGATGTAAGATTTATCTGGATCCCTACAAACAGAAAAACAACTATTTTTTACAAAGTAGGAGATAAAGAACTTTGGATCTTTGGGTGAAATATCTGGTGATAGGATAGATGAAGGGGGGACAGAGCCTCCATAAACTGCCCACTGGAAAGTGATATAGCACTGGAGCCAAAAATCAGGACCCTTGGAAATCTGCTTTAGGAAGAGACACCCCTTTCTGAAAAGGGCACAGGGGATGAATAGGGCAGAAGTCCATGTGGATCATTCTGGTGTCAGGATTCCAGGAAACTCAGAAAGAATGGGGGAGTCTGAACTGATGGAATTGTCCAAAGAGTGGAGCAAGGAGACTGGTTATGGTCAGCAAGCCCAGAAGGGACTCTCAGCTCTGGTTACCATAAATCACAAGTGGATCCAGTAGGGAAGACTGCTGTCTGCCTGACCACGCTGAAAAGGACTAGAAGGTGAGGGTTGTTTAACATCCTATGGGAGATATAAAATGAATTGCAACCATGACAGGCCAACAGCTCTCAGGGTGCTTTGGCCCGTAAAATGGCAATGGGGCATCTCCCACCATGACCTGGGAGCTATGGAAACCTGGGATCTGCAGAAAAGGGTGCACATGAGAGCCAACAGCTTCCAGCAATTTGTAGTCACAAAGTGCAGAGACTCTCAAGGGTCCCCATACCTCCCCCAGGAGAGGGGCAGCAAGTGGGACCCACAGGATTTGGTGGTTTGGGGGCACAAGTAGGCCATGCTTATGATTGTTCAATAGCTCTCAGAGCAGCGTGACCACTGAAGGGACATTGGTACAGCATTCTTTCTGAATACTGTGAACTGTGGAAGAAGGTGCACCTGTGAGCCCAGGGTCACTAGCAATTCCCAAAGTAACAAAGCATAGAGATGCTTGTGGGTCCCAGTAACTCCCCCTGGAGAGGTGCATGGGCACGAATAGTGAGTGTCTGTGGAGTTTTGTACACAAAGAAAAGGAAACAGACCTGGAGGATTTATTGGAGAAAGGGGGCCAAGAACATGTGGCTCAAGACTAGAGATTCTCTCACAGCCATATATTCTCTGACCATCTAAAGAGAAGTGGAAAGCCCCAAGGGAAAGAAAATCCACACAACTGACCAGCTCACATTAAGCCCATGTCCCTGACAAGGCATTAGAAAACTCCACCCAGGAAAAGAGACTGAGAAGCCAGGCAGCAGACCCCTCCCCCCAGAAGACACATTGGAAGAACAGGTGAATGATAAGCTTATTTCCCAAATGCTGCAAAATTCCAGAACAAGGGGAAAATAATGTATGGAGTACCAGGTGTTCCTTCATGACTCATTTATACTTCAGGCTAAAATTTTACATTTCTTTTTTTTATATTTCCTTATTCTTACTTTTTTTCTTCTTTTTCACCCTGTTCCCATTTCAGATAGATTATTTCCCAACTTATACCTTTAAGTCACTTTTAACTTTTTTAATATCTACAGTTTATGTATTTATGACCCATACTGGCCTATTTTCCAATCTATTCAATTTTATTGAAAATATATATACATATGTATGTATATATATATTCTGATTTCTTTGCAATTTGCAGATATATTACCTTTTAACACACTGACGAAAAATCAAGCAGGAATAGGTAGATCACCCTGCTTTGTCCACCCTGAAATATTATAATCTCTCCCTGCCATCACCCTGTATTTTTTGTTTTGTTTTGTTTTAGATCATCTTGCTTTGGTTGTGTACTTGTGGTAGTTTTCGACCACTTTGGATTTTTTCTAGGGTGCATTTTGCTTGGGTAATGGTTGATATTTTGAATTCTGTTCACTCATTGAACTATCCCTTGACAGAATGACTAGGAGGAGGAACTCTCCACAAAGAAGAGAACCAGAGACAATATCCTCTGCCACACAACTAATGGATGTGGATATAAGAAAGATGTCAGAGCTATACTTCAGGGTAGCAATTATGAAATCAATAGCTAGGCTTAAAAAAAAGCATTAGTGATGATATAGAATCTCTAAGGACAGAAATGAGATCTAATCATGCCAAACATAAAAATCCTATGAATGAGATGCAGTCTAAACTGGACACTAACAGACAGGGTAAATGAGGAAGAAGAGTAAATCAGTGATCTAAAAGATAAGCTTATAGAAAGGAAGGAAGTTAAGGAAGCTAGGCATAGGCAGCCAGTAGCCAATGGAAATAGACTTACAGAGATCAAAGACTTACTTTTATGACATCATTCATAAAAGTTCCAATGTCAGAATTATTGGGATCCCTGACAGGATAGAGGGAGAGGACTCGAAGTTATATTTGAGCAAGTCATAGCTGAGAACTTCCTTAGTCTGGGGAAGGAAACAAGCATTCATTTCCTAGAGGTAGAAAGGACTCCTTCCAAAATCAATAAAAATAGATCAACACCCTGACATATAATACTGAAGCTTTCAAATCTTACAGCTAAGGAAGCTATCCTGAGAGCAACAAAGGGGAAGAGATTTCTTATGTATGGAGGGAGGAACATCAGAATAACATCAGACCTGTCCACAGAGACCTGGCAAACAAGAAGGGCTTGACAGGATATATTCAGGGTACTAAATGAGAAGAACATGCAGCCCAGAATACGTAATCCAGGAAGACTGTCATTCAGAATGCATGCAGAGATAAAGAACCTCCAGGACAGTCAGAAATTGAAAGAATGTGTGTCCACCAAGGCAGCCCTGCAAGAAATATTAAGGGGAATTCTATAAACAAAGAAAGACCCCAAGAGTAATATAGACCAGAAATTAACAGACACAATCTATAGAAACAGGGGCTTCGCAGGTGATACAATGACAGTGAATTCATATCTTTCAATATTTACTCTCAATGCAAACAGGCTGAATGCTCCCATGAAAAGACACAGGGTTTCAGATTGGATAAAAAAGCAATACCCATTCATATTCTGCCTACAAGAGACCTATTTTGAACCTAAAGATAACTCCAGATTGAAAGTAAGGGGATGGGGAATCATATAACATGAGAAAAGACCTCAAAAGAATGCCGGGGTAACAATCGTCATATCTGACAAATGAGATTATAAACCAAAGATTGTGGAAAGAGATGTAAAGGGACACTATATCATACTTAAAAGGTCTATTCAACAAGAAAACCTAACAGTTGTAAAGATCTAGGCCCCAAAACGGGAACAGCCAATGACATAAACCAACTAATAAGCAAAACAAAGAAACATATTGATAAGACGCTAATAGTAGAAGACTTCAACACTCCACTCACAGCAACAGACAGATTGTCTAAGAAGAAGCTCAACAGAAGCAACAGTTTTGAAGGACACATTGTACCAGATGGACTTTATAGATATATCCAGAACATTCCATCTTAAAACAACAGAATAATCATTCTCGAGTGCACATGGAACTTTTTCCAGATCACATACTGGGTCACAAATCACTTGGAGGTTAAAGAGCATCTTGTTAAAGAATGAATGAATCAACCAGGAAATTAAATAATAATTAAATAAGAAATTAAACAACTCATGCAAACCAATGAAAACGAAAATACACTGTTCAAAACCTATGGGATATTGCAAAGGCTGTCCTTAGGGGGATGTACATAGCCATCCAAAAAGAAGAAAAATCCCAAAAGCATATGCTAAGCTTACACCTAAGGGACCTGGAGGGAAAAAAAAGCAAATAAAGCCTAAACCAACAAAAAGAAGAGAAATAATAAAGATTAGAGCAGAAATCAATGAAATAAAAACTAGAAGAGTAGAACATATCAACCAAGCTAGACACTTGTTCCTTGAAAGAATTAATAAGATCAATAAACCTCTGGCCAGACTTATCCAAAAGAAGAGATAGCAACAACCAAATTAATAAAATCATAAATTAAAGGGGAGAAATCACAACCAATATCAAGGAAATAGAGACAATAATTTGAACTTATTACCAGCATCCATATGCCAACAAAACAGGCAATTTGGAAGAAATAGGTGCATTCCTGGATACTTATAACTCTAAGACTGAAACAAGAAGTAGACAATCTGAACAGACCATAAGCAGAAAAGAAATTGAAACAGTAATAAAAACCTCCCAAGAAAAAAGAGTCCAGAGCCAGATGTCTTCCAAGGGGAATTCTACCAAACATTAAAAAAAAAGAAATTAAACCTAGTCTACTGAAGGTGCTTCAAAAAAATAGATATAGCTGTCCAGTTTTCCCAGCACCAGCTATATGTGGAAGAATGAAATTTGACCATTCTCTTACACCATACACAAAGATAAACTCAAAATGGATAAAAGACCCCAATGTGAGACAGGAATCCATCAGAATCCTAGAGGAGAACATAGGCAGTAATCGCTTCGATATCAGCCACAGCAACTTCTTTCAAAATATGTCTCCAAAGGCAAAGGAAACAAAAGTGAAAATAAACTTTTGGGACTTCATCAAGACCAAAAGCTTCTGCACAGCAAAGGAAACAGTCAACAAAACAAAGAGGCAACCCACGGAATGGGAGAAGATATTTGCAAATGACAGTACAGACAAAAGGTTGATATCCAGGATCTATAATGAACTCCTCAAACTCAACACATATGAAACAGGCAATCATATAAAAAAATGGGCAGAAGATATTAACAGACACTTCTCCAGTAAAGACATACAAATGGCTATCAGACACATGAAAATATGTTCATCATCACTAGCCCTCACGGAAATTCAAATTAAAACCACATTGAGATATCACCTTACACCAGTTAGAATGGCCAAAATTAACAAGACAGAAAACAACATGTGTTGGAGGGGATGTGGAGAAAGGGGAACCCTCTTCCCACTGTTGGTAGGAATGAAGGTTGGTGCAGCCTCTTTGGAGAACAGTGTGGAGATTCCTCAAGAAATTAAAAATAGAACTTCCCTATGACCCTGCAATTACACTCCTGGGTATTTACCCCAAAGATACAGATGTAGTGAAAAGAAGGGCCATCTGTACTCCAGTGTTTATAGCAGCAATGGCCACGGTCGCCAAACTACGGAAAGAACCAAGATGCCCTTCAACGGACAAATGGATAAGGAAAATGTGGTCCATATACACAATGGAGTATTCTGCCTCCATCAGAAAGGATGGATACCCAACTTTTGTAGCAACATGGATGGGACTGGAAGAGATTATGCTGAGTGAAATAAGTTAAGCAGAGAGAGTCAATTATCATATGGTTTCACTTATTTGTGGAGCATAACAAATAGCATGGAGGACATGGGCAGTTAGAGAGGAGAAGGGAGTTGGGGGAAATTGGAAGGGGAGGTGAATTATGAGAGACTATGGACTCTGAAAAACAATCTGAGGAGTTTGAAGTAGCGGGGGGGTGGGAGGTTGGGGTACCAGGTGGTGGTTATTATAGAGGGCACAGATTGCATGGAGCACTGGGTATGGTGAAAAAATAATGAATACAGTTATGCTGAAAATAAATAAACTAAATTTAAAAAAATAGAAATGGAAGGAAAACTATTGGAGCCAGCATTACCCTGATCCCAAATGCAGACAAAGACCCCATCAAAAAAGGAGAATTACAGAACAATATCCCTGATGAGCATGGATGCCAAAATACTGAACAAGATCTTAGCAAATAGGACCCAACAGTACATTAAAAGTATTATTCACCATGACAAGTGGGATTTATTCCTGGGATGCAAAGGTGGTTCAATATTCACAAATCAATCAGTGTGATACATCACATTAACCAGAGAAGAGACAAGAACCATATAATCCTCTCAATTAATGCAGAAGAAAATGACAAAATACAGCATAATTTTCTGATTAAAATGCTCCATAGTGTAGAGAGCGGAACATACCTCAATATCATAAAAGCCATCTATGAAAAACCCACAATGAATATAATTTTTTAAAAGATTTTATTTATGTATTTGACACAGAGAGAGAGATCACAGGTAGGAAGAGAGGCAGGCAGAGAGAGGAAGGGAAGCCGGCTCCCTGACAAGCAAAGAGCCTGACGTGGGGCTCGATCCCAGAACCCTGGGACCATGACCTGAGCCGAAGGCAGAGGCTTTAACACACTGAGCCACCCAGGAGTCCCTGAATATCATTGTTAATGGGGAAAAATTGAGCAATTTTCCCCTAAGTTAGGAACATGACAGAGATGCCCACTATCACCACTTTGGTTCAAGATCTTCCTAGAAGTCCTAGGCTCAGCAATTAGAAAACAAAAAGAAATAAAAGGCATTTAAATTGTCAAAGAAGAAGTCAAACTCTCTTCACAGATGACATGATATTTTATACAGAAAACCCAAAGATTCCGCCCCCAAATTACTAGAACCCATACACCAATTCAGCAATGTAGCAGGATAAAAATAAGAGCAGAGAAATCAGTTACATATCTATACACTAACAATGTTGCTGAAAGAAGAAAAATTAAGGAATCAATTCCATTTACAATAACACCAAATACCATAAAATACCTAGGAATAAACCTGCAAAGAGATAAATGATCTATACTCTAGACACTACAGAACACTTATGGAAGAAATAGAGAAAGACACAAAGAGATGGAAAAACATTACATGTTCAATGGATTGGAAGAATAAACACTGTAAAGGTATCTATCCTCCTCAGAGCAATCTACACTTTCAGTGCAATACTTATCAAAATACCATCAACATTTTTCACAGAGCTGGAACAAACAATCCTACAATATGTATGGAATGAGAAAAGACCCCAAATCTCCAGGCAATTGTTGAAAAAGAAAACCAAAGATGGGAGCATCTTTATTCCTGACTTCAAGCTATATTACAAAGCTGTGTTCATCAAGACAGCATGAAATTGGCACAAAAAACATATATGTAGATCAATGGAACAGACTGGAGACCCCAGAAATGGACTCTATCATCAAATAATCTTTCACAAAGTAGGAAAAAATATCCAATGGAAAAAAGACAGTCCCTTCAATAAATAGTGCTGGGAAAATTGGATAACCATATGCAGAAAAATGAAACTGGATCATTCTCTTACACCATACACAAGGATAAACTCAAAATGGATGAAAAACCTAAATGTGAGACAGGAATCCATCAAAATCCTAGAGGATAACACACACAGTAACCTCTTCAACACTGGACACAACAATTTCTTTCAGTCTTCAAAGGTAAGGAAAACAAAAGTGTAAATGAACATTTGCCACTTCCTCAAGATAAAAGGCACAGTGAAGGAAACAGTCAACAAAACAAAGATGCAACCCACAGAATGGGAGAAGATATTTGCAAATGACTTTGAGGATTAAGGGTTGGTATCCAAGATCTATAAAGAATTTCTCAAATTCAACACCCATAAAACAAATAATCTAGTCAAGAAATGGGCAAAAGACATGAACATATACTTCTCCAAAGAAGACATATGAATGTCTAATGAACACGTGAAAAAATGGTCAACATCACTAGCCATCAGAGAAATTCAAATCAAAACCACAATGTGACACCACCTTACACCAGTTAGAATGACAAAAATTAACAAGGCAGGAAAAAACAAATATTGGCAAGGATGTGGAGAAAAAGGATCCCTCTTAAACTGTTGGTGGGAATGCAAGTTGGTACAGCCACTCTGGAAAAGGGTATAGAGATCCCTAAGACATTAAAAATAGAACTACCAGTTTGTTGAGGAGAGGGGCAAGATGGCGGAGAAGTAGGAAGTGCTATTTCAACTGGTCCACTAAAGTGAGCTGATTATCTACCAAAGCACCCTGATCACCCATGAAATCAACCTGAGATTAGAATTATACACTTCTGGATCTCTACGGGGGCAGAAGATGGCAGTGGACAGGTAATGCAGAATGGAAACACCAGACTGATTTCAGAAGATAAACAATAGGGAAAAAGAGCCACCAGAAGCGACCCATTGGAAAGTAGTACCCCAGTATGAGAGTGCTCTGTGATTGGGAACCAGCATTAACTTGGAGTCTCGTTAAAAGCACTCAAAAAGAGCATAAGATCTTAAGGGGAAATTGGTGGAATCAGGCAGTTAGGGACATGGATTTAAGCCCATGGGCCCAGGACTGCCACCACTGGCGCTGTGCCAGAGAGAGTACAGTGAAGAAGTAAGCCTTGGTCCCTGAGCTGCTGGCACGTGTGAGAGCATTTGGGTGGCGGCAAGTGTGAAAGAGTCTGGTATGAACGCCAGCAGGCAATCTCTAGAACCACAGCCTTTTGCATTCTGCATGCACACTGCGCAACCAGGGTCTGAATTGTGCTCCAAACCCTACCCTGAGAGAGGTCTGTGCAGGCACTAGCTGATGCTCTCTAGGACCAGCGAGAGTCTGAATACTCCCAGCCCAGGCTAGCATGAAAATCTCAGTGTGCTATCTCTGGTTGGGAACTCTCTGGTGGTCTGGATCTGCACAGACAGCCTCTGGAAGCCAGCTCTTTGGACTAATATTCTCATGGTTTTGGGAGCACCAGGGTACAAGTGGGAACTCCTGCAACCCCTGAGACTGTGGCAGGAGACCCTTCTGCTGATGGCAGAGGGGGATTTTACGTGCTCTGGAGCACCCAGAGGGGAATAGCCTGAGACTTCTCTCTGAGATGGAGGTCTGGGTGCAGTTTGCTTTTCTATAAAAAAAGCAAACTCCAAAGAACTGCCAAAAGCCACCAAGAGGAGGAAAAAGAAAAGAAAGCAAAACAAACAAACAAACAAAAAACCTCCAGAGAACAACAGCCTGAAAAAACGGTTTCCTCAGAGCCCAGCCCCTTGGATGGGGGAGTCGGAAGACTCAACTCTAGCAAGACTGCATGAAAAACCACGTGGCACAACATTCCCCCAGAAAGCCAGCACCCCCCAGCACAAAAAAAAAAAAAAAAAAAAAAAAAAAAAAAAAACCAAGAGGACAACCACCACAGGATCCGTATAAAACTCTAAAACCCCAATATCAGGAAAAAAGAAGATATTAAGCTCCCAGTATTGACCTAAAGCCTATATACTTCATAGATACAACTTTTATTTTTAATTCGTATCCACTATTCCATTTCTTTTTTAATTTATTTATAATTTATTAACCTATTTACCCTCAGAATCAGAGGTTCAGTTCAACAAATTCCATAATAACCTTTGAACTTAAAGTTTTTGGATACATATAGCCATGGTTTGTTTGTTTGCTTGCTTTTCTAGTTTTTTTTTAATATTCATATAGAGATAAGCTTCACCGTAATCCTCTTTGCCCAGTCAAAACCACCCCTATATATAAACCAGCTTTAATCCCCCATTAACTCAGGAAAGTTGAGTCCTTTAACAAAGATCTCGAGATACACCCAGGAAGAATCAAAACAACTTTCCTTGCCCACACTGAGAATTTATAACCACCCTCCAATTCTCTTCTTCTGTCAATGTTTCTGTATATTTGTTTTTGTTCTGGAAGTATGTGAATCTTATACTTGGGGTTCATTTTGCCTGGGTTCATTTTTTTCTTGTCATTTACTTTTGTCGGTCTTTTTGTTGTCTGTTTTGTTTTGATTTTTTTTTTTTTTGTATACTTTATAAACCTTACCGTTGGGGCACATTCAGCTGGGTCTTCTCTTTTCTTTTTTTTTTTTAATTTTTTAAATTTATTTTCAGCATAACTGTATTTATTGTTTTTGTACCACACCCAGTGCTCCATGCAATCCGTGCCCTCTATAATACCCACCACCTGGTACCCTGACCTCCCACCCCCCGCCCCTTCAAAACCCTCAGATTGTTTTTCAGAGTCCATAGTCTCTCATGGTTCACCTCCCCTTCCAATTTCCCTCAACTCTCTTCTCCTCTCCATCTCCCCTTGTCCTCCATGCTATTTTTATGCTCCACAAATAAGTGAAGCCATATGATAATTGACTCTCTCTGCTTGACTTATTTCACTCAGCATAATCTCTTCCAGTCCCATCCATGTTGCTACAAAAGTTGGGTATTCATCTTTTCTTTTTTCTTTTGTAATTTCTTTTTCCTGTCTCTTGCTCTCTCTCTTTTTTGTTTTTTTTTTCCTTTTTCTTCCTTTTTGGTGGGGACTCCTGATTGCTCAAAAGCCTTCCAGGGTGCACCTTGCCTGGACCACAATTGATACATCCAGCTACACATCCCCTCAGCCATCTCTCACCAAAGTGACTAGGAGGAGAAATGCCCAGCAAAGGAAAAGTTCAGAGACTGTGTCCTCTTCATCAGAGCTATTGGATGTGGACATAAACAGTGTGTGAGAAAGGGAATTCAGGCTAACAACTATCCAGGCAATGGCTAGGTTGGAGAAAGCCCTTAATGACAAAATGGAATTGATTAGGGCAGAAGTGAAAGCCACCAGGGAAGATGTTAACGATGCTATGAATGAGTTCCAATCTAATCTAAATTCTCTAAAAGCTAGGGTAACTAAGGCAGAAGATAGAATTAGTGATCTAGAGGACAAACTGATTGAGAAAAAGGATCAGAAGGAGGGCTGGAACAAACAGCTTAGAAGCCATGAAAACAGAATTAGGAAAATATATGATGCCATGAAATGTTTCAATGTCAGAATTATTGGAATCTCTGAGTGGGAGGAGAAAGAAAGAAGACTAGACAATATAGTTGAACAAATTCTCCATGAAAATTTTCCCAATCTGGGAGATGGAACCAGTGTTCATGACCTAGAGGCAGAAAGGTCCAAACCCCCCCCAAGATCAAAGAATCTAGAAAGACCTTCAGACACCTGATTTTGAAAATATGAATTATAATTTTAGACAGGAGCTCTTGAAAGCAGCTAAGGGAAGAGATTCCTTACATACCAAGGAAGGTCCATCAGAATAACATCAGACCTATCCACAGAAACCTGGCAAGCCAGAAAGGGCTGGCAAGATGTATTCAGGGCACTAAATGAAAAGAATATGCAGCCAAGAATACATTATCCAGAAGATTGACATTCAAAATGGATGGAGAGATAAAGAGCTTCCAAGACTGGCAGGATTTAAGAGTATGTGACCAACAAGCCAGCACTACAAGAAATATTAAGGGGGGGTTCTATAAAAGAGGAAAAAACCCAAGAATATAACTGAACAGAAATTTATGGAGATAATCTATAGAAAAAAAGACGTTACAGGTAAAACAATGTCAATAAAAACGTATCTCTCAATAATCAGTCTCAATGTAAATGGCCTAAATACTCCCATAAAATGGCACAGGGTTGCAGATTGGATAAAACGATAGGACCCATCCATATGTTGTCTAGAAGAGACCCATTTTGAAACTAAGGATAGATTCAGACTGAAAGTGAAGGGTTGGAGAAGCATTTCCCAATGGGCCTCAAAAAGAAGGCTGGGGTAGTGATTCTCATATCACATAAATTAGATTTTAAACTAAAGACTGTAGTCAGATATAGAAGGACACTATATCATTCTTAAAGGGTCTATCCACCAATAAGATCTAACACTTGTAAATATTTATACCCCCAATATGGGAGCAGCCAACTACATAAACCAACTGTTAATCAAGATAGAATCATATTGGTACGAATACATTAATATTAGGGGATCTTAACACACGACTCTCAGTATTAGACAGATTATCCAAGCAGAAAATCAATAAAGAAACAAGAGCATTGAATGATACATTGGACCAGATGAACCTCATAGTTATATACAGAACATTCCACCCCAAAACAACAGAATACTCATTCTTCTCAAGCACACATGGAACTTTCTCCAGAATAGACCACACTGGGTCACAAATCAGGACTCAACTGATACCAAAAGACTGAGATCATTCCCTGCATATTTTCAGATCACAATGCTTCGAAACTGGAGCTCAACCACAAGAAGAAGTTTGGAAAGAATCCAAATACCTGGAAGCTAAAGATCACTTTGCTTAAGAATGCTAGGATCAACCAGTAAATCAAAGAATAACTTAAACAATTCATGGAAACCAATGAGAATGAAGACACTTCAGCCCAAAACCTATGGGATACAGCAAAGTTGGTCCTAAGGGGGAAATACATAGCCACCCAAGCCTCACACAAAAAACTGAAAAATCCAGAATATACCAGCTCTCTTTACACCTTAAAGAACTGGGTAATCAAAAACCTCACACACAATAAGGGAAATAATCAAGATTAGAGTAGAGATTAATGAGATAGAAACTAGAGAAACAGTAGAATGCATCAACGAATCTAGAAACTGGTTTTTTTAAAAGAATCAAGAAGATCAATAAACCATTGGTCAAACTAATCCAAAAGAAAAGAGAGAAAACCCAAATTAATAAAATTATGAATGAAAAGGGAGAGTTTCACAACTAACACTAAGGAAATAGAAACAAACATAAGAAATCATTATCAACAGTTATATGCCAACAAGTTAAGCAAACTAGATGAAAAGGATGCATTCCTGGAAAACTATAAACTTCCAAAACTGAATCAGGAAGAAATTGACAACCTGAATAGGTCAATATCTAGCAACAATATTGAAGCAGTGAACAAAAAACCTCCCAAAAAACAAGAGCCCAGGACCTGACAGATCCCCTGGGGAATTCAACCAAACTTTCAAGGAAGAAATACTACCTATTCCCTGAAGCTCTTTCAGAAAATTGAAGCAGAAGGAAAACTTCCAGACTCCTTTTATGAAACCAGCATTACACTGATCCCCAAGCCAGGCAAAGCCCTCATCAAAAAGGAGAATTTCAAAGAAAGCCGAAGTTGGTGGCATCACAATTCCAGACTTCAAGCTCTTTACAAAGCTGTTATCATCAAGACAGTATGGTACTGGCACAAAAACAGACACATAGATCAATGGAACAGAATAGAGAGCCCAGAAATAGACCCTCAACTCTATGGTCAACTATTCTTTGACAAAGCAGGAAAGAATGTCCAATGGAAAAAAGACAGCCTCTTCAACAAATGGTGTTGGGAAAATTGGACAGCCACATGCAGAAAAATGAAATTAAACAGTTTCCATACACCACACATGAAAATAGACTCAAAATGGATGAAGGACCTCAATGTGAGAAAGGAATCCATCAAAATCCTTGAGGAGAACACAGGCAGCAACCTCTTCGACCTCAACTGCAACAACTTCTTCCTATGAACATCGCCAAATGCAAGGGAAGCAAGGGCAAAAATGAACTATTGGGATTTCATCAAGATCAAAAGGTTTTGCACAGCAAAGGAAACATTTAACAAAACCAAAAGACAACTGACAGAATGGGAGAAGATATTTGCAAACGACATATCAGATAAAGGGCTAGTATCCAAAATCTATAAAGAGCTTAGCAAACTCAACACCCAAAGAACAAATAATCCAATCAAGAAATGGGCAGAGAACATGAACAGACATTTCTGCAAAGAAGACATCAAGATGGCCAACAGACACATGAAAAAGAGCTCCACATCTCTCGGCATCAGGGAAATACAAATCAGAAACACAATGAGATACCACCTCACACCAGTCAGAATGGCTAAAATTAACAAGTCAGGAAATGACAGATGCTGGCACTGACAGATTCATATTGTGAAAATATGAATGGATGCAGAGAAAGGGGAACCCTCTTACACTGTTGGTGGGAATGCAAGCTGGTGCAACCACTCTGGAGAACAGCATGGAGGTTCCTCAAAAAGTTGAAAATAGAGCTACCCTGTGACCCAGCAATTGCACTATTGTGTATTTACCCTAAAGATACAAATGTAGTGATCCAAAGGGGCACGTGCACCTGAATGTTGATAGCAGCAATGTCCACAATAGCCAAACTATGGAAGGAACCTAGATGTCCATCAAGAGATAAATGGATAAAGAAGATGTGGTGTATATATATACACAATGGAATCTATGCAGCCATCCAAAGAAATGAACTCTTTCCATTTGTGATGATGTGGGTGGAACTAGAGGTTATTATGCTTAGCGAAATAAGTCAATCAGTGACAGACAATAATCATATTATCTCCCTGATATGAGTAAATTGAGAGGCGACGTGGGTGGTTTGGGGGGTAGGAAAGGAATAAATGAAACAAAATGGAATCTGGATGGAGAGAAACCACAAAAGACTCTTAATCTTACAAAAGAAACTGAGGGTTGTTGGGGGTAGGGAGGTAGGGAGAAGGTTGTGGGGTTATGGACATTGGGGAGGGTATGTGCTATGGTGAGTGCTGTGAAGTGTATAACCTGGAGATTCACAGATTTGTCCCTTTGGGG
Source organism: Neogale vison (assembly GCF_020171115.1). Classification (NCBI taxonomy): domain Eukaryota; kingdom Metazoa; phylum Chordata; class Mammalia; order Carnivora; family Mustelidae; genus Neogale; species Neogale vison. The sequence continues at coordinate 57,113,679 of NC_058105.1, forward strand.
CTGAGAATACATTATATGTTTATTAAGAAATTTAAAAAATTAAGAAAAATAATTTCAGACCAATATCCCTGATGAATATGGATGCCAAGATTCTCAACAAGATCCTAGCTCATAGGATCCAACAGTACATTACAACGATTATCCACCATGTCCCGGTGGGATTTATCCCTGGGTTGTGAGTGTGGTTCAACACTCACAATTCAATCAATGTGATAGAACAAATCAATAAGAGAAGAGAGAAGAACCACATGGTCCTCTCAATTGATGCAGAAAAAGCATTTGACAAAAGCCAGCATCTGTTCCTGTTTAAAACACTTCAACGTATAGGGATAGAGGGAACATCTCTCAACTTCATAAAATCTATCTATGAAAAACCCACATCGAACCCACATCCTTTCCTTAAAGGAAAAAGCTGACAGCCTTCCCTTTGATATCAGGAACACGACAAGGATGCCCACTCTCACGACTCTTGTTCAACATAATATTAGAAGTCTTAGCAACAGCAATCAGACAAAAAAGAGAAATAAAAGGTATTCAAATTGGCAAAGAAGTAGTCAAATTCTCTCTCTTCGCAGATGACAAGATACTTAAATGGAAAACCCAAAAGACTCCACCCTTAAACCACTAGAACACATACAGCAATTCAGTAATGTGGCAGGATACAAAATCAATGTACAGAAATCAGTTGCTTTTTATATACTAACAATGAAAATACAGAAAGGGAAATGAGAGAATAAATTCTATTTACTATAGCATCAAGAATGATGAGACACCTGGGAATAAGCCTAGCTGAAAAGATAAAGTATCTCGAGGAACTACAGAACACTCATGAAAGAAATTGAAGAAGACACAAAAAGATGGAAGACCATTCCATGCTCATGGATTAGAAAAATAAACTTTGTTAAAATGTCTATACTGCCCAGAGCAATCTATACTTTCAATGGCATCCCGATCAAAACGTCACTGGCATTTTTCAAAGAGCTGGGGAAAACAATCATAAAATTTGTATGGAATCAAAAGGGACCCCGAATTGCTAAGAAAATGTTGAAAAAGAAAAACAAAACTGGGGGTATCATGTTGCCTGACTTCAAGCTTTACTACAAAGCTGTGATCACCAAGACAGCATGGTACTGGCATAAAAATAGACACACAGACCAGTGAAACAGAGTATAGAGCCCAGATATGGACCCTCAACTCTGTGGTCAAATAATCTTTGACAAAACAGGAAAAAATATACAGTGGAAAAAAGACAGTCTCTTCAACAAATGGTGCTGGGAGAATTGGACAGCTATGTGTAGAAGAATAAAACTTGACCATTCTCTTACACCATACACAAAGATAAACTTGAAGTGGATAAAATTGAGGCAGGTATCCATCATAATCCTAGAGGAGAACATAGGCAGTAACCTCTTCAAAATCAGCCACAGCAACTTCTTTCAAGATATGTATCCAAAGGCAAACGAAACAAAAGCGGAAATGAACTTTCGGGGACTTCAACAAGATCAAAAGCTTCTGTACAACAAAGGAAACAGTCAACAAAGCAAAGAGGCAACTCACAGAATGGGAAAAGTTATTCGCAAATGACAATACAGACACAGGGCTGATATCCAAGATCTATAAAGAACTCGTCAAACTGAACACAAAACAGATAATAATGTCAAAAAATGGGCAGAAGTCATAAAAAGACACTTGCCAATGAAGACATACAAATGGCTAATAGACCCATGAAAAAATGTTCATCATCAATAGCCATCAGGGAGATTCAAATCAAAACCACATTGAGATACCACCCTTACACCAGTTAGAATGGCCAAAATTAAAAAGGTAGTAAACAACATGTATTGGAGAGGATGTGAAGAAAGGGGAATCCTCTTACGCTGTTGGTGGCAATGCAAGTTAGGGCAGCCACTTTGGAAAACAGTGTGGAGATTCCCTAAGAAATTAAAAATAGAGCTTCCCTATGACCCTGCAATTGCACTACTGGGTATTTACCCCAATGATACAGATGTAGTAAAATGAAGGGCCATCTGTACCCCAATGCTCATAGCAGCAATGGCCAAAGTCACCAAACTCTGAAAAGAACCATGATGCCCTTCAATGGATGAATGGATAAGGAAGATGTGGTCCATATATATTATGGAGTATTATGCCTCCATCAGAAAGGATGAATACCCAACTTTTGTAGCAACATGGACGGGACTGGAAGAGATTCTGGTGAGTGAAATAAGTCAAGCAGAGAAAGTCACTTATCATATGGTTTCACCTATTTGTAGAGCATAAGGAATAACACGGAGGACAAGGGGAACTGGAGAGGAGGAGGTGGGGAAAATTTGAGGGGGAGAAGAACCATGAAAGACTGTGGACACTGAAAAACAATCTTAGGGTTTTGGAGGGGAGGGAGGAAGGAAGGTTGTTGAGCCTGGTGGTCAGTATCATGAAAGACATGTATTTCATGGAGCACTCGGTGTGGTGCCTAAACAATGAATTCTGGAACACTGAAAAGAAATTAATAATATAAAAAATATTTTAAAAAATTAAAATTAGGGGGGGACAAGATGGCGGGGTACTAGGAAGAGGCGTCTTTTCAGCTGGTACCCCAAAGTGAGCTGATTACCTACCAAAGAACTCCGACCACCCATGAAATCAGCCTGAGATCAGAATTATACACGTCTGGATCTCTACAGGGGCAGAAGACGCCAGTGAGCAGGTAAAGCGGAATGGGAACAGCGGACTGATATCAGAAGATAAACAAAAGGGGGAGGGAGCCACCAGAGGCGACCGGTGGGAAAGTAAACCCCAATACGAGCGAGAGTGCCCTGCGTCTGGGGACCAGCATTAACTTGGAGACTGGTTGAAAGCACTCCAAAAGAGCAAAGGATCGCGGGGCCAAATTGTGGGAATCGGGGCGGCTAGGGACAGGGGCTTAATTCCCCGGTCCCAGAGGGCCTCCCTGGCGCTGAGGAAGAGAGAGTGCGGCGGAGAAACCAGCTTCTGGTCCCTAAGCCGCCAGTGGGCCCCAGAGCGCGGGGGTTCCGGCTCCTGTGAGGGGATGGGAGCTGCGCCGGTCTGCAGAAAGTGCACTAGCCCTACCACAAAGCTTGAGATGCGCGCGCACGTCCCTCCAGCTCTCCTGGGTTTCTAAGGCCCGGGGGCGCTTCTTGACCCGCGCCATTGTTTCAAAGTCTAAGCCACGCGTGCGCGAAAATCTTCCCCGGACAGAGGCGCACAAAAGCCCAGCCTGCGGCTTACGGACCAGCGCCCCGTTCTCAGTGCCCCAGACGCGCGCCCGACGCACAGCCACCTCTGAAAAGAGGTGCGCACAAGCCGGGCACTCACAGCCCGGGCCAGCGGCAAAATCTCAGTGTGCGATCGCTGCTTGGAACCTCTCTAGCGGTCGGGAGCTCCCAGACAGCCGCCAGTGCCTTGGCTTTGGGGACGAGCAAAAGATCCTGCGCCCCCAGGGTCTTTAACTTGGAACCTGCACTGCCAGCGTCCAAGGGGGAATTTATTCAGCTTCTGCACCCAGACTGAGGCTTCTCTCTGAGACGGAGATCAGGAAGTGTTCCAGGGTGAACCTTGACTGCACCAGAGAGGATATATCCAGCTACATCTGTTCAGACTTCTCCCACCAAAATGACTAGGAGGAGGAATGCCCAACAGAAGAAAAATACAGAGGATGGACCTTCTGCAACAGAGCTAACGGCTATCAACATAGACAATATGTCGGAAAGAGAATTCAGGCTAACAATTATCCAGGCAATAGCTAGGTTGGAGAAAGCCATGGATGACCAAACAGAATTGATTAGGGCCGAACTGAAAGCGACCAGACAGGATGTTCACAATATTAGGGCGGAGCTTAAAGCTACCAGGGAGGAGGTCCACAATGTTCTCAATGAGTTCCAATCCAATATAAACTCTCTCAAAGCTAGGGTAACTGAGACAGAAGATAGAATTAGTGATCTGGAAGACAAACAGATAGAGAGAAAGGATCAGGAGGAAGCCTGGAACAAACAGCTTAGATCCCACGAAAGCAGAATTAGGGAAATAAATGATGCCATGAAGCGTTCCAACATCAGAATTATTGGAATTCCTGAAGGGGAGGAGAAAGAAAGAAGTCTAGAAGATATCGTGGAACAAGTCCTTCATGAAAATTTTCCGAATCTCGCGAATGAAACCAGCGTTCATGTACTAGAGGCTGAACGGTCTCCACCCAAGATTATACACTCCAAAAAAACATCACGACACCTGATAGTCAAATTGAGAAATTATAATTGTAGGTATAATCTCTTGAAAGCCGCCAGAACAAAGAGGCTCCTTACCTACAGAGGGAAGCCCATCAGAATAACGTCAGACCTGTCCACAGAGACCTGGCAAGCCAGAAGAGGCTGGCAAGATATATTCAGGGCACTAAATGAGAAGAACATGCAGCCAAGAATACTTTATCCAGCAAGACTGACATTCAAAATAGATGGAGAGATAAAGAGTTTCCAAGAGTGGCAAGGCTTACAAGACTATGCAACCACCAAGCTGACACTGCAGGAAATATTAAGGGGGGTTCTATAAAAGAAGAAAAATCCCACGAATAGCATTGAACAGAAATATAGAGACAGTCTACAGAAAGAAAGACTTCAAAGGTAACTCGATGTCAATAAAAACGTATCTATCAATAATCACTCTCAATGTGAATGGCCTAAATGCACCCATAAAACGGCACAGGGTTGCAAATTGGATAAAACGACAGGACCCATCCATATGCTGTCTACAAGAGACCCATTTTGAACCTAAAGATACACACAGACTGAAAGTGAAGGGATGGAGAAGTATCTTTCATGCCAATGGGCCTCAAAAGAAGGCTGGGGTAGCGATTCTCATATCAGATAAATTAGACTTCAAACTAAAGACTGTAGTCAGAGATACAGAAGGACACTACATAATCCTTAAAGGGACTATCCACCAAGATGATCTAACAATTGTAAATATCTATGCTCCCAATATGGGAGCAGCCAAGTACTTAAGAAAACTGTTAATCAAGATAAAGAGTCATATTGATATGAATACACTAATCGTAGGAGATCTTAACACGCCTCTTTCAGAAATAGATCATCGAAGCAGAAAATCAATAAAGAAACAAGAGCATTGAATGACACATTGGACCAGATGGACCTCATAGATATATACAGAACATTCCACCCTAAAACAGCAGAATACTCATTCTTCTCAAGTGCACACGGAACCTTCTCCAGAATAGACCACATACTGGGTCACAAATCAGGACTCAGCCGATACCAAAAGACTGAGATGATTCCCTGCATATTCTCAGATCACAATGCTTTGAAACTGGAGCTCAATCACAAGGAAAAGTTCCGAAGGAACGCAAACACCTGGAAGCTAAAGACCACCTTGCTTAAGAATGCTTGGATCAACCAGGAGATCAAAGAAGAACTGAAACAATTCATGGAAACCAATGAGAATGAAGACACTTCGGTCCAAAACCTATGGGATACAGCAAAGGCGGTCCTAAGGGGAAAATATATAGCCATCCAAGCCTCGCTCAAAAAAATTGAAAAATCCAGAACACACCAGCTGTCTCTACACCTTAAAGAACTGGAGGATCAACAACAAATCAAACCAACTCCACACATAAGAAGGGAAATCATCAAGATTAGAGCTGAGATCAATGAGGTAGAAACCAGAGATACAGTAGAACGTATCAATGAAACTAGAAGCTGGTTTTTTGAAAGAATCAATAAGACCGATAAGCCACTGGCTACACTAATCTTAAAGAAAAGAGAGAAATCCCAAATTCATAAAATTATGAATGAAAAGGGAGAGATCACAACTAACGCCAAGGAAGTAGAAACAATCATCAGAGTTATTACGAACAGTTATATGCCAATAAGCTTAGCAACCTAGATGAAATGGATGCATTCCTGGAAAAATATAAACTACCAAAATTGAACCAGGAAGAAATCGACAACTTGAATAGACCGATATCTAATAACGAGATTGAAGCAGTGATCAAAAATCTCCCAAAAAACAAGAGCCAAGGCCCTGACGGATTCCCTGGGGAATTCTACCAAACCTTCAAAGAAGAAATAACACCTATTCTCCTGAAGCTGGTTCAAAAAATTGAAGCAGAAGGAAAACTTCCAGACTCTTTCTATGAAGCCAGCATTACCCTGATCCCCAAGCCAGGCATGGACCCTACCAAAAAGGAGAATTTCAGACCAATATCACTGATGAATATGGATGCAAAGATTCTCAACAAGATCCTAGCCAACAGGATCCAACAGCACATTAAAAAGATTATCCACCATGATCAGGTGGGATTCATCCCTGGGCTACAAGGATGGTTCAACATTCGTAAATCAATCAATGTGATACAACAAATTAATATGAGAAGAACCACATGGTCCTCGCAATTGATTCAGAAAAAGCATTTGACAAAATCCAACATCCGTTCCTGATTAAAACGCTTCAAAGTATAGGGATAGAGGGAACATTCCTGAACCTCATCAAATCTATCTATGAAAGACCCACAGCAAATATCATCCTCAATGGGAAAAAGCTTGCAGCCTTCCCATTGAGATCAGGAACAAGACAAGAATGCCCACTTTCACCACTCTTGTTCAATATAGTATTAGAAGTCCTAGCAACAGCAATCAGACAACAGAGAGAAATAAAAGGTATCCAAATTGGTAATGAAGAAGTCAAACTCTCTCTCTTCGCAGATGACATGATTCTTTATATGGAAAACCCAAAAGACTCCACCCCCAAAATACTAGAACTCATACAGCAATTCAGCAACGTGGCAGGATACAAAGTCAATGTGCAGAAATCAGTGGCTTTCTTATACACTAACAATGAAAATACAGAAAGGGAAATTAGAGAATCGATTCCATTTACTATAGCACCAAGAACCATAAGATACCTGGGAATAAACCTAACCAAAGAAGTAAAGGATCTATACTTGAGGAACTATAGAACACTCATGAAAGAAATTGAAGAAGACACGAAAAGATGGAAGACCATTCCATGCTCTTGGATCGGAAGAATAAACATTGTTAAAATGTCTATAATGCCTAGAGCAATCTATACTTTTAATGCCATTCCGATCAAAATTCCACCGGCATTCTTCAAAGAGCTGGAGCAAATAATCCTAAAATTTGTATGGTATCAGAAGAGACCCCGAATCGCTAAGGAAATGTTGAAAAACAAAAATAAAGCTGGCGGCATCACCTTACCTGATTTCAAGCTTTATTACAAAGCTGTGATCACCAAGACAGCATGGTACTGGCATAAAAACAGACACATAGACCAGTGGAACAGAGTAGAGAGCCCAGATATGGACCCTCAACTCTATGATCAATTAATCTTCGACAAAACAGGAAAAAATATACAGTGGAAAAAAGACAGTCTCTTCAATAAATGGTGCTGGGAAAACTGGGCAGCTATATGTAGAAGAATGAAACTCGACCATTCTCTTACACCGTACACAAAGATCAACTCAAAATGGATAAAAGACCTCAACGTGAGACAGGAATCTATCAGAATCTTAGAGGAGAACATAGGCAGTAATCTCTTTGATATCAGCCACAGCAACTTCTTTCAAGATAGGTCTCCAAAGGCAAAGGAAACAAAAGCGAAAATAAACTTCTGCGACTTCATCAAAATCAAAAGCTTCTGCACAGCAAAGGAAACAATCAACAAAACAAAGAGGCAACCCACGGAATGGGAGAAGATATTTGCAAATGACAGTACAGACAAAAGGTTGATATCCAGGATCTATAATGAACTGCTCAAACTCAACCCACACGAAACAGACAAACACATCAAAAAATGGGCAGAAGATATGAACAAACACTTCTCCAATCAAGAAATACAAATGGCTATCAGACACATGAAAAAATGCTCATCATCATTAGCCCTCAGGGAGATTCAAATTAAAACCACATTGAGATATCACCTTTCACCAGTTAGAATGGCCAAAATTAATAAAACAGGAAACAATATGTGTTGGAGAGGATGTGGAGAAAGGGGAACCCTCTTCCACTGTTGGTGGGAATGCAAGTTGGTGCAGCCTCTTTGGAGAACAGTGTGGAGATTCCTCAAGAAATTAAAAATAGAGCTTCCCTATGACCCTGCAATTGCACTCCTGGGTATTTACCCCAAAGATACAGATGTCGTGAAAAGAAGGGCCATCTGTACCCCAATGTTTATAGCAGCAATGGCCACAGTCACCAAACTATGGAAAGAAGCAAGATGCCCTTCAATGGATGAATGGATAAGGAAGATGTGGTCCATATACACTATGGAGTATTATGCCTCCATCAGAAAGGACGAATATCCAACTTTTGTAGCAACATGGACGGGACTGGAAGTGATTATGCTGAGTGAAATCAGTCAAGCAGAGAGAGTCAATTATCATATGGTTTCACTCATTTGTGGAGCATAACCAATAGCATGGAGGACAAGGGGCGAAAGAGAGGAGTAGGGAATTTGGGTAAATTGGACGGGGAGGTGAACCATGAGAGACTATGGACTCTGAAAAACAGTCTGAGGGGTTTGAAGTGGCGGGGGGGTGGGAGGTTGGGGTACCAGGTGGTGGGTATTATAGAGGGCACATCTTGCATGGAGCACTTGGTGTGGTGAAAAAATAATGAATACTGCTTTTCTGAAAAAAATAAATTGGAAAAAAAATAAAATTAATTAATTAATTAATTAATTAAAAAAATTTACCCCCCCAATTTTTCAAATAAATAAATAAATATAATAAAAATAGAACTACCTTGGGGGCGCCTGGGTGGCTCAGTGGTTTAAAAATAGAACTACCTCATGACCAGGGAATTTTACTTCTAGGCATTTACCCCAAGCTACAGATGTAGTGAAAAGAAGGAGCACATGCACCCCAATGTTCATAGCAGCAATGTCCACAATAGCCAAACTGTGGAAGAAGCCCAGATGTCCTTCAATCGATGAATTGAATAAGGAAAATGTGGTCCATATATACAATGGAATATTACTCAGCCATCAGAAAGGATGAGTAACCACCTTTAGAATAAACATGGTTGGAAGTAGAGGGGATTATGCTAAGTGAAATAAATCAAGGAGAGAAAGATAATTATCATATGATTTAACTCATATGTGAAACATAAGGAATAGTATGGAGGACTACAGGGAAAGGGAAGGAAAACTGAATAAGAGCAAATTAGAAAGCAAGACAATCCATGAGAGACTCTTAATTCCAGTAAAGAAACTGATGGTTACAGAAGGGAGAGGTTGGGGGGATGGAGTAAGTTCAAGATGGGCACATGGTGGTGGCACATTATAAAGGAGGGCACATGGGGTGTTATATGCAAACAATGAATAACTGGACACTACATCAGAAACTAATGATATACTATATGTTGCTTAAATGAACATAATAATAAAAACATTTTTAATTAAAAAAGTAGAAAACACAAAAACAGTGAAAATAAACACTTGTATAGGAAATGTCAAGAACTCACGAAAGTAGATATAAAATATAATAATATATACAAAAACATGGGCAGGAGAGGAGAAAAGAATGGGTTCAACCTTAAGCAACCATCCACTTAATATAGGCTGCTATATGCAGAGAAGTTTATATACAAACTTAAGTGTAACCATATAGGAAAAAAAACACTAATGAACATTTTAAAAATGAAGAGAAAGAAATCCAAATATAACCGTTAAAACATGAAAAAGAGAAAGGCTAGAAAGAATTACAGAAAACTTTTTTTTAAGATTTTACTTACTTATTTTGGAGGGAGAGAGAGTGAGTGACCATGCAAAGGCAGGGATAGGGAGATCCAGAGAGAGAGGAAGAAGCAGGCACCCCACTGAGCAGGGAGCTTGACATGGGACTTGATCTGGGATCATGACCTAACCTGAAGGCAGACACCTAACTGACTGAGCCACCTGGTCACCCCAGGATCACAGAAAATCATAGAAATAACCACGAGAGACTATGGACTCTGAAAAACAATCTGAGGGGTTTGAAGTGGCGGGGGTGTGGGAGGTTGGGGTACCAGGTGGTGGGTATTATAGAGGGCACGGATTGCATGGAGCACTTTGTGTGGTGAAAAAATAATGAATACTGTTTTTCTAAAAATAAATAAATTGGAAAAAAATAAATAACCACAGAACAAGAAACAAAATGGCAATAAATACATATCTGTCAATAATTTCTTTGAATATAAATGGACTAGTTTCTCCAATCAAAAGACATAGGGTGAAAGAGAATGGTCAAGATTCATTCTTCTACATATAGCTGCCCAGTTTTCCCAGCACCATTTATTGAAGAGACTGTCTTTTATCCACTGGATACTTTTTCCTGTTTTGTCGAAGATTCTTTCACCATAGAGTTGAGGGTCCATATCTGGGCCTCTACTCTGTTCCACTGGTCTATGTGTCTGTTTTTATGCTAGTACCATGCTGTCTTGGTGATCACAGCTTTGTAGTAAAGCTTGAAATCAGGTAACGTGATGCCCCCAGTTTTATTTTTGTTTTTCAACATTTCCTTAGCGATTCGGGATCTCTTCTAATTCCATACAAATTTTAGGATTATTTGCTCCAGCTCTTTGAAGAATACCGGTGGAATTTTTATCGGAATAGCATTAAAAGTATAGATTGCTCTAGGCAGTATAGACATTTTAACAATGTTTATTCTTCCGATCCAAGAGCATGGAATGGTCTTCCAACTTTTTGTGTGTCTTCTTCAATTTCTTTCGTGAGTGTTCTGTAATTCCTTGAGTACAGATCCTTTACACTTTGGTTAGTTTTATTCCCAGGTATCTTATGGTTCTTGGTGCGATAGTAAATCGAATCGATTCTCTAATTTCCCTTTCTGTATTTTCATTGTTAGTGTATAAGAAAGCCACTGGTTTCTGTACATTGACTTTGTATCCTGCCACGTTGCTGAAATGCTATATGAGTTCTAGTATTTTGGGGGTGGAGTCTTAATGGATAAAAGACCTCAATGTGACACAGGTATCACCAGAATCCTAGAGGAGAACATAGGCAGTAATCTCTTTGCTATCAGCCACAGCAACTTCTCTCAAGTTATGTCTCCAAAGGCAAAGGAAACAAAAGCGAAGATGAACTTTTGGGATTTCATTAAAATCAAAAGCTTCTGCACAGCAAAGGAAACAATCAACAAAACAAAGAGGCAACCCACTGAATGGGAGAAGATATTTGCAAATGACAGTACAGACAAAAGGTTGATATCCAGGATCTATAATGAACTCCTCAAACTCAACACACACAAAACAGACAATCAGATCAAAAAATGGGCAGAAGATATGGACAGACACTTCTCCAATCAAGACATACAAATGGCTATCAGACGCATGAAAAAATGTTCATCATCACTAGCCATCAGGGAGATTCAAATTAAAACTACATTGAAAAATGGGCAGAAGATGTGAACAGACACTTCTCCAATCAAGACATACAAATGGCTATCAGACACATGAAAAAATGCTCATCATCATTAGCCCTCAGGGAGATTCAAATTAAAACCACATTGAGATATCACCTTACACCAGTTAGAATGGCCAAAATTAACAAAACAGGAAACAACATGTGTTGGAGAGGATGTGGAGAAAGGGGAACCCTCTTCCACTGTTGGTGGGAATGCAAGTTGGTGCAGCCTCTTTGGAGAACAGTGTGGAGATTCCTCAAGAAATTAAAAATAGAGCTTCCCTATGACCCTACAATTGCACTCCTGGGTATTTACCCCAAAGATACAGATGTCGTGAAAAGAAGGGCCATCTGTACCCCAATGTTTATAGCAGCAATGGCCACAGTCGCCAAACTATGTTAAGAACCAAGATGCCCTTCAACGGATGAATGGATAAGGAAGATGTGGTCCATATACACTATGGAGTATTATGCCTCCATCAGAAAGGATGAATACCCAACTTTTGTAGCAACTTTTGTAGCAACATGGAAGAGATTATGCTGAGTGAAATAAGTCAAGCAGAGAGAGTCAATTATCATATGGTTTCACTTATTTGTGGAGTATAACAAATAGCATGGAGGACAAGGGGCGTTAGAGAGGAGTAGGGAATTTGGGTAAATTGGAAAGGGAGGTGAACCATGAGAGACTATGGACTCTGAAAAACAGTCTGAGGGGTTTGAAGTGGCGGGGGGGTGGGAGGTTGGGGTACCAGGTGGTGGGTATTATAGAGGGCACGGCTTGCATGGAGCACTGGGTGTGGTGAAAAAATAATGAATACTGTTTTTCTGAAAATAAATAAATTGGAAAAAAAACAAGGATCAATAAAAATATGACTGTATGAAAAAAAAAACTACATTGATATATCACCTTACACCAGTTAGAATGGTCAAAATTAGCAAGACAGGAAACAACATGTGTTGGAGGGGATGTGGAGAAAGGGGAACCCTCTTTCACTGTTGGTGGGAATGCAAGTTGGTGCAGCCTCTTTGGAGAACAGTGTGGAGATTCCTCAAGAAATTAAAAATAGAGCTTCCCTATGACCCTGCCGTTGCACTCCTTGGTATTTACCCCAAAGATACAGATGTCATGAAAAGAAGGGCCATCTGTACCCCAATGTTTATAGCAGCAATGGCCACAGTCGCCAAACTGTGGAAAGAACCAAGATGCCCTTCAACGGACAAATAGATAAGGAAGATGTGGTCCATAAACACTATGGAGTATTATGCCTCCATCAGAAAGGATGAATACCCAACTTTTGTAGCAACATGGACGGGACTGGAAGAGATTATGCTGAGTGAAATAAGTCAAGCAGAGAGAGTCAATTATCATATGGTTTCGCTTATTTGTGGAGCATAACAAATATCATCGAGGACAAGGGTTGTTAGAGAGGAGAAGGGAGTTGGGGTAAATTGGAAGGGGAGGTGAATCATGAGGGACTATGGACTCTGAAAAACAATCTGAGGGGTTTGAAGTGGCGGGGAGGTGGGTGGTCGGGGTACCATGTGGTGGGTATTATAGAGGGCACGGATTGCATGGAGCACTGGGTGTGGTGAAAAAATAATGATACTGTTATGCTGAAAATAAATAAAATTTAAAAAGACATAGAGTGAGACAATGGATAACAAAATAAGACCCATTTATATGTTCCCAAGAAGGGATTCATTTTATATATAAATACATCTCCAGATTGAAAAAATACCTGTCATTAAAGTGGATGTCAAATGAAAGCCAGAAGAGCAATATTTGTTTCAGATGAAATAGGTTTTAAAACAAAACCGTAACAGGAGACAAAGAAGACTACTGTGTAATAAAAAAGGAAACAATCCAACAAGAAGACAAAACAATTGTAAATACGCCCCCAACACAGAAGCACCGAAATACATAAAACAATAACAACATAAAGGAACTTATCAACAATAATACAATAATAGTAGGAGACTTGAATACACAACTTATATCAAGACAGAGCATCTTGTGCTCGCTTCGGCAGCACATATACTAAAAAAAAAGACAGAGCATCTGAACAAACAACAAGGAAACAATGGCTTTGAATGACACACTGGACCAGATGGACTTAACAGATACATTCAGAACATTCCATCCTAAAACAGCAGAATACATATTCTTTTCAATTGCACAGAGAACATTCGTGAGAAGAGATCACATATTAGGTTAAGAAAAAAAAAAAAAAAACAGCCTCAACAAATTCAAGAAGACAAAAGGCAGCCATGAACCTTTTCTGACCACAATGCCCTGAAACTAGAAGTCAAACAAAAGAAGAAAAATTTAAGATGTTATTTATTTATTTGAGAGAGTGAGAGATACATAGAGGGAGGGAGAGAGAGAGAGAGAGCATGAGCAGGGGGATAGGTAGAGGGAGAAACAGATTCTGCTGAGTGGGGCGCCTAACTCAGGCCTTGATCCCAGGACCCTGAAATTATGACCTGAGCTGAAGGCAGATACTTAACTGAGCCACCCAGGCACCACAAAAAATTTTTGAAATAACACAAGTACTTGCAGATTGTATAACATGTCACTAAACAACAAATGGCTCAAACAAGAAATCAGAAAACAAATTTTTAAAAAATACATGGAAACAAGTGAAAATAAAAACACAATGGTCCAAAACCTCTGAGATCCAGCAAAAGCTGTTTTAAGAGGGGTGGTTATACCAATACAGGCCTATCTCAAGAACCAAGAAAAATCTTAAATAAGCAACCTAACCCTACACTTAAAGGAGCTAGAAAAAAGAAAAAACCTAAAACCAGAAGGAAGGAAATAATAAAGACTACAGCAGAAATAAATGGTACAGAAACTAAAGAAGCAATAGATCAATGAAACCAGGAGATGGTTCTTTGAAAAAAAATCAATAAAATTGATAAAACTGTAGCCAGAGCTATCAAGAAAAAAGGAGAAAAAACTCAAATAAAAACAATCACAAATGAGACAGGTAAAATAAAAACCAACAATAGAAAAATACAAAAAAGTATTAAAGAGATGAAAAACTAAGGAGAATTTCAGACCAATAAAACTGATGAATATGGATGCAAAGATTCTCAACAAGATCCTAGCCAACAGGATCCAACAGCACATTAAAAAGATTATCCACCATGATCAGGTGGGATTCATCCCTGGGCTACAAGGATGGTTCAACATTCGTAAATCAATCAATGTGATACAACAAATTAATATGAGAAGAGAGAAGAACCACATGGTCCTCGCAATTGATGCAGAAAAAGCATTTGACAAAATCCAACATCCGTTCCTGATTAAAACGCTTCAAAGTATAGGGATAGAGGGAACATTCCTGAACCTCATCAAATCTATCTATGAAAGACCCACAGCAAATATCATCCTCAATGGGAAAAAGCTTGCAGCCTTCCCATTGAGATCAGGAACAAGACAAGGATGCCCACTTTCACCACTCTTGTTCAACATAGTATTAGAAGTCCTAGCAACAGCAATCAGACAACAGAGAGAAATAAAAGGTATCCAAATTGGTAATGAAGAAGTGAAACTCTCTCTCTTCGCAGATGACATGATTCTTTATATGGAAAACCCAAAAGACTCCACCCCCAAACTACTAGAACTCATACAGCAATTCAGCAGCGTGGCAGGATACAAAGTCAATGTGCAGAAATCAGCTTTCTTATACATTAACAATGAAAATACAGAAAGGGAAATTAGAGAATCGATTCCATTTACTATAGCACCAAGAACCATAAGGTACCTGGGAATAAACCTAACCAAAGAGGTAAAGGGTCTGTACGTGAGGAACTACAGAACACTCATGAAAGAAATTGAAGAAGACACAAATAGATGGAAGACCATTCCATGCTCTTGGATCGGAAGAATAAACATTGTTAAAATGTCTATACTGCCTAGAGCAATCTATACTTTTAATGCCATTCCGATCAAAATTCCACCGGCATTCTTCAAAGAGCTGGAGCAAATAATCCTAAAATTTGTATGGAATCAGAAGAGACCCCGAATCGCTAAGGAAATGTTGAAAAACAAAAATAAAGCTGGAGGCATCACATTACCTGATTTCAAGCTTTATTACAAAGCTGTGATCACCAACACAGCATGGTATGCCAACAAATTGGAAACCTAGAATTGGAATAAATGGATCAATTCCTTGAGAACTGAAAGGAACATATAAACTACCAAAATTGAAAAAGGAAGAAATGGAAAATTCAAACAGACTGACCACCAGCAATGAACTTGAATCAATAATTAAAAAATTTCTAAAAGATAAAGTCCAGGACCAGATAGCTTTGCAGCCAAATTCTACCAAACATTTAAAGAAGTGTTATTACTTATTCTTCTCAAAATATTCCAAAAAAATTTTTAAAGGGAAGGAAAACTTGCAAAATCATTTTATGAGGCCAGCAATAACCTGATACTAAAACCAGATTAGGACTACACTACAAAAGAAAACTACAGGATAATATCCCTGATAAACATGGATGCAAAATTTCTCAACAAATTACTAGGAAATGAAATTGAACAAACATTAGAAGAATTATTCACCATGACCCAGTGGGATTTATTCTTGGGTTGGAAAGGTCATTCAATATTCACAAATCATTTCAACACAATACACTAAATCCATAAAAGAAAAGATAAAAACCATATGAACCTCTCAATAGATGCAGAAAAAGCATTTGACAAGGTACAATATTCACTCATGATAAAAGCTCTCAGTATCGTAGGCTTAAAGAAAACATACCTCAACATAATAAAGGCCATATATGAAAAACCCACAACTAACATTATCCTCAATGGGGAAAAACTAGGAGCTTTCTCCATAACGTCTGGAACAAGATAAGGATGTCCAGTCTAACCACTTGAACTCAACATAGTACTAGAAGTTCTAGCCACAGCAGTCAGACAACAAAAATAAAAGGAATCCAACTTGGTAAGGAGGAACTAAAATTTTCACTATTTGCAAATGACATGATACTATATAGAGAAAACTGAAAAGACTACTCCCAGAAGCAGCTAGAACTGATCAGTGAATTCAATAACGTCACAGCATACAAAATCAATGTACAGAAATTTCTGTACACCAACAATGAAGTAGCATAAAAAGAAATTAAGAAAAAAATCCCTTTTGCAATTGCATCAGATGCCATAAGATACATAGGAATAACCAAATCAAAGAGGTGATAAACTTGTACTCAGAAAATGATAAAACACTGACGAAAGACATTGCAAACAACACAAAGTAATGGAAAGAAATTTCATGTTCATGGATTGGAAGAACAAATATTGTTTAAATGTCTATACTACCCAAAGCAATCTACACAGTTAATTCAATCCCTACCATAATGCCAAAAGAAATTTTCACAGAGCTAGAACATTCCTAAAATTTGTATGGGACCATAAAAGGCCCCAAATAACCAAAGCAATCTTGAAGCAAAGCAAAGCTGGATACAATTCCAAACATCAAGTCACAAAACTGTAGTAATCAAAACAGTATGGTACTGGCACAAAAACAGACATATAGGTCAACAGGTCAGAATAGAAAATCTAGACATAAACCCATAAGTATATGGTCCATTAATCTTCAACAAAGCAAGAATATCTGATGGGGAAAAGATAGCCTTTTCAACAAATGGTGTTGGGACACAGGACAACAACATGCAAAAGAATGACACTGTACCACTTGCATATACCACACAGAAAAATAAATTCAAAATATATGAAAGATCTAAATGTGACCTCAAACCATAAAAATCCTGCAAGAGAACATAGGCAGTAACTTCTTTGACAATGGTCATAGGAACTTCTTTCTTTATGTGTCTCCTGAGGCAAGGGAAACAAAAACAAAATAATTGGAAGGGGAGGTGAACCATGAGAGACTATGGACTCTGAAAAACAATCTGAGGGGTTTGAAGTGGCGGGGGGGGGGGTGGGAGGTTGGGGTACCAGGTGGTGGGTATTATAGAGGGCACAGCTTGCATGGAGCACTGGGTGTGGTGAAAAAATAATGAATACTGTTTTTCTGAAAATAAATAAATTTAAAAAAAAACAAAAAACAAAAAAACAAAAAAAATAATAATCTATTGGGACTACTTCAAAGTAAGAAGCTTCCGCACAGTGAAGAAACAATGAATAAAACTAAAAGGTAACCTACAGAATCGGAGAAGATATTTGAAATTGACATATGAGATAAAAGATTAGTATCAAAAATATATAAAGGATGTATGAAATTCAACACCCCCCAAAATAATCCAATTTAAAAATGGACAGAAGACATGAACAGAAATTTCTCTGAAGAAGACATCCAGATGACCAAAAGACACATGAAAAGATAACCATCATCACTTGTCATCAGGGCAATGCAAATCAAAACCACAATGAGATATCCCCTCACACCTGTCACAATGGCTTAAATCAACAACACAAGAAAAAACAAGTGTTGGTGAGGATATGGAGAAAACCCTCTTACACTGTTGATGAGAATGCAAACTAATGCAACCACTCTAGAAAACAATATGGAGTTTCTTCAAAAAGTTAAAAATAGAGGGTATCTGGGTGGCTAAGTTGATTCAGCTCTGGACTCTTGGTTTCAGCTCAGCCAGGCCCTCACAGTTGTGGGCATGAGCCCTGTGTCGGACTCCATACTCTGCATGCAATCTGCTTAAGATTCTCTTTCCCTCTCTCTGCCCCTCCCACTTGTGCTCTCTCTCTTTAAAATAATTAATAAGTCTTTTAAAAAACAAACTTAAAAACAGAACTACTGTATGGTCAAATAATTGCACTGCTGGGTATTTACCCAAAGAATACAAAAATACTAATTCAAAGGAATACATGCACCCCAATGTCTATATCAGCATTATTTACAATAACCAAGATATGGAAGCATCCTATGTGTCCATTTGTTGGTGAATGGATAAAAAAAGATGTGGTATATGTATACTGTGGAATATTATTCAACCATAAAAAATGGAATATTGCCATTTACAACTACATGGATGGATCTGATGAGTATAATGCTAATGGGAATAAGTCAGTGAGAGAGAAATACCATCTGATTTCACTCATATGTGAAATTTAAGGAACAAAACAAATAAGTAAAGTGAAAAAAGAGAGAAATAGGCTCTTAATTGTAGAGAAGAAACTGATGGTTACCAGAGGGGAGGTTGGTGGGGTGTTTGGTTAAATAGGTGATGAGGATTAAGGAATATAGTTGTGATGAGCACAGGGTGATGTATGAAAGTACTGAATTACTTTACTGTACACCTGAAACTAATATAACACTGTAGTTAATTAATTAGAATGAAAATAAATAAAATAAATCAATAATAAATAAATATATACTCTGCTTAATCAATTCCTATAACAGAACTACTTTATTGTCCCAGATTTGTTCTCTTACTTAAAATGGGGGTTAATAACAAGAAGTTTCTCACCTGAACCAACTGATCTGCTTAATATATTGGCAGGTACCTGCTCAGGAATGTTCTGTTTTTCTTGCTCTTACCTGAGTCACCAATGACCACTATTCTAGTTGTTCTCTCACAAAACATAAAATTTTCTCTATTTTCTAAAGAAAATCACTTCCACTCAGGTCTCAAACCCTAGATCAAAGTAAAACCATCTCAAGAATGTTCCTGAACATAGTAATTCCACACCAACTACAATGCTATAAATATCTTCTAAACACTCAGATCAATGTTAACAGTGGTTGCAATAAATGAGTCCTAGTGAATTCTAATGTAGCTCAAAATCCCTCTGGCTGTTGACAGGTTATCATCAAATAAATATCCCTTAACGTAATCCAAAATAATTTTATAATTCTCTATTGTCCTTGAAGACAGCCTCCTCTTCAGTAATTTTTCTGTAAACAGAATTCTCACACAGACTCACAAAGCCCTCTACACCACAATCAAATCAAAAGCTCACTAACCCATGGAATGGGAGAAGATATTTGCAAATAACAGTACAGACAAAAGGTTGATATCCAGGATCTATAATGAACTCCTCAAACTCAACACACACAAAACAGACAATCATATCAAAAAATGGGCAGAAGATATGGACAGACACTTCTCCAATCAAGACATACAAATGGCTATCAGACACATGAAAAAATGCTCATCATCACTAGCACTCAAGGAGATTCAAATTAAAAACACATTGATATATCACCTTACACCAGTTAGAATGGCCAAAATTAGCAAGACAGGAAACGTGTTGGAGGGGATGTGGAGAAAGGGGAACCCTCTTACACTGTTGATGGGAATGCAAGTTGGTGCAGCCTCTTTGGAGAACAGTGTGGAGATTCCTCAAGAAATTAAAAATAGAGCTTCCCTATGACCCTGCAATTGCACTCCTGGGTATTTACCCCAAAGATACAGATGTCATGAAAAGAAGGGCCATCTGTACCCCAATGTTTATAGCAGCAATGGCCATGGTCGCCAAACTGTGGAAAGAACCAAGATGTCCTTCAATGAACGAATGGATAAGGAAGATGTGGTTCATATACACTATGGAGTATTATGTCTCCATCAGAAAAGACAAATACCCAACTTTTGTAGCAACATGGACGGGACTGGAAGAGATTATGCTGAGTGAAATAAGTCAAGCAGAGAGAGTCAATTATCATATGGTTTCACTTATTTGTGGAGTATAACAAATAGCATGGAGGACATGGGGAGTTAGAGAGGAGAAGGGAGTTGAGGGAAATTGGAAGGGGAGGTGAACCATGAGAGACTATGGATTCTGAAAAACAATTTGAGGGGTTTGAATTGGCGGGTGGGTGGGGGGTTGGGGTACCAGGTGGTGGGTATTATAGAGGGCATGGATTGTATGGAGCACTGGGTGTGGTGAAAAAATAATGAATACTGTTATGCCGAAAATAAATAAAAAATAAATTAAAAAAATAAATAAATACAGATATGCAACATTAAAAATAACAATAATAAAATAAAATAAAATAGCCTAGCTGAGGAAAAAAAAAAAGCTCACTAATACTCAAAAAAAGCAAGGTCAGAATTTTTTTAAGAAAAAATTCCCTGATTAATGCTGAGAGCTACACTACGTTTAGACAGGGTCATGTCCCCAGGCATCCATTTAATCAAATTTCTCTGCTGTCTGTCCCAGTGGAGCCATCACAACAAGAAACTCTCTCAATGAAAAAAGGTGGGGGTAAGGGGGAATAACCATACTTCACATCTCACATTGTTTACACAATGTTAAGTAATTATTTCACTCATCCACCATTACTGGCCATGGACAGACAAGTTACCTCCTTGGAGATTCTGAAAAGTCTATTCAGCTATATATAGCCCATTTTGGTTTTTTTCCTTTTGAAGTGAAGCTAACTGCTTAATTTAGAGACTTATTCGTGAATACTAAAGTATTCTAAAGTATACTTTGTCTGTGCTAAGGATTTCACTAATTATATTTATCATATAGATATACTCAGTTTCTCATTATGAATGTCACTGTTTCTCAAGTATTCTAGAGCAATACTGTATAATTTCTCCAACCTCATCAAACCATTTTAATACTTAAAGATGAATAACCTTACCCATCCATACCTACATAATAAACCTATTTTCCCAAAGAATTGTGTCTGTGTTTGAGTGGCCAAATTATTATTTTCCAGGAGTTTTTGATAACACTCTGATCTTTAATGCAGCTCTTCTCCATGGCAAAGAGCAGGAATGTGGCAGGCAGATAATAAAGAATTACAGTCTGCTTTTATTTAATAGCTCTATCAGTCAGAGTAGTAGAGATGGATAAAATAATAAACTAATCACCCAGTCCTTCCTAATTGCTGCCCTAAAAATCAAGAAGAGAAATAAAGGCTAGAAAAAAAATTACATCTAATTTCAGTTCAAAAATTGAAAGCAAATGATTTGAAATTTAAGTATGAGCAGAATCCTCTAAAATCCAAATGGAAACAGACTACAAAACATGCTGTTTAATGACTGAAAAGAAATCTGAGAAATGTTTTCCCATAATTTTGGAGAAGTAAACATATTCATACCACTTTATTCATGTTTGGAGGTAAAGAGAAAAAAGTTCAAAGAATTTTTCTCATTAAAAGCAAAGCTACAAAGGAATTTGATAAACTTCCTAGAATTTTTGTTTGAAAACTCAATTTTAAGTGAGTACATTTCTCCTTATTTTATCTACAAATTTCACTTGGTTAATGGTCATCTACGAAAATAAAATGCAAGTGAATGTTTCTCCCAATGAGATGCTCAAAATATCACATTAGATAATTATAATCTCTCAAGTAAAATACATCCTTCTCTTCTAAGAAACTTAAAACACAGGGTAAAACTGAACCAGAATATCTATATTTCCACTCTGGTACAACTTCCATTACCAAAATGGAAAGAGTGCCCAACTTTATTCATAGAGGCAGATTAAAACTACAAGGTTAATGTAGCTGGGTGTGAATGCAATATTTTTGTGTTTTTGCATGCGGCTACAGTAAATATTTCCAATGAGGAAGGAAAAAATAAAGAAGAAACCCAGCTAAAGTCGTGAAGGAGGAAGAAAAAAAACCCAAGGATTTAAATATGGGGAAAGGCAGGGAATTTTAAGGAAAACTGAAAAAAATAAAAATGTAGGAAGGAAAACAAAAAATACTGAAATATTTATTTAATGTGATTTTGAAAAGAATTATTTGTTCCAGTTACCCTTACAGTGATGAAGATAAATGAAATAATAAAGGAAAACTGAGAATAACCTTGATACACCAGAAGGAATACTGGGATGAATCTCAAAAACTAGGTTCCAATGGCTGTTGCCAAATAGCTGAGCTATCAAAGGCAAGTCATTTCACTTTTCTAGATTTTGTTTCCTCGTCTACAAAATGAAAGGTTGAACTAAATGATCTCTGAAGTCCCTTCTGTCCCTTAAACAGTAAAAATTCTGAGATACCTGAAACTACTGAAAAGCTTTAATGTTTTCATTACTGACTTTTCCCTATCTTTTTTCTTACACTCATGATAACTTCATTCTGTAATAGGAGCAGAGGAAAAATAATCCATTCTTAACAACTTCACTATTTGATATTGTCACTTAGTAAAGAACATCGATTAATCAAGAATTATTAATCAGTGGGAAATTAACAGGAGTCTCAATCTAATATTTCTTTTTCTCTCAAAGTGTAGGATGAAATAATAGCTTGAGAATAATATATGTGTCATGAAGGAAAGAAAAGCCAGTGATGGGGAAATCACAAAAATATGAAAGTGACTAGAAAGAGGGTATTTATATTTTACATTTCCTTTCCTTTCAAGTTTCACCATCCATTTTTTTAATTGCCAAATATTTCATAGTTTCAACTGGAGGAATATTGGGCAGATGTCTAGAGCAAAGGGTCAGTACAAAGAATACCAAGTCCCTTATCTAGTTTGTATCTAATAGTAGAGAGTCCTTATTTTAAAAAGGCAATTGTGTTATTTTATCCCTCAGGGTGTTTACTTATTCAAGTTGCAATACATATTTCATTTTCATCCACTTACACAAATTTGATTAGCTATGGTGGTGTCTGGCACACAGCCCTCTCTTGAAAAATATCTGTTAAATGAATGAATGGATGAATGGACCAGTTGATGGATATATGGATGGATTGATCATGATTTCCTTCATTTGGCTCCTTGATTACTCACAAAGGATATTGGAATTTTTCTGAACACACCCAACCTGAAATTTATTACTTCATTATCCAGAAGAAAGGTCCCTTAGGGAATAATTTTTTTTTAATTTAAACAAGGGCCAAAGATTGTACAGCTTGACACTTCCTGTCATTCACATTGCATTTTGTGTAAATAATGATCATAAAGTATTTCGAGGAAGTAGCATGAAAATATGGGGAAGTTAAATTCCTCAGAAGTAGTCATTCACATACTTACATTCAGTAGATATTTTACATACATTATTTTTTAAGGATTTATTTATTTGACATACAGAGATCACAAGTAGGCAGAGAGGCAGGCAGAGAGAGAGAGGGAAGCAGGCTCCCTGCTGAGCAGAGAGCCTGATGCAGGGCTTGATCCCAGGACCCTGGGATCATGACCTGAGCCAAAGGCAGAGGCTTTAATCCACTGAGCGACCCTGGTGTGCCTTACATGCATTATTTAATGAAGTTCTCCAACTCTAAGGATTAGATCCACATCTATCTACTACAAAGCTTCCATTTTTCTACTGTACTATAAAAGTCTGGGGGGAAAAACCCTGCTCACCTTGTTTTAATTAAAGAATTTAATTGAAGAATTAAAGAATAACAAAACATTCTCTTATTTTAAACCTGAGATTTCCCTGAGCAGTTCAAATAAATTACACTTCTTCTAAAGTTGGAAATGCCTTGTGAAAGATTTTACTTCTCATGCCCAGTTGCAAATGACAAAATACTGAAAAGTAGTAATTGGCCTTAATAAAATGGCACCAACTTGATTATATAACATCCTTACTATACCAAATGGTTATAAGGAAAGTTGTTTTTTTTTTAAGATTTTATCTATTTATTTGACACAGAGAGAGAGATCACAAGTAAGCAGGGAGAGAGGCAAAGAGAGGAAGGGAAGCAGGCTCCCTGCCTAGCAGAGAGCCCGATGCGGGGCTCGATCCCAGGACCCTGGGATCATGACCTGAGCCGAAGGCAGAGGCTTTAACCCACCGAGCCACCCAGGTGCCCCGGTTATAAGGAAAGTTTAATGAAAATAATAAAAATCAACATTTATGAAAAGATGGTTTCATTAAAAATACATTCAAATTTATTATTCATTTGACTAAAACATAATTCAGTCTTCAATAAAAACTAAGCCTCCAATATTATATCACAATTCAGTAAAAGCATTTCCAAGGACAATCAGATAATACATTATAGGTACACTCTTGAGTCATTAAGTGGTATTGAAAGAATCTAGGTATTACATCTCCCTCTCTCCCTCTCTCTCTCTTTCTCTCTTACTCTCACTGCTGCTCTTTCTTCATTTCACTCATTTTATTGAGATTTTGGTGGCAGCAATAGAATACAGAATTGAACATGAGGTCTCTGGCCAATGCCTAGAGTGCAGATAGCTAGTGTATATTGACATGAAAACCATATTCTTCAGATACCAGAAATTCTCACAGCAATACTGACATTATATGAGCTTTAAATATACCATCAATCTTCTATCATATTTTTTAAGTCAACGTTGAATCATTTTAGGTAGACAGATTCTCCTTTGCTGTTCTGCCCCCTTTTCAGTGCTGTATATTCAATAAACTTCTCTATTTTGTTCTTCCTTGGGTGAATTCTTTCACTGCCCCTGTACTTCTTTCCACCCAATTGATTGTCCCCATATTCTGTGCCCTATATGGGACCCTCTTGGCTCAGGACTCTCCCCGGATTCTCCACGTATTTCTTGGGAATTTCCCTCAGTAGACTGACTCTAGTATTCCTTGTGGAACTGATAATGTCCACTGAGGTCATCCCTTGGTGAGAATCCAAAGCCCCAGGGGAAGTCTGCCAAAAGGGTGAGGGATTTCCACTCTTGCCCTTCAGAGGGATCCTTTTTTCCCTCTCCTTTCTCTTTTCAGCTTTTCAGTCTATCCCTAGTACACTTCAGACAACAGAAGATGTCTGGCCAGGGTGGATCCCTGGTGTGGTATGAAAGCAAACAATTTGGACTGCCTGTGCTAGTGAGGGTGAAGAACCCCTTTCTTCTCCTCTCTCACTCTGTCTCTTCTGAGGTCTTCATTTGCAATGTGCTTCTTTTGGAAAGCAGTCCCTTTGCGTATTCCCAGAATCTAGCTGCCATCTTGATATATAGGCAAAACCTGTTCTTGCGGTCTGAGTGTTAACTCATCCTCCTCCTTTTTTTTGACCCAGCTTGGCCAACCACTGTCCAACTTTCCTTATTGCAGGGGATGTCCCAGAATGGCTTGTTTTTGTATTTGCCACAACCCTCTCCTTGGTGGGATGCCTCAATACAGTCAGTTGCCCTGAATTAAGTCCTGCCTTTCCATCTCAGTGGGATACCCTGATTGAAATTGTGACCACGAATCAGACCTCCATTCCTTTTGGTGGGACGCCCCTTTGGGAATTGGCAGCTGGTCTTTCCCACCATGGGACAAATCCCTTCTATTACTTTGGACTCACCCTTGGGCTATATTCTTAAGAAATAGAACTAATTTTACCCCCCTCCAAGGCCTGAGGAAACACATGTCTTATTTTTAGGCAAAGTTTCTTGACCTCAGTAAAAACTCCAAGATCATGGCCCCTCCAAGGAACCCCCTTTTTTTATAGTACTATTTTCCAGCTTGATCTTTTTCACTGGAACTAATCCAAATGGTCAGAAGTCCCATATGTGCAAGACTCCATGGCATTGTTCCAAAAGTCCTAACCTCCAAAAAACCGTATAATGTGTCTTGCTTGGTTCCATGGCCCATCTGACCCTATGAATAGCTATAGAACCTGAAACTTGGAAGTTTTGCTAAGTTAAATGAAAAATTGGGTCCAATTCATCGGATATCTAAGTCTATTCCAAATAATATAAAATACTAAAGCACTGATTAATAAAGAGAAAGTTTATCTGCTTTTGACTACTTATTGCAGAGAAATTAAAGATAAATGGGTCTGTTGAAAAACATGCTTTCTGTCTTATTAAAAAATTGTACTATAAAAATGCATGTTCCGGGGAGGAGTCAAGATGACGGAGAAGTAGCAGGCTGAGACTACTTCAGGTAGCAGGAGATCAGCTAGGTAGCTTATCTAAACATTGCAAACACCTACAAATCCAACAGAAGATTGAAGAGAAGAAGAACAGTAATTCTAGAAACAGAAAATCAACCACTTTCTGAAATGTAGGACTGGTGAAGAAGTGAATCCAAAGTGACAGGAAGATAGACCGCAGGCGGCGGAGCAATGGAGCACTAAATCAGGACTTTTAAAAGTCTGTTCCGCTGAGGGACATCGCTCCAGAGGCTAAACCGGGGTGAAGACCACGCGGGGTCTTCATGGCCCCATGTCCCGCAGGGTCACAGAAGGATCAGGGGTGTCTGAGTGTCGCAGAACTGCAGGTATCAGAATGGGGAAGCCAACTACAGAGACAGAGCCGAGGAGTGAGCTCTCAACTCAGGGTTACCTTGAACTAGTTGCAGACTCGGTAAGCTTGGAGGGCAGCCAGTGGCCAGGGAGACAGGAGTTATTGGGCACTATTCTCTGACGGCACACTGAGGAGTGGGGCCCCAAGCTCTTGGCTTCTCTGGGCCACAGACTGGGAGGCTGCCATTTTCATTCCAATCTTCCCAAACTCTACA
The DNA here is from genome assembly GCF_020171115.1 of Neogale vison. Classification (NCBI taxonomy): domain Eukaryota; kingdom Metazoa; phylum Chordata; class Mammalia; order Carnivora; family Mustelidae; genus Neogale; species Neogale vison. The sequence goes on from NC_058105.1 coordinate 57,140,446, forward strand.
AAAAGGACTCAGGGAACAAAAGCTCCAAAAGCAAACCTGAGCAAAATTACTCAGCCCGGCCCCTGGTAAGGGTGGTGCAATTCCACCTAGGGCAAAGACACTTGAGAATCACTACAACAGTCCCCTCCCTCAGAAGATAAACAAGAAATCCAGCTAGGACCAAGTTCACCTACCTAGGAGTGCAGGTTCAATACCAAGGAGAGCAGCAGAATTGCAGAGGAGGAGAAAGCAAAGCACTGAACTCATGGCATTCTCCCCATGATTCTTTAGTCTTGCAGTTAATTTATTTTTTTCTTTTTCAATTTTTTTTCTTCTTCTGCTGGATTTTTCAACTTTTACGCTTTTCATTTTTAACGTTTTTTTAACTAGTTTATCTAATATATATATATTTTTATATTGTTTCTTTATTTGTTTTCTTTTTTTAATTGTTTCTTTTTTTTCTGAATCTCTTTTTATCCCTTCTCCCCACCACGATTTGGGGTCTCTTCTGATTTGGTTAAAGCGTATTTTCTTGGGGTCTTTGCCACCCTTTTAGTATTTTTTTAAACATTTTATTTATTTATTTGACAGAGAGAGATCACAAGTAGGCAGAGAGGCAGGCAGAGAGAGAAGAGGAAGCAGACTCCCTACAGAGCAGAGAGCCCAATGTGGGACTCGATCACAGGACCCTGGGATCATGACCTGAGCTGAAGACAGAGGCTTTAAACCACTGAGCCACTCAGGTGCACAGCCCTTTTAGTATTTTACTTTCACATTCATATACTCTTATCTGGACAAAATGACAGGGCGGAAAAATTAACCACAAAAAAAAAAAAAAAGAACAAGAGGCAGAACCGAAGGGTAGGGACCTAATCAATATAGACATTGGTAATATGTCAGATCTAGAGTTAAGAATGACAATTCTCAAGGTTCTAGCAGGGCTCAAAAAAGTCAAGGAAGATATTAGAGAAAACTTCTGGGGAGATATAAAAGCCCTTTCTGGAGAAATAAAAGAACTAAAATCTAACCAAGTTCAAATAAAAAAAGCTATTAATGAGGTGCAATAAAAAATGGAGGCTCTCGGGGCACCTGGGTGTCTGAGTGAGTTAAAGACTCTGCCTTTGGCTCAGGTCATAATCCCAGGGTCCTGGGATCGAGCCCCGCATCGGGCTCTCTGATCAGTGGGAAGCCTGCAGCCTCCTCTCTCTCTCTCTGCCTGCCTCTCTGTCTACTTGTGATCTCTGTCAGATAAATAAATAAAATATTCTTTTTAAAAAATGGAGGCTATCACTGCTAGGATAAATGAGGCAGAAGAAAGATTTAGCAATATAGAAGACCAACTGACAGAGAATAAAGAAGCTGAGCAAAAGAGGGACAAACAACTACTGGACCACGAGGGGAGAATTCGAGAGATAAGTGACACCATAAGATGAAACAACATTAGAATAATTGGGATTCCAGAAGAAGAAGAAAGAGAGAGGGGAGCAGAAGCTATATTGGAGAGAATTATTGGAGAGAATTTCCCTAAGATGGCAAAGGGAACAAGCATCAAAATCCAGGAGGTGAAGAGAGCCCCCGCAAAATCAACAAGAATAGGTCCACACCCTGTCACCTAAGAGTAAAATTTACAAGTCTTAGTGACAAAGAGAAAATCTTGAAAGCAGCCCAGGAAAAGAAGTCTGTAACATACAATGGTAAAAATATTAGATTGGCAACAGACTTATCCACAGAGACCTGGCAGGCCAGAAAAAAACTGGCATGATATATTCAGAGCACAAAACGAGAAAAACATGCAGCCAAAAATACTATATCCAGCTAGGCTATCATTGAAAATAGAAGAAGAGATTAAAAGCGTCCAGGACAAACAAAAACTGAAAGAATTTGCAAACACCAAACCAGCTCTACAGGAAATATTGAAAGGGGTCCCCTAAGCAAAGAGAGAGCCTAAAAGTAGTAGATCAGAAAGGACCAGAGACAATATACAGTAACAGTAACCTTACAGGCAATACAATGGCACTAAATTCATATCTCTCAATAGTTACCCTGAATGTTAATGGGCTAACTGCCCCAATCAAAAGACACAGGGTATCAGAATGGATAAAAAAACAAAACCCATCTATATGTTGCCTACAAGAAACTCATTTCAGACCCGAAGACACCTCCAGATTTAAAGTGAGGGGGTGGAAAACAATGTACCATGCTAATGAACATCAGAAGAAAGCAGGAGTGGCAATCCTTAGATCAGATCAATTATATGTTAAGCCAAAAACTATAATAAGAGATGAAGAAGGACACTACATCATACTCAAAGGATCTGTCCAACAAGAAGATCTAACAATTTTAAATATCTATGCCCCAAACGTGGGAGCAGCCAACTATATAAACCAATTAATAACAAAATCAAAGAAAACATCAACAATAATATAATAATAGTAGGGGACTTTAACACTCCCCTCACTGAAATGGACAGATCATCTAAGCAAAAGATCAACAAGGAAATAAAGGCCTTAAATGACACACTGGACCAGATGGACACCACAGATATATTCAGAACATTCCATCCAAAAGCAACAGAATACACATTCTTCTCTAGTGCACATGGAACATTCTCCAGAATAGATCACACCCTGGGTCCTAAATCAGGACTCAACCGGTATCAAAAGATTGGGATCATTCCCTGAATATTTTCAGACCACAATGCTCTGAAGCTAGAACTCAATCACAAGAGGAAATTTGGAAAGAACCCAAACACATGGAGACTAAACACCATCCTTCTAAAGAATGAATGGGTCAACCAAGAAATTAAAAAAGAATTGAAAAAATTCATGGAAACAAATGATAATGAAAACACAATGGTTCAAAATCTGTGGGACACAGCAAAGGCAGTCCTGAGAAGAAAATATATAGCGGTACAAGCCTTTCTCAAGAAACAAGAAAGGTCTCAGGTACACAATCTAACCCTACACCTAAAGGAGTTGGAGAAAGAACAAGAAAGAAACCCTACACCCAGCGGGAGAAGAGAAATCATAAAGATCAGAGCAGAAATCAATGAAATAGAAACAAAAAAAAAAAAAACCAATAGAACAAATCAATGAAACTAAGAGCTGGTTCTTTGAAAGAATTAATAAGATTGATAAACCTCTGGCCAGACTTATCAAAAAGAAAAGAGAAAAGACCCAAATAAATAAAATCATAAATGAAAGAGGAGAGATCACAACTAACACGAAAGAAATACAGACAATTATAAGAACATACTATGAGCAACTCTACACCAACAAATTTGACAATCTGGAAGAAATGGATGCATTCCTAGAGACATATAAACTACCACAGCTGAACCAGGAAAACATGAACAGACCCATAAGCAGTAAGGAGATTGAAACAGTCATCAAAAATCTCCAAACAAACAAAAGCCCAGGGCTAGACGGCTTCCCAGGGGAATTCTACCAAACGCTTAAAGAAGAACTAATTCCTATTCTCCTGAAACTGTTCCAAAAAATAGAAATGGAAGGAAAACTTCCAAACTCATTTTATGAGGCCAGCATCACCTTGATCCCCAAACCAGACAAGGATCCCATCAAAAAAGAGAACTACAGACCAATATCCTTGATGAACACAGATGCGAAAATCCTCACCAAAATACTAGCCAGTAGGATTCAACAGTACATTAAAAGGATTATTCACCACGACCAAGTGGGATTTATTCCAGGACTGCAAGGTTGGTTCAACATCTGCAAATCAATCAATGTGATACAACACATTAATAAAAGAAAGAACAAGAACCATATGATACTCTCAATAGATGCGGAAAAAGCATTTGACAAAGTACAGCATCCCTTCCTGATCAAAACCCTTCAAAGCGTAGGGATAGAGGGCACATACCTCAATATTATCAAAGCCATCTATAAAAAGCCCACTGCAAATATCTTTCTCAATGGAGAAAAACTGAAAGCTTTTCTGCTTAGGTCAGGAACACGGCAGGGATGTCCATTATCACCACTGCTATTCAACATAGTACTAGAAGTCCTAGCCTCAGCAATCAGACAACAAAAGGAAATTAAACGCATCCAAATCAGCAAAGAAGTAGTCAAACTATCACTCTTCGCAGATGATATGATACTATATGTGGAAAACCCAAAAGACTCCACTCCAAAACTGCTAGAACTTGTACAGGAATTCAGTAAAGTGTCAGGATATAAAATCAATGCACAGAAATCAATTGCATTTCTCTACACCAACAACAAGGCAAAAGAAAGAGAAATTAAGGAGTCAATCCCATTTACAATTGCACCCAAAACCATAAGATACCTAGGAATAAACCTAACCAAAGCGGCTAAGAACCTATACTCAGAAAACTGTAAAGTACTCACGACAGAAATTGAGGAAGACACAAAGAAATGGAAAAATGTTCCATGCTCCTGGATTGGAAGAACAAATATTGTGAAAATGTCTATGCTACCTAAAGCAATCTACATATTTAATGCAATTCCTATCAAAATACCATCCTTTTTTTTTTTCAAAGAAATGGAACAAATAACCCTAAAATTTATATGGAACCAGAAAAGACCTTGAATAGCCAAAGGAATATTGAAAAAGAAAGCCAAAGTTGGTGGCATCACAATTCCAGACCTAAAGCTCTATTACAAAGCTGTCATCATCAAGACAGCATGGTACTGGCACAAAAACAGACACATAGATCAATGGAAAAGAATAGAGAGCCCAGAAATAGACCCTCAACTATATGGTCAACTAATCTTCGACAAAGCAGGAAAGAATGTCCAATGGAAAAAAGACAGCCTCTTCAATAAATGGTGTTGGGAAAATTGGACAGCCACATGCAGAAAAATGAAATTGGACCATTTCCTTACAACACACATGAAAATAGACCATAATGGATAAAGAACCCCAGTGTGAGAAAGGAATCCATCAAAATCCTTTAGGTGAGCACAGGCAGCAACCTCTTCGACCTCAACCACAGCAACATCTTCCTAGGAACATCGCCAAAGGCAAGGGAAGCAAGGGCAAAAATGAAGTATTGGGATTTCATCAATATCAAAAGCTTTTGCACAGCAAGGAAACAGTTAACAAAACCAAAAGACAACTGACAGAATGGGAGAAGATATTTGCAAACGACATATCAGATAAAGGGCTAATGTCCAAAATCTATGAAGAACTTAGCAAACTCAACACCCGAAGAACAAATAATCCAGTCAAGAAATGGGCAGAAGACATGAACAGCCATTTCTGCAAGGAAGACATCCAAGATGGCCAACAGACACATGAAAAAGTGCTCCACATCACTCAGCATCAGGGAAATACAAATCAAAACCACAATGAGATATCACCTCACACCAGTCAGAATGGCTAAAATTAACAAGTCAGGAAATGACAGATGCTGGCGAGGATGAGGAGAAAGGGGAGCCCTCCTACACTGTTGGTGGGAATGCAAGCTGCTGCAACCACTCTGCAAAACCGCTTGTAAGCTCCTCAAAATGTTGAAAATAGAAGTGCCCTATGACCCAGCAATTGCACTACTGCATATTTACCCTAAAGATACAAACGTAGTGATCCAAAGGGGCACGTGCACCCAAACGTTTAGAGCAGCAATGTCTACAATAGCCAAACTATGGAAAGAACCTAGATGCCCATCAACAGATGAATGAATAAAGAAGAGGTGGTATATATATATATATGTATATATATATATATATATATATACACACACAATGGAATACTATGCAGCCATCAAAAGAAATGAAATCTTGCCATTTGTGATGACGTGGAAGGAACTAGAGGGTATCATTCTTAGCGAAATAAGTCAATTGGAGAAAGTCAACTATCATATGATCTCCCTGATATGAGGAACTGGAGATGCAACATGGGGGGGTTAAGTGGGTAGGAGAAGAATGAATGAAACAAGATGGGATTGTGAGGGAGACAAACGATAAGTGACTCTTAATCTCACAAAACAAACTGAGGGTTGCTGTGGGGAGGGGGGGTTGGGAGAAGGGGGGTGGGGTTATGGACATTGGGGAGGGTATGTGCTATGGTGATTGCTGTGAAGTGTGTAAACTTGGTGATTCACAGACCTGTACCCCTGGGGATAAAAATATATTATATATAAAATATATCTTTTTTTTATATATTTTTTTATTTTATACATTTTTTTTATAAATATATAATTTTTTTTAAAAAAGCATGTTCCTAAAAACTATGAAGTATATTCATAAATTTACCAGTCTAAAGAATCCTAATGTAATGCGCCACAAGTGGTTACTACTTAGTTTTCCCAGGAGACTAAGCTTTGTAAGAGTTAAAATTCTGCTAAGTGTAATTAAGACTGATCTAAATGATAAGGAAAGCATATAGGAAAGTATGTATGTAGGAAAGTAGGACACGTGTAAGAAAGGTATAGGAAATGAGAATACGTTTTGTTGAGGGAGAAAGAAAATAATATTGTCCAAAAATGAGACTGGTTATTTGGAGAGAAAAGGCTTGGGACAAAATCTGAATGCAAAAGAAACATATAGAAGGTTTGTGAAGGGAAAGCCTTAGAAAAGAATTTTATGTGGTCAAGATGGACTAAGATTGAATGGTTTTAAAAGTACACTGGTAGGAGATTAAAATTCTTCTTTACTCTCTGTTAAAAAGACAAATTTTTTTAGATTGTTGGTCTGCTCTTGAAAAGAAAATGTAAATATAGTTTTTTTTTTCCTTTTTCTGTCTGGATAACCAAGGTTTCTGTTTTTTCTTTATCAGATCTTTGATTACTTATGTTAAAACCTCTCAATAATAAAGAAGCAAAGTTTTGCTAACAGGTGTGTAACTTCCTGTATAATCTCTTATTGCCACCTTGGTTAACTTATAGAAAATATATGAAATTCCTGAAGTTTCACTATGTTCTGGTAGAAGGTCATTACTTAAATTATTGAAATGTTATGTGTCACAGAAATAACTGGATTTCCTTGTCAGCTACATTATAATGAGCTACCATATCAGAACTTTAACCATGTCCATCTCTGAGGGTTTTGGTTTCCTGCCATTTAAGTTATTATTGTTCTGATGCTCTTGCAAAGTGAGTTTTGTCTTCAAGGGGATTCATGAAAAGGACTTTTAATTTTTTGACAAATACATGTATTTGATATCTTTAAGATCATAAAACTGAACTGGGTAAAAACTTCCACAACTAATGAAAAAGTTGTATCCAAACAATTAGAATTGGTAATATGGGATTAAATTAATTGAGAAAGATGATTATAGTTTTTGGCTCTTGTTTGAAACATTGCTGCTTCTCTAATGTTTTGTTCCTGCAGATTAAGGAAATTTACTCTTAAGATATCCATGATATATAGAAATGTGATAAAGTATTCCTTTGTGAACAAATTGAAACATTTAACATTTCTCCCTACCTGAACCCTCCAAAATTTAGAAACTCTCAATGAGTATTCTTTCTTCCATGGCAATTATAATTATTTATATAAGTTCAAAAAGAATCTGTTTTCCTTGCAACAGGACACCATTGGAAACATTGGTTATTTTACCAAGACTTTGACTGGAATGTCATATTTGAGAGTCATGCATTGACTCAGATATGATTAGACAGCTCTAAGGAATTAAGGCTGACTTTGTGGAGCCAATAAAGCCCCTTGGAAACATTGGCCTGATGCCTTGCTTACAGGGTTCCCACCAGCCTTATCAGATGAGTAAAGAATGTCAATTCCTGGGGTGACTGAGTAGCCCAGTCAGTTAGGCATCTGACTTCAGCTCAGGTCATGATCTCAGGATTCTGGGATCAAGCCCCATGTGGGCCTCCATACTCAGTCAGGAGTCTGCTTGTCCCTCTGCCCCCACCACTCTTGTTCTCTTTCTCTCTCTTTCAAATAAATAAATAAAATCCTCAAAAAAAAAAAAGAATATCACTTCCTGACAGGTGCAGGAATCAGGATATTTTATTTTGGGAACGTTGAGAAAAGGAATTCTGCACACAAAGGACATAGTCAACAAAACTGAAAAACAACCTACTGAGTGGAAAATATATTTGCAAATAACATGCAAATAACATGTATAAGTATATTAAAACATCATGTGGTGCACCTTAGAAAAACACTGCATTGTACAACCTAAAATTATACAATTTTTACTTGTCATTCATAACTCAATAAAACGGGGGAGGAGAGGGAATCATCCAGTCTATTTCACTGCCCAACTGACACTTGAATTCTCTCTTAAACATCCCATAAATTGGTCATTCAAATTTTATTAAAATAAGATTAGCAATCCAGGTCTCCTGATTCCCATCCCAGTGCTCTTTTAAGTATATTGTCCAAGGATATCCCTTACTGATTCAAGAATATGGACTCTAAGGATGGGCTGGGTTTGAATCACACATTTACAACATACTAGTTGCATACTATAAGCATGAGGAAGAAAGTGTCAAGGGAGAACAACTTATTGTTTAACCTAAGGCAAGCTACTTAACCTCTCTCTGCCAAATTTCCTATCTGCAAAACACAGATAATACTGGTACCTCTTTCATATGATTTTGGGTGAACTATATGTTTTAGTATACGTGATATTCTTAAGGCAGTGCCAGGAACATAGTAAACTTTTTTTTAGTAATTATTACTTCTTCTTCTTCTTATTATTATTATTATTATATTATTATTATTATTATTATTCTTTCAAACTTGCATAACACCACCAACCCAGAGCCATATTACCAGTGAGTAATATGTGACTCTTTAATATCCCCTAAAATATATTTGAATATAAACATTCTTTCTCTCTACTCAGGAAAAAAAATATGAACATTCTTTCTCTCTATGTAGAAAAAAAAAAACTACATAAGACAATATAAGATATATATAGATGTATCTATATATGTATAGATATAGATAGAGATAGCTATATATCTATATATGTACCTTATATTGATATATCCTGATATATATATATATATATATATCAGGAAAAAATAAAACTATATATCTATCTATCTATGGAGATATATATATATATATCTATGGAGATATATATATAGATATTTAAAGAAATCTGATTTCTTTAAAAAATAAAATTTCTTTAAAAATAAAACTATATATATCTATCTCCATATATATATATATATATCTCCATATATATATATATATATATATATATTTAAAGAAATCTGATTTTTAACAATTCATTGATCTTATAGCCTGGGCAGTAACTTGGAATAAACTTTCTGACTCTGGGAACCAAAGAGAAAAACTTCTCCCCAGCACAACTGGGAGTTTTTAAGCACATTCAAAAGAAGATATAAAGAATGAGATGCAAGAAAATATAAAAAGAAAAAGACCAAATCACCATTATAAAAGTCGTGCTCAGATCCCAGGAGAAAGTTTCAAAAGTACACAATTAATTGTCTGAAATTCAGGCCAATGGAAGCAGTAGGCATCTAAACATTTTTTTACAGGTTTTTTATATAAGTAAATATCAACTACCAAGTGCAAACTCAAGGCTAGATCACTCCACACATAAACCTATTAATAATCTATTTGTAGAGAAGTCTGTCCTTTCCTAAATTACATAAACTGGGAAGTTTCACAGCAGGAAGAAGTCAAATACTGAAGAGATCTACTTTCTAATTTGGGCAAAGTTATGAAATCAAAGATTTTGTCTACAGCTATTTAGATTAATCTAAATACTAAAGTTGTAATTACAGCTGTTTGGAAGTAATTACTGGTTTTATCATTCATTTTAACATAAAAAGTTCCTCTACTCTATAGTACATCTGTGCAAAATGTTTGACTAAATACATTGTGCTCCCCCAGAGTATGGAGAGGGTTATGGAATTTTTAAAAAGAGAGAGAGAGAGATAACAAAAATGTAAAACCAGACCCTTTTCCCTTCATGTATCCAAATGAATTAAGTAGAAGACATTTCAGAAATATATAAATAAATAAATAAATAACAAAGCTTGGTGAAGTAATAAGGATGTTATCTATATATTAACACTAGGTCAGGTGGTAGTTACTAATTCTTATGTATTTTAAAGCTTTGTAAAATATGAGGGAAGAAAGAAGAGAGTAGAGGATAAGTGGGCTCAAATAAATATGGATACAGTGATCTCCTGTAAGCATAGACATAGCTTTTAAAAATTTCAGAAATCCTTTTTTTCTATGCTGTATTGGGAACAATTAACATAGTGCAGGTATGCTGATAAAATAAAAATTCCAACCATGTAACAAAAATGTACTTGACAACTTGTATATTATGTAATTATCACTGTCATTTTATTACTGTTATTAATTTATTAGTATAATTGCAATTTTTTCAATGTCATAATGTGATAATAAAGGACTTGTCATTACTAAGTTAACCTCTGACAATCTCTGACATCAGGGGAAGTAGTTGCACACTTTCAGTCCAAAATGAGCTGTCAGTTACCACAATGACATTTTGATGACTACATTAGCTTGTAATTAAATGTCTCAACAAACTTCTGCTTTTGATTGACAGGTAGTTAAGACTATCGTTGTCCACAGGGCAGTTTCTTTATATTTCAAGAACAATTTTCTTTATATTTCAAGAATAATCTTTAACACTGAAACAGGAAGACAAGATTTTAAAAATCAAAATGTCTTTGATAATGTTTTTATTAATGTATAGCTAGCATTGGTAAAAGCATAGAAAATTATGCTGTTCTTTATATCTACTGCCCAGTCCATTGTGTTGGAGTGAAAACTACAATTAAGAAATTTCTACGGTGTTCTTAGCTAACAGTTTTGAAGTATAGAATAATTTCATTACTCCTCTCTCCCATGTCCAATTTTTCCATGATTGAAATAATTGAAAACCACAAGCAATGGATGCCTGTAAATGCTTGATGATCATTATTCCTCTCAACCATTCTCAAGTCCAGTGTGTTAGTTCAATGTGCTAAGGGTAAGAGAGATTAAATATAACACATACATTGAATTCCTTCTTTTTTCTGTTACCTTCCTTGATATATGAACCACTAAAGGAATCCATTGCATACAACATTGCTCACAATACCAACATTAACATTTGCATTGTTTCAGATTGAAGGAAAACATTTTCTAAATTAGGTTAAATATTTGCTCCGTTTTAATAATTCTAAAATCATAGGAAAATAAACGGCAGAAAAGCTATCAAAATAGAATTTTTTTGTACTATACCCAAAGATTATTATAAATTGTATAGTCAAGAATCCAAGTACAAAGTGACTGAGAAGTTAAATTAAGACAAGCTAGTTGAGGGGCGCCTGGGTGGCTCAGTGGGTTAAGCCTCTACCTTCAGCTCAGGTCATAATCCCAGGGTCCTGGGATGGAGCCCTGCATCAAGCTCTTTGCTCAGAAGGGAGCCTGCTTCCTCCTCTCTCTGCCTGGATCTCTGCCTACTTGTGATCTCTGTCAAATAAATAAACAAATAAATCTTAAAAAACAAAAGACAAGCTAGTTGGATTTTGGTTATTTTCATTATACCATTAAAACTTTTTTTATTTAAAACCTGGTATATTCATAAAGGAAACTTTTTAAAAATAAGGATCTCTCATAATAAAATAAAAGTAACATAATATGAGAAATCCTACCAGTAAAGTGAAATCCCATTAAAACTAAACATTATCCAAACTGAATTAAAGATATCTTTTTTTCAATTAACAAAATACAATTTTCTTCCACAAAGAAGGAAACTTTAGTTCCTTCAAGTTTCTTCATTAAGTGTTCTATTTAGGGTTACTGCATTTTTTTTAAGATTTATATTCTATTTAGGATTACTGCATTTTATTTTTTTTTAAGATTTTGTGTATTTATTTGACAGAGACACAGCAAGAGAAAGAACACAAGCAGGGGAACCGTGGCCATTGCTGCTATAAACATTGGGGTACAGATGGCCCTTCTTTTCACGACATCGGAAAGAACCAAGATGTCCTTCAATGGACAAATGGATAAGGAAGATGTGGTCCATATACACTATGGAGTATTATGCCTCCATCAGAAAGGATGAATACCCAACTTTTGTAGCAACATGGACAGGACTGGAGGAGATTATGCTGAGTGAAATAAGTCAAGCAGAGAGAGTCAAATATCATATGGTTTCACTTATTTGTGGAGCATAACAAATAGCATGGAGGACAAGGGGTGTTAGAGAGGAGAAGGGAGTTGGGGTAAATTGGAAGGGGAGGTGAACCACGAGAGACTATGAGCTCTGAAAAACAATCTGAGGGGTTTGATGTGGCGGGGGCGTGGGAGGTTGGGGTACCAGGTGGTGGGTATTATAGAGGGCACGGATTGCATGGAGCACTGGGTGTGGTGAAAAAATAATGAATACTCTTTTTCTGAAAATAAATAAATTGGGGAAAAAAAAAAAAAAAAAGAACACAAGCAGGGGGAGTGGGAGTGGGAGAAGCAGGCTTCCCTCTGAGCAGGGAGCCAGAGGCAGGGCTTGATCCCAGGACCTCGAGATCACAACCAGAGCTGAATGCAGTTGCTTAATGACTGAGCCACTCAGGTTCCCTGGATTACTGCATTTTAAAAAAATATAGATGGGAATTTTTTTTAAAGATTTTATTTATTTATTTGACAGAGAACACAAGTAGGCAGAGAGGCAGGCGGAGAGAGAGAGAGAGAGAGAGAAGCAGGCTCTGCACTGAGCAGAGAGCCCAATGCAGGGCTCAATCCCAGGACCCTGGGATCATGACCTGGGCTGAAGGCAGAGGCTTTAACCCGCTGAGCCACCCAGGCGCCCCTAGATGGGAATTTTTTTTTTATCTTTTTTTTCCAATTTATTTATTTTCAGAAAAACAGTATTCATTATTTTTTCACCACACCCAGTGCTCCATGCAAGCTGTGCCCTCTATAATACCCACCACCTGGTACCCCCAACCTCCCACACCCCCGCCACTTCAAACCCCTCAGACTGTTCTAGATGGGAATTTTTAAAATAGGTTTTATGTTGTTGCTCTCAGCAAACTGAAAATTTCAATAGAAAAAGCTACTTGCATGCAAACACATACACCCTTCTCAAAATGCTAACAGATGGAGGAGGCCAAATGGAGAGAAATGCTACAAATAACCATGATTTTAATCTGAGCTCTATGTGGATGCACATTGTCTGGAAACATTTGCTTCTTCCTTTGAACAAGTAATGACATCTTTTTCAAGTTATGGAATAACCTGACTTCTCAGAATGTGAAACAAATTTTTGGGAGGCAATTACCCTTTTCCCCCACTATGTGTAAAAACTAGCCTAAAGCAACCATCACAACTCCCAGTTGTCTTGAATATTCTTTTGGTAATCATAGCACACAGATCTTTGTGAGTTACCAAAGTTAAATTAATGCCAATATTATATTCAACAAAAAGTACTAAGCAACGATTTTGTGCATAATACTTTCATAGTCACCACAGAGTTTAATATATGCACATTAATCATTGTATGTACATGTCACTGAACCTGAAAAAGCAGAAGTAGAATAAAAATTCCCATGTGGGGAGGTGAAAAGTAGAGAGAGGCAAACTCAACTGCAATATAACATAAGAATCATAATAAAACAATTGAAAATGGGATTGATTCACTGATTTCTCTTTCTGCTGCTTCATTATTGGTGCATAGAAATGCAACAGATTTCTGTACCTTGATGCTATATCTTGCTACTTTGATGAACTCATATATTAATTCTACCAATATTTTGGTGCAGTCTTTCAGGTTTTCTACATAGAGTATTATGTTATCTGTGAAGAGTGATATTTTGACTTCTTCCTTGATTTGAATGCCTTTTGCTTCTTTTTGTTATCTGATTAGTGAGACAATGACTTCCAGTACTATGTTGTTTTTTTTTTTTTTAATTTTGTTTTATCTTTTCAGTATTCCAAGATTCATTGTTTAGGCATCACACCCAGTGCTCCATGTAATACATACCCTCTGTAATACCCACCACCAGGCTTACCCCACCCCCCAACCCTTTCCCCTCCAAAACCCTCAGTTTATTTCTCAGAGTCCACAGTAGTCGCTCATGGTTTGTCTCCCCCTCCGATTTCCCCCAACTCCCTTCTCCTCTCCTTCTCCCAATGTCTTGCCTATTATTCTTTATGCTCTGCAAGTAAGTGAAACCATACTTTCAGTACTATGCTGAACAGTGGTGAGACCTGATATCCCCGTCATGTTGCTGACCTTGGGGGAAAAACTCTCAGTTTTTCCCCATTAAGGATGATATTACTGTGGGTCTTTCATATATGGCCTTTATAAAATTGAGGTATTGATCACTTTTACAACTGTATCAAAACCATAAGATACTTGGGAATAAACCTAACCAAAGAGGAACAAGATCTGTACTCTGAAAACTATAGAACTCTTACGAAAGAAACTGAAGATGACAGAAAGAAATGGAAAAACATTTCATGCTCATGGGTTGGAAGAAAAAAATACTGTTAAAGTATATATACTACCTAAAGCAATCTACACTTTTGATATATTCCTTATCAAAATAAAACCAGCATTTTCCACAAAGTTAGAACAAACAATTCTGAAATGTGTATGGAACCAGAAAAGATCTTGAATATTCAAAGGAATATTGCAAAAGAAAACCAAAGCTAGAGACATCACAAAGCTGTAATCATCAAGAGAGTATGGTGCTGGCACCAAAAGAGACACATAATTCAATGGAAGAGAATAGAGAACCCAGAAATGAACCCTCAACTCTATGGTCATCTAATCTTTGACAAGGTAGGAAATATTATCCAATGGAAAAAAGACAGTCTCTTCAACAAATAGTGTTGGGAAAACTGGACAACAATATGCAAAAGAATGAAACTGGACAATTTTCTTACATCGCATACAAAAATATATTCAAAATGGATGAAAGACCTAAATATGAGACAGGAATCCAACAAAATCCTAGAGGCAAACACAGGAAGCAACCTCCTTGACCTTGACTGCAGCACTGTATTACTAGACACATCTCCAGAGGCAAGGGAAATAAAAGCAAAAGTGAGGACATCATCAAGAAAAAAAAAATCTTCTGCATAGCATATGAAACAACAAAACTAAAAGAAAACCTACAACATGGGAGGATTTTTGAAAATGACATATTGGATAAAGTGTTAGTTTCCAAAATCTGTAAAGCACTTATCAAACCCAACACCCAAAAAATAAATGATCCAGTTAAGAAATGGGCAGAGGAGAAGGGAGTTGGGGTAAATTGGAAGGGGAGGTGAACCACGAGAGACTATGGACTCTGAAAAACAATCTGAGGGCTTTGAAGTGGCGGGGGGTGGGAGGTTGGGGTACCAGGTGGTGGGTATTATAGAGGGCACGGATTACATGGAGCACTGACTGTGGTGAAAAAATAATGAATACTGTTTTTCTGAAAATAAATAAATTGAAAAAATTTAAAAAAAAGAAACGGCCAGAAGGCGTGAACAGACATCTTTCCAAAGAAGACATACAAATGGCTAACAGACATATGAAAAAATCAACATCACTCATGATCAGGGAAATACAAATCAAATACAAATCAAAGCCACAATGAGATACCACCTCACATCTGTCAGAATGGCTAAAATATATTGGGGAGGGTATGTGCTATGGTGAGTGCTGTGAAGTGTGTAAACCTGGTGATTCAAAGACCTGTACCCCTGGAGATAAAAATACATAATATATTTATTTTTAAAAATCAATCAATAAATAAATAAATATTAAAAAAAACATTAAAGAAGGAGAATTCAAAATAATAACCTAAAAAAAGAATGACTAAAATTAACAGTATAGTAAAGAACAGATGTTGAGAAAGATGCAGAGAAGGGGAAACATTCTTAACACTGTTGGTGGGAATGCAAAGTGGTATAGCCACTCTGGAAAAGAGTATGGAGGTTCCTCAAAAAGTTAAAAATAGAACTACCTTACAGCCCAGCAATTACATTAGGAATTTATGCAAAAGATACAAAAATAATGATTAAAAGGGGAACATTGCACCCTAGTATTTATAGCAGCACTATCATCAGTAGGCAAATTATAGAAAGAGCCCAAATTTCCATCGATTGATGAGTGGATAAAGATGTGAGATATATATAACATAGGAGAAGGAGACAAAAAAAAAAAAAGAGGGTGAGGCAAGCCGTAAGGCACTCTCAAGTCTGGAGAACAAAGAGTGTGGCTGGAGGGGAGGTGGTTAAGGTGATGGTCTAAAATGGGTGATAGACATTAAGGACAGCATTTGTTGTGATGAGCTGAGGGTGTTATATATAAGTGATGAATCACCAAATTCTACTCCTGAAACAAATATTATATTAACTAATGTGATTTTAAATAAAATCGTGGAAGAAAAAAAAATGACATTTTTATCAGTTCTAATTTGCTTTTAAAATAAACATGGATTTTTTTTAAATCATAATAAAGCTGCCTCTTATTTATGGTAGAAAATTTGATCCAGAATAACTTAATTATTAAATGTACTGACATCACCCATTCTCCTTTAATAAAAGATACTGTTTATTCATGAAAAATAGCTGTCTAGATTATAAAAGTAAAGCTTGAGGTCATTAAAATACGTGAGTACAAAGTGGACAATTATTTAAAAAGAAAGACGTTGACAGAGCCAAGAGGAACTTTCTAAACTCACCAGATCTCAGAACGTATAGATACAAATTAAGAAATAATGCACCTGGTTATCTGAACTTTCTGATTAGCATTTATTTCAGAAAAGGGGGCATTTGCTATATATTTGCCAAAAAATTACAAGAATCACAGAATCCTAGAATTGGCAGCATAGGGTTGAAAAGTCAGGTTGTTTGGAAATATTTGGGAGATACTTTGGTTTGTCAAAAAGATTAGGAGTTGTTATTAATTAGAGGCCAGATGTGTGTCCTGCAATGTGCAAGGCAGTCTCACACATGGAACAATTGCCCTGCCTCAAGGTCAATTGCTCCTCCATTGAAAATCATCTGGTCCAACCACTTTTAAAAATTAGTAAATTGTTGGGAGGAGTCAAGATGGCAGAGAAGTAACAGGCTGAGGCTACATCAGGTAGCAGGAGATCAGCTAGATAGCTTATCTAAATGTTGCAAACACCTACAAATCCAACGGGAGATGGAAAAGAAGAACAACAGCAATTCTAGAAACAGAAAATCAACCACTTTCTGAAAGGTAGGACTGACGGAGAAGTGAATCCAAAGCGATGGGAAGATAGACCGCAGGGGGAGGGGTCGGCTCCCAGCAAGTGGTGGAGCAACAGAGCACTAAATCAGGACTTTTAAAAGTCTATTCCACTGAGGGACATCGCTCCAGAGGCTAAACTGGGGTGAAGCCCACACGGGGTCAGCGTGGCCCCATGTCCCGCAGGGTCACAGAAGGATCGGGTGTCTGAGTGTCACAGAGCTTGCAGGTATCAGAACGGGAAAGCGGGCTATAGAGACAGAGCCGAGGAGTGAGCTCTGAGCTCGGGGTTATCTTGAACCGGTTGCAGGCTCGGTGAGCTTGGAGCGCAGCCAGAGGCCAGGGAGACAGGAGTTCTTGGGCGCTATTCTCTAAGGGCACACGAGGAGTGGGGCCCTGAGCTCTTGGCTCCTCTAGGCCAGAGACTGGGAGGCTGCCATTTTCATTCCCGTCCTCTAGAACTCTAAGGAAAGCATTCAGGGAACAAAATCTCCCGAAAGTGAACCTAAGGGGATTGCTCAAACTGGCCCCTGGTAAGGGTGGTGCAATTCTGCCTAGGGCAAAGACACTTGAGAATCATTACAACAGGCCCCTCCCCCAGAGATCAACAAGAAATCCAGCCAGGACCAAGCCCACCTACCTGGGAGTGCAGGTTCAATACCAAGGAAAACAGCAGAATTCCAGAGGAGGAAAAAGCAAAGCACTGAATTCATGTCATTCTCCCCATGATTCTTTAGTCTTCCAGTTAATTTGGGTTTTTTTTTCTTCAATTTTTTTTCTTCTGCTACTAGATTTTTTTTAACTTTTACCCTTTCATTTTAACTACTTTATCTAATATATATATATATAATATATATATATAATATATTTTACCCTTTCTTTTTTAACTACTTTATCTAATATATATATATATATATATATATATTTCTTTTTTATATTGTTTCTTTATTTGTTTTCCGTTCTTAAAGGTTTGTTTGTTTGTTTGTTTTTCTGAATCTCTTTTTATCCCTACTTCCCACCACGATTTGGGGTCTCTTCTGATTTGGTTAAAGCGTATTTTCCTGGAGTCTATGCCACCCTTTTAGTATTTTACTTGAACCTTCATATACTCTTATCTGGAAAAAATGAAAAGGCAGAAAAATTAACCACATAAAAAAGAACAAGGGGCAGAAGCGAAAAGTAGGGACCTAATCAATATAGACATTGGTAATATGTCAGAACTAGAGTTAAGAATGACAATTCTCAAGGTTCCAGCCGGGCTTGAAAAAGGCATGGAAGATATTAGAGAAAACATCTGGGGAGATATAAAAGCCCTTTCTGGAGAAATGAAAAAACTAAAATCTAACCAAGTTGAAATTTAAAAAGCCCTTAATGTGGTGCAATCAAAAATGGAGGCTCTCACTGCTAGGAGAAATGGGGCAGAAGAAATAATTAGTGATGTAGAAGACCAAATGACAGAGAAAAAAGAAGCTGAGCAAAAGAGGGACAAACAACTACTGGACCACGAGGGGAGAATTCGAGAGATAAGTGACACCATAAGATGAAACAACATTAGAATAATTGGGATTCCAGAAGAAGAAGAAAGAGAGAGGGGAGCAGAAGCTATATTGGAGAGAATTATTGGAGAGAATTTCCCTAAGATGGCAAAGGGAACAAGCATCAAAATCCAGGAGGTGAAGAGAGCCCCCGCAAAATCAACAAGAATAGGTCCACACCCTGTCACCTAAGAGTAAAATTTACAAGTCTTAGTGACAAAGAGAAAATCTTGAAAGCAGCCCAGGAAAAGAAGTCTGTAACATACAATGGTAAAAATATTAGATTGGCAACAGACTTATCCACAGAGACCTGGCAGGCCAGAAAAAAACTGGCATGATATATTCAGAGCACAAAACGAGAAAAACATGCAGCCAAAAATACTATATCCAGCTAGGCTATCATTGAAAATAGAAGAAGAGATTAAAAGCGTCCAGGACAAACAAAAACTGAAAGAATTTGCAAACACCAAACCAGCTCTACAGGAAATATTGAAAGGGGTCCCCTAAGCAAAGAGAGAGCCTAAAAGTAGTAGATCAGAAAGGACCAGAGACAATATACAGTAACAGTAACCTTACAGGCAATACAATGGCACTAAATTCATATCTCTCAATAGTTACCCTGAATGTTAATGGGCTAACTGCCCCAATCAAAAGACACAGGGTATCAGAATGGATAAAAAAACAAAACCCATCTATATGTTGCCTACAAGAAACTCATTTCAGACCCGAAGACACCTCCAGATTTAAAGTGAGGGGGTGGAAAACAATGTACCATGCTAATGAACATCAGAAGAAAGCAGGAGTGGCAATCCTTAGATCAGATCAATTATATGTTAAGCCAAAAACTATAATAAGAGATGAAGAAGGACACTACATCATACTCAAAGGATCTGTCCAACAAGAAGATCTAACAATTTTAAATATCTATGCCCCAAACGTGGGAGCAGCCAACTATATAAACCAATTAATAACAAAATCAAAGAAAACATCAACAATAATATAATAATAGTAGGGGACTTTAACACTCCCCTCACTGAAATGGACAGATCATCTAAGCAAAAGATCAACAAGGAAATAAAGGCCTTAAATGACACACTGGACCAGATGGACACCACAGATATATTCAGAACATTCCATCCAAAAGCAACAGAATACACATTCTTCTCTAGTGCACATGGAACATTCTCCAGAATAGATCACACCCTGGGTCCTAAATCAGGACTCAACCGGTATCAAAAGATTGGGATCATTCCCTGAATATTTTCAGACCACAATGCTCTGAAGCTAGAACTCAATCACAAGAGGAAATTTGGAAAGAACCCAAACACATGGAGACTAAACACCATCCTTCTAAAGAATGAATGGGTCAACCAAGAAATTAAAAAAGAATTGAAAAAATTCATGGAAACAAATGATAATGAAAACACAATGGTTCAAAATCTGTGGGACACAGCAAAGGCAGTCCTGAGAAGAAAATATATAGCGGTACAAGCCTTTCTCAAGAAACAAGAAAGGTCTCAGGTACACAATCTAACCCTACACCTAAAGGAGTTGGAGAAAGAACAAGAAAGAAACCCTACACCCAGCGGGAGAAGAGAAATCATAAAGATCAGAGCAGAAATCAATGAAATAGAAACAAAAAAAAAAAAACCAATAGAACAAATCAATGAAACTAAGAGCTGGTTCTTTGAAAGAATTAATAAGATTGATAAACCTCTGGCCAGACTTATCAAAAAGAAAAGAGAAAAGACCCAAATAAATAAAATCATAAATGAAAGAGGAGAGATCACAACTAACTAACACCAAAGAAATATAGACAATTATAAGAACATACTATGAGCAACTCTACACCAACAAATTTGACAATCTGGAAGAAATGGATGCATTCCTAGAGACATATAAACTACCACAGCTGAACCAGGAAAACATGAACAGACCCATAAGCAGTAAGGAGATTGAAACAGTCATCAAAAATCTCCAAACAAACAAAAGCCCAGGGCTAGACGGCTTCCCAGGGGAATTCTACCAAACGCTTAAAGAAGAACTAATTCCTATTCTCCTGAAACTGTTCCAAAAAATAGAAATGGAAGGAAAACTTCCAAACTCATTTTATGAGGCCAGCATCACCTTGATCCCCAAACCAGACAAGGATCCCATCAAAAAAGAGAACTACAGACCAATATCCTTGATGAACACAGATGCGAAAATCCTCACCAAAATACTAGCCAGTAGGATTCAACAGTACATTAAAAGGATTATTCACCACGACCAAGTGGGATTTATTCCAGGACTGCAAGGTTGGTTCAACATCTGCAAATCAATCAATGTGATACAACACATTAATAAAAGAAAGAACAAGAACCATATGATACTCTCAATAGATGCGGAAAAAGCATTTGACAAAGTACAGCATCCCTTCCTGATCAAAACCCTTCAAAGCGTAGGGATAGAGGGCACATACCTCAATATTATCAAAGCCATCTATAAAAAGCCCACTGCAAATATCTTTCTCAATGGAGAAAAACTGAAAGCTTTTCTGCTTAGGTCAGGAACACGGCAGGGATGTCCATTATCACCACTGCTATTCAACATAGTACTAGAAGTCCTAGCCTCAGCAATCAGACAACAAAAGGAAATTAAACGCATCCAAATCAGCAAAGAAGTAGTCAAACTATCACTCTTCGCAGATGATATGATACTATATGTGGAAAACCCAAAAGACTCCACTCCAAAACTGCTAGAACTTGTACAGGAATTCAGTAAAGTGTCAGGATATAAAATCAATGCACAGAAATCAATTGCATTTCTCTACACCAACAACAAGGCAAAAGAAAGAGAAATTAAGGAGTCAATCCCATTTACAATTGCACCCAAAACCATAAGATACCTAGGAATAAACCTAACCAAAGCGGCTAAGAACCTATACTCAGAAAACTGTAAAGTACTCACGACAGAAATTGAGGAAGACACAAAGAAATGGAAAAATGTTCCATGCTCCTGGATTGGAAGAACAAATATTGTGAAAATGTCTATGCTACCTAAAGCAATCTACATATTTAATGCAATTCCTATCAAAATACCATCCTTTTTTTTTTTTCAAAGAAATGGAACAAATAACCCTAAAATTTATATGGAACCAGAAAAGACCTTGAATAGCCAAAGGAATATTGAAAAAGAAAGCCAAAGTTGGTGGCATCACAATTCCGGACCTAAAGCTCTATTACAAAGCTGTCATCATCAAGACAGCATGGTACTGGCACAAAAACAGACACATAGATCAATGGAAAAGAATAGAGAGCCCAGAAATAGACCCTCAACTCTATGGTCAACTAATCTTCGACAAAGCAGGAAAGAATGTCCAATGGAAAAAAGACAGCCTCTTCAATAAATGGTGTTGGGAAAATTGGACAGCCACATGCAGAAAAATGAAATTGGACCATTTCCTTACAACACACATGAAAATAGACCATAATGGATAAAGAACCCCAGTGTGAGAAAGGAATCCATCAAAATCCTTTAGGTGAGCACAGGCAGCAACCTCTTCGACCTCAACCACAGCAACATCTTCCTAGGAACATCGCCAAAGGCAAGGGAAGCAAGGGCAAAAATGAAGTATTGGGATTTCATCAATATCAAAAGCTTTTGCACAGCAAAGGAAACAGTTAACAAAACCAAAAGACAACTGACAGAATGGGAGAAGATATTTGCAAACGACATATCAGATAAAGGGCTAATGTCCAAAATCTATAAAGAACTTAGCAAACTCAACACCCGAAGAACAAATAATCCAATCAAGAAATGGGCAGAAGACATGAACAGCCATTTCTGCAAGGAAGACATCCAAGATGGCCAACAGACACATGAAAAAGTGCTCCACATCACTCAGCATCAGGGAAATACAAATCAAAACCACAATGAGATATCACCTCACACCAGTCAGAATGGCTAAAATTAACAAGTCAGGAAATGACAGATGCTGGCGAGGATGAGGAGAAAGGGGAGCCCTCCTACACTGTTGGTGGGAATGCAAGCTGCTGCAACCACTCTGCAAAACCGCTTGTAAGCTCCTCAAAATGTTGAAAATAGAAGTGCCCTATGACCCAGCAATTGCACTACTGCATATTTACCCTAAAGATACAAACGTAGTGATCCAAAGGGGCACGTGCACCCAAACGTTTAGAGCAGCAATGTCTACAATAGCCAAACTATGGAAAGAACCTAGATGCCCATCAACAGATGAATGGATAAAGAAGAGGTGGTATATATATATATATATATATATATATATATATACACACAATGGAATACTATGCAGCCATCAAAAGAAATGAAATCTTGCCATTTGTGATGACGTGGAAGGAACTAGAGGGTATCATTCTTAGCGAAATAAGTCAATTGGAGAAAGTCAACTATCATATGATCTCCCTGATATGAGGAACTGGAGATGCAACATGGGGGGTTAAGTGGGTAGGAGAAGAATGAATGAAACAAGATGGGATTGTGAGGGAGACAAACGATAAGTGACTCTTAATCTCACAAAACAAACTGAGGGTTGCTGTGGGGAGGGGGGTTGGGGAAGGGGGTGGGGTTATGGACATTGGGGAGGGTATGTGCTATGGTGATTGCCGTGAAGTGTGTAAACCTGGTGATTCTCAGACCTGTACCACTGGGGATAATAATACATTATATGTTTATAGAAAAATAAATAAATAAATAAATAAAATTGATAAATTGTTTGCAAGGAAATTGAGTGCCTTGCTTTTTTTTTCCATTTATTTATTTTCAGCATAACAGTATCATTATTTTTTCACCACACCCAGTGCTCCATGCAATCTGTGCCCTCTATAATACCCACCATCTGGTACCCCATCCTCCCACCCCCCCACCACTTCAAACCCCTCAGATTGTTTGTCAGAGTCCATAGTCTCTCACGATTCACCTCCTCTTCCAATTTACCCCAACTCCCTTCTCCCTTGCTCTTGATCCCACAGATAGTGGAGTTGTACTAAAATCCACTTCCCCAGACATGGCATAGGATGTTAACTGGCACCTGGGTTTTAAATATATTTGTGCTGTTGTTCTTTAAGATACACTTAGTTATTATGAGAAGTAAAGAAATACATAGCAAAAAAAGAGATATAATGCAACTTTACAATGGACTGAACTGGCAATACATTTATGATTACATATCCTCTTGCCCAATGAAGAAGGATTGCCCTTATCTTTGAACATCAGTTACACACTCACAAAAAAATTTAAGCTGAAATTCTTTTTCTTCAAAAAATTATGGAAATTAAGTAAATCTATTTATATACTGAAGGTGCATAAAGACACAAAAAATATGAATTAGCCAAGCATCCCTCAGCTAAAATATTTTTTGCCATCATTTTACAACTTGAACCTCCACTTGATACCATTCCTATGAAAATAAATCAGACACTGGAACCATTGATACAATTAAGTGTTTTCAAATTGAAAAAAATATTTACAGAAACATTTTGAACAAAGAATTCAAGAGTTTTGGACGACTGTTTCATCTGCAAAGGGATCATTTTGTAGTTCTATTGAGATAATACTACTCCATGTAGTTATATTGTCATTCAGCTAAAAACCTAAGATACATAAAATGGACTCACACATATCATTTTATTATAAAACTTTATAAAGACATTAAAAAACACTTGGGCAAAGAGAGAATCAAAAATGTCTCTCTGAAGCCTCTCTTTTATCTATAATATATTAGGTGTGCAGAAAAAATAAGGTTCAAAGAGGAAGCAAGTAAAATATACCATGTTTCATTAGACTGTAAATCAGCCTCAAATGAAAATTCTTAGGAGAAAGAAGCAGATACTAGAAGTAGGCCAAAAAAGTCAAAACACTAGTGGAAATTATGGAATTATATCATTTTGGATGACAGCCACTGTATCAGGCAGTTCCATCTAATAACGCTGCAATATGCTACCACATTCAAAATTTTTTAGGGCTAAGAAGAAATTCCATATATGTAACATGTTCAGGAACCATACTATGACTTGTTATGAAATGGATATTTATTATATGGATATTTAATTTATACAAATATTACTTTTGTACTAGGCTAATGACAATGAGTTTCACTATGGACTAATCCTGGATTACCTGTGGAACTATCTTGTAAAATTTTTTTTCTTATTCATAGGGCATTTACACATCTCAGTTTATCTGAAACACTCCTTTCTGATTTATGCCAGCTGTACTGATGTAATTATTAATGGTAACCCCTTTTAACCTCATAAGTACTCTGGTAGGAAGATAAATCATATGCCCGGCCACTGGCGAAAAATAAATATCTAGAATTATCTACTACAGGAAAAATATTCACTTCCTCCTTTATCTAGAGATTGTTCTTCACACAGCAGTATGAGTACAGTATGAAACATTTTCTAAGCCATAATATGGCATTACCGCTGAGGATTATCACTCACATTTCAACTACCACCATTTCACACACTTACCCTGATTCACTTGCAGCAGAGTAATTTAACAGCCTCCTACATTCTGACTGAATTCCAATAAATTTTCTGTCATTAATCTTGTCAGAAGAAGGTTTCATTTAGAAGGCTTCTGAAATGTTCCACATAAAATGAAATCATATAATCACAGGGCTACCTATTCCTAGTACAACTAACTTTCTGTGATAGGGTTGCGATATACTTTAGTGTTCAGGCAGCTGCTCATATACCAATACAACTGACAAATTAATTTTTTATACCAGAAAGCAGAAAGGCACTTGCTATCACTGGGTGGTAATACAGGTTGTCAAATCATATTGGGAGCCAGATGTGACTCCCAGGCTGTGGAACATGGTGTTGTTTGTTGTTTGGCCTTTAGAAGGATTTATCTAAGGTCAGAGTGCTTTTTTTTCTTAAAAAAAAGTCTGTAATATTCTGAAAATTAGCCTACTTATCACCCTATTATGAGGTTACCAGATTAACACAGTGTGTGGGTAAAACTGAAGGGTTTTCATTGGCTTAACTTCTCAAATTATTTGTTTCCATATATGACTGTATATGTTTCTGTATAGGACTCTGAAGCCAGTAGTTTGTAAATGGGTGTGTGTATTCTGCAATGTATGTGTATGTATGGGCTACGTCCCTTTCCCTTAGTTTACTGTCTTCCAACATGATACTGCCAGTAACATCTGTTTTAGCTTCTGTCTGTACATATTCCTCACAACCTGAACTCTTAAGAAGAAACTCAAGTTTATAAAATTACTAAACCCAGTAAAATATTGTGATAATTCTGTTATTTATGTAATTAATTTTCCTAGATCCCTCTAAGAACTATTTTTAAAGTTTTTATTTAAATTGTAGTCAGTTAACATACACTATAATATGAGTTTCAGGTGTACAATATAGTGATTCAACACTACCATACAACACCCGGTGTTCATCACAAGTGATATCCTTAATGCCTATCAGCTATTTCAGTGATCTGCCCCCCACCCCAGTAACCACCAGTTTCTTCTCTACAGTTAAGATGATTTTTGGTTTGCCTCTTATATCCTTTTTCTCCCCATTTACTTTTTTGTTTTGTTTCTCAAATTCCACATTTGAGTGAAATCATGTGGTATTTATCTTTCTTGGACTGACTTATTTTGCTTACCAAAATATTCTCTACCACAATCATGTCATTACAAATGGCAAGACTTTATTCTTTTTAATAGCTAATTTTGAGGAATTTCCATACTGTTTTCCAGAGTGGCTGTACCAGTTCACATTCTGACCAATAGTGAACAAGGATTTCTTTTTCTCCACATCCTTGCCAATACTTCTTGATTCCTGTATTGTTGATTTTAGCCATTCTGACTGGTGAGAGGTGATATCTCATTTTAGTTTTCACATGAATTTCCCTGATTATCATTGAGCACCTTTTAATGTTTCTATTGGCAATCTGTATGTCTTCTTTGGAAAAAAATGATTATTAATGTAATCTGTCCATTTTTAAATGGATTATTTGGGTTTTTTTGGTTTTGAGTTTTACAAGTTCTTTATATTTTTTTAATACTAACATATTATGATATATCATTTGCAATTACCTTCTCCCATTCCATAAGTTCAGGGTTTTTTCTCTTTTTTTTTGTTTCCTTCACTTTGCAGAAGCTTTCTATTTTGATGAAGTCCCAATAGTTTATTTTTGTTTTTGTTTTCCTTCCATCAGGACATATATACAACAATAACAAAAAAGTTGCTATGGTTGATGTCAAAGAGGTTACTGCCTGTGTTCTCCTCTTGGATTCTGATGGTTTCTTGTCTCACATTTAGGTCCTTAATACATTTTGAACTTATTTTTGTGTATGGTAAGGAACACATACACATATTTTGTGTATGGTAAGGAAGTGACCTAGTTTCATTATTTTGCATGCTTTCCCAATGTCTTCTTAGATTTGTCACAAAGAGAATAATAAATGGTATATTTATAAGCTCTAGTCATCAAGATATTATGGTAATCATACAAAAATAGAAACATAGGTAGATAGAAAAGAAAAGAAACACTAGAAATTTAACCTAGAAGTTTATGCTCAATTATTCTTCAACAAAGCATGATGGGAATTATTGCCTGCATATTTTCAGATCACAATACTTTGTAACTTGAACTCAATCACAAAAGGAAATTTGGATGGAATTCAAATACTTGGAGGTTAAAAAAATCCTACTAAAGAATGAATGTAGGGGGTTGTCTAGGTGACTCAGATGGTTAAGTGTCTGCCTTTGGTTCAGGTCATAATCTCCAGGTCCTGGGATCAAGCCCCACATTGGGTTCCCAGCTCAGTGGGAAGTATGCTTCTCTCTCTCTCTCTCTCTCTGCTTCTCCCCATTGTGCTCTCTCTGTCTCTCTGTCTCTCTCTCAAGCAAATACATAAAATACTAAAAAAAAAAGGAATGAATGGTTCAACCAGGAAATTAAAGAAGAATTAAAATAATTCATGGAAACAAGTGAAAATGAAAACACAACTGTTAAAAACCTTCAGGAATGCAGCAACGGTGGTATAAAGAAGGAAGTAAGGGGGCACCTGGGTGGCTCAGTGGGTTAAAGCCTCTGCCTTCGGCTCGGGTCACGGTCTCAGGGTCCTGGGATCAAGCCCCGCGTCGGGCTCTCTGCTCAGTGGGGAGCCTGCTTCTCTGTCTCTCTCTCTGCCTGCCTCTCTGCCTACTTGTGATCTCTCTCTCTGTCAAATAAATAAAATCTTTAAAAAAAAAAGGAAGTAAGTATATAACAACACAAGTCTTTCTCAAAAAGTTAGAAAAGTCTGAAATATACAAGCTAACATTCCACCTAAAGAAGCTGGAGAAAGAACAGCAAGTAAAGCCTAAACCAAGTAGTAGAAGAGAAATAATAAAGATTAAAGTAGAAATCAATTAAAAAGAAATGAAAAAAACAGTAGAACAAAACAATAAAACTATAAACTCTTTCCTTGAAAAAACTAATAAGATTGATAAACCCCTAGCCAAACTTATCAAAACCCCTAGCCAGACTTATCAAAAAGAAAAGAGAAAGGACCCAAATTAATAAAATCTTGCATGAAAAAGGAGAGATCACAACCAAGACTAAAGAAATACAATTTTAATAACATATTATGAGCAACTATATGCCAAAAATTAGGCAATCTGGAAGAAATGGATGCATTTCTAGGAACTTATAAGCTACCAAAACTGAAACAGGAAGAAATAGAAAACCTAAATAGACTCATAATCAGCAAGGAAATTGAAAAAATAATTTTTAAAAAATTCTCCCAAAAATAAGACTCCAGGGCCAGATTGCTTCCCAAGGAAATTCTATCAAATATTTAAAAAGGACTAATACTTACTGTCCTGAAGCTGTTTCAAAAAATAGAAATGGACAGAAAACATCCAAACCCATTCTATGAGGTCAGCACTACCTTGATCCCCAAACCAGACAAAGACACCATCAAAAAAGAAAATTACAGACCAATATCCTTGATGAACATGTATGCCAAAATTGTCACCAAAATATTAGCCAACAGGATCCAATAGTACATTAAAAGAATTATTCACCATAACCAAGTTGGTGTTAACTCTGGCCTGCAAGATGGTTCCACATTTGCAAATCAATCAGCATGATACATCACATTAATAAAAGAGTACAAGACCATATGATCCTCTCAATTGGTGCAGAAAAAACATTTGAAAAGATACAGCATTCCTTCTTGATTAAAACTTTCCACTGTGTAGGGATAGAGGGAATATGCTTCAATATCATAAAACCTAAATACAAAAAGCCCACAGCCAATCATTCTCAAGAGAGAAAAACAGAGATATTTTACCCTAAGGTCAGGAACACAAGAGAGATACCCACTCACACCACTGCTGTTCAGCATATTATCAGAAGTCCTAACCTCAGCAATCAGACACAAAAGGAAAAAAAAATATGCTTTCAAATTGGCAAAGAAGAAATCAAACTCTCACTCTTCACAGATGACCTGATGCTTTATGTGGAAAACCCAAGACTCCACCCAAAATTGCTAGAGCCCATACAGTGATGGCATACACCATGGCAGGATACAAAATCAATGCACAGAAATCAGTCGCATTTTATACACTAACAATGAGAGAGAATAAAGAGAAAGTATGGAATCAATCCCATTTACAATTGCATTCAAAATCATAAGATACCTAGGAATAAATCTAACCAAAGAGGTAAACAATCTGCATTCTGAAAGTTACAGAAACACTTATGAAAGAAATTGAAGAAGAAACAAAGAAATGGAAAAACATTCCATGTACACTGACTGGAAAAATAAATATTATTAAAATATCTATGTTACCCAGAGCAATCTACACTTTCAATGCAATCTCTATCAAAATATCATTGATTTTTTCAAAGAGCTGGAACAAATAATCATAAAATTTGGATAGAACCAACTGAAACCCTGAAAAGCCAGAGGAATGTTGAAATAGAATACCTCAGTTGGTGGCATCACAATGCTGGACTTCAAACTACATTACAAAGCTGTGATCATCAAGACAGTGTGGTGCTGACACAGGAGCAGACACATAGATTAATAGAATAGAATAGAGAACTCAGGGCGCCTGGGTGGCTCAGTGGGTTAAGCCGCTGCCTTCAGCTCAGGTCATGATCTCAGGGTCCTGGGATCGAGTCCCACATCGGGCTCCCTGCTCGGCAGGGGTCCTGCTTCCCTTCCTCTCTCTCTGCCTGCCTCTCTGCCTACTTGTGATCTCTCTCTGTCAAATAAATAAATAAAATCTTTAAAAAAAAAAGAATAGAGAACTCAGAAATGGACACTGAACTCTATGATCAACTGATCTTTGACAAAGCAGGGAAGAATATCCAACAGAAAAAGGGCAGTCTCTATAATAAATGGTGCTCAGAAAATTGGACAACCACATGCAGAAGAATGAAACTGGGCCATTCTCTTCCACCACACACAAAAATAAATTGGAAATGGATGAAAGACCTCAATGTTAGACAGGATTCCATCAAAATCCTAGAGGAGAACACAGGCAGTAACCTCTTCAACTTGGCCACTGCAGCTTTTCCTAGACACATCTCCAAAGGCAAGGAAAACAAAAGCAAAAATGAACTATTGGGACTTCATCAAGATAAATAGCTTCTGCAAAGCAAAGAAAACAGTCAACAAAACTAAAAGGCAACAGACAGAATGGAAAAATATATTTTCAAATGATAAATCAGATAAAGGGCCAGTATT
Organism: Neogale vison; assembly: GCF_020171115.1. Classification (NCBI taxonomy): domain Eukaryota; kingdom Metazoa; phylum Chordata; class Mammalia; order Carnivora; family Mustelidae; genus Neogale; species Neogale vison. The sequence goes on from NC_058105.1 coordinate 57,170,845, forward strand.
CAAGATCTAAAAAAAATACTTATCAAAATCAACACCCAAAAAACAACTCAGTCAAGATACGGGCAGAAGACATGAACAGACATTTCACCAAAGAAGACGTGCAGATGGCCAAGAGACACAGGGAAAAAATGTTCCTCATTCCTCAGCAACAGGGAAATACTAATCAAAACCACAATGAGATACCACATCACACCAGTCAGAATAGCTAAAATTAATAAGACTGGAAACATCAAATGTTGGTAAGGGTGTGGAGAAAGGAAAGCCCTCTTACACTGTTGGTGGGAATGTGAGCTGGTATAGCCATTCTGGAAAAAAAGTATGGAGGTTCCTTAAGATGTTAAAATTGAACTCCCTAAAACCCAGCAATTGCACTACTACCCCAAAGTTAAAAATGTAGTGATAAAAACAGATCCTGCACCCCAATATTTATAGTACCAATCAATGTCCAAAATAGCCAAACTGTGGAAAGAGCCCAGATATACATTGGCAGAGGAATGGATAAATATGTGGTATATAGTGTATGCATGTGTGTGTGTGTGTGTGTGTGTGTGTGTGTGTGTGTGTGAAAACTCAGCGACCAGAAAGTTTGAATACTTACGATTTACATTGACATATATGAAACTGGAGGGTATTATGCTAAGCAAAATAAGTCAGTCAGAAAAAGAAAATTATCATACAGTTTTACTCCTATGCGGAATATAATAAAAAGCACAGAGGATCATAGGAAAGGAGAGAAATTGAATGGGAAATCAACAGAGAGGTAGACAAACCATGAGAGACTCTTAACTATAAAACAAACTGAGCATTGTTGGAGAGGAGGTGTATGGGGGAATGGGGTGATTAGGTGATGGGCATAAAGGAGGGCATATGATGTGGTGAGCAATGGGTGTATACACAGCTGATGAATTATTAAACACTACCTCTGAAACTAATGATATACTATGGATGTTGGCTAATTGAATCTAAATTAAAAAAAAACAAAAACAATCTTTCATAGTTTGCCTCTTTTTCCCACTGTGTTCATTTATTCTGTTACCTAAATTCCACATATGAGTGAAATCATATGGAATTTGTCTTTCTCTGACTGACTTATGTCACTTACTATATACTACACTCTATCTCCAACCAAAGATTTCATTGTTTTTTATGGCTGAGTAATATTACATTTTTTATATATACCACAACTTCCTTATCCATTTATCAGTCAATGGACATTTGGGCTCTTTCCATAATTTGGCTACTGTTAATAACGATGCAATAAACATTGAGGTGCATGTGTCCCCATGAATCAGTATTTTGTATCCTTTGTGTAAATACCTAGTAGTTCAATTTGCTGGGCCTTAGGATAGTTTGGTTTTTTGTTTGTTTATCTGTGGGTTTTTTTTTTAAGATTTTAGTTATTTATTTGAAAGAGAGAGAGAGAGATCATGAGTAGGAGGGAAGGGCAGAGAGAGAGGGAAAAGCAGACTCTCCAATGAGCAAGGAGCCCAATGTGGGACTCAATCCCAGGACCCTGAGATCATGACCTGAGATGAAGGTAGACACTTAACCAACTGAGCCACCCAGGTGCCAAGGGTTGCTCTATTTTTAACTTTCTGAGGAATCTCCATAACATTTTCCAGAGTGGCTGAATCAGTTTGCATTCTCACCAACAATATAGAGAGTGCTCCTCTTCCTCTACATTCTCCTAAACATCTATTGTTTCCTATGTTGTTAATTTTAGTCGTTTCGACAGATGTAAGGTGATAGATATCTCATTGTAGGCTTGATTTACCTTTCCCTGATGATGTGTGATGTTGAGCATCTTTTCTTGTGTCTGTTAGCCATCTGTAAGTCTTCTGAAAATTGTCTATGTCTTCTGCCCATTTCTTCAGGATTTTTCTTAGGAGGGGATGTTGGGTTTGATAAGTTCTTTATAGATTTTGGATACTAGCCCTTTATCAGTTATGTCATTTGTAAGTATCTTCTCCTATTCTAAAGGTTGCCTTTTAGTTTTGTTGATGGTTTCCTTTGAAAAAGGAGCTTTTTGTCTTGATGAATTTCCAGCAGTTAATTTTGCCTTTTATTACTGCCTCTGGAGATGTATCTAGTAGGAATTTGCCTTGGCTGTTGTCATAGTTGTTACTGTCTCTGTTCTCCTCTATGATTTTCATGGTTTCCTGTCTCATGCCTTTCATGCATTTTTATTTTCACTCATGGTGTAACAAAGTGGACCAGTTTCAGTCTACGTGTTGCTGTCCAGTTTTCCCACACCATTTGTTGAAAAGACTATACTTTTTTCATTTAATATACTTTACTCCTTTGTGGAAGATTTGACCATATAGTTGTGTGTCCATTTCTGGGTTCTCTATTCTGTTCCATTGCTCTATGTTTTGGTTTTTGTGCCAGTACCATAATGTATATTGGTGACTACAGCTTTGTGATATACCTTTAAGTCCAGAATTGTGACACCTCCATCTTTGCTTTTCTTGTTTAAGATTTCTTTGGCTGTTCAGAGTCTTTTCTGATTCCATAGAAAGTTTTGGATTTTTTTTTTCTAACTCTGTCAAAATTACTGATGGTGTTTTGATAGGGATTGAATTAAATGTGTAGATTGCTTTGGGTAATATATACATTTTAACAATATTTGCTCTTCCAACTCATGAATATGTGATGTTTCTCCATTGTGTTCGTGTGTGTGTGTGTGTGTGCATGTGTGTGTGATCTTCAATTTCTTTCAGTGGTGTTCTACAGATCAAAAGATCTGTACTTTTCAGAGTACAGATCTCTTACATCCTTGGTTAGGTTCATCCCTAGGTATATTATGGATTTTGGTGCAATTATAAATGGAATCAATTCCTTAATTTATCTTTCTGCTGCTTCATTACTGTTTATAGAAATGTAAAGAATTTCTGTACATTAATTTTCTATCCTGTGACTTGGCTGAATTAGTGTAACAGTTCTAGTAAATTTTGTTGCAGTCTTTTGGGTTTTCTAAATACACTATCATGTCATCTACAGGTAGTGAAATTTGACTTCTCCCTTGTCAGTCTGGATGCATTTATTTCCTTTTGTTGTCTGATTGCTGTGCCTTGGGCATCCAGTAGTATGCTAAATAACAGTGTTAAGAGTCAACATCCCTGACTTGTTCCTGACCATAGAACAAAAGCTCTCAGCTTTTCCCCATTGAGGATGGTATTAGCTGTGGGTTCTTCCTATATGGCCTTTATGATGTTGAGGTATGTTTCCTACTTTGCTGCGAGTTTTTATCAAAAACAGACTTGCTTCTCAAATGCTTTTTCTGCATCTACTTTTATTAATGTAGTATATCATGTTGATTGATCTGTGAATATTGAACCATCCCTGCAACCCAGGAATAAATCCCACGTGATCATGGTGAATGATTTATTTGGATTCAATTTGCTACTATCTTGTTGAGATTTTTTTAAATTTTTTTTTCAATTTATTTATTTTCAGAAAAATATTGTTCATTATTTTTTCACCACACCCAGTGCTCCATGCAAGCCGTGCCCTCTATAATACCCACCACCTGGTACCCCAACCTCCCAACCCCCCGCCACTTCAAACCTCTCAGACTGTTTTTCAGAGTCCATAATCTCTCATGGTTCACCTCCCCTTCCAATTTACCCAAATTCCCTACTCCTCTCTAACGCCCCTTGTCCTCCATGCTATTTGTTATGCTCCACAAATAAGTGAAACCATATGATAATTGACTCTCTCTGCTTGACTTATTTCACTCAGCATAATCTCTTCCAGTCCCGTCCATGTTGCTACAAAAGTTGGGTATTCATCCTTTCTGATGGAGGCATAATACTCCATAGTGTATATGGACTACATTTTCCTTATCCATTCATCCGTTGAAGGGCGTCTTGGTTCTTTCCATAGTTTGGCGACCATGGTCATTGCTGCTATAAACATTGGGGTACAGATGGCCCTTCTTTGTTGAGAATTTTTATATCTATGTTCATCTGGGATATTGGCCTGTAGCTCTTTTTAGTGGAGTCTTTGTCTTGTAATTCTGGCCTTGTAGAATGAGTTTGGAAGTTCTTCTTCCATTTTTCCTTTTTGAGAGAGTTTGAGAATAGCTATTAATTCTTCTTTAAATGCTTGGTAGAATTCCCATGGGAAGTCATCTGGTCCTGGATTTTGTGTGTTGGGAGATTTTTTTATTGTTAAAATTTCTTTGCTGGTTATGAGTCTGTTCAAGTTTTTTTTTTTTAATTTCTTTCTGTTTCAGTTTTGATAGTTTATATGTTTCTAGGAATTTACCCATTTCTTCCAGATTGCCCATTTTATTGACAAAGAGTTTTTCATAATATTACCTTAATAATTCTTTGTGGTGTTGGTTGTGATATCCCCTCTCTCATTTATGATTTTATTTATTTAGGTCCTTTCTCTTTTATTTTTGATAAGTCTGGTGTTAGTCTTCATTTGTTGTTCTTCTTTTAGCTCCTTTAGGTGAGAGGTTAGGTGGTGTATTTGAGATTTTTTTTTGTTGTTGTTGTTGTTATCGTTTCTTAAAGTAGGCCTGTATTGCTATATAGTATCTTCTTTGGACAACTTTTTCTGCATCCCAATGCTTTTAGATTTTTGTTTTCATTTTCCTTTATTTCTATGTATTTTTAAGTTTCTTTTTTAATTTCCTGGCTGGCCCGTTCATTGTTTATTAGCATATTGTGTCATCCCCATGTCTTTGTAGTTTTTACAAAGTTTTTCTTGTAATTGGTTTATTGTTTCATGGTGTTGTGGTCAGAAAAACTGCATGGCATGATTTCAATCTTTCTGTTTCTCTTTAGGCCTATTTTGTGACCTGGTATGGGAACTGTTCTGTAGAATATTCCATGTGCACTTGAAAAGAATGTGTATTCTTCTGTTTTATGATGGAATGTTCTGAATATATTTCTTAAGTTCTTCTGGTCCAGTGTGCCATTTAAGCCATTATTTCCTTGTTTATTTTCTGCTTAGATGATCTGTCTGTTATGTAAGTGGGGCTGATACTGACCCCCTACTATGTGTTATCAATGAGTTCCTTTTCATTTGTTACTATTTGTTGTATATATTTGGGTGCTCCCATGTTGGATGTATATTTACAATTGGTTTATTTTCTTGTTGGATTGTCCCCTTTATGACTATATAAAATGCCCTGCTCTGTCTCTTTTTCTAGTCTTTACTTTAAAGTCTAGTTTGTCCAATATAAGTATTGCTACTCTGGCTTTCATCTGACATCTATTTGTGAAATAAATGGTTCTCCATACCCTCATTTTCAATCTGCAGGTGTCTGCAGGCCTAAATTGAGTCTCTTGTGGAGCACCTTGCTGGTTCAGTCAGTGGACCATGCAACTCTTAATCTCAGGGTTGTGAGTTTGTGGGCTACATTGGGTGTGGAGATTACTTAAAAAATAAGCTTAAAGAAATAAAAAAACAGACAGGTAAGTAAATAAAATTAGTCTCTTGGTGGAAGATGGGTCTTTATTCCTTTTCCTTTCTGACACCCTATGCCTTTTGTTTGGAATGTTTCGTCTATTTACTTTCAGAATAATAGTTGATAGATATGTATTCAGTGCCATTTTATTACTTGTTTTGTCTATTTTTCTGGAGATTTGATTTAATCTTTTATTGTCTTTGTCATTTTTGGTATCTCTCTTTCATTCAAAGAGTCCCCTGTAATATTTCTGGCAAGTCTGGTTTAGTGGCCATGAACTCCTTTAGATTTGTTTGTCTGGGAAACTCTTTATCTCTCCTATTCTGAATGATAACCTTCCATGATAGAGTGTTCTTGGATGAAGATTTTCCCATTCAGCACTTTGACTATATCATGCCACACCCTTCTGGCCAAGTTTCTGTTGAGAAATCTCTAGCTGGTTTTATTGGTTTTCCCCTGTAAGTTAAGGATTTCTTTTGCTGCTTTCAAGATTTTTGTTGTTGCTGTTTATTATTATATTTTGGAAATTTAATTACAGTATGTCTTGGTGTTGGTCTGCTTTTGTTGATTTTGATGGGAGTTCTCTGTGTCTCTTGGATCTGGATGTCTGTTTCCTTCCTCAGATTAGGAAAGTTTTCTGTTACTATGTTTTGAAATAAATTTTCTGCCCACTCTTCTCTCTTTTCTTCTTTTGGGACTCCTATAGTACGAATGTTAAAATTTTTGATGGGGTCACTGAGTTCCCTAAGACTAGTCTCATTTTCCATAATTCTTTTCTCTCTGTTGTTCAGCTTCATTATTTCCCATTATTTTTTCTCCTAGGTCACTAATTCATTCCTCTACTTCTTCCAACCTGCTGTTCACTACATCAAGCTTGTTTCCAATGTCATTTACTACATTATTTTTAATAGAGTCTCTTTAACTCTTTTATATCTATGGGAAGGGTCTTCCTGAGGTCTTCTTTTCTCAAGCCTGAGTCTTCTTATGACTATTGCTTAAATTCTCCTTCAGGAGGTGCCCGAATGGCTCAGTTCGTTACACATCTGCCTTCAGCTCAGGTCATGATCCCAGATCTTGGGACTGAGCCCCACATCAGTCTCCCTGCCCAGCAGAGAGTATGCTTCTACCTTTGCCTCTGCTGCTGTCACTGCTTGTGCTCTGTGTGTGTGTCAAATAAATAAAACCTTTTAAATGAATAAATGGATGGATGAATGAATGAATGAATGAGTGAATGAATGAATGAATTCTCCTTCAGGCATGTTATTTACATCTGTTTTGATTGGATCTCTGGCTGTGGGTTTATCTTATTCTTTCATTTGAGATAAATCCCTCCATCTTGGCATTTTGTCTAAGTCTCTTCTTCTCTGTGATAGAAAAGTCATTTCTGTCTCCTGCTTCTGGAAGTAATGGCATTATGAATAAATCATGTAGTGCCCAGGGTCTGGCACTTCAGGGAATGTCTCTGGTATATCCTGTGTGTGCTGTGCTATTATGCTTTTGCTTCTCTAACCATCTGGCCAGTCATCTGCAGAGGCTCTCACTGCCTGTAGTGAGCAGCATTTGGTCCCTGGCCTGAATGGTGCACATTTTTAGAAGTGCTCTGATCTGCCTGTGAAATGAGCCCTGACACCAACTCCACCAGAACTGAAGCCCTGCAGAACTCTCTGGTCAAGAGACCTGGTACCCAGATAAGGGTTTTTGCTGGCCTTCTGGGGGAGGAGCTTATTACAATGGGACTGAGGTCCCATTGACTTATAAAAGCAGTCCTGCCAGAGCAGGACTCTGTTCTAGGGGGTGTGGCTTGGCGAAATCAAGTTAGGCAGCCACTGCTGGTGCTGAACTAATTCCTGTAGGTGGCTCTGTGTTAATACTGAGAGGTGGTGGGAGAAGGGGGCAAATGGCTCTTGCCAGGTCCTTTGTTCCTGGAGAGGAACACTGCATCTCAGGGACATGTTCTGAGAAGAGCAATCTCCCCGTCATTGTTGTGTGCCCTAAGTGTTTTTCAGATTACTGCTTCCAAGCTGTCTATCCCCAGGCTGTTTGCCTGCCTTCTCTTAAGGTCACTGCAGTGACCTCCAGGCTCTATCCAAGGGAATACTGTTGATCTTTAAACCCCAGGCTTTAAACCCTGCTCATTGCAGGAACTCACAATATTCAGCCCCTCTCATTTTCCAAGCCAAATTGCCAGGGGAAATGTTCTCCTTGTGTGTTCCGCTGTGTGTTCCTCTCTAAGAAATATGTTTAATCACTGTGAAATATATTTATAAATTTCAACATCTCCATTTTAAATAAAAAAGATTCCAACTTCATGAAGCTTATCGTCAAACCAAAGGAAATCACAATACAATGAGGGTCTAATAACAAATTGCTTAATAATAAGAAGTGAGAATATTCTTCGAATATAAATTTATGGAAGACTCTGCCATTGATTCTTACATTTTATAGGCAAACTTGGACATATGATGTACTATTCAATTTGACTAATATAATTGAGGTGTTACATTTGTAACAAATTATATCAAATACATCATGAACTAAGATATTTCACAAATAATTTTCACAAATAATTCTGTTTAAAAAGTTATTTTAAATTATTATTCCACCTAGGAATATGGGGGCATTTTCGATTTATTTTTATATATTTTTATTTTTTTAACTCAAGTATAATTAACATACAGTGTTATATTAGTTTCAGGGGTACAATATAGTAATTCAAGAATTCCATACATTACTCAATGTGTTCATCAATGTGTTCACTCAATGTGTTCACAATAAGTGTATTCTTAATTCACTTCACCTGTTTCACCCATCCCCTCTGGCATCCACCAGTTTCTTTATATTTAAGATCTGTTTTCTGTGTGTCTCTTTTCCTTTGTTAATTTGTTTTGTCTCTTAAACCCCATATATGAGTGAAATCATACTATATTTGGCTTTGACTTATTTCACTTAGCACCTCTAAATCTATCCATGTTGTTGTAAAAGGCATGATTTCATTCTTTTCTGTGGCTGTAATTAAATGATTCTGAGTATCAAACTATAATTAAAATTCCTGTCATTAAACATAAAATCATTTTTGAAAGGACAATATAAAACATTGTTATGATATTAACTTTTTTAATGGAAAGTTTATTGAACTACAAAAGTTTTAAGTTACACAATAATGTTTGTTGTATAAACCATTTATGTATATTACTTTATTATGTGCAAATCAGGAGGAAAATATTCAGCAACTGCGATGCATTCTTTATTCGGCCTATTTAGTTCTCTCAACCCTGACCTGCAAGGATCACATTGTCTAAAATATGCCAATAGAAATGCGCAGTCAAGTGTCTCATTTAGTTTTACTATATCCTGCTGTGCTGCTTTCAATACACTATTACATGATTACCTCAAGCCTCAAATAATTTTGTATTCATTGAAGATGATTTTTATATTTATATTTTTATGATGTCCTTTATTATTTTTATTAATTCTTCCCCCAACACCTCTAGCCTTTTCAATACTATATGCCTTCAGTATCTACATAATTTAAAATGTTAACTTGATTGAAAATTTAAAGTGCCAGCTCATTTTTAATTTAAATTTAGTTATTTAACACACAGTGAGCGCCTGCTTATTTTAAAACTGATCCTAAAACAATGTTACAACTCAGGTTTGCAAAAGAAAGTGTACCCCTAAATCTTTTTTTGTCCAGTACATTCAGCCTGAGTGGTCAGTTTTATAATTGTTTCCATCAAGTTTTGGAACTGGATTGGATTGAAATTGCTTTCCATCTTGTTCAAAATTATACCAAGAAAAAAGACACTATACATCAGGTTTCCTTCCAAACAATGTAGGTTTCCTCTGTTTAGAAAAGTGTGATAATTCATCAGTAATTTAACCTATGGACATTTGAAGGTTGGAGAGTACCTCTAAGGGGCTGTTGACCTTCAGCAACTGAAAGAATTAGCACTTCAGCCACAGTCAATATATATTTATATTTCTGTTGGGACTATTACAACTTTGCAAGTAATGCTGACCTTGAAACTTCTAGTACAGGATGCACATGAATAATGTTTCCTAAAGGAAAATACCAAAATAGGATACTTAGATCCAAAATGCACATTCTGTAAATGATCAAAAGAAAGTATTTTGAACATTAAAATCAATGCTGAAAGAAATAAGCATATTATTCCTATGACCTGGTGGGTTTCTCCTAAATATGTGTCTGACTAGAATACCAGTAGGCCAGAATCATAAAATTTGGAAATGCCATATTTCTGATATTCCCAAAGTTTACTGACGTCAAGAGCTTGGCTTGTTTTCATGTGAACTGATCTTATTTTTATTTCTTAAAGTACCATAATACTATAGATCTCACAAAAATCATTATATCCCTTATTGACTATATCAAAAGCATGTTTTTTTTGTTTTTTAATCTGGATAAAACTTAAATAGTGAAATGCTAAAAGTTTTTTTTAGTAATTTTCCATTATATCTGATAAAATATTTGTTTTGGAGACTTTTTTTTCCTACTAGCTATAGTGTGCATCCTGATCAGGGACCAATGGGAATAGGTATATTCCTTTAGAATGCTGAGGAATTACTTAATATATAACAATTTAGGTGTGCTAAATAGAGTACACAAAGAGGAAATTAACATGTAACTAACACCTAGTAAGTAATGGAAATCCTAGGAGAATTGGCTGGGCATCCTGTTCAAATAAAGCAGGAGATTAAAGAAAAAAAAATAAAAGAAATGCTCATTCTTTTAAAAACAAATAGGAGTGCAATTGCAGGGTCATAGGGAAGCTCTATTTTTAATTTCTTGAGGAATCTCCACACTGTTCTCCAAAGAGGCTGCACCAACTTGCATTCCCACCAACAGTGGAAGAGGGTTCCCCTTTCTCCACATCCTCTCCAACACATGTTGTTTCCTGTTTTGTTAATTTTGGCCATTCTAACTGGTGTAAGGTGATATCTCAATGTGGTTTTAATTTGAATCTCCCTGAGGGCTAATGATGATGAGCATTTTTTCATGTGTCTGATAGCCATTTGTATTTCTTGATTGGAGAAGTGTCTGTTCATATCTTCTGCCCATTTTTTGATGTGTTTGTCTGTTTCGTGTGGGTTGAGTTTGAGGAGTTCATTATAGATCCTGGATATCAACCTTTTGTCTGTACTGTCATTTGCAAATATCTTCTCCCCTTCTCCCATTCCGTGGGTTGCCTCTTTGTTTTTTTGACTGTTTCCTTTGCTGTGCAGAAGCTTTTGATTTTGATGAAGTCCCAGAAGTTTATTTTCGCTATTGTTTCCTTTGCCTTTGGAGACGTATCTTGAAAGAAGTTGCTGTGGCTGATATCAAAGAGATTACTGCCTATGTTCTCCTCTAAGATTCTGATGGATTCCTGTCTCACGTTGAGGTCTTTTATCCATTTTGAGTTGATCTTTGTGTATGGTGTAAGAGAATGGTCGAGTTTCATTCTTCTACATATAGCTGTCTAGTTTTCCCAGCACCATTTATTGAAGAGACTGTCTTTTTTCCACTGTATATTTTTTCCTGTTTTGTCGAATATTAATTGACCATAGAGTTGAGGGTCCATATCTGGGCTCTCTACTCTGTTCCACTGGTCTATGTGTCTGTTTTTATGCCAGTACCATGCTGTCTTGGTGATCACAGCTTTGTAAAAAAGCTTGAAATCAGGTTAGGTGATGCCGCCAGCTTTATTTTTGTTTTTCAACATTTCCTTAGCGATTCGGGGTCTCTTCTGATTCCATACAAATTTTAAGATTATTTGCTCCAGCTCTTTGAAGAATGCCAGTGGAATTTTGATCGGAATGGCATTAAAAGTATAGATTGCTCTAGGCAGTACAGACATTTTAACAATGTTTATTCTTCCAATCCAAGAGCATGGAATGGTCTTCCATCTATTTGTGTCTTCTTCAATTTCTTTCATGAGTGTTCTATAGTTCCTAAGTACAGATCCTTTACCTCTTTAGTTAGGTTTATTCCTGGGTATTTACCCCAAAGATACAGATGTCGTGAAAATAAGGGCCATCTGTACCCCAATGTTTATAGCAGCAATGGCCACAGTCGCCAAACTATGGAAAGAACCAAGATGCCCTTCAACGGATGAATGGATAAGGAAGATGTGGTCCATATACACTATGGAGTATTATACCTTCATCAGAAAGGATGAATACCCAACTTTTGTAGCAACATGGACGGGACTGGAAGAGATTATGCTGAGTGAAATAAGTCAAGCAGAGAGAGTCAATTATCATATGGTTTCACTTATTTGTGGAGCATAACAAATAGCATGGAGGACAAGGGGCGTTAGAGAGGAGTAGGAAATTTGGGTAAATTGGAAGGGGAGGTGAACCATGAGAGACTATGGACTCTGAAAAACAGTCTGAGGGGTTTGAAGTGGCGGGGGGGTGGGAGGTTGGGGTACCAGGTGGTGGGTATTATAGAGGGCACGGCTTGCATGGAGCACTGGGTGTGGTGAAAAAATAATGAATACTGTTTTCCTGAAAATAAATAAATTGGAAAAAAAAAAGTATTAAGGAGCACTTGGGTGGCTCAGTTGGTTGGCCGGCTGACTCTTGACTAGGCTCAGGTCATGATCTCAAGGTGTGAGTTAGAGACCTGAGAGGGGCTCTGTGCTCAGCATGGAGCCTACTTGAGACTCTCATTCTTCTTTTCCCTCTACCTCTCTCCTTGCTCACATGTTCTCACTCTTTCTAAAAATGAATGAATGAATGAATGAATGAAAGACTAAACAAACAAATAAATAAATAAATAAAATCTTTTTTAATAAAAAGTATATATTAAGCTTCAAAAAAAAACAAATAGGAAATTAATGTATAAGGCTAATAGAAACTAAAAGTAAAGTTAGACCTTCTCAAAAACAAACATATCTATATATTATTGGTAAAAATACATAACTTTTTACTTCTACAATTTCATTTTCCTAAAATACACATACAGATAACTGAGGCTTTTCAAAAAGTCTATGAATGGTAACAGAGACATGAATGCATAGTTTTTTTAAAAAGAAAATAGAAATATCTCTATTATCAAAATATTTGTTTATCTGTTGAGTGGCATTGAGTCATTTGTATGTCTCTCATTGGGATGCTATCTTTGCTAGAAAGAGAGACAACCACTTGTGATGACTCTTTTGTGGTCCTGTCAACATTAAAAATCTTTAGTCTCCCACCTCACAAAATGATTTTAACACAGTCAACACATACACCAAATTAAGAGAGCCACAGACTTGGTATATTGATACAAGCCACATTGTTCCATTGAGAGTCTGGCCATATGTACAATGTTAGGGAAAGATTTTGTTTATTCAAAAAAAGATTTTCAACTAATTTTATGATATGGAATCATTAAATAAATCTTTACAGGTACTTTTCTCTACTGTGGACGAGCTTGCTTGAGTTGACTTCTGAATTGATCCACACAAGTCAACTCAACAGCAATCTAAACCTAGTTGCTCTTCAGTGGTACTGGTTTATGCCATTTTTGCAGTACCTCAGAAAAATCTAGAGATCTCGCCAACATTTTAAAAGTGTCTAATCCATGTCAATCCAAATTATCTTGGTAATGTTCACACAATACTGTTTTCTTTTTTCTTTTCTCTTTTTTTGGTTGCTATTTAATCTCTAGCTGATTTCAGAGTGACATCTACAATGAATCTAATAACCTTTTTACTGTTTATTCTTCCATTCTCTCTGAATCCAAGATAAATTTTATCACCATTTACTTCTTTCATAGCTTCCTCAAAATTTTCCCTTCTTTTAAAACAATATATTTAACATGGTAAGCATTATTTTAAGGATAATTGGAAATGTGCCAAGACTTTTATATAACTTGTAACAAAATCATGATAAAATTCAAGGTAGCATATATAAGTTCTTGCATTTAAATCCATTGGTTCTGGAGAATAGAATGTAAGATTTTAAAATGTCATTATTCTACTCAAATCATGTAGTTTTTGTCCTCCTTATAAACTGAAAATTTATTTGCACCCCAGAGCTGTGTACCTTACTTTTCTCTGCCTAACCAACTCCTACTCATCTCCCATGGCTTAGATTCTATACAGTTCCCATCTTTAATAAAAATTCCATTGTCAAATAAATTGAATAAACATATATTGAGGTTCCTATTATGAGTGAAGCACTATGGATAGGCATTAGAGGTAAATAAAATAATAGAAACATTGTGTTACAATATTCTGTGCATATAAAAGGGAAAAATCAAATCTAACCATAGGGACCCATCGAAAGAGTAACATTTGAATTACTCTTGAAATATTACAAGCAGAAATTTGAGCAGGGAGTGGGTCAGGGAACACTGACAAGGTGAACTATAAAGCTTAAAGAACAGCATCAACAGCATTAACAAGTCAGAGCATCAGATGAGCTTCAGGGGCCTTAGTGGAACTATTTCATATCAAGCTCTTCTCTGGCCACCTATAGCACTTATTTGCTGTAGGGCTGTCATGTATTCTTTTTTGTATATCTTGATGCAAAACACTATAAGCTCAGCAAATGCCAAAATATCTTATATTTCTTATAAATTTCCCCTACAGTATCTATTATGGAGTGGGCACATAGTAGACAACCAAGAAATAGCTATTAATTGATTCCAATGGAAGGCTTTATAGATATCTCTCTAAATATTAATTTATTTTGTTTCTTTTTTTAAAAGAAATTATTTTTCCCTCTTCAGGGAGCCCATAAGCACCCAGAAAGGATTTTCATGTTAAAAGTGAAGCACAGATGAAACCTGCACACTATCAAAAAAAATGGAAAACTGTATTTTAAATACTATTGACTCTATACCCTGTCTTCCTATTACTCAAATATAATAATGCATTTGGGAAGCTAATCAGTGAGTTAAAAGAAAAGCTGCTAAAATATGTACAAGTGTAAAGAATGAAAAGATTTTATTATCTGCTTATGCTCCTAAAGTATCAAAATCAATGGCTATTGAGGAATTAACCTTATAAATTTATAGAAAAATCCAACATGTAACTAATCCCTCATCTAACTAACCATTTATTGCAATCCAAATGATTTCTAGAGATGCTGGTGAATTACGTTCAACTCATGATGCTTTTATATAGAGTTATTTTATATACATAAAATTTGGAGAAACTCAATAATAATTGTCTCAGTTTCCCTTTGAACTTGCTCCATTATCAGAGGCCCCTGCTATAGTCTCAAAAAGAAATCTATGTGTTGTTTCTTTTCTATTTTTAATGTCTGTGTAGAAACAATGGCTTTAATATTTAAAATCATATTTTGTATCAAAGTCAAAGAAACAAAGTATTAGATTAGGAATCAGGAGACTTAGGTTCCAATATCAGCCTTCAGAACTCAACAAGTTCTTTGCTCATTTGTTTTGCTTCTTAAATTCTACATATGAGTGAAAGCATCTGGTACTGTCTTTCTCTTATTATTTCCCTTAGCACTGCATTCTCTACCTCCATCCATGTCACTGTAAATGGTAAGATTTCATTTTTTATGGCTGAATAATATTTCATTGTGTATATGTACTACATCTTCTTTTTTCCATTCATCTATTGATGAACACTTAGGCTGCTTCCACAATTTAGCTATTGCAAATAATGCTGCAATATATAGGGGTGCACATATCCCTTTGAATTACTGTTTTTGGATTTTTTGGATAAATACTGTTTTTCAGCTGAGGCACTGAGAAGCTAAGCAACTTGACGAATGTCACTTGGTAAGTAAAAGGTGAAGCTTAATTGAGGGCTTAATACTATGCCAGTGATAAGCAGTACTCTTTAGTGACTGTTACTATTAGGTACAAAGTTACTTAGTGTGATTACTGGATTGTAGGTTAGATGTATGTTTAACAATATGATTTCACTCATGTGTGGAACTTAAGAAACAAACAAGTTAGTGAAAGAAAAAGAAAGAGAGAGAAACAAACTAAGAAACAGACACTTAACTATAAGGAACAAACTGATGTTTATCAGAGAGGATGTGGGAGGGGAGACAGGTGAAATAGGGGATGGGGATTAAGAAGTGTACTTGTTGTGATGAGCACTGGGTAATATATGGAATTGTTGAACCACTACTGGAATTAAAATTAAAAAAAAAAACCCTCAACAAGTCACTCAACTTTGTACTGACCAAAATACACCCATTTGGAAACATGAATTTCTGCAATCGGCATGCAGCCCTACTCCTAACACAACTTGACCCCCATTTGAAGAACCTTCTGATTATAAATTAGAAAATAGATGTGAAATTTGGTTAAGTCTTCAGGAAAAAAAAATCTAATTAACTGATGGATTTCATCTTGGTTTGTTTCCAGACATTTTGGGGAGTGGGAGGAGAACTGATTTTCTTCACTTTTCTGAAAAGTCTTACATTTAGAATCAGCCATCCCATTCAATTAAGATTCAAACCTAATAGAAAGTAATACTGAATATATAAAACCAAGGAGAAAAGCCCTAAAGTCTCAGAGTAACTTTTAGCACAAAATGGCAATTCTCAAAGAATCCAATCAGAGAGAAACAATAAATGCTGTGGTTTCAGCTCATTCTACTCTAGTTAAGCAGGTTGGTGCCTAACATGTCATTTCTATATAAATTTTGTCCCACTGTAATATACTTCTAAGCTTTAGTTGTGCCTTCGGTAAAAGAAAATGCCAGGTCCTGTGGATGGGAGTTAAAGAAAATAATGCACCCAGTAAACTGCTGAGGGCAGAAAATTTTCTCCCTGCCCTAACAGGAGGAGACCAGTATATTCCCTGAATCATGAGATTTGAGTATCTGTATTGTCAAGAGCTTTCATTTTTTTAAAAAATAGGCAGACTACTGTCTGAGTCACTAAAATGCATGGCAGTAGAGTTTATCTACTAAAAGCTCAAGCCAAATATGGTAATGTAACAAAAAGAGCTCTCATCAACACTTAAAACTGTCCAAAGACAGCAGCAGTAGAATGCACAACACAAGGCTATAAGACAACTTAACCACAACTTCAAATAACCTCTTGGATAAAATCTACATATTAAGCAATCATCATTGTTTGTAACATTAGTCCTTAGAAAATTATCTCTAAGATAAAGAGTTTCCAAGACAGGCGAGGCTTAAATGACTATGGAACCACCAAGCCGACACTGCAGGAAATATTAAGGGGGGTTCTATAAAAGAGGAAAAAAATCTACAAATAGCATTGAACAGAAATATACAGACAATCTAAAGAAAGAAAGACTTCAAAGGTAACATGATGTCAATAAAAATGTATCTATCAATAATCACTCTAAATGTGAATGGCCTAAAAGTACCCATAAAACATCACAGGGTTGCAGATTGGATAAAACGACAGGACCCATCCATATGTTGTCCACAAGAGACCCGTTCTGAACTTAAAGATACACCCAAACTGAAAGTGAAGGGATGGAGAAGCATCTTTCATGCTAATGGGCCTCAAAAGAAGGCCAGGGTAGCGATTCTCATATGAGATAAATTAGATTTTAAACTAAAGACTGTGGCCAGAGATACAGAAAGACACTACATAATTCTTAAAGGGAATATCCACCAAGATGATCTAACAATTGTAAATATCTATGCCCCCAATATGGGATCAGCCAATTACATAAGAAAACTGTTAACCAAGATAAAGAGTCATATTGATATGAATACATTAATAATAGGAGATTTTAATACGCCTCTCTCAGAAATAGACAGAACGTCAGAGCAGAAAATCAATAATGAAACAAGAGCATTGAATGACACATTGGAACAGATGGACCTCATAGATATATACAGAACATTCTACCCTAAAACAACAGAATACTCATTCTTCTCAAGTGCACATGGAACCTTCTCAAGAAGAAACCACATACTGGGTCACAAATCAGGACTCAATGGATACCAAATAACTGAGATGATTCCTTGCATATTCTCAGATCACAATGCTTTGAAACTGGAGCTCAATCACAAGGAAAAGTTCCGAAGGAACTCAAACACCTGGAAGCTAAAGACCACCTTGCTTAAGAATGCTTGGATCAACTGGGAGATCAAAGAAGAACTGAAACAATCATGGAAACCAATAAGAATGAACACACTTCAGTCCAAAACCTATGGGATACAGCAAAGGCGGTCCGAAGGGGGAAATATATAGCCATCCAAGCCTCCCTCAAAAAAATTGAAAAATCCAGAACACACCAGCTGTCTCTACACCTTAAGGAACTGGAGAATCAACAACAAATAAAACCAACTCCACACATAAGAAGGGAAATAATCAAGATTAGAGCTGAGATCGATGAGGTAGAAACCAGAGATACAGTAAGAACATATCAATGAAACTAGAAGCTGGTTTTTTGAATCAATAAGATCGATAAACCATTGGTCACACTAAGCCAAAAGAAAAAAGAGAAAGCCCAAATTAATAAAATTATGAATGAAAAGGGAAAGATCACAACGAACACCAAGGAAGTAGAAACAATCATCAGAAGTTATTATAAATACTTATATGCCAATAAGCTAAGCAACCTAGATGAAATGGATGCATTCTTGGAAAACTATAAACTCCCCAAATTGAACCAGGAAGAAATTGACAACCTGAATAGACTGATATCTAGTAACGAGATTGAAGCAATAATCAAAAAACACCCCCCAAAAAAAACAAAAAAAAAAAAACAAAAAAAAAAAACAAGAGCACAGGACCTGAGGAATTCCGTGGGGAATTCTACCAAACTTTCAAAGAAGAAATAACACCTATTCTCCTGAAGCTGTTTCAAAAAATTGAAGCAGAGGGGCACCTGGGTGGCTCAGTGGGTTAAAGCCTCTGCCTTCAGCTCAGGTCGTGATACCAGGGTCCTGGGATCAAGCCCCACATCGGGCTCTCTGCTCAGCAGGGAGCCTGCTTCCTCCCCTCCCTCTCAGTGCCTATCTCTCTGCCTACTTGTGATCTTTGCCTGTCAAATAAATAAATGAAATCTAAAAAAAAAAAAACTTACAAAACAGGAAACAACATGTGTTGGAGAGGATGTGGAGAAAGGGGAACACTCTTCCACTGTTTGTGGGAATGCAAGTTGGTGCAGCCTCTTTGGAGAACAGTGTGGAGATTCCTCAAGAAATTAAAAATACAATTTCCCTATGACCCTGCAATTGCACTCCTGGGTATTTACCCCAAGGATACAGATGTCGTGAAAGGAAGGGCCATCTGAACCCCAATATTTATAGCAGCAATGGCCACAGTCACCAAACTGTGGAAAGAACCAAGATGCCCTTCAACAGATAAATGGATAAGGAAGATGTGGTCTATATACACTATGGAGTGTTATGTCTCCATCAGAAAGGATGAATACCCAACTTTTGTAGCAACATGGACGGGACTGGAAGAGATTATGCTGAGTGAAATAAGTCAAGCAGAGAGAGTCAATTACCATATGGTTTCACTTATCTGTGGAGCATAACAAATAGCTTGGAGGACAAGGGGTGTTAGAGAGGAGAAGGGAGTTGGGGTAAATTGGGAGGGGAGGTGAATCATGAAAGACTATGGACTCTGAAAAACAATCTGAGGGGTTTGAAGTGGCAGGGGACAGGGAGTTTGGGGTACCAGGTGGTGGGTATTATAGAGGGCATGGATTGCATGGAGCACTGGGTGTGCTGAAAAAATAATGAATACTGTTTTTCTGAAAATAAGTAAATTGAAAAAATTTTTAAAAAATTGAAGCAGAAGAAAAACTTCCAGACTCTTTCTATGAAGCCAGCATTACCCTGATCCCCAAACTAGGCAAAGACCCTACCAAAAAGGAGAATTTCAGACCAATATCACTGATGAATATAGATGCTAAGATTCTCAACAAGATCCTAGCAAACAGGATCCAACAGCACAATAAAAATGTTATACACCAGGGGCGCCTGGGTGGCTCAGTGGGTTAAAGCCTCTGCTTTAGGCTCAGGTCATGATCCCAGGGTCCTGGGATCGAGCCTCACTTTGGGCTTTCTGCTCAGCGGGGAGCTGGCTTCCTCCTCTCTCTCTGCCTGCCCCTCTGCCTACTTGTGATCTCTGTCAAATAAAAAAATAAAATCTTTAAAAAAATATATTATCCACCATGATCAGGTGAGATTCATCCCTGGGCTACAAGGATGGTTCAACATTTGCAAATCAATTAATGTGATAGAACAAATTAATAAGAGAAGAGAGAACAACATGGTCCTCTCAATTGATGCAGAAAAAGCATTTGACAAAATCCAGCATCCCTTCCTGACTAAAAGGCTTCAAAGTATAGGGATAGAGGGAACATTCCTGAACTTCATCAAATCTATCTATGAAAGACCCACCCCAAATATCATCGCAATGGGAAAAAGCTTGCAGGCTTCCCGTTGAGATCAGGAACACAACAAGGATGCCACTCTCACCACTCTTGTTCAACATAGTATTAGAAGTCCTAGCAAAAGCAATCAGACAACAAAGAGAAATAAAAGGTAATGAAGAAGTCAAACTCTCTCTCTTTGCAGATGATATGATTCTTTATATGGAAAACCCAAAAGACTCCACCCCCAAACTACTAGAACTCATACAGCAATTCAGCAACGTGGCAGGATACAAAGTCAATGTGCAGAAATCAGTGGCTTTCTTATACACTAACAATGAAAATACAGAAAGGGAAATGAGAGAATCAATTCCATTTACTGTAGCACCAAGAACCATAAGATACCTGGGAATAAACCTAACCAAAGAGGTAATGGAACTGTACTCCAGGAACTACAGAACACTCATGAAAGAAACTGAAGAAGACACAAAAAGATGGAAGACCACTCCATGCTCTTGGATCGGAAGAATAAACATCGTTAAAATGTCTATACTGGGGGAAGACAAGATGGCGGTGAAGTAGGAGGAGGCACCCATTCAACCTGCACCCTAACGTGAGCTGATTACCTACTAAAGATCTCCAATCACCCACGAAATCAGCCTGAGATCAGAATTATACATGTCTGGATCTCTACTGGAGCAGAAGACGCCAGTGGTCAGGTAAAGCGGAGTGGGAAAGTCGTACTGATATCGGAAGATAAACAAAAGGGGGAGGGAGTCACCAGAGGCGACCCATTGGAAAGTAATATCCCAATACGAGAGTGCCCTGAACCTGGGGACCAGCATTAACTCGGGAGACTGGTAGAAAGCACTCAAAAAGAGCAAAGGATCACCGGGGAGGAAATTGTGGGAATCGGGGTGTTAGGTTCGGGGCTTAAGTACCCAGTCCCAAAACAGCCACCACTGGTGCAGAGCCAGACAGAGTGTGGCAGAGAAACCATGTCTAGGTCCCTGAACCACCAGCGCGCCTGAAAGTGCGTGGCGCAGGCTCCCGTGAGGGGCTGAGAGCCTCGCCAGCCAACAGAAGCACAGCCTTTTTGCAGTCCCCACGTGAGTGCCCTGCTGTGCCATCAGAGTCCGAGTCGTGCCCCGCGCCCTCCCCTGAGAGAGGTACACACAAACCCCAGCCCGGTGGTCTTGGACCTGAAAGAACAGGCACTCCCAGCCCAGGCCAGTGGGAAAATCTCAATGTGTGATCACTGCTTAGAACTTCTCTGGTAGTCTGAAGCTGCCCAGACAGCCGCGGCTGCCACTGTGGTTTTGGGTACAAGCAAAAAATCCTGAGTCCCCAGGGACCGTGACTGGGAACCTGCTCTGCCAGCGGCCAAGGGGGGATTTATATGGGCTCTGCAGCGGGACTGAGGCTTCTCTCTGAGAGGGAGGACAGGGTGCAGTTTGCTTTCCTCTAAACCTACAAAAACCATCAAAAGCGCTCAAGGCCAGAGAGAAAAACAAAAGTGAACAAATATATAAACCTCCAGAGAACAAAAGCCTGAAAAAACCAGTTTCCTCAGAGCCCACCCCCTTGAGGGGGGCAGGAGGACGTAGCTGAGAGAACTTCAGGGACTGAAAACCCACGTGGCGGCCCCTCCCCCAGAAAACCAACCAGGAAAGGAAAAAAAAAAAAAGACGACAAGAGAACAACCACCACTACTTCATAGGACAATTTTTATTATTAATTCGATCCCACTATTCTGGCTCATTTTTTATATAGTTATTTTTTACTATTATATAGATAATTTTTAACCTATTTACCGTCACAGTGAGATGTCCAGTACACCAAATTCCACAATAACCTTCTAACCTGAACTTTTTGATACATACACCTGTTTTCCTTTTGCATTTCTATTTTTTAAATTTCTTTTTTTTGTATTTGAGTTTAGTTTAGTTTATTCCTTTTTTTAATTTTTATTTTCTAATATTCATATAGAGTTAAACTTCAAGGTAATCCCCTTTCCCCAATCAATGCCACCCCTATAGGTAAACCAATTCCTAATCCCCCCTTATCTTAGGAAAGTTGAGTCCTTTAACAAAGATATCAAGGTACATCCAGGAAGAATCAAAACAACCTTCCTCACCCACACTTGAGAATTTAAAACCACTCTCCCATCTTTTTCTTCCACCAATATTTCTGTGTTTTTATGTTTATCCTGATAGTATATAAATCTTACACTCAGGGTTCTCTTGACGAGGTTCTTCTTTATTTGCATATATATATGCAAATATATATATACATATATATTTTTTTTCTCTTGTCATATACTTTTATCAGTCTTCGCTTGTCTGTGTCTGTTTGTATACTTCATAAATCTTATCTGGGGGCCCATTTGGGCTAAACTTTCTCTTTCATCTCACCATTCCTTCCTGTCTCTCTCGTGCTCTCTTTTATTTTATTTTCCTTTTCTTTTTCCTCTCATTTGGGTGGGGAACTCTGATTGCTCAGAAGCATTCCAGGGTGTACCTTGACTGCACCACAGTCGATACACCCAGCTATACCCGTTCAGCCATCTCTCACCAAAATGACTAGGAGGAGGAATGCCCAACAGAAGAAAAATACAGAGGATGGACCTTCTGCAACAGAGCTAATGGCTATCAACATAGACAATATGTCGGAAAGAGAATTCAGGCTAACAATTATCCAAGCAATAGCTAGGTTGGAGAAAGCCATGGGTGACCAAATGGAATTGATTTGGGCCGAACTGAAAATGACCAGAGATCATGTTTTCAATATTAAGGAAGAGCTGAAAGCTATCAGGGATGAGATTCACAATGCTCTCAATGAGTTCCAATCTAATCTAAATTCTCTCAACGCTAGACTAACTGAGACAGAAGATAGAATTAGTGATCTGGAGGACAAACAGATAGAGAGAAAGGATCAGGAGGAACCTTGGAACAAACAGCTTAGAAGCCACGAAAACAGAATCAGGGAAATAAATGATACCATGAAACGTTCCAACATCAGAATTATTGGAATCCCTGAAGGGGAGGAGAAAGAAAGAAGTCTAGAAGATATAGTGGAACAAGTTCTTCATGAAAATTATACAAATCTCGTGAATGAGACCAGCATTTATGTACTAGAGGACGAAACATTTCCCCCCAAGATTACAGATTCTCGAAAGTCCTTGAGAAACCTAATAATGAGAATGAAGAATTATAATTGTGGCAGAATCTCTTGAAAGCAGCTAGGACAAAGAAGATCCTTACTTACAGAGGAAAGCCCATCAGAATAATGTCAGACCTATCCACAGAGACCTGGCAAGCCAGAAAGGGCTGGCAAGATACATTCAGGGCACTGAATGAGAAGAACATGCAGCCAAGAATACTTTATCCAGCAAGACTGACTGTCAAAATGGATGGAGAGATAAAGAGTTTCCAGGACTGGCAAGGCTTAAAAGACTATGCAACCACCGAGCCGATACTGCAGGAAATATTAAGGGGGCTTCTTTAAAGGAGGAAAAAGCCCAAGAATAGCATTGAACAGAAATATAGAGACAATCTACAGAAAGAAAGACTTTAAAGGTAACACGATGTAAATAAAAACGTAGCTATCAATAATCACCCTCTATGTGAATGGCCTAAATGCACCCATAAAAAGGCACAGGGTTGCAGACTGGACAAAACGACAGGACCCATCCATATGTTGTCTACAAGAGACCCATTTTGAACCTAAAGATACACCCAGAATGAAAGTGAAGGGATGGAGAAGCATCTTTCATGCCAACGGGCCTCAAAAATAGGCTGGGGTAGCGATTCTCATATCAGAAAAATTAGATTTTAATCTAAAGACTGTAGTCAGAGATCCAGAAGGACACTACATCATTCTTAAAGAGACTATCCACCAAGATGATCTAACAATTGTAAATATCTATGCCCCCAATATGGGAACAGCCAATTACATAAGAAAACTGTTAATCAAGATAAAGAGTCATATTGATATGAATATGTTAATAGTAGGAGATCTTAACACGCCTCTCTCAGAAATACACAGATCATTGAAGCAGACAATCAATAAAGAAACCAGAGCATTGAATGACACATTGGACCAAATGGACCTCATAGATATATACAGAACATTCTACCCTAAAACAACAGAATACTCATTCTTCTCAAGTGCACATGGAACCTTCTCAAGAACAGACCACATACTGGGTCACAAATCAGGACTCAATGGATACCAAAAGACTGAGATTATTCCCTGCATATTTTCAGATCACAATGCTTTGAAACTGGAGCTCAATCACAAGGAAAAGATCGGAAGGAACTCAAATACCTGGAAGCTAAAGACCACCTTGCTTAAGAATGCTTGGATCAACTGGGAGATCAGGGAAGAACTGAAACAATTCATGGAAACCAATGACAATGAAGACACTTCAGTCCAAATCCTATGGGATACAGCAAAGGCGGTCCTAAGGGGGAAATATATAGCCATCCAAGCCTCCCTCAAAAAAAATTGAAAAATCCAGAACACACCAGCTGTCTCTACACCTTAAAGAACTGGAGAATCAACAACAAATAAAACCAACTCCACACATAAGAAGGGAAATAATCAAGATTAGAGCTGAGATCGATGAGGTAGAAACCAGAGATACAGTAAGAACGTATCAATGAAACTAGAAGCTGGTTTTTTGAAAAAATCAATAAGATCGATAAACCATTGGCAACACTAATCCAAAAGGAAAGTGAGAAAGCTCAAATACATAAAATTATGAATGAAAAGGGAGAGATCGCAACGAACACCAAGGAAGTAGAAAAAATCATCAGAAGTTATTATCAACAGATATATGCCAATAAGCTAAGCAACCTAGATGAAATGGATGCATTCCTGGAAAAATATAAACTCCCAAAATTGAATCAGGAAGAAATTGACAACCTGAATAGACCAATATCTAGGAAAGAGATTGAAGGGTGATCAAAAACCTCCCAAAAAACAAGAGCCCAGGACCTGATGGATTCCCCGGAGAATTCTACCAAACATTCAAAGAAGAAATAACATCTATTCTCCTGAAGCTGTTTCAAAAAATTTAAGCAGAAGGAAAACTTCTTGACTCTTTCTATGAAGCCAGCATTACCCTGATCCCCAAACCAGACAAAGACCCTACCAAAAAGGAGAATTTCAGAGCAATATCACTGATGAATATGGATGCTAAGATTCTCAACAAGATCGTAGCCAACAAGATCCGACAGCACATTAAAAAGATTATCCACGATGACCAGGTGGGATTCATCCCTGGGCTACAAGGATGGTTCAACATTCACAAATCAATCAATGTGATAGAACAAATTAGTAAGAGAAGAGAGAAGAACCACATGGTCCTCTCAATTGATGCAGAAAAAGCATTTGACAAAATCCAGCATCCTTTCCTGATTAAAAGTCTTCAAAGTATAGGGATAGAGGGAACATTCCTGAACTTCATCAAATCTATCTATGAAAGACCCACAGCAAATATCATCCTCAATGGGAAAAAGCTTGCAGCCTTACCGTTGAGATCAGAAACACGACAAGGATGCCCACTCTCACCACTCTTGTTCAACATAGTATTAGAAGTCCTAGCAACAGCAATCAGAAAACAAACGGAAATTAAATGTATCCAAATTGGTAATGAAGATGTCAAACTCTCTCTCTTTGCAGATGATATGATTCTTTATATGGAAAACCCAAAAGACACCACCCCCAAACTACTAGAACTCATACAGCAATTCAGCAACGTGGCAGGATACAAAGTCAATGTACAGAAATCAGTGGCTTTCTTATACACTAACAATGAAAATACAGAAAGGGAAATTAGAGAATTGATTCCATTTACTATAGCACCAAGAACCATAAGATACCTGGGAATAAACCTAACCAAAGAGGTAAAGGATCTGTCCTCAAGGAACTACAGAAAACTCATGAAAGAAATTGAAGAAGACACAAAAAGATGGAAGACCATTCCATGCTCTTGGATCAGAAGAATAAACATTGTTAAAATGTCTATACTTCCTAGAGCAATCTAAACTTTTAATGCTATTCCGATCAAATTCCACAAGTATTCTTCAAAGAGCTGGAGCAAATAATCCTAAAATTTGTATGGAATCAGAAGAGACCCTGAATCGCTAAGGAATTGTTGAAAAACAAAAATAAAACGAGGTCATGACGTTACCTGATTTCAACCTTTACTACAAAGCTGTGATTACCAAGACAGCATGGTACTGGCATAAAAACAGACACATGGACCAGTGGGACAGAGTAGAGAGCCCAGATATGGACCCTCAACTCTATGGTCAAATAATCTTCGACAAAACAGGAAAATTTACAGTGGAAACAAGACAGTCTCTTCAATAAATGGTGCTGGGAAAACTGGGCAGCTATATGTAGAAGAATGAAACTCAACCATTCTCTTACACCATACACAAAGATAAACTCAAAATGGATAAAAGACCTCAATATGAGACAGAAATCCATCAGAATCCTAGAGGAGAACATAGGCAGTAATCTCTTCGATATCAGCCACAGCAACTTCTTTCAAGATATGTCTCCAAAGGCAAAGGAAACAAAAGCGAAAATAAACTTTGGGGACTTCATCAAGATCAAAAGCTTCTGCACAGCAAAGGAAACAGTCAAAAAACAAAGAGGCAACCCACGGAATGGGAGAAGATATTTGCAAATGACAGTACAGACAAAAGGTTGATATCCAGGATCTATAAAGAACTCCTCAAACTCAACACACACTAAACAGACGATCATATCAAAAAATGGGCAGAAGATATGGACAGATATTTCTCCAACCAAGACATACAAATGGCTATCAGACACATGAAAAAATGTTCATCATCACTAGCCATCAGGGAGATTCAAATTAAAACTACATTGAGATATCACTTTAAACCAGTTACAATGGCCAAAATTAGCAAACAACATGTTAGGAAACAACATGTGTTGGAGAGGATGTGGAGAACGGGGAACCCTCTTCCACTGTTGGTGGGAATGCAAGTTGGTACAGCCTCTTTGGAGAACAGTGTAGAGATTCCTCAAGAAATTAAAAATAGAACTTCCCTATGAACCTGCCATTGCACTCCTCGGTATTTACCCCAAAGATACAGATGTAGTGAAAAGAAGGGCCATCTGTACCCCACGTTTGGGGGGGTACACAGCAATGGCCACGGTCGCCAAACTGTGGAAAGAATCAAGACGCCCTTCAATGGATGAATGGATAAGGAGGATGCGGTCCATATACACTATGGAGTATTATGCCTCCATCAGAAAAAATGAATACCCAACTTTTGTAGCAACACGGACGGGACTGGAAGAGATTATGCTGAGTGAAGTGGGTCAGGCAGAGAGGGTCAGTTAGCTATGGCTTCACTTATTTATGGAGCATAACAAAAAGCATGGAGGACATGGGGAGATAGAGAGAAGGGTGTTGGGGTAAATTGGAGGGTGAGGTGAATCATGAGAGACTGTGTACTCTGAAAAACAATCTGAGGGGTTTGAAGTGGCGGGGGGGCCGGAGGTCGGGGTACGAGGTGGTGGGTATTATAGAGGGCACATACTGCTTGGAGCACTGGGTGTGGTCAACATATAATGATACTGTTATGCTGAAAATAAATAAATAAATAAATAAATGTCTATACTGCCTAGAGCAATCTATACTTTTAATGCCATTCTGATCAAAATTGCACTGGCATTTTTCAAAGAACTGGAGCAAATAATCCAAAAACTTGTAAGGAATCAGAAGAGATCCTGAATTGTTAAGGAAATGTTCAAAAAGAAAAATAAAACTGGGGGCGTCACATTACCTGATTTGAAGCTTTACTACAAAGCTTTGATCACCAAGACAGCATGGAAGTGGCATAAAAACAGACACATAGACCAGTGGGACAGAGTAGAGAGCCCAGATATGGACCCTCAACTTTATGGTCAAAGAATCTTTGACTTATCAGGAAAACATACACAGTGGAAAAAAAGACAGTCTCTTCAATAAATGGTGCTGGGAAAACTGGACAGCTATATGTAGAAGAATGAATCTCGACCATTCTCTTACACCATACACAAAGATAAACTCAAAATGGATAAAAGACCTCAAAGTGAGACAGGAATCCATCAGAATCCTAGAGGAGAGCATAGGCATTAATCTCTTCGATATCAGCCACAGCAACTTCTTTCAAGATATGTCTCAAAAGGCAAAGGAAACAAAAGCAAAAATAAACTTTTGGGACTTCATCAAGATCAAAAGCTTCTGCACAGCAAAGGAAACAGTCAAGAAAACAAAGAGGCAACCCACGGAATGGGAGAAGATATTTGCAAATGACAGTACAGACAAGTTGATATCCAGGATCTATTAAGAACTCCTCAAACTCAAAACACACAAAACAGATAATCATATCAAAAAATGGGCAGAAGATGTGAACATACACTTCTCCAATGAATACATACAAATGGCTATCAGACACATGAATAAATGTTCATAATCACTATCCCTCAGGGAGATTCAAATTAAAACCACATGAGATATCACCTTACACCAGTTAGAATGGCCAAAATTAACAAAACAGGAAACAACATGTGTTGGGGAGGATGTGGAGAAAGGGGAACCCTCTTACACTGTTGGAGGGAATGCAAGTTGTTACAGTCTCTTTGGAGAACAGTGTGGAGATTCCTCAAGAAATTAAAAATAGAACTTCCCTATGATCCTGCCATTGCACTCCTGGGTATTTACCCCAAAGATACAGATGTCTTGAAAACAAGGGCCATCTGTATCCCAATGTTTATTGGCCACGGTCGCCAAACTGTGGAAAGAACCAAGATGCCCTTCAACAGATGAATGGATAAGGAAGATGTGGTCCATATACACTACGGAGTAATCTGCCTCCATCATAAAGGATGAATACCCAACTTTTGTAGCAAGATGGACGGGACTGGAAGACATTATGCTGAGTGACATAAGTCAAGCAGAGAGAGTCAATTATCATATGGTTTCACTTATTTGTGGAGCATAACAAATAGCATGTGGGACAATGGGAGTTGAGGGAAATTGGAAGGGGAGGTGAACCATGAGAGACAATGGACTCTGAAAAACAATCTGAGGGTTTTGAAGGGGCGGAGGTTAGGAGTTTGGGGGAACCAGGTGGTGGGCATTATAGAGGGCACAGATTGCATGGAGCATTGGGTGTGGTGCAAAAACAATGAATACTGTTACGCTGAAAAAAAAATAAAAAATTTTAAAAAAGAAGAAGATTAGGAATTCCAGTAAAGCTACAGAGTCTGATAAAAAAAAATCAAAAAGAAAAAAAAGAAAATTATCTCTACTATTGTCTATATTTGGCTCAGATAAGTAACTTTGTACATAATAGTAACAGTCACTAAGGAGTACTGCTTATCACTGGCATAGTATTAAGCCCTCAATTAAGCTTCACCTTTTACTTAGCAAGTGACATTCATCACGTTGCTTAGCTTCTCAGTGCCTCAGCTGAAAAACAGGGATAATGATAATACCTTCTTCAAAGGATGTTGTGAAGATAAATGTGTTAATAGATATAAAGCACTAAGAAGAATCCTTGGCACATGGTGACTATTCACTAAATGTTAGCTACTATTTACTAAGATTACTTTTAATTTGCACAATGGCTTTTCTAAAGGAACTAAGAAATTTGAGATTATTATATTTCTATTTCATGAATAAAGCAATGAATTACGTCTATTACACTATAGTGCTTTGGTACATAATAAAACAAATTTAACAAGGCTCTTTTCATCCACAGAGCTGGAATCATTACTTTCTTTGAAGAAAAAATTTCTTTATGTTTTCTAATGATTTTTCTCCTCTTCCAATTATCCTCATCCACCAATATTCTCCCAACTATAAACACAAAGAAATGAACAATTTGCATGTAACGGCTGACCTCAAAATTTGGAGTGTTAGAATTTAGACTGGCAGAGTGAAATCTGTAACATTCATGTAATAAGTAGTTGTGTGCTACTTATACTACCCATGAAGCCAGTGTATGGTAAGATTTTGGTCTACAATGAATTGAACTATAATATTTAGGGCCAGAAAATGGGGGAAGTTATTTAACATACTAAGCCAGGAATGCTTTTTAAATATTGAGATAATGAATATGAATAATTATTTGGCGCACTACCATAATGGCTTTCTTATAGTACAAATAGTATAAGAACTGGAGAACATTATGGCTGAAAGGGATCTTAAAACCACTGATTCTGACCACATTTACAATTGAGGTAAAGAGGCCTAAAATGATTGAAAGAATAGTACAGTGACACATAAATAGTGGGGACATGAAAAAACATACTAATTAATCTTTGAGAAGGCATTCAATCAGTCTTCATTTTAGGTACTGATTTTCAAGAAACTTAAAAAACATTTTTCAAAACAGCAGCTTTTGAAATTTTTAGATTTCAGATTTTCAGATGTCAATCAAGAAAGTCTTCAGATGCTTATTTATATTTAAATAGATTATCTTTGCTGGTCTCTATATGGACACATATTTCAACAGCAGAAGTAGTTCTGTTGAATAAGGTTGGTTCACTTATCTCAGTTTTCTAGCACTTACTGTAATACTCTCGAACATTTAGATACTGAATACTCAGTATATGTACACAGAAGATTTCATCCACAGTAATAACTGATATATTCCTTTCAAAAATTATAAATCAACAGTGAAGCTAATCATTAGTATAAATTCATGATCATTTATCAATATAAACATAATTAAGCAAGTAAATTGACTTAAATTTGGCTTTAAAGATTTAGAAAAATATAATTTAGAATGTAATCAGAGATGCATCATTATAATTATTTAAGACTACTATCAATTTTTTCATCCACAGAAGATATGAATATCACAGACAAAAAAAGAAAAGTGAGGTCAATATTCTGTAAAACATTTTATAGAGATAAATTTATATCATTGGCAAACAATATTATTAACTGATTATTAAATGCAATATAACTGATTGTTATAATCTTGGTCAGGAACATGTTTTATGCACTTTTACAGGGATAATATAGTTCATTCTTTATAATTCCATGAGGCAGGAACCATATAACATGTTGAGAAAACTGAAGTACAGAAAAATTAAGTACCATGTCAAAGCTCACACTCCAACCTAGTGGCAAAGCCAGGATTCAAATCCAGGCAGTCTGTTTCAGCACCTACATTATTAACAGCTATGCTATGCTGTTTCCAAATCATGCTAAAAATTTACATGCAATGCACTGCATGAAATACTGCATGAAGCCATGTAATGGAGTAAAATTATATACTTTGTTATTATCAATTGTCATTATCTTATTTTATTTTTTAGAATTCCAGTGTTGTAATGGACTTCAAAATTATTCAAGTTTAATCTCTTCATTCTATGGATGAAGAAACTAAGGTTCAAGGAGGTTCTGAAATTTTATTGTTTAAGATCATTTCATTAACTAAGAGTGAGCTGACAATAGTACTCACCCTTGTTTCCTACACAGTTAATATAGACTACGTATGAAAGTGAAATCTAGGAGACTGACCCTAGAATAGTGGTGCTTTTCAGTGCACTCCCCAGACCAGAGGCCTCAGCACCACCTGGGAACTTCTTAGAAATGCAAATTTGAAGACCTACAGAACATCTACCAAATCAGAAACTTAGTGGTGAATTCCAGCAATCTGCATTTCAGCAAGACCTCCAAGGTTCTCTGATGCATGACAAAGTTTGAAAACCACTGGTCTAGAACCTGGTTTTCCTCTAAACTGAAGCTATAGATTTGGACAACTTCATTTTTTAGTTGAAATCCCTTCAGTTATACAAACAGAATGAGAAAGTATCCCTTTCATCTACTCCTATACACACAGATTTTATTTTTATGTATAGAGATATATGTAAAGTACTGTTTACAATATACACATACATAACCTGATCATGCTTACAAACACAATGACTAACACATAATTAAAACTATCTATATACTAACACATAAATTTGTATAACCATGTTATTTATATGTATTAAGTAGATAGTTCTGCCATACCCAAGACATATTTCCATTCCAATGTCCATGCTCACCTACCTTTAAAAAGAAAACCTTTCCCTCTACCAAAGTGCCTCTTTTAGACAGTAAAATGCCTCCTCTTTTCTCTCTGATCTTAGCATCTGCAGACTACACTGTAATAGGGACACTTCTTTCATAACATGCAAAGTTTCTAAAATAGCAGTGACTCCAAGAAATGTGCTAAATAGGGGGTGCCTGAATGGCTCAGTCAATTAAGCATCTGACTGTTGATTTTGGTTCAAGTCTTGGGATCAAACCCTGTGTCAGGCTCAGCAATGAGTCTGCTTCTCTCTCTCTCTCCCCCTCTCCCACTGCCCCTCCCTCCACCTGTTTGCACTCTCTTTCTCTCTAAAATAAACAAATAAATCTTTTAAAAATGTGCTAATTAAAAGAAACAAGAATGTATGATTCAAGCTTTAACTGTTTATTCGTTCATTTTATATTAGGTACAAAAGTACTGATTCAACCAACATTCAAAATGTTGATTCAAAGACAGAGTGTGCCCATCAGATTTCCTTTATTCAGACAGTAATTCTTAAAAAGACAAAGCAGTAATGTTACTAGAATTCTGTTTCAAGGGTTTAAAGATCCTAATTACCAAAACAAAAATTAATGTTTTTGTTTTCAGTAAACTTTACCTTTGGCCTTTGCTCTATGAAAATCTATCAGCAACTGAAAAAGGGAAAAAGTGATGTATTTCAAAACACAAAGCTTGAACCTAGTCATTTAGAAAGTTAATACAACATGAATTATTGGATAAATATAAATTTTTCCTTAACAAAAGGAGATCTCTATACTCAAGGAAGACTGGGAGCATGTGTTTTACCACTCATTCATCTCACACTAGTGTTGCCTATGTACATTCATTTATAAAAGGAACTGCTTCTATTGAAACATGGGAGCATAAGGAACTGTTACACTCTCTCTCCAAAATGCACTGATTTTCTGTATATTTCAATGCTGAGCATATATATTAAAAAGATTTTAATCTAAATATTTATTTATTTTTCCTATTTAAAACTATTTATTTATTTTAGGTTTTTATTTAAATTACAGTTAGTTAAGATGCAGTATAATATTGTTTCAGGTGTACGATATAGTGATTCAACACTGTTATACAACCACCAGTGCTCATCTCAACAAGTGTCCTCCTTAACACCCATCACCTATTTAACCCATCCCCCACTGTCCTCCCATCTGGTAACCACCAGTTTGTTCTCTAGTTAAAAGTCTGTTTCTTGGTTTGCCTCACTTTTTTTTTCTCCTTTGTTCATTTGTTTTGTTTCTTAAATGCCACATATGAGCAAAGTCATATGGTATTTGTCTTTCTCTGAACTGAATTATTTTGCTTAGCATAATACTCTCTAGCTCCAACCATGTTATTGCAAATGGCAAGACTTCATTCTTGTTTATGACTGAGTAATATTCCATTGTCTATAATAAAACCTTTAAGATGGCTTTTAATCTAATGGCCATGGACATTACCACCCCATTTCAAATCCCCATGTATCTTCATGACTAGAGATACTAGTTCAGCCCTCTTGTTACCGTATCCCCAGGTTTGTATTTCAGGAAAAATCATGATAAATATCATGGGAGTTTTTCCCACAGAGAGCCAAGAATTTGGGAAATCTTTTTCTCCAGTCTAAAAGAAACCAATTAACTGGCCTTCATAGTGAGGGACAAGTCTACATAGAATAGTGCCATGAGCTGTGAAACAGAATGCCAAGGTTCTAGTCCCAGTTTCAGGCAAGTAACAGATTGTTAAGAGTTAAAGGTAATAAGCCACTCTCATATTACAAATAAGACAACTGAGGTAAGCAGGTTAGCTTACTGGAGCCAAATGACCAGATTAGCAGCAGAACTCATTTCCTGATGTCTAGCTCATCAATACTTTTTATAACACCATAATACTTCTCTTTAAACAATATTATTTATAATATTCCCAACTCTTATAAAAATAGAAA
The DNA here is from genome assembly GCF_020171115.1 of Neogale vison. Classification (NCBI taxonomy): domain Eukaryota; kingdom Metazoa; phylum Chordata; class Mammalia; order Carnivora; family Mustelidae; genus Neogale; species Neogale vison. The sequence continues at coordinate 57,204,615 of NC_058105.1, forward strand.
TCTTGAAAAGATTTTGGATTGTTACACAAACAGATACACATAGTAACTCATTGGTTCAAACATAAGAGAACAGTTGTGCAGTATTTTCAGGTTCTTAAAAGTTCATGAGTTTGACTATTTAACATAGATTGGAAAAAACTAGTGGAGATATTGGACTTTAATATCAAGTATTTAATCTGCAGTTTCACAGATAAAATGCTGAATATCTTTGTACTACCTAGCAAAAACGGAGTTTGCAAAACTGCAAAAAAATGGCAGGTGGAGGGGGGGACAAGAAGGCGGGGGAGTAGGAAGCGGTGCCTTTTCAGCCAGTACCTCAAAGTGAGCTGATTACATACCAAAGAACTCCGATCACCCATGAAATCAGTCTGAGATCAGAATTATAGACGTCTGGATCTCTACAGGGGCAGAAGACGCCAGTGGGCAGGTAAAGAGGAATGGGAACAGCGGACTGATATTGGAAGATAAACAAAAGGGAGAGGGAGCCACCAGAGGTGACTGGTTGGAAAGTAATACCCCAATACGAGCGAGAGTGCCCTGCTTCTGGGGACCAGCATTAACTTGGAAACTGGTTGAAAGCACTCCAAAAGAGCAAAGGATCACGGGGGGAACTTGTGGGAATTGGGGCAGCTAGGGACAGGGGCTTAAGTCCCTGGTCCCAGACAGCCTCCCTGGCGCTGAGGCAGAGAGAGTGCGGCGGAGAAACCGCTCTTGGTCCCTAAGCCGCAAGCGTGCCCGAGAATGCGTGGGTTCTAGTTCCTGTGAGGGGATGGGAGCTGCGCCGGTCTGCAGAAGGCACGCTAGCCCTACCACAAAGCTTGAGATACATGCGCACATCCCTCGTGCTCCCCTGAGTTACAAAGGCCCAGCCGGCGCTCTTTGACCCGCGCCATTGTTTCAAATCCTAAGCCGCACGCCCGTAACTCTTACCCTGACAGAGGCGCGCAAAAGCCCATCCTGGGGCTTACGGACCAGCGCCCCGTTCTCAGTGCCCCAGAAACACGCCCGACCCATAGCCGCCTCTGAAAAGAGGTGCGCACAAGCCAGGTACTCCCAGCCTGGGCCGGCGGCAAAATCTCAGTGTGCGATCGCTGCTTGGAACCTTTCCCGCGGTCGGGAGCTCCCAGACAGCTGCCACTGCCTTGGCTTTGGGTACCAACAAAAGATCCTGTGCCCCCAGGGTCTGCAACTTGGAACCTGCTCTGCCAGCAGCCAAGGGGGAACTTATTCAGCTTCTGCACCCAGACTGAGGCTTCTCTCTGAGAGGGAGATCAGGGTGCAGTTTGATTTCTTCTAATACTACAAAAACCATCAAAGGCGGTCAAGGTGTGAGGAAAAAAAGTGAACAAGCATAAAAACCGCCAGAGAACAAAATCCTGAAAAAAACCAGTTTCCTCAGAGCCCACCCCCTTGAGGGGGGTGGGAGGACTCAACTCAGGAAACATCATTGACTGACAACCCACGTGGCAGGCCCCTCCCCCAGAAAACAAACCAAGAAAGAAAAAAAAAAAGGACTACAAGAGAACAACCACTACTTCATAGGAAAACTTGTCCTGTTCACTCGTTCCCACTATTCCGGTTCATTTTTTTTTTTAAACATAGGTAATTTTTTATCATATCAGCGAGCTGTACAGTACATCAAATTCCATAATATCTTTCTAACCTGAACTTTTTGATACATACACCTATGTTTTTCTTTTGCATTTTTATTTTTTGAATTCATTTTTTAAATTTTTAGTTTAGTTTAGTCTAGTTTATTCCTTTTTATTTTTATCCTCTAATATTCACATAGAGTTAAACTTCAAAGTATTCCCCTTTCCCCAATCAATACTACACCTATAAACAAATTAAACCAATTTTTAATCCCCTTTATCTTAGGAAAGTTGAGTCCTTTAACAAACATATCAAGATACATCCAGGAAGAATCAAAACAACCTTCCTCGCACACACTGAGAATTTATAAGAACTCTCCCATCTTCTTCCACCAGTGCTTCTGTGTTTTTTGTGTTTGTCCTGATAGCATATAAATTTTACACTTGTGGTTCTTTTTGACGAGGTTCTTTCTTTATTTGCATATATATATATTTTTTTCTCTTGCTATATACGTGTATCAGTCTTTTTATCTCCCTCTGTTTGTCTATTTCATAAATCTTACCTTGGGGCCCATCTGGGCTGAACCTTCTTTTTCATCTTCCTTTTCTTTCCTGTCTCTCTCTCTCTCTCTTTCTCTCTTTTCTTTTTCTTTTTCTTCTTCTTTTCTTTCTTTTTCTTTTTCTTTTCTTTTGTCTCTCATTTGGGTGGGGAATCCTGATTGCTCAGAAGTGTTCCAGGGTGCACCTTGACTGCACCAGAGTTGATACATCCAGCTACATCTGTTCAGTCATCGCCCTCCAAAATGACTAGGAGGAGGAATGCCCAACAGAAGAAAAATACAGAGGATGGACCTTCTGCAACAGAGCTAACGGCTATCAACATAGAGAATATGTCGGAAAGAGAATTCAGGCTAACAATTATCCAGGCAATAGCTAGGTTGGAGAAAGCCATGGATGACCAAACAGAATTGATTAGGGCCGAACTGAAAGCGACCAGACAGGATGTTCACAATGTTAGGGCAGAGCTTAAAGCTAACAGAGAGGAGGTTCACAATGCTCTCAATGAGTTCCAATCTAATCTAAACTCTCTCAAAGCTAGGGTAACTGAGACAGAAGATAGAATTAGTGATCTGGAAGACAAACAGATAGAGAGAAAGGATCAGGGGGAAGCCTGGAACAAACAGCTTAGAAACCAAGAAAACAGAATCAGGGAAATAAATGATGCCATGAGGCATTTCAACATCAGAATTATTGGAGTCCCTGAAGGGGAGAGGAAAGAAAGAAGTCTAGAAGATATGGTGGAACAAGTCCTTCATGAAAATTTTCCCAATCTCGTGAATGAAACCAGTGTTCATGTACTAGAGGCTGAACGGTCTCCACCCAAGATTATACATTTCAAAAAAACATCACGACAGCTGATAGTCAAATTGAGCAATTATAATTGTAGGTATAATCTCTTGAAAGCCGCCAGGGCAAAGAGGCTCCTTACTTACAGAGGGAAGCCCATCAGAATAATGTCAGAGCTGTCCACAGAGACCTGGCAAGCCAGAAGAGGCTGGCAAGATATATTCAGGGCACTAAATGAGAAGAACATGCAGCCAAGAATACTTAATCCAGCAAGACTGACATTCAAAACGGATGGACAGATAAAGAGTTTTCAAGACCAGCAAGGCTTAAAACACTATGCAACCACCAAGCCGACACGGCAGGAAATATTAAGGGGAGCTCTATAAAAGAGGAAAAATCCAAAGAATAGCATTGAACAGAAATATACAGACAGTCTACAGAAAGAAAGACTTCAAAGGTAACTCGATGTCAATAAAAATGTATCTATCAATAATCACTCTCAATGTGAATGGCCTAAATGCGCCCATAAAATGGCACAGGGTTGCAGATTGGATAAAACGACAGGACCCATCCATATGTTGTCTACAAAAGACCCATTTTGAACCTAAAGATAAACCCAGACTGAAAGTTAAGGGATGGAGAAGCATCTTTCATACCAATGGAACTCAAAAGAAGGCTGGGGTAGCGATTCTCATATCAGATAAATTAGACTTCAAACTAAAGACTGTAGTCAGAGATACAGAAGGACACTACATCATTCTTAAAGGGACTATCCACCAAGATGATCTAACAATTGTAAATATCTATGCTCCCAATATGGGAAAAGCCAATTACTTAAGAAAACTGTTAATCAAGATAAAGAGTCATATTGATATGAATACACTAATCGTAGGAGATCTTAACACGCCTCTCTCAGAAATAGACAGATCATCGAAGCAGAAAATCAATAAAGAAACCAGAGCATTGAATGACACATTGGACCAGATGGACCTCATAGATATGTACAGAACATTCCACCCTAAAACAACAGAATACTCATTCTTCTCAAGTGCACACGGAACCTTCTCCAGAATAGACCACATACTGGGTCACAAATCAGGACTCAACCGATACCAAAAGAGTGAGATTATTCCCTGCATATTCTCAGATCACAATGCTTTGAAACTGGAGCTCAATCACAAGGAAAATTTCCGAAGGAACTCAAACAACTGGAAGCTAAAGACCACCTTGCTTAAGAATGCTTGGATCAACCAGGAGATCAAAGAAGAACTGAAACAATTTATGGAAACCAATGAGAATAAAAACACTTCGGTCCAAACCTATGGGATACAGCAAAGGCAGTCCTAAGGGGGAAATACATAGCCATCCAAGCCTCCCTCAAAAAAATGGAAAAGAATCCATCAGAATCCTAGAGGAGAACATAGGCAGTAATCTCTTCGATATCAGCCACAGCAACTTCTTTCAAAATATGTCTCCAAAGGCAAAGGAAACAAAAGCGAAAATAAACTTCTGGGACTTCATCAAAATCAAAAGCTTCTGCACTGCAAAGGAAACAGTCAAAAAACCAAAGAGGCAACCCACAGAATGGGAGAAGATATTTGCAAATGACAGTACAGACAAAAGGTTGATATCCAGGATCTATAAAGAACTCCTCAAACTCAACACACACGATACAGGCAAACATATCAAAAAATGGGCAGAAGATATGAACAGACACTTCTCCAATCAAGACATACAAATGGCTATCAGACACATGAAAAATGTTCATCATGATTAGCCCTCAGTGAGATTCAAATTAAAACCACATTGAGATATCACCTTACACCAGTTAGAATGGACCAAATTAACAAAACAGGAAACAACATGTGTTGGAGAGGATGTGGAGAAAGGGGAACCCTCTTACACTGTTGGTGGGAATGCAAGTTGGTGCAGCCTCTTTGGAGAACAGTGTGGAGATTCCTCAAGAAATTATAAATAGAGCTTCCCTATGACCCTGCAATTGCACTCCTGGGTATTTACCCCAAAGACACAGATGTCGTGAAAAGATGGGCCATCTGTACCCCAATGTTTATAGCAGCAATTGCCACGGTCGCCAAACTATGGAAAGAACCAAGATGCCCTTCAACAGATGAATGGATAAGGAAGATGTGGTCCATATACACTATGGAGTTTTATGCCTCCATCAGAAAGGACGAATACCCAACTTTTGTAGCAACATGGACGGGACTGGAAGAGATTATGCTGAGTGAAATAAGTCAAGTAGAGAGAGTCAATTATCATATGGTTTCACTTATTTGTGGAGCATAACAAATAGCATGGAGGACAAGGGGCGTTAGAGAGGAGTAGGGAATTTGGGTAAATTGGAAGGGGAGGTTAACCATGAGAGACTATGGACTCTGAAAAACAATCTGAGGGTTTTGAAGTGGCGGCGGTTGGGAGGTTGGGGTACCAGGTGGTGGGTATTATAGAGGGCACGGATTGCATGGAGCACTGGGTGTGGTGAAAAAATAATGAATACTGTTTTTCTGAAAATAAATAAATTGAAAAAAAATGGCAGGTGGATATAAAGTGGTAGGTGAGCTGACAATCCACATCAGAAAACAAGCTACTTAAGAACATTCCCACAACAAAAGTGTGTAAATATCTATTCATTAGAATAGTTTATGATAGCTGCCAGAAAAGAGCCATTCATGTTATTGAGTGTGCCTGAACAATTGCAGTTTTTTTGTTTATTATTCTATAATGGGTTTTATTTTTGGCTTTTTATTATTGAAAAAAAATGTTATAATAAATTAACTTAATATTCACTGTCCACATAATATTTTCACTTGAGATTTAATTTTTTAAAAACATTTAGCATAATTACCAATATCTTTGGAGTCACTTTGTAGTCAGACTTACTAATTCTGACCAGATAATATTATAATTTTAAAGAAAATTTTTTGTCAACAGAAATAGAACTAATATTTGATATTGTGCTTATAAGAAAAATCATATCCAAAATTCATTTGGAAAGATCAAAATTTTAACAACATCACAAATGAATATGGTGAAATGAATAGTATATTTTATATTTATATTCTCATGTTGCAATAGATTTCATGTGAATATTTGTTTCTGTTTGAAGTACGTAATTTATTTTCCCTCAGCTGTCAGGTATAATTGGTATACACAAACTACACATATGTATATTATGTATATAATTTGTATATATGTATATAATTTGATATGACTGGACATATGTATACACTCAAGTTACTATCACCATACTCAAACTTATCCATCACCTCCAAGTCTCTGTGTCCCTTTGTTGTTGTTTTTTAACAATTTCAATTTTTAGAAATATCCTATAACTCATTAGTTCAGAATGTCCTCTCCCAGGTGCAAATTGGTAATTTGACTTTCTGAAGTCTTATTTTAGTCCCAGTTAGTTAACACACAGTCTTATATTCATTTCAGGTGTACAATATAGTGATTCAACAATTCGATACATCACCCAGTACTCATCACAAGTGCACTCCTTAATCTCCATCATCTATTTCAACAATCCCCCCACCCACCTTCCCTCTAGTAACCATCAGTTTCTTCTGTGGTTAAGACTGTTGTTCTTATTTTGTCCATCTCTCTTTTTTTCCCCTTTGCCCATTTAGTACATCTGAGTTTATCTTTTCTTTTTTCTACAGATTTGCTAGCTTTACTAAAATCTATGTGCTTCTATCTAGATGAATCTAGGTTTTCAAGTTGCTACCAAATTCTAAATCACAGAAATATTTAAGCATATATTACATATAAATCATATTCAGAAAATTGTTTTGTTTTCATGTGACAGAAACCCAAGAGAGAAGCATATTCTTTTGCTTTTTAAAATATTATTCAACCACTTATGACTTCTTTATAAAATTATGCTCCACTTAATCTGTAACAATCAACTGTCCTTTTAATTTTGTATCTAAAAAACCTAAAAGAGATGGAAGTTTTGCAGCAATGGGGAAGAAAATAAGGCTCCTTTTATCCAAACCAAAAGAGCTGTACCTAATTGTTTCTCACATGTCTTAAAAAGGTCCCAACCTTGGTTCCTACCTGATGCAAGCACATGTGATCTGTGTTAGTGCGTAGTCACTGGTAATAAGTGGTTAGATTCAGATAATGAACAGCAAAGACAATGGTATCCTGCTGGCAGCCTGGAAGGGAGCTAAACATTCTTATTCAATGACATATCCCAAAGTAAGGACACCATTTTTAGTAGCTTGAAATACCCCCCAAAATGGGGTTTCTCTTTTACTCAACTTAATTCTTAAAAAAGAAAAACCTTAGTATTTATTTTAATAAAATCGGAGAAAAAAGCATATCAAGTTCCTATAAATGATTTTCATTTATATATATCTACATAAATCTATATAAATGATCTCCTTCATGGATGCAATCTGAATTCACAGACATGCTGCATTTAATCCAAATCAACCTAAAATTAAAATAATTAAGACAAAATAGTCTTGCAATGCATATTCTTCTAACATCATTCTTTAAAGCTATTATAGGTAAGTGAGATAAAGCCCATTTTAAAAGCATCGGCTATGTAGATGTTGAACATAAGCAGTAAATCCACTTTTCTAAATTGCCCCATTTATTTTATTTAATCCTTCTTTCTGTAATTAGGAGGACTGAAATACACATGCATAGTTGCTTTCCTTTGACACCATTCTTTTATTACTGTCTCTTTCTCTTACATAGTACCCCACAGCAGCTGGCCTATTATTGTGATGCTTTTCCTCCTATCTTTTTCTTTACTGGTTTCCCTAGAACAAATAATTAAAATGTACTTACCTTCCACTGCTTTGACTACAACTAAGGGTGCTTTGGGTGCATATATCTGGGAGTGGGGTTGGAGGGGACTATTACTGTAGAGGGGAGCGGGGATTGTTTGTTTCTTTTTATTTTATTTCTGAAGTGACATATTGATGTTTCAGATAATAAATCATTCCAATTTGTTCATCCCTGCAAGCAATGGTTTTAATCTTCATTTATGACTTGCAAAGTCCATTTTGTTAGAAGCATTTGATAAAATACTGAATTACCTTTTTTTTTTTTTTTTTTTTTTTTTTAACGCTGTAGTTCAACTGCTGTGCTGATAAAAGGCTCTGGCTCAGAAGATAAACTGAAAATAATTCCTGAAGAACAAATGTCAGAGGCGGTATACGATGAATGGGATTTTTTTTTTTTGGAGCAGATTATTCCCTCACCAAAGTGACAGGGTGGTTCAATATTTATTTTGTTGAGAATGTCATTTAGATATTGTTTGACACCTGCTCCCTCTAGTCAGCTACTCACCACATTACAATTTCAAGGGACTTAAAAGTGATATTTAACTTTATGTCTACTAAGAAAAAAGAAACCAGTCTATAAACTGAGACTATGCTCCTTGATAGAATGCAAATTATTTAAATAAAAGGAAATAAAATCTATTCACTTTTGTTGGTTTATATGGGAGATGAATATTTAAGCCTTGGCACTCATTCCTGCCCTTAGCTTTCAAGTATTTATTTTTGAGATCATATTTGAAACCTTGCCAAGAACAACTACTTGCTCATTCATTAAATTGCCTTTTTCTAGCAATCTACTATTGAAAATGACCACTTTACCCATCCTACTTCTTCAATTTTCCTTCATATGCATACTTTAGGTGGCATTGCTCATTGGCTAAAAAGACAGCTCACAGTGCAGAAGGATATAATAAACTAACTTTCTTTAATAGGAAAAGTCTTATTTTATTTAACTTCATTTGCTCAAGCTGAAAAGTTCCTATTAAGTACTCAGCAAATGGGAATAGTTATCATTTCAAGTATGGGCCCCAGAATGCAAAATATTCCACTACGCATCATCTTCTCAGGAATTCCTCTCCATCCTCCACTCCTAGTCAATCACTTTAGACAATTTCAAATCCAGCACTTTTTGCTGTGAATTTCAAGTAGTCAGAAAGTGTCTTCAGATGAAAACAAGTCTTAATCCCTGAATCACTCTTCAGAAAGTTGCATGGCAGTAAAAAACAAAAAAAAAATGAATTAAGAAGAAAGGGGATAAAAAAATCATTAGAAGAAGAGGAACTAAAGAATTAATTTGTGAAGTTTTCTGTTTGCTTTAACACCAATTGTTTTGATGCAATTGCTTTATTTTCCACTAAATCTCCCTGTATTAAATCATTAAACTACCCCAGTGACAAAACACGTCACAGATTTGTATATTACCTCTACTGGAAACTACTACATTCAAGAAAAACACAGAGACATTACAGAGTGAAGAGGTGTGAACATTTACTTACTAGACATGTAACTCTTTGGCTCTTAGAACACTTCTGAAGAATATGGGTGCTCTGAGCAGGAGAAGTAGTTGAAATTGAATCAACAAAAGGCAATGCAGATGACAGAAGCAATCAATTTTTTTCTACTAAGTACATCCACTAAAATTACTGGAATCATCAAAGACGCTGTTATGCAAAGATAAGTATGAGTGGAACCAATATTGCCAAGAATGAAGATTGAGCATTCTGAATTATATCCTCTATTTTTACTTGCTGGAATATTTTAGGTATATTTGCAAACACATTAACTCCTTCCCTTAATAGAAGACAGCATACTGTGAAAAACAAAATGTCTTTGAGCCCCTTTATGGGTTCAAATCTTCATAAGCTGGCCATGAAACAAGCCAGTTATTCTCTCAGAGGCTTTAATTTTTAATCAGCAAAACTGAATTAATAATAGCTTATCCAGGGGTATACAAGCATTAAATGAGATTTTATGAGTATGTAAAAGGACCCAGCATAAAATAGCAACTAAATAAATTCATACTGAACAGATTTATTTTATTAAATTAAATAAATGGTGCATGGTTTATTTTTTAGAATTTAATTTCAAAAATTGCAATCCTTATACTAAATGTTAACTCTAGTGGTTTGAAAATATGCTTACTGCAAAGATTCCCAAAGGAGTTTACTTATTGGGAGAACCTAGCTCAGTGACTAGTATAAGCATTCCACAGTTCTTGCTAAGCATTAATGGGTTTTACATCTGTTATCTTCACATAGGAGAGGGTCTTGAGAATATGAAGTTTGTGGGGCATGATCTCATTCTCAAGAACAAAACAACTTCAATCCTCTATCACTAAGTTAAAGATTCTCCACACTAATGTGATTCCCATTTAAAAGGAGAAAAATAAGGTCAGTTTGAAGTCCATAAGCTGTTCCAAAAATATTACCATAACTATTAAGTTTTGTCTGGTTTAAACTGCTTAATCATAAGGTTTGATATGCAAAAAGAGAGGTATACAAAGAATTTACCTATCTGAAATAGATCTTTTTTGAAATATATTGAAAAAATAAGTAGATCAATTTAAAGCTGACCTATGTCCACTTCAAACTTGAGAGATTTTTTAATAATATATTTCCATACTTCAGATATATCAAAATTTCAAATAAAAATAAGCAGGGGGTGCCTGGGTGCTTTAGTCAGTTAAGCATCTGCCTCTTGATTTTGGCTCAGGTCATGATCTCAGAGTCATGGGGGTGAGTCCCACATCTGGCTCCATGCTCAGCTGGGAGTGTCTGCTTATCTCCTTCTCCTTCTGTCCCTTCCCTGCCCCCCTCAAATAAATAAATTAATTAAAAAATAGAAAGGAAAATGAACAGAAAGAAAATCTCTTATTTACTATAATCTATACTTAATATTGCATCAATATGATCATGACTATCAAATAAAACTACATGAATGGATAAGAGGATTATTTAAATATAAGGGTGTTTGTCATGAAGAAACAAGGTTAATTAGCAGAATTCAGATAAAATAAATTGCTTTAAACTTCTTAATGTTTAACTTGAGTTTTATCCAGACTTAGAAATACAGAATGATCCCACAACATCAAGTCATTGGACTTAACAAATGTTGCAGTGCTTATTATGAACAAGACACTGGGCTAGCAGTTAACTTCCCTCCTCCTCCACACTCAGTATTGTCAGATGTGGTCCTTTAAAAGATCTGTTATTGCTTTTCACTTGCCTCTCAGAGAGCATTAAAGATAATGAATCATTGTGTTTCCAAATATTTCTTATTTTCCCTTAAACTTCCTGTAGTTCACTACAGACATCATTACTTCTCTGCTAGTATAGTGATTCTGTTCATCATGCCTGAACCAACTACAGAACAGAGATTAAATGCAACCTATATCCACAGAAATCATTGAATAAATGAATCATGAAATTAATATGTAAATTGTGTGTTTAACCTCTATTTATATAGCACTGTCTGTCACCATGTTGTAAATCTAAAACTAATTGCAAATTCACAACTCTGCAAAAAGAACACCATGGTAAAAGCTTGACATATTTATTAACTAAATGTTGAACTACACTAAATAAGTAATTAACAGTAATACCAGAACAGGGCTAGAAAATTATATTTAAGTACAAACGTCACCTGTATGAAATGGCTAAAACTATTTCAGAATAGATTTTGATATCAGTCAAAGAATACTGCTATTTAATTTTTGACATACAAATTTATTTCCATTTATTCATAATTCCATTAATGTGCTTGTCACAATCATCCACAGAAATAAAAGTTCCTTTTGATTTGTTTCCTTAAAGAAAAGAAAGATTCCCAAAAGATTAAGTGACAATAAGCCCATTCAAAGATTAGCCTCAACTCAGCACATTAATAACATTTCATATTTGATATACAGATAAACAACCAAAAATAAGTAATTTTTAATTTTTTTTAATTTTATTTATTTTCAGCATAACAGTATCATTATTTTTTCACCACACCCAGTGCTCCATGCAATCCATGCCCTCTATAATACCCACCACTGGTACCCCGACCTCCTACCCCCCCGCCACTTCAAACCCCTCAGATTGTTTTTCAGAGTCCATAGTCTCTCATGATTCACTTCCCCTTCCAATTTACCCAACTCCCTTCCCCTCTATAACACCCCTTGTCCTCCATGTTTTTTGTTATTCTCCACAAATAAGTGAAACCATAAGATAATTGACTCTCTCTGCTTGACTTATTTCACTCAGCATAATCTCTTCCAGTCCCGTCCATGTTGCTACAAAAGTTGGGTATTCATCATTTTTACATGCATTTTAGTGATGTATTGAATAACATTATTTAAATTTTTAATGGATATTACCACAACCAACATAAGTACTTATGAAAAAGCATTTCATTCTATAAATAACAAGTTACTAAAAAAATACAACTTCGAAGTTAAACATGGCACAGAGATATGTACACAAGAAAATGTATTAGAATAAGTATTCTTATCCCTTCATGCATTTTGTTCATTGATTTTAAGAGGATATTCTCATTGTTAGCTGCTATACTTCTAATCTGAGTTTCTATTAAAGTGCTATATTTTTTTCTTTTTTTTTCTTTTTTTTTGTTTTTAAGAAAGTATTTATTTAGACTTGTTCTCTAAGGCTTTTAAAAATGATAAGCAGTGATCAGTGGTGAATTAAACACATTTCTTTTTATATTCACTGGCCTGATCACATGGTTTTTTTATTTTATTTTATTTATTTTATTTTTTTATAAACTATTTATTTCAGAAAAACAGTATTCATTATTTTTTCACCACACCCAGTGCTCCATGCAATCCGTGCTCTCCACCCGGTACCCCAACCTCCCACCCCACAACCACTTCAAACCCCTCAGATTGTTTTTCAGAGTCCATAGCCTCTCATGGTTCACCTCCCCTTCCAATTTCTCCCAACTCCATTCTCCTTTCTAACACCTCTTGTCCTCCATGTTATTTGTTATGCTCCACAAATAAGTGAGACCATATAATAATTGACTCTCTCTGCTTGACTTATTTCACTCAGCATAATCTCTTCCAGACCCGTCCATGTTGCTACAAAAGTTGGGTATTCATCCTTTCTGATGGAGGCATAATACTCCATAGCGTATATGGACCACATCTTCCTTATCCATTCGTTCATTGAAGGGCATCTTGGTTCTTTCCATAGTTTGGCGACCGTGGCCATTGCTGCTATAAACATTGGGGTACACATGGTCCTTCTTTTCACTACATCTGTATCTTTGGGGTAAATACCCAGGAGTGCAATTGCAGGGTCATAGGGAAGTTCTATTTTTAATTTCTTGAGGAATCTCCACACTGTTCTCCGAAGAGGCTGCATCAACTTGCATTCCCACCAACAGTGGAAGAGGGTTCCCCTTTCTCCACATCCTCTCCAACACATGTTGTTTCCTGTTTTGTTAATTTTGGCCATTCTAACTGGTGTAAGGTGATATCTCCATGTGGTTTTAATTTGAATCTCCCTGAGGGATAGTGATGATGAACATTTTTTCATGTGTCTGATAACCATTTGTATGTCTTGATTGGAGAAGTGTCTGTTCATATCTTCTGCCCATTTTTTGGTATGTTTGCCTGTTTCATGTGTGTTGAGTTTGAGGAGTTCATTATAGATCCTGGATATCAACCTTTTGTCTGTACTGTCATTTGCAAATATCTTCTCCCATTCCGTGGGTTGCCTCTTTGTTTCCTTGACTGTTTCCTTTGCTGGGAAGAAGCTTTTGATTTTGATGAAGTCCCAGAAGTTTATTTTCACTTTTGTTTCCTTTGCCTTTGGAGGCATATCTTGAAAGAAGTTGCTGTGGCTGATAACGAAGAGATTACTGCCTATGTTCTCCTCTAGGATTCTGATGGATTCCTGTCTCATGCTGAGGTCCTTTATCCATTTTGAGTTTATCTTTGTGTATGGTGTAAGAGAATGATCTAGTTTCATTCTTCTACTTATAGCTGTCCAGTTTTCCCAACACCATTTATTGAAGAGACTGTCTTTTTTACTAAAGTGCTATATATTTTTTAAGATTTTATTTATTTATTTGTCAGAGAGAGAGAACAAGCAGGCAGAGAGGCAGGCAGAGGGAGAAGCAAGTTCTCCACTGAGCAAGGAGCCCGATGCGGAACTTGATCCCAGGACCCTGGGATCTTGACCTGAGCCAAAGGCAGCCACTTAACTGATTGAGCCACCCAGGCATCCCAAGGTTCCATATTTAAAAAGCATGCATGCATGAACTATAGGATATGGTACTTAAAATATTCATAATAGATAATCTTGACTGTAATGAAAAATACCCACACTTCAGTTGGTATGGGAACATGCAGATAAGAGACAAAAACTGATCTAATTAAATCAGATTCACTGATTACATTTACAAAGGGCAAAATAGAAAAAAAAATTCATCTAAAGAAAATTGTTTCCTAAGAGTTTTACACTTGAATAAATGTGTCCTCTGTTTCCTTATGTCTGGGATGCCCAAATACTTTTAAAAATCTAATGTGCAAAGTCAAACTAAAAAATATGAAAAATTTCTGAAAAAATAATTTAAGTCATGAATTTGAAGCAATTAATGAAATGAAGCAATTAATGAAGTATGAAAATGAAGCAATTAATACTAAGAATTCTTAAGTTGGCATCTTGTCTTAGAAAATACTTTTTGTTCAAAATACAATAAATGTCATTAGTATTCCCCGATCCTTGTAGATAGCCTGTACTGAGATATCCAGTCTCTATTGCATAACTGTCATCATCACCACAGGCATGCATTCTTAACAGTTAACTGGAATTAGCAGGATACTGCATATCTGTAAGGTAGAGTTTCTCCGGGTTTAAGGCTACGTAGCTCCTATCAGAGCTGAACCCAAATCTGTACCATTTCTAACCAAACAATAAAGTAAAGCAAAGTCCCTCATCCCAGGAATCCTAAATAGAAGAGAGTGAGAGAGAGAGAGCAAAGAAGAAAACATCATAGCTAATCACTTCAAACAAGCAGAAAAAAAAACATAACCACAGCATTTTTAATATAGTGTTCATTAGAATGAAAATGCAATAATTGGTGTTATTTTCCTTGGTTTTCTATATTAAAAGCAAGAGATGGTCCAATATATCATATTCTGTTTCAAGTATAATCTATCAACTAGATGCCATGATGGACAGAATTGAAGGAACAAAAGAAAGAAGACCATTTCTTAGAGAATACAGATAACACAAAAGTGGAGTAAATGTGCTAAGGCAAGTTAAGAGTTTAGCACATTGCCTAAAACATGACTAGAACCTAATAAATATTAGATATAATGACAGAAGTGATAAGATAACAACAATATCTAAAACTACAGTATAATCTATATGCCTATTAATAAAATACTTAAGGACTACATCACACCATCATTTAATAGCATGTTTCTGAAAATTATTAAAAATGTGGCAAAAATATTCATAATATGAAGTTAAAAAAGAAAAAGAATGGAGAAATATGTATATTTTATAATCCCAATTTTGTTTAAATAAACATGTATGTTCCTCTTCAAGGAGTTAGAATTTGGCATTTTAGAGCTAACAAATATGATACGAAATCCCTACATAGATCAATTAGTATCCTTACTGATGCTCTTCTTATTCCCCTAAAAGGGGCATATAAGTCTGGCATACATGATTTTTTCCTACTAGTTTTGTCTTCTCTTAACTTATTTTTTTAAAGAAAATCACTATGTGAGAGAGAGGTTAAAATGGTGGAGGAGTAAGGTGACCCTAAGGTTGCCTTCTCCCTTGAACACAACTAGATGAATATCAAAAATAATTCTGGGGGCGCCTGGGTGGCTCAGTCATTAAGTGTCTGCCTTCGGCTCAGGTCATGATTCCAGGGTCCTGGGATCAAGCCCCGCATCTGGCTCCCTGCTCAGCAGGAAGCCTGCTTCTCCCTCTCCCACTCCCCCGTTTCTGTTCCCTCTCTCGCTGTGTCTCTCTCTGTCAAAAAAATAAATAAAATTAAAAAAATAATAATAATTCTGAATGCCCAGGAAATCAAACAGAAGTCTTCAAGAACAAAGCTGCATCTCTACAGAGAAAATGACCTACAGAAGATGGAAGAATTTGCCCCCAAAAGAAAGAACAAGAAGAAATGAAGGCCAGGGATTTAATCACTTCAGATATAAGTAAGGTGTCTGAGCTAGAATTTAAGCAACATTTATTAGGAAAATAGATGGATGAAGAAGAGGAACAAATCTGTGCTATAGATAGTAAAATTATGGAAAATAATGAAGCTAAAAGGAAGAAGGAAACAAAGGTAATGGATCATTAAGATGGACCTAGGGAACTCAGCCACTTATTAAAACAGACTGCCATTCCTATCATAGGAGTCCCAGAAGATGAAGAGAGAGAAAAGGAAGCAGAAGGTTTATTTGAGCAAATTATAGCTGAAAACTTCCCTAATCTAGGGAAGGACACAGACATCAAACTCCAAGCAGCACAGAGCACTCCCATTAAATTCAACAAAAACCAGCCATTACCAAACCATATCGTACTCAAATTCACATAAAAACACAGACAAGGAAAGAATCCTGAAAGTACAAAGGGAAAAAAGTCCTTAACCAGGGTACACAGATCAGGTTCACGGCAGAACGTGCTGGAAACTTGACAGGCCAGAAGCAGGGGCAGGATATATTCAACATGCTGAATAGGGAAAAAATGCACCATGAGTACTTTATCCAACAAGGCTGTTGTTTAGAGGAGAGATAGAGGATCTTAGACAATCAAAAATTAAAGGAGCTCATGACCAGTAAACCAGAACTGAAAGAAATATTAAGGGATATGGTTTAAGTGGAGGAGAAAAAGACCAAAAGCAATGAAGACTGGCAAAGAACAGAGAATATCAGCAGAAACACCAAGTTCACAGGTAATACAATGGCACTTAATTCATATCTTTCAATAATCGCCCTGAATGTGAATGGACTAAATGCTCCAATTAAAAGACACAAGGTACCAGAATGGATAAAAAAATAAGATCCATCTATATCCTGCCTACAAAAGACTCATTTTAGACCTAAATACACATGCAGATGGAATCTGAGGGGATAGAGAACCATCTTTCATGCTAGTGGACATCAAAAGAACCAAGATGCCCTTCAATGGATGAATGGATAAGGAAGATGTGGTCCATATACACTATGGAGTATTATGCCCCATCAGAAAGGACGAATACCCAACTTTTGTAGCAACATGGACGGAATTGGAAGAGATTATGCTGAGTGAAATAAGTCAAGCAGAGAGAGTCAATTATTATATGGTCTCACTTATTTGTGGAGCATAACAAATAGCATGGAGGACATGGGGACTTAGAGAGGAGAAGGGAGTTGGGGCAAATTGGAAGGGGAGGTGAACCATGAGAGGCTATGGACTCTGAAAAACAATCTGAGTGTTTTGAAGGGGTAGGGGGTGGGAGGTCGGGGTACCAGGTGGTGGGTATTATAGAGGGCACGGATTGCATGGAGCACTGGATGTGGTGCAAAAATAATGAATACTGTTATGCTGATAATAAAAAATAAATTTTAAAAAGTCCATTATAAAATCTGAATTATATTTTAGCTGAAACATACATAACAGTAAAGAAGCCACCAAAAATAGAATTTACAGATATTTCTAGGGAAAAAATTCACAAATCCTAAAAACAAAAAAAGAAAGAAAGCTGGAATACCCATATTTATATCAGACAAACTAAATTTTAAATGAAGGACTATAGCAAGAGATGAAAATGGGCATTGTCATAATAAAGGGGTCCTTCCATCAAGAAGATCTGACAATTGTAAATATATATGCCCTCAACATGAGAGCAATCAAATATAAAAATCAAGTAAAATAAATGTAAAGAAACACACTGATATAAATAGAATAATAGTAGGGGACTTTAACACCCCATGTATAGCCATAGACAGATCATCTTAGCAGAAAATCAACAAGGAAACAATGGTTTTGAATGACACACTGGACTGGCTGGATTTAACAGATAAACTCAAGAGATTTTATACTAAAGCAGCAGAATACACATTCTTATTGAGTGCACATAGGACATTCTCCAGAATAGATCATATACTGGGACCAAAAAAACAAAACAAAACAAAACAAAAACAAAAACAACTGCCCTTAACAGGTACAAAAAGATTGAAATCATACCATGCATATTTTCTGACCTCAATGCTATGAAACTTGAAGTCAACCACAACACAAAATTTTGAAGTGGTGGGGGGGTGGGAGGTTGGGGTACCAGGTGGTGGGTATTATAGAGGGCACGGCTTGCATGGAGCACTGGGTGTGGTGAAAAAATAATGAATACTGTTTTTCTGAAAATAAATAAATTGGAAAAAAAATTTTTGAAAGACCATAAATACATGGAGGTTAAAGAACATCCTACTAAAGAATGAATGGATTGACCAGAAAATTAAAGACAAAATACAAAGGTACATGGAAGCAAATGAAAATGAAAGCATATCAGTCAAAGACCTTTGAGATGCAGTAAAAGTGGTCCTATGAGGCCTACTTTAAAAAGGAAGAAAATCTCAAATACACTAACTATACTTAAGAGGTTAGAAAAGGAATAGCAAATAAAGCCAAAAGCCAGCAGAAGAGAAGGAAATAATAAAGATTAGAGCAGAAATAAGTGATACAGAAACAAACAACAACAACTCAGTAGAACAGATTAATAAAACCAGAAGCTGGTTCTTTGTAAGAATTAATAAAACTGATAAATTCCCAGCCAGACTTATCAAAAAGAAAAGAGAAAGGAGCCAAGTAAATAAAATTACGAATGAAAGGGGAGAGATCACAACCAACACCACAAAAATACAAACAATTATAAGACAATATTATGGAAAATTATATGCCAACAAACTGGGCAATCTGAAAGAAATGTACAAACTCCTAGAAACATGCAAACTACCAATACTGAAACAGGAAGAAATAGAAAATTTGAGCAGACTCATAACCAGCAAAGAAATTGAAACAGTAATCAAAAGTCTCCCAGCTAACAAAAGTCCCGGGCTAGATGACTTCCCAGGGGAACTCTACCAGATATTTAGCAAACAATGAATCATGGAACACTACATCAAAAACTAATGCTGTACTGTATAGTGACAAACAAAATATAAATAAATAAATAAATATATAAAATAAGAGGTTAAAAAAATAAAATTTAAATTTAAGAAATTAATTTAATTAAGTAAATAGAGGAAAGTTAATACCTATTCTTCTCAAACTGTTCCAACAAATAGAAATGGAAGAAAAACTTCCAAACTTAGTCCATAAGGCCAGCATTACCTTGATTACAAAAACGAGACAAGGGTCCCACTAAAAAGAATTACAGGCCAATAACCCTGATGAACATGGATGTAAAAATTCTCAACAAAACACTAGCAAATTAAATTCAACAGTACAATAAATAAATTATATAGCATGGTCAAGTGGGATTTATTCTTGGACTGCAGGGGTGGTTTAATATTTGCAAATCAATTGATATAATACACCACATTAATAAAAGAAAGGATAATGAACCATATGATCCTCTCAATTAGATGCAGAAGAAGTATTGGACAAAACAGCACCCACTTTTTTTTCCAATTTAGTTATTTTCAGAAAAACATTATTCATTATTTTTTCACCACACCCAGTGCTCCATGCAAGCCGTGCCCTCTGTAATACCCACCACCTGGTACCCCAACCTCCCAACCCCCCACGACTTCAAACCCCTCAGATTGTTTTTCAGAGTCCATAGTCTCTCATGGTTCACCTCCCCTTCCAATTTACCCAAATTCCCTACTCCTCTCTAACGCCCCTTGTCCTCCATGCTATTTGTTATGCTCCACAAATAAGTGAAACCATATGATAACTGACTCTCTCTGCTTGACTTATTTCACTTAGCATAATCTCTTCCAGTCCCGTCCATGTTGCTACAAAAGTTGGGTATTCATCCTTTCTGATGGAGGCATAATACTCCATAGTGTATATGGACCACATCTTCCTTATCCATTCATCCATTGAAGGGCATCTTGGTTCTTTCCATAGTTTGGCGACTGTGGCCATTGCTGCTATAAACAGTGGGGTACAGATGGCCCTTCTTTTCACGACATCTGTGTCTTTGGGGTAAATACCCAGGAGTGCAATTGCAGGGTCATAGGGAAGCTCTATTTATAATTTCTTGAGGAATCTCCACACTGTTCTCCAAAGAGGCTGCACCAACTTGCATTCCCACCAACAGTGTAAGAGGGTTCCCCTTTCTCCACATCCTCTCCAACACATGTTGTTTCCTGTTTTGTTAATTTTGTCCATTCTAACTGGTGTAAGGTGATATCTCAATGTGGTTTTAACTTGAATCTCCCTGAGGGCTAATGATGATGAGCATTTTTTCATGTGTATGATAGCCATTTGTATGTCTTGATTGGAGAAGTGTCTGTTCATATCTTCTGCCCATTTTTTGATGTGTTTGTCTGTTTCGTGTGTGTTGAGTTTGAGGAGTTCATTATAGATCCTGGATATCAACCTTTTGTCTGTACTGTCGTTTGCAAATATCTTCTCCCATTCCGTGGGTTGACTCTTTGTTTTTTTTTACTCTTTCCTTTGCTGTGCAGAAGCTTTTGATTTTGATGAAGTCCCAGAAGTTTATTTTCGTTTTTGTTTCCTTTGCCTTTGGAGACGTATCTTGAAAGAAGTTGCTGTGGCTGATATCAACATGGTATTTGAAGTCCTAGCAACAGCAATCAGACAACAGAGAGAAATAAAAGGTATCCAAATTGGTAATGAAGAAGTCAAACTCTCTCTCTTCGCAGATGACATGATTCTTTATATGGAAAACCCAAAAGACACCACCCCCAAACTACTAGAACTCATACAGCAATTCAGCAACGTGGCAGGATACAAAGTCAATGTGCAGAAATCAGTGGCTTTCTTATACACTAACAATGAAAATGCAGAAAGGGAAATTAGAGAATCGATTCCATTTACTATAGCACCAAGAACCATAA
Source organism: Neogale vison (assembly GCF_020171115.1). NCBI lineage: Eukaryota > Metazoa > Chordata > Mammalia > Carnivora > Mustelidae > Neogale > Neogale vison. Next base: position 57,225,410 of record NC_058105.1, read on the forward strand.
GATACCTGGGAATAAACCTAACCAAAGAGGTAAAGGATCTGTACTTGAGGAACTACAGAACACTCATGAAAGAAATTGAAGAAGTCACAAATAGATGGAAGACCATTCCATGCTCTTGGATCGGAAGAATAAACATTGTTAAAATGTCTATACTGCCTAGAGCAATCTATACTTTTAATGCCATTCCGATCAAAATTCCACCGGTATTCTTCAAAGAGCTGGAGCAAATAATCCTAAAATTTGTATGGAATCAGAAGAGACCCCGAATCGCTAAGGAAAAAACAAAAATAAAGCTGGCGACATCACGTTACCTGATTTCAAGCTTTATTACAAAGCTGTGATCACCAAGACAGCATGGTACTGGCATAAAAACAGACACATAGACCAGTGAAACAGAGTAGAGAGCCCAGATATGGACCCTCAACTCTTTGGTCAATTAATCTTTGACAAAACAGGAAAAAATATACAGTGGAAAAAAGACAGTCTCTTCAATAAATGGTGCTTCCCTGTTCTGATGCCACTTCAGTAGTGATCCATCAGTCCCAACAGCAGGGCTAACGGCAACACCTGCTTCTATGCGCATTTTTCATCTTTATCACAGAAAAACGTCTTGCACAGATTCTTCTTTAGACAAACTGTGAAAATATATTTTCCACATTTTTTGTTTTACAAACCTCTTCCCTCACATATATATTTGAATGACCTACCACATACTTGGCAGTAGAACTTAAGTTGTACTTACTTTTCTTCCTTCTCTTTTTTATGAGTTCCTCTTTAGTTCTTGTGAAATATCACAAAAAGTAAGTAGAGAAGCTACATTTGCAGAGTATGACAGATACAGTGAATCAAGAAATGATTTAATTACTATTAGAAGGTCACTGAAATAGATGCAGGGATCCTCTTTTAAAAGCCTCCTTGCCAGAGTCGAATTTTATTCCTACCTATTTTATTCCTAAAGTTTGGCCTCTGATGCAAATTACTGAAATAAGCCTTTTAATTACTCTGCAAAAATATTTAAGAGCAGACATAAAAGAGGGAGAGAGCATCATATGAGAATCTTCAGTTTTTAGAAAGGCAATGAATAAAATAAAGAAAAGTTTAACAAATATAATCCATGTTTAGGTAGTCAGAAATAATTCTGAAGATTAAACTTGTCTTACTCTGTTATAAATGGAAGAATATTAAAATGATGCTGTTATACATCTCCGTTTATATGATCATTTATAATACATCCTCAAAAATCATTTAAACATGTTAGAAAAAATAAATCAATTGTCAGAAACTTCCAATTTACTGATGTTCTGAGATGTAGATACTATATTCAAAGTAGAATATATTTGATAAAACCTGATCTAAACAGTAGGTTTGATGTCCCCTTTATACTCAAGGTTTGTTCTTGGAGCTAATTCTTTTTAACTTAGTATTCTCTTATTTATAATATTCATAGAGAAATTTAAAAATCCAATAAATCACACAAAATGTTTTAATAGATTTAATAGATTTAATAGATTAATAGGATTTAATAGATTTCTCTGTAAATACTAGATTTAATAGATTTAATAGGATTTAATAGATTTAATAGATTTCTCTGTAAATACCAGAAGCATATTTATTAGTGTGTCAAAAATAGAGATAACATAATTTAAAATTATCTGTGTCACCCTTTCTTCTGGTATCATCTCCATCAAATCAAAGGATGTCAAGGTGAGAGAAAAAAAAAGTGAACAAACATAAAAACCGCCAGAGAACAAAAGCCTGAAAAAAAACAGTGTCCTCAGAGCCCACCCCCGTGAGGGGAGTGGGAGGACTTAACTCAGGAAACATCATTGACTGACAACCCACGTGGCAGTCCCCTCCCCCAGAAAAAAAACCAAGAAAGAAAAAAATAAGAGAAAAAAAAAAAGGACTACAAGAGAACAACCACTACTTGACACTACTTGTACTGTTCACTCGTTCCCACTATTCCGGTTCATTTTTTTTTTTTTTTACACATAGGTAATTTTTGTAACCTATTTACCATCACAGCTAGCTGTACAGTACATCAAATACCATAATACCCTTCTAACCTGAACTTTTTGATACATACACCTATGTTTTTCTTTTGCATTTTTATTTTTTGAATTCCTTTTTTTAAATTTTAGTTTAGTTTAGTCTAGTTTATTCCTTTTTATTTTTATCCTCTAATATTCATATAGAGTTCATATATTCATAACTCTATTCATATAGAGTTAAACTTCAAAGTAATCCCCTTTCCCCAATCAATACTACCCCTATAAACAAATTAAACCAATTTTTAATCCACTTTATCTTAGGAAAGTTGAGTCCTTTAACAAACATATCAAGATACATCCAGGAAGAATCAAAACAACCTTCCTCACACACACTGAGAATTTATAAGAACTCTCCCATCTTCTTCTTCCACCAGTGTTTCTGTGTTTTTGTGTTTGTCCTGATAGCATATAAATTTTACACTTGGGTTTTTTTTTTTTTTTTGACGAGGTTCTTCCTTTATTTGCATATATATATATTTTTTTCTCTTGTCATATACTTGTATGAGTCTTTTTGTCTCTTTTTGTTTGTCTACTTCATAAATCTTACCTTGGGGCCCATCTGGGCTGAAACTTCTCTTTCATCTTCCCTTTCTTTCCTGTCTCTCTCTCTCTCTCTCTCTTTTTTTTTTCTTTTTTCTTTTTCTTTTCTTTTGTCTCTTGTTTGGGTGGGGAATCCTGATTGCTCAGAAATGTTCCAGAATGCACCTTGACTGAACCAGAGTTGATACATCCAGCTACATCTGTTCAGTCATCTCCCACCAAAATGACTAGGAGGAGGAATGCCCAACAGAAGAAAAATACAGAGGATGGACCTCCTGCAACAGAGCTAACAGCTATCAACATAGACAATATGTTGGAAAGAGAATTCAGGCTAACAATTATCCAGGCAATAGCTAGGTTGGAGAAAGCCATGGATGACCAAACAGAATTGATTAGGGCCGAACTGAAAGCGAACAGACAGGATGTTCACAATGTTAGGGCTGAGCTTAAAGCTACCAGGGAGGAGGTTCACAATGCTCTCAATGAGTTCCAATCTAATCTAAACTCTCTCAAAGCTAGGGTAACTGAGGCAGAAGATAGAATTAGTGATCTGGAAGACAAACAGATAGAAAATATCAGGAGGAAGCCTGGAACAAACAGCTTAGAAACCAAGAAAACAGAATCAGGGAAATAAATGATGCCATGAAGCATTCCAATGTCAGAATTATTGGAATCCCTGAAGGGGAGGAGAAAGAAAGAATTCTAGAAAATATAGTGGAACAAGTCCTTCATGAAAATATTTCCAATCTCGCAAAAGGAACCAGCGTTCATGTACTAGAGGCTGAACAGTCTCCACCCAAGATTATACATTTCAAAAAAACATCACGACAGCTGATAGTCAAATTGAGCAATTATAATTGTAGGTATAATCTCCTGAAAGCTACCAGGGCAAAGAGGCTCCTTACTTACAGAGGGAAGCCCATCAGAATAACTTCAGACCTTTCCATAGAGACCTGGAAAGCCAGAAAAGGCTGGCAAGATATATTCAGGGCACTAAATGAGAAGAACATGCAGCCAAGAATACTTTATCCAGCAAGACTGACATTCAAAATGGATGGAGAGATAAAGAGTTTCCAAGACCAGCAAGGCTTAAAAGACTATGCAACCACCAAGTCGATGCTGCAGGAAATATTAAGGGGGGGTTCTATAAAAGAGGAAAAATCCTAAGAATAGCATTGAACAGAAATATAGAGACAGTCTACAGAAAGAAAGACTTCAAAGGGAACTCAATGTCAATAAAAATGTATCTATCAATAATCACTCTCAATGTGAATGGCCTAAATGTGCCCATAAAATGGCACAGGGTTGCAGATTGGATAAAACGACAGGACCCATCCATATGTTGTCTACAAAAGACCCATTTTGAACCTAAAGATACACCCAGACTGAAAGTTAAGGGATGGAGAAGCATCTTTCATGCCAATGGAACTCAAAAGAAGGCTGGGGTAGCGATTCTCATATCAGATAAATTAGACTTTAAACTAAAGACTGTAGTCAGAGATAAAGAAGGACACTACATAATCCTTAAAGGGACTATCCACCAAGATGATCTAACAATTGTAAATATCTATGCTCCCAATATGGGAGCAGCCAAGTACTTAAGAAAACTGTTAATCAAGATAAAGAGTCATACTGATATGAATACACTAATCGTAGGAGATCTTAACATGCCTCTCTCAGAAATAGATCATCGAAGCAGACAATCAATAAAGAAACAAGAGCATTGAATGACACATTGGACCAGATGGACCTCATAGTTATATACAGAACATTCCACCCTAAAACAACAGAATACTCACTCTTCTCAAGTGCACACGGAACCTTCTCCAGAATAGACCACATACTGGATCACAAATCAGGACCCAACTGATACCAAAAGACTGAGATAATTCCCTGCATATTCTCAGATCACAATGCTTTGAAATTGGAGCTCAATCACAAGGAAAAGTTCAGAAGGAACTCATCTCCTTAATACAGTAAACATGAAGAATCCGACCAGGCCTCTGGAGGGCTTACATGGCATTTATGAATTTATCTTTTCTTTAACTTTCTGTTCATCTCAGAGCTTTCTGTGTTTCAAAACCCATCTGGTTCTTAAACTAAATATGAATGTAAATAGAGAATAAAGGAAAACATTTTTCTGTAGACATTTCTCTAAGAAGATTAAACTTGAATCAGATGTTTATAAAAAGTTCCCTTAGAATTTTTTTTTAAAGATTTATTGTTTATTTGAAAGAGAGAGAGAGTGGGAATATGAGCAGAGGGAGGGACAGAGGGAGAAGGAGAGCATCTCAAGCTGACTCCTTACTGAGCATGGAGCCCAAAGCAGAGCTTGATCTCAGGACTCTGAGATCATGACCTGAATGGAAATCAAGAGTCAGACACTTAACCAGTTGAGCCGCCCAGTTGTACATCCCTTAGAATTCTTAAACTGACACCACAAAGGCCTATTATTTGTGTCAAACTGTGTCAAAATTGACTTTGTGTCAAAACTGGTTGATAACTTTATTTTCCAGAGATATTTACATGTTAAACTTGAGCTCACTAATCTTGTTTGAAGGGTTTATCTAAATTTCTCAGTTTGCACAGCATACAAAAAAGCAATATATGTTGATCGTTTGGACAATAACAAGATAATAGAAGAGAATTTTGGAAGTAGGCATTTAAGAGGAGATAAGATTGCCAATAAACAATTGACAATAAAATTGTCAATTTCAAACAGGTTAAAGTATTTCTTCATTAATGTGACTTAGATGAAATCTGCTTTTACATCTTTGATATTTTCATGAGGCTATGAAGGCAGACCACCTCCAAGTCTCATTTAATGTATTTGTCTATTTTTAATGGACATTTTATATGCTTTACATATGTTGTTTTAATAACTTTTTTAATACACAGCAGGTGAGGGGTATTTTAATTTTAATACTCAGAAGGTGAGCCTGGGTGGCTCAGTTTGATAAGCTTCTGCCTTCAGCTCAGGTCATGATCTCAGGGTCCTGGAATCGAGTCCTGCATCAGGCTCTCTGCTTGGCAGAGAGCCTGCTTCCTCCTCTCTCTCTCTCTGCCTGCCTCTCTGCCTACTTCTGATCCCTCTCTGACAAATAAATTAAAAATAAAAAAATAATGTTTAAAAAAATACACAGGGGATGTGAATACACTGTATTACTGTGAAGACAATGCAAGCAAATAATTATCTGATGCCTGTAGCATCTATAAAGTTAGGAGTCAGAACTCCTACAGGAAACATGCTTTGTTGAAATGAACTGGAAACCTCATGTTGCGGCCAGTAAGTTAATCATCTGATTTCCAAGGTAGGCTATCCTTTATTTTATCTTAGAAATAAACCGACAGCAGTGAGGCATTCACAATGATGCTATTATGATTAATCCTGCAGTCTCAGATGTTAATGCCTCATTTACCTTTAAAAGCAGATCTAATAACCCAGAAAGATCAATATTATAATCTCTTTATTTGGTGTTAAATTACTGTGGACTCATTGAATTATTATATTGCAGAGGTTTTAGAGTGACATTAACTTAAACATGAAATACGTATTATTTGGCACAGTATATCCTAATTTTCCTGATCTTGAAACTCGATGGTTATCTGTAAAGGCAGTTTATAGTAAGAATGTGTACTGATCACTGAGATAATATTTTCAAAGCTTGTAATGACTTAAAATGAAGAAAATAAGAAAAAGATGTATAAAACACTTTGATACTGTTCAACATGCCTAAAATATACAATATTATTAATTGTTTTTATAACTCTAACTAATTTTATGTATATCCATAAAAGAATTTGAACCTATTGCCCAAGAACAAATCAATACTCTGACTGGGGTAGAAATATCCAAGTGATAGGCAAGTATTTGATATTCCTCCTGAACTAGTACCAAAGCAACAGAATTTCAGTTGTCAAATATAACTAGCTAGTACACATACATGATCTCACTGCTGACATTTTAATTAGCTTTTCTTTAATAATCCTTAATAGTCACATTTACTTTTTTAATTCCTTTGTCATGGAGAAGAAGAATGGATGGTCAAAAATTCATAGTGAGGGACGCCTGGGTGGCTCAGTTGGTTAAGCAGCTGCCTTCGGATCAGGTCATGATCCTAGCGTCCTGGGATCGAGTCCCACATCGGGCTCCTTGCTCGGCAGGAAGTCTGCTTCTCCCTCTGCCTCTGCCTGCCATACTGTCTGCCTGTGTTTGCTCTCTCTCCCTCTCTCTCTCTGACAAATAAATAAAAAAAAAATCTTTAAAATAAATAAATAAAAAGAATTCATAGTGAGTTTTTTTTCAATTAGCAATAATCGAGCCTCGGATAAACCCCATTGGCTACGATACTGCCACTATTTCCTCAAAGTAAGAAAATAAGTAACTAATTGGGAGCAGCCAATTACTTAAGAAAACTGTTAATCAAGATAAAGAGTCATATTGATATGAATACACTAATCGTAGGAGATCTTAACACGCCTCTTTCAGAATTAGATCATCGAAGCAGAAAATCAATAAAGAAACAAGAGCATTGAATGACACACTGGACCAGATGGACCTCATAGATATATACAGAACATTCCACCCTAACACAACAGAATACTCATTCTTCTGAAGTGCACACGGAACCTTCTCCAGAATAGACCACATACTGGGTCACAAATCAGGAGTCAACCGATACCAAAAGACTGAGATGATTCCCTGCATATTCTCAGATCACAATGCTTTGAAACTGGAGCTCAATCACAAGGAAAAGTTCCGAAGGAACTCAAACACCTGGAAGCTAAAGACCACCTTGCTTAAGAATGCTTGGATCAACCAGGAGATCAAAAAAGAACTGAAACAATTTATGGAAAACAATGAGAATGAAGACACTTCAGTCCAAAACCTATGGGATACAGCAAAGGCGGTCCTAAGGGGAAAATACATAGCCATCCAAGCCTTGCTCAAAAAAATTGAAAAATCTAGAACACACCAGCTGTCTCTACACCTTAAAGAACTGGAGGATCTCCACACTGTTCTCCAAAGAGGCTGCACCAACTTGCATTCCCACCAACAGTGGAAGAGGGTTCCCCTTTCTCCACATCCTCTCCAACACATGTTGTTTCCTGTTTTGTTAATTTTGGCCATTCTAACTGGTGTAAGGTGATATCTCAATGTGGTTTTAATTTGAATCTCCCTGAGGGCTAATGATGATGAGCATTTTTTCATGTGCCTGATAGCCATTTGTATTTCTTGATTGGAGAAGTGTCTGTTCATATCTTCTGCCCATTTTTTGATGTGTTTGTCTGTTTGGTGTGGGTTGAGTTTGAGGAGTTCATTATAGATCCTGGATATCAACCTTTTGTCTGTACTGTCATTTGCAAATATCTTCTCCCATTCCGTGGATTGCCTCTTTGTTTTTTTGACTGTTTCCTTTGCTGTGCAGAAGCTTTTGATTTTGATGAAGTCCCAGAAGTTTATTTTCGCTTTTGTTTCCTTTGCCTTTGGAGACGTATTTGAAAGAAGTTGCTGTGGCTGATATCGAAGAGATTACTGCCTATGTTTTCCTCTAAGATTCTGATAGATTCCTGTCTCACGTTGAGGTCTTTTATCCATTTTGAGTTGATCTTTGTGTACGGTGTAAGAGAATGGTCGAGTTTCATTCTTCTACATATGGCTGTCCAGTTTTCCCAGCACCATTTATTGAAGAGACTGTCTTTTTTCCACTGTATATTTTTTCCTGTTTTGTCGAAGATTAATTGACCATAGAGTTGAGGGTCCATATCAGGGCTCTCTACTCTGTTCCACTGGTCTATGTGTCTGTTTTTATGCCAGTACCATGCTGTCTTGGTGATCACAGCTTTGTAATAAAGCTTGAAATCAGGTAAGGTGATGGCGCCAGCTTTATTTTTGTTTTTCAACATTTCCTTAGCGATTCGGGGTTTCTTCTGATTCCATACAAATTTTAGGATTATTTGCTCCAGCTCTTTGAAGAATGCCGGTGGAATTTTGATCGGAATGGCATTAAAAGTATAGATTGCTCTAGGCAGTATAGACATTTTAACAATGTTTATTCTTCCGATCCAAGAGCATGGAATGGTCTTCCATCTTTTTGTGTCTTCTTCAATTTCTTTCATGAGTGTCCTATAGTTCCTCAAGTATAGATCCTTTACCTCGTTAGTTAGGTTTATTCCCAGGTATCTTATGGTTCTTGGTGCTATAGTAAATGGAATCGATTCTCTAATTTCCCTTTCTGTATTTTCATTGTTAGTGTATAAGAAAGCTACTGATTTCTATGTGTTGGAGAGGATGTGGAGAAAGGGGAACCCTCTTCCACTGTTGGTGGGAATGCAAGTTGGTGCAGCCTCTTTGGAGAACAGTGTGGAGATTCCTCAAGAAATTAAAAATAGAGCTTCCCTACGACCCTGCAATTGCACTCCTGGGTATTTACCCCAAAGATACAGATGTCGTGAAAAGAAGGGCCATCTGTACCCCAATGTTTATAGCAGCAATGGCCACAGTCGCCAAACTATGGAAAGAACCAAGATGCCCTTCAACGGATGAATGGATAAGGAAGATGTGGTCCATATACACTATGGAGTATTATGCCTCCATCAGAAAGGACGAATATCCAACTTTTGTAGCAACATGGACGGGACTGGAAGAGATTATGCTGAGTGAAATCAGTCAAGCAGAGAGAGCCAATTATCATATGGTTTCACTCATTTGTGGAGCATAACCAATAGCATGGAGGACAAGGGGCGTTAGAGAGGAGTAGGGAATTTGGGTAAATTGGAAGGGGAGGTGAACCATGAGAGACTATGGACTCTGAAAAACAGTCTGAGGGGTTTGAAGTGGCGGGGGGGTGGGAGGTTGGGGTACCAGGTGGTGGGTATTATAGAGGGCACAGCTTGCATGGAGCACTGGGTGTGGTGAAAAAATAATGAATACTGTTTTTCTGAAAATAAATAAATGGGGAAAAAAAAACTGGAGGATCAACAACAAATCAAACCAACTCCACACATAAGAAGGGAAATCATCAAGATTAGAGCTGAGATCAATGAGGTAGAAACCAGAGATACAGTAGAACGTATCAATGAAACTAGAAGCTGGTTTCTTGAAAGAATCAATAAGATCGATAAGCCACTGGCCACACTAATCCAAAAGAAAAGAGACAAAGCCCAAAACATAAAATTATGAATGAAAAGAGAGAGATCACAACGAACGCCAAGGAAGTAGAAACAATCATCAGAAGTTATTATCAACAGTTATATGCCAATAAGCTAAGCAACCTAGATGAAATGGATGCATTCCTGGAAAAATATAAACTACCAACATTGAACCAGAAGAAATCGACAACCTGAATAGACCGATATCTAATAACGAGATTGAAGCAGTGATCAAAAACCTCCGAAAAAACAAGAGCCCAGGACCTGACAGATTCCCTGGGGAATTCTACCAAACCTTCAAAGAAGAAATAACACCCATTTTCCTGAAGCTGTTTCAAAAAATTGAAGCAGAAGGAAAACTTCGAGACTCTTTCTGCGAAGCCAGCATTACCCTGATCCCCAAACCAGGCAAGGACCCTACCAAAAAGGAGAATTTTAGACCAATATCACTGATGAATATGGATGCAAAGATTCTCAACAAGATCCTAACCAACAGGATCCAACAGCACATCAAAAAGATTATCCACCATGATCAGGTGGGATTCATCCCTGGGCTACAAGGATGGTTCAACATTCACAAATCAATCAATGTGATACAACAAATTAATATGAGAAGAGAGAAGAAACACATGGTCCTCTCAATTGATGCAGAAAAAGCATTTGACAAAATCCAGCATCCGTTCCTGATTAAAACGCTTCAAAGTATAGGGATACAGGGAACATTCCTGAACCTCATCAAATCTATCTATGAAAGACCTACAGCAAATATCATCCTCAATGGGAAAAAGCTTGCAGCCTTCCCATTGAGATCAGGAAAGAGACTAGGATGCCCACTTTCACCACTCTTGTTCAACATAGTATTAGAAGTCCTAGCAACAGCAATCAGACAACAGAGAGAAATAAAAGGTATCCAAATTGGTAATGAAGAAGTCAAACTCTCTCTCTTCGCAGATGACATGATTCTTTATAGGGAAAACCCAAAAGACTCCACCCCCAAACTACTAGAACTCATACAGCAATTCAGCAACGTGGCAGGATACAAAGTCAATGTGCAAAAATCAGTGGCTTTCTTATACACTAACAATGAAAATGCAGAAAGGGAAATTAGAGAATCGATTCCATTTACTATAGCACCAAGAACCATAAGATACCTGGGAATAAACCTAACCAAAGAGGTAAAGGATCTGTACTTGAGGAACTACAGAACACTCGTGAAAGAAATTGAAGAAGACACAAATAGATGGAAGACCATTCCATGCTCTTGGATCGGAAGAATAAACATTGTTAAAATGTCTATACTGCAATCTATACTTTTAACGCCATTCCGATCAAAATTCCACCGGCATTCTTCAAAGAGCTGGAGCAAATAATCCTAAAATTTGTATGGAATCAGAAGAGACCCCGAATCACTAAGGAAATGTTGAAAAACAAAAATAAAGCTGGGGCATCACGTTACCTGATTTCAAGCTTTATTACAAAGTTGTGATCACCAAGACAGCATGGTACTGGCATAAAAACAGACACATAGACCAGTGGAACAGAGTAGAGAGCCCAGATATGGACCCTCAACTCTATGGTCAATTAATCTTCGACAAAACAGGAAAAAATATACAGTGGAAACAAGACAGTCTCTTCAATAAATGGTGCTGGGAAAACTGGACAGCTATATGTAGAAGAATGAAACTCGACCATTCTCTTACACCATACACAAAGATAAACTCAAAATGGATAAAAGACCTCAACGTGATACAGAAATCCATCAGAATCCTACAGGAGAACATAGGCAGTAATCTCTTCGATATCAGCCACAGCAACTTCTTTTAAGATATGTCTCCAAAGGCAAAGGAAAGAAAAGCGAAAATAAACTTTTGGGACTTCATCAAAATCAAAAGCTTCTGCACAGCAAAGGAAACAGTCAAAAAAAAAAAAAAGAGGCTTGCAAATGACAGTACAGAGAAAAGATTGATATCCAGGATCTATAATGAACTCCTCAAACTCAATCCACATGAAACAGACAAACACATCAAAAAATGGGCAGAAGATATAAACAGACACTTCTCCAATCAAGATATACAAATGGCTATCAGACACATGAAAAAATGCTCATCATCATTAGCCCTCAGGGAGATTCAAGTTAAAACCACATTGAGATATCACCTTACACCAGTTAGAATGGACAAAATTAACAAAACAGGAAACAACATGTGTTGGAGAGGATGTGGAGAAAGGGGAACCCTCTTACACTGTTGGTGGGAATGCAAGTTGGTGCAGCCTCTTTGGAGAACAGTGTGGAGATTCCTCAAGAAATTATAAATAGAGCTTCCCTATGACCCTCAATTGCACTCCTGGGTATTTACCCCAAAGATACAGATGTCGTGAAAAGAAGGGCCATCTGTACCCCAATGTTTATAGCAGCAATGGCCACAGTCGCCAAACTATGGAAAGAACCAAGATGCCCTTCAATGGATGAATGGATAAGGAAGATGTGGTCCATATACACTATGGAGTATTATGCCTCCATCAGAAAGGATGAATACCCAACTTTTGTAGCAACATGGACGGGACTGGAAGAGATTATGCTGAGTGAAATAAGTCAAGCAGAGAGAGTCAGTTATCATATGGTTTCACTTATTTGTGGAGCATAACAAATAGCATGGAGGACAAGGGGTGTTAGAGAGGAGAAGGGAATTTGGGTAAATTGGAAGGGGAGGTGAACCATGAGAAACTATGGACTCTGAAAAACAATCTGAGGGGTTTGAAGTGACGGGGGGTGGGAGGTTGGGGTACCAGGTGGTGGGTATTATAGAGGGCATGTCTTGCATGGAGCACTGGGTGTGGTGAAAAAATAATGAATAATGTTTTTCTGAAAATAAATAAATTGGAAAAAAAAGATAGAAAATAATACTAATATCTTTGCTTTACTGATTTTATCACATTATATCCTATATTATTTCTATAATTAATTTTGTTTTATAGTCCTGCCTTAAATCCTTTATCAGACTATATCTTACAGATACTGTAAAACTACATTAAATAAGATTACATAATATACATAACATAAAATATGAATGTATTTCTTGTTTCATGTTCAGTTATTCACTGGTTATCATATAGTGTTACCCAACAGAAACTAAGATTTCCTTTCTTCCTGTAATAATTTTTAGTGGTAATCTCACTATCTTACATTTGTAAAATCCTAATAATACTGTACTATGTTTACAGAGCATTTTAAATTTACAAATTATTTTAATGCTTATGATGAATATGTAAGGTGGTAACAGTGAATATTTCTCCTCATTTTACAAATAAAGAAGCTAAAATCAAGAGAAGTTAAGTGATTTGTATAATATTACACAAATAGCAATTGACCCTGCCATCTAAGAACTAGAAATTTTCTGCCATTTATTCCATTCTTCCACCAAAATACACTGCCTCAACAACAGTCTAATCCAATGTATCTCCTTATTCCATCTATAATCTAGTTATAACTCTGTCTTTTCAAAATATTTATCCAGTATGAGAAGTAGTATTAATAGTATTACAATAATCAATTCACTCCGAGGTTGATTACACAATAGAAAGGCGTTTGTCCTCTTTTTAAATGCTTTGTAGACATGCAATAAACCCAGATTGATGTAACCAGTGCTCTTGAGTGACTTTGCAATGTGGTCTCTCTTCCAACCTAATGACAGATTAAGTCCTTGAAGGAATAAACCCCACCTCTTATTATGAGATAATCAATTCTTAAAATGCATTACAGTGTAGATATGACCTACAAATACTGCTTTGTGAGTATAGAATATTCATTGAATTTCCCATATAGTCAAATATTGACATACAGTAATATAAAAAAATGAGTAATTCTACACTGTCAACTCAAAAATTCTAATGAATATTAAAATATCAAATATAATTCTACAAAAATACAGCCAACTGCTTAAAATTAGGGTAATGGGGTAGAAATGTAAATAATGTCATGGTTTCAGAGAGAAAAATCTAAATGGATTCCATGACAATGTCACCCCACAGTTAATTTATGACCTAATTGAATATTCTATTACAAATTAACCTTCATAAGCAATGACCAGATATCTCCCAAACTCTCTTTCTATGTTTTAAATACAGATTTACCATGATGAACTGAAAAAGATATAACCAGAGAACATGGAAAGCACACATTTCTTTGAAGGATCCCTGAGTTGCGAACACCAAAGAAAACATTCTCTACCTCTACAAATCTACTTTCTTTGAGTAGTGGGCAACTTACCACACTGAGGCAAACTGTTTAAGAGTCTCATGCTCTACCTATGAGCTAGCCGGACACACGAGGCAAACTGTTTAAAGCTGATGAAAAATTATCTGTCCTAAAGAGGTACTGATCAGAAAAGATGGTTGACAGAGTATCTATCTCTTCACTGCCATCTAGTCTGAAAAACAATCTGAGGGGTTGGAAGTGGCGGGGGCGTGGGAGGTTGGGGTACCAGGTGGTGGGTATTATAGAGGGCACGGATTGCATGGAGCACTGGGTGTGGTGAAAAATTAATGAATACTGTTTTTCTGAAAATAAATAAATTGAAAAAAAATAATATAAAAATAAAAAAATAAAAAAAATTCGGGAAACAGGGTGCCTCAGTGGCACTGTTGGTTGAACATTTGACTCCTGGTTTCAGCTCTGGTCCTGATATCATGATTCTGAGATCAAGTTCCACTTTCCACTCTGCTCAGCATGGAGTCTGGCTGAGTTTCTCTGCCCCCCCCCGCTCATGCTCTCTCTCTCTCTCTCTCAAATAAATAAATTAATTAAAAAATTTGGGAAGGGATAAAGAACAAGAAATAAAATAACAATACTCTGACACAGCAGCCACAATGATGAATGTATTCTCTCAGTACATTTAGTTGCAAAATGTCTTTAGCCCGAAGAACTTCAGTTTGATAATAACCAACTGTAACATTTCCTAAAAGTTTCACAGACTTTCCAGATATATAGCATACTTGTTGATCACTTAAAAACAACCTAAACTTGAAAACTTTCTGGTGTGGTGCATGTATGCTTAAAATTAAGAATTGGGTTTAATCAGGTTAATCTTTCAAGACTATTAAAGATTTCATTTCCAAGACAAACACTAGCTTACAGGGCTGGTTTAAAATGACAGTTTAAATAGAATCAGTTTTGGAAGTTGCTTGTTTTGTTTGTAATTAGTCTGATGAAAAGACTGAAATGAAGTGAATGGCATTGAGTTACCCCATGGAGAAATGACAAGACCACGCAGTGGTTCTTTCCAGCCAGGGGACTCTACAATTAATATCAGATTATCACTTACAGATGTTCACTGAATATAATTTTCTTTATTTAAAAACCCCTTTGCAGACACATATTTTCCCTTCTGATAATTTTATTTTTTTAAAGATTTATTTATTTATTTATTTGACAGAGAGAAATCACAAGCAGGCAGAGAGGCAGGCAGAGAGAGAGAGGAGGAAGCAGGCTCCCTGCTGAGCAGAGAGCCTGATGCGAGCCTCGAACCCAGGACCCTGAGATCATGACCTGAGCCAAAGGCAGCGGCCTAACCCACTGAGCCACCCAGGCGCCCCCTTCTGATAATTTTAAAAGACTCCATTACACACCCATAAGAATGTTTAAAATGAAAAGATGGATAATACCAGATGTAAATAATAAAGTAAAGAAACTGGAACTCACACTCTGCTTGCTGGTGAGTCATAAAGCTCTATGGCAGTATCTATAATGCTTAAAATCAGAATATCCTAATATAGATATCAAATGAGTGCTTATGTCCACCAAAGACAGGAGGACAAACACATGAATGCTCATAGAAACACTATTCATTACAGCCCTAAAATGGAAACAACCTAAGAGTCTATCAATAGTAGAATGAATAAATTTTTATATATTCATATAATAGACTATTATTCACCAATAAAAAAAGAACAAACTAATGTTACACATAAAAATATGGATTGATCTTACAGACCTAATAGTAAATAAAAGTAGCCAGATACAAAAGACTAAATACACTGTGATTCTATTTAGATGAAGCTCAATATAGACAAACAAATACATGAGGATAAATATCAGAATACAGCTGATTCCTTGGCATAGTGGTGTTATCTAAAATGGAGTAAGAATGGGACTGCTGGGGTGCTGCTGATGTTCTAATTCTTGATCTGGGCGCTGGCTTCACAAACACAGGTATGCTCCTCTTGTGAAAATTAATGAAGTTGTATACTAATGATCTGTGCCCTCCTCTGTATGTATATTACATTAAAAGGAGGAGAAAGAAAAAGAAAACTAACAACCTGAATTAGTTACTTCATAGTTCACACCAGCAACCATGACTGCTTTATTCCATTTCTCTGACATACATTAATACAGTATTAATTATGATATAAACTATGATGGATAAGATCTGGTATTGCAACCTTACTCTTTTCTCTATTGCAGAAAAGAGAAATGGCTCACTGGTAACGAAAATGCAAATCCTAATGATTTCTCTTTGTTTTCCTTTGATTTTTAGTACTTCCCAATTTCTAGCAGTCACCACATTAAACCTCATAAACATACACACACTAAAGTCACTTTGTCACAGCTGAATTATCTTATCATGATTTACATTTGCTTGTTTTGTTTAAAGAACAATGTTAATATTTTTCAAATGAAAACCCTCTTATTGAATTTTAATATAAAATTCAGTTATCCCACTAATCAACTGAACTCAAGATGAAAGCAAACATCCAATATTGGAAACTTTTAAAAAAATGTATATTTTGATTAATTTTATGTTGTTGCTTTATGTACTGTAGGGACACACATTTATTATACCATACAAACTATTATTATATCTGAATTATTCTTTTATCCAAAGACAGATAAAATCAGAAGCAGTGAGCAATTTTATTAAAGTCAACACTTTCCAAATGTTGAGTTTTCATTATGTAAATACAGTACTGTTGTAGTAGTTTAATAAACAGGCAATGACTTTTGCTGGAACATTATATTTTTCAAAGTTTAAGAACAGGTTTCATAACCATAAAAACCTGCTATTTGGAATCTGCTTCTTTGCTATGAAGGACTTGATTACTTCCTTGCAAGAATGTATCACATGCATCTAGTGACACCAGAAAGCCATGAAAATATTTGAAGGCTTTCAAAAGAGGCAATAAAACTATATTTTAAAATTGATAGGAAATTTTTGGAGAAGCATGGAAAAATGGTGGAGTAGGAGGACCCTGACCTCAGCTTGCCTCCTGTTTTCAACTAGATATCATCCACATCCAAGTCAACAAACCAGAAAGCAATCTAACAACTGGAAAAACAAACTCCACAAATATAAAGAAGCTGCAGCTGAAAAGTTAAGAGGGTCAGAAAGGCAGAGGAAGTCTACTACTCAAAGGAGGGAGGGAGCTCTGCAAACAGAGACAACAGAGAAAGGCCCATGTACCAGGGAGCTCACAAGGGGAAAACTAATCCCTATAACATTTGACTTTGAAAACCAGGGGGGCTGAATTCCCTGACTTTATAAACCCATTGGTACTTGGAGACCAGAGATTTAAAAGTCTGCTGACTTTGCACAGGGTGGGGAAGCCAGGAGGGTGAGTGATAGCTGAATCACCACCATTAAAAAAAGGACAGCAAGAGTGGTGAAAGTGGGCATCCTTGTCTTGTTCCTGATCTCAATGGGAAGGCTGCAAGCTTTTTCCCATTGAGGATGATATTTGCTTTGGGTCTTTCATAGATAGATTTGATGAGGTTCAGGAATGTTCCTTCTATCCCTATACTTTGAAGCGTTTTAATCAGGAATGGATGTTGGATTTTGTCAAATGCTTTTTCTACATCAATTGAGAGGACCATGTGGTTCTTCTCTCTTCTAATATTAATTTGTTGTATCACATTGGTTGATTTGTGAATGTTGAACCATCCTTGTAGCCCAGGGATGAATCCCACCTGATCATGGTGGATAATCTTTTTGATGTGCTGTTGGATCCTGTTGGCTAGGATCTTGTTGAGAATCTTTGCATCCATATTCATCAGTGATATTGGTCTGAAATTCTCCTTTTTGGTAGGGTCCTTGCCTGGCTTGGGGATCAGGGTAATGCTGGCTTCATAGAAAGAGTCTGGAAGTTTTCCTTCTGCTTCAATTTTTTGAAACAGCTTCAGGAGAATAGGTGTTATTTCTTCTTTGAAGGTTTGGTAGAATTCCCCAGGGAATCCGTCAGGTCCTGGGCTCTTGTTTTTTGGGAGGTTTTTGATCACTGATTCAATCTCCTTATTAGATATCGGTCTATTCAGGTTGTCGATTTCTTCCTGGTTCAATTTTGGTAGTTTATATTTTTCCAGGAATGCATCCATTTCATCTAGGTTGCTAAGCTTATTGGCATATAACTGGTCGTATAACTTCTGATGATTGTTTCTACTTCCTTAGCGTTAGTTGTGATCTCTCCCTTTTCATTCATAATTTTATGAATTTGGGATTTCTCTCTTCTTTCAGATTAGTGTAGCCAGTGGCTTATCGATCTTATTGATTCTTTCAAAAAACCAGCTTCTAGTTTCATTGATACGTTCTACTGTATCTCTGGTTTCTCCCTCATTGATCTCAGCTCTAATCTTGATGATTTCCCTTCTTATGTGTGGAGTTGGTTTGATTTGTTGTTGATCCTCCAGTTCTTTAAGGTGTAGAGACAGCTGGTGTTCTGGATTTTTCAATTTTTTTGAGCAAGGCGTGGATGGCTATATATTTTCCCCTTAGGACTGCCTTTGCTGTATCCCATAGGTTTTGGACTGAAGTGTCTTCATTCTCATTGGTTTCCATGAATTGTTTCAGTTCTTCTTTGATCTCCTGGTTGATCCAAGCATTCTTAAGCAAAAAAAAAAAAAAAAAAAAAAAAAAAAAAAGGACAGCAGCCTGCATGGAGATGCAACAACAACAACAAAAAAAAAACCAACAGTTTGCACAACACCAGGGGTAGAGAGAAGACAGATTAGACTGAAAGTTGATGGTCTTTTAAATTTGAACCCATTCTTTCCTTCTGTCCTCCACATTTTTGTTATATGTTATTGATTTTATATCCTTTTTTGGAGTTCCCTGACTGATTTTTTATAGAAATACTCATTTTCACTGCTTTTCTTTTTCCTACATCTATACTCTCATTTTTGGTGTCCCCCTTCCATTTAAAGTGTTCCATTTAAAGTGTTCCCTTTAGTATTTCTTGCTAGTCTGGTTAATGGTCATGAACTTTTTTAGTTTTTGTTTGTCTTGGAAACTCTTTATCTCTCATTTTATTCTGAATGGTAGCCTTACTGGATAGTAAGTAATACTTACTATGACAGAGATGGCCAACAGACACATGAAAAGATGCTCATCATCACTCATCATGAGAAATGAAAATCAAAACTACAGTGAGGGGGAGGAGGGGCAAGATGGTGGAGAAGTAGGAGACGCTGTTTCAACTGGTCTCCTAAAGTGAGTTAATTATCTACCAGAACACTCTGAACACCCATGAAATCAGCCTGAAATGTAGGATTATATACTTCTGGATCTCTACGGGGCAGAAGATACCAGGGAGAGGTAAAGTGGAGTGGAAATTTCAGACTGATATTGGAGGAAAAACAGAAGGGGAAGGGAGCCACCAGAAGCGACCCATTGGAAACTAATACCCC
Organism: Neogale vison; assembly: GCF_020171115.1. Lineage (NCBI taxonomy): Eukaryota > Metazoa > Chordata > Mammalia > Carnivora > Mustelidae > Neogale > Neogale vison. The sequence continues at coordinate 57,244,826 of NC_058105.1, forward strand.
AATACGAAATTGCCCTGTGATTGGGGACCAGCATCAACTTGGAGTCCAGTTAAATGCACTCAAAAAGAGCAAAAGATCTTAAGGGGCAATTGGTGGAATCAGGCAGTCATGGGTATGGCCTAAGCCCATGGACCCAAGACTGCCACTGCTGGTGACCACCCATGCGGGAGAGAGTGCAGTGGAACCTCCAGTTCCTGGTCACTGAGCCCCCGGGGTTGCAGGGCTTGCACCACCTCTTGGCTGGGTGCACTCCCACCTTCTTATGAGGGAGTCTGGTGTGGGTGCCAGCATGCACTCTCTAGAACTATAGCCTTTGCACTCTACAAGCACACCGCAACTGGGGTCTGACCCACTCCCCACCCGCATCTGAGAAAGCTCCATGTGGGCACTAGCCAGTAGTCTCTAGATCTGGCCCAGGGTCTGGATGCTCCCAGCCTGGGCCTAAAGGAACTTAGTGTGATCTCTGGTCAGGATCCACTGGCAGTGACCTGCGCAACCATGAGGTCTAGACCCCAGACAGCAGTCCCGGCAAAGGCAGTCACTAGAAGCAGGCTCTCTGGACCAATATCACTTGGGTTTTTAGTGGCACTGGGGTGCAGAGACAAGCGGGAGCTTCAGGTGACCCGAGACGGTGGCTGGAGAAGTGCACTGCCTGTGAGAGGTCGCATGGCTCAGCAGAGTTTGCGGAGGAGGAGTCTGTGTGTTCTGTACCATCCGGAGGGGAGCAGACTTAACCTTCTCTCTGAGATGGAGGTCTGGATGCAGTTTGCTCTCCACTAAACCCATGAAAAGCCACAAAAAGCAGTCAAAGAACAAAAACCTCCAGAGAACAAAAGCCCGAAAAACTGGTATCCATAGAGACCAACCTCTTGATAGGGAGCAGGACAACTCAATCTAAGCAAGACTGACTGAAAAACAACATAGCAGGCCATTCCCTGGAAAGCAAGCCAAAAGCATGAGAGGACAACAACCATAGGGTCCACATAAAACTATAAAACCCCAACATCAGGGGAAAACAATATATTCAGCTCCCAATATTGCCCTAAAACCTGTGTATTTCATAGATACAACATTTATGTTCAATTCGTTCTCACTATTCTTATTTTTAATTTTTTAACCTACTTACTGTTACAAATAGAGGTTTAATACAACATATTCCATAATAACATTTTAACTTGAACTTTTCTCATACATATACCTGTGTTTTTCTTTTCTCTTCTATTTTTTAAATATGCATATAGATATAAGTTTCAAGGCAATCCTCTTTCCCTAATCAATACTACCCCTATATATAAAACAGTTTTAATCTCCCTTTATCTCTGGAAAGTTGAGTCCTTTAACAAAGATATCAAGATACACCCAAGAATAATCAAAATAATCTTCCTCACCCACATTGAGGATTTATAAACGCCCTATCATCCTTTTCTTCTGTCAGTGTTTCTGTGTATTTGTTTTTTATGGTATTATATACTTATCCTTGGGGTTCATTTTGGCTGGGTCCTTTTTTTTCTTGTCATTTACATTTTTAGGTCATTTTGTTTGTCTGTTTTTGTTTGTATACCTTATAAATCTTACTTTTGGGCTCATTCTGGCTGGGTCTTCCCTTTTTTCTCTCTTTTTTTTTCTTTTTTTTTTTTTTTTTTTGTCGTGACTTCTGATTGCTCAGAAGCATTCCAGGGTGCACCTTGTCTGGATTGTGGTTGACATATTCAGCAATAAATCCCCTCAACTACCTCTCATCAAAATGACTAGGAGTAGGAACACCCAACAGAGGAAAAATTCACCTCTGCCACAGAACTATCAGATATGGACATAAACAGTATGTCATAAAGGGAATTGGGGTAGCAATTATCCAGGCAATGGCTAGAATGGAGAAAACCATTAGGAACAACATAGAATCTCTAAGGGCAGGAATGAGAGCCGATCTGGCAGCAGTTAAAAATGCTATCGATCCAATCTGATCTAAATATTCTAACAGTTAGAGTAACTGAGGCAGAAGACAGAATTAGTGATCTAGAGAAAAGAATTAGTGATCTAGAGACAAACTGACAGATAAAAAGGATCAGGAGGAGGCATGGAAGAAACAGCTTAGAAGCCATGAAAACAGAATTAGGGAAATAAATGACACCATGAAATGTTCCAATGTCAGAATTATTAGGATCCCTGAGAGGGTGGAGAAAGAGAGAAGAATAGAAGACATAGTTGAACAAATTCTGGATGAAAGATTTCCCAGTCTAGTGCATGGAACAAGTATTCGTGTCCTAGAGGCAAAAAGAACATCCTCTAATGAATACAGAAAGACCTCCACGCACTTGACTGTGAGACTGATGAATCATAAATTTAGACAAGAGCTTCTGAGGGCAGCTATGGAGAAGAAATTCTTTACATACAGAGGAAGGTCCATTAGAATAATATCAGACCTGCCCACAGAAACCTGGCAAGCCAGAAAGAGCTGACAAGAAATATTCAGGGCACTAAATGATAAGAACATGTAGCCAAGAATACTTTATCCAGCAAGGCTGACATTCAAAATGGATGGAGAGACAAAGAGCTTTCAAGTCCGGCAAGGTTTAAGAGTATGTGACCACCAAGCCGGCACTACAAGATATACTAAGGAGGGTTCTATAAAAGAAGAAAGAACCCAAGAGTGACATAGACCAGAAATTTACAGAGACAATCTATAGAAACAGGCAACGTGATGTCAATAAAAATGTATCTTTCAATAATTGCTCGCAACATAAATGGCTTAAATGCTCCCATAAAATGGCACAGGGTTGCAGACTGGATAAAAAGACAGGACACGTCCATATGCTGTCTACAAGAGACACATTTCAAACCTAATGATACATTCAGAATTTAAGTGAAGGGATGGAGAAGCATCTTTCATGCCAACAGGCCTCAAAACAAAGCTGAGATAGTGATTCTCATAGTAAACAAATTAGATTTTAAGGTAAAGACTGTAGTCAGAGATAAAGAAGGACACTACATCATTCTTAAAGTGTCTATCCACCAAGAATATCTAACAATTATAAATATTTATGCCCCCAGTATGGGAGCAGCCAACTACATAAGCCAACAACTAATCATGATAAGGAGTCATATTGCTTTGAATACATTAATAGTAGGGGATCTTAACATGCCACTCTCACTGATGATCCAAGCAGAAAATCATTAAAGAAACAAGAGCATTGAATGACACATTGGACTGGAAGGACTTCATAGATAAATACAGAATATTGCACCCTAAAACAACAGAATACTCATTCTTCTCAAGCACACATGGAACTTTCTCTAGAACTAACTACATACTGGGTCACAAATCAGGGCTCAACCAACACCAAAAGATTGAAATTAGTCCCTGAATATTCTCAGATCACAATGCTTTGAAACAGGAACACAACCACAAGAAAAAGTCTGGAAGGAATTCAAACACTTGGAAGCTGAAGACCACCCTGCTCAAGAATATTTGGATCAACCAGGAAATCAAAGAAGAACTTAAACAATTCATGGAAACCAATGAGAATGAAGACACATCGGTCCAAATCCTATGGGATACAGCAAAGGTGGTCCTAAGGGGGAAATACATAGCCATCCAAGCCTTGCACAAAAAAAATGAAAAATCCAGAATACACCAGCTCTCTTTACACCTTAAAGAACTGTAAAACCAACAACAAATTAAGCCAACCCCATGTACAAGAAAGGAAATAATCAAGATTAGAGCAGAGATCAATGAGATAGAAACTAAAGATACAGTAGAACACATCAATGAAACTGGAAGCTCGTTCTTTGAAAGAATCAATAAGATCAATAAGCCACTGGCCAAACTTATCCAAAAGAAAAGAGAGAGGACCCAAATAAATAAAATTATCAGTGAAAGGGGAGAAATCATGACTAACACCATGGAAACAGAAACAATCATCAGAAATTATTAAGAACAGGTATATGCCAATAAGTTAAGAAACCTAGACGAAATGGATGCATTCCTGGAAACCTATCAACTTTCAAGACTGAACCAGGAAGAAACTGACAACCTGAATAGACCAATAATCTAGTAATAAAATTGAAGCACTGATCAAAACCTCCCAAAAAACAAGAGCCCAGGGGGCTCTTGGATGGCTCAGTGGGTTAAGGCCTCTGCCTTTAGCTCAGGTCATGATCCCAGGGTCCTGGGATCGAGCCCCGCATCGGGCTCTCTGCTCAGTGGGGAGCATGCTTCCTCCTCTTCTCTCTGCCTGCCTCTCTACCTACTTGTGATCTCTGTCAAATAAATAAAATCTTAAAAAAAAAAAAAAAAGGACCCAGGACCTGATGGATTCCCTGGAGAATTCTACCAAAAATTCAAAGAAGAAATAATATCTGTTCACCTGAAGCTGTTTCAAAGAAATAGAAGCAGAAGGAAAACTTCCAGACTCCTTCTAAGAAGCCAGCATTGCCCTGATCCCCAAACTAGGCAAAGACCCCACCAAAAAGGAGAATTTCAGACTAATATCCTTGATGAATATGGATGCCAATATTCTCAACAAGATCCTAGCTAAAAGGATCCAACTGTACATTAAAAAGATTATCCAACATGACCAGGTGGGATTTATCCATGGGATGCAAGGGTGGGTCAATATTTGCAAATCAATCAATGTGATAGAACAAATCAATAAGAGAAGAGAGAAGAACCACATGGTCCTCTCAATTGACACAGAAAAAGGATTTGACAAGATACAGTATCTGTTCCTGATTAAAATGCTTCAACATATAGGGACATGGGAAACATTCCTCAACTTCATAAAATCTATCTATGAAAAACCCACATCGAATATCATTCTCAATGGGGAAAAACTGACAGCCTTCCCTTTGGAATCAGGCACAGGACAAGGATGCCCACTCTTGCCACTGTTGTTCAAAATAGTACTAGAAATCCTAGCAACAGCAATCAGACAACAAAAAGAAATAAAATGTATTCAAATTGGCAAAGAAGTAGTCAAACTCTCTCTTCGCAGATGACATGATACTTAAATGGAAAACCCTAAAGACTCCACCCCCCAACCAATAGAACTCATATAGCAATTCAGTAATGTGGCTGGATACAAAATCCATATACAGAAGAAAACAGTTGCTTTCTTATATAGTAACAATGAAAATACAGAAAGGGAAATTAGAGAATCGATTCCATTTACTATAGCACCAAGAACCATAAGATACCTGGGAATAAACCTAACCAAAGAGGTAAAGGGTCTGTACTTGAGAAACTACAGAACACTTATGAAAGAAATTGAAGAAGACACAAAAAGATGGAAGACCATTCCATGCTCATGGATCAGAAGAATAAACATCTTTAAAATGTCTATAATGCCTAGAGCAATCTACACTTTCAATGGCATCCCAAACAAAATTCCACCAGCATTTTTCAAAGAGCTGGAGCAAACAGTCCTAAAATTTGTATGGAACCAGAAGAGACCCCAAATTGCTAAGGAAATGTTGAAAAAGAAAAACAAAACTGGGGGCATCACGTTGCCTGACTTCAAGCTTTACTACAAAGCTGTGATCACCAAGACAACATGGTATTGGCACAAAAACAGACACATAGACCAGTGGAGCAGAGCAGAGAGCCCCGATATGGACCCTCAATCCTATGGCCAAATAATCTTCGACAAGGAATGAAAAAATATACAGTGGAAAACAGACAGTCTCTCCAATAAATGCTGCTGGGAAAATTGAACAGCTATATATGGAAAAATGAAACTCAACCGTTCTCTTATTCCATACACAAAGATAAACTCAAAATGAATAAAATACCTCAACATGAGGAAGCAATCTATCAAAATCCTCGAAGAGAACATAGGCAATAACCTCTTCAACATCGGCCACAGCAACTTCTTTGAAGATATGTCTCCAAAGGCAAAGGAAACAACACCAAAAATTAACTTCTGGGACTTCCTCATGGTCAAAAGCTTCTGCACAGCAAAGGGAACAGTCAACTAAACAAAGAGGCAACCCACAGAATGGGAGAAGATATTTTCAAATGACACTACAGAAAAAGGGCTGAATATCAGATCCATAAAGAACACCTCAAACTCAACACCCACAAAACAGATAATCATGTCAAAAAATGGGCAGAAGACATGAGCAGACATTTTTCCAAAGAAGATATACAAATGGCTAACAGACACAGGAAAAAGTGTTCATCATACTAGCCATCAGGGAGATTCAAATCAAAACCACATTGAGATACCACCTTACCCCAGTTAGAATGGCCAAAATTAACAAGACAGTAAACAACAAGTGTTGGAGAGGATGTGAAGAAAGGGGAACCCTCTTACACTGTTGGTGGGAATGCAAGTTGGTGAAGCCACTTTGGAAAACAGTGTGGAGATTCCTTTAGAAATTAAAAAATAGGGGCACCTGGGTGGCTCAGTGGGTTAAGCCTCTGCCTTTGGCTCAGGTCGTGGTCTCAGGGTCCTGGGATGGAGCTCCACATTGGGCTCTCTGCTCAGCGGGGAACCTGCTTCCCCCTCTCTCTTTCCCTTTCTCTCTGCCTTCTTGTGATATCTCTCTCTCTCTCTCTCTCTGTTTAATAAGTAAATAAAATATTTTTAAAAAAAGAAATTAAAAATAGAACTACCCTATGACCCTGCAATTGTACTACTGGGCATTTACCCCAAAGATACAGATGTACTGAACAGAAGGGCCATATGTACCCCAATGTTCATAGCATCAATGGCCACAGTAACCAAACTGTGGAAAGATGAAAGATGCCCTTCAACAGACAAATGGATAAAGAAGATATGGTCCATATATACAATGGAGTATTGTGCCTCCATCAGAAAGGATGAATACCAACTTTTGTATCAACATGGATAGGACTGGAGGAGCTTATGCTGAGTGAAATAAGTCAAGCAGAGAGAGTCAATTATAATATGGTTTCACTTACTTATGGAGCATAAGGAACAACACGGAGGACATGGGGAGATGGGGAGGAGAAGTGATTTGGGTGAAATCAGGAGGGGAGACAAACCATGAGAGTCTGTGGAATCTGAGAAACAAACTGAGGGTTTTGGAGGGAAGGAGGTGGGTGGTTGGGTGAGACTGGTGGTGAGTATTAAGGAGGGCATGTATTGCATGGAGCATTGGGTGTAGTACATAAACAGTAAAATTTGGAACGCTGAAAAAAATTAAATTAAATTAAGAAAAAAAAAACACTACAGTGAGATATCCCATCACACCTGTCAGAATGGCCAAAATCAACAACATAAGAAACAAAATGTACTGGTGAGGATGTGGAAATAAAGAAACTGTCATGAATGTTCTGTTGGTGGGAATGCAAACTCTTGCAGACACTCTGGGAAATAGTACAGAGGTTCCTCAAAACCACTAAAAATATAATTACTGTATGATCCAGCAATTGCAATACTGGGTATTTACTCAAAGAATAGAAGAACATTAATTCAAAGATATAACATGCACTTGTATGTTTATAACAGCATTATTTACAATAGCCAAGATATGAGAGCAGCCCAAGTGTTCACTGATTTATGAATGGATAAAGAAGATGTGGTGTATATATATACTTGGAATGTAATTCAGCCATAGGAAACAATGAAATCTTGCCATTTCCAGTGACATGGATGGAGCTACGAAGTATAATACTAAGCAAATAAATCAGTCAGGAAAAGACAAATACCATATGATTTCACTTGTATGTGGAATTTAAGAAAGCAAAGAAAAGAAAAATAAGAGAGTCAAAGCAAGAAACAGATTCTTAATTATAGAAAACAATCTAATGATTACTAGATGAGAGGTAGGTGTTGGGGTTTAGGGAGTGTGTTGGTTGTGATGAGCACCAGGAGATGTATGGAAGTGAAGTACTATATTGTACACCCGAAGCTAATATAACACTATGTTAACTGCAATTGAAATAAATACTTTAAATTTAAAAATAGTGTAATTTGAAATAATAAATCACATTGACACTGTAATACATATTCAATTAATTGAAATAAAAATAAGTAAACTGTTTCTCATATGGAATTTATGATGAATACACACATGTAAGAAACACATAGTATGAACACTCATAATTTATTTGGAATACTCTTAGCACATCCATTTGTAAGAATACCAAAAAAGAAAGAAAAATGAGAATCCCAAACAGACTTGTGATTTTTGTAAAGAAATTTGGACCTCTTTTGACCTTCATTTTTCTCTTGCAAAAATCGCCTTACATGAAAAATGTATAAAAGTAATGCAACTCCATACTGGGGCTTTAATCTCTAGTCACTTCCATAAAAGAAAAGCAGATCAGAGAGTATAACTTTCCCTTATCATACAGATCATCTCCTGTGTTGACAAAAGAAATCCTGTTAGTTTTTCTTAGACAAATGTGACCCCAACCTATTATGACATTTTATTTTTTCAGCTGTGCTACAACCATGAAATCTAGTACTTTTTAAGCTGCACTATACCAACCCATAAAACTTTTGCATTGAAAGCTGCAAGCTTCCAGACATTTAAAAGCACAATTTTTCTTCACTGCAAGACCCAAGTCACCTAACTGATAAATTTTTTAATTGAATTATAACTCACTTGACTGTCTTATCTATTCAAAACTGTCTTGGTCTTTATAGAGTTCTCAGGAACTTTTCAACCCTTCTGAAACGAATAGCAATTCTGACTTTGGTGGTACTTGGCCTTCTTATGTCTGTATTCATTACATGTATTTTTTAAATAAGGCATTAGTTCTTTCACTTCTAATATGATGTTTCGGAGAGGGGGGAAATCGTGCTTGCTCTTTTCTTCAACTATGAATATTCATCAGTTAAAACAATTTGAGGACTGGAGTCTTTGGTATCCTGTTTTAGGACCTGCTAGCCCTAGAATCTTTGCACCTTTAGCCTGGATTTATAGCTCTAATTCAGCTATCATGTTATTCAAAACCCTAGCTTTAAATATCTGCCACATAGATAATGAGTAACAAAACGAGAGTATAACTATTGTGCCTTAAAAGAAAAGCAATAAACCATTCTGCTTGCTCTTCTTCATGTTCTTTAATTCATTTCATTTCATTTTAACTACCCAGAACAATTTCACCAGCCATTAGCCTGGAATGAACCTTACAAAGGCTGATTGTTTTTATCAAGATGGGTCCCACCTGAAACTAATACAACACTGTATGTTAACCAATTGGAATTTAAATAAAAGCCTTAAAAAAAAGATGGGGGAGCCTGGGTGGCTCAGTGGGTTAAAGCCTCTGCCTTCAGCTCGGGTCATGATCTCGGGGTCCTGGGATCGAGCCCCGCATCGGGCTCTCTGCTGGGTGGAGAGCCTGCTTTCCCCTCTCTCTCTGCCTGCCTCTCTGCCTACTTCTGATCTGTCTGTCAAGTAAATAAATAAAATCTTAAAAAATATATTAAAAAAAAAGATGGGTCCCAACACTCCCTCCTGTTCCTTTTCATAAGTTTTGGCACAAAATGTGTTACTTTAGAGCTCCAGGCTTGTTTTTTTCAAAGGAGAAAACTTGTGAAGCAAAGGACAGACAAAAGTCAGATCCAGATTCAAAAACCCCAGAATAATATCGACTAAGAATTTTGAATTTTGTGTCACATTTTATAAATTAAGACCCCCCCCCACACACACACTTTATGAAAAACAACAACAACAGGGGGAATCTCTTTGGTAAATTCTAAAACTAGGTAATTCCCAGTTTAAATCTGAAATAAAAACACCCCAAGCCGCTAATTACCAGTCATGAAAATAAGCTAGTTCAAGAATTTTCTTTAAAGAACACTAGCATTGGACTTCTCGCTCAGTGGGGAGCCTGCTTCTCCCTCTTCCTGCCACTCCCTCTGCCTGCAACTCTCCTTGCTTGTGTGCATGCTCTCCCTCTCAAGAATAAATAAATAAAATCTTTAAAAATCATTTATTGTATTTTAAATCCAGAATGATATATTTATACTTCTGGAAGCAGGTGATCAGCATATTTGGAAATACAAACTGGCTCTCATTTTAGAGTGTTCATGGATTGCATGCAAAATTAATAATTTTATTGGAGAAATATTAAGGCTAGGAAGTGAACTAAAAAGTGAACAGCAAGTTATTGCTGCTTTTGTTTACAAATATCTCCATGCCCTCTCAGGACTGCCAGCTCTCACCAATCATTTAGAACCTCACTGAAGGCTTTTGCCACATGCACAAACTGATTATCCAAATATAGGGGTGAATATGGAGCTGGGTATTGCATTAGAAACAACAAACAGCTTTGTGGAGTAAACATATTCATTATCTGTAATGCTAGTAACAAGAGAACTCTTTAGACTTTCTTGAAGACCATGCATTTTCCTGTTTTTGAACTCCAAAAAATGGTTGTACATTAAATCATTATTTCAGAGGGATGAGTAACAGAATGCTGAACATGTTGGAAAAAATTCCAGTTGTTTCCAACATTTGAGGAAATTAGACTCTTAAATTCTTTATTAATTATATTTGCAAATTTTGTCACCCAAATAATGCAAAAAGAAAAATTCTAACTTTTCATGAGCCACCTCACTTTTTAAGTTATTAACTATCATTTTAAATAGAAAAATAAGGATGGTTATTAATCTTATCCTGGAATTTCTAGGTAATTTGTAACATCTACTGGTATTTGTACAATTCAATGTGGAAAGGTGCTGGTCTGTGATTAATAAGGTACAGAATACACATACATCAGTGTTAACCACCAGATATGTATGGAGTATATTTTTCAGGCAAGATACAGTGAGCACACCAGCAAATACAGGACAAGAATCAAATAAGTTCTCATGATAATTCTCAAGACTGGTTTTGTTTTGTTTTTGAAAGATTTTATTTACTTATTTGACAGACAGAGATCACAAGTAGGCAGAGAGGCAGGCAGAGAGAGAGGAGGAAACAGTCTCCCCACTGAGCGAGAACCCAATGCGGGGCTCGATCCCAGGACCCTGGGATCATGACCTGACCCAAAGGCAGAGACTTTAACCCACTGAGCCACCCATGTGCCCCAAGTTTTTCTTTTTTTTTTAAATGACCAAAACTTAACCAAAAAATGCACATGTTCTTAAATAACTTCTTTGATTCATCCTTAGATAAATGGGCATATCTCAGCCCATTTTCACTTCCTAAAAGGAAAAAAATAGAATAAAGACAGAAATTCACATTATTTCTAAATGACAGCTTTCTTTCCTATGGGAAAGGGCAAAAACAAGATCAATAGTGCCAAAACAAAAGAAACACTACTCCAAACATGCAGAGAAGACTGACCGAGAAAGCTATGAAACTAGAATTTCAAAGAGAACCCACTTTGATAAATGAAGACACATCTTACTACATCATTAAAACATACAAGCTACACAGCAATACACCAAGTCCCTACTTCTCAACAGATGGTCAAGCACCTGAAAATGGGAACATCAGTCCAGCATTCAATGCTTTACAATGCATGCACAATGAAAGATAAATAACTACAACCCCAACAGTCAAATGAACAGCAAAAGGCTATTTCTCCTTAAAGCACAGGTCTCTCTTTCCCTTTGAGAGACAAACTGTGATATCTCTTTCTGTTGGACCTTCCCTTGAAAACAGAAGCTGTCAGGATGGTCTATGAGCTGATAGTAAACTTGTCATTATAAGACCTCCCAATTCTATTTTCTGTATAAGAAAAAGGTTTTTGTCTCACCTAACATTAAATAAATGATTGGAAGAAAAAAATATGTTCTTTACTATATATACATATAAAAATAACATATACTTACTTACACAATATACATAATTATGTAAGGTTAATCATAGGCATCATATTCAGAGTATACTTGAGCTCCAGGAATGGAATTCATTGCTGGAACATCATGCTAATGTAGATTTAACAAAAAGATATCAGGCTAAAATTTTAAAAGGCACCAACAGAAACCACTCCAGAGGTAAAAAACAGTTTTTGAGATGTGAAAGGAAACTGTTCTAGGACATTAGGTTATACATGAAAAAGTATGAAGTTCAACAAGGTGATTATACTTCAATCCCTTATTATGTATAGAATAAATGGCTATCATGAAAGACCTGTGATTATCAGGGAGGTATTATTGAAGTCTTACGGTTTACAAAGCAATAAATTACTAGTTCATCCATGAGTTACATTATGACCATTTAATAAGGCGCTTTCTTTTGAAATAGCCTCCACTTAGTAAGCAGGAGCTTGTAGGAATGCTGACAATACTAACTCCATCTTTAACTCTCCATCTTGTTCATGGCCTCTCTTGAGGCTATGTATTCTGGGTCCTGAGGAGATTAATATACATACTTTAGAAATGCCCACCAAGGCATGTGGCCCTCCATAAATTTGTTAAAGGTAACATAGTCTCTAGCCTTTCTGACACACAGGTATTCCATGAGATCTAATGAAAGGTTAGCTGTTAGGTTGCAAGCAAACCCTGTGAGGTGCATGCGAATCCTTTGATCCCACTATAGTGCCTTTCGGCACCTTCTCTCAATCTATAAAATCTGTGGACTAAGGTCTGAACTTGGCAGAGAATAGCTGCCTTCCCAATCCTCCATCAGTAAATTACACTAAATAAAGTTGTGTAAACTGTATATAGTTGCCTGCCTGGTTTTCTGGTCTCAAACTGCCTTTTCAGTGGGGAGGACAGTCTCTCCTCCCCCACTCCCTTTGAACAGAGCTGTAGGTATTTGGTGGTGTGGTTTTTGAGGAAGTTCACATTACATCATAACACAAATTTTGTATGCTCTTTCCTAGACATTAAACTTTTCTCCCTGCTCCCACACATATCACTTTTTTATTGTACATTCTGAAGCATTTTCTGCTGTTTGTCATTTTCAACTTTGGCTCTTATAAATTCACCTCCCTTCATATAGAAATGTTGTAATTTCCCTTCCTTCTTTCATGTTATGTTCTCGGACTTTTCCTTCCAATGCTCTCCTGGTTAGTGGCCATTTTCCTTGACCCAACTCTTTTGGTTAAGTAGCTTGCTTTGTGTCCCATTTGTTAGTGCTGCATTAATTCTCCTTTTAGCATCCGGTTAAAATTGTGAAATTAAGTCTACCTTTTGAGACTCTCTAACTACCATTCTATTGCCACCTTCTCACTCCTAGTATCAGTCCCAGTGTCTTTCTGTTATCGCTGATGGCCTAAACCCTCTCACCCAATGACTGAGCCCATGTGCCAGAACTCGCTTCAATATCTAGTCCCAATATGGTTGCTGTGTATCCAATTCCCAAAGGAATCTACTCACTACTTACTGATACTTACCTTGATCTCCTTCTCATATTTATTGTTGGCTATTAGGTCATCTATTTATGTGTTGTTGTTAAGGTTGATCTCACCCATCTTTTATTTCCAGAATAGTATTCTGAATATATGTGCAGATTCTTGCTTTTAGGAATCACAGTTCATCTTCTAGAACTAACCCATTACACTAGCCTCTCACAATTTGAAGCAATAATTTCTAGAGACCCACCCATCCTGTTAATATTTGAGAGGATTGAGAGATTTCTCTTCCTATATTTTAATAAAGTTAATGTACTATTTTCATATACAGCAAATTATTTCTTATATAGCATAGTCTACCTGATATTATGGGCTGAATTTTGCCCATTAAAAGTCATATGTTGGGGCACCTGGGTGGCTCAGTGGGTTGAGGCCTCTGCCTTCAGCTCAGGTCATGATCCCGGGGTCCTGGGATCAAGCCCCACATTGGGCTCTCTGCTGGACAGGGAGCGTGCTTCCCTTCCTCTCTCTGCCTCTCTCTGCCTACTTATGATTTCTCTCTCTCTCTCTCAAATAAATAAATAAAATCTTTTAAAAAAAAGTCATATGTTAAAACCCTAAGCCCCAATGTATCTGTATTTGGTGATAGGGCCTTTAAAGAGGTAATTAAGGTTAAATGAGGTCATAAAAGTGGGATCCTAATCCAATACAACTGGTGTCAATATAAAGGGAGGAAGAGACACCAGAGTTCTCTGTCTTTAGCAGAGCAAATACACAAAGAAAAGTCCATTAGAGAACATTAGGGAGAAACTAGACATCTGAAAGCCAAGGAGAGAGCCTAAAGAGAATCCAGACTTGCTGACACTTTGATCTTGGATATTCAGCCTCCAGAAGTGTGAGAAAATTAATTATTGTTGTTTATGCCACCCGGTCTGTGGTATTTTGCTATGGCAGCCTCGGTAGACAAATATACCTGATTTTATGGATCAAAGTATTGCTCTACTTTGCTATTTATGTTAAAATATTAATATAAATATACCAACTATTGAAGGGCAAGGATCATAAATTGTTACCCTCAAGAAATAAGAACTAAAACTCACTACAGTGTTATATTCTCATTTAATTTTTATTTTAATGTAATGGCATTCTATACCTGAACTTTGTTCACAAATTGTGTTAAAGATAATTATTTCCACTATTCATGCTTTAACTTACCAAATATTTTTATTCAAGGGTAGTTTGGTTACAAGCCCTTTTTCACTAAACAACATTTTATATATATATATATATATATATATATATATATATATATATGATTCTGTGGAAGATTCCCTAGAGATCAAAAATCTTCTCTCAGCAATTGCTACCAAGGGAATCCATTTCATATGAGTGCTATCCCTTGAAAATGATGCATAAACTCAGGCCTTACATTCTAAATACATTAACTCACATTCTGAGTTTGTACAGGTGTTTCATTAGAAAACTAGCATTAAGTAGTGTAACAGTGCCAGTTATTACTAAAATCATGTGTTAAAGGAAAACATATGAAAGTGGAACAGCCATGAGTTCCGTGGTTTGGACAGCTTCCCCGGTGAATTCTACCAAACATTTAAAGAAGAACTAATTCCTATTCTCCTGAAACTGTTCCAAAAAATAGAAATGGAAGGAAAACTTCCAAACTCATTTTATGAGGCCAACATCACCTTGATCCCAAAACCAGACTAGGATCCCATCAAAAAAGAGAGCTATAGACCAATATCCTTGATGAACACAGATGCGAAAATTCTCACCAAAATACTAGCCAATAGGATTCAACAGTACATTAAAAGGATTATTCACCACGACCAAGTGGGATTTATCCCAGGGCTGCAAGGTTGGTTCAACATCCGCAAATCAATCAATGTGATACAACACATCAATAAAAGAAAGAACAAGAACCATATGATACTCTCAATAGATGCTGAAAAAGCATTTGACAAAGTACAGCATCCCTTCCTGATCAAAACCCTTCAAAGTGTAGGGATAGAGGGCACATACCTCAATATCATCAAAGCCATCTATGAAAACCCCACCGCAAATATCATTCTCAATGGAGAAAAACTGAAAGCTTTTCCACTAAGGTCAGGAACACAGCAGGGATGTCCATTATCACCACTGCTATTCAACATAGTACTAGAAGTCCTAGCCTCAGCAATCAGACAACAAAAGGAAATTAAAGGCATCCAAATCGGCAAAGAAGTCAAATTATCACTCTTCGCAGATGATATGATACTATATGTGGAAAACCCAAAAGACTCCACTCCAAAACTGCTAGAACTTGTACAGGAATTCAGTCAAGTGTCAGGATATAAGATCAATGCACAGAAATCAGTCGCATTTCTCTACACCAACAACAAGACAGAAGAAAGAGAAATTAAGGAGTCAATCCCATTTACAATTGCACCCCAAACCATAAGATACCTAGGAATAAACCTAACCAAAGAGGCTAAGAATCTATACTCAGAAAACTATAAAGTACTCATGAAAGAAATTGAGGAAGACACAAAGAAATGGAAAAATGTTCCATGCTCCTGGATTGGAAGAATAAATATTGTGAAAATGTCTATGCTACCTAAAGCAATCTACACAGTTAATGCAATTCCTATCAAAGTACCATCCATTTTTTTTCAAAGAAATGGAACAAATAATTCTAAAATTTATATGGAACCAGAAAAGACCTCGAATAGCCAAAGGGATATTGAAAAAGAAAGCCAAAGCTGGTGGCATCACAATTCCGGACTTCAAGCTCTATTACAAAGCTGTCATCATCAAGACAGCATGGTACTGGCACAAAAACAGACACATAGATCAATGGAACAGAATAGAGAGCCCAGAAATAGACCCTCAACTCTATGGTCAACTAATCTTTGACAAAGCAGGAAAGAATGTCCAATGGAATAAAGACAGCCTCTTCAGTAAATGGTGTTGGAAAAATTGGACAGCCACGTGCAGAAAAATGAAACTGGACCATTTCCTTACACCACACACAAAAATAAACTCAAAATGGATGAAGGACCTCAATGTGAGAAAGGAATCCATCAAAATCCTTGAGGAGAACACAGGCAGCAACCTCTTCGACCTCAGCCGCAGCAACATCTTCCTAGGAACATCGCCAAAAGCAAGGGAAGCAAAGGCAAAAATGAACTGTTGGGATTTCATCAAGATCAAAAGCTTTTGCACAGCAAAGGAAACAGTTAACAAAATCAAAAGACAACTGACAGAATGGGAGAAGATATTTGCAAACAACGTATCAGATAAAGGACTAGTGTCCAAAATCTATAAAGAACTTAGCAAACTCAACACCCAAAGAACAAATAATCCAATCAAGAAATGGGCAGAGGACATGAACAGACGTTTCTGCAAAGAAGACATCCAGATGGCCAACAGACACATGAAAAAGTGCTCCATATCACTCGGCATCAGGGAAATACAAATCAAAACCACAATGAGATATCACCTCACACCAGTCAGAATGGCTAAAATCAACAAGTCAGGAAATGACAGATGCTGGCGAGGATGCGGAGAAAGGGGAACACTGCTACACTGTTGGTGGGAATGCAAGCTGGTGCAACCACTCTGGAAAACAGCATGGAGGTTCCTCAAAATGTTGAAAATAGAACTGCCCTATGACCCAGCATTTGCACTACTGGGTATTTACCCTAAAGATACAAACGTAGTGATCCAAAGGGGCACGTGAACCCGAATGTTTATAGCAGCAATGTCCACAATAGCCAAACTATGGAAAGAACCTAGATGTCCATCAACAGATGAATGGATCAAGAAGATGTGGTATATATACACAATGGAATACTATGCAGCCATCAAAAGAAACAAAATCTTGCCATTTGCGACAACATGGATGGAACTAGAGCGTATCATGCTTAGCGAAATAAGTCAAGTGGAGAAAGAGAACTATCATATGATCTCCCTGATATGAGGAAGTAGTGATGCAACATGGGGGCTTAAGTGGGTAGGAGAAGAATCCATGAAACAAGATGGGATAGGGAGGGAGACAAACCATAAGTGACTCTTAATCTCAGGAAACAAACTGTGGGTTGCTGGGGGGAGGGGGGTTGGGAGAAGGGGGGTAGGGATATGGACATTGGGGAGAGTATGTGCTTTTTGGTAAATTGGAAGGGGTGGTGAACCATGAGAGACTATGGACTCTGAAAAACAGTCTGAGGGGGTTGAAGTGGCGGGGGGGTGGGAGGTTGGGGTACCAGGTGGTGGGTATTATAGAGGCACAGCTTGCATGGAGCACTGGGTGTGGTGAAAAAATAATGAATACTGTTTTTCTGAAAATAAATAAATTGGGGGGAAAAAAAGAAAGTGGAACAGACATCTTATTTCTACTAATGTGTATATGTGTATTTGATGGACATTCAAACTATTTTTCCAAGTTCTATCAGGATAACAAAGAAGATATGAGAGCAGATCAATCCTGTATGTATTTCTTTAAATATCCTTCTATCATGTTTCTAGTAATTACAACCTAGGGATGAAGACTGAGGTTTTGTGGGACTGGGGAAGTGTTTCCCTTTAAGCATATTTTTTTTAAATAAAATGGCATTTTAACCTATATTATATGGGCTACAAATAATATAAAAATACTTGTTCTTATTCAAATCTCAGAATTTATATAATGTGTAGATAGTAATGTGAAAACACAAAAGGAGTAAAAAGGGAGAGAAAATGGAAGCCCTTACAAATGTTACATCTCACAATTAAACTACATCTTGTGATCCACAGAATTTTGCTTTATTCCCCTGTAGAATTCATGCAATTACAGACTTCAATTTTACCATCAACATCACACTTTAATACAAAGGATAATCAGAAAGCATTAACCATGTGATAAATGTGATAGTGCTGATAACTATCATAAGTTAACCAATACTGCTGAATTTCCTAATTCTCATATTAAATGACAAGGAAATTTGCTACTGATAACCAATTTTAGAAAATCAGTAACTAGGTAAACAGTTTCCAACAATCGAGGGGAAATTAATAGGCAATTCATCAATTATTTTAAGGATACCATTTGTAAAATCACTAAATATAATTCAAAAGTTAGTATAACAAGACAAATACTTATCAAAAAATACTTTTTCTATAAAATTATCAAAAAAAAACTAAAACCAAAAAACTTAAGATTTAAATGTTTTCAAGGTGCAATAAATTCATATATTCCCCTTGGATGTTTTATTTACACACTATCTTAGGTATAACATACTGCATAATGTTCATGGCTTCTCATACTAGTTGTGATACTTTGGGCAAACCACCAGAGCAAGAGTGAGAGACAGAGATAGAGAGAGAGACAGACAGAGAGACAAGGACAGAGAATAGGAGAGAGACAGAAAGAGATTAAAGAGATGCACCACTCTATATTTTATCTAAATAATCCTACCTGGAAACCCAACATGAATAGAATTGCTCTAACTGATATGCTTTATAACAGTCAGACCCAACCCTGATGGACCCTGATGTACATGACCTTGGAACTCCAAGAACAACAGTTGTAAAAACATTAGATCTGTCCACGTATGGCTATGTAATATGAAAGTTTTCATGACATCATATTTATTTTTTGTATCCACTCTGTTTACAATTCCTAAACAGACTCTTAACTATAGAGAACAAACTGATGGTTACTGGAGGGGAGGTCAGTGGGGGGATGGGTTAAACAGGTAATGGGGATGAAGGAGTACACTTATTGTGATGAGCAGCAGGTATTGTATGGAAGTGTTGAACCACTATATTGTACACCTGAAATTAATATTACACTGTATTTTTATTAATTGGAATTTAAATAAAAACTTTTTAAAAATTTACTAAAGGGCTTTTAAATTTTTTTTCTTGGGGTGCCTGAGTAGCTTATTCAGTTTAGTGTCTGCCTTTGGCACAGGTCATGATCTCAGGTCCTGGGATCAGGCTCCACTTTGGGCTCCCTGCTCAGCAGGGAGTCTGCTTCTCCCTCTGCCTGCCCCTCCCCCTGCCTGACCCTCCCCCTGCCTGTGCTCTCTTTCTCTCTGTGTCAAATAAATAAGCAAATTAAATTTTAATTTTTTTTCTTTTTCTTTTTTATTGAAGTATAATAAACATATAATGTTGTATTAGTTCCAGGTATACAATTTAATGATTCAATGATTCTCTACATTTCTCGGTGCTCATCAAGATAAGTATACTCTTAATCTCCTTTATCTATTTCACCCATCCCCCCACCCATCCTCCCCTCTGTCAACCACCAGTTTGTTCTTTGTTTGTTTATTTTCAACATAACAGTATTCAATGTTTTTGCACCATACGCAGTGCTCCATGCAATTGGTACCCTCTCTAACACCCACCGCCTGGTTCCCCCAACCTCCCACCCCTCACTGCTTCAAACCCCTCAGATTGTTTTCCAGAGTCTAAGTCTCTCATGGTTCATCTCCCCTTCCAATTTGCCCCAACTCCATTCTCCACTCTGACACCCCTTATCCTCCATGCTATTTGTTGTGCTCCACAAATAAGTGAAACCATATGATAATTGACTCTCTCTGCTTGACTTATTTCACTCAGCACAATCTCTTCCAGTCCCGTCCATGTTGCTACAAAAGTTGGGTATTCATCCTTTCTGATGGAGGCATAATACTCCATAGTGTATATGGACCACATCTTCCTTATCCATTCATCTGTTGAAGGGAATCTTGGTTCTTTCCACAATCTGGCGACCGTGGCCTTTGCTGCTATAAACATTGGGGTACAGATGGCCCTTCTTTTCACTACATCTGTATCTTTGGGGTAAATACCCAATAGTGCAATTCCAGGGCCATAGGGAAGTTCTATTTTTAATTTCTTGAGGAATCTCCACACTGGTCTCCAAAGAGGCTGCACCAACTTGCATTCCCACCAACAGTGGAAGAGGGTTCCCCTTTCTCCAAATCCCCTCCAACACATGTTGTTTCCTGTCTTGCTAATTTTGGCCATTCTAACTGGTGTAAGGTGATACCTCAATGTGGTTTTAATTTGAATCTCCCTGAGGGCTAGTGATGATGAACATTTTTTCATGTGTCTGATAGCCATTTGTATGTCTTCATTGGAGAAGTATCTGTTCATATCTTCTGCCCATTTTTTGATATGATTATCTGTTTTGTGTGTGTTGAGTTTGAGGAATTCTTTATAGATCCTGGATATCAACCTTTTGTTTGTACTGTCATTTGCAAATATCTTCTCCCATTCCATGGGTTGCCTCTTTGTTTTCTTGACTGTTTACTTTGCTGTGCAGAAGCTTTTGATCTTGATGAAGTCCCAAAAGTTTATTTTCGTTTTTGTTTCCTTTGCCTTTGGAGACATATCTTGAAAGAAGTTGCTGTGGCTGATATCGAAGAGATTACTGCCTATGTTCTCCTCTAGGATTCTGATGGATTCCTGTCTCACATTGAGGTCTTTTATCCATTTTGAGTTTATCTTTGTGTACGGTGTAAGAGAATGGTTGAGTTTCATTCTTATACATATAGCTGTCCAGTTTTCCCAGCACCATTTATTGAACAGACTGTCTCTTTTCCACTGTATATTTTTTTCTTGTTTTGGCGAAGATTAATTGACCATATAGTTGAGGGTCTATATTTGGGCTCTCTACTCTGTTCCACTGGTCTATGTGTCTGTTTTTATGCCAGTCTATATTTAAAAATAAACTTATTCTCTGGTTTTTTAATCTCTTTTTTGTTTGTTCTTTTGTTTTGTTTCTTAAATTACACATATGAGTGAAATCATAAGGTATTTATATTTTTCTGACTTATTTCACTTAACATTATCTCCTCAAAGTCCATCCATATTGTTGCTAATGGTAAGATTTCATTTTTTAAATGGCTGAGTGATATTCCATTATGCCCATGAGTGATTGCTGAAGCTGTTAGAATGAAAACTCAGAAAGCCATATAGGTTTTATAGGTAGGTGGTAATCAATTAATGGAAAAGAAATTATTATTAGTGCAGGAGTTCAAGTTTAATACTAAAGACAATTTTAAAATCACTAAAATAGTCACTAAAGACTGTTAAGGAAAATAAAAGCATGCCATACAATTTTCTGAAATGATTATCCTAGAAGCAACAGGAAGGGTACACCAGAATAATAAGGGAATCAAAAAGCCAGGAGGCTATTTTGACATTGTAGTTACTAGGTATTAGGAATGGCTGTAAATAGAAAGTAAGGAAGGGCAAAAAATTGGAGGAAAGGTGTCAAAACACAGCAAAGGGTGAATGAGATGGAATCATAGAGGTATTATACACAATTATAAAGAATACATACAAAAATTATATCTAAAACTAATATTAATATACACAGTTAAGAAAGCTGATTTAGAGAAGAAAATTCTAAACCCTGTCTGGGGATATGAGAACAGGACTAAAGGCAGCCAAGTTTTTAAACAGGAAAAACGAAAACTTTTGTTTCTGGAATTTGAGGATCATTTTAAACAAGTAATAGTTTAAGTCATGATCTCTTCAGGGCAGTGAATATTGAGGTAGAAAAACAGAGAGCCAACAACAGAATTTTTTATTCATTAGGTATGGAGGTACAGTGGGACCAGAAAATGATGAAGAATAATCAAAGAGATAAAAGAAAACCAGAAAATTGTATTGTCACAGAAAGCAAGGAAGAAAGATTTTTAAGCTTTTCAAAAGCTGCTGAAAGGAGAAAGGAAAATGAGATTAGAAAAAAATTACTTGAGTTTTTCAGTTTTCCACTAATATGTAAATGTTATGGTGCTATAATGAAAAATAATTCATTCTGAAGGATAAAGACTGTCATTACTGATTGTATTTAGAAAAATGAAATACATGATTAGAATTTAATTCAAAAAAGTGTGATTTGAAAATGTTATGAGTGGAAGCAATGTTATTTGGAAAGGTCTTTATCTAAATAACTAGTTTAGATACATAAATTCTTTTTTTTAAAGATTTTATTTATTTATTTGTCATAGAGAGAGAAGCGAGAGCAAGCACAGGCACACAGAGTGGCAGGCAGAGGCAGAGGGAGAAGCAGGCTCCCTGCCAAGCAAGGACCCTGCTGTGGGACTTGATCCCAGGACCCTGGGATCATGACCTGAGCCGAAGGCAGCCGCTTAACCAACTGAGCCACCCAGGTGTCCCAGATACATAAATTCTGATTAAATATCACATTGTAGATAAACTTCATAGGCAAGTACGTAGTCTACCATTATCCTTTGTTGATCAGTAGCACCTTAATTATGTTCATTTCTTTTCTGAATCAACTTTTTTAATGTATTTAATTTTGATTCCTCAATCTCACCACAGAAAATGTAATTTAGGTCACTTACTTCTACTTTCTTTAGAAATTGGCCTTGGAGATTAACAAAATGCTATCAGGAGATTGCAGTGAAGAATATAAAGAGCGTGTGTAAAGGTGTATAAATAAATTTTTTTTTGTATGGAACTAAGTCGCATACTTTGAAGTAGGTACAACTCTATTATCTCCTGGTAAAATCTGTGGCAAGTAAACTGTAACTTCAGCCATTTGACACTTCATTGTGTTCAAGATTCCCAAAACACAGATCTTCCTACCCTGAGAGCATTTATTCATTACTGAAAGCATACATTTGACATTTGTTTAGTGGAATTTAACCTACTTAAAATTATTACAATGAGAATTGAATCTTCTAGTTGATGGGAAAATACAGAGGTCTATATATAGTTTATAATGTTAAAACCACAATAGAAAAAAGCAAAAGGAAAAACAATGTTTCCTCCTAAAAATACCAAACAACAAAATGTGAGGGGGATGGTAAATCCTGCTTTAACTGTTAATCTCTATTAACTTCCAATTGTAAAATTTCAAGTCATGATACTGAGGTATATTCTCTCTAACACTACACTTTGAAGAGTTTTAATCAAGAAAGGATGCTATACTTTGTCAAATGCTTTTTCTGCATCTATTGAGAGCATCATATGGTTCTTGTCCTTTCCTTTATTAATGTATTGTATCACATTGATTGATTTGCAGATATTGAACTACCCTTGCAGCCAGGAAAAAATCCCAAATGGTCGTAGTAAATAATCCTTTTAATGTACTGTTGGATACTATTGGCTAGTATATTGGTGAGAATTTTGGCATCAATCTTCATCAGGGATATTGGTCTGTAATTCTCCTTCTTGGTGGGGTCTTTGCTTTGGGGATCAAGGTAATGTTGACCTCAAAGAAAGAGTTTGGAATTTTTCCTTCCATTTCTATTTTTTGAAACAGCTTCAGAAGAATAGTTATTAGCTCTTTAAATGTTTGGTAGAAGTCCCCTGGGAAGCCATCCAGCCCTGGCCCTGGATTCTTGTTCGTTGGGAGATTTATGATTACTGCTTCAATTTTTTTTTGCTGGTTATGGGTCTGTTCAGGTTTTCTATTTCTTCCTGTTTCAGTTTTGGTAGTTTTTAACTTCCCAGGAATGCATCCATTTCTTCCAGATTGCCTAATTTTTTGGCATATAGTTATTCATAATATGTTCTTATAATTGTATTTCTTCAGTATTCTGATCTCTCCTCCTTCATGATTTTATTTATTTGTGTGCTTCTTTTTTCTTTTTGATAAGTCTTGCCAGGGGTTTATCAATCTTATTAATTCTTTCAAAGAACTAGCTCCTACTTTCGTTGATCTCTTTTACTGTTCTTTTGGATTTTATTTCATTGATTTCTGCTCTAATCTTTATTATTTCTCTTCTCCTGCTGAGTTTAGGCTTCATTTGCTGTCCTTTCTCCAGCTCCTTTAGGGTAATGTTAGCTGGTGTATTTGAGACCATTCTTGATTCTTAAGAAAGGCTTGTATTACAGAGGGCATGGCTTGCATGGAGCACTGGGTGTGGTGAAAAAATAATGAATACTGTTTTTCTGAAAATAAATAAATTGGAAAAAAAATTTTAAAAAAAGGCTTGTATTACTATATACTTACCTCTTAGGTCTCCCTTTGCTGCATCCCAAAGGTTTTGAACAGTTGTACTTTCATTTTCATTCGTTTCCATGATTTTTTTTTTTATTCTGCTTCAATTTCCTGGTTGACCCATTAATTCTTTAGTAGGATGGTATTTAGCCTCCATGTTTTTGTGTTCTTTCCAAATTTTCTCTTGTGATTGAGTTCAAGGTGAAAGCATGGTGCTCTGAAAATATACAAGGAATGATCCCAATCTTTGGTTACCAGCTGAGCCCTGATGTGTGATCTAGTATGTGATCTATTCTGGAGAATATTCCATGTGTACTTTAGAAGAAAGTGTACTCTGTTACTTTAGGATGGAATGTTCTGAATATATCTCTGAACTCCATCGGGTCCAGTGTGTCACTCAAAGCTCTTACTTCCTTGTGGATCTTATGCTTAGATGATCTGTCCATTGCAGTTACAAAGGAGTATTAAAGTTCCCTACTATTATTATATTATTATCAATGTGCATCTTTGATTTGGTTGCTAATTGGCTGCTCCCAGATTATGGGCATAAATATTTACAATTATTCGATCTTGCTGTTGGATAGACCCTTTAATTATGAATATAGTGTCCTTCCTCATCTCTTACTACAGTCTTTGGTTTAAAATCTAATTTTTCTCATGTACGGATTGCCACTCCAGTTTCTGTATGATGTCCATTAGCATGAAAAATTGCTTTCCTTATCCATTCGTCCATTGAAGGGCATCTTGGTTCTTTCCACAGTTTGGCGACCATGGCCATTGCTGCTATAAACATTGGGGTACAGATGACCCTTCTTTTCATGACATCTGTGTCTTTGGGGTAAATACCCAGTAGTGCAATTGCAGGGTCATAAGGAAGTTCTATGTTTAATTTCTTGAGGAATCTCCACCCTGTTCTCCAAAGAGGTTGCACCAACTTGCATTCCCACCAACAGTGGAAGAGGGTTCCCCTTTCTCCAAATCCCCTCCAACACATGTTGTTTCCTGTCTTGCTAAATTTGGCCATTCTAACTGGTGTAAGGTGATGTCTCAATGTGGTTTTAATTTGAATCTCCTTGAGGGCTAGTGATGATGAACATTTTTTCATGTGTCTGATAGCCATTTGTAAGTCTTCATTGGAGAAGTGTCTGTTCATATCTTCTGCCCATTTTTTGATATGATTATCTGTTTTGTGTGTGTTGAGTTTGAGGAATTCTTTATAGATCCTGGATATCAACCTTTTGTTTGTACTGTCATTTGCAAATATCTTCTCCCATTCCATGGGTTGCCTCTTTGTTTTCTTGACTGTTTACTTTGCTGTGCAGAAGCTTTTGATCTTGATGAAGTCCCAAAAGTTTATTTTCGTTTTTGTTTCCTTTGCCTTTGGAGACATATCTTGAAAGAAGTTGCTGTGGCTGATATCGAAGAGATTACTGCCTATGTTCTCCTCTAGGATTCTGATGGATTCCTGTCTCACATTGAGGTCTTTTATCCATTTTGAGTTTATCTTTGTGTACGGTGTAAGAGAATGGTTGAGTTTCATTCTTATACATATAGCTGTCCAGTTTTCCCAGCACCATTTATTGAACAGACTGTCTCTTTTCCACTGTATATTTTTTTCTTGTTTTGGCGAAGATTAATTGACCATATAGTTGAGGGTCTATATTTGGGCTCTCTACTCTGTTCCACTGGTCTATGTGTCTGTTTTTATGCCAGTCTATATTTAAAAATAAACTTATTCTCTGGTTTTTTAATCTCTTTTTTGTTTGTTCTTTTGTTTTGTTTCTTAAATTACACATATGAGTGAAATCATAAGGTATTTATATTTTTCTGACTTATTTCACTTAACATTATCTCCTCAAAGTCCATCCATATTGTTGCTAATGGTAAGATTTCATTTTTTAAATGGCTGAGTGATATTCCATTATGCCCATGAGTGATTGCTGAAGCTGTTAGAATGAAAACTCAGAAAGCCATATAGGTTTTATAGGTAGGTGGTAATCAATTAATGGAAAAGAAATTATTATTAGTGCAGGAGTTCAAGTTTAATACTAAAGACAATTTTAAAATCACTAAAATAGTCACTAAAGACTGTTAAGGAAAATAAAAGCATGCCATACAATTTTCTGAAATGATTATCCTAGAAGCAACAGGAAGGGTACACCAGAATAATAAGGGAATCAAAAAGCCAGGAGGCTATTTTGACATTGTAGTTACTAGGTATTAGGAATGGCTGTAAATAGAAAGTAAGGAAGGGCAAAAAATTGGAGGAAAGGTGTCAAAACACAGCAAAGGGTGAATGAGATGGAATCATAGAGGTATTATACACAATTATAAAGAATACATACAAAAATTATATCTAAAACTAATATTAATATACACAGTTAAGAAAGCTGATTTAGAGAAGAAAATTCTAAACCCTGTCTGGGGATATGAGAACAGGACTAAAGGCAGCCAAGTTTTTAAACAGGAAAAACGAAAACTTTTGTTTCTGGAATTTGAGGATCATTTTAAACAAGTAATAGTTTAAGTCATGATCTCTTCAGGGCAGTGAATATTGAGGTAGAAAAACAGAGAGCCAACAACAGAATTTTTTATTCATTAGGTATGGAGGTACAGTGGGACCAGAAAATGATGAAGAATAATCAAAGAGATAAAAGAAAACCAGAAAATTGTATTGTCACAGAAAGCAAGGAAGAAAGATTTTTAAGCTTTTCAAAAGCTGCTGAAAGGAGAAAGGAAAATGAGATTAGAAAAAAATTACTTGAGTTTTTCAGTTTTCCACTAATATGTAAATGTTATGGTGCTATAATGAAAAATAATTCATTCTGAAGGATAAAGACTGTCATTACTGATTGTATTTAGAAAAATGAAATACATGATTAGAATTTAATTCAAAAAAGTGTGATTTGAAAATGTTATGAGTGGAAGCAATGTTATTTGGAAAGGTCTTTATCTAAATAACTAGTTTAGATACATAAATTCTTTTTTTTAAAGATTTTATTTATTTATTTGTCATAGAGAGAGAAGCGAGAGCAAGCACAGGCACACAGAGTGGCAGGCAGAGGCAGAGGGAGAAGCAGGCTCCCTGCCAAGCAAGGACCCTGCTGTGGGACTTGATCCCAGGACCCTGGGATCATGACCTGAGCCGAAGGCAGCCGCTTAACCAACTGAGCCACCCAGGTGTCCCAGATACATAAATTCTGATTAAATATCACATTGTAGATAAACTTCATAGGCAAGTACGTAGTCTACCATTATCCTTTGTTGATCAGTAGCACCTTAATTATGTTCATTTCTTTTCTGAATCAACTTTTTTAATGTATTTAATTTTGATTCCTCAATCTCACCACAGAAAATGTAATTTAGGTCACTTACTTCTACTTTCTTTAGAAATTGGCCTTGGAGATTAACAAAATGCTATCAGGAGATTGCAGTGAAGAATATAAAGAGCGTGTGTAAAGGTGTATAAATAAATTTTTTTTTGTATGGAACTAAGTCGCATACTTTGAAGTAGGTACAACTCTATTATCTCCTGGTAAAATCTGTGGCAAGTAAACTGTAACTTCAGCCATTTGACACTTCATTGTGTTCAAGATTCCCAAAACACAGATCTTCCTACCCTGAGAGCATTTATTCATTACTGAAAGCATACATTTGACATTTGTTTAGTGGAATTTAACCTACTTAAAATTATTACAATGAGAATTGAATCTTCTAGTTGATGGGAAAATACAGAGGTCTATATATAGTTTATAATGTTAAAACCACAATAGAAAAAAGCAAAAGGAAAAACAATGTTTCCTCCTAAAAATACCAAACAACAAAATGTGAGGGGGATGGTAAATCCTGCTTTAACTGTTAATCTCTATTAACTTCCAATTGTAAAATTTCAAGTCATGATACTGAGGTATATTCTCTCTAACACTACACTTTGAAGAGTTTTAATCAAGAAAGGATGCTATACTTTGTCAAATGCTTTTTCTGCATCTATTGAGAGCATCATATGGTTCTTGTCCTTTCCTTTATTAATGTATTGTATCACATTGATTGATTTGCAGATATTGAACTACCCTTGCAGCCAGGAAAAAATCCCAAATGGTCGTAGTAAATAATCCTTTTAATGTACTGTTGGATACTATTGGCTAGTATATTGGTGAGAATTTTGGCATCAATCTTCATCAGGGATATTGGTCTGTAATTCTCCTTCTTGGTGGGGTCTTTGCTTTGGGGATCAAGGTAATGTTGACCTCAAAGAAAGAGTTTGGAATTTTTCCTTCCATTTCTATTTTTTGAAACAGCTTCAGAAGAATAGTTATTAGCTCTTTAAATGTTTGGTAGAAGTCCCCTGGGAAGCCATCCAGCCCTGGCCCTGGATTCTTGTTCGTTGGGAGATTTATGATTACTGCTTCAATTTTTTTTTGCTGGTTATGGGTCTGTTCAGGTTTTCTATTTCTTCCTGTTTCAGTTTTGGTAGTTTTTAACTTCCCAGGAATGCATCCATTTCTTCCAGATTGCCTAATTTTTTGGCATATAGTTATTCATAATATGTTCTTATAATTGTATTTCTTCAGTATTCTGATCTCTCCTCCTTCATGATTTTATTTATTTGTGTGCTTCTTTTTTCTTTTTGATAAGTCTTGCCAGGGGTTTATCAATCTTATTAATTCTTTCAAAGAACTAGCTCCTACTTTCGTTGATCTCTTTTACTGTTCTTTTGGATTTTATTTCATTGATTTCTGCTCTAATCTTTATTATTTCTCTTCTCCTGCTGAGTTTAGGCTTCATTTGCTGTCCTTTCTCCAGCTCCTTTAGGGTAATGTTAGCTGGTGTATTTGAGACCATTCTTGATTCTTAAGAAAGGCTTGTATTACAGAGGGCATGGCTTGCATGGAGCACTGGGTGTGGTGAAAAAATAATGAATACTGTTTTTCTGAAAATAAATAAATTGGAAAAAAAATTTTAAAAAAAGGCTTGTATTACTATATACTTACCTCTTAGGTCTCCCTTTGCTGCATCCCAAAGGTTTTGAACAGTTGTACTTTCATTTTCATTCGTTTCCATGATTTTTTTTTTTATTCTGCTTCAATTTCCTGGTTGACCCATTAATTCTTTAGTAGGATGGTATTTAGCCTCCATGTTTTTGTGTTCTTTCCAAATTTTCTCTTGTGATTGAGTTCAAGGTGAAAGCATGGTGCTCTGAAAATATACAAGGAATGATCCCAATCTTTGGTTACCAGCTGAGCCCTGATGTGTGATCTAGTATGTGATCTATTCTGGAGAATATTCCATGTGTACTTTAGAAGAAAGTGTACTCTGTTACTTTAGGATGGAATGTTCTGAATATATCTCTGAACTCCATCGGGTCCAGTGTGTCACTCAAAGCTCTTACTTCCTTGTGGATCTTATGCTTAGATGATCTGTCCATTGCAGTTACAAAGGAGTATTAAAGTTCCCTACTATTATTATATTATTATCAATGTGCATCTTTGATTTGGTTGCTAATTGGCTGCTCCCAGATTATGGGCATAAATATTTACAATTATTCGATCTTGCTGTTGGATAGACCCTTTAATTATGAATATAGTGTCCTTCCTCATCTCTTACTACAGTCTTTGGTTTAAAATCTAATTTTTCTCATGTACGGATTGCCACTCCAGTTTCTGTATGATGTCCATTAGCATGAAAAATTGCTTTCCTTATCCATTCGTCCATTGAAGGGCATCTTGGTTCTTTCCACAGTTTGGCGACCATGGCCATTGCTGCTATAAACATTGGGGTACAGATGACCCTTCTTTTCATGACATCTGTGTCTTTGGGGTAAATACCCAGTAGTGCAATTGCAGGGTCATAAGGAAGTTCTATGTTTAATTTCTTGAGGAATCTCCACCCTGTTCTCCAAAGAGGTTGCACCAACTTGCATTCCCACCAACAGTGGAAGAGGGTTCCCCTTTCTCCAAATCCCCTCCAACACATGTTGTTTCCTGTCTTGCTAAATTTGGCCATTCTAACTGGTGTAAGGTGATGTCTCAATGTGGTTTTAATTTGAATCTCCTTGAGGGCTAGTGATGATGAACATTTTTTCATGTGTCTGATAGCCATTTGTAAGTCTTCATTGGAGAAGTGTCTGTTCATATCTTCTGCCCATTTTTTGATATGATTATCTGTTTTGTGTGTGTTGAGTTTGAGGAATTCTTTATAGATCCTAGATATCAACCTTTGTCTGTATTGTCATTTGCAAATATCTTCTCCCATTCCATGGGTTGCCTCTTTGTTTTCTTGACTGTTTCCTTTGCTGTGCAGAAGCTTTTGATTTTGATGAAGTCCCAAAGTTTATTGTCACTTTTGTTTCTTTTGCCTTTGGAGATGTATCTTGAAAGAAGTTGCTGTGGCTGATAGCGAAGAGATTACTGCCTATGTTCTCCTCTAGGATTCTGATGGATTCCTGTCTCACATTGAGGTCTTTTATCCATTTTGAGTTTATCTTTGTGCACGGTGTAAGAGAATGGTCGAGTTTCATTCTTCTACATATAGCTGTCTAGTTTTCCCAGCACCATTTATTGAAGAGACTGTCTTTTTTCCACTGTATATTTTTTCCTGTTTTGGCGAAGATTAATTGACCATATAGTTGAGGGTCCATATCTGGGCTCTCTACTCTGTTCCACTGGTCTTTGTGTCTGTTTTTATGCCAGTACCATGCTGTCTTGGTGATCACAGCTTTTTAGTAAAGCTTGAAATCAGGTAGTGTGATGCCCCCAATTTTATTTTTGTTTTTCAACATTTCCTTAGTGATTCAGGGTCTCTTCTGATTCCATACAAATTTTTGTATTATTTGCTCCAGCTCTTTGAAGAATACCAGTCCATATATACGATGAAGTATTATGCCTCCATCAGAAAGGATGAATACCCAACTTTTGTAGCAACATGGACGGGACTGGAAGAGATTATGCTGAGTGAAATAAGTCAAGCAGAGAGAGTCAAGTCATATGGTTTCACTTATTTGTGGAGCATAACAAATAGCATGGAGGACATGAGGAGTTAGAGAGGAGAAGGGAGTTGGGGGAAATTGGAAGGGGAGGTGAACCATGAGAAACTATGGACTCTGAAAAACAATCTGAGGGGTTTGAAGTGGTGGGGGTTGGGAGGTGGGGATACCAGGTGGTGGATATTATAGAGGGCACGAATTGCATGGAGCACTAGGTGTGTTGCAAAAATAATGAATACTGTTATGCTGCAAATAAATAAATAAAATAATTTTTAATAAATAAATAAACATATGACAAAAAAAAATAATAACTGCTTTCCATCCCCTCACTTTAGGTCTAAAATGAATCTCTGGCAGACAGTATATTGATGGGTCTTGCTTTTTATTTAATTTGTAAACCTGTGTCTTTTAGTTGGGGCAGTTAGGCCCCTCACATTCAGAGTAACTACTGAAACATGTGAATTCAGAGCTAATGTATTACCTGTAATATGACTTTTACTGTATATTGTTTCTGTTCCTTTCTGGTCTATATTATTTTGGGCTCTCATTGCTTAGAAGATCCCTTTTAATATTTTTTCTAGACTGGTTTGGTGATCACAAATTCTTTTAGTTTCTGTTTGCCCTGGAAAATTTTTATCTCTCCTTCTATTTTGCATGGCATCCTAGCTGGATAACGTATTCTTGGCTGCATATTCTTCTCATTTAGCACCCTGAATATATCATGCCAGTCCTGTCTGGCCTGCCAGGTCTCTGTGTATAGATCTGCTGCCTCTAAGATAGGAATACAGCAGGGCTGTCGACTATCATCACAGCTGTTCAGCATACTACTAGAAGTCCTAGCTTCGGCAATCAGACAACAAAATAAATGTAAGAAATAAAAGGCATCTGAATTGGGAAAGAAGTCAAACTCTCACTCTTTCCAGAAAACATGATACTCGATGTGGAAAATCCAAAAGACTCCACACTAAAGTTGCTAGAACTCATACAGGAATTCAGGAATGTGGCAGGATATAAAACCAATGCACAAAAGTCAGTTGCATTT
Source organism: Neogale vison (assembly GCF_020171115.1). NCBI lineage: Eukaryota > Metazoa > Chordata > Mammalia > Carnivora > Mustelidae > Neogale > Neogale vison. The sequence goes on from NC_058105.1 coordinate 57,277,035, forward strand.
CCATACACTAACAATGCAACAGAAGAAAGAAAAATCAAGGAATCCATCCCATTTACAATTTCACCAAAAACAGTAAGATATCTAGGAATAAACCTAACCAAAGAGGCAAAGGATCTGTACTCAGAAAACTCTACAACACTCATGAAAGAAACTGAGGAAGACACAAAGAAATGGAAAAATGTTCCATGCACATGGATAGGAAGAAAAATATTGTTAAAAAGTCTATGCTACCTAGAGCAATCTATACATTCAATGCAATCCCTAACAAAATACCATAAAGTTCCTTCACAGAATTGGAACAAATAATCCTAAAATTTTTATAGAACTAGAAAAGACCCTAAAGAGCCAGAGGAATGTTGAAAAAGAAAATCAAAAATGGTGGCATCACAATTCTGGGCTTCAAGCTCTAGTATACAGCTGTAATCATCAAGACAGTATTGTACAGGCACAAAAACAGACACATAGATGGATGCAACAGAACAAGGACTCCAGAAATGGACCCTCAACTCTATGGTCAACTAATCTTCAACAAAGCAGGAAAGACTATCCAGTGGTAAAAAGATAGTCTCTTCAACAAATGGTGTTGGGAAAATTGGACAGCAGAAGAAAGAAACTGGACCATATTCTTACACCATACAGAATGATAAACTTAAAATGGATGGAAGATCTACATGTGAGATAGTAATCCATCAAAATCCTGAAGGAGAACAAAGACAGCAACTTCTGTGACCACAGGCACAGAAACTTCTTGCTAGACATATCTCCAAAGGCAAAGGGAAATAAAAAACAATAATGAACTACTGGGGTGTCATCAAGATAAAAAGATTTTTCACAGCAAAGAAAACAAAACAAAAAGACAACTGACAAAATGGAAGAAGATATTTGCAAATGACATATCAGATAAAGGGCTAGTATCCAAATCTATGCAGAACTTATCAAACTCAACATATAAAGAACAACCAAATTAAGAAATGGGCAGAAGATATGAACAGACATTCCTCTACAGAAGATATCAAAATGGCCCACAAGCACATGAAACAATGCTTCACATCACTTGGCATCAGGGAAATTCAAATCAAAATCATGATGAGATAGCAGCTCACACCAGTCAGAATGACTAAAATTAACATGTCAGAAAATGACAGATGTTGGTGAGGATGCAAATAAAGGAGAACCCTCCTACACTGTTGGTGGGAAGACATGGTGTTATAGCCACTCTGAAAAACAGTATGGAGGGTCCGCAAAATATGATGAAAATGGAGCTATCCTATGACCTAGCAATTGCACTACTGGGTATTTACCCTCAAGAAACAAATGTAGTGATCCAAAGGGGCACCTGTACTCCAGTGCTCATAGCATCAATGTCCACAATAGCCACAATATGGAAAGAGCCCAGATATCCATTGGCAGATGAATGGATAAAGAAGATGTAAGATATATAATGGAATATTACTCAATCATCAAAAAAATGAAATCTTGCCATTTTCTATGACGTGGATGGAAGTAGAAGGTATTATGCTAGTGAAATAAGTCAATTAGAGAAAGACAATTATCATATGATCTCACTAATATGTGGAATTTAAGAAAGAAAGCAGGGGATCATAGGGGAAAATAGGAAAAAATCCAAAAGGAGGAAGACATAGAGGGAGACAAACCATAAGAGACTCTAAATCATAGGGAAACAAACTGAGGGTTGCTAGAGCACAGTGGAGGAATGGGTTAACTGGGTGATGAACATTAAGGAGGGCATGTGATGTTATGAGCACTGGGTATTATATAAGACTGATGAATCACAGACTTATACCTTGCAACCGATATATTATATGTTAATTAATTAAATTAAAATTTAAGAACATGTTTAAATTTAAAAAAATTCAAGTCAACCTGGTTTGATAAATCAAAAACTATCATAGTTTAGGAATACATACATTAGTTATACATTATAACAACACAATTTAGGGTGCTGTTTAAGTCATAAATACATAATAAATTATCACATTTGTCTTAAACAATAAAATTCCCCCACCTAAAATACTCAGGACATTAGTTAATAAAATCCACTATAAATAAAATAATTTTAATTTAATAACACAATTTATTCAGTACTCAATGGGAGAAGGTAGCCATATTAGAAATGTAAAAGATTAAACAATGTACATTTTTTCTTTTTTTTAAATTTTTTAAATAAATTAATTTATTTATTTTCAGAAATACAGTATTCATTATTTTTTCACCACACCCAGAGCTCCATGCAATCCGTGCCCTCCATAATACCCACCACCATGTACCCCAACCTCCCAACCGCCGCCACTTCAAGCCCCTCAGATTGTTTTTCGGAGTCCATAGTCTCTCATGGTTCACGTCCCTTTCCAATTTCTCCCAACTCCATTTTCCTCTCTAACACCCCTTGTCCTCCATGCTATTTGTTATGCTCCACAAATAAGTGAAACCATATGATAATTGACTCTGCTTGACTTATTTCACTCAGCATAATCTCTTCCAGTCCCGTCCATGTTGCTACAAAAGTTGGGTTCTCGTCCTTTCTGATGGAGGCATAATACTCCATAGTGTATATGGACCACATCTTCCTTATCCATTCATCCGTTGAAGGGCATCTTGGTTCTTAACATAGTTTGGCGACCGCGGCCATTGCTGCTATAAACATTGGGGTAGAGATGGCCCTTCTTTTCACGACATCTGTGTCTTTGGGGTAAATACCCAGGAGTGCAATGGCAGGGTCATAGGGAAGCTCTATTTTTAATTTCTTGAGGAATCTCCACACTGTTCTCCAAAGAGGCTGCACCAACTTGCATTCCCACCAACAGTGTAAGAGGATTCCCCTTTCCCCACATCCTCTCCAACACATGTTGTTTCCTGTTTTGTTAATTTTGGCCATTCTAACTGGTGTAAGGTGATATCTCAATGTGGTTTTAATTTGAATCTCCCTGAGGGCTAGTGATGATGAACATTTTTTCATGTGTCTGATAGCCATTTGTATGTCTTCATTGGAGAATGAAGATATGTCTGTTCATATCTTCTGCCCATTTTTTGATATGTTTGCCTGTTTCGTGTGTGTTGAGTTTGAGGAGTTCATTATAGATCCTGGATATCAACCTTTTGTCTGTACTGTCATTTGCAAATGAAGAAGTCAAACTATCTCTCTTCGCAGATGACATGATTCTTTATATGGAAAACCCAAAAGACTTCATCACCAAACTACTAGAACTCGTACAGCAATTCAGCAACGTGGCAGGATACAAAGTCAATGTGCAGAAATCAGTCGCTTTCTTATACACTAACAATGAAAATACAGAAAGGGAAATTAGAGAATTGATTCCATTTACTATAGCACCAAGAACCATAAGATACCTGGAAATAAACCTAACAAAAGAGGTAAAGGATCTGTACTTTAAGAACTATAGAACACTCATGAAAGAAATTGAAGAAGACACAAAAAGATGGAAGACCATTCCATGCTCTTGGATTGGAAGAATAAACGTTGTTAAAATGTCTATACTGCTTAGAGCAATCTATACTTTTAATGCCATTCCGATCAAAATTCCACCGGTATTCTTCAAAGAGCTGGAGCAAATAATCCTAAAATTTGTATGGAATCAGAAGAGACCCCGAATCGCTAAGGAAATGTTGAAAAACAAAAATAAAGCTGGCGGCATCACGTTACCTGATTTCAAACTTTATTACAAAGCTGTGATCACCAAGACAGCATGGTACTGGCATAAAAACAGACACATAGACCAGTGGAACAGAGTAGAGAGCCCAGATATGGACCCTCAACTCTATGATCAATTAATCTTCGACAAAACAGGAAAAAATATACAGTGGAAAAAAGACAGTCTCTTCAATAAATGGTGCTGGGAAAACTGGACAGCTATGAGTAGAAGAATGAAACTCGACCATTCTCTTACACCGTACACAAAGATAAACTCAAAATGGATAAAAGACCTCAACGTGAGACAGGAATCCATCAGAATCCTAGAGGAGAACATAAGCAGTAATCTCTTCGATATCAGCCACAGCAACTTCTTTCAAGATATGTCTCCAAAAAAAAAAAAAAAAGATATGTCTCCAAAGGCAAAGGAAACAAAAGCAAAAATAAACTTTTGGGACTTCATCAAAACCAAAAGCTTCTGCACAGCAAAGGAAACAGTCAAAAAAACAAAGAGGCAACCCACGGAATGGGAGAAGATATTTGCAAATGACAGTATAAACAACGTACCTTTAATTGTAGAGTTTATGAAGTGTTTTTTTTTTAAATTTAAATCCAATTAGCCAATTTATAGTACATCATTAGTTTCATGTGTAGTATTCAATAATTTATCAGTTGCATTTAATACCCAGGGCTCATCACATCACATGCCCTCCTTAATGCCCATCACCCAGTTAACTCATCCCCCTACTCACCTCCTATCCAGCAGCCCTATTTGTTTCCTATAGTTAAGATCTTGTCTCTTGCAGTTTGTGTCCTTTTCTGATGACTTCCCATTCAGTTTTCCCTCCCTTCCCCTATGATCTTGTGCTTCTTATATTCCACATATGAGTGAAACCATATATTAATTGTCTTTCTCTGATTGAAGTATATCACTCAGCACAATACCCTCCAGTTCCATCCATGTTGATGTGAATGGTAAGTATTCATCCTTTCTGATGGCTGAGTAATATTCCCTTGTATATATGAACTACATCTTCTTTATCCATTCCTCTGTTGATGGACATCTCAGGTCCTTCCACAGTTTGGCTATTGTGGACATTGCTGCTATGAAGGTGCCCCTTTGGATCACTGCATTTGTATCTTTGGGGTAAATACCTAGTACGGCAATTATTGAGTCATAAGGTAGCTCCATTTTTAATGTATTAAGGAAACTCCATACTCTTTTCCAGAGCAGCTGTACCAGCTTGCATTCCCACCAGTAATGTAAGAGGGTTCCCCTTTCTCTACATCCTCACCAACATTTGTTGTCTCTTGTCTTGTTAATTTTAGCCATTTTGACTCCTGTGAGCTGGTATCTCATTGTGGTTTTGATTTGTTAAATGAAATAGTTTAATTATTGAGTTATACATGCATACAAATGCATATATAAAAGCCTTGGCTTATTTATGCAAAGATTTTCAACATTGTAGCCTATTTAATACTGTACATAAAACATTAAAATCCTCACAAAAAATGCATTGCCACTGACTATTAGCTCTTCAGAAGTAAAAGTAAAATAAGAAGGGCACCTGAGTAGCTCAGTCAGTTAAATGTCTGACTCCTAATTTCAGCTCAGGTCATGATCTCAGGGTCATGAGGTGGAAGCCTGGCATCAGGTGGAGAGTCACCTGAGTTTCTCTCTCTCCCTCTCCCTCTGCTCCTCCCATGTCCACTCATGCACTCTCTCTCTCTCAAATTATAAATAAATAAATCTGTTTTATAAAGTAAAATAACAACAATAAGGTATAAAGTTTCAAAAGAAAATCGGTTGCTACCTTGCAAATTGACTTGATCCTTGACCTTCTCCCAAACAAACTAATAACAAGTTTATACACATAAATACTGCTAGGTCTCTTCTAGGAACTTTTGAGATCCAAATGTTTTCTTGATTTAGTAATTTTTTTTAAAATACCTTGTAATCAATTAACTGTATCTATAAACTGGACAGAGTCAATGTTATTTGCAAACAAGTCTAGCAACAGAAATTACTGTGTTTGCCATACAATCACTACAAAATCACTTCTGTAAACTGCTGCTTAAAATAAAATAAAATAGGTAAGTGATGCTTTGGAACTCACAGTTTTGAGTATATACTTTAGATGAAAGCCTAAAAGTCCTACATTTAAATTCTTAAAAAAATGTGTAGAATTGGCATTCTCAACGCTACTTTGCCAAAATAAAAGGCATACAAATAACACTACAAATATTCAAAAATTGTCATTTAGTTAACTTGAGGCAAATTCTGGAACTTTAAAGAGGGGAGTTAATACAATGACTACAAATGATCACTGTTCTTTTGACCTTCTTCCCTTTAATGTTGATTTTCTGTATCATTCATAAAAACAAGAAACTGCTGATTCCCATCAGAACTATGTCAGAGCCATAAACTCCCCTCTGATTCCCAACTCATATGAAACAAATTAGCTATCATTTAATGAAGCAGCTATGCTAGGATCCCAGTGTTCCAAAGAAATCTGCCTCAATAGTATATACTCACGACAGAAGCATGCTAATAAATGCCAACACCTAGTCTCAGAGTCAAGACTTACTTAAAAGGAAAAAACTATAAAAATATGCTTGAGTCAAAATCCGCAGTAATTTATAAGGAGCAAATAACCAGAACAGCAAACTTTTTGTATATAGAAAGAATGTAGCTACCACCCCAACAATGTATCTCAAATGACTTCATTGTGTGCTAAGTAGAGATAAAATACTTTATGTTTGATCATTTCTTTTAAAAGCTCCTTTTTTGGGATTCATCAGAAGGGAAAAGCCCCAAGGTCACCTGTCAATAACAGAACAAACCCTCAGTAAATCACAGTGCTTCACAAATAAATTCCTCATCAGTAATTAAAACCAGGCCTCTCTGGCCCTGTGTTATCAGCTCATCAAATTCATTGCTCATCTAGAATAACAGATCCACATCTGCAGTCATTACAGCATGCCAGATAAATCAATCCTCTCAATGATGCTTTGAGCCATCTCTTCTCCCTCTTAACCAGCCTGATATTTATTTCCCCCTGACACTTCTGACATTCTATTTACTGTAGGCAAATGGAACTCATACAGCACCTTGTAATGGCTTTACCAAATCCCATTGTGGGGCATATCTTGAAAGACTGATGGTTGCAATAAACAAGGTTTTATGGTGTAAGTGTGTGCTTCCAACTTTTTTTTCCCCTAGAATTTGACTTTTGCTGTGAAGGTTTATTATACTTGATTGCAGGTGCAAGACTAGTAGCCATTTAGAGCTTTGTTAACTAAAAGTCAGCAAAAAATTTTTGAGCTGAAGTCAGTGTTTCTTGTCTTTCTTTTATTTTCTTTTAAATTAATTCTCTATCAAAGGAATCTTAAACAGAAGTTTGCAGAGTCCAAGTCCATAGACTAACAACAATAGAGATACTATTAATTCACTCTTTTGTTTTTTGAGATTTTTTTAAAAAGATTAAATATCACAAGGTTAAAAGAAGGAGGTGTTTAAATTATTATTCTTAAAAGGATAGAATTACACTGAGAAAAATGATACACATCCTATGTGCAAAAAATTCAGGCATTTTAATATCAAATAGCTTTTATGAACACAACATAACAAGCAATTCAAGGAAATCTAAATAGGAATCATGCTTTTGAATAAAATGGGAATTTTTAGAGAGCCCCCCCTTTTTATATTCACAAATGAACCAGTACTGTGACAAAAAATAAAACTAGAAATTTTAATAGTTGTGTTACTCTAGTCAGCTAGACAAATTTTGGGTGGCTCTGCACAAACTACTCCTCACTGAGCTGCACTACTTTTCTTGACAGCAATTACAAAGGACTCAAAGAGACTTGCATTAAATTAATGAGACTCACATTAGACACCATGTTAGTGGAGCTCCCCATTGGCATATATTAAACTCATTTTGTTACACCACAATAATATTTGAAAGAAGAACTATCAACTTCTCTGTTCCTTCCTTTTCTTCATGAGCACAAAACTAAAGCACATAGTAGGTTGTGAATGCTGAGACTACCTTCTGAAAATTGATTTAAAAGGACATGATATAGTATTTTCCTTAATGAAAATTCTGTGTTTATCACTCTATCATTTATGTGTACTGATTCTACTGTTCTCAGAAGCCAAAGTCTGAATATATTGTATTTTAAAATAATATCTAAAGTATTGAGTTGCTGGGCCAGGATACACAAGTGAGAGGAGGCATGCCCCTCCTTTGTAGGCCTTCTGCCACTGAAGTCAAGCAGGGGAAAAAAAAGACACAAATTCTAGGTTAAAACTTTAAGGAAGCGTGTGTTATCTGCACTAAAATGGAAATTATGCCTGAGTTTTCTTCGTACTCCAAGGAGTACAAACAATAAGGATATTCTGAGTAAGACAAATCTGCCTTCTAGAGTTAATCACATAAAGCCCTCCAAAAAATAAAACGTGTAATTTCTGCCTTCACTTAACACTGCACATAGCATTAACCTCAAAGCAAAGTCCAATTTTGACTGATCCTCCAAATTAGGGAAATGTCCAAGAAAACAACAAACTTGGCTTGAGAGTTTATTTGTATTTATGGTGGGATAGATTGGGTCACCAAACTCATCAAATCCCTTTACACACACCTTGCAAGGTGTTATTCATTCAAAGGCTGGTAGGGGACCTTTCATCCTAGACATTCTTTCCCAATCTTGATTGGCTAAAGAAGTTAATCAAAAGAAACAAACTCCCTGTCTTTATATGCTGTTGTCTTACCTATAGCTAGAAGACAGAAACCAAAGAAACCCTGGACTAAATGAGGTCTTAAAAATTACAGATGAGAAAACTGATATGCCAAGGAGTGGAACTGATGTGCCTGAGGTCACACAGCTGGATAACAGAAGAATGATGGAAACAAAGAGCCAGCACCTGGAGCCTCACTCCTATGAAATAGTAGATGTGATCTTTAATAGCTTCAACTGTCATGCTTTGTGTTGGTCCATGTCAGCATCCTGCTTTCTTACACTATACCTGAAGAAATGGCAGGACTCAGCTAAAGAAACTTGTGATCCATTCTTCCAAGCCTTCTGAAAGAAGGAACAGGGAAGTACCACTTTTGAATTTTCAGCACTAAACCCAATTCCTGGCACACAGTTGGTGTTCAATAAATATCTGTTTAAGGAGGAGGGAATATAGGAAAAAGATATATGCCGAATTCCTTAACTACATACTAGAGAGAAGACTTCACCTCTCTAATTTATTTATACATGATACGCTAAGACTGTCCACAAAGATGTCAATCAGAATAAAGAAGTGCTAAAAAAAAATAATAAAGTAGTGCTAATAATCATTATGGTTCTTTATATTTGAGAATATCAAAAAAAAAGAAAGTGACAAACCATAAATGACTCTTTTTTTTTTTTTCCCAATTTATTTATTTTCAGAAAAACAGTATTCATTATTTTTTCACCACACCCAGTGCTCCATGCAAGCTGTGCCCTCTATAATACCCACCACCTGGTACCCCAACCTCCCACCCCCCCGCCACTTCAAACCCCTCAGACTGTTTTTCAGAGTCCATAGTCTCTCATGGTTCACCTCCCCTTCCAATTTACCCAAATTCCCTACTACTCTCTAACGCCCCTTGTCCTCCATGCTATTGGTTACTCTTAATCTCACAAAACAAACTGAGGGTTGCTGGGGGGAGGGGGGTTGGGAGAAGGGGGTGGGGTTATGGACATTGGGGAGGGTATGTGCTTTGGTGAGTGCTGTGAAGTGTGTAAACCTGGCGATTCACAGACCTGTATCCCTGGGGATAAAAATATATATTTATAAAAAATTAAAAAAAATTATTAAAAATAAAATAAAATTAGGAGGATAATAGCAGTAAAATAGCTGTATAGTCAACCTCACCAACCATCTCCTGGTTATTGGGTGACACTCTTTGCAGGTGTTGCATTATCTTTCTGCTGTGTCTGAAGTTTTATAAATATATTAGGCTATTAGTACAGTCTTCTTTATCTTATAGGCTATTCAAATTCTTGTACTTCAAAAATAAATCATTTTTTAGAAAAGAAAAAAAAAGAAAGTAAAGTTTCATAACATCCTGTATGATAATTAAATATTATCATCTACATTTTATAGAAGGTAAATTCAGGAACAAAAGTGTGAAATTGGATATTCACAGTCAAATAGGAAGTTTATGACAAAATTGACAATGTAATCCATGAACCCTGATCTTATATGCTTAACACAAACAATTGTACCAGTTATAATGGCTGTGTGATGATAATAAAAGCTACCTTTTATAATACTTTTCCTGGTAGAAGTTCAAAGTCCTCCACAAAGACACAGTCTGCCCAGTAGTTTTGTAAATACCAATCTATAGATGGACAAAGAGAAGTAACCCTGTCTTTTTCTAAGTGAGGAAAGAGATTTGGAAAAACTAAATGACTTTGCCATGGCTACATGTTTGTAAATTCCGGGGTCATAACTTCAACTGTGTCTCCTCTTATTTGGCTTCCAGTGTCTTTCATTATGCCTTTCTGGTGAGGGAATGCATATACTTATATTTTAATCATTCAGAAGACAAGGGTGCAAATCATTTTCTATTTTACAAATGCAGTGAGTACTTTACCAACAACGTTCATTAGACAGGCAGTACAGGGACTAGACAGACCCACACAACCATCATCTGGTGCCAAAGATTCTCAGTGAAGTGCATTCTTCAGCATGTGCCAACAGAACACTAACTAGGAGAGGATTTAAAAAACAAGTCAGTCTACTTTCTTCCTTTTGGAACATGCCCCACTGAAAATAACTTAAGAACAAGTTGAATGTATATACCAAGGAGTGAAAATTCATATGTAACATTGACTTAACAGAATGATAAAATGGGTGTGGTTCATCAGGAACCTAGCAAGGGATTGATTAGGATTTGGTTTTCTACACATGTAAGACAGACCACATTAGCTTTTCTACCATTTATCAGCAGTAGAACCGCAGGCAAGTTATTTTCCCTCCCTATAAAAATTAGGGAAAATCCATTTTACATAACAGTTTTATGAAGATTCAGTGAGAGAATAGATGTAAAAACACTTTGTAAAGCATGAAAGCTATTGATTTGGAATAGGCAGCAGATAAGAGCTGATAAACTCCATTACAAACTTTTAGGGATAAGGAACCACATCTTAGTGATCTTCAAAATTTCAAAATTCCTTGTTCAGAAGGAACATTATACACAGTTTGCATCTATTCATTCATACATTTTTCATTCACTCAACAAACCTATTTATTGAATTGCATTGTTAAATTGAATGAAATAAAATATAGAAAGAAAACTTATTCTCTATCCCCTAAGGCTATCACTCTGGTACCTTTCAAATCATTTTCAAATGATTGTTTTAAAGTATCCAAGGGCTAGAGTATATAGTTCTGCTTTTATTGTAAGCAAAAGCATAAATCATTTATGAATTGCTTTCCTTTTTAATAAGGAGGGAAATTGCTGTAATATGTGTCATATCCTCATGCAAAAGCCTCATTTCTTTTTTTTTCCCAATTTATTTATTTTCAGAAAAACAGTATTCATTATTTTTTCACCACACCCAGTGCTCCATTTCTTTATCACGGTCAGCTACATAGGGCTTCCTTTCAAGTATATGGAATAGGTAGTTGTTTATATCGCACAATTTGAGGGGCACTTAGGTTATGATTCCTGCCCCCAGACACCTCCCACAGCTTCTTGGTCTTATTTAAAAAAAATCTTTGCATTAAGGACTCTTTTCTGGACCTTGAAAACTTCTATCTTCAAGATTCCTATGGTAAAATTCAAATAACTCTAGAAGCTACACCTTGAGCTACAATGCTTTTTGACTTTCATGGCTGACAGCAAAGCCCTGAAATAGCATTTCCCAAAGGAAACTCTGAGAAACATGAATTTTAGGAAAGGCTCTATGAAAAGAAAAACATTCTACAATCAAAAAATTAGAAAAGTCTGATTTTTGTATTTTCCACTTAGATACACAAAAACATGATACAAATTAGGATTTTACAGGCTAAAGATTGTAAGTACTACCACTCAGAAACTTATTTAGGTTTCCTAGACATTTCAAAATGAAACTTCCTCTCATTTGCAGGGTCAGGGTCAGGGTAGGGGAGGAGATAGTTCTTTAAAACCTTCAAAACTGGGCACCTGGGTGGCTCAGTCAGTTAAGCAGTTAAGCATCTGCCTTTGCCTCAGGTCATGATTCCAGGGTCCTGGAATCAAATCCCATATAGGCTCCCTGCTCAGCAGAGAGTCTTCATCTCCCTCTCCTGCTTGTACACGCTCGCTCGCTCTCTCTCTCTCAAATAAATAAATAAAATCTTTAAAAAAAAAAAACTCTGAGACTCATTTTTTGCTTACAGACATAGAAATATATTTTATAAAAGTGGAACACAACTCTTACCAGCTAGGGACCCCTGGATAAGTCACTTATTTTCTGTTGAGTTTTGGTTTTCTTGCTTATAAAATAGGCACTGGATTTCAAGAATCCAGTGAAATAAGGCATGTGAAATTCGCCTTAGAATTTACAAATGATTCCTCATTCTTGTTACCTTTTATTTTATTGTAATATATATATATGTATATATACTATATTTATCATATAAGGTCTTGTGCTAGGCAGCAAATTGTTCTCTCTAACTGTACTCTTACATATTGCTTTAAATCCAATCCAAAAAGTTTTCCTGCACTGATTTTTGCTGCTTTTAAATTTTAGTGTAAATTAACCATTGCCAAGGTGTGAACACTTTTTTAGATTAGGTCACAATAATACCCTGGACATCGATTCCCTACTTTCCTAAATTTTAAGTTTTCCTGAACTCATTCAAAAAATTTAATGTCCCTAGGCCAACACACAAAGGCCTATTTAATGTATCATGTACCTGAAGTAATAGTTCTTTTTCTAATAGACCCAAATACTACTGAAATCGGGTCTTTAGACACTGTGTGGCCCAGTCCTGGGGAGTACTTGGGGGCAGTCCTATAAAGAGCAACACAACCAAACACTATTGCTTTTATGTCATAGATTGTAACCTATTGAGACTTCAATTACAGAAAGAGCATCATTGCTTAACAACAACAGAGGTTTGAAATTACAACGTTTTTCCACAGGAAAATTGATTCAATGAAGGTTTTTGGCATATCTAGTCTGTGGCATACACAGTTCTAGGTTCTGGGGAGAGAACAATGAACAAAGCAAACAAAAGTCCTATCTTCCTGGAACTTAAATTTTAACGCAAGAAATTCTTTCAGCCAAAGGAGCCATGAACACATCTTCAGTTAGGTCTCGGCAAGACAGGGCAGACACTTTAAGAAGTAACTTAAATATGCTCCACATCAGCTTAAATAAGCTGCTAATAATAATAATAACATTAAATACTAGTGGAAGGAGCAGCAACAACAACCATCACCACAAGAACCACTGCTCCTCATTTCTGAAGCCAGGAATTAGACTAAGGGCTTAGAAATGGGACTGTTTCCCTAGCTTTCCTGGGCTCTACACCACCCTCCTTCATAATCCCATTATAGCCCCTTAGACACCCACTTCTCTTTTAGACAATCCCCCTCCCCAGTCCATTCTCATTTCACAACTCCAGTTTGATTAGTAAAACAAATGTGTGACTCTTAAATACTATCTGCTGAAGAATAACTCAAGGAATTCAATAAAAATACATATTCCTGGGTCTTGCTAAGAAATTGAAATCAGAAATGAAGGGAATTCCTGACACTAAAATAAACTAGCTGTCATCCTTAGAGAAGTTAAAGTTTTTCTTCCTCAAGTATCAGTGTCCTCAGCTACAAATCTGAGTGTAATAATATATTTTCTGTCAACTTCAGAGGGCTTTTTTGAGGACTACCTAGGGTAATTAAAAGCTTTTCCAAATGTAATATTTTAATTAAGAATACTATAAATCTGTCTAGCAAATCCTTTTATCAGGCATATTGAAAAGATAAACATCAATCCAGTTCTGTTCATATGATAATAATTAGAAAATTTCTGAATATCTCTACCTATTTCTTGTTGTCAGTAACAAGAAGCCAATGTATAAATTCTTTATGGTTTTACGTGAAAAACAGAATTGTTTTCTTGCCCTTTGAAGCATTAAAAATCATTTAATAGTGAATCTAATAACTCTTTAAAGTTACTGGAATGGCAGCTATGGAAATAAGAAAATAAAGCCTATCTCTATGATGATATTAATATCTTCTAGTCAGGAGCTTTAATCAATCCCATCAGACAACAATTTAATGACGCCTTTCTATGTATAAGGCACTGTGCACACTTCTGAGTCACAAGACCTAAAATGGCTTATTTTCTTTACCTAAAAAGGCTCTCCAGTTTTTCATTCAGTCACCAAATCCTGTCGATGTTAGTTCTGGGATGGTTGTCCAACAAATCCTTACTCCATTCTCATTGCCACTGCCAAGTCTTCAAAATCTCTTCCTCATGGCAATCTCCTAGATACCTTTCCGGGCTCTAGTCTCCTCTTCATCCCAATCTTTCTTCTTAGAATACATTTTTCCAACTTCTTTAGGATCTGTAGGCAGTTTCCCCATGCATTTACTCTACACCTCAATTACACCAAATTACTCAGTCTCTCTCGAACACATAAGGTACTTCCATAAATCTGTACTTTCTCTGGCTTCTTCTTTCTCCTTGCAATGCCCACTCTTTCCAAATCTGACTGAAAAAAAAATCCTACCCATACTTTAGGAATAGCCATTTTTGGGAAACTGAATATCCCAAGTTGGGATCAGTAACTTCCCCATCACCGTTGCCATGGCACTTCCTATATCATTACTATGCCTCTATCACATAACTCTGTAGCATCATAGTTAAGTACTTATTTACTGCTCCCACTTAATCTAATCCCATCCTCTCTCCCTCCATAAAATAAAGTATATGCTCCTTCAGCATAGGGATTATATTTCATTAACCTTTTTATTCCAAGTAGCTAGAACAGAGCATGCAGTTGGTACTTAGTAAATGAAAACTAGGATGAGAAAATAATATGTAGTTTCTGTCTTCAAGTTGCTTATAATTTAGTGAAGGGAAGGATAAAACAAATGTAAAAATGTATATTGATGTTTTGAAAACCTACAGTCAAATTTTTAATTCAATTTTTCCAATCACTCAGAGAAGTAAGTAAAATGGTCGTTATCCCTCTATTACAAATAAACAGGGCTGACAAAGGATAGGTGACTTGCCCCACACTACACAGTGAATTAGAGAGGGACAAGAGTTTACTTTTCTCCACATCCTCACCAACATTTGTTATTTCTTGTCTTTTTGATTATAGCCATTTTAACAAGTATATGGTTATATTTCACTGTGATTTTTATTTGCATTTCCCTGTTAATTAGTGATGTTGAACATCTTTTCATGTAACTGTTGGCCATTTGTATGTCTTCTTTGGAAAAATGCCTATTCAGATTCTTATATATAGTTGCTGGAAATTTAAATTGATTTGAATCAGTGATCAAAAACCTCCCAAAAAACAAGAGCCCAGGACCTGACGGATTCCCTGGGGAATTCTACCAAACCTTCAAAGAAGAAATAACACCTATTCTCCTGAAGCTGTTTCAAAAAATTGAAGCAGAAGGAAAACTTCCAGACTCTTTCTGCGAAGCCAGCATTACCCTGATCCCCAAACCAGGCAAGGACCCTACCAAAAAGGAGAATTTTAGACCAATATCACTGATGAATATGGATGCTAAGATTCTCAACAAGATCCTAGCAAACAGGATCCAACAGCACATTAAAAAGATTATCCACCATGATCAGGTGGGATTCATCCCTGGGCTACAAGGATGGTTCAACATTCACAAATCAATCAATGTGATACAACAAATTAATATGAGAAGAAATAAGAACCACATGGTCCTCTCAATTGATGCAGAAAAAGCATTTGACAAAATCCAGCATCCGTTCCTGATTAAAACGCTTCAAAGTATAGGGATACAGGGAACATTCCTGAACCTCATCAAATCTATCTATGAAAGACCCACAGCAAATATCATCCTCAATGGAAAAAAGCTTGCAGCCTTCCCATTGAGATCAGGAACAAGACTAGGATGCCCACTTTCACCACTCTTGTTCAACATAGTATTAGAAGTCCTAGCAACAGCAATCAGACAACAGAGAGAAATAAAAGGTATCCAAATTGGTAATGAAGATGTCAAACTCTCTCTCTTCGCAGATGACATGATTCTTTATATGGAAAACCCAAAAGACTCCACCCCCAAACTACTAGAACTCATACAGCAATTCAGCAACGTGGCAGGCTACAAAGTCAATGTGCAGAAATCAGTCGCTTTCTTATACACTAACAATGAAAATACAGAAAGGTAAATTAGAGAATCGATTCCATTTACTATAGCACCAAGAACCATAAGATACCTGGGAATAAACCTAACCAAAGAGGTAAAGGATCTGTACTTGAGGAACTACAGAACACTCATGAAAGAAACTGAAGAAGACACAAAAAGATGGAAGACCATTCCATGCTCTTGGATCGGAAGAATAAACATTGTTAAAATGTCTATACTGCCTAGAGCAATCTATACTTTTAATGCCATTCCGATCAAAATTCCACCGGCATTCTTCAAAGAGCTGGAGCAAATAATCCTAAAATTTGTATGGAATCAGAAGAGACCCCGAATCGCTAAGGAAATGTTGAAAAACAAAAATAAAGCTGGCGGCATCACCTTACCTGATTTCAAGCTTTATTACAAAGCTGTGATCACCAAGACAGCATGGTACTGGCATAAAAACAGACACATAGACCAGTGGTATAGGCATTATAGAAGGAAGTACAGTATTTTTTTTGAGATTTTATTTATTTATTTGACAGACAGAGATCACACATAGGCAGAGAGGTAGGCAGAGAGAGAGAGAGAAGCAGGATCCCTGTTGAGCAAAGAGCCTGATGTGGGGCTCAATCCCAGGACCCTGAGATCATGACCTGAGTCAAAGGCAGAGGCTTAAACCACTGAGCCACCCAGGCACCCCTGAAAAGGACATTACTTTAACATTAGTCTTGCTTATAGTCAGCAGACCAGTCTTCCTCTAACACCGTTCTGATCCTCAAATTACAGATTTGTTATTATTACTTGCTTGACAATATTCTATGTCTTTTCACTGACAGCAAAATAAAGTTCAAATTCCTTAAAATGGAAAGAGTTTCTGGTCCTCCTTCAATGTAACTTTCTTTCATCACTTCCCACAAGTCTTTCCTCAAATACCATGTACCATACAACTCATTAAATTTCTCTCTATTCTTCAGATAACCCATGCTCCTTCACACATCCATGATTTTGTATATGCTCTTCTCTCTGGTTTACTCTACTTATGAAGATGAGGAAAACTTATTATCAATACAGAATCTCTATTGACATGGGAACTTCTGAATTAGTATAGCAGGACATTGATTATACACGATTATTATATTCTCTTTAAAACAAAAATAAAATACTTGAATAGTGTGAATATGTCTGTCAATTTGCTATGAGTATCAAATTCAACAATTATTTTATGAATAATTCTTGAGCACCATTTACATTTAGACTCATGGGCTCATTGGTGTTACTAATTGTATGCCATTTTAAGGTTTTTGATTTCAGAAAGGCAGGGTCAAGTATGTAAGATAAAGCAAATGGTATCTCTGACATATCAAATGTATGCAAAAACAAGAACTTCTATGATGGCATCTCTATCAATTTGATTACATGATAAAGACACTGCCAACCTTTGTGGACTCCTAAGAATTTACTACATAAATTCTTGCTACCCATAAAAATTGACTGTCAACTTGAGATGGTTAAAAAGTACTCTAGTATAGTGATCCATCTGTTAGTGGATTCCCTTCAGCTTGATTATTTTTAATTTAGTAATTTGAAACCTCAGTCACTTGTTTGCAATATCTCCTGAAGGAGTTGGCGAGTTATTGGAAGGCAAGTAGAAATCAAAGATGGTGGAATGGAAAGTACCCCAAGATTAAGCTTCGTCACAGTAAGGCTACAGTGTATGGAGTTTTGGAAGGGACAAAAGTAGATTGACCACTTGTATTTGTCTATTTAGGAAAACTGTGGGTTTTATGCAGTGTTTCTGTTCACAGGATAGAAAGCTGAAAAATTATTTATGATTTTTATCACCTGTATTGGGTATAGAAAGATGATAAATGAATAGGTGAGGAATTAACAATTTTTCAAAAGGTACAGTGTATCTTCTCTTTCATTAATATTCTTCTATAACAATGAAACAAGCTTTAAAAGCCCATATGCATTGATGTCCGCACTGCTCAAGAGTTTGCCGTCCTAACGGTCAGACAATATCCTACTCGAGCTATATCATGCATTAGATTGTTCTTATCCTTCTTCCCAGACTCAGAAATACTCCCTTTCCTTTCTATGGTTGATCCATCCAAGAATGACATAAAGCTGTATTTCATGTCATGCCACAACTTTATTAAAATGCATTCTCTTTTTAAATTGTTTATTTTCCTTTATGGACCTTCATTAATTATGCCTTTCTTCTTGAAAACCTTATGTGCTTTTAGTTTTATGATTGTATACTGTTCCTAATTTTTCTCCTAATGTGTCCCATTTTCTCTCTACTTAATTTTGTTCATTTTAAATGTGATTTCAAGCAACTTAATAACTACTTGTTTGTTTAAATGGAATTCGTCTTTTTTTTTCAAAACACTTTTTAATTCGTCCTACCAAATTTACATTTATCCTTAACTAAATATAAAACAAACAAATCCAATTATGTGATTATACTAAATATGCTTACAGTTTTCCCACCAGGTACAAATTTCCTTAGTATACACAAAGAGATGGAAAGGACAGCCAATATGTAGATATTTCTCAATTAATTGTGATATCCCAAATAATGCGCAGTTAAGAGTTATTCATAGTTCTATTTGGAAAGCATTGTTTTAATTTTTATGTTTTTAAGGTGGAAGTAATACGTTTATTTGTGTAATGTACATTCAGCTCGTTTATTAAGTATTTAGTCAGCATCTGTTATGTGGTTAGAAATAAGAATTCAAAATTTAATTTGAAATGACCCCTGCCTTCAAAGAACTCATCCTTCAGATTGGGAGAGTGTCCCAATAGGTAAGCAGTTATGAGATAATTTTGTTTATCTCTCTGCCTATGTAAAATCATCATGTTGTATACTTCAAATATACACAATTTTTATCAATTATTCTTCTTAAAACTGAAAAAAATTAAAGAAAATGAGAAAGGAACAAACTAGAACCTCAGTCACTTGGCTCAGTGTAAGTACATATTTAGTCTAAAGAAGATAAAATCATAGCAAATTCACTTGCCCAAGTGAATTTGGACTGATTTTAGTAGGTATCATGCTAGACCTACTCTCAGCCTGCCCAAATAAAAAATACTTTAATCTATTAAAACTAAATACTACTAAGTAAGTTATTTATCTTATTTAGTAGTCAATAATTTCTCATTGTCATTCTATAAAATTATTCATGTTACACATTTAATAGTTGCTTCCCTAAAGAGTAGTTTAAGAAAGTACAATAGCAGAGTATTTTAGAATGAACAACCAACTGAAATAAATAACTTAAGCTAAGTGCATAAAATAGTATTTTTCAAATTTTTCTACTTAGTTATATCTTAAAGGGAGACTATATTTTAGTGAGTTTATACACTTCTTTGTGAAGAATATGCAGGGTTTTTCCCAAGATGTTCTAAATTCCCCAACATAAGATGGGTATTCACTCTAACCAATTTTAACCATGGCTTTTATACTTTTACAAAACACAACTCAATGCTAATTAGTTTCCCTCAGTCAAATTTGCTGAATTGGGGCAGTCTGGTTTCTTTCCATGGCACACAGAATTGTAAACAATTCCATCAATTTGCCAGTTTCAAGTGATATACATGAGATTACTAGTGGGGCAAGAAAATCACTTCACAATGATGCTAACAACAAAGTTTGTTATGAATAATTAGCAGAATTCAGTCTATTCCCTTTGACCTATATTCACTTTAAAAACAAATTCAAAATTAGTATCTTTATAATATGAATGTCGTATACAAGCATTTAAAGAAAACAGTCGGGGCCGCCTGGGTGGCTCAGTGGGTTAAAGCCTCTGCCTTCAGCTCAGGTCATGATCCCGGGGTCCTGGGATCGTGCCCCCACATCAGGCTCTCTGCTCAGCAGGGAGCCTGCTTCCACCTCTCTCTCTACCTGCCTGCCTCTCTGCCTACTTGTCATCTCTGTCTGCCAAATAAATAAATAAAATCTTTAAAGAAAACAATCGGGCCCCTGGGTGGCTCAGTCAGTTGAGCAGCTGCCTTCTGCTCAAGTCATGAGCCCAGGGTCTAGGACTGAGTCCCACATTAAGCTCCTTACTCAGCAGGGATCCTGCTTCTCCCTCTCCCTCTGCCTGCTGCCCCTTCTGCCTGTGCTCGCATGTGCATGTGCACACGGGCTCTCTCTCTCTCAAATAAATAAAATCTTTTAAAAAATTTTTTAAAAAGATAAAGAAAACAATAGAGTCATTCACAAATGGTAGATGGAATCTGCAGTTGTCTTGTGACTAGCTTCACATACCTCTTAGCATATAAACTGTCTAAAGGAGTTCTTAGTACCTAGAAAAAATAATTAGTAAGGATATTACTGTTCTTTTAGTGTATTTACTTCTTTTTTCTGGTGAAGTTTGGTTTACTCCTTAAGAATAGTCAAGAATTGGGCTGAGGTTATAAAGTGAGCAGAATTCTCCAAATACAGCTGTCTAAAACAGCTATCTACCCTAACTTAACTATATTGTTACAAACCACATTAAACATAAGATAGCTTCCCGTTACATCCAGAAAAAAATAGTATCTACCTCCTAAGCAAGAATGTTGTAAAGAAAGGGTTAAGAATATCCACTGTTTAAATAAGGAGAAAAAATAATGCAGCCTCGTTTTGACCTATGATATTTGAGCCTACAGATTAAATGCTTTCCCTTGTAGATTAATACCACCACTTATTTTGTTGTATTTCATTGAAGTATCAATATTAGTACACCATCTTTGTCTTTAAGGAATGCAAAAGTAGGAACTGGCAACACTATCAATAAATGCATGGATTTTAATTTATTTCTCACATAGGAGGTAATGGAAAAAAGAAGGCAGGCAAATTTTTAGTGTACTGAGTAAAAAAATCTACATGAGCTTAAGTTACAATTATGTTAGATGTTTAATTATATATCACAATATTGTCTTTCTCTTATTCAACAGATCATTATTTTCTGGAAAGTAATGAGCAAATAGGATTTATTTTCCACTAATGTTTCATGGAATATCTGATTTTACAAAGAAGTCAATGAAATAGAATTCTTACTCTGAAATGAAATTTCACCAGAGGGCACTATACTGCATAAAAAAAGATAAGTCAATTTTTGCAGTGCATAGTTTAAACATATAAGATAAAAGAGACTGATTCTCCACGCTATCCCAAAATAAATGAAAAGCAGACTCTTCATAAATAACTTAAAACATCCTTTCCTTTTATAAATGTCTATATAATCTAAAGAGTGTATTATATGTTTAGACAACAAATTCTATTCCTTTGTTTCCTTTGTGTGCACATATTGCTTACCAAATAGGATTCTTTGAAGGTAGGACACAGGAACAGGTCATTTACTAAATACATTAGTGAAAACTTCTTGGTAAATATATTTTAGAAGGTCATGGTGGTGTTAACCAGGACAATTTATAGCAGCAATCCACCAAATCTCTACTCCATGTCCCATAAAGGAAGACTGCGTCTTTTTCAAATATTACTCTGGTTAAGTACCGTTAACTGAACACCCACTATGTATAGGTCTTGTGCTAGGCTATACACAATACACACACATACACACACACACACATTATATAAAATACTGAATTTTTCACTATAT
Source organism: Neogale vison (assembly GCF_020171115.1). Lineage (NCBI taxonomy): Eukaryota > Metazoa > Chordata > Mammalia > Carnivora > Mustelidae > Neogale > Neogale vison. The sequence goes on from NC_058105.1 coordinate 57,298,670, forward strand.
CACATGATTTGGGAAATATTTCTCACTGTTAAACTAAAGCTGGTTGCAAACAGATTGAATAGTAAAAACTAAAAGCAGCTAGTCTTATCACCTAATTTTTAATAAATTATTCACCATAATGTTCCAATCAAACTTAATACTTACTAAGCACTTCCTATATGTAAGGCATTGTTTTGTGGAAAAAAATCAAAACGCACAAGGCTTATACTGATTTCCAGGAGATAATAACCTAGAAAGCAGCAATCAGATGCACAAAGTGCTCTTTTCTCTGGCTATGTTTTTGGGGGATTTTTCTTCAAATACAATTGTTTATGTCAACACTACTCATAATAATGAGGATATGGAGTAATACTTTTGACCATTGTTCTATGAAACTTGCCTATGTATAAATCTGAGAGTGCAATGAATAGATATTACACACATATTGGATACTGACAGAGGCAAGGCAAAATGAGACCCTAGCAATAACAGTGCCATTGTGAGTATGGGCCAACATTGCCTCACACACAAAACCCAAGTCAGGAAGTCAGGAAGTGTTGAAAACCACAGTAAGAATAAAGAGGAATCAAAGTCAAGTAATACTAGTGAAGAGACATTTAAAACATAAGTTTTGAAGTAGTTTTGCTAGGGTAACAGACACGTCTTAGTGCAAAGGAACGGGGAGGAATTTCCAGAAATGAATGCATCTTGAGTCAAGCAAATTGAAGCAGATTAAAATGTCTGCAGAATAGGCTCCATGATGCAGAATAATGAGTAATGACATTGGTCAAATATGCAGAGGTTGAAAAAAGGAGGAGTTTTACAGGGGTTTATGTTATGAGCATAAAAGAACAAAATGGTAGAGATCTACATAAGAGTCTAGAGAAGAGATGGTTATCTCGGGTTATCTCAGAGAAGAATCAGCAGGATTTGGTAGTTTGGGTAGTTTGGATATGAAAGATGAATAAGTGAAGGGTTTTTTTAAATTACCGTAAGTTTAAAAGTCTAGGGGGTTAGGTGACCCTATTACTAAGATGGAAAAATTAGAAAGAGTGACCACCTGGTAATGGGAAAATGATAAATTTCATTTGTATTATGTTTCAATGCCAGAAGCACATTAAAATATGAATGTGGAAAGTATATGAATGTTTTAATATTTTGTATATTCTTACTCCAACCATAAGCTATATAATATTTTTTTGTAAAAAACAACTGGATTTTATATTTATTTACCAGATCTTCTCCACTTTAATCATAAACTTTTCTCTTACTTGAAAAACCCTAGGCATGTGATACTATACTTTTATCTACTTATATCATTAGTATTGCTTTTATTTTTTTTAATTTTTTTTCCAATTTATTTATTTTCAGAAAAACAGTATTCATTATTTTTTCACCACACCCAGTGCTCCATGCAAGCCGTGCCCTCTATAATACCCACCACCTGGTACCCCAACCTCCCACCCCCCCGCCACTTCAAACCCCTCAGATTGTTTTTCAGCGTCCATAGTCTCTCATGGTTCACCTCCCCTTCCAATTTACCCAAATTCCCTTCTCCTCTCTAACGCCCCTTGTCCTCCATGCTATTGGTTATGCTCCACAAATAAGTGAAACCATATGATAATTGACTCTCTCTGCTTGACTTATTTCACTCAGCATAATCTCTTCCAGTCCCGTCCATGTTGCTACAAAAGTTGGGTATATAATATTTTTACTGAGAATTCTGGCACCATAGCCTAAGAAAATTCTTATCTATATTCTTTTCATTTTCTTACTTGATGAATAATGCATGCTATTTAAGGGCCTTCAGACTAACTAACATACATAATACTTTATGTAACTCATTCCAAAGCTGTTAAAGAGCCATGCAGGCTACTATTATTTTAAACATGCTTAGCTATAATGTGCACTTGTCCATTATTTTAACCAATCAGTATGATATTCTTTTTTAAGAAGATTTATTTATTTATTTTAGAGACAGAGAGTGCAAATGAGTAGGGGGAGGGGCAGAAGGAGAAAGAGAGAGAGAGAATCTCAAGCAGGCCCCATGCCCAGTGGAGCTTAAAGCTGGGCTTGATCTTACAACCTCAAGGTCACGACCCTAGCCGAAACCAAGAGTCAGATGCCCAACACACTGAGCCACCCAGGTGCCCCAATATGATAGAGTATTAATAAGCAATTAAGTAAATAACATTTGTTCACTGACATGGTTTAAAGGTGAATGCAACCAAAGCCCCCTAACAGTCCAAGTTTTCTTCCTACTTAGATTCTAATTCCAGTGACAAAAATAGCAATGAGGATGGCCTACTGCACTTAGACATTTCTGCTCAAGCTAAAAGATAACAAAATCAAAATGTCTTGACTAGTAGTTTTGTATAATTTCTAAATATTTGCATATGAATATGGAGTAGGTCTCCATAGTATTTTGCACAGAATTCATCTACATTAATCCTTAATCTTCTCAGAGCAAATTTCAGCATTTTACAGAAATGTTGAAGACTTTCCTAGTCCGTTATAACAACTGTCCACTGATCATACAAAGAGTCTCAGAATCACTTCTGTTAATCATTTCCTAGGTTTTCTGGTAAGAAAGCCAAGCGAAAAATGTGTACTGTCTACCAGGTACTCAGTCATATGACATATACTGTGGGAGAGACAACAGAGCTTAAGGCATGTATTAGTTTCCTATTGTGACTATAATAAGCTACTACACATTCAGTGGCTTAAAAGAACACAAATGTCTTCTCTTATATTCTGGAGGGCAAGCTCAAGGTATCTCCCCTGGTTCCTTCAGGATTGAATCCATTTCCTTGCCTTTTCCAGTTTCTAGAGGCTACCTGCATTCCTTGGCACAAAGCTCTTTCTTCACATTACTCCAAGCTCTTGCTTCCATTGTTGCATCTCCTACCTCCAACCTCAGTTTTATAAGGACCCTTGAGATTATAGCAGGTCCCCTCAGATAATTCAGGATAATCTCTTCATTTTAATTTTAAAGTCCTGAACCTTAATCACATTGGCAAGGTCCTTTTTGTCATGTAAGGTAACATACAGGTCCAGGGAATAGGATGTGGACATCTTTGGGAAGCCATTATTCAGCCAACCACAGGGTACATAGTTATTAAACACAAATTGATGCCAAATACCTTATCTGGTAGACTCAGTGGTGTAGCCACAGAAGAACACTTTATCATAGGCACCATCAAAGAACAGTTCCTTACCTGTAATTAGACCAAAGTTTGAGAGTAGAGGGCAACAGAATTCTTCCGACCTACTGATTCACCCTGAGTTTCAATCACTATCTTCTCAGCAATTATACAGCGAACCAGAGAAAAGAGAATGGACTTAACAACTCATGCCAGTTATACTCTCAGGAAAAGATGGATAGTCTGAACTTACTACTGAGTGTCCCTTTCATTTTATCAATCATACAGATATTTTAAAAAGCCTAAAACGTGTCAGACCACACAAAATTTCATAAGACCCTATTCATTGGGGTTAAATGGGCTATCTAACCAGGGGTGCTTGGGTGGCACAGTCCATTAAGTAACTGACCCTGGTTTCAGCTCAGGTCATGATCTCAGGATTGTAAGATCAAGCTAGCATCAGGCTCTTCCCCTGCATCAAGTTCCTTGCCCCACATGGGGATCCACACTCAGCATGGAATCTGCTTAAGACTTCCTCTACCTCTCCCTCTGTATTTCCGTGCCCCTCCTCCATAAATAAATAAGTAAATCTTGAAAAAAAATGTGCTATCGATCTTTTACTACTGGCATACCATTTCCTTACTAACAGTTGCTGGAAGATAGGTCAGTAGCTATCTGAAAACCTTTGTAGAAATGTGGGACAAAAATTCAAACCTGGGAGCTCATTATATATTTTATCTGATCTCTTTGGTATATCTTGCCTCTAACCCTACTACTACCCTTTTGATATTCTATGTCCTAGAGTTTCCTTCTTCCTCATAGTGGAATTTCATATACATTCTGGTAGCCTTAGTCTACATTGGAAAAGTTTTATAAAAGTGTTCCCAAAATCCATCTAAAACTCAGTAAGTTACCTTATTAGTTACTACTGAATAGGATTACACATCAACTAAAACACTTTGCAGTTTCCTATTTATATTGTAAGATTTGAAGTAGAGACCGTATCTAAACCTTTTTCTACACACTCTCATAGTGTTTTATGCTATGCCAAAAATTTAGGAGAAATTTTCCTCTCATGGCACCAATTATAATCTCAAGGTAGTTGGCACCTCTGACCATGTTTTCCCAATACTCAGTCAAACATCTCACTCTGCTCATGAAACACCTCTCATTAAATTTTATTGTTACCCTATATAACCATGATACTTTATTAACTATTGCTAATAAGCTATTCCAAGATCCCTAAGTAAATTGAGCTACACAGCAATGAAAATTATATAGGAAATATTGTCCAAGTGATTAGAGGACTCAAAGTCAGTACATTGCCATTTCTTTTCTACTACTGCCAGTTTGGTTTTGATAAGACATTTTAATCTTTCCAAGATTTGGTTCCTCCTCCATTTGCAAAATAAGTTGACAAAGGTATATAAAATAACTTGACAAAGGTATCATAAAAAGATATGTGTGAGCAAGAGAGTTCATATATGCCCTACAATTTAGATTCACCACTATTATTAAGAAAATGGTAATTGACTTACCTATCCTATACCCCAGCCTGGGGTCTAGACCCCAATTTGTATGGATTCTCATTATTCCTCTCCCCAATGTGCTTCCTTTGCAATATTGTACAAAACAATTCTCTCATTCTCCTTGAAGTCATAGCAAATTGCATAATTAAATCCTGTGCAGTGGAGACATAAGACTTTTTCCAGTTTATAGCTACCTATAAATATTCTACTAAACATTCAACAGTCTAAATTATTTTTTGGAGAACTATTACCACCTGTCTTCAAAAGCACCATTTTATCTTTTAAAGGCAGTGGACAAGAGAAACAGAACAGTGGTAGGTTCAATGACTTTGTTTCCCTCTGAAATATATTCTTCATTATTTGGGATGTCCACTGATAAGTCCAACGAATAAGTTTATCTTTATTTATCAAAATAAATGGATATTCATCTTCCAGATGACAGTCTCTATCCCATCTGTAACCAGAGCTTGAATATTTCTGAAGAAAACTAGTGTTTGCCAATACTAGCACCCCTTTAAAATGTAAAAGTAGATACCAATGATCAAGATGTGTTCCATATTCTAAGAAACCAAGAGCAGATACTTCAATTTTATGTCCTTACCTCAAATATCCTTTCCTCAAGCCTGATCCAGTTGATGCCATAATTTAAAGATGTTTAATTAATGTATTTTTTTAGTTAGGATAGGATTATGTAATCAAAAGAGCCAGGGTTCAGTGTCAGTAAATTCCTGGCTCTGCACTAGTTCTTTTTACCTAATTTCCCTTAGCTTCAGTTTTCATAACTGTAAAAGAGACTAGCAATAGCAAACTCCTATGATAGCTATGAGGATTAAATTGGGTAATGATCAAAAAGATCCAAGGACAGTGCCTGGCCCACAGATGCCACTCAATAAATAGAAATTATTATTATAACTTCAAACCTATAAAAAGATGGCAGGTTTCCTTCTTTCTAGAAACTTTAATCTACACATTTTCATTTAATAATAGTATAGCAGCCATGTCGATGTTTGAGCATAGATACATGGTAATGGATGCCATTTATTAAATCAGATTTTAAAATAATGTTATTGGCACTTAGAAAGTTATTCAAAATTAATTTAGTAACTGCTATATATAGCATATATATGGAAGAAAGCTATATAATGTTCTATCTTTAACAAATGTCACCCTGGATAGTTTATTAGAACTCTGAAAATGCTTCAAGCAAACCTCAAAAGCCCCCATAAAAAAGATAGAAATTAATCACTACTACCAAACTTGTATCAACTAAGAGCAGATTCTAAAGAGCTGAGTATGCCAGAAAGTTAAGCATGTATTGGGTAAGGAATCAGGTTCTTCAGAAAACTAAGAGACACATTCTTCCTTGTCTCAGCCTCTTAAACTAATTCCCTAGAAATTACAGGCTGGGGTTATACTCTGTTGCATCTCATTAAGATTGCCTACCTCTACACAGAATAAAGGACTGGAGAAAAAGGAAAAGTCAGATAAAGGAGAAAATCATTGAGAAAAGCTATTGATTGTACTTCCCTATACTCTTAGAAAGTTGAGAAGGTTGCATCTTACAGGTAAGGTTCATCAGAGACATATAGTCTTTATTGCCAGATCATATACCAAGTTGCCATATATGTATGGCAATCTTGGGTTTTTCACTCAACATTCCCAATTACTGAAGAGGAGGAGAAATAAAACAGAAGCAGATTAATTTTTCATACTTCCTATTCCTGTAAGTCCTTCTGAGGCATATCACAAGCTTAGCTTTATAGTTTGGAATTTTAAGCAAGTGATGTTATAATTCTGACTATAATAAAACAGTTGATAAACATCTCTGAGTTTTTTTTTTAATTCTCACAGAATATAAGCCTCCTGCATAGAGAGTACTTAATTTCTCATTTGGTGAATAATCACCTATTTTATTCCTCCTTATTCTAGTCCTTGAATGAAAAAAATACATATAGTGGAAATTTAGATTCAAATTATTCTGTAACTTTCTTGAAAATATTTAAAAATTACTTAATTGCTCGATACTATGTTTTATAATCTATTTCTCATAACCTTAGGATTCTGTAGAAGTGCTCTCAGAACCCAGGAGGTGTGGGTAGCACTTAATGATGTGACTGAGTTAATAGAGATGTGGAGACAATAAAAGGAGATCTCTTATTAAACTTTAATGTAAATGATAAAATGATAAACCTTAAAGATATTTATTTTAGTATAATAAAATAATAAAAATGAGTGTGAATACAAATGTTCTATCATTGTTATACAAATGACATATTGTGGAAAACTTAAGAAGTAAGGGATTATAAAATCAATTACTACTATTTCCAAATATTTAAACCATTCTTCTTGGTCTCCTTTAAAACAAAAGCAATATCTGTTTAATTTATTTTGACATTTTGGAAAACCTTAGCAATGACTTTCAGGATTAACTCAATCTCAAAAATAGAAGTATTAACAGGGACATATTCAGTTAATTGTTTTTTTATCATATGATATAGCACTGCACCACTTTTTCTGGGTGGGTGGGATGTAATAATCATGTTAGTTTCCAAAGGAAAAAGAGAGATAATGCTTCATAGGATAGCAATGGAATAAGTTTTAAAGGACTCACCCTTCATCTCCACAAGATAACCTGGCCCTTCTGAATTTGGTGCAATCCTTAAGGCAGTGGTCTCTTCACTGTAGAAATCTATAAATCTATATTCCTGTCTTCTACAGGGATACATGTCAAACCTCCAGAACAAAGTCCCAAAAAAATCAACCTTAGAATCAATAAGATCGATAAACCATTGGCGACACTAATCCAAAAGAAAAGAGAGAAAGCTCAAATACATAAAATTATAAATGAAAAGGGAGAGATCACAACGAACACCAAGGTAGTAGAAACAATGATCAGAAGTTATTATCAACAGTTATATGCCAATAAGCTAAGCAACCTAGATGAAATGGATGCATTCCTGGAAAACTATAAACTCCCAAAATTGAACCAGGAAGAAACTGACAACCTGAATAGACCAAGATCTAGTAATGAGATTGAAGCGGTGATCAAAAACCTCCCCAAAAAACAAGAGCCCAGGACCTGATGGATTCCCTGGGGAATTCTACCAAACTTTCAAAGAAGAAATAACACCTATTCTCCTGAAGCTGTTTCAAAAAATTGAAGCAGAAGGAAAACTTCCTGACTCTTTCTTTTTTTTTTATATTTTTTGTATTTTTAAATTTTTTTTCAATTTATTTATTTTCAGAAAAACAGTATTCATTGTTTTTTCACCACACCCAGTGCTCCATGCAATCTGTGCCCTCTATAATACCCACCACCTGGTACCCCAACCTCCCAACTCCCCACCACTTCAAACCCCTCAGATTGTTTTTCAGAGTCCATAGTCTCACATGGTTCACCTCCCCTTCCAATTTACCCAAATTCCCTTCTCCTCTCTAACGCCCCTTGTCCTCCATGCTATTGGTTATGCTCCACAAATAAGTGAAACCATATGATAATTGACTCTCTCTGCTTGACTTATTTCACTCAGCATAATCTCTTCCAGTCCCGTCCATGTTGCTACAAAAGTTGGGTATTCATCCTTTCTGATGGAGGCATAATACTCCATAGTGTATATGGACCACATCTTCCTTATCCATTCATCCGTTGAAGGGCATCTTGGTTCTTTCCATAGTTTGGCGACCGTGGCCATTGCTGCTATAAACATTGGGGTAGAGATGGCCCTTCTTTTCACGACATCTGTGTCTTTGGGGTAAATACCCAGGAGTGCAATTGCAGGGTCATAGGGAAGCTCTATTTTTAATTTCTTGAGGAATCTCCACACTGTTCTCCAAAGAGGCTGCACCAACTTGCATTCCCACCAACAGTGTAAGAGGGTTCCCCTTCCTGACTCTTTCTAAGAAGCCAGCATTACCCTGATCCCCAAACCAGGCAAAGACCTTATCAAAAAGGAGAATTTCAGACCAATATCACTGATGAATATGGATGCTAAGATTCTCAACAAGATCCTAGCAAACAGGATCCAACAGCACATTAAAAAGATTACATGACGAGGTGGGATTCATCCCTGGGCTACAAGGATGGTTCAACATTCGCAAATCAATCAATGTGATAATTATTAATTTTAATAAGAGAAGAGAGAAGAACCACATGGTCTTCTCAATTGATGCAGAAAAAGCATTTGACAAAATCCAGCATCTGTTTCTGATTAAAATGCTTCAAAGTATAGGGATAGAGGGAACAAGGGCACCTGGGTGGCTCAGGCTGTTGAGGGATAGAGGAAACAACCTTAGAATATCTGATAAGTTAAACTCATTGGCTTCAATTACCTAAATAAAGAGCTTAAACATTTTTTTCCCAATAAAAGCAAATAAACTGTATTTTGTTGCCTACAGTCAACAAGCAATGATATTAGAGGTGTCTGGGTGGCTCAGTCAGTTAAGCATCCAACTCTTGATTTCAGCTCAGGTCACAATAAGAGTTGTGAGATTCAGCACCAGATCAAGCTCCACACCCAGCATAGGGCCTGCTTTAGATTCTGTCTTGGCAAACCATAAGAGACTCTTGGCTACAGGGAATGAACTGAGGGATGCTGGAGGGGAGGTGGGTGGGGCGATAGAGTAATTGGGTGATGGGCACTGGATATAATGACCACTGGGTTTGATACTGCAACTGATAAATCACTAAATTCTACTCCTGAAATTAGTAATAAACTATATGTTAACAAACTTGAATTTAAATTAAAAAAAAAACTCTCTCTCCCTCTGCCCCTCTCCCCACTCTCTCCCTCTCTAAAACAAAAGCAAGGATGTTAAATAAATGCCTATAAACAGTTGTCATCAATATAGTAAGGACATGCCATGTTCCAATAGATAATAGCAGCTGCTGGTGATCAGTCGGTCTTCTCAGTGAACTAAAGTAGCACATGCAGAAGAATAAGCTCAACAAGAAATAGTAAAAAAAAAAAAGAAACCAACAGCACTGGTCTCAAGAACTTGAGAAAAATGATCAGGTGTGATCCACAAATGTTTATGTTCTATTTAAAACACATTTCTTAAGATTTTGTTCTCAAACACATGGGAAATGGTTTACATTATATAAAGAAAATACCTCAGAGTTCACCACAATGACCAGTTAAAGGACAGAATGCAAATCAATAAAAGACCATAGTAAAAGGACATAAATGTTATGATTTCTGACTCCTACAAATGGACCTATAGGAAATAATTTTAGGAAGCTCTAAAATATACACAGTAAGCTTATTTTCTTTCATTTCTACAACATGATTTATTATGTTTTTACATTATTATAAGAACTACATCAATGTATAATGTTTGACATGGTTGCTAAGGAACATGGATAATATGATTTATTATTAACATAGTTATTGTTAACACAATAAGTATTTGTTATCAAAAAAGAGATAATATCTATATTGTATAGAATAACTATGGCCACAACTAAATAGAACTACTGTGCTAAAAACTATATACAATCAATGTCTGGAAGCAGAAGCACAGAGCCACAGTCAGATTTTGCAAATACATATCTAAAGATCACGTTGGAATTTAAACTTCAATTCCCCACTTGGAAGACTATATTCATTCTGGGTTTGTGTATATCTTGACTTTGTTTAATTTTTCATGGAAAAGGGAACTGCTTCTGTTAAAGTAGTCCGAAAAATCTAATGCATGTTCCAAGTCAAGGTGCAGTCCCATTTCTTTGCTGCAAATTATCCTCCCTGGATTAAAAGAGTAAGCCAACTCCTTCACTGAGTGAAAAAAATAAAAACCCTAGGTCCCTTAAATGTTCAAGAATTAAGGAAACCTAACACTTGACTTACTAAGAATTTGAGGTTAATCTCAAAAAAGATGTTATCAGAGATAAGGAATTAAATCTCCTGTCAAAAGATGGCACATGTCAGGTCTATGTATAGTATATATATGAGACTTCCCACCTCTTTTCATACCAAATACAAAGACTGATCTAGTACACATTACTGTACCTTCAGTGGTTTCACTGTCCGCTCCCATTTTCTGCTTTGTGCATTTGTCCCTCTCCTGATTTAAAACCATCCCTTTAACACATCATTCCTAATTAGATGATTAGTGCTTGGAAGGGCAGAAGATAAGTCATTTGCATAATTTAATCATAAAAAGAAGTTAAAGATACAGATTTTGCTGTTAGTTTGTACAATTATCTTCTTCAGCCTGGGGGGCTGAGATATTAATGTGATTAAACAGTATTTCTGCAAACAGGCAACTGTGTGTCCTCTATTAAAGGAAGGCTGGAGGCAAATGAAAAATTAATTTTAGAAGACAATCAATTTCATTCTACATGACTGTAATAAATAACAGCCCATCTGCAGATGACTCATTAAGCCTAGGGTGGGTACATGTGTCACAAACTCTAAATGACACAGAAGGCTGAATTTTCCACCAAAATAGAACTAGTAATAAATGGCCTACCAGCTGCCGTATCAGCCTAGAAAGTCAACATACAAGAATTTCCTAGAAAATAAAGTGCATACAGTGTCACTCACAGTCAACCAGTTAATTTAGTACTGGTTGCCAAAATTTCTGAAAACTGGATAATTTTATTCTGAGGTTTGACCTTTTTCTTAAGTTCTGAAAGTACATATACATGTGGGTTCACGCATATTAGTGGGATACCACATTCAGTAATGAAAGTTAATATTTACTGAACTCATATTTTATGAACATAATCTCATTTAATCTTAACAACCCCATGAGTGATGTAACTAATAGTATCCCCATTTTTAGAAGAAAAAACTGAGGCTTGAATGGTCATAAGTTTAGAAAGTACTGGAATTAGAACAGATGGGGGTATCTGAGACAGAATAGGGATTCCCTAGGTTTCTGTTGTTCAAGAGGAGCTTCAGTCAGAATCAGAAAAATAAACCCTTTCAGTATAACAATAACTTTCCTTAAAATATGAATATTTCCCAAAGCAAAAATTATAATAAATCATACTTACACTGTCTAACAAACTGAAAATATTTTGAAATTTACATCCGTGTACTATATCAGGCATTATGAGTGATAAAATGACATACATCGGACTATTGCTGAATTTGAGGAATTTAGAAACTAGTAGGGAGAAAGAGAAAGCATATGCGGCTTAAAACATAACAATTTGGAGAAAGAAGAAGAACAGGAGTAGGAGAAAAGTTACTTGCAGATAAAATTTCATAGAAGCAAGAGATCACTGCAGGTGATAAGGGAAGTTCTCATGGAGAGGTAAGACTTCAGCTGGATCTTTATTTTTTTTTAAAGATTTTATTCATTTGTCAGAGAGAGAGAGGGAGAGCGCGAGCACAGGCAGACAGAATGGCAGGCAGAGGCAGAGGGAGAAGCAGGCTCCCTGCCGAGCAAGGAGCCCGATGTGGGACTTGATCCCAGGACGCTGGGATCTTGACCCGAGCCAAAGGCAGCTGCTTAACCAACTGAGCCACCCAGGCGTCCCCAGCTGGATCTTTAAAGATGGTTTTCAGTTCTTGAGGGAAGGCAATTCCTCTTGGAATCTCAACCTTAATGTTTTCTCCTATCATTTTCCTTAGGCACTTCATATTACACCAGTGCACTTCCATTTAGGTTTTTTTTTTTTTTTAAGATTTATTTATTTATTTGTTAGAGAGAGAGAGAGAGAGAACACAGTCAGGCAGAGGTAGAGGAAGAAGCAGGCTTCCAGGTGAGCAATGAGACCGATGCGGAACTCGATCCCAGAACCCCAGGATCATGAACTGCGCCAAAGGCAGACACTTAACCAACTGAGCCACCCAGACATCCCACTTCCACTCAGTTTTAATAAGCCTGTCAATGATTCACACTTGAATAAAATAGTCATCTGAAGTTTAATCTCATCCAATTTGAAATGTCAGGCAGGATCAGTAATCATTTGTTTCTCTGCTTTGCTTTTGTATAATAGATACTATGATCATAGTGCCTAAAACAGTCTTTCTACAACACCTTGGACAGCCTATCCTGATGGAGATAATCCAGTATCAAGTATATGTACATGCTTCTTTACAGTGCTATATAAAGAAGGGAAACAGGCTATTTTTTTTAAGATTTTATTTATTTATTTGACAGAGAGATCACAAGTAGGCAGAGAGGCAGGCAGAGAGAGAGGGGGAAGCAGGCTCCCTGCCAAGCAGAGAGCCTGATGCAGGGCTCAATCCCAGGACCCCGAGATCATGACCTGAGCCGAAGGCAGAGGTTTAACCCACTGAGCCACCCAGGTGCCCCAAAACAGGCTACTTTAAATCAACCCAACAGAGCTAAAATCAAGTTTTAACCAGGGAACCGCTTTCCCCCCTCTCAAATAAGAGTCTTCATAGCAGATGTTACTACATCTGGTTTCCCTTGCTTTGCTCCAGCTGTGGAAACTAAAACTCACTCAGAATCAGTGACAGAATATAATGGGAGTTTGCAAATGCTGACAAAACCCTTCTTCCCAACCACTTTATTAAGATGCCAAGTGAATGGTTTGGCAAAAGCTCCACCAGAGAAACTTCATTTCCCAGATACTTAGCAAGGAGTTGCTATTGATATCACCAACTTCTTAGCTTTACTCTGCAATTATTTCACATGAGCACCTGATTTAAAGTTTAACACTTTCTTCATCACCAAACCTGCGATGTCACAGAAATCCAACCAGTAGTCAAAGAATAGCTACAAAGAATAGCTAGAAGTAGTAACTACTGCAGGAGCTGTTTAGGTAGCTTAGGTAAATAATGCATGAATCAGAGAATAGCAGATGTCAAAAATAGATATTGATTGGGTTTCTGCAATTCTGAATGCATTATGAACCATCTATAGGTAAAGAAGCATGACTGCTAGTTCTGTGCTGTACCTAGCAGATTGTTATAAAATACCAATGTACTGAAATGAAAGTGGGAAGTTAATTTACTCTTCATGAATATATGACATAATAATAGCAACAAACACATGTCCTGGGACTGATAATGTTCCTGATAGAAAACTCAGTTCATTGCTAAAATTAACAATATAGGAAAGAACAGGTGTTGGCAAAGATGCAGAGAAAGGGGAACCCTCTTTGCACTGCTGGTGGGGATGCAAACTGGTGCAGCCACTGTGGAAAACAGTATAAGTTTCTCAAAAAGTTAAAAACCGAGGGGGCACCTGGATGACTCAGTTGGTTCAGCACTGGACTCTTGGTTTCAGCTCAGGACATGATCTCAGGGTCGTGAAATTGAGCCCCGTGTTGGGCTCCACACTCTGCATGGAGTCTGCTTAAGATTTTATTTCTTGCCCAAAGAATACAAAAATACTGATTCAAAGGGGATACATGCATCCTGATGTTTATAGCAGCATTATCAACAATAGCCAAATTATGGAAAGAGCCCAAATGTCTATCAACTGGTAAATGGCTAAAGAGTGTACACATACACACATACACACACACACACACACACACAGACACACACACACACCATGGAATACTGTACAGCCATCAAAAAGAATGAAATCTTGGCATTGCAATGAGGTGGATGGAACTGGAATGGGTTATGCTAAGCAAAATAAGTCATAGAAAGACATATACCATATGGTTTCACTCATATGTGGAATTTAAGAAACAAAACAGATGAACATAGGGGGAAAAAAGAGGCAAACCAAGAAACAGACTCTTTTTTTTTAAGATTTTATTTATTTATTGGTCAGAGACAGAGAGAAAGAGAGAGCGAGAGCAAGCGAGCACAGGCAGACAAAGAGGCAGGCAGAGGCAGAGGGAGAAGTAGGCTCCCTGCCGAGGGAGAAGCAGGCTCCCTGCCGAGCAAGGAGCGCAATGCGGGACTCGATGCCAGGACCCCGGGATCATGACCTGAGCTGAAGGCAGCTGCTCAACCAACTGAGCCACTCAGGCGTCCCAAGAAACAGACTCTTAACTACAGATAACAAACTGATGGTTACCAGAGAGGAGGCAGATGGGAGGATGGGTTAAACAGGTGATAGGCATTAAGGAGGACACTTGCTGTGATGAGCACTGGGTGTTGTATATAAGTGATGAATCACTAAATTCTACACCAGAAACTAATACTGCACTGTAGGTTAACTAGTTAGAATTCAAATAAAAACTTGGGGGGAAAAACTTAGTTCATAATAAAAATGAATTGTCTTATCTATTATAAAAAATGTTTAAAAAGATTAAATAAACCAAACACAATTTAAATTAAAGAACATTATTTTTCACCATATTCTTTTTTTAAAGATTTTTATTTATTTATTTTACAGACAAAGATCACAAGTAGGCAGAGAGGCAGGCAGAGAGAGAGAGAGGAGGAAGCAGGCTCCCTGCTTGAGCAGAGAGCCCAATGCAGGGCTCAATCCCAGGACTCTGAGATCATGACCTGAGCTGAAGGCAGAGGCCTTAACCCACTGAGCCACCCAGGCGCCCCTATTTTTCACTATATTCTTAAGACAGTTTAAGTAAAGTACAGCATTCTCATGGCAAAATGGGTATTGTTAGAGTAAATATTCAAACTTTCATAATACAATGAGGAACACTTTTTAAATTTTCATCAATTTGAGTTTGCTAAGTTCTTAATCCCAATAACTTTAATTTAAAAATTTGAGAAATTAAGTTAAAATAGTTTTTTAACAAAGTAAACTCTGATAGCATTACTATGTGTACTACAAAATTTGAAATGCAATACATTGACTCCTCTCTTAATCCTTAGCGATTTCAATGTACCACGTATAAATACATGATATGACCAACGTGCTGGCCTTTCAGTTTCTTGACTTCCTTTCCTCTAAATATCTTGCCCTCTTTACTTCAGCCACTCATGCCCATGGTCATACTCTAAACCTCATAATTTACCAATAACTGCAACACTTGCGTACTTTTTAATTTTGTGCATCCTACTCTCTGACACTCACTACATCTCTCTGGTTCACACCTTCTAGTACTCCTACTCCAACAATCCTTTGACCTTTTCTTGGAACCTCCAATTCATTGAAACTACCATCTTTTCACTGTCTCTCACATCCTTGATGTCCTCTTTTTTCCTTAGCAGTTTAAAAAGCATTGTCACCCATTATAATCACTTTTTGCATAAACCTTCAACTCTCTGGCCCCCTCTGGTTTTGTTATATTCATACCACTTAGCAAAATCATAAATCTCATTAAAACCAATTTTTGCCTACTTTGTACCAGTACTGATGCAGCTTTGTATAAGTGGAATTAAAGCACACCACCACACCAACCATTTTGAATTTATGATCATACATCAGAAGGTGTTTGATTTTTCCTGGGAATCATACCAAACCTCTTTAAATAGTTCATTCTCCTCATATAGATTGCTATTTTGTACTCTCTTTTTCTCCTCAAACCTCCAACACTGCTTTTCCAGTCATCCCAACTAATAGAAGGGACTTCCACAGAGTCCCAAAACCAGATCAACCAGAATTTCCATTTACATACTCAGGCTTCCCATCTGTAGATGCACTAACCTTGCTCTTATCTAAAACTAATGACTTCACCTGTGCACTGGAGCCTATCCACTCTCTCTTACTCAAGAATATCATTTCAGCAATACTCCTCTCTCTTTCCTACATAATTTTTTTAAAATTTCTACTGGAAAATTGCTGACTGCACAATGCTATTATGTCTTCCATCTTGACCCACTGATCCCTGCTTTCAAGCTACTCCCTCCCACCTTGAGTTGTATGCTATCTTTGCAGCAAATCCCCAGCAAGAGTTGTCTATACTCTGTCTCCAATTCCTCTCCTTCTATTCTCTCTTAAACACATGTCACTCGACTTTTCATTCATGTATTTCCACCCATACTGCTCTTAAGATCACCAGTGACTTCCATTGTCACATCTAATGGCCAAATCTTGGTCCTCATGGCTTTTTGCTGATTCACAGCATTTGATATGGTTGATCACTCCTTCCTTTTTGATACATTTTCTTTGCTTAGCTTCAGGACACCATTTTCTCTTATTTTGTTTTGTTTTCCCATTCTACTGGATTTTCTTTCTGAGGCTTTTGCTGATTCCTCCTCTTCTTCATCATCTTTGAGTTGATGTGACTCAGGACTCAGTCCTTGAAACTTGCCTCTTTTCTATTTACTATCACTCCTGTCCTATGTTTATACTGTCTCTTCCAAATACCAAACTTCTTTAACCAATGGCCACTCTATATCTGTGCTGAAAAAGCAAAATCATCATCATCATCATCATCATCATCATCTAAAAGCTAACAAGTATAAAACTGAACTATTGAACTTTCTCCCCCAATCTGCTCCACATATAGCCTTCCCCTCCTGAAATTATGGAAACTGAATCTTCTCAGTTGCTCATACCAAAATCTTGGAGTTATTCATGACTGTTTTCTTTCTCTCACACTCAGTGTCTAATTCATCAGGAATCCTATTGGTTTTACCTTCAAAACCTACCCACAATCTAATTCTAACTACCCCTACTCTACCACTATGGTCTAAGCCACCACCATCTCTCTCCCAGTTCATTGCAAAGGCATTCTGACTGCTTGCACCCTTGCCCTACTTTAATTAATCTTATTCTTAACCTGCAGCCAGAGTGATCCTTTAAAAACCTAAGTCAAATCTTGTTATGGCCTTGCTCAAAACTCTGCAGTGACTCCTTATTTCATTCAAAATTTTTAAAAAATGGCTTAAAGAGTCCTGTATGACCCCCACCATTACCATTATAATCTTATTCCTACTCTTCATCCCCTCAACTCATTCCACTCCAGCTCACTAGCCTCCTTACTGTTCCTCAAAACTGCTAGTTATGCTTCTGCTTTAGGACTTTTGATCAAACTGTTTCCTCAGTCTAGGACACTCTTTCTTCAGATTTTGCATAGTTAACTTCCCTCCCTTTCAAGTCTGTTAACAAAGCTCATATTTTCAAAGAGGGCTGTAACTCATTCTATTTAAAACTTCAACCAACTTCAATTTTCCCCATATCCTCACCTAGCTCTATTTGTTCCATAACACCTCCACCTTACCACCTTCATACAATATAATTTAGTTCTTTATCACGCATAGGGTTTATTGTCTTCCTCCATCCACATTACCATACCCTAGAATATAACCCCCTTTCCAAGAGCAAGGAACTCTATTTTTTTAAGATTGTATTTATTTATTTGACACAGAGAGAGACAGAGAGCACAAGTAGGAGAGAGGCAAACAGAGGGAGAGGAAGAAGCAGGCTCCCCACTGAGCAGAGAGCCCAATGCGGAGCTGGATCCCAGGACCCTCAGATCATGACCTGAGCCCAAGGTAGATGCTTAACCAACTGAGCCTCCCAGGTGCACCAACTTTGTTTATTTTTAATAGATGTATCCCAAGCACCTAAAAGATGCCTGACACAGAATAGACATGCAATAGCTATTTTATGGATGAATTAATAAATAAATGAATGACATAATCTTTATGTGTGTATGCCCTGCTCTACAATAAAATTTAAAGCTCTCAAAAGGTACCCACAGATCCTAGCACAGTATTCTGAACACAAGAGACAATTTATATTTTTTAGTAACTAGTTCCTGGGTTTGTTTTTTGTTTTTTGTTTTGTTTTGTTTTGTTTTAAGAAGAGAGCACAAGCAGGGGCATTGGCTGAGGAAGAGGAAGGAGCAGGCTTCCCGCTGAGCAGGGACCCCCCCGCCGGGATCTCAACCTGAGCTGAAGGCAGATACCACCCAGGTGCCCCTAGGTCCCAATTTCATCAATTCCTTCAACATTGTGCTTTGATGAACTACCACAGTCTCTATACACTTTCTGGAATTTCTATTATTCCTTTCACTTTTCCATTCAAAAATGCTAAGTTTTTATTGGTTCCTAAAACTCCCTGTACATACATATCAAATTAAGTCACCACCCAGAGAGTCTAGTCACTGCATTTCTGAAAACTTCATCATTAAGCGGCAGAATACCTAAAGACATTCTAGGGAAGCTCCTGTGTAGTGCTTGTCTCTCCTACTAGTTTGCTTATTTCTAATTCCCCCTCCTAGTTTTTCCATAATTCTATGAATAACTGGAACAATTCACTACCTAAGTAAACCTGTTTGCTCATATTCATCTAGCAAGACTTTCCGTTTCAGAGTCAGCATACCAAGTACAGCATACCAGAAGAGGTACAAAAGAAGACTTAGAATCAGGAATGGCCCTGCCTGTACTAGATTATATGGCCTCAAGTAATTCCCTTTAGTTGCCTACAGTTCAATTTTCTCACCTAAATTCACGATCAGGGGACTTGCCTCATTGAGTTGCTTTGGGAATAAATGCAGATAGTATATGAACAAGCTCTGAAGCCTGTGAGCTTCTGCAGAAACAAGAGGTACTATTATTCCCCAGAAGCACTGTAAGTTTCATTATAACAATAGATGATACTGATTTAGCATGGAGTGAAAAAAATCTAAATAAGATTAAGTGATCCCCAGAAGTACCATGTTGTAAAATGATCAGCCATCTGTTTACAAAAATTCAGAAATTTCAAAACAAAATTGTAAAAGCAGACTATCCTAATGATCAGATGAAACAAGCTAACATATATGAAAGCACTATATAAACTATGTACCAGTATATACATGTAAAGGTTTTACTATTATACCAAGCTAGTAATTTTAAACTTCCAGATATATTTTCAGGCAGAAGGCATGGAGGAAATATTTAAACTTTACTGTTCTTATTAAATACAAAAATGACAAAAATGCCACTTTGATGTTCTTTTTTTTTTCATTTTTTTCCAATTTATTTATTTTCAGAAAAACAGTATTCATTATTTTTTCACCACACCCAGTGCTCCATGCAAGCCGTGCCCTCTATAATACCCACCACCTGGTATCCCAACCTCCCACGCCCCCGCCACTTCAAACCCCTCAGACTGTTTTTTGATGTTCTTTAATTCAAATTTTAATGTTCATTAAATAAATCTTGAATGCAGTGTTCAAATTACTTCTTAAAATGCACACTTAGCTACTATTGAATACAATAAAAACTTCACACACATACCCAAAGGCAAAATGTAACCCTTTTTAAAAAATTCAGTCAACATGTGCTTTTTTTTTTGACTTTTATTTTTTTATTTATTTTTTTTAAATTAAATTAATTTATTTATTTTCAGAAAAACAGTATTCATTATTTTTTACCACACCCAGTGCTCCATGCAATCTGTGCCCTCTATAATACCCACCACCTGGTACCCCAACCTCCCACCCCCCCCCCGCCACTTCAAACCCCTCAGTTGTTTTTCAGAGTCCATAGTCTCTCATGGTTCACCTTCCCTTCCAATTTCCCCCAAATCCCTTCTCCTCTCTAAGACCCCTTCTCCTCCATGATATTTGTTATGCTCCACAAATAAGTGAAACCATATGATAGTTGACTCTCTCTGCTTGACTGATTTCACTCATCATAATCTCTTCCAGTCCAGTCCATGTTGCTACAAAAGTTGGGTATTCATCCTTTCTGATGGAGGCATAATACTCCATAGTGTATATGGACCACATCTTCCTTATCCATTCATCAATGGAACTAAATCTTGGTTCTTTCCATAGTTTGGCGACCGTGGCCATTGCTGCTATAAACATTGGGGTACAGATGGCCCTTCTTTTCACGACATCTGTGTCTTTGGGGTAAATACCCAGGAGTGCAATTGCAGGGTCATAGATATGCGCGCACGTCCCTCATGCTCCCCAACATGTGTTTTAAAAATGTGCTATGGCAAGCTAAATTCAGGCTAACAGACCAGTAACAGTAATGGAACTTACAGAAGAAATCTAAATGGATGCTGTATAAAATATTTTTGAAATTAAATTAACATTTACTAGCATAGTGAACAAATATTTTAGTGACAAGATGTATTCAAATATTTTGCTATGGTTTCAAATGCCACCAGCTTACCTCAAACAGAATGACATTTCCACATTTGCCTTTAGTGTTTACATATGTATTTACAGCTAATATTTTTTATGCTTTCTGTGCCTGTTCATGAATCTGCTTAAAATACCCACTAAAATAATATGAATTCAATTAAAGGGGATAATTCATTTAAAAACTCTTGTGAAAGGTCTTCATCAGTCCACACTATACTGCCTACCTCTCATCTGTCAGCTAGTTCCTGATCCATTCAATATTTCCATGA
Organism: Neogale vison; assembly: GCF_020171115.1. Taxonomy (NCBI): domain Eukaryota; kingdom Metazoa; phylum Chordata; class Mammalia; order Carnivora; family Mustelidae; genus Neogale; species Neogale vison. The sequence goes on from NC_058105.1 coordinate 57,319,470, forward strand.
GAAATATTTTTTCATCAAGTTTTCTCCACCCTTATTTAGCTTCATTCCTTTGTCCATGCCCACATGCAACTGCATCAATGCTAATGTGACCCAAATTACAGTACTCCTATCTTTAAAGCAAGAGCCTTCCTAATCAGGGCACCTAGCTGGCTCAGTCAGTGGAACGTGCCACTCCTGATCTCAAACTTGATCTTAATGTACCCCACACTGGGTGTAGAGATTACTTAAAAATAATAAAATCTTAAAAAAAAAGCCTTCTTTACCGGACAGAAAACATTAAACGTGTGAGCTCCACTGTGTCTATTTTGATGGAACAATAATCCATGAGACAAATACCACTATTAAAGAAAAATATCTAAAAGGGGCATTACTTGAGTTTTATGTACATTTAAACACTGAAAGCACTCTTGAAAAAGAAACAACATTTGGAAGAGCAATTATTCAATTCAATGGAACTAAATCATAAAGATTAAGAAAAGCTTTAGACCCTGGCAGCATGGAGATTAGGGAAACTTCACACAACCTTATGAAAAAGAACATGTCCCTAAAATAACAAAAACTTGTTAGTCTTTTGGTATGACAAGGACACATCTAAAACAACTGAAACATAAGAAAGTAGATATGTGGGGTGCCTGGGTGGCTCAGTGGGTTAAAGCCTCTGCCTTCTGCTCAGGTCATAATCCCAGGATCCTGGGAACGAGTCCCGCATCGGGCTCTCTGCTCAGCGGGGAGCCTGCTTCCTCCTCTCTCTCTGCCTGACTCTCTGCCTACTTGTGATCTCTGTCTAACAAATAAATAAAATCTTAAAAAAAAAGTAGATATGCCACACATACTTCTATCAGCTAAGCTCTGGAGTGGTTACTACACTCTTCAGAAGAGGTCAAGGTGTTCAACATATGCCCATCATGTGCCCATCATCAAAGTGACCATTCTTGCAGGACGTGACCGGCATTAAGAATATGATGTTCCGGGCACCTGGGTGGCTCAGTGGGTTAAGCCACTGCCTTCGGCTCAGGTCATGATCTCAGGGTCCTGGGATCGAGTCCCGCATCGGGCTCTCTGCTCAGCAGGGAGCCTGCTTCCTCCTCTCTCTCTTTCTGCCTGCCTCTCTGCCTGCTTGTGATCTCCCTCTGTCAAATAAATAAATAAAATCTTTAAAAAAAAAGAATATGATGTTCCATTTCTTAAAACTGTAAGTTGAAAATCGATTAAAGGTTCTCGTCACAGAATAGAACACTTTACATAAATGATTTAGGGCTACACTCATCAATGTGCTTTAACCCAAAAGCCATTTTCTCTGTCAACAAATGCTGGTTTAGCTTATGGAAGACAGTTATTTAGGGTACCTAAGCATAGGAAAGCATGTTGAAATCAACAATTGGCTCCATGCAGTTTTCCAGGTTTTGATCTGCTAATAGCTGTAATGACTAATATATCCATTAAGTATACAGAACTTTCCACAAATAACGTAAGAATAAATTCAAGCCAAATATACTGCTTTAGTTAATGAACAACATGATCCAGTACACTGCTGTTAACTGTAACATGTATGTTCTATGTCTGCTTGTGTTTTATTCACTTTAGGTATTTCCTATATGAAGCATTTAATTTCAGATTTAATTCAACCTTAGCACGTTTTGAGGCTATCTCCCCACCAGTAAATACTTATAAAACATAAATACAATTTGATAGTAGAATAAGCAAAATATATTTAGACAGGTAAATATGCCATAAACATTTTAAAATGCACTTCAAAGTCTAATTAATGTTACTTTACTTTTCCATAATTTTGAATTGCATACATCATTTGCTGTTCTTTGCATTAATGTAGATTAGCTGAGAGTTAACCACGTAACAATAAAACTCTCCCCACATAATCTGGAGATAAGAAAAATAAGAATTTGTCTAGTTCTTAAGATCACTACTTTCCCTTTGATAAGTAGCCTTGTACAGATGAAGAGTATGTACTTACTAAATATTTGTTGAAATGAAGTGACAAATGAAATAACTTGGAAGATATTCTATACATATATGTATGTATGTTTATAATGTTTGTAATACTTATATATGTGTATATAATAATGCATTATATGTGCATATATAATGTATATAATAACACATAATACATAATTATATGTAAATTAATCTATTATCAGTTAACTTTATATATATACACATATATAGTGTGTATGTTCAAACTGAATATTCTAATTGGCTTATAAAATGAGACATAAAATCTGTGTACTATGCATAAAATGAACTATGCAGTAATTTTTTTTCTATGAAAAAATTCCCCTTTTGTCTTCCTCAAATAAAAACCTGGAGGCTACTCATTAATTCTTTTACAAAATAAATTTAGAAGTTTAGCAGATCATAGGCTATTTTCAAAGCAGCAGGCTTATTTTTAATATTAAACATTTAATTAACACATGTTTGCAAATAATCTTGCAAAGCAAAGCAAACTCTAAGCTTCAGGATCTACTTAAAACTCTAACACAAATGAAAGAATGCATTTTAACATGGGGGAAAACCTTGTTTTTTAATCCACAACTGCACATTTTACTACAAAAACATGTCTCACGGAATGACTAATTTAATGAATTTTTAAGGGCTCATATCGTAAGGACTCAGCAAATATGTCAGAGAAAAGATACTAAAGTCTATTAACTATAGCCATTCTTGAGCAGAAATACCTGTTTTATTCCAATCTCCTCTTGCTATGTATTGTATTTATAACATGAGTAATTCTATACATTCATAAAACTAAAATATTTTATTTTATATCTCAGTAACTATTTTTAGTTGATTTTTTCTGGTATTATTCTAAAAACTAAAAAAAAAAAAAAAATCTATCATTTACCGATACAACACAAGGCAGATACAAGAAAGGAAATTGAAGTGTTCAACAATGGGTATGTGGCAAAAAATTTGTAACCACAAAGATTTCACAATTTAGCAAATGTAATAAAGGGGACAGATATATGGTTTAAGGACCCTAAGCTAAAAACAGCAGGATTCTAGAATGTAAGCCCCATGACAGAAGAGACTGTTGTCTTCATTCTGTTTGCAGCAACTAAAACATTGGCACCACATAGTATACACTACACACACACACACACACACACACACACACACACAGAGTAATGGCAGGTCTAATCATAAGATCAAAATGATTGTGAAGAGGTTTTTATTTTATTTTGAATCCAATAATTAAACTGATAAACTGAGTTTTCCAAATGTCTACAGATTGAAGACAACACTGCAAAAAAGATGTCCTGTGGAGAACTGTTTCAGTTGAAGTACTGAAGTTTCTGTAAATAAATTTCCTTGGATTGAATTCAAAAGGGGAATCATATTATACCCTTTTGTTCATAGTGTTATATGGAGCAAGCCTTCAGGGTCTATATGGCTATTATCCTTCCAGAAGGATCAAGGCCTAACATACATAAATAATAACATTTTTTAAAAATAACATTTTATGGATGGTCATATTAAAGTTTTTATATAGTTTTTGTGAATTTGGTGTGCTTTAATATGGCACTAAACTCAACATTCTTAAAATGAGTAATATGTAAGTTGTACCTATGTAGCCTATTACCTAAAGCCAGTAAGAGAAAGTATAATTAAATGATAATTATACATATGTTTCTAAATGTTTTTACTTCAGTATAGCAGAGTATCTCACAATTGATACATAATGTAGATAATGCATTCAGTAAATATAATAAAATAAATTTATTCCAATATTGTTTGTGATGTTATTACTATGCTCGTTTAGACAACTAAGTAAGAAACAAGACTTCTTCCAAAATAACTAAAAGCTCAGAATCTAACATATTGCTGTAAGCTATAACAGTTATAACTGTTAATCCAATACACCTTTTATACAAAACAATAAACACATGAGTGGAAAAATAGCACAGATGTTCATCTCTAATGCAATTTCCATTCAATTTCCTAAGTGTGGTCCCTGTGTGCAAACTAGCTTAACATTATGTTTAGCTTGCAAATTCTTTTAATAAATAATGAATGCAATAAAAAACTAGGAGATCAATGGCAAGCTGAGAAATCATAAAAAAAAAAGCCTTTTGTGTTCAGGCTGTTGCCCATTTTCAAACTTTAATCCAGAGACAGATCAATATCACTTTTTTCTCCTTTTTAACTCATCACATAAATAGCAAATATACTAAATGTAGCCTAAACGCTGTTACAAGTTAACAGTTGCCAGCAACCTAATAAGATCATTAGCCACAATGGCAACTGAATGTTTTATACCTTAACATACACACTACATTATACACTATTAAGCAGTCAACTTGTTTAAGAATAAAATGTTTACGGCTTGCATGGAGCACTGGGTGTGGTGAAAAAATAATGAATACTGTTTTTCTGAAAATAAATAAATTGGAAAAAAAAAAGAATAAAATGTTTATATAGCAATAAAAATACTGTATTTCATTATTTTTTAACTTTCCTACACTATAAATATATACATATATATATATATATATATATATAAAATTTCAGTAGCATAATTACTTCAGTAGTATAATTACAAAGTAGTATAATTACAAAGTTTTCACCATGATTTGCTCTAATAAAATAAATAATTTAAATGGGTCAAGACAGTACATATATATGAGCAGTTTATACCTCAGGGATCCTAGATGAAAGGAAATTTCATTCTTCAAAATTAATTACATCTGAAAGTAATAAGTTATTCCTTTAAATGGATGGGGGGATACATCATGTAAATTCATGTTGCACTGAATGGCTCTTTAGATTGTCCAGGAAAAAAGTTCATCATAATACTTAGGTATTTGTGTTGTGTTTCTATTCCTGAGCTATACACAGGGAAGGAGGAGAACCCTCTTCTTACCAACCCTTATTGGATAAATATGCATTTTCTATTCCTGAGCTATACACAGATAAGGGAGGAGAACCCTCTTCTTACCAACCCTTATTGGATAAATATGCATTTTCTGTTTGAATGATCAAAACTAAACTGTTAATAGGGGTGGTACTGATATCAAATAGTATAAATCCAAATAGCTGGGAATAATTTTACGGTAGTAGGCTTGTCTTACTTACTAATTCTTGCCTATTCATAATATTAGAGCATATTCTGTGGGTTTTCACTAAAGGAAATATCAAGAAGTCACTCTTACTTTAAAGATATATTTCAGTTCAAAATCTTAATTTCATATTTTAGATTTTGATAGCTTTATATGTATACTTATACATATGTATACTTAGTGAAAAGTTTATGGCCTGGTTACAAATGGTTTTATAATGGAATTAAAATTTCAAGATTAGTATCTTTAATAACTGCATACCCTATGTAACTATTTCCTAGCTTTTCAAAGGAATGGCAATTTGTGCAAAGAGTTCTGATGAGGAATAAATGTGTGTTTGTACATGACTGTACTCATTTAACAAATGTGAATTAAGTGCCTAAAATATACACAATATTGGGCTTAATGAAGTTTTGCAATGAATATTACTAAAGTTAAAATTTACTCCTTAGAAATTATTATTACAAATTGAAGCTTTTTTATGTAATAAATTCAGTTCTTTTTTAAAGATATCATTATAGGTAGTGAAAATATGTCCATTTGCTCTTTACTTATATCCAATTTACCTATATTATATTCACATTCTCAATATAATAATTCCATCAATGCTAATAAATAAGTTAAGCTCTAAAGAAAGATGTGGCTAAAAATGATCATGAATACATTCCCATGTTTCAAGCAAAATTTGAAAAAAAAACACTCCTGTACATAACTTCATTAAACTTCATTATAAATTTCTCTTTAAACTTAAACTATAGATCATAGCCTATATCTTAATCTTCCAAAAGTAGCCTAACTTTGGAGATAAAATTTCTCCTGAAGAATTTGAGACCTCAAATAGTATCAATTAACAGTGTTTCCTGTTTTCCTATTTTAATAAAACTGAAAACATTATGATGGAAAAAATATTATAAATGCTGCAAAGAGGAACTACCTCTAAAAGCTGGCTTATTTTAATATATATATTCTTCAGAAACTTGAACAAGAGAAAAATTGAATCTCCTTTTAAAAATTTGTATTTTCAAATATAATAGATTAACTAAAAAGTTATAACACCCACAACATTCAATTCAAAATATTTCACAACCGACAGAATTGACTGTCTCCTAAAACCAAGGTAATGAATCTTTGGGTTAAATGATATAAATTATGGTCACCATATTTAATGCAGGTAGGTAATAAATTTCACTAGAGTTATAATAAAGTTCCTTTTTGTGTGCCTATGCTTTTCTACAGTTCGAGAAATTAAATTATAAAAGTAGCATTTATGGGCGCCTGGGTGGCTTAGTGGGTGAAGCTTCTGCCTTTGGCCCTGATCTCAGGGTCTTGGGATTGAGCTCTGCATTGGGCTCCCTGCTCAGCTGAGAGACTGCTTCCCCTCCCCACAACTCTGCCTGCCTCTCAGCCTACTTGTGATCTGTCTGTCAAATAAATAAATAAAAATCTTTAAAAAAAAAACACCCTTCTGTAATCAATTTGGATATAGCATTATTCTATTTATAGTGACACTTTCAATGTCACTAATCATAATTTCCAATCATATATTACTTATTCTCATTTTTCCTACCATGATTAAATATTAATGTGGGGGCACTTTTAAGCAACTACACTATACTTAGGTTTTAACATATTAATTTCCACCGTTTTGGAATAGCTAATATAGCATGAAAATTAAGAATCTTTCCCATGAAGAAACTCATGGGATGATATTGATTTGATATTTTTCTCTGATTCCTACATAAAATAAAATGAATTTAGTTGTTCTAGCAGAAAATGGAAAAAGGGATGCTGCCATTTTAAAAGCTTCAATCTCTTTGACATTGCTGGCAGTGTATGGGAACATTAATGCATCTGTCATGATAACAAGCTAAGAATAACATCTAGACATCAAACCGAGCAGAGAATCCATCTGAAGTGATTCATTCAGATCTGTCTCATTGATTTATTAAACACAGGGCAACATCTGCAGCCTCACACAGCCGCTTGGCGAAATTAATGCAAGATCAATTCAAATGGAAAAAAGTGTAAAAGAGATAAATCAAAACACAATTTGCATGCAGTTCCACAATCAGGCTTATTGGGTGCAAATGCTCAATTTCCCTTCTAAAGCAAATGTGTTTAAATGTTGTTTTATCATTTTAGAATTGTATGATCTGAAGTGACAGTGAAGAGTTTTGCAGGTTGAGATGGTGAAAGGGAAGAAAAGGAGGGGAAAAAAATGCTACCGAAGACCTTTTGAACATGCAACAATAATATCATTAATACCTAATTGTTTTGCTTTTGGGGAAAGGTTTGATGTCCTTTCTCCAAAAACAATATTTTTAGTTTTGGTCCATTAGGGTGGTTTCAATACATATTTGAAATGTATAACGTGGATAAACCTAAATCATTTGTATCTCTAAGCACACCACATGAAGTGACCCTGAAGATCTAGATTGTCAAATGAAACATAATATATTGTGATTAAGGTTTCTCACAATTATATTTGCCTGCTAGAAGCACTTTTAAAGCATGTAAGAATTTCATTCAGACAGAATCAGATTACTTAAGAAAGCATCAAATAATTCAGACAATATTTTCGACAGGTATTAGGGGTTTCTTGTGTGAAACCACATAAAACAATGTCTGAAGATCATCACTTCCTAATTATTGGAATACTATATATTGAGGATAATAGTACACATAAATATCCCAAGAAATTCTCCATCATAATGTGCATAATATCTTTAATATAATATCTATCACCTAATAAATGAGTGCTTGGACAAATATTAAATCCAACTCAAGTATTTAGATAAATACAAGTATTTAGATAAATTGCTTATGTAGAAGTGTGCATTTAAAATGGATGTACAGGGGCGCCTGGGTGGCTCAGTGGGTTAAAGCCTCTGCCTTTGGCTCAGGTCATGATCTCAGGGTCCTGGGATCCAGCCCCGCATAGGGCTCTCTGCTCAGCAGGGAGCCTGCTTCCCCTCCTCTCTGTCTCTCTCTGCCTCTCTGCCTACTTGTGATCTCTGTCAAATAAATAAATAAAATCTTTTAAATAAATAAATAAATAAAAGTAAAATGGATGTACATGTGGAAGTTCTGTGCACTGGCATAGGACTGAACCATTTTAACTATAATCTTTACATCATTCTAATAAAAGACAACAATGACGACTAAGTAACTGCTTTTAATAGACAAACCGACCATCCCCTCATTATCCTATGAAATAAAATGTCTGCATTTACCGCCCAGATTAATTTCTAAAATCTTTTTATTCTGCAAATGTTGTCATAAAAATTATAGCCCAAGAAAGTGATGCAAGTTCTTCAAAAATTTGACTTTGTGTAACTCTCCTATGAATGAAAACATCAATTTTTAAAGTAAATTGCTATTCTGTGTGGATTATGAACTATATTCACCGAGTGTCAATACAAAGCCAAAATCGTTGAGGACTTACAAAAACTGTATTTCTTGTATTTGAACGTATTTTTAAATTATTTTAAAGTCAGAGTTCACATAAAGTTATTCTATGAATGATGCCCATTTTTATTCTGTTCACATGGTCAAACTAACAATCACAATTGGATAATTTAAATTTTAATTTAAAAACACTGAATTTTACTCATTTGAATATATGTTGACTCATGTCTCCAAATACATTTAAATGTTTTCTTAATCATACATTCTTGTTTCTCTAAGCATTCATTTACACATAAATGACTGAATAACATTTAATCAGTTGATCCTCAAATACTGATCATGAAATCTAACAATGTTACTTTTATATAGATAGGTAGATAAAAAGAGATAACACTAAAATGTGCTGGCTGATTTTTCACATTTACTGAATACCAATTTTTAATTGAATATTACTGAATACCAATTTCTTTAAAGATTTTATTTATTCATTTGACAGACAGAGATCACAAACAGACAGAGAGGCAGGCAGAGAGAGAGGAAGGGAAGCAGGCTCCCTGCCAGGCAGAGAGCCCAACGTGGGGCTCGATCCCAGGACCCTGGGATCATGACCCGAGCCGAAGGCAGAGGCTTTAACTCACTGAGCCACCCAGGCACCCCTGAATACCAATTTTTAATTGAATATTTTATTGTTGCATTAAACTTTGAAGAATTTAGTAAGAAAAATCCATTGCATAAGAGTGAGATTTTTAGGCATTTGCTAAAATGCCTAAACCTGCCTTCTCTGATGTCAAGAATTCCAAGTTTTGTTCCACAAGACATTAAATAGAAAAATTACAGTGCCTTAGCTGAAAAAAAAAAAAAGACCTAAAACAAGATAACTTTTGCCACTTGGTTTTGGTCTTTTCTTTCATTTTCTTAAAAATCTTCAGAATAATCTCCCTACAATTAGTTTCTGAAGTAAAAAAAAAAAAATCAAGGAAAAAATATTGCATAGCCCTTTGGAATTGCAGGGATGAAAAGTTTGATTTATTTAATAGAACAATGTATAGTCAAGATTTTTTTTTCATCTTAACTATTCTCTAGTAGCAAAGGCAGGTATTATTTTCCAACTTCTTTTCTAGGAAGACAAGTTTGAATATTTTGAAAATTAGCTAATAACAAAACAGTATAAAGCACTGATAGAGTTCTTGTGACTCTCAGTATTTTCAAAGAAACAATCATGAATGTATTTTATTCATTCACCTTTCTTCCATGCACATTAATAAAAATATGTCCCCAGTCAAATGAACCCAAATACCACTTAGTGGCAATACATTAAGGTCTTTGAAAATGACCAATTTGAAAATAGTCTATTTTGTGTCTTCTGGAATAGTGTAGGAAGCATTCCAAATTAGAATACCCTAAGTCAGGACTTGTACTCTCCCTTAGTTAACTGACAGAGAGGGGAAGAAATGCTTATTATTATTATCACTGGGTGTGGTGAAAAAATAATGAATACTGTTTTTCTGAAAATAAATAAATTGAAAAAAAAAAGAAATGCTTATTATGTAGGAAAAGAAAATTGCCAATGACACCATTACAAAAAGGCCTCCCATTGAACAATACATTATGGAAATTCATTCATCGGGAGATAAAGATGAATCTCTTTTCTCAAATAAGAATAGGATATGAGAGTTTCCAGTCACTGAACATATATATACTTTTTCCTTGCATCCCCCTTTAGCCAGAAGAGTTAAGTCATGAATCCTCAGTGACAATCCTCTTTAGCCAAGTCTCCATTGATTCATCGCTCATTCCTTTGAGCATCTCTTCAGGCTCTTCTGATCCATCTTTCACCTCTTCTCATAGCATCATTCTGCTCATATCCTACATCTCTTTTCTCTTACTGGCTTCATGTCTTATCTAACTTATTTTGTCTCTCTTGAGTCTCATTCCTATTTACATTCCTCACCTTTCTTTTCACTGACAAGAAAAGTCATAGAAATGCTGAGCTAAATAATAATTTCACAATTTTATAAAATCATTCAGATGTTGAGAATGATTTAAGGTACACATTTCTGTAAATAATGTTACCTAAAGTCATAAAGCATCCATTATAAGCATTATCATGTTTTGAAGTTTTTAACATGGTTATGAGGGCATTTTGCAGTGATAAAATTTGGTAATGTTATTTTACCATTAAGAAGATTTCTCCCAGATATTGTGGAGTGTTCGTTGTCCTTGTTGTTTTTCCTATCTAGAAATAGCAATATAGGTGTATTTCTGGTAGTTTTCCTCATCTCCATTCATGGGCTGCATTCTTAGAATATATTTCTAATATTTCTAGAATAAATTTTTACAATCATATACTGTAACACTCGTAACAAACCTATAGAAAATGCATGTTAATCACCAACATACCCATAAAGAAATAAATGCAAAAGGAGACACTGGCATCGTATCTTATACATATTTCTTCTTATATTTTTAATATTCTCCTATTGTCTTTATATATGCATATACACAAAAGCAATATAAGCCCTCCAAAAAAGTTAGCATTGTAAATGCTATGATAAGGAGTAAATAAAACTTAACTGAATTAAAATAATAACCTAAAAACATATCACACAATAGGGTCCAAAAATACTATAAGAACACCTCCCTCTTGATATAGAGTAATTTATCATTTTTCCCTTCAGCAAGTAGCTCTTATAAAAATTAATTAAAGAAAACTTTCTACTTAGAGGAAAGCATCAAAGTCACATTAAAATACTAATCTATTTTTAAAAATGAAAGTCATAGATTTTGCTCAAGGATGTGTAAATTAGTTATTAAAGTAGGACAAATTTCCTGTGTGTAGTAATTGTCCCACCTTAATAGTGGGTGTTTGTAAGAGAGAAGCAGGAAGGGAGTGAGGAGGAGAGAAAGGGGGGAGAGAAGGAGAGGGGAAAGATAGGATTTCAGTTCTGCAGTTGTTTAAATGTGTCTTTTTGAATTGGCAACACATAAATTAGATGGCCCTCATCTGAAGGTCCTGGTAACTTTCTGAGTTTCTGTATTTGTAAAGTGCTTTGTGGTCAAAATAAGATTTCTGTTCTACTCTTACAACTTATAATTGTTTATTTTATCAAGGGAGCAGTTATCCTTTCTGTTTTAAGACCATCTATCTACCTTAAGAAAATTTTATCTAAATAACCAGGTTTGTAAACCCCAGATATGAATCACTTAGAAGTTCTCATATAAACAGTTTTCTGTTTAATTGCCAGAACACAGGACACTGTGGAGGAAAAAAGGTTACCTTGTAAGTTCTGTAGCATTACCTTATTGTAGCAGTCATCAACAGTTTGTCTACAACGTGTCAGTATACTTGAACTCTACATAGTAATTTGGATTTTACCACAGATGTTGACAACTGAGTTCCTTTAAGTTGGTAAAAAGGGGTTCCTATGATTTAAAGTTGCACTGTGAGAAAGTCTACCTCTGCAGAAGTTTTCTGCAAAATGATCAAAAGTCGTGCTGTTTTACAACAAAACCCTTTGCTCCCTTTAACCTGATGATGGTTTGTTTCTTGGTTTGTACGCCAAATGTGTACACACCTACCAGATGTCACCACACTGGAGATGGAATAAACAGTACAAAACTAATTCACAGGTCCTTAAAAAATCAAATAATCTTGAATATAGTTTATTTTACTTTCTTTTTTAAACTTAGAAAGATTGAATACAATTTGCTTATGGACATATGCCACTGAACATTTATTCTACTGTCCTATGAAGGAAGTACACTTACAACCACAGAAGCTGGTCATCATCACTTAAGAAATCCTCTCTTTGGGGAAAAATATTCCTATCAACTTCTGGCCTGGGGAGAAGAGCTGGAAGCATCCTCTCCAACTTCTCCTTCAACCCTCATCCAGTTCCCAGCCCTAGGTTTTCATGCCCCACATTGCCCCCCTGCAGATGACCCAAAAGGGACGATCCCAGGAGCGTGATATCTGTCGTCGTTCTTTTTTAAAAAATGGGATCCATTGACTTTACTGTATTGTGAACAGGGGAGCTTTGCACAACGGGCATATGCACACGTCCTCATAGGCACGCTCTCTCTTGAACGCGCTCTCTTGCTCTCTCTCAATCTCTCTGTCTCTGTCTGCTCTCACTCACAAAAACACGCGAGCGCGCGTGCGCGCGCACATTTATCCACACACCACCACAACCACCACCATCACACACCCCACCTACTCTCACAACAAACACACATGATGGGGAACGAATCACCCTCTGGGATGGATCCTAGACTTCCGACCCTATCCATCCCCCAAATGCTGTGTTCTGGATTGCTAGCTCAGAAGCCCAGTTTACAGCTCTGCCAGCTTTCTCCCCTAGAAAGTCCCTGGTGTCTGTGTTCAGGAGAAAGAGAAAACCTATTCGACCCGTACGGCCACAAAAGAGTAATGAAAACCACGTAGAGAAATTAACAAATAACCACAAGCAGCCAGTGACCCACGCAAGATATGGGCAAAAAGCTGTAAAGCTTCAGTAGAGGAGAGCAAACTGAAGTTTGTGCGGGGCTTATCTTGGACCCAAGCCCTGCCACTGAGCGAGGACTAGACGGGATGGGCAATTAGTTCTTCTAGTCCTCTTTCCCCACCGACTTACAGTAGAGGCAAGCTAGTTAAGACACTCTGCAAAGTTGGATGAGAGTGATGAAACATGCAAAAGAAGGCAAAGGGGAGGGGGAGAACAAACTAAAAAATGAACATCTCACCTGGCATTGGTGCAATCGGTGAACAAAGTTTCAAAGTCTTTTCTGGTGATGAGTTTGCAGCGGTTCACCCCAGGCTGGATGGCCCCCAGACCGCGGAGGATCCGGACCTGCTCCACAGTACACACCACGGGGGATATGTCCAGTCTTTTGAGCTTGGTGTATACCGTGTGCAAGCCTCCCACCAGGTGCTTCAGGAAGAGATCAAAGACTTGCGGCAGGCAAATCAGTTCCTGACCGTCCATCAGGAATGAAGCCACCTTAACACCGTGCATGTCGACCATCCTGCACTCGTTGGTATTAGTGTTGCCGCTGCCTCCGCTGGCTCCACCGATCCCGCCAACACCAGCGCTGCCGCTGTGGTTATTGGCCATGAAACTGTTGATCATATTATGTGTGAGACGAGAAGGCTCTCCAGGAGTCGAGTACGAGGTTTCTGCCCGAAATAAGCCCCCTGGGATGCTGGCTCCGCTAGAAGTTGCAGAGATCACCGGGGGTGCGGAGACAGCCATGGTCATTCAGTCTCAAACCGTAGGTCTTCGGGCCCTGTTTTTTCGCCCCGTTTCCTGTAGGTCGGCTCGCACTCGCTCCCTCAGTCTCTCGCGCTCTCTCTGGCGCGCTCTGCTCTCTCCAAACTGTTCTCAAGTCTACAGGAGCCAGTCTCACACGCTCACGCTCACCCACCACCCAAGGAACAGCGAGTAGCCCAGACGCGCGGCTGTCCAAGAACCCACCCCCAACACACCCCCTTCCGAGACTGGCAGCATCCCCCAGCCAATGGATCCCAGCCCCTTCGGCTCCCTAGCGCACCGAATGGCTGCTCCCCTCAAGGAGGTGGAGACTCCCTGGCCGGCCTCCCAACTACCTGAGGCCTTTCTGGGTTCGCTGGTTAGGGAGGATGGAGCCTGAGAAGGGGGCGGTACAGTTCCTCGGCTTCTAGCCTAGCCGTCAGACTGGAGAACGGCCAATTATCACGCAGAGCTCTCCAAGTGGCGGAGGCTACAAGCCCCTCCCCCTCCATGCCCCACTGGCTTTGAGGTGGGAACACAAAAGCGGGATTCCAGTACGTCCTTCTCGCAACCCTGTGCCACCCTGCACCTGGGTTCAATTCAAGAAAGGGTGGTGACCGCTCCAATTCCTTTTGCACATTGCTCCCAAACTCTGAGGGGCTGAGATAGCTTCGCCCTGCTTCCAGGAGAAGCACGCGAGTGAGTTCAGAAGTAAACAGTTCCGGCCATCTAGAGCTCTTAGTGTGAGTTCTCCGATACCGGCGCACAGAGGAACCAGCATCCAAAAACGCGCTCAAATCGGAGTTGCAGGTTGCTAACCCGCTCCTGCGCACTATTAGCAGGCGCAGTGAACCTGTGATCACATGGGAAAACAGGCTGAGGGACTTCGGTTTGGGGTGGTGGACAAATGCCTTATTTTACAAGTACTTCCATCACTGTCCTGGAATAAACTCAGTCTCCATTCCTTACTTTCAAGATGATCCTGCCCCATCCCTGGCTAAAATTGAAAGGAAAAGTTCCCACATGACTCAAAACAGTCATTACAGAATATGAGAGAAGAACAAGGGTTTGCGCTCTTTAATACTGCATTTTCCCCCTTGTCTGTGGGCTTTGACTGTCCAGTAATTAGAGCTCCACGTCCTGCACTGTAGCTCAAGATTCCTCTTCCCCCACATGTCAAGTGCCCCTGAACGCACTACTAGAGCTAATGATAAGCAAAATGTCTAGGCAAGGTACATTCCAGGGAAAAGGCATGGTCTTTCCCACAAAGCATATGGCAGTTAGATCACTGTAGCAAAATTGTTTTAAGACTCCTTTTCCAGGTTTTGATTCTCTGAAATCAAGGTATTTCCTTTCCTGTGTTTCTTTCCTTTACAGGCTGTTATCAGATAGTGAAATCCATGCTTGGTTTTAACCAATGATATAGCCAAGGCAACTTCTCCAATATCTTTCCAAAATGTACATAATTTTATATCCTTACTAAATTCTTTCTAGATCTCTTTGTACTTAGAAGTATCAAGAAATAGGAGTGGGTGAGCTTCCCCCTCCCCTCAATAAGACATAAATAATAAATAATTATTTATTATTATAATAAATAATAATAAATAAAATAATATAAATATATTATATATAATATAATATAACATATATAAAATATAAATAATATAATAAATAAAAATAAATAAAACATAAATGTCCTAAATTGGATTTTTCTGCCTCTCCCTTCAACATATTTTCTCCTTTTGTCATTTCATCACCAAGTAGTAAAGAACTACCCTTTGAATTGCTTCATACTGTTATAATGTTTAAAAAGACTTTATTATTTTTTAATTATTATGTTCAATTAGCCAACATATAGTACATCATTAGTTTTTGATGTAGTGTTCAACAAGTCATTAGTTGCATATAACACCAAGCGCTTTATTTAGAGGGAGAGAGAGAGAGAGAGAGCACTAGCAGGAGGGGAGAGGGAGAGAGAGAGAGAATCTCAAGTGGACTTCCTGCTGAGGGTGGGGCCGGGCTAGATCTCATCACCCTGAGGTCAGGACCTAAGTTGAAATGAAGAGTCAGATATTTAACTGACAGTGCCATGCAGGTGCCCCTACCATTATAACTTTAATTGTATGTAGTTAAAATGCTAAGAAGTTGTAATAGTTGCTTTAGGATTACAGTGATTAGTGACTGTAACATAATAGAATAGAATGCATGCAACCACAAAACACTTTTAAAAGGGAGTAAATCATTTTTGCTAGTTTGCTATTGTGGGAAGAAAATAGGAGCAAAAAAAGTACAATTGAAAAGGGATATCAGAGGCAGAAAAATCTTCCACAAAAAGTACAAGTTTTCAAAAAGAATAAAAAAGCACTGGCAGAAATGTTTTTATTTACCAGTTTTTAAAAAGATAAATCCTAAGCTGTGTTCAACAGGCATTTTGACAGAAATGGCTATTAAGCTGTTTGTTAATATAACTTACCTCTGATAACTGTAATTGAAATTGTTGGATAAGTGTGAGTTAATAGGAAAGTTGTTTTCCCATTTTTTTTCTTTTTTTGGAAATTCCTCTAAATGCATTAAAAATCCTAAGACCAAGCTACTCCCCGTATACAGCTGCACTCACAAATCCTTTTTATTTGCAAAGTGATTTGGATTTTTCAGCAATAGGACATTTATACATATATTATGATGTTTCAAATTTATAAAATGCTGAAATATAAAAAGGAAAGGTAAAACATTTGGCTGCAATCCCTATTTGCAATATTGAAAAACAAATGCACTTTGACAACTTTAAAAAAGACTCAAACTAGATACGTCTTACATGTTTAATGTGATCTTTCAGATAGGTAGTAATATTTTATATTCTTTTATTTTTTAGATAAAGAGAGCACAAGTGGGGAGAGGGGCAGATGGAGAGGGAGAGAGAGAATCTTAAGCAGGCTCCATGCCCAGCATGGAGCCCAATGTGGGGTTCAATCTTACAACCCTGAGATCACCACCTGAGCCAAAATTAAAAGTCAGATTCTTAACTGACTGAGGTACAGGTACCCCTGTAGTAATATTTTAATTATTACCAGAGATTAAGATTCAAATTCTAGTAAAAATACTAGCAAGTAAAATTGGCCATTGATCATTTAAGGGTTAAAGTCCCTCGGAAGTCTGTCAATACTCAAAAGACCCTTGGCTTCATTATTCAAATACCCTCCCATTAGCAGTCTTCTAGAAAATAAACTTGGTAATTGTCTTCAGGGATACTTGAAATTTAAAGATTTAGTCATTTAGATCTAAGAAGCCAGATGATGTCTCCTTGGGTTTTCTTGATATTTTGATTACTCTCTTTCTGTTACTACTACTTCACCTCTTATTATCTATGCTTTGAGACTGAGATGAATTCCACATGGAGAGTTTGTTTTTATCACTGACTTTCATGTCTTTCATAGGTCTAACACTTTTCTAAATAAGGCTGGGTTTCTACAAGGCCAGAGGAATCCTTGTGCATCAACACCCTGGAAGTTGGAATTTCTTTTTTTTTTTTAAATTTATTTATTTATTTGACAGAGAGTGAGAGAGAGCACAAGCAGGCAGAGCAGCAGGCAGAGGGAGAGGGAGAAGCAGGCACCTTGCCAAGCAAGGAGCCCAACATGGGGTTTGATCCTGGGACCCTGGGATCATGACCTGAGCCGAAGGCAGTTGCCTAACCAACTGAGCCACCCAGGCACCCCTGGAAGTTGGAATTTCATGAAACAATATAAAATCATAAAAGCTGGGGCACCTGGGTGGCTCAGTGGGTTAAGTCTCTGCGTTCAGCTCAGGTCATAATCTCAGGGTCCTGGGATAGAGCCCCTCATCAGGTTCTATGCTCAGGAGGGAGCATGCTTTTCCCTCCGTCTCTGCCTGCCTCTCTGCCTACTTGTGGTCTCTGTCAAATAAATAAATAAAATCTTTAAAAAAATCATAAAGGCTGCAGGAAGCAGAGTACCCTTGGGAGATGACTCTCCATGGAGAGAGGCACTGCACCAAAACTAAGAAAATACTCAAGGGGGTGTGAATTATTTCCAGACAAGAGCAGATCACCCCAACAAGTAAGAACAAAATTAGTACAGATATCGTATCTCATCAGAACAAGTTCTATATGCTCCTATTCCAGTGGAATGATTTGGGGCCTAAATGTGGCTTCTCAGACTCTGAAATGTTATAATCTCCCAAGATTTAATTAGCAATTTACATGTGCTATTAATTCATATTTGATTTGGAGGAAAGTGTGCTCATTTGTGACTTTTAGATCAGATATTCCATTTTGACATTATCAGTGAGATGCAGATGCTATTTTAATTAAAAATAAATATATTGGCGGGGGGGGGTGGGAGGTTGGGGTACCAGGTGGTGGGTATTATAGAGGGCACAGCTTGCATGGAGCACTGGGTGTGGTGAAAAAATAATGAATACTGTTTTTCTGAAAATAAATAAATTGGAAAAAAATGACATTTAAAAAATAAATAAATAAATAAATAAATAAATAAATAAATTGGCAATCTTACACAGGATTACAAAATGTCCAGAACCATTTAAAGGAGCTGGTTTTCAGAATGGGCATTCAAGCAAAACCCAAGGTCATAAATAGAATTATTTTAAACCCTCAGCCAACTGACATCACAGCCTCTGATATGGGCTCTAATCAGAATCTCTTAGGAGCCCTCTGAGGTTCATTTTTAGGCAAATAGAAGGAAATGGATTAGAATTGTCAAATCACTATGTTGTACACCTGAAACTAATATAACTTTGTATATCAACTATACTTCAATTAAAAAAATTGATTTAGTAAGGCAATAAATGTGAAATGAAAACATTCATATAACTGAGAATTTAACTGGCTAAAGCCTATAGATATAGCCCTATTCAATGGAATATATGTTCTCTTAGGAAAGTGGCTATAAACTGACCTTCTATAACATAAATTCTTTTTCTCATTCCATTCAGTGTTAAATTAAAGATGTGTTCCAAGGAAGCAAAGATGGAATATGGGGATCTCTGGAGCAAGAAGAAGACTGGTCAAAACCCAAGGAATAACAGTTAAAATCAGATGCTTAGAAAAAAATCAGATGCTTAGAGGAAAAATGGACGTTTAGTAACTGAAATATAAAAAGGGAACTCTCAAAGCATCTCAGAAAGTATAAGGGCTTGCCAACTTTTAAGATATCGTACCCCAAACTGCACTGCTCTAGGGGAGAAAATGAGTCTCCTTTAAATTCCATCTATATCTCTCACTGTATTGTTCCCCTTTAAACCTTCGGCTTTTAAACTGTTCAAATTCAAGCCATTCTAACTTCAGCTGGACTCCCACTGCTACTTAGTATCCTTTTATTCATTTTGTGGACTCCCTATTGAATTCCCTGAGGCAGCTACTCCAACCCTTTCTTACTCTTTGCAAATCACCCTCCCCCTTGCTCATCAGTTATCTCCCCCTACTTCTCTATGATTTTACCACAAAAGTATTCAGTGGGAGATGCCTCATCCTCCCTTCTCTCCTCCCACAGAGGTTGTCCCCCCCCCATATTCTCTCTTATATTCTCCTCGTTCATCCTTCAGAAAATAAAAAAAAGTCTCCTCTACTCCCCTCACTGATGCTCTTGACCCTTCTTACCTCCTCCAAGTCATGAATCAGGCAGTTTTTTCCCTACCACTCTCTTTGGCATCTCTAATATCTCTCCCTCTCTACTTCTTCTTTCCCCATTTACTATAGAAAATGTGCAAGGCTAGGAAACTTAAGACAAAAACTTTCCTCAAACCTAAGGTTCTCTGCCTGGTTCTCTGGACCACCAGCATCAACATTAGTGAATACTAGATAGAAATGCAAATTGCTGGACTCTACCCAGGAACTCCAGAATGGGATACTCTGGAAGTGAGGCCCCCAAAATCTGCATTTTAACAAGCCCCATGATTCTGATGTGGTAAAAGTTTGAGACCTACTTGCTCTGGAGTTACCAAACATTCAAGTACTTTTTGAAAAGCTAAAATTGTTTCTCTTCTTCCTTAACAATAAACTTTCATGCTTTAACCTTTTACAATTTGTTTTATGCTCACCACTTGGCTGAAACTATTTAAACAAAGGTAATTACTGGTCTAAATGCCAAATACAGAATTTTTTTCTGAATCCTCGTCCTTTGATATTCTACAGCTTTTTACATTACTGGCATCATTCTTGAACACCTATACCTTGGCTTTCATGAGTCTCCAACAATCTGTTTCTTCTCTTTCCTACACCCCTTTTCTTTTTCATGTCCTCACTTTTGACCCTGAAATCTTAAAATTCCTAATGTCTATACGCTTATTTGTGGCAATTGCATCAACTTTCTATAGTTGCAACAACCACTGCTTTACAGATTACCCCAAATCTTATTTCTAGCTTTCTTAAAACTCTCCTGGAGAATTGGGCATTTCCATTTGAGTGTCGCATGGTCACCTCAATCTCAGCATGCCTCAAACTGATGATCTTGACTTCCTTCAAATCTTTTCTTTGTTTTTCATTTCCAATATTTCTTAATGCTCTCTCCATGCTGCTAGTCACCTAAAATAGCAACTCGGGAGACAACTTTGATTTCTCTGTATCCATTATGTCCCCATCCAATTAGTCCCTATTTTTTGTGAATTCCCTCTCAGCAATAGCTCTCTCTTCTATTCCTTTCCATTCTCAGTGTTGCCACCTTAATTTTGTCCATTGATTGTACCATCACAACAGTTAACTTCTTAATCTCTTCACTTTCAGGTCCTTCTTCCTCTGATCTAGTTAGCATACCAGGTTATTTTGTCTAAAGTTTCACTTTACAGTTTAAAAATCTTCATTACTACACTTCTGGCCACCAGATAAATTACAAACTCTTTAAAATGATGTTTAACTCCTTTTTTAATTTACCTTTCATCCTTTCTTCCAATACTCAGACATGTTGCATTGCACTGGTAAAGGGATATTTCTTTCCTCTACTCTTGAACATCTTATACCTTCCCACCGTGGGGCTAATGTTTGTCATTCTTTCCACAAGTTGCTGCACACTTTCTCATCTCCATTCATCCAAAACTGAGTCATCCTTTAAGACTACTCCAGTTCATCCCCCCAGACTTCCCTCATTCCTTTTTCCCAGATAGAAATGGACTCTCTCTTTTCTGAGCTCTTTTAACATGTTGTGTCTTTCTTAACACAATTAGGACATGTGCCTTGTATCAGTTTTTTATATCTTACAGTCTTGGGTCCTCTCCCAGAATAAGGTTCAGTCAAGTTAGGAATCACAAGTATCTTAGCCAAAATGCTATTTCAAGTGCCAACCACAGTGCCTGGCACATTAGAGGTTCAGATAAATATTTATTAAATGAAAGAGTATGTGAGTGAGGCAGGTTGGGAAAGCCAGGTGGTGGGTATTAAGGATGGCACGTATTGCATGGAGCACTGGGTGTGGTGCAAAAACAACGCATCCTGTTATGTTGAAAAGAAATTTAAAAAAAAAGAGTATGTGTGTGATACTCATTTATAAACTGTTAAGCAACAAAAATATTTATTATTACAAATTCTTAAGTAGTCTAAGAGGTTAGTGTGCATTAAACAGTTGTGTTTTTTGTTAAAAGACTGATTATTTTGCCTATTAGTAGTTTCTGGATCCTTTTAGTGATGGTTGTCTTCTCATATTACTTAAGAATTATTTCAATTTTTATCTATCTAAAAAGTAATTTCCTCACAAAAGCTTCAAGTGTGATAAATTTGTATGTTGTGTTTGTTTCTATGAACTCTAAAAAGTTTATGTTATACATTTGTAATGAATATGTAACAAAATTTCAATAAAATACATTTAAATCTCTGTTTGAAGCCTTATTAATTTTTTATAGTCTATATGTTTTGTTTTATTAAGGATATATTCATAGAGGAAGTATGTCATCTCCCAGCTATTTCAAATCAATGCTGGGGGATGCTAAACAACCCAGAGCTAATGTATAAATTTGCTACTATATGCAAAATAACCAGCTCTAACTTGAGGGAAAAAAGTCCTCCTCTTGAGTAGAAGAGAAATCAGTACCTTTCTCTTATCTGGGGAAAATATTAACATGAGGGAGTATTTGTAATTCCAGCAGCATCAGAACACCAGGCAATTGTTGCCTTTTGTTGTTGTTATTTTTCTTCTGGAAAAGATGAGTAAAGAAAGCAAGAACTCTTAAGTGTTGTTATTGAGAACATAGCAAAAAGGCTTTCCCTGGGTTTTGCTGGAACTATCCAGACATATGACTGAACCATTTTTGGCTGAATTCATATAGCTAAGAAGCTCCAGCACTTCATCACCAAGCCAGCGTAAAGTTGAAAATCAACTCCCAGTAATATATCCACATACCAGCTAAGGGTTGGGTTAGTTGTGTAAAAATTTAGTCATAATAAAATTACTATATTGCTATTTATATAATTAACATTTATTGAATGTTTTCTTTGTGCAAGCTTTTTGTTAAAAAACCTTTTGTGCATCATTTTATTTAATCTTCATGACCGCTCTACAAAGCAGATTCTATTATTATCCCCATTTCTCACATGAGGAAACTGAGTCTTAAAATGACTAACTTGTCCAAGGTCACACTGATATGAAGTGGCTGAGCTTCTAGAAACCCAATTCTTAACCACTGCACTATTTCTTTAAAAATATTACTCTACACTAAATTTAAAGTTAGGACATTTTAAATATAAAATTGCATCTTTAATAAATAAGCTAAGAAAATGATTTTAAGAATTAGGGGGAGGTTTATAGCATTGGAAAAA
Source organism: Neogale vison (assembly GCF_020171115.1). Taxonomy (NCBI): domain Eukaryota; kingdom Metazoa; phylum Chordata; class Mammalia; order Carnivora; family Mustelidae; genus Neogale; species Neogale vison. The sequence continues at coordinate 57,341,981 of NC_058105.1, forward strand.
ATACCTATCTGAATCTTAGACAAAGCTTTCATCTTAGAGTTTAAGCCATTCTCCATATGGTGGCATAAACTATAAATTGCAGCTTTCAGCTTATTTTTTTGAAACGTTAATAGAACAACTTTCAAAGTTTACATTTGAAACCCCTAAGTTCTGAGGTGGTAGAAAATGGCACAAAAATGTATACACACTTTCCAGACTGTAAGGGCCTATTTAGCCAGAGTGATTTCATCTCGGTTAAACAGTGCTTTTGTTGTTTATGCAGTAAAACTTAAACTGATCCTGCTGCCCCGCAGGGGAACTTACTTAAAAGCAAGTCCAGGAAACCAGTAAAATGTGGTTGACCAGTCCCTGATAACAGAGCCCAAACACAAGGGCAGGGCAGGTCAGGTGGAGATAACAGAGCCCGAATGCAGGGATGAGTCAGGCCAGGTGGAGACATCCAATCAGTTGAGCGCGCATACTGTCTCCCTAGCTGCCAAGGAGTGTGGGCCCCGCCTTTTGGGCGCCAATTCTGACCAAGGTGATAGGCTAGTTCAAATAGCTACTATGGGGTGAATTGTAATTCAATTGGCCACCCGTGTGTGACCTAGCATGACTGTGCAGCTTTCTCTGTGTGTTTCAATCTCATTGGCCACCTGTGTGTGGCCAGACTCAACCACATGGCCTTTGCTCTATAAAAGTTAGTCTGTGAGGCTGGGGGTCATCACTCTGTCTGTAAGAGGCAGCCCCGAAGGGTCAGTTTGATTCTCAATGCTCGGCGCGAAATAAAGCTTTGCTTGACCTTCGCTTTGTGATCAGTCTCACTCCTTTGATCAGGGACCTAACACAGACTACTGAGAAACTTTCAGTAAGTCTAAAACTTGCCTTATATTCAGCCAATGAAGAGGAACACTTCATGAAAATGAACATAAACCCAAGACATACCATTGCAGTAGGAGGAGTACCTGTACTTGTTACTTTACAATTTGGTGCTTTATTCACTGAGTGTTGCCTAATTAGGGCGCCACAGTACAGTAATCCCTCCACAACTATAAAATCCCTTCAGGTCAAAACTTGGTTATTCCTCTGTGAGAAGGCTAGGAAGGGGAGTAAGAAAGTGGAGTCTGCAACCAGACTCCCTCTGTCCAAACTCGGGCTCCACAATTAAGTAAGTTGCAATTATTTGGGACAAATTATTTGACCTGGTTGTACCTTGGTTTCCTTATCTGTAAAATCAGAAAAATAATAATTGTGCTTCTTCACAGGGTTTTGGGAGATAACAAGAGTTCATGTACACAATGAATGTAAAGTGCTTAGAATAGTGCCTGTCACATAGTTAAGTATTATTCCTGTTAACTATTATCACTTATCTTTGAACTTTTTTTTCAAAATTTCAGTTTCAGTATATACAAACTGTGACTCCCTCAACTTGGAATAATTAGTAAAGGCAGGAAAGAGGTAGGCCAACAAGTAGTAACAGAAAAGGAAAATGAGCAGAAAGCAAAGTCAAAGTATACAATTCTGCACTGCAGGCTGCGAGAGATACAAGAAGCAGAGGGAAAGTAACCCAAGCCATAGAATTGCATTCAGGTATCTGAGGAAGGAGGGAACTGAGATATAGGCAAGATCTGACAACATGTTTTGTGGGAAGAACAGTTGAAACATAACTAACTCAGCTAAATGAAGTCATTTAAAAAAAAACTCCCATAAAGATTCTTTTCATCTCAAACTTCCAGGGGTCTATACTTCTCTGGTATCTGCAGCTTGGGAAAACAATAGGGAGTCAGGACACCTGAAAGGCCTTGAACACTTGCATGGGGAGGAGACACAAAGGAGCACTATTACCATCTACTAATGTGAATACAACCATCATTAAAGTGAAACAAAGTGGTAAGCTGCTCCTTGAAACCACAAGAGTGGAGGGGAAAATAAGGAAATCCTGAACCATTTCTTATGAGCAAAGTATGACAAATGAACACTGATTGTCCAATCCTTGGTATTTGTCATTTATAATGTAAAAAAAAAAGGCCTTGTAAGTCTGTCTCCTAATGTGCCAGAGTCATTATCTCAGTTTAGTACATTTAAAATTAATTTTTAAAGGCTTTTAGGTGCACCTGTGGGGTCAGTTCTTTTAAATCTGGATGCTTAAAGTTGTAAGTTCCTCAAATATGACTTCTACTAAAGAGATTTTGAGGAAATTTGCCCTCATGGTTGGAGAGGACTTAACTGTTACACTTCTTGCCTACTTTTAACTCCTTATTTGTGATTTCCAGGGATATCAGAAGAGAAGATGGTAGCACTGTGTATGCATTCACAATAAAGCACACATGCTGCTTGATTTTAAATTATGATAAAAATGTGAATAATATATTCTCCAGGAACATATTATATGAAAAAGGGAACCTACTTATATTCTTCATTTATTTGTTGACTGAACCTCATCTTGTCCATTTATCCTTAAACTACTTAGTTCTAATGGGTCTTATGCATGAAAATAACTGGTACTGTACTCCTCTCTGTTGTCTGGATTCCAGAATCATGCTGATTTCATAGTTGTGACAGAATGATCAGTTTAATCTGTGAAGGTCCACTCATACATTAGTTTTCACCAGTTCCTATCTCCACCATTTCTTCTCACAGTCACACTTAACCCAATCTCAAAGCTCCCAAAACGCAGGAAAGGATAGGAGACATATTTGCCAGAGAGACCCTTTGCTTATACTCCTGCTTCTTCTCAACTCTGTTGCAATATTGCCATCAGTTCCATCAAGTGGATAAATTTGTTGGTAGAAAAAAACAAGCCATACCTTTGCCTTGTCCATTAAGGAGCAATTCTCAGTTAATTTCCAAGTTAAATGTAGACATGGAATATTGTTTTAATGTCTTAATTTGCCCGGGTGCTGAAGTCGAATTGAGAATACTGACAGTGGACTGGAAGTCAAGGAGAGCCTGAAGTATATACATTATAGTCTTCATTAGAGTTTTCTCTAAATGCATACATGTTCTATGTTTTTGTAGATAATAATTTATATAGGTTGTAAGGTATATGGAAAAACTAACAGGCAATAGGGCTCTAGAAAGAAGATTATTCAAGTATGAAAACCCAAACAGTACACGTTTACAATTAAGTGAGATTTACACCTCCAAAAACAAGGGGAAAAAATAGGAAAATGAGGCTGTCATTTCCCCCACTCTAGAGTGTTGAGTGATGATGATTTCTTGTTTGCTTATACTTAATGCAATCTGTTGTATGATTCTAAAAATAATTATGAAAATAATTTCCTCTCAGAACTAAAAAGAAAACTATTGCTTGTGGTGTGGAATTCAGGTGATGGTGATGCGAACAGTTTCACTGTGGTTTTGGTTTTACTAATATTATTGGAATCAAATTAAATTTAATGGAAACCTTCAAAGTAGAAAAAATAGTGTCTTATGTTATAAGGAAAATAAGCACCCTACCATCTCCAGGGACCTACATCAAATACAATGGTTTGCTTTTTAAATTCATTTATATATACAAGTCTAGGTTGAGCCAGATACCAAGCCAATGGACTACGTGGAGCCTATGGGAAAGTAGGAGGAATAATTACCTAGGGTAGCCCTAAGTAATGGAACTTGTTTCCATTATGAACTTCCCTCTACCAGTTACCCTGATCACTCCATCCTGCTCCCTGGGCCTGGCCCCAGTGAACCATTACATTCTGTTCTCACTACTCTCCTACAAGTCAAACTGTTACAGTCAATATCCTCTAAGCCCACCTTTCTCTTCCATGCCTCCAATCCTTTATGGATGCTGTTTCTCTGCCTAAAATTTTATTTCTCAGCTTATGAAAATATACATTTCAAAATATTTAGTCTGTCTTAAAGTCTTCCCTGACTGCCACAGGGAAAGGTGATACTATCTTCTCCAGAAACCCATAGAATGTATTTTAATCATAATTTTTTTTACATTTTCCTCAAGATCAGCATTTAGACAACAAATACTTGTTTTATTCCTACTAAGCACAAAGTGTTCTATTAGGCATTATGCAGAGTATGTATTTAAGGGCTGAAAGCTGTGCAATTCTAGGAAGTGAAGAATCATTGGCTGCCTGAGAGATAGATAATTGAGCAGTGTATTAAAATTAATGCAATCTTGCTCAAAAGCTCATATTTCTTATGCATTCTTTTAAAGAAGACTTAAAATCAGCTTGATATTAATATTCTGATTGCATTCTTATTTCAGTCTGGATCAACTCTTATTACTCAAACTTAATTTTGTTTTTAAATAACACTGATGAACTCAAATGTCTGCATATCAACAGAAAAATGATCCAATCTTCTGTGTAATTAAGTGCATTGTATTTATGTGTGCATAATGTAAAATCAATAAATAATGAATTACCACTGATTGTAATTGAATGTTTCCATAATTTTATTGTCAGCTATGATAAATAATCAGTACACTTATGGAACATTAAATTAATTAGTGTGTCATTTCTATTACATACATCAGCAGTGAAGTAATGCAGTGACATATGTTTTTAATGTTTTAAAGATGGAATATCATTTAAGTAGAAGAAGGAGTTACTAGAGATATTTTCAGTAACTGGCATTTTTCGTAATATCTTCAAGGAGATCTAATAAAGGCAATCATACTTCTTACAGTAAGTACATTTTAATCCACTATCAATTATGAGTAACAATACTTGGGCATAAACCCTTTCTTTCTGTGGAAGTAAATTGAGGAATTCTTTTGTTACATTGCCCTATAAATTTGAAAGTTTATCGATTAGTAATGGTTGGCTATTCTTCGGCCACACTTAGAAGCTGCAGAGTAAAGATATAGGTATAGTATAATAAAGCCAAAAAAGAACTGGAGAATTTTATATTGAAAGCCAATTTGTAACATTTTGTAATCAGTCCTTTCACAAAAGCTATACTGATTTATATTGTTAGTATACAAAGCAAACAATGACAAAGGAAAGCTCATATGGGATTATTGGATAAGGTCAATTAAACACTGCATTTTGCAAGTGAATATAAATAAAAAGCTCTTATCTAAGGTAGGATTGCTGGATTTGGCAAGTAAAACACACTGAAATATTTAGAATATACTTATAGAAAACCTTATTCATTGCTGATCTGAAATTCAAAATTAACTATGTTTCCTGTGTGTTTGTTTTCTAAGTCTAGTAACCCTTACATAGGGTCAATCAGAAAAGGCTGCTCAGGTGAGGTGATACTTGAGTCATCATGAAGGATCATTTGAGGTTGGCTAGGTAAAAGTGGGTGGAAGGATGGGCAAGGAATTTGAATCAGACACATGAAATTAATAATAAATATGGCTGAGAATAGGAGTGTGAGAGAGTGATGAAAAGTGGAAGTGAGCCCCACAGTTTATTTAGAAAATTAACTTCTAATACCACAATGATAACCAATAAGAGGGACATTACTTAATTTGAATCTCCAACCCTTTTCTCCAAGTTCACAGAGAAGTCCAAAAGTTCAAAAATGAATATACCAACTCTGGAAGAAGTCTGTAGTCTATCATATAGCTGCCACAGCAGCAGTTGTACAAAAAAACAGTTGCTTACAAGAGTACAAAGCTCTTCTTTGTCCAGAATTCTTTCTCTTCTTTCAGAACCTTCAAAAGGTTTCACCTTGCTCTGTGGGAGCTAATCAGCCTTTGATTTTCTCCAGTAAGGAATCCTATTGCTTCTCTTTTCTTTCAACATGTCACATTCCACATTCTATGCAACTGTTTCCACCTGTCAGGATGTCAGGTCTCAATGTAATTTTATGGCTGGAGTAGGAAATTTGAGTGCTCCAAAAGGAAAATTTTCACCAATAACTGATGGTTGATGAAAGAACCAAATGTTCTTTAATGTAAACCGATGTTTGTATCTTGCTTGCATATTGCCTTCTGAAAAGTTTTGCTTTGAGCAGGAACTGTTGTTCATCTCTCCACTCACTAAAATCTCTCAGTATGAGGCCTTTATTATGGCACATCACACTTGTCTCCATTGTCCTGGGAAGACTCTTCATACAAAGTATAAATTCCAACTGATATCACTCATCATGAGGTGTCTCAAAAATTCATTTCAAACTCAGTAAGACATGCATTTACAAATAGCTTATCTAAACTCCCTACTTCAAATATAGAGACAGAGGGATGCATTTTGAGCCCAAAATGTCTGAAAAGAAAGAAAACATCAAGTGGAAGATGCGACCTCCTTTTAAGTAAAAATCATGTGCTTCTATCATTAACAATGACTTTAAATCATTCTGTTTGGAATTCAGATACTAAACATCTGTATACAAGGATGATGTATGAATATGAAAATGCCCTGTGTTTTATTATATGACATTTTTATATTCTTCTAATTCATTATTTGGTTCTAATTCCATACATATGCAAAAAAGGGATCTAAAACAGTTTCAATTCTCTTGTAAACCATGGACTATATCTTCAATACAAATAAAAACAGTCACACACACACACACACACACTCTCCTCCATCCTCCCTTTCCCAACAAATACACAGTCATTCTACCACTACCACTAAAATCTTGATCATGGGTTGCTATGTATCTTTATCTTTGGTGAAAGCAAACAAAAATTTCCATTTTACTGCTTACTGAAAGAAACCCATCCTGGCGTTACCACCATCTAGTGACAAGCAGGGGTATTTAATCCTTTGATTTTTCAAAACTAAATTGCCAAAATTTTAAAAAGTAAAATAAAGTGGAAATAAACAAGAAAATGAATATACAGACTCTGGAAGAAGTCTGTAGTCTATAATACAGCTGCCACAGTATTGTTTGACTGTAAATTAAGGTAATTATTTTTGTTTTCAAATAAATTGGACTCCTTCCAGGTTTCTAACATGTTAACATTTTACTTTATGACAAAAATGTAACTATACAGATTATGTATTCTTTTGCATCTTAAGCTTATTGAAATTCTATGCTGAAATAATATTTTTATTGACTAATTGTTTTCAGTAATAATGATTTGCTATTTTTAAAGGATGTGCTTACATCTGTAGCTCTTATCCTGAGAAGTATGTGTGTGCGGGTTCCTGAGATGTTGTCACAAACGATTTCCTTGCATTCATTACTACATAAATATTGCCTTGAAGGAAAAGAGTGTTAACGTTTGGTAAAATACTTTAGAATTCTTTCAGAAATAGGCTATTAAATAACTTATGCTAAAAATATCTGTAAAAAATCTGTAAAATATTCTAAAAATATCTGTAAAAAAAGCTATGTAGGTGTCACAAAACTTTTTTTAAAACAGTGCCTACTATCGGTTTTAAGAGTCACGTGCATAATAAACTCCATCTGGAAAGTGACCTCTTGTTTAAACTAGGAAACACAGAGATACTGCAGAATTTCTGTTCAGTCTTTTTACAAATCAAATGCAGCCCTATTGACTACAAATAGTATCTTCCATGTAGATGTCCAAATTTTATATAGAACTAGTTTTTAGTATCAAATAGTGCCTATTTAAAAATCATCTGTCCTGACAATTAAAAATACAAAGAATTACATACAATATCTTTGATTAGTTCACTTTTCCCTAAGGAACAAAATAAAAATATCTGCCTTGGATACTGATCACTTCAAAGGGGAATTTAATCACTTCGTCCAATTGAAGAACTGCTTGGGGTGCCTAGGCCAGTTCTTTTGTCTCTGCCTGTATGGAAAACCCTTAAATATGAATGTGCAAGTTATGGGTCTTTAGGTTAGCAACCACTTTTCATTCCCAGTCACTAGGACCAAGTCTCATTAATCTATGTCTTATAAAAAGTTACAGAGGTCACATTAAAATGTGTGTAATGTAATGGTTTCTCCATCTGGGCTAGAAAGGAAAACAAAAGTAAACAGTGGATTTCTGAGGTTTAGCTAGTTCATAATTTAATATCAAAACTGAATTTAGGGGGCACCTGGATGGCTCAGTGGGTTAAGCCGCTGCCTTCGGTTCAGGTCATGATCTCAGAGTCCTGGGATCGAGTCCTGCATCAGGCTCTCTGCTCAGCAGGGGGCCTGCTTTTCTTCCTCTCTCTCTACCTGCCTCTCTGCCTATTTGTGACCTCTCTCTGTCAAATAAATAAATAAAATCTTTAAAAACAAACAAACAAACTGAATTTAGAAAGTATCACAATATTACTAAGTCATAATATTAGGAATGTAAAATCAGCTGCTGCCTTAGAAACAGACATCTACTAATTGATTAGAATGTTTAGTCTATGGTTAGATTTTATTTTAAATTATTTCAAATTGAATATATACAATATGATTCAATTATGTGGCTATTTGAGAATTATAAAACTTTATTTCCCAGATTTAAGAGGCAATCTATTTGGACCATATAAAATATTCAAAGCAATATAAAGTGGTCTTTGTTCCTGGTCATTTTTCTCTGTTCTCAAATTTGTGATTTTGCCTCCTAAGTGGAATCTAAATTGAAAAATAGTGAGTATCTGTGGTGTACCCTGGATAGTGTATAACACTGCTTTAATGTATGCAAATAATGTGATGGGAATTATGTAATGGTTTCAACATTAGGAAAATCCAAATCTGTTATGTTTAATGTGAAAATGAACAGAGCATTAAAATGATTAAATTGAACAAGTACAGATACCTCAAACATCAGAAGCACCTCTTCTCAGCTTGATTTTTTAAATGACCATTGTCTCATCTGTATTATGAGAATGTTAATTTTTTGGAAAAGTGAAATTACCTAAGTAAGATATTAATATAACAAGAGGAATCATAAGAAGAAACGTTTTTCTTTAGGTATATAGACACAAATCATTTTTTTTCAGGTATCCAAAAAGCATCACTGAGAATGCTATAGTAGTAATTTAAAGGACAGCAAAATGCTCATTTCTCCAAATATTTATGTTAGTTTCTTCACTTCTAAGCTAGACATTTTGCTTTCAATTTAAAAGGCATATTTTGAATCTACTCAGCATTTCTTATTTAAAATCAGCCGTGTAGGTCAGGGGTTGGGCCTACAATAATACATCAGAGGGAAACCTCCCATGTGTTAACTCTGGAGTAGGACATTTTGTTTTAGTATTCTGAAAAACTAGTGAAAACTTTATTATTGTAACCTATGGCACCATAAGGCAAGAATTAGACTGAGTGTTAATTCTTAAATTTAAGACAAAGACAATAAATTTAAAATCAGTCAACTCTGATTGTCTAAGTAATCTGAGGCAATTACGCTCAGAGAAAATGTTCTGAACCCACTGACTGAGATCCTAATAGAGAAACCGTATTAAGAGGATAGGAAGTCTTGGGGCACCTGGGTGGCTCAGTGAGTTAAGCCTCTGCCTTCGGCTAGGGTCATGATCTCAGGATCCTGGGATCAAGCCCTGCATTGGGCTCTCTGCTCAGCAGGGAGCATGCTTCCTCCTCTCTCTCTGCCTGCTGCTCTGCCTACTTGTGATTTCTCTCTGTCAAATAAGTAAATAAAATCTTTTTTTAAAAAAAGAAGATAGGAAGTCTTAAAAATGAAAATTTCTTTATATAACTAAAAAAAAAAATCCTCATGTAAAAGAAGAGTGAATATAAAGATGATGTGACCGAAGAGGGAGATTTCAGATGAGCTCCAATTATAAAAGGAGGCACACAAAAGATGGAAAAATATACTTGACAAATATTTTTAGAAGGCACATATATGCTATCTATACACTATCTGGAAGGTTGAAGCCAAGGAAGGGATGAGAACTACAAAATTAGAAGAAAAACTTAAAACTACCAAAAGTGCCTTTTAAAAAGTTCTATTTGGAGTAAGAACAAAAAAGGGCTACACCAATATGTTTCTCAGAGTTGGGATGTTTACTTAAAATGCAGATTCCAAATTTCAGGAATTGACCCAGGACCCAAATGTCCAGGAATGGACACATTTTAATTAATTTCCCGGGTGAATTTGTTTAAATTTTTCAAAGCAGAAAGTGAATACTGGTTTAAAGTCAAGTAATGCTAAAAGACATGCAGTAAATAATAGTTACCTTAGCCAATCCATTCCCAAAACCTTCAAAATTCCTCCTTAAAGGTACTACCTTTCAAATGTTTTGGCATTTACCTCCACATTTCTAAGTAATACGCCATATTGGGATTTCTTATTTTTTTAAAGACTTTATTTATTTATTTGACAGAGAGACAGTGAGAGAGGGAATATAAGCAGGGGGAGTGGGAGAGGGAGAAGCAGGCTTCCTGCTGAGAAGGGAGCCCTATGTGGAGCCCCATATAGGGTCCCAGGACCTCGGGATCACTACCAAAACCGAAGGCAGACGCTTAATGACTGAGCCATCAAGGCATTCCCATATTGTGATTTCTTGATTAATCACGTTTATATATTACCTTTGACTTCTTCTGATAGTAGATAAAGATTTAGGTCTGTTACACTACCACCTATATACTTCCCCTCCTCCATACTCTCTTTAGTTATATCTCAATTTAGGGAAAAATAATATTCAGTGTTTACATTGACATGATCATATACATCTTATTTGTAGTTGAGCCCATTAGTATACTATGATTACATTCCTTTCTCTAACAGTTTCTTGTTTTCCCAAATATTAGTAATTGTCTCATATATGCTTGGATCTTATGCAAATATTGCTAATGCTACCCAAATATTCCAAAATTGTCTCAATACTATTTTCCACATAAGCAAATACATCAGGTAATTCCTCAATACCTATTTTCCCAGAAGTCTTCCCTCTTGAAGCCTTTTGCCTTTATGCTCTGCTTCAGGTTATCTTGTCTCCACTGTTGCATGTCTATCATTCTAGGAATTCCCTTTACCATTATCCTGTGTTGGATCCCTTGTTCCTTTAATCTTCCCATTTATTGATTTACTTCTTCTTTTTTTTTTTTTTGGTAGGCTGTATCTTCTAGTCACTTTTTGAGTGCTACATAGAAGGTACTTTTTGAGTCCTGTCATGTCTGAAAATACCCTTATAGCTAACAATCAGCTTTGCAGCTTCTCATTTTTAACATGAATGGCAAGCCAAATATTACTAGCTTTTTAAGTAATACCCTTGCTGTAAGAAAAACAGAGGCCAAAATAAACAGTGAAAATTTGGAGAAAGAAAAAAAAATGAGAGTCAAGGCTAGGAACAAAATAAAACTTAAAATATATCAGTAATATGCTCAGACAAGTGAGAGACATTGCAGCTATGAAACAAGAACAAAATAACTATAAAAACAGTATTCAGCACACAAGACTTAGATCCCTGAAATTTAAAATATGGCGAAAAGAGGATCAGCCCTCTCTGGTTGGTTAATATCACATTACTGGATATAGCCTAGTGTTCTCAAAGTGTACCTGAAAATTACCTGGAGACTGTAGGTTGAACATGGTGGAAAGCTCAAAGATGGTTATCCATTCTTCCCTCCCCAAATCCTATTAAAATATAGTGAGAAAAGATATTTAAGCCTTAATTGTGACAAAGACAAAAACAGAGAAGGGAAATAGAAGAAAAATAAAGACCGGGCTAGGAACAGAAGAAAACTACAAAAATCATAATTACTATCCTCAGAGAGATAAAGGAAGATGTAAAGTAGATAGAGGTATGGTAAACAACTTAGCCTATGGCAGAGAATGACATACACAGGCTCACTTTTCACTGGACTATTTCTGAGCAATCATTTCGGCTTCCTCCGAAAGCTTGTTAACACCTCTTCTCTGTTCTTTGTATCCATGGGTAAAGTTTGTAGATGCATAAGCCTCAAGGCCAGCTGATTAAGAAGTTAGACAAGCAGAGCTCTAAAATGTCACTATTTAGAAATCTTGAAAAATAGACATCTTAATCTTGATGGTCTAATTTATTAATCTTTTCCTTCATGGTTTGTGCCTTTTGTGTTCTGTTTAAGAAATCTCGGGGCGCCTGGGTGGCTCAGTGGGTTAGGCCGCTGCCTTCGGCTCAGGTCATGATCTCAGGGTCCTGGGATCGAGTCCCGCATCGGGCTCTCTGCTCAGCAGGGAGCCTGCTTCCCTTCCTCTCTCTCTCTGCCTGCCTCTCCGTCTACTTGTGATTTCTCTCTGTCAAATAAATAAATAAAATCTTTAAAAAAAAAAAAAAAAGAAATCTCTGCCCACTCCAAGAGGTCATGAAGATATTTTCCTATGTTATATTCTACAAGTTTTATTGTTCTACCTTTCACACATATTTATATTTTCAGTCCTCTGAGAATTGATTTTTTTATGGTGTGAAATAAGGGTCTTTTTCATGTGGCTATCAAAATGACCTACTTAACATTCTTTACCCATTGCACTTCGACATTGTCATAAATCATGTCTGTCTTTAGATTCTCTATTCCTTTCCTTACTCTACTTGTCTAAACATGTGCCAATGCCATACTACTCTAGTCAATATATATTAATGGTAGGTCTTGATAAATGGCAGTTTTGTTTTCTTAATCCTCTTTGAGGTTGTTTTTCTTGTCTATTCTTGGCTATTGTTTGGCTTTTGCACTTCCAATATAATTTTGAGATTCAATTTGTCAGTTTCTACATAACACTTACTGGGGTTTTCATGAGAGTCAGATATATCAATTTGCAATGAGTTGGCTTCTTTACAATTTTGAGTCTTTCAATTCACGGACATGCATATCCCACTATTAATTTTGGTCTTTATTTTTTTTCAATACTATTTTATAGCTTTCTGTGTAGGATTTTTGCAATCCTTTGTTAGATTTCTTAGGTATTCAATGCTATTGTAAAAGATGTAATTTCCCCCATATTTTAACAATGAGATTTGTATATTCACCTTGTATCAAGAGAACTTATTAAATTCAATTACTACTTCTAGCATATGTGTGCAGGTTTTCTGGGATTTTCTACATACATAAGAGTGTCATGTACAAATAATAATGCCCTTATTTTTTCATTTCTGACTCTTACCTTTTTACTTATTTTTCTTGCTTTATTGCACTGATTTAGGACATCAGTACAATGTTGAATGTAAGAGTGATAGCAGTTAATCTTGTCTTATTGCCACTCTCAGGAGGAAAGCTTTCAATATTTTACCATGAAGCATGATCATTGCTGTAAGGTTTTATACTATTGATCAGATAAAGGAAGTGCTATTCTATTCCTGTTTTGGTAAAAGTTTGTGAGTTCTTTATTACAAATAGATGTAGAATTTTAACTTTAACCCATCAATTGAGATTATCACAGGGTTCTTCTAATTTCTCTTTTGTCATTTCTCCTTAATTAATTTTTATGAATTTAATTTATAATAAATTGATTTTTCTTTACAAAAGTTAATTTTTATCATTAAAATAGATTCAATATTCAATAAGCTCATGTTAAAGTACTTTGAAAAAATATTAAATGCACTATTGGAAAAGATAGCACTCTTAAAACTAGAACTATCGAAACTTTGATATATTGAGTAATTACTATTTTCTCTACACTTGCTAAGAATGAATTTGTTGAATTCCAAGTCAAATGTGGATTGGTAATTTTCTTTAAACCTTAGTAAGAAAGCTTACTAATGTTTATTTTTTATACCTGCCTTTAAGCATTTCAGGATTTTTAAATTTTAGTTCTTTTCATCACAGAAAGTTGATAAATGAAAACATGTTTTAGACTACTTTATGGATTTATCCTACCTTATTAAATGACATAAATACTAAAAATAAATATGTCAAGGACAATGATGCAGAAATTCAGTTCACCACAAAAGCAAGGATTTGTAGCTCTATCACTTGGTATACTGAAAGTCATACAAATGCCCCTGTTTTCAACTTAAGAAAAACAATGTTGGGGTGAAGGAAAGCAGGCACACCATCCTTATTTCAAGATTGATGATTCTTTTAATTGCTTCATGTATACTCATCACATGATCAAAGTAGGACCTCCCTAGTTGGCAGCCCTTTTTTAAATTTAACTCAACAACTCATAGAAGTTGTAACTGTTTCTCAGTGCACTCTCAGTACAGCAGAAGCAAGTGTATAGCATGCTTATGTTAAAGGGCCATCTAACGTTTCTTTGTGGGAACATCAAAACCCATCATGGACGGGACTGGAAGAGATTATGCTGAGTGAAATAAGTCAAGCAGAGAGAGTCAAGTATCATATGGTTTCACTTATTTGTGGAGCATAACAAATAGCATGGAGGACATGGGGAGTTAGAGAAGAGAAGGGAGTTGGGGGAAATTGGAAGGGAAGGTGAACCATGAGAGACTTTGGACTCTGAAAAACAATCTGAGGGGTTTGAAGTGGCGGGGGTTGGGAGGTTGGGGTACCAGGTGGTGGGTATTATAGAGGGCACAGATTGCATGGAGCACTGGGTGTGGTGAAAAAATAATGAATACTGTTATGCTGAAAAAAAACATTCAGGCAGACAATATGGAAAAACTGCTCTCTATACAAAGCTTTTAAACATAAGTTGTCTCAAAGGAACATCTATTAGAATATTAGAGTATTATTTTATTTACATATGGTTTTACACATCATTTCCACCCTCATCAGACTCTCTAAGTATACTCTCATAGTGTAACCTTTATGGAGTTTTAGTTATTTGTTCTATCACCAGGAATGTGATGTTCCCAATAATGGTGTGAAAAAGCACTGACAGGTGAAATGTCCAAATCATGTTTTATACCTGCTATATTATTTGGTCTGGCTTATTATTCAGGAAAAATAATTAAGACTGTGAAATAGATACTATATAAAAAAAGGAATCAATTTACACCAGAAAATTTAATGATGCTTTCTCTTTAATAATGTCCTTCCTCATTCTTTTTTGTTTGGTACATATGAAGATTTACCAATAGATACCATATAATACTGTTAGAAACTTAAGACCTAACAAAACATTTTCAGTCTATGAAAAGTGTCAACAGTGTCAAGCCTAAAGCTGTAAAGAAATCCTGTCAGTCCTTCAGCTTTATTTATGGGTCACTGAGATGAGTCTTAGTTTTATTTGGAACACCTAACTGGCATGTTACATACTGGTACAAGCTATACTAAATTGCATTTGCTTAGAGAGAGATATTGGTTCTTCAAATTAAAATTCCAGGTGAAAAAGTGCTATGTTCCCTTCTCATAAGGAATATATACTAAGGGCCTTTTTGTTCTCCACAGTGACTTCAAGCTTTTAACATTGTTGGCAAAATTTAATTGTATACATTTAAAAAATACATTTTTATGATAACACTATCATGTAAAGGTCAATTTTCCAAAAATGTTTGTGAAGGAATTTGTAATTTTATAAATAGTTCAGCTATGTATTACCCTGTTAAGTTTAGTTATCTTCCTATAATTAAAAGTGATCCTTTACATTCTACTGGAGATGTAATATTACAAACACTGATAACTGTACCCTTGTTACCTGGTTCTCAAGTGAAGGGAGAGCTTGTAATTGCTTGATATGTTTACTCAGCTCCTACTAATGTGAATAAGCATTCTCCGAGGATAAGGAAAAATATTATAGGTTGAGCATATGAAATACTTACTCGATAAGTTTAATCTGCAAAGAGATGTGAAATTCTTCCTGATACTACAAGAACAGCAATTATAAGAGGCTTTGGTAAACTAAATATAGAGGGAAAGAATTGAAGATTGGAGTAAACAATCTCTCCATCACATCCCAGCAATAAAAATCACCACTATTTTGGTAATCTAGCTTGAAAAGTTTTGATACTTTTAATGTAGTGCAATGTTGTCACAATACTAAAACACAATAAAACATGTTGCCAATTAAATTTAAAACTGATAAATACAAAGATGATAATTGAATTTTGTGGAGGAGCACTTGTAGAATAGGAAACATCTTTTGAACTCCCTTCTTCCCCTATTTATTTCAGGTTTTTAAAATAAAACTTGTTGAGTATCTTTGGGACTCATTTTTTAAAACTCTGGAGTAATTTTTGGGCACCTGGGTGGCTCATTCAGTTAAGCATCTGCCTTTGGCTCAGGTCATGATCCCAAGGTCCTGGGATGGAGCCCAACATTGGGCACCTTGCTCAGCGGGGAATCTGTTCTCCCTCTCCCCCTTCCTCTGTCCTTTCCCCTGCTTGTGTTCTCTCTCAAATAAATAATAATAATAATAATAATAGTAATAAAATCTTTAAAACTCTAAAGTAATTGGATTTCCAAAATCATCTTTAGAAAGAGGGACCTAGGTAGATGGATAAAATCTCTGCACAATTCTCTTCTACTCACATGGTGAATGACTGAATAGGTCAACCTTTCCATGGCCCTGAATGCAGGATAATATCATCAACCCATGAAAGCCTGAGATAGAGCATATTCACCTACAGGGCCTTGCTTAGCCTTGGAGCAGTCACGTTGTAGCTATTCCCAACACCTCTAAAAGACATCACAAGATAGACTTTTTTTTTTTTATCATTCATGCATCAACTCCTTTCTTTTCCTTCTATCACTGTATAAACTTTTTTCCCATGAGAAAGATAAATAGGAGTTAATTATGCTCCTAAATGCTATAATATAGACATTTATATATCCTAGATCAAAAAAGGTAAATTACATGCACTCCCAAGGTTACTTCTTTTTACACTACAGTCTTTTCCCCCCTAAATAACCAACTTCCTTTAATTTTCAACTATGTCCAAAACTTCCTTAATCCTCATACTAAATTAATGCTTAAAGATTTAAGAAAGTTATTCCACCACCTCTTGCAATGTATTTGAAATGGAAAAACAATTGCATAATTAAAGTTTTTTTAAACAAAATCATAGTGAAGTCTCAATTTGCAACTAGATTTAGCTGGGGTCTCCATTGAGAATTTAGGCTATGTATTTTCTAGATATTAAGCATGTCTGGAGATATGATGGAAATGAGTTGCCTATGGATCTATTACATGCAAGTCTTGGGGAAAAATTCAAATCAAAAGAGGAAAGAATCAAATCACATAAAGACGGTACAAAGGAATGGATGGGGAGGTACAATTCTAAATATAGCCCCAAGATTGTCTCAGCATGGTCCCCTGGCTTAATTCCTTGTGGACCCAGGGCCAAAGTTTCACATATGGAGAATGCAATAAAAGAATAAAAGAGCTGCTTCTGTAAATGCTTAAGAGGGCTGAACAATACTTCTCTGTACCCTACTTAGTAGGATATCACACCAATGAAAGCAGAGGGCACTTTCTCTTGTGGGGTTAACTGCCAAACCACAGGATGGACAAAATATTGGTGTTTTGGTTGGCTTCAGTGGGTATGGGTGCCTGAGGAGGCATTGGGATAAACTTATGTGTTGTAAACGTGCATATAAAGCACTTAGTGAAGTTTCCGACACAAAATACATATTCAGAAAATGGTTGTTTAATACAGTAACAGCACTATCAGTGAGTGTTATGGGCCAAATTCACATCAGAATGTGATTGTATTTGGAGATAGGGTCTTTAAAGAAGTAATTAACTTAAAATGAGGTCATTAGGGTAGATCCTAATTCAATATGACTGCTATTCTTATAAGAAGAAGAAATTTGGATACAAACATATGGAAAGGGAAGATATGTAAAGACACATGGAGAAGACCTACAAGCCAAGGAGAAAAGCCAGGAATAAATCTTTCCTTCATAGCCCTCCAAAGGAACCAACCCCACTGATGTTTTGATCTTAGACTTTGAAGTCCCCATAATTATGAGAAAATAATTTCCTGTTGTTTAAGCCACCCAGTCTGTGGTATTTTGTTATAGATGTTATTAATTCACTGGGCATTGGCAGCAAAAGGATACATCATGCAAAGATAAAGGAAAAGAAGAAAATGTGATAGCTGATATGACCAGTTCCTAAGCATTCATTCACTCATATTATATTAATTCAATAAATTTTGTTTGGTCATTACTATATGCCAGACATTATTCTAAGTGCTAGAGATTCAAAGCCCAACAAAACATTGCCTCTACTGGCAAGGAACTAATAGTCTTGTGTGTGTGTGGTCATTTGGAAGTGAGAAAATAGGAAAGGCAGAAGGAGATGATGAGATGAGAGAAATGAGATGATGGAAAGGGCATAGGGCAGTAAATAAGCAAATTAATGATTATAAGTCCATAATCAGCATTATGGGAAGTAGGGCAATGTTAGGCATAAGGTTTTATGGATGTATAAAGGCAGGCCATCCAATCAGGATAGGTCAGGAAAAGCTTTCCAAAGGAGATGTCTCTTGAATTAGGCACTAATGTGTGAACAGGAGTTAGATAGACAAAAATAGAGAGGAAGCGAATTCCTATTTAAGATATACCACCCCTAAACATTCTTCTCAAACTCCTTAAACTACATAGGGAGGTTCTGTAATAGTTATAAGGGAAATATCAGAAAAAAATAGTTTTATTGCTCTTCTGATGATATGACTTTTATCCTCAGGCTGGAATGGCCTAGAAAATTCAGGGAATTTACACATGTGCGGCAAAGTTCAGTTTTTTATTCAAATTAATTGAAAGCTCCACAAACATTTGTGTATGCTGAGAAGGCTCAGTTCATGAAGTGTAATTTTTGCTTTATAATTAGTATATTGAGCCCTGAAAAAAAGAGACTAAAAATAAATTTTAACTAATATTCCAGTGACATAAAATTATTTTTTATGATTCTTTTGCCAATCTCTATGTAAGAGTTCATTTATCCTCCTCTGGATTTCAGCATCTGATTTGTATCTAATTCAGTCACTTTTCAAAATAGTCTTATTGATGAGATCTGAAGTCATACTGAATAATACATGCACCAACATTTTCTAGTATCTTATTTTGTGTACAAGTAGCACTCCTACATACTCAAGAACCAACTAATATCTCTATATATCAGTTTTCTGTCTATAAGAAAGTTGATATTTTTTCCAAGCAAAAATGGCAAAATATATTTCAGCACAAAATAGCTGTTCTAGTTTTATATTATATCTAAAGAATGAATAATGTGTACCTAGGAGCTGAAAAGAATAACAGCATCTTTGAATAGTTCAGAGGTGAAAGAACACGACTTTCATTTCATTTATTTTTTAAGTTCCATTATAGCTGACATATAGTGTTATATTAGTTTCAGGTGTACAATATAATGATTCAATAATTCTGTACATTACTCAGTGCTCATGAAGATAAATGTAGTCTTTAATCCCCCACACCTATTTCACCTCCTCACCCCTATAACCATCTGTTTGTTCTATATAGTTAAGAGTCTGGGTTTTTAATTTTTTTTTCCTTAGTTCATTTTGTTTCATATATCCCACTTTAGAAATAATTTTGTATTTGTCTTTCTTTTTTTAATTTTTTTTTAGTCAGAGAGAGATCACAAGCAGGGAGGAGGGTCAGAGAGAGAGGGAGAAGTAGATTCTCTGCTGAGCAGAGAGCCTGATGTAGGGCTTGATCCCAGGACCCTGAGATCATGACCTGAGCCCAAGGCAGACACTTAACTGATTGAGCCACCCAGGCGTCCCATGTATTTGTCTTTCTCTGTCTCACTGATTTCACTTAGCATAATGCTCTTCAGGTTGTCAAAAATGGCACTATCTCATTCTTTTTATGGTGGAGTAATATTCTGTTTTATCTATCTATCTACCTATCTATCATCTATCTATGTCACATCTTCTTTATCCATCCATCTATCGATGGGCACTTGGGTTACATCTATATCTTGGCTATTGTAAATAATGTTACTACAAACATTGGAGTGCATGTATCTGTTTGAATTAGTGTTTTTGTATTCTTTGGGTAATTACCCAGTAGAGCAATTGCTGGATCATATGGTAATTCTACTTTTAAGGTTTTGATGAACCTCCATATTGTTTTCCACAGTGGTTACACCAGTTTGCATTCTTACCAACAATAGGATGGTTCCTTTCTCTCCACATCCTTCCCAACACTTGTTTCTTGTGTTGTTGATTTTAGCAATTCTGACAGGTATGAGAAACCACTGTGGTTTTGGTTTGTATTTCCCTGATGATGAGTGATGTTGAGCATCTTTTCTTGTGTGTTAGACACCTCTGTCTTCTTTGGAGAAACGTCTGTTCATGCCTTTGACCATTTTTTAATTGGATTACTTGGGGTTTTATTTGTGTTGAGATGTATACCTTTTTTATATATTTTCTATAGTAACTCTTTACTAGATATGTCCTTTGCAACTATCTTCTCCTATTCTATAGGTTGTTTTTTAGTTTTTTTATTGTTTCCTTTGCTGTGCAAAAGCTTTTTATTTTTATTTTTAAGATTTTATTTATTTATTTATTTGGGAGAGAGAGAGAGAGAATGGGAGCAGGGAGAGGAGCAGAGGGAGAGGGACAAACAGACTTCATGCTGAGTGTGGAGCCCAGTGTGAGGCTCAGCGTCACCACCCTGAGATCATGACCTGAGATGAAATCAAGAGTTGGACACTAAACTGACTGAGCCACCCAGGCATCCCAGAGGCTTTTTACTTTGATGTAATCCCAGTGTTTTACTTTTACTTTTGTTTCTCTAGCCTGAGGAGGCATATCTAGAAAAATGTTGTTACAGCCAATGTCAGAGAAATTACAGTGTGTGCTTTCTTCTAGTATTTTTATGGTTTTGCATCTCACATTTAGGTCTTAAAGAAGACAAATTTTTTAAAAGATTTTATTTATTTATTTGACAGACATAGATCACAAGTAGGTAGAGAGGCAGGTAGAAAGAGAGAGAGAGAGAGAGAGGAGGAGGAGGAGGAAGCAGGCTCTCTGCTGAGCAGAGAGCCCGATGTGGGGCTCGATCCCAGGACCCTGAGATCATGACCTGAGTGGAAAGCAGACGCTTTAACCAACTGAGCCATCCAGGCACCCCAAGAAGACAAATTTTAAAAAGGAAAGCATGAAAGAATTAAGGTGACAGGTGCTCCTTGCTGTCTCAGTCATAGAACATGTAACTCTTTTTTTAATTGAAGATTTTATTTATTTATTTATTTATTTGAGAGAGAGAGAGAGTCTGAGCAGGGGAAAGGGCAGAAGAAGAGGGACAAGCAGACTTCTTGTTGAGCAGGGAGCCTAATGCAGGGCTTTATCCCAGGACCCCAAGACCATAATCTGAACTGAAATTAGATGCTTAACCAACTAAGCCGCCTAGGCACCCCAGAATGTGACTTTTGATGTTGGGGTTGTGAGTTCAAGACTCACATTGGGGCCTGTAGAGATTACTTAAAAATAAAATCTTTTTTAAAAAAGGAATTAAGGTGACATGCAAAATAAACTAACATTTTATTCCAAATCAGTCATTTAGGCTCATAAAGGTAGTGATGATGATTACGATGGCAAAATTATAGTTAGCTAAGATATCAATTTTAATTCATTCAATTTATTTTACAAATAGAAAAAATCATTTTTCTTTCTCTTCCTCATAGAAATGTGACCATTTAAAAATAGGTCTTGCCAGTCTCCTTCTAATAAACTGCTTCAGGATGAAAAACTGAATAGTCATTGTTTCAGTGTCAAAGTTTTCATTGGATGTTTTGACTTCTCTGGAAGACTCATGATGCTTGGCACAGTTAATCTTGGAACTTCTGGAATTAGGCTTATCGTATATTCCATTTTTGTTTTCGATATAGCCTTGCAAGATGTTTTTCCTTACTTTACCAGGTCCTAACCTACCATAATAATTTGCCCTTTTATTTGGACAGACACCATTCATTCTGAAAGGATAGAGGATGAAAACAGCTGAACTCTCGAAAATCAGTCTATTTCAGACAAAATTCTGGCAGCTTGAGACTCTTCCAAAACTCTGTCAAAGACCTAGAAACAAAACAAATGCTGGCTTCAATTTGATTAGACTTAGTATATGAAACAGAAAATAATGCAAATAAGAGCTATAATAAAATTCTAAATTATATGAGAGGGAAAAAAAGATGACTTTCAAGCTTCTCCAGTTCAGGTGATAGAAGGATAGATTTTGGGATATCTGAAGAAATGCAAACAAAATTCAAAGCATAGGACATAAAATGATTATTGAGGGACAATGTTATATTCTTTTAAAGAATTAGCTTTTGGGGCACCTGGGTGTCTCAGTTGGTTAAGCAACTGCCTTCAGCTCAAGTCTTGATCCTGGAGTTCCAGGATAGAGTCTCAGGTTGGGCTTCCTGCTCTGCAGGGAGTCTGCTTCTCCCTCTGACCTTCCCTGCTCTCAAGTGCTTGTGCGCTCACGCGCGCTCTCTCTCTCTCTCATTCTCTCTTTCAAATAAATAAGTAAAATCTAAAAAAATTTAAAAATAAAGAGATAACTTTTAAAGGGTTCTCCTCCAAACCACAAAATAAAAAATCTTGTTTTCATAGCTAAATTGGAAATATTGGGAGAGAGTCCAGAATGATAAGCTTTGTCTTACTGTTTGTTATGGAAAGCAGACACATAAATGCCTGGCATGAAAGGAAAACTTGGTTCAGTCAAATACATTCTGTTCAGGAAGAGTGCATCTGTGTGAAAATATGACCCTTATGCTGCCAAGTTTAGCAAAATCTAAGGTAAGCTGTCAAGGAAGTGCTAAAAGCAGCTTTAACTTACACACCCAGTTGTTAAAGGCATTCAAAAATAATCTAAAGGAGACAACTTATAATACATTCTTTAGTTAATTCCCCACTTTTTCTGACTTCCTTTGTCTCAATTTAGACACTAGATAAATGTATTTTTCCTGAAAGAACTGGAAACATGATGTCCAACTTGAAACTTCTGTTTTCAACATTCTGGTCTGCATGTCCCGGGGTTCTAAAGTTTTAATATGTGTTTATATCCTTTGTTAGTTTAAAATAATTGTCTTCTTCAACAAATCTGAGTTTGCAAGAACTCGTTTCATATGAGGTCTTTATGGCCTTTTGTTTGTGGCTTCCCTTGAAGGAGTCCAAGTGAAGATATTGCACATGGAAGACATCAATGATTTAGCTTTATGAACCACTTTAAATTCTTTTAAATTTCGTGATGAAATGCATGGGAAAAATTTTTAAAGAGTATAAATAGTTTCAAAACTTTAGGGATAGCAAAGATCATTTATGGTCCTGGATAATTTTATTTTTCAGGATTAGAGGAAGGTTAAAGATATTTTTAAAATTTCCCTAATTTTCTCATTTCTTAAAAAGCAGACAATGTAAACTTCAAATTGGAGATTAGCTATGAGTCATACAGAGTTTTCAGTACAACAAAACTAATTATATATGGTTTGGGTAAATGTTAGTTGATTACTAAGGGTGGATTCAATACTTGTGATCAGAGTTTTGGTGTACTTGCTGTGATGGGTTGGAGAAAAAATATAGCAGCAGTCACAAACTCATGTGTTTACAGGGGTCTGGCAGGTAATAAAAATGAATAGAGATGTCTAGTATAAGAACAAATTATATTGAAACAGAAAGCAATTGTGTTCTTCCTATTTACTACTTTTGATTAAGATACAACTACGGGTTTTATGTTTGTTTTCCTTTGAATTACTTTAGGAAAAACAACAATGCAAACAAAACAAGAAATAGCAACTAACATTTAGATACAAATGTGTTAATGTACAAGATTTGGTTATGCATTACTAGTTTGTGATTTCTGGTAGAGTAAAACACAAAAATTGTCAGGCAATCCAGACACTGTAATATTAGGCACACAGCACCATCTGCAAAGGACACTTGCCAAGAAGTTGACCTTGAACCTAATTAAATCTCTAGAGTTAACTTCCATTTTTAGAAATATAAAGCATAGAGGAACAAACAAATGAAATGACACCTCAAGGAAAAAGATAAATCTACAGTGTGGAATATTCCATACAAATAACTAAGGTGGTTATTCCAACAAGTCAATGGCAGGGAAAACAAAGGTGAAGAGAACATAACTGCTCTAGATTTAAAGAAACCACACAATTATCATTCCAATGTAATTGTGGATCTTATTTTTATTCTAATGCAAACATCCATTTTTAAACAATCAGGACATTTATTTATGGGCTAGATACTAGATAATATGAAAAAATATTTTTAATTTTCTAGGCATAATAATGGCAATGTGGTTATATAAGAGTGTCCATGATATTTAGAGATATATACAGAAGAATGTAGAGGCAAAATAATGGGATGTCTGGGCTTTGCTTTAAATATTTAGGAAAAAAGAGAAAAGCAAAAAAGGTAGATGAAACCAGTGAGGCAAATCTTGATAATAATGGAGTCTGTAATGGGCATATGGGGATCCATTGTACTATTTTTTATTTTTTTATTGAAATTTGACATTTAAAAATTTAAAACTACAGAAAGTTCCACTTTCAGGTGTGATAAGACTCCACCTAACTCTCCACCTCCATCCACTGTATAAAATAATTATAAAACCTGGGTATACAACAAAGAACAGATACATGAATGTACTGGAGAATGAAGAGAAGTGTCTGCTGGGTTTGCAGTACAAGTTCACTTGGAGGAGGGTGACTAGTAAATTCCTATTGCTGAGGTTTTTAGCCTGAGGCTAACTGCAGTCTACAACTGGCTGGGATTCATGCAGGAAAAAAACCAAAACCAAACCAAAACAAAAAACCACAATCAGTCTCTCTTTGGCCTATAAAACATGAAAATTGAACCCAGGAAAATTTGAGTGCTGAAGAGAATGGAAGACTCCTACAAGGAAAAGAACCATACTGCAGATCCCCAAACTCTCCACCCACATTTCTGACTGAATTCAGGATTAGGCATGTATGGGACAGCCTGAAAGCATCTCAGCTAAAGACCATCTAATTCTAACGAGATGACCCCATTTTATTTTTGTTTTTCAACATTTCCTTAGCAATTTGGGGTGTCTTCTGATTCCATACAAGTTTTTGGATTATTTGCTCCAGCTCTTTGAAGAATACCGGTGGAATTTTGATCAGAATGGCATTAAAAGTATAAATTGCTCTAGGCAGTATAGACATTTTAACAATGTTTATTCTTCCGATCCAAGAGCATGGAATGGTCTCCCATCTTTTTGTGTCTTCTTCAATTTCTTTCATGAGTGTTCTGTAGTTCCTCAAGTACAGATCCTTTACCTCTTTGGTTAGGTTTATTCCCAGGTATCTTATGGTTCTTGGTGCTATAGTAAATGGAATCGATTCTCTCATTTCCCTTTCTGTATTTTCATTATTAGTGTATAAGAAAGCCACTGATTTCTGTACATTGACTTTGTATCCTGCCACGTTGCTGAATTACTGTATGAGTTCTAGTAGTTTGGGGGTGGAGTCTTTTGGGTTTTCCATATAAAGAATCATGTCATCTGCAAAGAGAGAGAGTTTGACTTCCTCATTACCAATTTGGATACCTTTTATTTCTCTTTGTTGTCTGATTGCTGTTGCTAGGACTTCCAATACTATGTTGAACAAGAGTGGTGAGAGTGGGCATCCTTGTCATGTTCCTGATCTCAACGGGAAGGCTGCAAGCTTTTTCCCATTGAGGATGATATTTGCTGTGGGTCTTTCATAGATAGATTTGATGAAGTTCAGGAATGTTCCCTCTATCCCTATGGAAGAGATTATGCTGAGTGAAATAAGTCAAGCAGAGAGAGTCATTTATCATATGGTTTCACTTATTTGTGGAGCATAACAAATAGCATGGAGGACATGGGGAGATAGAGAGGAGAATGGAGTTGGGGAAAATTGGAAGGGGAGGTGAACCATGAGAGACTATGGACTCTGAAAAACAATCTGAGGGTTTTGAAGGGGCGGGGGTGGGAGGTTGGGGTACCAGGTGGTGGGTATTATAGAGGGCATGGATTGCATGGAGCACTGGGTGTGGTGCAAAAATAATGAATACTGTTATGCTGAAAATAAATAAAAAATAAATTTAAAAAATACCATCTAATTCTAGACCAGAGATTGCAAACTAGCAATTCACGGGTAATCCCTACATACAGACTCATTTAAATCCAATCTGAACAGACTTTGAAGTGTGAAGTTCAAGCCCAAGCCTCACTTCAAAAAAATCACCTGCTAAAACAAAGGAAACAACATTCAATAGGGAAAAATAACAGGATCCAAAATCTCCACAATTTAACATTCAAAATATTTAGAATAAAGTAGAAAATGATGAGTCATATAAAGAACCAAGAAAATGGAACACATCCAAAAAAGAAAAAAATCAATTAGATCTGACACCAAGATGAATCAGTGTTGGAATTAATATACAACAATTTTTGGTAAAAATGAAAATCTTCTTTGTATTTCTTTCAGTTAGTGGAAACAGATACCAATATAGGTCTTCCCTTAGAGCAAAGTGCTAGAATGTGAACTTTCAAAAAGTGGGGATACCAGTATTATTTGTTCTTTATACTTCACATTAGATCATTTTAATCAATCTAACTTTAAGTACATCCACTCATTCCTTTGCCATTTACATTTAGCTATTAAGTCTATTCTGAAATTTTAATTTCTGAAAATATATTTTTCAATTCTAACATTTCCATTTACTACTGTCCTATTGTTTCTCCTTCTCTGCTGGAAGTTTCACTTACTGAAACCATATTTTACTGACTTCATTGAGGATGGTTATTAAAACCAGCTAAAAATTGTTTTTCAGTATTCATTTGTAGTCAGCTGTTGTAGAAGCAGCACATGCCCAGAGGACTGAGAGTGGCACTACCAAGCTCTTTTCCTGAAGACCTGTACTCAGCCTCTCAGCACCAAGCCATCATAGCTTTGCACTATGTCTATGAGCATCTGAGTTTTGTCTTGATTTATTTTGTACATCAGTTAGTATGATGTGTCCCAAAGTGTCAGAAAAGCTAACGTTTTTCTTTAAAAAGAGGTTATTCTGGGCATCTGGAATGCTTAAAATATTGCCATATGAATTAATGGTAATTGCTTCTTCATTCCATGTTATTTCAACTTACAAAATGTTTCATAGGAATACTCTACCTTTGGGTAGTGGGGGAAATCTATAATGTAATACTAAAAAGCTCAAATAAATCAATAAAAGGCAAGATAAGGGGGAATGAGAAATGAGAAACAGAGGCAGCAAGTTGAAAACAAAAAACAATGGTAAAATCCAACACATGCCAATAATTACTTTAGAAATTACTGAATGAAACACTCCAAGTAAAAGGTATAAACTGTCAAAGTGGATAAAAAGAAAATAATACCCAACTATACACTGTCTGAAAGTGATAAAAATTTCAATAAAAAGACATAGGTTGAAAGTAAATAGATGTAAAAAGATATACTTTACAAACAGTAAGCCAAAGAAGACCAGAAGGGCCATGTTGATCAGATGAAACAGTTTTCAGGATGAAATATAAGTGAAAAAGAAAGACACTTCATAGTGCTGAAATGTCAGTTCATCAGGGAGATATAAAAATTATAAATCCATGTGCCCCCATGGAACAGCTTCAAAATACAAGAAGAAATAAGTGACAAAAATAAAGGGCAAAATAGATCATTCCACAATCATAGTTGGATAATTTAATAGTCTGTAGTAGTTATCTATTGCTGCATGACAAGTTACCTCAAAATTTATTGGCTTAAAACAACAAGCATCTATTTCAGAGTTTCAGTGGATGAAGAATACCTTCTTTGGTATTTAATGCTGCTCATGACCTCAGGAAAGGCACACTAGCATGTCCAAAGCTGTCTAAATAAAATACCAAATAGAAGAGAGGAATAAAAGACTATAAACCAGCTAACCATTCTATAGTCAATTCATGAAGTTTAGAATTTGGATAGTGACAGCTAACTATATTAGGATATATTTCTAAGAATAATAAAGGAAGTGGCACTTGAATTAATGGCTCCAGGTACTTTGAACTCTTTTCTTTGTATATATAATTGTGTTATAGAAGGGAGCTAGGTCTAGCTAACAATATGAAAGGGGATAGTGAATTCTCATCCAGCTCTACTCATTGGAAGATGCAAGATGGCAGTATAAGAACCACTTGAGTCTCCGTTGCTTGAGAAATGAAAATACAGTCTCTGAAGTAAACTCTCCTCTACCATTAATGGATTTTCTATACCAGAGTTTCTTAACCTGTGAGCATTGACAATTGGGATCAGATAATTCTTTGCTGAGGGAGGTGGGGCAGTGACTGTCCTATGCAGTGTAGATTTAACAGCAATCCATGGCCTCTACCCACTAGATAGGCCTCAATAGCTTCCCACTCAGTTATAAGAAGCAAAAGTGTTTCCAGTGTTTCCAGACATTGCCAAATGTCTCGTGGGAGAGTAAAATAATCTCTCTTTGAGAACCACTTCCTTAGACAGTACTTTTCAAACTGAGAGTCACAACCTTTACTGGGTACTGAAATCAATTTAGTGAGTACCAACTAGCATGTTTTAATAAAATCAAATTGAATAGAAAATATCAAAAAAGAAGAAAATATCAGAGTATTTAGAGTGTAGTACATGAGTGTACTTATTTATATATTGTATGTGTACTGTGTTGCTATGTGAAATCTAATTTTTTTTCTTAACCTCGATGTCTCTCTATAAAAAAAACCAATATGCTTATTATATGCCTAAGTAAAAAGATATGAATGAGTCGTTTCTTTTAATATTCAGAAAAAAGTCATTTTTTTTGAAAACTCTAAAGGAATTATAGAAATTCTAAGACATTAGATGAGACATCAAAACCCAGTTTACTGTGACTCTCATTATTCATATCAGAACTAAAGGATTCCTCTGGACTCTTATCATTATGCTGTTCTTTCTCCTTTCCAATTGACCCCTTCTATTCTACATGATTGTCCTTAATTTTTCTATATAGAGTTAATCCTTGAACAACAAGGGGCTGAGAGGCACTGATGTCCCCACCTCCATGCAGTCAAAAATCTGAAAATAGCTTTAGACTCCTCAAAAACTTAACTACAAATAGCCTGCTATTGACCCGAAGCCTTGCTGATAATATAAACTATTGATTAACACATATTTTATGTATGTATTATATACTGTATCTTACAATAAAATAAGCTAGAGAAAATAAAATATGATTAAAAAATCACAAGGAAGAGAAAATATATTTAGAGTGTACTGTAAAAAAATTGACACATAAGTGGACCTGCACAATTCAAACCCATGTTGTTCAATGGACAACTGTAGTTTCAATAGAAACACACTGTGGGTTGCTGCCAGAAAAAAGTTTGAAAGCAACTTTTCCCAGAGCACAGCTGAGAGCACTCAATCAGAATGGCTGCTTTAAGGTCATAGACTTTATCCTAGCTAATCTAATAGTGTATGATCCTAGTATGAACTTCCATCCAAGCTTGAACAGGCTTCATTATGCCCTTCATAAATATGCTCTTGTTTCACTCTCTTTATGTCTATTCTCTTATGGTTCTTCCTGAATTCATTTACTTATCAATAACATCAATCTTTTAAGGTCTCTGCAAGTCATCTGTAGTATAATATCTGACATTCCAGTATAAAATAATCCCTCCTTTTGAGGCACCTGGCTGGCTCAGTTGGTTAACTGTCTGCCTTTGGCTCAGGTCATGATCCCAGGGTCCTGAGATCTAGTTCCACATCAGGCTCTTGGCTCTGTGGAGAGCCTGCTTCTCCCTGTCTCTTTCCCTCTGCCTGCCACTCTATCTACTTGTGTTCTCTCTCTCTGTCAAATAAATAAATAAAATATTTTTAAAAATATTTGTTCCCTTCTCTGAATACTTTTGTACTTTTTGTCTGTACCATAAAAGTTCTCTTAGATGATGTGATTGGGAACCATGTTTTGGAGGTTATTATTTAAAAATTAGTGAAAGATGTGACATATTTTAAACATTTTTTGAAACATAAATAATACAAATGCACTTTTTTTCATTTATTTATTTTCAGCATAACAGTATCATTATTTTTTCACCACACCCAGTGCTCCATGCAATCCATGTCCTCTATAATACCCACCACCTGGTACCCCGACCTCCCACCCCCCTGCTGTTTCAAACCCCTCAGATTGTTTTTCAGAGTCCATAGTCTCTTATGATTCACCTCCCTTGGCAATCTTTTGACATAAGTGCCAAGGTTTTTTCTATGAGAATATGTCTGCCAACTGATGTTCTGTACAGTCAGTTACTATTTCAGTTTGTTTCTTTAAAATAAAGAAAAAAAACTAAAGGCATGTGTAAATAAGTCTATATGTAGAATTCTTCAGACTACAATGATTTTTCTCACTCTGACACTTTTCCCCTAATTCAACAAGTTTTTTTAAAGCAACTAAACTTTATTCAGTCCTTATGAAGTATTTGACTTAATTTTCATAAACTGACTCTCGATAAGTATACAACCAGTAAAGCAAAATTGTGTAGGTAACCCAGAGCATTCTAGCTGTGAGGATTCAGTATGCTGTGGTCATTAATGCATGTGTCAGGAAATGAATGGCAAGAGAAGGACAGGTTTTCATAGTCGATTACCATCTTCATCTTTTCTAGACTTCTACTATCCCAATACTGCCCCAAAGAGAAGTATGGATAGAGAAAGAGCAGAGTAAATAGTTGCTCACACATGAAGTCTCTCTCCCAAAGTAGCACCTTAAAGGTAGTAACTGTACATTGACCTAAAAATTGCTTAGACTAGTGTTTTTCAAACCATCTGTTAAGTAATTTAAAAAAAAACTATTTATATATATTTATTTTATATTTACATATACTCGTATATATTTATATATCATATATTTATATACATGTATATATTATTACATTCATCATACATAAAATTACTCTGCTAAATTACTACAAAAGTTTCTAAATATTTACTCTTAATTTCTGTACATATCCCAGGTTGGTAATGGTTCAGGGACAGGAACTAATCAAAGGACCTCACTTTGAGTAGCTTTAGAATAGAAGCTAAAGAAGAAGAGAAGGGTTGGGAAGATGGTAGAGTAGAAGGATGGCTCTAGGCTTGCCCCATCCCTTGAACACAGCTACATAAATACCAAATCATACTAAACACCCAAGAAATCATTCTGAAAATGGAAAAAACAAACTGCACAACTAGAGGAAGAAAAGAGAACACATTGTGGAAGGTAGGAAGTGCAGAGCTATGATATGGGGGAGAAATGGATGAAAGTTTCTATGGAAGGGAGGGAGCCCTGATTATAGAGAGGTGAGAAAGAGAGAGAGAGAGAGAGAGAGAGAGAGAGAGAGAAGTGCACAGGGGATAGCACAACGAAAACACTGGGAAAAAGAGAGTGGCTGATTATTGTGAATTTTTACAACCAGCTGAGATGAAAGACTGAAGTTTTAAAAGTCCCAACCATGGTTTGTGTTGAGTCATGTGAATGCTGCAGAGCTCTGGTGGAGAAGGAGGACAGAGGCACAGAAACAGAAGGTGCAATGTAAAGATCCCCTGCACACACTGAGAGAGACAATTCCCCCCACTTAGAATGCATCTGGGAGAGGTGGCTTTGCCTCTCAGGGGACAAAAGACTGGGCCCCACTGTGTTCCCCCACACCTTAATCAGAGGGGCAGAGACACATGCTGAGGGTGGATAACCTGGATTCAGGCTTTTTGCAGCACTTTATACTAAACTCCAAGTTCCCACATGTTGATATGACTGCCCTTCTGGGGCAAATGGGCACAAACCCCAGCACAACAAGACCCTCCCATATAGGACCAGCACAAGCTATCCCCAAAGTTTAGAGTTTTAAAACTCAGCCAGCATGCCTGGGATAAAAGACAGGTTCACTGCACTGCCAGGAAGACAGATGGCTCTGACACAGACAGGGTGAAGACATGGACCTGAGGGACACCTGAGACACATAAGGGGGGTATATTCACTCTTTTCTGAAAGCTTCATGGACAGCAGTGGGCATGAACTCCCCTCTCTAGGGATGAGGGAGAGGGCTAGTGCCATTTCCTCCCCCACCCCCACCTACTAACATCAGTAGACAGCACAGCACCAACAGTGGCAGCTTACACCATTTACATTAAGACCCATCCCCCTGCACTCTTCAGGAGTTGCATTACTACAACAAGTGTTCTGAGAACAAGAGCAGCAGGCATCTCCCCCAGAAGACCAACACAAACCACCCCATACCGTAGAGGTACCACATCTACTGACTATCGAGTGCTATAAAGCTTCAGCTCAAATGGAAATAACATCAGGCCTTTTTAAACAAACAGAGTAGAGCACACCAAGTTAAAAATCACCACACTCTGGCCAAGGTCCCATCACTGTCCACTTCAGGCTAGTAGAAACTACAGAGGACTGACCTGAGGGAAAGAGCAGCCAAAACACAGTGGCAGCATGCACACAACATACACCAGAAACACTTTCTGAAGAGCTGGGCCCTGGATAGTATATGACCTCTACTTCATAAAGCCATTGCTCTCAGAAGCATGAAACATAACAGGCTTTCCTAACACAGAAGAAAACAGAAACCTAGATGGAGAACAGAAACAAGATGGAGGAATTCATTCCAAAAGAAAGAACAAGAAAAGGTCACAGCCAGGGATCTAAAGGAAAAAGATCTAAATAATATGCCTTATTCAGAATTTAAAACAACCATAAGGATATTAACTTGGGAAAATCATAGAAGACACCAGGGAGTCCCTTATCACAGAGATGAAAGACCTAAAAACTAGTCAGGCTGAAATTAAAAAATGCTATAACTGACATGCAAAACTGACTAGATGTAATGAGCATAAGGATAGAAGAAGCAGAGGAATTAATAAGTGACAGAGAAGATAAAATTATGGAAAATAATGAAGCTGAAAAGAAGGAGGAAAGAAAAATATTAGGTTATGAATGTAGACTTAGGGAACTCAGCAAATCCACAGGTGTAGTAACATTTGTATCCTAGGAGTTCCAGAAGAAGAGAGGGAAAAAAGAGTAGGTTTATTTGAAGAAAACTTAGCTGAAAACTTCTCTAACCTGGGGAAGAAAACAGACATCCAGATCCAGGAGGGTGAGAGAACTCCCAGCAAAGTCAACAAAAGCAAGCCATCGTGAAGATATATTATAGTTAAATATGCAAAATATAGAGACAAAAAAAAAAACCCAAGAGGAACAAGGAAATGAAGTCCCTAATTTACAAGGGAAGACACATAAGGGTAGCAGCAGATCTGTCCACAGAAGGGAATGACATGATATATTCAACATGCTGAATGAGGAAAAAAAAATGTAACCAAGAATGCTTATTCCAGCAAGGCTTTCAATGAGGATAGAAAGAGAGATAAAGGGTTTACAGACAAACAAAAATATACCACTAAAGAATGAATGGACCAGGGGTGCCTGGGTGGCTCAGTGGGTTAAGCCTCTGCCTTCAGCTCAGGTCATGATCTCAGGTTCCTGGGATAGAGTGCCACATCAGGCTCTCTGCTCAGCAGGGATCCTGCTTCCCCCTTTCTCTCCGCCTGCCTCACTACCTACTTGTGATCTCTCTCTCTGTGTCAAATAAATAAATAAAATCTTAAAAAAAAAAAAAAAGAATGAATGGGCCAACCAGAACTCTAAAGAAGAAACAAAAAATACATGGAAACAATTGATTATGGAAACATGACAGTTCAAAACCATTGAGATGCAGCAAAAGACATCATTAGAGGGAAGTATATGGCAATAAAGGCCTACCTCATAAAGCAAAAAACAAACAAACAAAAACTCAAATATGCAACCTAAGTTGAGACCTAAAGTAGCTAGAAAAAGAACAATAAATTAGGGCACCTGGGTGGCTCAGTGGGTTAAGCCACTGCCTTCAGCTCAGGTCATCATCTCAGGGTCCTGGGATCGAGTCCCGCATCGGGCTCTCTGCTCGGCAGGGAGCCTACTTCCTCCTCTCTCTTTCTGCCTGCCTCTCTGCCTACTTGTGATCTCTCTCTGTCAAATAAATAAATAAAATCTTTAAAAAAAAAAGAACAATAAATTAAGCTTAGGGCCATAAGAGGAAAAATAATAAAGATTAGAACAGAAATAAATGATGTAGAAAAAAACAAACAAAAGAACCCAGTAGAACAGATCAATGAAACCAGGAGCTTGTTCTCTAAAAGATTAATAAAATTGATAAACCTCTAGCCAGACTTAGAAAAAAAGAGAAAGGACTCAAATAAATAAAATCACCAACGAGAGAGGACAGATCATAAACAACACCACAGAATACAAATAATTATAAAAGAATGTTATGAAAAAATAAGTGTTAACAAATAGGGCAATATGGAAGAAATACATAAGTGTCTAGAAACACTCAAACTATCAAAACTGAAATAGAAAGAAATAGAAAACTTGAACAGACTGGTAACTAGCAAAAAAATTTAATCAGAACTCAAAAATTTCCCCAAAAAACAAAAGCCCAGGGCCAGATGGCTGCCCAGGGGAATTCTACCAAACATTTAAAGAAGAATTAATAACTATTCTTCTGAAACTGTTCCAAAAATAGAAATGGAAGACAACATTCAAGTTCATTCTATGAGGTTAGCATTACTTTGATTCCAAATCCAGAAAAAGACCATATTAAAAAAAATTACAGGCCAATACATTGATGAACATGGGTGCAAAAATTCTCACCAAAATACTAGTCTATAGGATCCAACAGTACATTAAAAGGATTATTGACCACGACCAAGTGGGGTTTATTCCCAGGCTGCAAGTTTGGTTTAATCAATGTGATATAATACATCAATAAAAAAAAGAAGAACAACCATATGATACTCTCAATCAATCTTGAAAAAGCATTTGACAAAGTACAGAACCCTTTCTCTTTTCTTAAGACTTTATTTACTTAATTTGACAGAGAGAGAGACAGTGAGAGCAGGAACACAAGCAGGGGGAGTGGGAGAGGCAGCAGCAGGCTTCCCACGGAGCAGAGAGCCTGATGTGGGGCTCAATTCCAGGGCCCTGGGATTCATGACCTGAGCTGAAGGCAGATGCTTAATGACTGAGCCACCCAGGTGTCCTAGAATCCTTTCTTGATCAAAATTATTCATAGTGTGGGGATAGAGGATACATACCTCAATATCATAAAAGCCATCTATGAAAAACCCACAGTGAATATCATTCTCAGTGGGGAAAAACTGAAAAATTTTCCCCTAAGGTCAGGAACACAGCAGGGATGTCCACTATCAATACTGCTATTCAACATAGTACTAGAAATACTAGCCTCAGCAATCAGACAACAAAAAGAAATAAAAGGCATCTGAATTGACAAGTCAAACTCTCATTCTTTGCAGATTATATAATACCTTATCTGGAAAACCCCAAAGACTCCATCCAAAACTGCTAGAACTCATACAGGAATTCAGAAGAGTGTAAGGATATAAAATCAATGCACAGAAATCAGTTGCATTTCTATACACCAACAGCAAGGCAGAAGAAAGAGAAATTAAGGAGTCAATTCCATTTACAATCACACCCAAAACCATAAGATACCTAGGGATAAACCTAACCAAAGAGGCTAAGAATCTGTACTCAGAAAACTATCAAGTACTCATGAAAGAACTTGAGGAAGACACAAAGAAATGGAAAAATGTTGCATGCTCATGGATTGGAAGAACAAATATTGTGAAAATGTTCATGCTACCTAGAGAAATCTACACATTTAATTCAATCCCTATCAAAATGCCATCAACTTTTTTCAAAAAAATGGAACAAATAATCCTAAAATTTATATGGAACCAGAAAAGACCCCAAAATAGCCAGAGGAATGTTGAAAAAGAAAGCCAAAGTTGGTGGCATCACAATTCCAGACTTCAAGCTCTATTACAAAGCTGTAACCACCAAGAAAGTATGGTACTGGCACAAAAACAGACACATAGATCAATGGAACAGAATAGAGAGCCCAGAAATGGACCCTCAACTCTATGGTCAACTAAGCTTCTATAAAGCAGGAAAGAATGTCCAATGGAAAAAAAGACAGTCTCTTCAACAAATTCTTTTGGGAAAATTGGATAGCCACATGCAGAAGAATGAAAGAGGACCATTTCCTTACACCATGCACAAAAATAGACTCAAAATGGATGAAAGACCTAAATGTGAGACAGGAAAACACCAAAACCCTTGAAGGGAACACAAGCAGCATCCTTTTCCACCTAGCCCCAGCAACTTCTTCCTAGGAACATTGCCACAGGCAAGGGAAGTAAGGGCAAAAAGGAACTATTGGGACTCTATCAAGATCAAAAGCTTTTGCAAGAAATTAAAAATAGAACTTCCCTATGACTCTGCAATTGCACTCCTGGGTATTTACCCCAAAGATACAGATGTCGTGAAAAGAAGGGCCATCTGTACCCCAATGTTTATAGCAGCAATGGCCATGGTTGCCAAACTATGGAAAGAACCAAGATGCCCTTCAATGGACGAATGGATAAGGAAGATGTGGTCCATATACATTATGGAGTATTATGCCTCCATCAGAAAGGATGAATACCCAACTTTTGTAGCAACATGCACGGGACTGGAAGAGATTATGCTGAGTGAAATGAGTCAAGCAGAGAGAGTCAATTATCACATGGTTTCACTTATTTGTGGAGCATAACAAATATCATGGAGGACAAGGGGTGTTAGAGAGGAGAAGGGAGTTGGGGTAAATTGGAAGGGGAGGTGAATCATGAGAGACTATGGACTCTGAAAAACAATCTGAGGAGTTTGAAGTGGCGGGGGTGGGGGTTGGGAGGTTGGGGTACCAGGTGGAGGGTATTAAAGAGGGCACGGATTGCATGGAGCACTGGGTATGGTGAAAAAATAATGAATACTGTTTTTCTGAAAATAAATAAATTAATTTAATAATAAAAAAAAGCTTTTGCACAGCAAAGTAAACAGTCAAGAAAACCAAAAGACAACCCAAAGAATGGAAGAAGATATTTGCAAATGACACATCAGATAAAGCACTAGTATCTGAAATCTATAAATAACTTATGAAACTCAACCCTCAAAGAACAAATAATCCAATCCAGAAATGGGCAGAGGACATGAACAGACATTTCTCCAAAGAAATGGCCAGTAGACATTTGAAAAAGTTTTCAGTATCACTCAGCATCAGGGAAATACAAATCAAAACCTCAATGAGATACCACCTCACACCAGTCAGAATGGCTAAAATTAACGAGTCAGGAAACAACAGGTGTTTCCAGGATGCAGAGAAAGGGGAAACCTCCTACACTGCTGGTCGGAATGCAAGCTGGTGCAACCACTCTGGAAAGTAGTGTGGAGGTTCCTCAAAAGTTGAAAATATAATCTCAGGAAACAAACTGAGGTTTACTGGAGGGTTGGGGGGAAGAGTAAGTGTGGCTGGGTTATGGACATTGGGGAGGGTATGTGCTATGGTGAGTGCTGTGAATTGTGTAAGATTGATAAATCACAGACCCGTACTCCTGAAACAAACAATACATTATATGTTAATAAAGAATTTATTTTTTCAAAATCACAATATTCCTTCCTAAAAAGAAAACAAAACCATTGGCCCAAGATGGAGTCACTTATGTTAGGCCAACTCACCAAACAAGGGCTCAATGCCTAAACTGCAGTTTCAATTTTCCCCAGAAGTATAGTATCACTGGTTAGGACCTAGGAGCTAATCTGCCTCAAGGGCCCTCTCAATCCCCTACCTCCCCTAAGGAAGATGAGGTAATCTGCATGATAAAACCCCTGCTCTTCCCCCTAAGGGAAGGTGACCTGCTGGAAGCAATCCTTTCTTTTCTTTTGCTAATAACTTTTTGCCCAGCTTCCTTCTTATAAAAATCTTCCATTCTGTACAACTGCTCAGAGCATGTCTCTACTTGCTAAACCGGATGCTGCCCTTTCATGAATCGCCAATTAGATAATTAAACTTAATTGGCTAAATTTTGTTTTTTTCAACACCACTGTGCTTATAAAGATAATTATTAGGAATGTTCTTCATTATTTTGAGTTTTAAAGAGTTTATGCTCTTTGCTGCTAATGTTTTTGAGATACTTTTTGAACAAAGGATTAAGTGAAACCACTCACATTACAGTTATTTCTTTAAAATTCTGTAAGCTCCAAGAAGGTAAGGGCTGTTTTTCCAGCTCATTGTTATATCTCCAGCATATGTTACAGTTCTTGACACATGGAAAATATTCAGTAAATGTTTGTTAAATAAATAATACCACATTTTTTAAAAAGATTTTATTTATTTATTTGACAGACAGAGATCACAAGTAGGCAGAGAGCCAGGCAGAGAGAGAGTAGAATCAGGCTCCCCATCCGGCAGAGAGCCTGATGCAGGGCTCGATCCCAGGACCCTGGGATCACGACCTGAGCTGAAGGGAGAGGCTTAACCCTCTGAGCTACCCAGGTGCCCCAGTACCATACAATTTTTAATGGGATAGCTATAATTTGTTTGTATTTAGAATGGAACTTCTTAAAAGCAGGGTGTGTGGATTTGGGGGTCCCTAGTGTATTTAACCTTATGCACATATCAGTACCCACTATCACTTGTAGGCAATGGAATGCTGGTAAATGTGCATGGTGTAAATCTCCCACCAAGGTTGGTTTCACACTACAACCTGACATCTCTGAATGTGGAGTTGGGAAGAGATGTGTTTATTGGCTCTCAGGAGCCAATAAGTACTGGCTCCAGCATATCACTGCCCAGGAGATGTTAATCCCCACTTACTCTGTCCTAACAAGCTTTGAATATTGAAACCTCCTAATTGTAGATTTAATATCCTCCCTTCCCAAAACAATCCTGAGCAAGTCTGGTGTTTTACCAGGAGCTCTATTTCCACTAGAAGATGCGAGTCTGTTATTAGTATTCTTTTTTTAAAAGATTTTATTTATTTATTTGACAGAGATCACAAGTAGGCAGAGAGCAGGCACAGAGAGAGGGGGAAGCAGGCTCTCTTCTGAGCAGAGAGCCTGATACCAGGCTCACTCTCAGGACTCTGAGTTCATGACCTGAGCCCAATGCAGAGGCTTAAACCACTGAGCCACCCAGGCACCCCTGTAATTAGTATTCTTGCTGTGTCCCAGTAGTTTTCAAAGTAAAATCCCAAGACAAGCAGCATCAGCATTACATGGGAACTTTCGACAAAATTCCAAGGCAAATTATTTGTCCCCACCCTAGTCCTATATATCCAGTTAGAAACTCTGGGGATTAGTGAAATCCATCTTTTAAGCCCTTCAGGTGATTCTGATACTCAAGTTTGAGAACAACTGCCCTAATCCAATATTCAGTAGGGCTGAAACAAGCTCCTCACACACCTGCTTTTTAAACCAGGTGCAATCTTTTCCACCTATACCCACATGTAATTTCATTCACTTTGACTTTATTTCTGCTCCTTTCAATGATCTTTAGTCCACTTATCTGAATGGATTAGTGTTTTGGCCTAAACCACAAATAAAACACTTGAGAATTACGTACAGATGCCAGCAGAGACGGAAACAGTTATCTATACCAAGGACAACAATGTTAGTCTTCTTAGCCCATTGCAACTCCTTCTCCTGTAGCCTTCCAGTAAACTTCTACACTCCACAGATTTTGCCTCTAGGTTGAAACATCTGGAAAACTTACACAAACATGATAGTATTTTTTTTCTGTTGCCTACTTTTCCTCACAAATCCTCTAAACAGGTAATCTAGGTATGATTTTATCTTTGAGAGCCTCTAAAACAAAATGTAGACTTAAGAAGGATCCCTAAAACAGTTGTACAAAGATTAAAATATAATGAAGCTGTGTCTCCAATGATGACTTTATTAGTTGTCATCCTATTCAAGCACTAAATCCTGGGACCTCATCCTAGAAAAGGCACTTCTCAGGGGCTTCCTCTTTATCCTGTCCAGGTCTACTATAGAAGTATAGGATATATTTTAATAGGATTTATAAATACAAAGCACTAAAAAAAAGAGAAAATATTTAAAATAAGATAAAGATATATTTTAAGTCTACCAGAAACTACCAATAATAATATAAATCAGTAAAGGCCTTCAGTTCTGAAATATGAAAGAAAATAAGAGTATATTAATAGAAATTGAATTTTAATGTAAGTTTAAAATGCCAACAAAGGATCTAAGATGGTGGAATATTAGGAGGACTCTAGGCTCATCGTGTCCCTCAAACATAACTAGATAACTATCAAATCCTTGTAAATACTTCAGAAATCAACCTGAAGGCTGACAGAACAAACTCCACATCTAAAGAGAGAGAAGAAGACACACAGAAGAAAGCAGGAAGTGTGGAGACATGGCTCAGGAGAGATAGAGATTGCAGGTGCTGAGAAGGGATAGGAGCCATGGTCATAGAGAAGGGCAGGAAAGACAGGAGCACATAGAGGAGTACACAAAGAGAACATTTCCCCAAAGCCAAAGGCTGGGAAAACAAAAGGGGCTTATTTTTGTGAGTTCTTGCAACCAGCAGGGCTTAAAGCCTGGAGTTTTAGAGGTTGGCAGGCTTGGCTGGGATAGAGCCTTTGGGTCCGTTATCAAAGGAATGAGACTGAGACAAAGTTATGCAAAGCCTTATTCTATGCCAAGCATTAGAAGTTAGACTGACCGGCCCAGGGAACGAGGCTGAGACAAAGTGAAAGTTATGTAAAGTTTCATTCTATGCCAAGCATTAGAAGTCAGACTGACCAACCAGGGCTGCCTCCAAAGAGAGCGACCCTCCTTTGGTCTTACAGGTTAGTTTTATAGGGCACAACCTCAGACCTCTCTGTATGTGGCTTTGGCTGATTGGATGTCTCCTACCTGTGTGTTTTAGTAATGGTTACCCGGAACCGATACTAGTAACTGCTGAGGTGTTTATTAAACAACAAAATGGCCTTGTTTTAGGTATGTGTTTTAGCAATGGTTACCCAGAACTGGTATCAGTAACTGCTGAGGCATTTATTAAACAACAAAATGGCTACCTAGGCAACATGGAGTCACTATGGCTAAGTAGGCCCAGGCAGGCCCTAGGGGTTTAACAGGTTTTAATGTGGGATTGGCACCAACAGAGCCCTGCAGGTGCTGTCCTATTCCTGGAGAGAAGGCAGGCAAACAATCCAAGGGCAGAAGGCCTGGGAATAGAAATTTGAAGAATGCTTGGGGGCACAAAGTGGGAAGATTTTTTGCTCTTCTTAGAGCTTATCCCTGAGAGGCAGTGTTCAGGGAGATACTGCTGTGGGGACAAAGGATCCAGCTGGCCCCATTTCCTTCACCCACTGCTAGGCATAAACACAGAATCAGAATCAACCTGTGGAAATCAGCTCAGGTACAACACTGGCTGCCTGGCTTACTTACACCAAGTCCCATGCCACTGTGCTCTGGTATGACAGCCCATTTTGGTCAAGCTTGTCTCAGTCCCAGCATAGTGGGGGACCCTCTTCTGGCAGACCAGCACAGGTCCCTCCCCATGCCATGTCCCTAAAACCTGGAATTTCAGACGGCTACAGGCTTGGCTGGGTTAAAGCCTGGATGCCACTATACTGCTCCTGGAGAGAAGGCAGGCAAACAACTGGAGGCAGACAGTATGAAACAGCAATCTGAAAAATGCCTGTGACACACAGTGTGGAAGATTACTCGCTCTTCTTAGAGTGATTCCTTGAAAGGCAATGGGCACAGAGATGCCTCTCTGGGGACAAAGGAGCTTTCTGGCACCATTTATCTCCCTCACCCCTTAGCATAAACACAGAACCACCTGGAATAAGCAGCACAGCTTTAACGTTGGCTGCTTAACCTGCTTACATAAAGCCCCACAACCCTGTGCTCTGGTGATACTGTCCTTGGTCAAGCTAGCTTCAGATCCAGTGTGGTAGGTCCCTTTCCCAGAAGACCAGCAGTAATCCCTGCTGACATCACATCTCCTGACTAGAGACTTCTACAGGTCTTCAGTTCAATTATCAGGTTTTATTTAACAAGCAGACCAGAGCACACCTGGAATCATCACATTCTGCCAAAGGACCAAACACTGCCCACTGCAGGTAAAAGGAGCCTTTGTAGATGAATGGTATGAAGGATAGAGCAGCCAAACCACAGCAGCCAAGTGCACACAATACATACCAGAGACACTCCCAGAACCACCAAATTCTGGACACTATATGAGCTTTTCTTCATAAAGCCATTACTTTCTGGAGCAGAAAACATAACAGGCTGTTCTAACACAGAGAAAAAAGGCAGAGACTTAGACAAAATGCCAAGATGGAGAAATTCATTCCAAATGAAAGAACAAGAAAAGCCCACAGCCAGAAATATAAGTGAAACAGATATAAGTATAATGTCTGTTGGAAAATTTAAAGCAACAATCATAAGGATGCTGACTGGGCTTGAGAAAAGAATGGAAGACTTCAGGAGGCCCTTACCCAGAGATAAAAGAATTAAAAAACAATGAGTCTGAAATGAAACTGTGATAACTAAAATTGGAAACACACTTGATACAATGAACACAAGCCTGCAAGACACAGAGGAATGAGTAAGTGATATAGACGACAAAACAGTGGAAAACAATGAAGCTGCACAGGAGAGAGAAAGAAGTATGGAACACAAGAATAGACTTAAGAACACAGTGACTCTATCAAATGTAATAACATTCATATTATAGGAGTCCCAGAAGAAAGGAAAGAAAAGGGGACATAAATTTTATTTGAGGTAATAATAGCTGAACACTTTCCTAATCTGGGGAAGGAAACAGGCATCGAGATCCTGAGGCTCAGAGAACTCCCATGAAAATCAGTAAAAACCAGGAGAGAAGAGCTAAGATGGCAGCACAGTAGGAGGACCCTAGGTTTTCCTGGTGCTTTGAACACTCTAGATACCTATCAAATCATTCTGAATACCCAATAAGTCAACCTGAGGACTGGTAGAAAACACTGCATAACTAGAAAAAGAGAAAAGGCCATATTGAGGAAGGTAGGGAGTGCAAAGATGTGGTTTGGGGGAAAGACTGATCGTCTGTGTTGTGGAGGGGAGGAAACCCTGGCCATGGAGAAAAGTGAGAGTGGAGTGCACAAGGATACACACAAGGAAAACATTTCCTCAATGCTATTGGCTGGGAAAATGAGAGGGGCTGATTTTTGAGAGTTTTTGTCACCAGCAGAGCACAAAGACTGGAGTTTTAGATGCCCCTGGGTTTGGCTGGGATAGAGATCAGAGTACACTGCCCTACTCCTGGAGAGGAGGCAGGCAAGCACCACAAGGCAGACTATACAATCTGAAGATTGCCTAAGATACATAGGGAGAGACTGCTCATACTTTTTGGAGCACATATGTGAGAGGTGGCATTGCCTCTCTGGGACAAAAGAAGAGGTGGTTATCATTTCCCTCCCCTGCCCCTCGGCATAGGTGCAGAGACACCTGCTGAAAGCTACTAAATGGGACATGGGCTGTTTAGCCTGTTATGCTCCAAATCCCATTCCCCTGTGCTCTGGGATGACTGTATCAAA
The DNA here is from genome assembly GCF_020171115.1 of Neogale vison. Lineage (NCBI taxonomy): Eukaryota > Metazoa > Chordata > Mammalia > Carnivora > Mustelidae > Neogale > Neogale vison. Next base: position 57,385,119 of record NC_058105.1, read on the forward strand.
ACTGCATCAGTCCCAGTGCAACAAGACCCTTTTCCAGAGGACCAGTGCAGGTCCCCACCACACCAGGTCCCCAACATTTGGAATTTTAAAAAAGCAAAGTGAGTGGCTAAGATATGACCCAGGGTACACTGTGCTGTTTTAGGCAGACAATCAACCCAGAGACAGACAGTGTAAAAACAGTGATCTGAAAAAAATGCCTGGGATGCACAAAGGGAAACTATTTTCTCCTCTGAAAGTGCTTCTCTGAGAGCTTTAAAAACAGACTCCCCTCCCTGGGAACAAAGGAGATGGCTGGCACTAGGCCCTCACCCACACCTCAGCATAAACCAATTTAGTTAACAGCACACCATAAACACTGCTGCTAACTTGCTTACACCAAGTCCCACTATCCTGTGCTCTGCTGATACTGATTTTCTTGGGCAAATGTGACTAAAAATCCATGCATTGGGCACTTTCCCTAGAGACCAGAAAAAAACACACTCTGTGTACCATGTCTACTGACCACAGAATTCTACAGTTTCAGTTCTACTGGAAATTGCATAAGGTCTCTTTTAATGGGCAGACCAGAACACACTTAAAATATCACCACACTCGGGCCAAGGTCCAAACATTCCCCAATGCAGGCAAAAAGAACCTCTTCAGATAACTGACCTGAAGGATACAGCAGCCAAAATAGAGTAGCAGAGTGCACATGGGGCCAACCAGAGACAATCCCTAAAGAGTTGGACACTATATGATCTATTTTTAATAAATCCATAATTCTCAGGATCAGGAAACATAAAAGGCTTTTCTAACTTACAAAAAAAAAGATAGAGACCTAGACAAAATGCCAAGGTAGAGGAATTCATCCCAAAAGAAAGAACAAGAAAAGGTCATGACCAGGGATTTAATCAAAACAGACATTAGTAATATGCCTGATCCAGAATTTAAAGCAACAATCATAAGGATATTAGTGGACTTCATAAAAACATGGAAGGCATCAGGGAGACCATTACTGCAGATAAAAGAGCTAAAAAAAATCAGGCCAATATGAAACATGTAATAACTAAGATTCAAAACCAACTGGATGTAAAGACCACAAGGAAGGAAGAAGCAGAGGAACAAATAAGTGATACACAATAAACAATTATGGAAAATAATGAAGCTGAACAAACAAGAGAAAAGAAAATATTGGATCATGAGGATATACTTAGGAAATTCAGTGATTCCATCAAATGCAACATTGTATCATAGGAGTCCCAGGACAAGAGGAAGAAGGTTTATTTGAGGAAACTATGGCTAACAATTTCCCTAATCTGGGGAATGAAACAGACTTGCAAATCCAGGGGGAACAGATAAATCCCTTCAAAATCAACAAAATCAGGTCAAAACCAAGACATACTGTAGTTAAATTTTCAAACTATAGTGATAAAGAAAACTCCTAAAAGCACCAAGACAAAAGAAGTCCCTAAATTACAGGGGAAGACACATAAGGCTAGCAACAAATCTTTCTACAGAAATCGCAAGCCAGAAAGACGTGGCATGATATATTCAACATGCTGAGTAGGAAAAATATGCAGCCAAGAATATTCTATCCAGCAGGCTATCATTCAGGATAGAAGGAGAAATAATGAGTTTTTCAGACAAATGAAAACTAAGGGGGTTTTCACCACTAAACCAGTCTCACAGAAAATATTAAAGGGGACTCCTTGAGTGGGAAAGAAAGACCAAAAGCAACAAAGACTAAAAAGGAACATAGAAAATCTCCAGAAACAATTACAAAACAAGTAATAAAATGGCACTAAATACATATCTATCAATAATTGCTCTGAATGTAAACAGACTAAATACTCTAATCAAAAGACAGAGGGTGTCAGGATGGGAAAGAAAACAAGACCTATCTATATGCTGCCTACAAGAGATTCATTTTAGACCTAAAGACACCTGCAGATGGAAAGTGAGGTGATATGGAAATATTTATCATGCAAATGAATGTCAAAAGAAAGCCAGAGCAGCAATACTTATATCAGACAAACTAGATTTTAAACCAAAGACTGTAACAAGAGATGCAGGGCACTATATCATAATAAAGGGGAGTATCCAATAAGACAATCTAACAATTGTAAATACTAATGCCCCCAATTTAGAGAATAAAAATACGTAAAACAATTAAAAACAAACATAAAGGAACTCATTGATAATAATATAATAATAGTAGGGAACTTTAATACCTACTTACATCAGTGGACAAACCATCTAAGCAGAAAATCAACAAGGAAACAATGGCTTTGAATTACACTGGACCAGATAGACTTAACATATATTTGGAACACATAATCTTAAAATAGCAGTATACACATTCTTTTCAAGTGCACACAGGACTTCTATTGAACAAATCACATACTAGGCCACAAATCAAACCTCAATAAGTACAAAAACATTGAGACCACAAGATGCATATTTCTTTTCTTTAAGATTTTATTTATTAATGAGAGAGAGAGAGAGAGACGGTATGAGCAGGGAGAGGAGCAGAGGATCCTGATATGGGGCTCAATCATGGGACCCTAAGATCATGGCCTGAGCCAAAGGTAGATGTTCAAGTGACTGAGAAACCCAGGCAACCCTGATGCATATTTTCTGACCACATCCCTAGGAACTTAAGGCCAACCATAACAAAAAATTTGGAAAGACCACAAATACATGGCGGTTAAAGAACATGCTACTAAAGAATGAATAGGTCGGGGCACCTGTGTGGCTTAGAGGGTTAAGTCTCTGCCTTCAGCTCAGGTTACGGTCCCAGGGTCCTGGGATCAAGTCCCACATCAGGTTCTGTGCTCAACGGGAGCCTGCTTCTTTCTCTCCCTCTGCCTGCCATTTCCTGTTTGTGCTCTCTCTCTCTGTCAAATAAATAAATAAAATCTTAAAAAAAAGAATGAATAGGTCAACCAGGAAATTAAAGAAATCTAAAAATACATGGAAGAATTGAAAAATGAAAACATGATACCCCAAAACCTTTGGGACACACTAAAATCAGTCCTAAGAGGAAGCATGTAGCAATACAGGCCTACCTCAAAGAAGCAAGAAAAATCTCAAATAAACTACAAAACTTTACACCTAAAGAAGCTAGATAAAGAATAACAAGCAAAACCTAAAGCCAGTAGAAGAAGGGAAATAAACACTGGAACAAAAATAAATAATATGAAAACAAGAAACAACACAACACAAAACAAAACAAAAACAGTAGAACAGACCAATGAAAGCAGGAGCTATTCTTTGAAAAGATTAATATAATTGATAAACACCTAGCCAGACTTATGAAAAGGAAAAGAAAAAGACCCAAATAAATAAAATCACAAATGAGAGGAGAAATAAAAAGACCACAGAAATACAAATAAATATAAGAGAATATTATGAAGAATTCTATGCAAACAAATTGGCCAACGTGGAAGAAGTGGATAAATGCCTAGAAACATATCAACTACCAAAACTGGAATAGGAAGTAATAGAAATGTGAACAGACTAATAAACAGCAAAAAAAAAAAAAAAAGAATCACTAATCAAAAATCTCCTAACAAACAAAAGTCCAGGGCCAGATGGCTTGAAAGGCAAATTCTAAAAACATTTATATTTTTATTCTATTTTTTAGGGTTTTCTTTATTTAAATTCAAGGCAGTTAACATACAGTGTATTATTAGTTTAATGAGTACAATTTAGTGATTCATCAGTTTCATATAACACCCAGTGCTCATTATGTTAAGTGACCTTCTTTTTTTTTCCCCCTTTTCTTTCAAAGACTTTACTTATTTACTTGACAGACAGAGATCACAAGTAGGCAGAGAGGCAGAGAGAGAGGAGGAAGCAGGCTCCCTGCCGAGCAGAGAGCCCGATGTGGGGCTCGATCCCAGGACCCTGGGATCATGACCTGAGCCGAAAGCAGAGGCTTAACCCACTGAGCCACCCAGGTGCCCCGTTAAGTGACCTTCTTAATGCCCATCATCCAATTACACCACCCCCCACCTACCTCCCCTAAAGCAACCCTGTTTGTTCCCTATACTTATGAGTCTCTTATAGTTTGCCTGTCTCTCCATTCTTATCTTTTATTTTTCCTTCCCTTCCCCTATGTACCTGTATGTTTTGTTTCTTAAAATTCACATATGAGTGAAATCATCTGGCATTTGTTTTTCTCTGACTGACTCATTTCACTTAGCATAATATACTCTAGTTCCATCCACATCATTGCAAATGGCAAGATTTCATTCTTTTAAATGCCTGAGTAATATAACATTATACATACATACTACCTGTTCTTTATCTATTCATCTGTTGATGGACATCTGAGTTCTTTCCATGTTTTGGCTATTGTGGACATTGTTGCTACAAATACTGAGATGCCTGTGTTCCCTCAAATCACTATTTTTGCATCCTCTGGATAAGTACCTTGTAATGAAATTCCTGGGTTAAAGGAGAGTTCTACTTTTTACCTTTTGAGGAACATCCATACTGGTTCCAGAGTGGCTGCACCAGTTTGCATTCCCACCAACAGTGTAAGAGAGTCTCCCTTTCTCCACATTCTCATCAACATCTGTTGTTTCCTGAATTTTTTTAAAGATTTTATTTATTTATTTGACAGAGAGAAATCACAAGTAGATGGAGAGGCAGGCAGAGAGAGAGAGAGGGAAGCAGGCTCCCTGCTGAGCAGAGAGCCCGATGTGGGACTCGATCCCAGGACCCTGAGATCATGACCTGAGCCGAAGGCAGCGGCTTAACCCACTGAGCCACCCAGGCGCCCCTGAATTTTTAATTTTAGCCATTTAACTTAATTTTATACCTGACTGGTGTAAGGTGGTATCTCATTGTGGTTTTGATTTGCATTTCCCTGATGATAGTGATATTTAATATTTTTCATATGTTTGTTAGCCATTGGTATGTGTTCTTGGAAGAACATCTTCAGCCTATTTCTTAACTGGATTTATTTTATTTTGGGGGTGTTGCATTTGATCCATTCTTTATAGATTTTGGATAATAGCCTTTTTCTAATATGTTATTTGCAAATATCTTCTCCCATTCCATTGGTTGCCTTTTAGTTTTGTTCATTGTTTCCTTTGCCATGCAGAAGCTCTTTATTCTGATGAAGTCCCAATAGTTCATTTTTGCCTTTGTTTCCTTTGCTTCTGGACATGTATCTAGAAAGAAGTTGTTGTGGCTGAGGTCAAAGAAGTTGTTATCTGTGTTCTCTTCAAGGATTTTGATGTTTTCCTGCCTCCCACTTAGGTCTTTCATCTATTTCGAATTTATTTTTTTATAGTATAAGAAAGAGGTCCAGTTTCTTCTGCAAGTGGAAGTCCAGTTTTCCCAACATCATTTGTTGAAGAGACTGTCTTTTTTCCATTGGATATTCTTTACTACTTTGTCAAAGATTAGTTGGCCATAGAATTGAGGGTCCATTTCTGGGTTTTTTATTCTGTTCCATTGATCTATGTGTCTGTTTTTGTGCTAGTACCATGCTGTCTTGGTGATCACAGCTTTGTAATATAACTCGAAATCAGGCAATGTGATGTCCCCAGCTTTGCCTTTTATTTCTTTTTTGTTATCTTATTGCTGCTCCTTGCACTTCCAGTACTACATTAAGTAACTTCTCAAACTCAACACTCAAAAAAACAAGTAATCCAGTCAAAAAATGGGCAGAAGACATGAACATGTACTTCTCCAAAGAAGACATATGAATGACCAACAGACTCATGAACAAATGTTCAACATCATTAGCCATCAGGGAATTTCAAATCAAAACCACAATGAGATACCACTTTACACAAATTAGAATGACAGAAATTAACAAGTCAGGAAACAACAAATGTTGGAGAGGATTTGGAGAAAGGGGATCCCTCTTACACTGTTAGTAGGAATGCAAGCTGGTGCAGCAACTCTGGAAAATAGTATGGAGGCTCCTCAAAAGACTAAAAATAGAGCTACCCTATGACCCAGCAATTGCACTACTGGATTTTTACCCCAAATATACAGATGTAGTGAAAAGAAGGGGCACATGCACCCCAATGTTCATAGCAGCAATGTCCACAATAGCCAAACTGTGGAAGGAGCTGAGATGTCCAACAGATTGAATTGATAAAGCTGTAGTTCATATATGCAATAGACTATTATTCAGCCATCAGAAAGGATGAATACCCACCATTTGCATTGACATGGATGGAATTGGAGGGGATTAGGCTAAGTGAAATAAGTCAAGCAGAGAAAGACAATTATCATGTGGTTTCACTTATACGTGGAATGTAAGGAATAGCATGGAGGACAGTAATGAAGTGAAAAATGAAGGGGAGGAATCAGAGGGGGAGATGAACCATGAGAGACTATGGACTCCAGGAAACAAACTGAGGATTTCAGAGAGGAGGGTGGGTCAGAGATGGGTGTTAAGGAAGGCACGTATTGCATGGAGCACTGGGTGTTATATGCAAACAATGAATCATGGAACACTACATCAAAAACTAATGATGTACTCTATGGTGACAAACATTTCATACTTAAAAAAAAAGAAACAAAAGGCATCCAAATCAGAAGGAAGAAGTCAAACTTTCACTATTTGCAAATCCCAGGATACTCTATTTAGAAAACTTGAATGACTCTACCAACAAAATTGCTAGAACTGATACATGAATTCAGTAAAGTCACAGGATAAAAAAATCAGTGTACAGAAATCTTGTATTTCTGTACATCGATAATGAAGCAGTAGAAAGAGAAATTAAAGAATCAATTCCATTTACAATTGCACCAAAAACAAGAAGATATCTAGGGATAAACCTAACCAAAAAGGTAAAAAAAATCTGTACTCTGAAAAGTATAAAAGAAATTAACACAAATAAATGGAAAAACATTCCATACTCATGGATTGGAAGAACAAATATTGTTAAAATGTCTATATACCAACAGCAATCTACATATTTAATGCAATCCCTATCAAAAATACCAACAGAATTTTTCACATAGCTAGAACAATCCATCTTCAAATTTGTAAGGAACCTAAAAAAGACTACCAATAACAAAAGCAACCTTGAAAAATAAAAGCCAGAGGCATCACAATTCTGTACTTCAAGTTATCTTACAAAGCTGTAGTGATCAAGACCTTATGGTACTGACACAAAAAACCAGTCACATAGATCAATGGAACAGAATAGAAACTCCAGAAATGAACTCACAACAATGTGGTCAGTTAATCAGTTACTAAAGTGGGAAAGAATGTCAAATGGAAAAAAGACAAATGGTGTTAAAAATGGTGTTAAACATTTGTTTAATTGACATTTGTTGGTGCCCAACAAACGGTGTTAAAAAACTTGACTGGGGGTGCCTGGTGGCTCAGTGGGTTAAAGCCTCTGCCTTCTGCTCAGGTCATGATCCCAGAGTCTTGGGATCAAGACCCACATCAGGCTCTCTACTCAGCGGGGAGCCTGCTTCTCCCTTTCTCTCTGCCTGCCTCTCTGCCTACTTGTGATCTTTGTCAAATACATAAATATATCTAAAAAAAAAAGAAAAAGAAAAACTAGGTTGTAACATGTAAAATATGGACCATTTTCTTATACTATAAACAAAAATTAATTCAGTGAGCACAGGGTGTTGTACACAACTAATGAATCATTGAACACTACATCAAAAACTAATGCTATAGTATATGTTGGCTAACCGAACATAATAAAAATAATTAAAAAAAAAAGAAAGACCTAATGTGAGACAAGAAATTATTAAAATCCTTGAGGAGAACGCATCTTTAACATTGGCCATAGCAACTTCCTACTAGATATGACTCCTGAGGCAAGCGGAACAGAAGCAAAATATTGTAACTTCATCAAAATAAAAAGGTGGTGCACAGCAAAGGAAACACTAAGGAAAACTAAAAAGCAGTCTATGAAAAGGGAGAAGATATTTGCAAATGACATATCTGATGAAGGGTTAGTATTCAAAATATATGAAGAACCTATACAGCTCGACACCCAAAAAACAAAGAATCCAGTTAAAAAATGGGCAGAAGAAATGAATAGACATTTTTCCAAAGGAGATATACAGATTTCCAACAAACACATGAAAAGTTTCTCAGTAGGGTGCCTGGGTGGCTCAGTCAGTTTAAGCGGCTGCCTTCAGCTCAGGTCATGTTCCTAGGGTCCTGGGTTCGAGTCCCGCATCTAGCTTCCTGCTCAGTGGAGAGCCTGCTTCTCCTTGTCCCCCTGCCCGTTGCTCTGCCTATCTGTGCTCTCTCTCCATCTCTCTGTTAAATGTTTCTTTAAAAAAAAAAAAAAAAGAAAAAGAAAAAATTTTCAGCATCACTCACCATCACGGACTTGCATGTCAAAACTACAATGAGATTTCAATTCATAACTGCCAGGATGGCTAAAATTAATAACACAGGAAATAAGTGACATGAAGATGTGGTGAAAGGGGAATGCTCTTGCACTGTGGGTGAGAATGCAAACTGGTGAAGCCACCATGGAAAACAGCATAGAAGCTCCCTAAAAAATTATAAATAGAACTACCCTAAAATCCAGCATTTGCACTACTAGGTATTTTCCCGAAGAATACAAAAATACTAATTTAAAGTGATACATGCACCCTGATGTTTATAGCAGCACTATCAACAATAGCCAGATTATGGAAAGAACCCAGGTGTCCATTGACTGATGAATGGATAACAAATATGTGGCATAGACACACCCATACACTGTGGAATATTATTCATCCATAAAAAAGAATGAAATATTGCCATTTGCAACAATGTGGATGCCCCTAGAGTATTATGCTAAGAGAAATGTCAGTAATAGAAAAATAAATGCCAGGTGATTTCACTCATCTGTGGAATTTAAGGGAAAAAAAAGAAATGAACATGTGGAGGTGGGAAGAGAAGAAAATCAAGAAACAGACTCTTAACTATGAAAGACAAATTGATGTTTACCAGAGGAGCAGCTGGTTGGGTGGCAGGAAGGGTTAAATAGGTGATGGGTATTAAGGAGGGTACTTGTTATGAAGAACACCAGGTGTTGTATGTAAGTGTTGAATTAGTAAACTCTATACCTGAAACTAATATTATACTATATGTTAAGTAGCTAGAATTTAAATAAAACATTTAAAAAAGAAGAAATGCATTATCAAAAAGTCTGTGAGGAGTAGTATTTTGTGAGCTTATAACTACCACACCCACCATAATGTTCTGAAGGTAGAATCCAGAAGACTTCAAGAGAATTTAATAAAGTATATAGATTAAAGTAAGATGCTTCCACAGGACTAGCTGAACAAACAAGCTTATGGCTTTAGGAGCAGGAAGAAACTGGGGACAGGTGAAAAATGACTCTTCTGCAGATAATTGGGAGTAATGAGTAGACATCCTGTTTTTCTTCTTGAAGACTTGAAAAAGCTAAGCCACTTGGGAAGAAATAAAATGATTAAAAAGCCCTATTAGTAAATAATGAATAATATTTTTGTGGATTTTTAAAACCTTAGATGGGAATCTTACTTTTACTTTTCTGAAATCAGTTTTATTCCTAAAATTTTCAAAAAGTATAGCTTGGAAAATGAATAAAATATATATTTCCGATGGGTTGTTTCATTCTGTCAAATTGTAGATAGATATCTCAAAACAAATTTATTTACTGTGCTTGTATGTGTGTGTTCATGTATGTATGTGAAATGAATAAGTTTACGAAGGGATTAAAAACATATCTATGGAAATCAGGCAAGTAATATAAATAAAGTGAGATATCTGAGACAGGATCGGTAGGAACTGTGGTGAACTGGAAAGCAGATATGCTACTCAATTCAGTTTCCCTGTGGGACTATGGATCTAGTACTGCCATATCCCCTGCATTTTCAAGAAAGACTCAAAACCTATTTTTACATAAATGCTCCATATTTTTAAATATTGGCAAATATTCTTTTGTTGTTATTTTCAATACTGTGCATGCCAAACAAAATAAATAAAAATCCAAGTTATTAGTCATCAATTTAAATTCTAGCATTCATTCATGCAAGAAATAGTTACTGAAGTTCTAATATTAATCAACACATACTGATCTCCAAGGACAAAAACAGAAGGAAACAGACAGCATATCTTCCCACATGCAGTTTATCAAACTAAGAGCAGAGTGGGCAACACAATTTATAACAATGCTTCTCATGTTCCTTGTTCATAAATGTTGACAAGAGCAGAAGAGTTTCAGTGGAACTCATATGGAAATATACATGCATTTCCATGTGTCATTTTTTCTTCCTCTTCTTTGGTAAATAATTATTAAGTTATATATAATTAATTATTATTTTTTAATTCTGCACTGTTTTCTAGGGAGTGTAGATACAGGTAAATTCGGGGACATTTATTTGTTGAGCTCCTGCGTGTGTGTATGTATAAATCATGAGCTAATATTCTGAGATGTTTCATTTCTACTGCCTCTACTCCTTCTATACATTAATCTTTTCCACTAATCTGGCAACAGAGATAGCTTTCTATATGTCCTGCACTTGCTTGAAGGATGAGCCTGTCTTAGAATAAATGTTAATTAAACTGCTGATTGGATTTTGAAACTTGCAGCACACATGGTAATTTTAAAGCCAGTGCATTTTGATTTACAAGAGCCAAGTATGATTAATAAATAAAAATATTTCTGGAATTCTAAAATTTACTTATGGGACCAAAACTGGGAACAAGGACTTTATGTCATCAACCACTAAGTGAGATTTTTGTTTTGCTTTTGCGTTTTGGATGGTTAACCCATACTACCAGAGACCATTGTCTAGCTTCCCAAAAATGTAGTATCCTAAGAGGTACAAGTCTCACTGGGATGTGCCGTGGCAACAGACTAGCAATGGCAGTAAGAGATGTTCAGGAAGACAGACTTCAGGGCAGCATGCATATAACATGGTGCATGGAAAGCAACTATGTGCTCTAGAGCCCACGAGCAGAGATCAAGACAGTGCTGATAGAACTAGGTGTAAATATACATACAATAAAAAGCAGGACATGATAAATTCAAATTATGCACTGACCGAAGTTAAAACTAGGTGACTGAAATACATTAAGTTTGCAGGTTTAGGTTTTTTCTTACCAGTTGTGAAAAATGAGATTCATGAGCTAATTTGAATTATAGTAAAATAAAAGTCCTGAGACTTCATATATGACTTTTAGAATAGGGAAATTTATATTTACTACTTGAGTTTGGAAGAGCTGAGGCAAACTACAACAGTACTACTTAAGAAAGGAGCAAGAATTAAAGGTCCAAAGGGAAAGATTTTGGATCAAAGAACATCCAAGTCGGCAAAACGAGACAGTAATAATAAAGACTGAAAGTGAAAAGGAAGGAGGAGATGGAAGAATCACTGTTCCCCATCCAACACACACACACACACACACACACATGCACAAATATTGATGTACAATTAAGGAAACTTGGAAGGAGACATATGTCTACTGACAAACTCTATGCAATGTGCAATATGTGATCCTTTCTGAATTCCCGCAAATATTCAGTAAAACGCAATACAAAAAAAAGCAAACAAAAACAACATGTTCAATAAGATTAGAATTCTTGTGAATGCCAATGAAAAGCTCAAGTTTTCCATCAAGGTTTGTTGGAAGCCAAATTACAGTCGCACTATACAAATGGGGTGTGTAGCCAATGAGTGGACTTTAAAAAGTTATTTGTGAGAGAGTTCAATATAGGTATTATGTCTCAAATGTCTTCGGGCCTCTCTAAACATCAGCTATCTACTCTGAAAAATGAATATGAAGATATCTACCTTTTAAAGTTACTCAAAGGACTAGAGATAATGTATTTTAAATGCCAAAAATAAAAAAAATAAAGTACCTAAGATAGTGTCTGGCACAACAACTTTATAAGAAATAATGGCAATTATAGGGAGGAGTTAGATGGCAGAGAAGTAGGGGGACTCTGGGCTTTCCTGTCCCTTGAACACAGCTGTATTGAGGTCAGATCACTTGGACACCTAGTGTCGGGGACCGCCTCTGGCCGGGAAAATCCCCGCCATTACAAGATGGCGCTTGGCTCACTGCCAGCAAAATACGCTGCAAGTAAACAATGAACTTTCTGGTGAAGCCCGCCTAAAGGAGGACATAGTCATTGGCTGTTTCAAATTTAATCAGCATAGTAACAGGACTCTCATTGGCTCTCCCCATTGCTTGGCCCCTTATTGGTCACCCTGCTCGCTGATTGGTCACGTAAACGTATATAAGTGTGTAGACTTGCGGAAATAAAGAGAGAGAAGATACATCTGAACCGGGGCTTCTTCTTGTCCTTGCGGGTCGAGGGCGACAACCTAGGAGATTGATGTGAGGACTGGGAGAAGGATTTCCATGGTTGGAGGGAGAGAGCTTGTCAGGTGTGAGGTGCATAGAAGTGAATTCGGTAGAGAAAAAATGTGGTGCCATGGAGGAAACTGTTTCTACAGAGAGAGGAAAGGGAGAGAAAGATAGAAGGGTTAAGAAAGTGCAGTGCTGGGTTCACACAAGATGAAACTCTCTTTGGACTATGGACTGGGGAGCAAGGGGTACAGAGCATTGCAGGTTTTTTATAAATAGCATGTGGAGCTCAAACTCAGATTTTAGAAGTGTGAGACTTTCACCAGAGCTGTTGCCTGTGATCCTGTGGGGAAGGAGGGTGCACACAAAGTGGTGTAGGGATCTCCTGGTTTACACTGGGAATTTTTCCCTTCCTGGAGTACATTTGGAAGAAGATCGAGTGCTTCTCCAAGGACAAAAGACCCTGCAGGTACCAGCAAACAATCTTTTATGGGAAGGGGACAGAAGTGCACGCAGATGGTATATAACTGGTTTGCTGCTTTTCACCTCCCATACCATAAATTTCATCCACTGTGCAGGAGTGGGGCTATTGTTCTGGGACAAAGGACACCAAAAACAATGTGGCAAGGCTCTTCTCTGTAGGAAAGGAGCAGGTCCGCTCTGTCTGGCCTCCCTTAAGATTTGGAGTTTTGAGCCCCAGCCATACACCAAAGATAAAACACAAGAGAGCTGTGGGGCCAAGTGTGCTGATATCCCTCACTTTTCTGTGAGGGCTTCCTGAACGGCAGGAAGGTGTGAGATCTGTCCAGGGATTAAAAAGCGGAGTGACTCCATTTTCACCCTTACTGGCAACATGATGGGACTTCAGTGAGCAACACAGCGGCCCCTACTTGGGGCTTGTGCCACTTACACCAAACTGCTGCCCCACCCCCAACCGCCCCATACATGGGAAATGCATATTTATGGGACAGATCTGTGGTGGAAATAAGACCAGGTTTTAGTTTTATATATTTATTTTCTTCGGAATCCAACTTTTAAGCTTTTAGTTTCTTTATTTCTATTTTTTAATTTTTCATTCCTTTTTCTCTTTGTCTTTTGGATCAGGCTTCTTGTCCTTTTTTTTTTTTTTGCTTTGTCCTTTCTTCTTCTTTGGAATCAACATTTTAGGTTTTGATTTGTCTTTTTTTTCCCATTTCCTTTCCATTTCTATTTTTCTTTTTCTCCAGGCTTATTTTTTTGTTTGTTTTTTGTTTTGTTTTTTTTTTTAATTTTTAAAAATTTTTTTATAAACATATATTTTTATCCCCAGGGGTACAGGTCTGTGAATCACCAGGTTTACACACTTCACAGCACTCACCTCAGCACATACCCTCCCCAATGTCCATAACCCCACCCACCTTCTCCCAACCCCCCTCCCCCCCAGCAACCCGCAGTTTGTTTTGTGAGATTAAGAGTCATTTATGGTTTGTCTCCCTCCCAATCCCATCTTGTTTCATTTATTCTTCCCCTACCCCCTTAAACCCCCATGTTGCATCTCCAGTTCCTCATATCAGGGAGATCATATGATAGTTGTCTTTCTCCAGTTGACTTATTTTGCTAAGCATGATACCCTCTAGTTCCATCCACGTCATCGCAAATGGCAAGATTTCATTTCTTTTGATAACTGCATAGTTTTCCATTGTATATATATACCACCTCTTCTTTATCCATTCATCTGTTGATGGACATCTAGGTTCTTTCCATAGTTTGGCTATTGTAGACATTGCTGCTATAAACATTTGGGTGCACATGCCCCTTTGGATCACTAGGTTTGTATCTTTAGGGTAAATACCCAGTAGTGCAATTGCTGGGTCATAAGGTAGTTCTATTTTGAATTTTGAGGAACCTCCATGCTGTTTTCCAGAGTGGTTGCACCAGCTTGCATTCCCACCAACAGTGTAGGAGGGTTCCCCTTTCTCCGCATCCTCGCCAGCATCTGTCATTTCCTGACTTGTTAATTTTAGCCATTCTGACTGGTGTGAGGTGATATCTCATTGTGGTTTTGATTTGTATTTCCCTGATGCTGAGTGATATGGAGCACTTTTTCATGTGTCTGTTAGCCATCTGGATGTCTTCTTTGCAGAAATGTCTGTTCATGTCTTCTGCCCATTTCTTGATTGGATTATTTGTTCTTCGGGTGTTGAGTTTGCTAAGTTCTTTATAAATTTTGGACACTAGTCCTTTATCTGATATGTCGTTTGCAAATATCTTCTCCCTTTCTGTCAGTTGTCTTTTGGTTTTGTTAACTGTTTTCTTTGCTGTGCAAAACCTTTGGATCTTGATAAAATCCCAATTGTTCATTTTTGTCCTTGCTTCCCTTGCCTTTGGCGATGTTCCTAGGAAGATGTTGCTGTGGCTGAGGTCGAAGAGGTTGCTGCCTGTGTTCTCCTCAAGGATTTTGATAGATTCCTTTTTCACACTGAGGTTCTTCATCTATTTTGAGTCTATTTTTGTGTGTGGTGTAAGGAAATGGTCCAATTTCATCTTTCTGCATGGGGCTGTCCAATTTTCCCAACACCATTTATTGAAGAGGCTGTCCTTTTTCCATTGGACATTCTTCTCTGCTTTGTCGAAGATTAGTTGACCATAGAGTTGAGGGTCTATTTCTGGGCTCTCTATTCTGTTCCATTGATCTATGTGTCTGTTTTTGTGCCAGTACCATGCTGTCTTGATGATGACAGCTTTGTAATAGAGCTTGAAGTCCAGAATGGTGATGCCACCAACTTTGGCTTTCTTTTTCAATATTCCTTGGGCTACGAGGTCATTTCAGGTTCCATATAAATTTTAGGATTATTTGTTTCATTTCTTTGAAGAAAATGTATGGTACTTTGATAGGAATTGCATTAAATGTATAGATTGCTTTAGGTAGCATAGACATTTTCACAATTTTATTCTTCCAATCCAGGAGCATGGAACATTTTTCCATTTCTTTGTGTCTTCCTCAATTTCTTTCATGAGTACTTTATAGTTTTCTGAGTATAGATTCTTAGCCTCTTTGATTAGGTTTATTCTTAGGTGTCTTATAGTTTTGGGTGCAATTGTAAATGGGATTGACTCCTTAATTTCTCTTTCTTCTGTCTTGTTGTTGGTGTATAGAAATGCAACTGATTTCTGTGCATTGATTTTATATCTTGACATTTTACTGAATTCGGGTACAAGTTCTAGCAGTTTTGGAGTGGAATCTTTTGGGTTTTCCACATATAGTGTCATATCATCTGCAAAGAATGACAGTTTGACTTCTTTGCTGATTTGAATGCCGTTAATCTCCTTTTGTTGTCTGATTGCTGAGGCTAGGAGTATGTTGAATAGTACTAGTACTATGTTGAATAGCAGTGGTGATAATGGACATCCCTGCCGTGTTCCTGACCTTAGTGGAAAAGCTTTCGGTTTTTCTCCACTGAGAATGATATTTGCGGTGGGTTTTTCATAGATGACTTTGATGATATTGAGATACGTGCCCTCTATCCCTGCACTTTGAAGAGTTTTGATCAGGAAGGGATGCTGTACTTTGTCAAATGCTTTTTCAGCATCTATTGAGAGTATCATATGGTTCTTGTTCTTTCTTTTATTAATGTGTTGTATCACATTGATTGATTTGCAGATGTTGAACCAACCTTGCAGTCCTGGAATAAATCCCACTTGGTCGTGGTGAGTAATCCTTTTAATGTACCGTTGAATCCTATTGGGTAGTATTTTGGTGAGGATTTTCACATCTGTGTTCATCAAGGTTATTGGTCTGTAGTTCTCTTTTTTGATGGGTTCTTTGTCTAGTTTTTGGATCAAGGTGATGCTCGCCTCATAAAGTGAGCTTGGAAGTTTTCCTTCCATTTTTATTTTTTGGAACAGTTTCAGGAGAATAGGAATTAATTCTTCTTTAAATGTTTGTTAGAATTCCCCTGGGAAGCCGTCTGGCCCTGGGCTCTTGTTTGGCGATTTTTGATGACTGTTTCAATCTCCTTACTGGTTATGGGTCTGTTCAGGCTTTCTATTTCTTCCTGGTTCAGTTGTGGTAGTTTTTATGTCTCTAGGAATGCATCCATTTCTTCCATATTGTCAAATTTGTTGGCGTAGAGTTGCTCATAGTATGTTCTTATAATCGTCTGTATTTCTTTGGTGTTAGTTGTGATCTCTCCTCTTTCATTCATGATTTTATTTATTTGGGTCCTTTCTGTTTTCTTTTTGATAGCTCTGGCCAGGGGTTTATCAATCTTATTAATTCTTTCAAAGAACCAGCTCCTAGTTTCATTGATTTGTTCTATTGTTTTTTGGGTTTCTATTTCATTGATTTCTGCTCTGATCTTTATTATTTCTCTTCTCCTGCTGGGTTTAGGGTTTCTTTCTCCAGCTCCTTTAGGTGTAGGGTTAGGTTGTGTACCTGAGACCTTTCTTGTTTTTTTTGTTTTGTTTTGTTTTTGTGGTGAGTTTTTCCACCTTGTTATTTTGTCCAGATAAGAATATACGAAGGAGCAAATAAAATGCTGAAAGGGTGGCAACAACCCCAAGAAAATATGCTTTAACCAAATCAGAAGAGATCCCAAATCGTTAGGAGGGATAAATTGGGTAAAAAGGGGTTCAGAAAGGAAAAAAGAAGGAAAGAAACAATTAAAAAAAGAAAACGAATAAATAAAAAATATAAAAAAGAAATTATATATATATATTAGATAAACTAGTTAAAAAAAGTTAAAAAAGAAAAGGGTAAAAGTTAAAAGAAATTTAGCAGAAGAAGAGAAAAAAAATTGAAAAAGAAGAAAAAATAAAATTAACTGCAAGACTAAAGAATCATGGGGAAAAAGCCATGAGTTCCATGCTTTGCTTTCTCCTCCTCTGGAATTCCGCTGCTCTCCTTCGTATTGAAACTGCACTCCTTGGTAGGTGAACTTGGTCCTGGCTGGATTTCTTGTTGATCTTCTGGGGAGGGGCCTGTTGTAGTGATTCACAAGTTTCTTTGCCCCAGGTGGAATTACACCGCCTTTACCAGGGGCCAGGCTGAGTAATTCGCTCAGGTTTGCTTTCAGGTGCTTTTGTCCCCTGATCACTTTCCATAGAGTTCTGGAGGACGGGAATGAAAATGGCAGCCTCCTGGTCTCCAGCCCGGAGGAGCCGAGAACATGGGGCTCCACTCCTCTGTGCACCCTCGGAGTACAGTGCCCAATTACTCCCGTCTCCCTGGCCTCTGGCCGTGCTCCAAGCTCACCAAGCCTGCGACCAGTTCAAGGTAACCCCGAGCTGAGAGCTCACTCCACGGCTCTATCTCTGTAGCTGTCTTGCCTGTTCTAATACCTGCAAGCTCTGTGACACTCAGACACCCCCAATCCTTCTGTGACCCTGCAGGACCTGTGGTCACGCTGACCCCGTGTGGGCTTCACCCCAGTTTAGCCTCTTGAGCGATATTCCTCAGCGGAACAGACTTTTAAAAGTCCTGATTTTGTGCTCCGTTGTTCCGCCACTTGCCGGGAGCTGGGCCCTCCCCCCGCAGTCTATCTTCCCATTGCTTTGGATTCACTTCTCCGCCAGTTCTACCTTTCAGAAAGTGGTTGATTTTCTGTTTCTAGAATTGCTGTTCTTCTTCTCTTCTATCCCCTATTGGATTTGTAGGTGTTTGCAATCTTTAGACAAGTTATCTAGCTTATCTCCTGCTAGCTGAAGTACTCTCAGCCTGCTACTTCTCCACCATCTTGATCCTCCCTCCTCCAGGCTTATTTTAACAAACAAACCAAAGCATATCTAGTTAAAGTTCTAAACACTCCCTATTGCAAGTGAAGAGGAGCTGTGCAGATGACTGAACAGTGGGAAAAAGCACCAAAAAGGCAACAGCAGCGTGCACACAACATACACACACCAGAAACACTTCCTTGAGTGCCAGTCCCTGGACAGTGTATGCTTCCTTTTTAATATAACATTACTCTCAGGTGCAGGAAACATTACAAGCTTATAAAGCATGCAAATAACAGAAACTTATCCGAAAGTAGAACATAGAGGAATTCTCCCCAAAAGAAAGGTCAAGAAGAAATCACACCCAGTGACTTGTTCAAAACAGAAACAGACATAAGCAATATATCTTTTTTAATATAATTTTTTTCAGTGTTCCAAGATTCATTGTTTATGCACCACACCCAGTGCTCCATGCAATATGTGCCCTCCTTAATACCCACCACCAGGCTCACCTATCCCTCCACCCTCTCCCCTCCAAACCCCTGTTTGTTTCTCAGAGGCTGAAGTCTCTCATGCTTTGTCTCCCCCTCTGACTTCCCCCAATTCACTTTTCCTTTTCATCTCCTAATGTCCTCCATGTTATTCCCTATGCTCCACAAGTAAGTGAAACCATATGATAATTGACTCTCTCTGCTTGACTTATTTCACTCATCATAATCTCCTCCGGTCCCATCCATGTCTTAAGAGAATTTAGAACAACAGTCATAAGATTACTAGCTGGGCTTGAAAAAAGTATACAAGACACCAAATGGGGTGTCTGACTGGGTCAGTTGGTTAAGCATCTGTGTTTAGCTCAGGTTATGATCCCAGGGTTCTTGGATAGAGCCCCACATCAGGCTCCCTGCTCAGTGGAGAGTCTGATTCTCCTTCTGTCCCTCCCTCCTCTCATGCTCTCTCGCACTCCTTTTCTCTCTCTCAAATAAAATATTTTTAAAAAACTGTAAAAAAGAAGAAACCAGAGAAATCCTTGCTGTGAAGATAAAAGACCTAAAAACTAGTAAGTCTTTAATAAAAAATACTATAACTGAGATGCAAAAATGACTGGATATAATCACAACAAGGATTGATGAATCAGAAAACAGATGAGACAGAAGATAAAATTATAGAGAATAATGAAGCTGAAAAGAAGAGGGAAAGGAAACTATTAGATCACAAAAGTAGCCTTAGGGAAATCAGCAAATCCACAAAGTGAAATAATATCTGTATTATAGAAGTCCCAGAAGAGGAAGAGTGGGAAAAGGGGGCAGAAGGTTTATTTAAACAAATTATAGCTGAGAACTTCCCTAATTTGGAGAAGGAAACTGGTATTCAAGTCTAAGAGGCACAGAGAACTCCTCTCAAAATCAACAAAAACACTTCAACACCATGACATATATTAGGGAAACTTGCAAACTACAAAGATAAAGAGAGAATTTTGAAAGTGGCTAGGAACAAAAGTCCTTAACCTATAAGGGTAGACACAAGATTATAGGCAAACCTGTCCACTGAATCTTTGCAGTCCAGAAGACATGGCAGTAAATATTCAAAGTGCTAAATGGGGAAAAAAAATGCAGCCAAGAATACTTTATCTAGCAAGGCTTTCATTCAGAATAGAAGAAGATCTAAACTTTCCAAGACAAGTAAAAACTAAAGGAATTTGTGAACACTGTAACAGCTCTGCAAGACATTAAAGGTAAAGGAAGACCAAAGGTAACAAAGAATATAAAGGAACAGAGACAATATACAGGAAGAATGACTATACAAGTAACACAATGGCACTAAATTCGTATCTATCAATTATTACTTTGACTGTAAATGTACTAAATGCTCCAGTCAAAAAGCATAGGTTATCAGAATGGATAGAAAACAAGACCCATCAATATGCTGCTTATAAGAAACTCATTTTAGACACAAAGATACCTTCTGATTGTAAGTGAGGGTGTGGAGAACCATTTATTGTGGTATTAGACATTGAAAAAAATTGGAGTAGCCATACTTATATCAGACAAACTAAATTTTAAGCCAAAAGACTGTAATATTTTTTAAAGACTGTAATAAGATGGAGAAGAGCACTATATTGTAATAAAAGGGTCTATCCAATAAGAAAATCTAATGATTGCAAGTATTTATGCCCCTAAGTTGGAAGTACCCAAATAGACAAATCAATTAATAAAAAAAACTCGTTGATAATAATACAATAAGGTAGGGGAGTTTAATACCCCACTCCCAGTGATGGACAAATCACTGAAGCATGATTAGAAGATCAACAAGAAAACAAGGGCTCTGAATGACACACTGGACCAGATGGATTTCACAGATATATTTGGAGTATTTCATTCTAAAAAAGAGCAGAATACACACTCTTTATGAGTGCACACGAAGCATTCTCCAGAATAGATCACATACTGGGTCACAAATGGGCCTCAACTGCTACAGAAAGATTGAGATCATACCATGCATATTTTCATAACACAGCGCTTTGAACTTGAAATAAATCACAACATAAAAAATTGGGAAAGACCACAGATACATTGAGGTTAAAGAACATCCAACTAAGTAATGAATGGGTTAACCAGGAAGTTAAAGAAGTGATGAAAAGAGATATATGAAAGCAAATGAAAATGAAAATACAATAGTCCAAAGCCTTTGGGATACAGCAAAGGCAGTCCTAAGAGGGAAGAATACAGCAATGCAAGTCTTCCTCAAGAAGCAAGAAAAGACTCAAATATAAAAAGACACCTTACACCTAAAGGAGCTGGAAAAGGAAGAGCAAATAAAGCCTTATAGAGCAGGAGAGGGGAAATAATAAAGATTAGAGCAGAAATCAATGATATAGAATTAAAACAATCAGTAGAACAGATCAACAAAATTAGGAGCTGGATCTTTAAACAAAATTGATAACCCCTTAGCCAGATGTATCAAAAAGAAAAGAGAAAGGATCCAAATACATAAAACCATGAATGAAAGAGGAGAGATCACAACCAACACTAAAAGATATACAATTATAAGAGAATATTATGAGCAATTATATATGAAAAATTAGGCAATCTGAAAGAAACAGTTAAATTCTTAGAAATATACAAGCTACAAAAATTGAATCAGGAAGAAATAGAAAACCTGAATAGACCCATAACCAACAATGAAATGGAATCAGTCATCAAAAATCTCCCAACAGGGGGAGGAGTCGAGATGGCAGAGAAGTAGAAGGCTGAGACAATATCAGGTAGCAGGAGATCAGCTAGATAGCTTATTAAACCATTGTGAACACCTACAAATACAACAGGAGATCGAAGAGAAGAAGAACAGCAATTCTAGAAACAGAAATTCGACCACCTTCTGAAAGGTAGGACCGGCGGAGAAGTGAATCCAAAGCGACGGGAAGATAGACCGCAGGGGAAGGGGCCAGCTCCTGCCAAGTGGTGGAATAATGGAGCACAAAATCAGGACTTTTAAAAGTCTGCTCCACTGAGGGACATTGCTCCAGAGGCTAAACTAGGGTGAAGCCCACGTGGGGTCAGTGTGGCTCCAGGTCCTGCGGGGTCACAGAAAGATCA
Organism: Neogale vison; assembly: GCF_020171115.1. NCBI lineage: Eukaryota > Metazoa > Chordata > Mammalia > Carnivora > Mustelidae > Neogale > Neogale vison. The sequence continues at coordinate 57,406,683 of NC_058105.1, forward strand.
GGGGTGTCTGAGTGTTGCAGAGCTCGCAGGTATTAGAGCGCAGAAGCCAGCTACAGAGACAGAGTTGAGGAGTGAGCTGTCGACTAGGGGTTACCTTGAAACATAATCTGTGGCACAGGCCACTGCTCTGTGAGTGGGGTCCCCACAAGATCCAGGTAGACACCCCCTGGGGGAGCTCAGGGATCTGCAGGGTTCGGAGACTCCAGGCAGAGCTGTGTGCCAGAGACAGACATGCTTGATCACAGGCTGAGTGAGCTCGGAGTGCGGCCAGAGGCCAGGGAGACAGGAGTGATTGAGCGCTTTTCTCTGAGAGCTCACTGAGGAGTGGTACCCTGAGCTCTCAGCTCCTCTGGCCAGAGATTGGGAGGCCGCCATTTTCATTCCCATCCTCTGGAACACTACGGAAAGTGTTCAGGGAACAAAAGCTCGGGAAAGCGAACCTGAGCAGGTTAAGTAACCTGGCCCCTGGTAAGGGCGGTGAAAATCCGCCTCAGGCAAAGACACTTGAGAATCACTACAGCAGGCCCCTCCCCCAGAAGATCAACAAGAAATCCAACCAATACCAAGTTCACTTACCAAGGAGAACAGCGGAATTCCAGAGGAGGAGAAAGCAAAGCATGGAATTCATGGCTTTCTCCCCATGATTCTTTAGTCTTGCTGTTAATTAATTTTTTTTAATTATATTTTTTCTTCTGCTAAGTTTTTTTTAACTTTTACCCTTTCCTCTTTTAACGTTTTTTAACTAGTTTATCTTAACAATACCTTTCATAAAAAATAATAATAATCTTTTTTGAAGCTTCATTATTATAGTCATATTTTATCCTTCATTGTAACTAACTTTATTTTTTGTATACACATAGGGGTTTTTCTTCTAAAAAATTTGGGGGTACAACTTCTTCTAATAGATCAAAATATACCATAAATCTAGCTCTGGGATTGTTCTAGTCTCCAGCCTGAGCAAATTCTCTCCACTTTCTTATTCTTTATTCTCCCAACTAACTTACTTTATCAACTCCTTTTTTAGAAATTAATTTTTTTCATCTTTATAGGCATATTCCATCCCTTCATTGTGCTTACCCTTATATATGATTTTCATTCTTTAAAATTTTGGGAGGTCTCTTCTAAGAGACCAAAATACTCCCAAAATTAAGGGGGTGACCCTGTTCTAGTCACCAGTCTAATATATATATATATATATATATATTTATTTTTCTTTATTTGTTTTTTTTTCTAATTTTTTTTCCTGAACTTCTTTTTATCCCCTTTCTCCCCGCCCACATGATTTGGGGGTCTCTTCTGATTTGGTTAAAGCACATTTTTCCTGGGGTCTTTGCTACCCTTTTAGTATTTTATTTGCTCCTTCATATATTCTTATCTGGACAAAATGACAAAGTGGAAAAACTCACCACAAAAAAAAGAACAAGAGGCAGTACTGAAGGCTAGGGAACTAATCAATACAGACACTGGTAATATGTCAGATCTGGAGTTCAGAATGACGATTCTCAAGGTTCTAGTCGGGCTTGGAAAAAGGCATGGAAGATATTAGAGAAACCCTCTCTGGAGAGATAAAAGCCCTTTCTGGAGAAAGAAAAGAACTAAAATCTAACCAAGTTCAAATTAAAAAAAAGCTATTAATGAGGTTCAATCAAAAATGGAGGCTCTTACTGCTAGGATAAATGAGGCAGAAGTAAGAATTAGTGATATAGAAGACCAAATGACAGAGAATAAAGAAGCTGAGGAAAAGAGAGACAAAGAAATACTGGACCATGAGGGGAGAATTCAAGAGATAAGTGATACCATAAGGCGAAACAACATTAGAATAATTGGGATTCCAGAAGAAGGAGAAAGAGAGAGGGGAGCAGAAGGCATATTGGAGCGAATTATTGTAGACAATTTCCCTAATATGGCAAAGGGAACAAGCATCAAAATCTAGGAGGTGCAGAGAACCCCTCTCAAAATCATTAAGAATAGGTCCACACCCCATCACCTAATAGTAAATTTTACAAGTCTTAGAAACAAAGAGAAAATCCTGAAAGCAGCTTGGGACAAGAAGTCTGTAACATTCAATGGTAAAAATATTAGACTGGCAGGAGACTTATCCATGGAGACCTGGCAGGCCAGAAAGAACTGTCATAATATATTCAGAGCACTAAACGAGAAAAACATGCAGCTAAGAATACTATATCCAGCTAGGCTATCATTGAAAATAGAAGGAGAGATAAAAAGCTTCCAGGACAAACAAAAATGAATTTGCAAGCACCAAACCAGCTCTACAGGAAATATTGAAAGGGGTCCTTTAAGCAAAGAGATAGCCCAAAAGTAGTAAATCAGAAAGGAATAGAGACAATATACACTAACAGTCACCTTACAGGCAATACAATGGCACTAAATTCATATCTCTCAATAGTTACCCTGAATGTTAATGGGCTAAATGCCCCAATCAAAAGACACAGGGTATCAGAATGGATAAAAAAACAAAACCCATCAATATGCTGCCTATAAGAAACTCATTTTAGACCCAAAGACACCTGCAGATTTAAAGTGAGGGGGTGGAAAACAATTTACCATGCTAACGGACTTCAGAAGACAATGATGAATCACTACATGCTATCCCTGAAACTAATATTACACTCTATGTTAACTAACTAGAATTTAAATAAAATCTTGAAAGCCAAGAAAATGGCAAAAATATTATTATACCTCATTGCACTTAACTTCTAAAATCATTACACATTATTCAAAATTAGACATTATTCAGCCATTTAAAAACCTTAGTTTTAGCTCATTTGATATAAAAGAACTTGTTTTCAATCTACCTTTGTCAATGTCTTAATCAGCAGAGATTTTTGATGAATCACATAAAAATCCATATATTGATGAAATCAAGGGGAAAAACAAACCATGAACTCACACCTTTCAGAATGACTAGTATCAAAAATACAGGAAATAACAAGCATTGGTGAGGACTTGGAACAAAGAGAAGCCTCATGCACTATTGACAGCAATATAAAATGTAATTTAATGCAGCCACTATGGAAAACAGTATGAAGATTCCTGAAAAAATTAAAAATAGAAAGGCATACAATCTAGCAATTCCACTTCTGGATATATTTCTGAAGAAAATGAAAACACTAACTGAAAAAGGAATAAGCACCCCCATGTTCACTGCAGCATTATGTACAGTAGCCAAAATCTGGAACCAACCTGTGTTCACTGATAGATGAATGAATAATATATATATATAATAATATATAATATATTTTGAATAATATGTATATTGAATAATATATTGAATATATTCAATATAATTGAATAATATATATAAGATAATATATATTATTCATTCATCTATCTGTGAACACAGGTTGTTCACTGTGAATGATGAATGGATGAAAGGATGAATTCATTCATCTATCAGTGAATATATATATATGTGTGTATATATATATACACACATATATATGTATGTGTGTATATATACACATTTATCCATACATATGTCTGTATATATAGAGGGGTAGGGAGAGGCACACACACATGCTGGAATGTTACTCAGCCATAAAAAATAATGAACCCTTGCCATTTATGACAATATGGATAGACCCAGAGGGTATTATGCTATGTGAAATAAGTTGGAGAAAGACAAATACTGTTTGATTTAACTTATTTGTGGAATAAAAAAACAAAATGAATAAACAAAAAAAAAACCAGAAACAGACTTATAAATACAAAGAACGAACTGGTCATTGCCTGAGGGGATATAGGTAGGGGGACAGAAAAATCAGGTAAAGGGGATTAGAAGGTACAAATTTCCAGTTATAAAATAGATATCACAAGGATGTAATACACAGCATAGGGAATATAGTCAATAATATTCTAATTATATTTGGTGATCGATGCTAACTAAACTTACCATGGTGATCATTTCATAATGCATATAAATGTTGAATCACTATGTTGTCCATCTTATATAATATTGTATGAACTATATTTCAGTAAAAAAATAAAAAATAAATGACTGTGAAAGGCATTTTGTAATTGGGTCACATGTCATGTCCCTCCCCCATTTCACCACCCCAGCAAAAGCTGAAAGAAAGTTCAACTCTGTGCAGCAATAAACTTGACATGTTTATCAATTAAAGTATAACTTAAATTTTTAAAATTGCACAGAAAATTTTAAAATTGAAACAATTTTGAAAATGGAAAAACTGGCTTTATCACCTATATCAAGAATATATGTTTTATTACTTTAAAAATCTTTACATGATGAAATAAGTATAGACAGGTTTATTGAGCTGTAGCCACACAGACCTCTTCTTTTTTTAATTTATTTTTTATTTATTTTCAGCAGTATTCATTATTTTTTCACCACACCCAGTGCTCCATGCAAGCCGTGCGCTCTATAATACCCATCACCTGGTACCCCAACCTCCCACCCACCCCCCGCCACTTCAGTCCCCTCAGATTGTTTCTTAGAGTCCATAGTCTCTCATGGTTCACCTTCCCCTCCAACTCCCCCCAACTCCCTTCTCCTAACTCCCCATGTCTTCCATGCTATTTGTTATGCTTCACAAATAAGTGAAGCCATATGATAATTGACTCTCTTTGCTTTACTTATTTCATTCAGCATAATCTCTTCCAGTCCCGTCCATGGTGCTACAAAAGTTGGGTATTCATCCTTTCTGATGGAGGCATAATACTCCATAGTGTATATGGACCACATCTTCCTTATCCATTCGTCCATTGGAGGGCATCTTGGTTCTTTCCACAGTTTGGCGACCGTGGCCATTACCGCTATAAACATTGGTGTACAGATGGCCCTTCTTTTCACTACATCTGTATCTTTGAGGTAAATACCCAGGAGTGCAATTGCAGGGTCATAAAAAAGTTCTATTTTTAATTTCTTGAGGAATCTCCACACTGTTCTCCAAAGAGGCTACACCAACTTGCATTCCCACCAACAGTGGAAGAGGGTTCCCCTTTCTCCACATCCCCTCCAACACATGTTGTTTCCTGTCTTGTTAATTTTGACCATTCTAACTGGTGTAAGGTGATATCTCAATGTGGTTTTTATTTGAATCTACCTGATGGCTAGTGATGATGAACATTTTTTCATGTGTCTGATAGCCATTTGTATGTCTTCATTGGAGAAGTGTCTGTTCATGTCTTCTGCCCATTTTTTGATATGATTGTCTGTTTTGTGCATGTTGAGTTTGAGGAGTTCATTATAGACCCTGGATATCAACCTTTTGTCTGTACTGTCATTTGCAAATATCTTCTCCCATTCTGTGGGTTGCCTCTTTGTTTTTTTGACTGTTTCCTTTGCTATGCAGAAGCTTTTGATTTTGATGAAGTCTCAAAAGTTTATTTTCACTTTTGTTTCCTTTGCCACACAGACCTCTTAACTATTCTTCAACCATATCCTGACTTTTATGATTTAATCTCACTGAATATTTCCATCAGCCCTCTGACCAGAAGGAAGATTACTTCCTTTGCATGTCCATACCATTTTGTTTATTCCTTTATCGTGGCCTTTATCACCTAATTGCTGGTATTATAAATTATTTATGTGTCTCTTTATATACTCTGCTAGTTTCTTGAACCTAGTAAGTCTATTCTATATATCTTTAAACTCTAACAATTTTTGACTCATTTTAATATATATACTCAGATAAATGATGTAAACATATCTTAAATAAACTGATCTCAAGATTTTTAAATAACCTTTGTTTTATGTTAAATGTGAGGATATTAGTTTGAAGTTCTACTATTAGACCCAAGGACCTAGGGAAATATAAATAAAAATCATAATAAGATGCTATTTCACATCCAGTAGGATAGCCAGCATAAAAGTCAGATAATAACAAGTATTAGAGAGATATGGAGAAATAAGAACCCTGACATAATGCTGGTGGTGATGTTCAATGTTTCAGTCACTTTAAAGAATTTATTTATTTATTTGACAGAGAGATATCACAAGTAGGCAGAGAGGCAGGCAGAGAGAGAGAGGAGGAAGCAGGCTCCCCGCTGAGCAGAGAGCCTGATGCGGGACTCGATCCCAGGACCCTGGGATCATGACCCGAGCCGAAGGCAGTAGCTTAATCCACTAAGCCACCCAGGTGCCCCGAAATTGTACTTTCTTAATATGGGAAGGAAACAGAAGCCAGAAGCCAGGATCCCCGTTTATGTCCTGGCAGACTGCAGTCTATGTACAATACTACTCCAAAGGATGCCATTTACATAGATCACAATGTGAATAATGCCTCCTAAAACTGAGCAATGTGATAGACTTGATAAAACCTTCTTTCACTGCCTTTCTCTATTTATCTAGGGTTAAGTTTGACTTGTCTTAACTTACCCTCACATGCACTCCACAATATATTGACTGGTTTGTTCCTATTTTTAAGTCTCCCAAATTCATTCTCCATATTTTCACCGACAACTGTTATTCCTTGTGTTGTTGATTTTAGCTGTTATGTCAGTTGTGAGGTGATATCTCATTGTGGTTCTCATTTGCATGTCCCTGATGGTAAGTGATGATAAACATCTTTTTGTGTGTCTGTTGGACATAGGATGATTTCTTTGGAAAACTATCTGTTCATTTCTTCTGCTCACTTTTAAATTTGATTATTTGTTTTTGGGGTGTTGGGTTTTATAAGTTCTTCATATATTTTTGATACTAACCCTTTATCAAATATGTCATTTGCTAATGTCTTCTCTGATTATGTAGGCTGCCTTTTAATTTGTTGATTGTCTCCTTTGATGTAAAGCTTTTTGTTTTCATGTAATTCCAATAGTTTGCTTTTGCTTTTGTTTCCCTTGACTGAGAAGACAAACTTGTTATGTCTAGAAAAAATTGTTAGAGCTGATGTCAGAGAAGTTACTGCCCGTGTTCTCTTCTAGGATTTTTATGGTTTCAGATATCATAGGTAGGTCTTCAATTCATTTGGGGTTTATTTTTGTATATGGTGTAATAAATTGCTCCAGCTTCATTCTTTTGCATGATGCTGTCCAGTTTTCTCAACAACATTTTCTTTCTTTTATTTTAGAGGTAGGGGAGGGACAAAGGGAGAGGGATAGGGAGAATCTTAACCAGGCTCTGTCCCCAGTGTGGAATCGGATGCAGGGCTTGACCTCACAATGCTGAGATCATGACCTGAGTTGAAATAAAAAATTGGACACTTAACCTACTGAGCCACACAGGCACCCCAATACCATTTTCTGAAGAGACTTTTTCCCATTGGATATTCTTTCCTGCTTTGTCAAAAACTAGTTAACCATATAATTATGGGTTTATTTCTGGGTTTTCTATTCTATTCCATTGATCTATGTCTTTAATTTTGGGCCAGTACCATACTGTCTTGTTCACTACAGCCTTGTAATATAACTTCAAGTCCAGAATTGTGAAGCCTCCAGCTTTGCTTTTCTTTCTAAGGTTTCTTTGGCTATTCAGGGTTTTGTTTTTGTTTTTGTTTTTGTTTTTTGTGGCTCCATACAAATTTTCAGATTGTTTGTTCTAGTTCTGAAAAATGCTGTTGGGATTTTGATAGGGTTGTGTGTGTGTGTTTTTTTAAAGATTTTATTTATTTATTTGACAGAGAGAGATCACAAGTAGGCAGAGAGAGAGGAGGAAGCAGGCTCCCTGCTGAGCAGAGAGCCCGATACGGTACTCGATCCCAGGACCCTGAGATCATGACCTGAGCCGAAGGCAGCAGCTTAACCCACTGAGCCACACAGGCGCCCCGACAGGGTTGTGTTAAATGTGTAGACTGCTTTGGGTATATAGATATTTAAACAGTATTTGTTCTTCCAATCCAGGAGCATGGTCTGTCTTTCCATTTCTTTATGTCATCTTCAAGTTCTTTCATCAGTGTTATATATTTCAGAGCACAGGTCTTTCACCTCTTTGGTTAGGTTTACTCCTAGGTATTTTATTATTTGGGGTGCAAATGTAATTGGGATTATTTTCTTAATTTCTCTTTCCACTGTTCGATTATTGGTGAATAGAAATGCAAAAGATTTCTGTACATTGATTTTGTATCTGGCAACTTTACTGAATTCATTTATCAGTTCTAGCAGGTTTTATTTGGTGGAGTCTTTTGGATTTTGTATGTTTAGTATCATGTTATTTGCTAATAGAGAAAGTTTTACTTCTTCCTTACCAATTTGGATGCCTGTCATTTTATTTTGTTGTCTGATTTCTGTGGCTAGTACTTTCAGTACTGTGTTGAATAAAGGTGGTAAGAAAGGACATCCTGGTCTCATTTCTGACTTTAAGGGAAGATCTCAGTGAGTTTTTCTCCATTAAGGGTTATGCTGGACTGTGGGTTTTTCATATATGGCCTTTATTATATTGAAGTATATTTCCTCTAAACATACTTTGTTGAGGGTTTTTACAATGAATGAATGCTGTACTTTGCCAAAGGCTTTTTCTTTATCCATTATCAAGATCATAAGGTTATTATCCTTTCCCTTATTGGTATGATGTATCACATTGATTGATTTGCAGATATTGAATCACCCTTGCAGCCTAGGAGTAAATCCCACTGGATTGTAGTAAAGATTTTTAATGTATTCTTGGATTAGCTTTGCTAGCATTTTGTTGAGGATGTTTGCATCTATGTTTATCAGAGATACTGGTCTGTAGTTCTCTTTTTTGTGATATCTTTATCTGGTTTTGCTATCAGGGTAATGTTGGCCTCATGGAGTGAAGTAGGTAGTTTTCTTTCCTTGTCTATTTTTTGAAATAGTTTGAGAGGGATAGGTATTAACTCTTCTTTAAATGTCTAATAGAATTCACTTATGAAGACATCTGGTCCTGGACTTCTGTTTCTTAGGAGAATTTTTGGGTACTGATTCAATTTCTTTGCTGTTTATAGGTCTGATCACATTTTTCCCCCTGTTTCAGTTTTGGTAGTTTATATGTTTCTAGGAATTCACCCATTTCTTTTAGGTTGTACAACTTGTTGGCATAGGGTTCTTCATAATATTCTAATTATATTTCTGTGGTCTTGGTTATTTGTTCTCTCTCATTTGTGATTTTATGTGTTTGAGTCCTTTCCTTTTTTTTCTTGATAAGTCTGGCTAGATATTTCTCAATTTTATTGCCTTGTTCAAAGAACCAGTTCCTGGTTCCATTGATTTATTTCATAGATTTCTATTTCTATTTTAGTATCTATATAATTTATTTTGCTCTAATCTTTATCATTTCCTTTATTCTGCTGGTTTTAGGTTTTGTTGTTCTTTTTCTAGCTCCTTTACACATAAAGATGGGTTGTTTATTTGAAATTTTCCTTTCTTCTTGAGGTATGTTTATATTACTAAAAACATCCCTCTTAGAACACTTCTGTTGCATTCTAAAGATTTTAGACCATTGTGTTTTTGTGTTCATTTGTTTCCATGGATTCCTTTTATTCTTTTATTTCCTCATTGATCCATTCATTGTTTAGTAGTTTGTTATTTAACTATTGTATAATTTGTGGTCTTTCCAGATTCTTTCCTGTAGTTGATTTCTAATTTTGTAGGATTTATGGTCAGAAAAGGTACATGATATGACTTTGGTCTTCTTGAATTTGTTGAGGCTTTTCAAATTTTATTTTTAAGTAATACCTACACCCAATATGAGGCTTGAACTTAGAACCCTGAGATGAAGAGTTGCATGCTCCACCAGTTGAGCTATCCAGACACCTCTGTTGAGGCTTGTTTTGGGGCTAATATCTCATCTATTGAGGAGAATTTTCTGTGTGTACTTGAAATGAATGTATATTCTGCTTTAGGATAGAAGGTTCTGAATATAACTTTTAAATCCATCTGGTCTAGTGTGTGATTCAAAGCCTTTATTCTTGTTGATTTTCTGTTTAGGTGATTTGTCCATTGATGTAAGTGGGGTGTTGAAATCCCCTACTATTACTGTATTATTAGCAATTATATCCTATACTTTTGTTAACTTTTTATATATTTGAGTGCTTACCTATTGGGTGCATAAATATAATTACTATATCTTCTCATTGGATTGTTTCCATTATTATTATATAATGTTCTTCCTTGCCTCTTGTTGTAGTATTTGTTTTGAAGTCTATTTTTGTCCAATATAAATATTCCCACTCTGGATTTCTTTTGACATTCATTGTATGGGAAATGGTTTTCTATCTCCTCCATTTCAAAATGCAGCTGTCTTTAGGTCTAAAATAAGTTTTTGTAGGCAGCATATAGATAGCTTTAATTTTTCTATCCATTCTGTCACCCTCTGTTTTTTCTAATTTGAGTGTTCAGTCCATTTATATTCAAAGTAACTATTTGTAGATATGTATTTATTGCCATTTTATTACTACTTTTCTGGGTGTTTCTGAAGATTTTCTCTGATTCTTTGTCTTTCTCTCTTTCATGGTTTGCTGATTTTCTTTAGTGATATATTTTGATTTCTTTCTCTTTATCCTTTGCGTATTTATTAATAGTTTTGATTTGTGGTGACCATTAGGTTTGTATATGACATCTTCTGTGTATAGCCATCTATATTCATTTGCTGTTCATTTAAGTTTGAACCCATTCTTTACTCCTCACTTCCTCACGTTTTAGGTATATGGTGTCATATTTTACAACCTTTTTTATTTTGTGAGTTTCTTGACTGATTTTTATAGAAATATTTCTTTTTATGGCTTTTTGTGGTTTGTACTATCACTTTTGGTCTTCCCCTTCCATTCAACATGTCCCCATTAATATTTTTGCAGGACTAGTTTGCTGGTCCTGAACCCATTTTTTTGTTTGTCTGGGAAACTCTTTATTTTTCATTTTATTCTGAATGATAGTCTTGCCGGATAGGATAGAGTATTCTCAAATGGAGATTTTTCCCATTTAGTACTTTGAATATATCATGTCACTCCCTTCTGGTTTGGAAAGTTTCTGCTGAAAAAACCACTGATAGCCTTATGAGTTTTCCCTTGTTGTACTACTTTTAAATTTTTTTCTTTGGTGTGCCTGGGTGGCTCAGTTGGTTAAGCATCTGCCATTGGCTCACATTATGATCCCAGGGTCCTGCGATTGAATCCCATGTCAGGCTTCCTGCTTAGCACTGGACTTACTTCTCCCTTTCCTTCTGCCCCTCCCCTGCTAATGCTTGCTCACTCTCTCTCTCTTTCAAATAAATAAATAAAATCTTTATTTTTTTTTTCTTTATGAGTATATTTTGTCAATTTCATTACCATATGTCTTGGTGTGGATCTGCTTTTGTTGAATTTGTTGCTGCTTCTTTGTGCCTCCTGGATCTGGAATATCTGTTTCATTCAACAGATTAGGGAAGTTTTTACCTATTATTGCTTCAGATAAATTTAATGTCCCCTTTTCTCTCTCTTCTTCTTCTGGGACTCCTATAATATGAATATTATTACATATGATTGAGTCACTCATTTCCTTAAGTCTATTCTCATTTTACATAATTCGTTTTTCCCTCTTTTGTTCAGCTTGATCACTTTCCATTACCCTGTCTTCCAGGTCATTAATACGTTCCTCTGCATCTTTCAGACTGCTGCTCATTCCATCAAGAATATTTGTTATTTCATTTATTGAGCCCTTTATCTCTGCTATGTTATTCCTTATCACTGTGTTAAAGGTCTCACTGATGTCTTCCACTGTTTTCTCACGTGCAGCAAGTATCTATGATCATTATTTTAAATTGTCTCTCTGGCATGTTACTTTTATTTGTTTCACGTAGATCTTTGGTTGCAGACTTGTCATGTTCTTTCATTTGGGACAAATTCCTCAGTCTTCTCATTTTGTCTAAGCTCCTGTGCCTGCTTCTCTCTGTTAGGTAAGTCAGCTATGTTTCCTGTTCTTGAAGGTAATGGCCTTATGGAGAAGAGGCTCTATAGTGCCCTGCTGTGTAGTGTCCCCTCTTCCCCAGGTCCTGGTGCATTAGGAGTATTTCCATTGTGGGCTGCATGTATACTGCTGGCTGCTTTATCCTTCTGGCTATTCATCTACAAAGGCTCTCTTTGCTTATTGTGGGCAGTATTGGATCTCTGGCCTGAATATAATGCATTTTAACTAGGTGTGCTATGGTCTGCTTACGAGATGAGACCAGTTATCACTGCTGCTGGAGCCAAGGCCCTGAAAATATGAATCAGGAGATGGGGTGTGGGCAGGTGTTTGGGCTTGTTTTCTGGGGGAGGAGGCCTGCCATGCTGGGACTGAGGCAAGTGTGACTGGGAAGGAGAGTTCCACTAAAGTGTGGGAGGTAGGGCTTGGTATAAGCAAGTTAGGTGGTGAGTGTCTGCTCTGTGATGGTACTCACAGGTGGTTCTGTGCTTATACCAAGAGGCAGGGGAGCAAATGGCACCTGCCAACTCCTTTGTTGAATATTGAGTCTCTGGAACATGATCTGAGATAAGCAACTAACCTGCCTACCATGTGACCCAGGGACCCTTCTGATTGCTGTTTCCATACTGTACACCCATGGGCTGTTTGCCCTGCCTTCTCTCCAAGAGTAGCCCAATGCCTTCCAGGCTCTATCCGAGCTGAGCCTTACCTTTAGAACTTCAGGCTTTAAGCATCACTGGTTGTGAGAACTCATAAAATTCAGCCCCTCTTGCTTTCCAAGGAAATTGCTATGGGGATTCATTTCCACATGCACTCCCTTGTGTGCTAGTCTTTCTCTTGCCCTTCTCAACTGTGGCTCCCTCCCCACTATAGTGCTCATAATCCATTTCTCTCTCAAACCACATCTATGCATTTCCTATTTTCTTTGATATGGCCTTTATCTACCTTTAGTTGTGGAGTTTGTTCTGCTAGTCTTCAGGTCAATTTCTGGGGTATTTAAGATGATTTGATAGTTGTCTAGTTTTATTTATGGGACGGCATGAGCCTAGTGTCGTCCTATTCCACTGCTATCTTCCCCTCTGGTAAAAGCCCTTTTTGCTTAAGCTAGTCTGAGTTGGGATTCTGTTGCTTGAAATTAAAATAGTCTCCAGTAATATAGGGCTTAACACAAAGAAGATATATCTTCCAATTTCAGAGATCCATAAACTTTGCATGAAGCAGATGGCAGCTTAGAGGGATTCTGAAGGAAATGTGTGTTTTTACAGCAAAGATAGGAAAGATAAATATTTTTCAGTGAGAGGAAACAATTTTAAGAAAGATACAGAAATATAAAAATACTCAGGGAAGAGTGAATTGGCCAGTTTTGCTGAACCATAGTATAGGTAGTAGAGAAGTAGTGGTATATAATGCTAGGAAGATTAGATTAAGGCTTGATTTGACTAAAACATTTGGGATGGAGAGGTGAATAGATTTTTTTTGCTTGTAGCTGTATCAGTTCTCTTTATGAAACAACATGATGGAAATACCATCTTCACGTGGTTATAGTGCTTTATTGTTCTACTAGCTACCAATTGTTGAACAAGAAGTCACCTAAGAAATACATGTCATAAAAAAAAACTTTTATTATCTCACAGTTTCTAAGAGTCAGGAATGAAAAGCAGCTTGACTGAGTGGTTCTGTTTTGGGGTCTCTCATAAGTTTTAGTCAGGATGGCAGCTGAGGCTGTAGTCATCTGAAGGCTTAACTGGAGATGGAAGATCCATTTCCAATCACTCACTCAGCTGCTGGCAAGAAGCCCTGGTTCCTTGCTGCGTATGTGTGAAAGTTATTACCATATATACCTCTACAAAGAGTTGTTGGAATTCTTCATGAGCTGACAACTGGCTTTTCCCAGAGCGAGTGATCCTAGATAGATTAAGGTGGAAACTGCAACGTCTTAAATGATCTGTCTTCTAAAGTCACACTCCATCATTTCCATAACTCCTATTTGTACACAGGTCAGCTGATTTTATGGAAGGTACTGCACAAGGACATAACTGCCAGGATATGATGCCCACTGATGCCCTTTTGGAGGCTGGCTGGCTGTCACAGTGTTGATTTTCCTATCTTGATGAAAACTGTAATTAGTATTTTACTGTAGGGTAATTGGGACTGAAATTGAGGTTTCACCATTAGTTCAGCTTATTTCATGTGTTTTGATAGTTATACAAATTTTCCCCAGACTCCATATGATACTATGCTTATATTGGGACCACTGTATGGAGATTTTGAATGCTGGGTTGAATTGGCATTATTTGTTTTATGTTCAATCATTTCATGATGTCCTATTAATATGTTAATACATCACTTAGAACTCTAAATTTAATATTAAAAAATACAAAAACCAATAATGCAGCCACAGAGATTCCTAACCATGAATAAATGGGCAAAAAGAATTGAAATATGCTTCCTTAGAGGTATTCAAAATAGAATAGCTTTTTCCAGTTGCCTAGAACAATTTGGCTGTGAACTGGCCTGAAGGCAAAGGATCGATCATTTTTTTAAAAATATTTTATTTATTTATTTGACAGAGAGAGAGAGATCACAAGTAGGCATAGAGGCAGACATAAAGAGAGAGAGGGAAGCAGGCTCCCTGTTGAGCAGAGAGCCCAATGCGGGGCTCGATCCCAGGACCCTGAGATCATGACTTGAGCCAAAGGCAGAGGCTTTAACCCACTGAGCCACCCAGGCACCCTAGATAGATCATTTCTTAAAATCTGTTTTCATCCTTTGATTTCTTGATCACTCTTTGGACTTGAATTAGTATTTCTAGTATTTGAATAGTGCTAATAAAATCCACTTTAAGCTGTAATTTTCAGGTAGAGAAATAGTTTACAAAAAAAAATCTAATTTCTTCTTATTTTGTAGGGCCTGTGTGATAATATGTTCTTGGCTACATGGACTTTAAGTATTCAAAATCTAAACTTTTTGGTCTCAATATTAATCCAGGCTACCTAAAGAAAATGGGGTGTTAGTGTAAGGTTACACAGGAATTAAAGGATAAAAAACAAAATGAAATTGATCTTTATGGGACAGAGGCCACAACTCTTCTCTCACAAGAGCAGGAACTTGTTCCTGCCCTCCTGGTACCTGCACTCTTCTCTCTGGATCTCCACTTTCCTTTCTCTCTACCAGATGACTTCCTCTGGTACTTATCTTGATCATGTCCATACAAAAGACAGGAGCCTCACATAATGGCTGCTTCAACCCACTTTACATCAAGACAAATCAATATTTTGTTTCAGATTTTGTTATACTGCATCTTCTATGTCATGTATTTAGAATTCTGAAAAGGGAAACTGACTGGCTCAGGTTACCTTTTTAAAACAGGACTCCAGTTTAGGCATAAATATTTGCAAGCCATGGTTTCTCTTGGGTCAGCTTTATTTTTTGTCCTCCAATCAACTATGGCTGGAGGCTTGAAGCCATGTGGCATTTATAACATGGCTGCTGCCTTTTGGCAGGTGTGTAGGAGAGGGAGCATCCATGAGAAGGTACAGTGACAGTGGTAGATATTAGTATTACAGAAATATGGAGAAAATTCCTGCTTTTTAATAGGGATTCCTCTCCACACTTTCACTTTGTACCTTTATAGAATAAAAAATTTAGTTCAAATGATCTCATTATAGTCAATCTTGTCACAAAGTTAGTCCAAACATGAAATGACTTTCAATTCCTAATGTTTTGAGTCATACATTGACTTAATAAAGCATTATCTTTGATGATTAGAATAAATAAAAGCTCTGAACTTAAGATTATTCAACAATTTCCTGATAAAGACTAATTAATTGAAAATGTTTTACATTGAAACACAACATGAATGCATTGTAGTAAGAACTGTACTGATAAAATACAAATAATAGAAGAGACTATAAGTACAAATTATAGAATATTTGAAAATTTTACTATGAATAGCAATGTTAAAAATCTTGATGTGAGGGTGCTTTGGTGGCTCAATTGGCTAAGCATCTGCCATCAGCTCAAATCATGATCCCAGGATACTGGGACTGAGTCCTGCATCAGTCTCCCTGCTCCATGGGGAGCCTTTTTCTCCTTCTGCCTCTGCCTCTCTCTCTCTGCCTCTCTTAAATCAATAAATACAATCTTCACAAAAATTTTTGATGTGAGGTCTTTTCAGCAAATTTGGGAGGAATAGTATACCCTCTGATGTTAAATATATCTCTATTTTATTTTATTTTATTTTATTTTACTTTTTTTTAAGATTTTATTTCTTTATTTGACAGAGAGAGATCACAAGTAGGCAGAGAGGCAGGCAGAGAGAGAGAGAGAGAGGAGGAAGCAGGCTCCCCGCTGAGCAGAGAGCCCGATGTGGGGCTCGATCCCAGGACCCTGAGATCATGACCTGAGCCGAAGGCAGCGGCTTAACCCACTGAGCCACCCAGGCGCCCCTATTTTACTTTTTTAAGTAGGCTCCATACCCACTTTGGAACCCAATATGGGGCTTGAACTCACGACCCTGAGATCACAACCTGGGCTGAAAACAGGAGTCAGACATTTAACCAACTGAACCACCCAAGTACCCCTAAATATATCTTTGACTTCTTATAAAAAATGAAAAATCAAATATAATTAAAATGTGAATTCATCCCATATAGCAGATTGCCATGTGTTTTCTGAATTTTTTACTTTGTGCGACCATATAGAAAATTTACTATGCTCAAACTTTGGGGATAATAAAATGAATTAATTTATTGGATGATGAAATGCAAATGAATAGTATTTATGCTTAATCTTTTCAATATGTGTGCCTGAATATGTTTAAACAATTCTAATTAACTGGATGTTAGTAAAATAAAATATAGGGAAACTTTGCAATCAGGCCATTGAATATTCAGTTAAATTATGTTGGTATGCACTTCTATTTGCTTCTAATGCTAAGGAGCTATTGGTAAGATAAATGTTTATTATGCAGACATTTTGTGGTCTGTTGTGCAGAAAATGTTTAATCCAATATTTGATTTACTCTGTTTAATTTTCCTTATTGAATGTGCTTATCCATCCATGCAAAATTCAGTATGCTGCTTTCTATTATTATTATGACATTACAATTAAACAGCTAAAAAAAAAAAAAGAATAGCAAGTCTATCTATAAACATTCATGAAATTCCCCCCAAATTACTTATGTTTTTTTCATTTTGTTTTACAAGGACTATGAAAAAATATAAATGTATTCTGAATATTTCTGTATTTCTAAGCTGACAAACACAATAATACACATCACTTTGTTACTAAAGCTAGTACCTAAAACATATTTCTAATATAGTAGAAATGATTGTTGTCATGACATTGAGTATATTTTAAAGGTAAAAATGAACCTGAAAGCAAAGAACCTGAATTTTATACAACAGAAAATAGAATAATATTTGTGTGTATTTGAAATAGAAAAGTCCACGTTGATTTCAACTGGGTATACTGTAAAACTCCTTAAAGAATATGCATGCTCACAAAAGTGCTACTTTGGGTAGCTCAAGTTATTCTCCAGTAGACTGGATTTTCTCCACTTCAGCTATGTTTTACTGTCCAGAATACTTGTGCTCATGAATTTTTATTACCACTACCACCACAGCTTTAGAGACAGAAAAATTTTTATTCAAAGTAAACTCAAAAATTAGTTCTGCATTTAAAAAAATTCTTCCTTTGTAAGTCTGGAACTTGTATTAAGGAGTTAGTAATTTACTTCTTAACAGTTACTGCTTGTTTTTCCTGGTGTTAAGAGATATACATTCATATAGACATAACTATTTTCTAAGAAGCTCTTTTAAACTTAAAGAACTCAGTATACTGATGGCTTATCTAGCACTCTTACTTTAGTTTATACTAGAAGATCAGTGTCGGCTAAGTTTGGCTGTTCACAATATGGTAAGAATGAAATTCCATGGTAGTGAATTCAATTTGTGTGTGTGTATATGTGTGTACGCATATGTGTATAAAATTATGTGGCTGCTGGATCATAAACCATACTAGTAAAATTGACATCTGAAAAGAATATGTAATAGTTCTGCTCCATCTGGCTCTATTACCACTCCTAGAAAATTTCTTGTTGCGTACTAATGATGGAGCAAAAATATCATCTATGAAAACACAGGAAATTTCATTCTGAGTCAGGCCAATAGTCTAGGCTAGTGTTTCCCAAGGTATGTTCTGTACTCTAAAAGTTATTGTGTTGGCGTACCTGGGTGGCTCAGTCAGTTAAGCAACCAAACCTTACTTTCAGTTCAGGTCACGATCTCGTGGTCATGAGATAGCACCCTGAGTCTAGCTCCCTGCTCAGTGCAGAGTCTGTTTCAGATTCTTTCTCCCTCTGCCTCTCCCCACTCATGTGTGTGCTCTCTCTTTCTCTCTCAGATAGACAAATTTATGACAGTTTAAAAAAGTTCCTGTGTCAAATATACTCAAATAAAAAACATTTTTAAAAAGTTATTATGAGGGGCACCTGGGTGGCTCAGTGGGTTAAGCCTCTGCTTTCGGCTCAGGTCATGATCTCAGGGTCCTGGGATCGAGTCCCACATCGGGCTCTCTGCTCGGCGGGGAGCCTGCTTCCTCCTCTCTCTGGCTGCTGCTCTGCCTACTTGTGATCTCTCTCTCTCTGTCAAATAAATAAATAAAATATTTAGAAAAAAAGTTATTATGACATTGTCATAGTTCACATATTTATTATAAAAGATCTAAAGAGTCTGCTAGTTAACAAACCTTTTGACTTTAATTGCTCTCTAACTGTATTTGATTATGAAACCCCTACTAATATCCTACAGAATTACTTTTCCCCAGAACACAATTTGGGAAAAAGGCTGACCATGGCATTGAAAAGGGTTTCATAGGGGATTATTATAGATCTCCACTCCTTCAGCATTCAAGAAATATTTATTAAGCTCTTACTCAATTACAGGCATTCTTCTAGATGTTTAGGAGTCAATGAACAAAGACCCCTACCATCATACCACTAACTTTTACAATCCTTGAATTTAGATAAGCCTTTCTTAAATATGTTTGTATGTTCAATTCCTAAGCTTTTATGGAGGGAGATAATTTATATTTCATGTAAGAAAAAATATGTATTCCATAGTACTGCATGACAAAATAACTATTAACAGGAAAAGTTATTCTTTGGTCACACAAATTTAAAATCTGAAGTCAGGAAAAAAATATTGAAATGATCTATATGGTATCAATCATTTCAACTAAGAATAAAAAAATATTCACTAGTCTGCAGGATAAATTTCAAATGGGAAAATCCTAAATAACGAAATATATGTATATAAAATGTTGATAAATACTGCCAAATTGCCATTCAAACAAATTATATCAGGGGGCGCCTGGCTGGCTCAGTCAGTAGAGCATGTGACTCTTGATCTTAGGGGTTGAGATTTGAACCCTGAGTTGGCTGTAGAGATTACTTAAGAATAAAGTCTTTTTTTCTTTAAAAAACATAAAGAAATTGCATCAATTTCCACTTCCATTAGCAGTATACAAGCGAGACTGTTCCCCCCAAACTTTACCAATATTATATGTTATCAAATAATTTCATTTTGCCAATCTGATGGGTGAAAGTTTGTTATCTCACATATGCCCACAATGACTGCTGCTGCAGCTACTACTATTACTACTACTAATACTCAAGTGCTTACTACCAGTCAAATATAGTGTTAAATACTTTATTTTCCCTTCATAACCACCATGGAGAGTAAGGAATACTATTGTCACTTTACCTATGAGGAAACAGATTCAGAGAGGTTAAGGAACTTATCGGAGACCATTCAGTTGGTAAGTGATGAAAGTAGGACTCCAGACTAGGTAGTCTGGCCAAGAGCTTGAACTCATAACCATTATCCTATATTGCCTAAGAAAAGGATGTTCATTGCAGTACCATGCGTACTAGCCAAAGACTAGAAAAAAAACTAAATATGTATCAATAGAGAAATATTAAATAAATCACATTGTAGTCATATAATGGAATTATAGGAAACTATTAAAAATGAGGTATCCCCATACGTTCTGAGAACAAAGATCTCCCAAACATCAAGTAAAAGAATACAGGTGTAAGGTGAGGTATAATGTTCATAGCACTCTACCATTTGTGTCAAAAAAGAAATAGGGGCGCCAGGGTGGCTCAGTGGGTTGAGCCTCTGCCTTCGGCTTGGGTTATGGTCTCGGGGTCCTGGGATCGAGCCCCACATCGGGCTCTCTGCTCAGGGGGGAGCCTGCTTCCCTCTCTCTCTGCCTGCCTCTCTGCCTACTTGTGGTCTCTCTGTCAAATAAATAAATAAAATCTTTAAAAAAAAGAAATAAAGGGATACTGCTCCCCTTATACACACACACACACACACACACACACACGCATACATATACACTATCTCCAGCAAGATTCACAAGGAATGGATAATAGTGCTTAACTCTGGGGAGGACAACCTGGGGTGGGGTTAGGAGGCTATGGAGATTTCTTAGTCTTATAGTCTTTGTTTGACCTTTTGTGTTAGCTGGATTGTTTATTAACCACATGTATATTGTTCAGTTATAAACACGAAACCAGTTGATCAAGTAAGTTTATTGGGCAATCAACTCATTTCATTCCCATTTAAAATAGTACTTATGTGGTGTTTCCTGAAGACATCCTGTACCTCATTATTTACCCATTCATTCAACAGATTTAATTTTTTTTTATTTTTGACAAATAAAAATTGTATATAATTAAGGTAAACAATGTAATGTTTTGATATATATGATGTGAAATGATTAGCACAAATTAATTAATATATACATCACCTCCCATAGTTACCTTTTTTGTGGTAAGAACACTTGAGATCTACAATCTTAGTAAATTTCAAGTATACGATACATTTTCCACTATAGTCACCATGCTGTACATTAGGTCTCCAGAACTTATTCATGTTGCAACAGAACTTTTGTACCCTTTGGTCAATATGTTACCCTTTCCTCCACCCCCAGCCTTTCTCTCCGTAACCACCATTCTACTCTCTGTTACTATGAGTTTGACTTAGAGAGGAGTAGGGAATTTGGGTAATTTGAAAGGGGAGGTGAACCATGAGAGACTATGGACTCTGAAAAACAATCTGAGGGGTTTGAAGTGGCGGGGGGGTGGGAGGTTGGGGTACCAGGTGGTGGGTATTATAGAGGGCACGGCTTGCATGGAGCACTGGGTGTGGTGAAAAAATAATGAATAATGCTTTTCTGAAAATAAATAAATTGAAAAATATATATATATTTTTTAGATTTCATATATAAATGAAATCATGCAATACTTGTCTTTCTCTGGCTTATTTTACTTTAGCATAATGTTCTCTAGTTTCATCCATGTCATTACAAGTGGCAGAATTTCTTTCTTTTTAAGGGCCAACTAGTATTCTTTTATAGATAGATAGATACATAGATAGATGGATTGATCCATTCATCTGTTGAACTTAAGCTGTTTTCATATCTTGACTACTGTGAACAATGTTACAATGAACATGGGAGTCCAGATATCTCTTTGAGATAGTGATTTTATTCGCTTTGGATATATACCCAGAAGTGGGATTTCAGCAGATATTTTTGAGTGCCTATTATGTGCTAGGCAATGAATGATGTATTGGAAACATAATGATGAACAACATAGGCACAGTCTTTGCTTTTGTGTAACTTATATCCTAGGAGGATAAAAGATATGAAATAAGAAATTGCATAAGTAATTTGATATTTCCAATCAAGAAAGTTCAAAAAAGGAGGAGTATAGGGTGATAGGAGACTTAAGGCAGATTGAGGCCTAGATGAAGACTTGTTAGAGAAAGTGATGTTTTGAATTAACTTCAAAATGTGCAGGATTAAAGTAGAAGAAAGGGAGGACAAAAGTTCACCTTAGCACATGGAAAAACATGAATGAAAGCCCTGAAGCAGGAAGGAGCATGGGGTATCAGACAAATGGAGAGACAACATGGCTGGAGCTTAGAAAGAAAAGGGTGAGAGGTATGAGATGAGTCTAGAGAATCCAGCAGGGACTTTTAGACCATGTCTAAAATTTTGGAGTGTGTTTTAAAGAAAAATGGGAAATCATGCTAGTTTTAGGGAGGGGAGGACAAAATAGATTTGAAAATTTTAAAAAAGATTTTATTTTTAAGTAATCTCTACATTCAATGTGGGGCTTGAACTCACAACCCTTAGACCAAGAGTCACATTCCCTATCAACTGAGCCAGACAGGCACCCCTATATTTGAAATTTTAAAAGTTTTCTACAGTGTAGACAGTGAACTGAAGAGAAGCAAGCATAAATGAGGGGTCCAGCTGGACCTACTGTAGTAGTCTAGGCAAGAGATTATGCAGGCAGTCCAGATTGTGAGGTGGATATGTTTCCAATATAACTTTGAGATAGATGTGGCAAGAGTTGCTGATGAAATTGGTTTAATAGCGAAAGAGAATGATACATCAAGAATGATTCTTAAGGTTTTTTACTTGAGTAACTGATTAGAAGTGGTACTGCTTCTAAGGGAGAGAATAATGGATGAAGAGGTTTGGGAGTGGGGCTGAAATATTCAGGAGTTTGGTACTGGACATTTTCAGAAGAGAAATTGAGTAAGGGCTTGAATATATGGATCTGGAGCTCAAAGGAAAGCCAGTGATAGAGACCATTAAATAACTGGTTTGTAAAAAGATGACACATAAGATCCCACAGTTAAGTAAGCTTTTGAATACAAGGTAAATGTTGAGGGAATCATGGTTTTTCAGCTCAGGAAATCATTAAGTACAAAATTAGAATCACAGTGATTTAATAGGTAAGTCAATTTGTATCCCTCATCTCACCATACTGTGACTTATCCAAATAAAATATTTCAGTTCTCAAAAATAGATATCCTTAGAATAATAGAATATATAGCAATTAAGCTGCTTTGCTTCATGCTATTTTACTGACATTACCAACCCCTATATTCATCTTTAGTTTGTAGATGATCTGTAAAAATACATTTAAACAGCTCAATACAGGCTGGCAATTTTACCTTTCCGAGGGTCCTGCTTTCTAGCTTCAGAATGAAAGGGATTTCATATTTGGGGCAAAACATATTGGAAAATTAGCACGACAGAATAATATTACTTGTTTATTTTGTTTTATATCCCACTAGATGTAAATTTCATGAAGTCAGGGGTTTTTGTCTGTTTTATTCATTGCTGTAATTCCAGCATTTAATTCAGTGCCTTGCACATAGTAGGTATTTAATAAATATTTAAGGAAAATTGAGTGAAATAATAAGTTGTGTCTTCACATTGTATTTATTTGTTAGAAAATTTATGAGTCCATAGAAAGTTAGATATACTCATACTGAAAAAGATATATATATATATATATATATATGCACACATATACACATATCAATAGAGATACCTTAATTTATCATGTTTTTAACCACCCATTCATAGCTTCTCACTGTTAGAGATTCTGAAGTTTCCAGTGTTTACTCTGGGAAATCTATTAATTTTCATTTCCACTGGTAGTGTTAAGAGTCTCATAGATCTATTTCACTTCTTTTTCTTCCTTTTTAAAAATATTTTATTTATTTATTTGACAGAGATCACAAGTCAGCAGAGAGGCAGGCAGAGAGAGAGAGATAGGAAAAGCAGGTTCCCTGCTGAGCAGAGATCCAGATGCAGGGCTCAATCCCAGGATCCTGAGATCATGACCTGAGCTAAAGGCAAAGGCTTAACCCACTGAGCCACCCAGGTGCCTCTAAGATTTTATTTGTTTATTTGACAGACAGATCTCAAGTAGGCAGAGAGGCAGGCAGAGAGAGAGAGAGAGATGGGGAAGCAGGCTCCCTGCTGAGCAGAGAGCCTGATGTGGGGTTTGATCCCAGGACCGTGGGCTCAATCCCAGGACCCTGGGATCATGACCTGAGCTGAAGACAGAGGCTTTAACCCACTAAGCCACCCAGGCGGCCCTATTTCACTTCTGATAGTACTCAAAACTTTGTTTTTGTATCAAGGCAAGTGGCAGAGTGATTTACTGAATAATACATTACACATCTCAGAGGAGTATCTTACACAAAGTATTCATCAGAGGACCATCACAAGAGAATTGTTCAATACATCCAGAGAGTCCATAAAAGAAATTAAGAAAACATGTAAAATATTGCTAAATATTATGGCAAAATGCAGCAAAACAAAAAAAAAATCCAACCTAGTGAAATACAATTTTAAAGAATTTTCATGGAACCTTAGCAAAGTAACAAACATGTGTTGAGCATCTTCAATATATAAGACACATGATAGTGTGGGCAGATATCAAGATGAAGACTTAATCCTTGTATTCATAGTACTTGCCATGTGCAAGCGGAGTCAGAACAAAATTCAGTTCAGCAAACACTTATTGGCATTCCTACCAAGCAACAGGCTCATATTAGATGCAGGGGGTAAAAAGATGAGTAAGGCCCAGACCCTGTCATAGAGAGACTTATAATTTAGGGCATTATATATCTGGGTGTATCCTTTTGTATGTATGGAGGTGTGTGTATTGTATAGGAACCAACATAAATGCAAAAAAATTTTACTGCACTTTGGGAGGCTATAACAGGGTGTTAACACTACATAGGGAAATTCAATACGATATAGGGAGGAGATAAAAGGAGGAGGTGGTAGAACCTAAGCTGAATATTAAGAATATGTTAACTGGAGAATAAGAATATCATTCCATGCTGAAGGAAAAACAGTGTGACTAGGAAACCACAAACAGTTCAGAGGGCAGATGGTGTAAGGGAAGGTCCACTACCAGCACTTTCTCTTTTGAAATTATTTCTCTTGAATTATTTTGAAACTCTTGTAAAATACCTAAAATAACTACAATGAGCCCTAAAGCCCCTCATTAATTTTCAAACACAATCACTTCAGTATAAGGCCATTTTATTTTGATCATTTCTGCAGCAGGTTATCAGAAGAATCTTGTATGGACTCCTTGTACACGTATAAAAAACCAGTTTCAGAACCAATACATGCCTATCAAGCAACTACTATGCTTTCATATCTTTTTTCCCTTCCCGTAAAGCGAAGCTGATTTTGTAAAAATATACTGCCGGGTGGCTGCTTGTACTAACTAGAACAAATTCAGACGCAACTTAGGTTTCATTGTGGCGAACCTAAGGCGAAGGGTTTTTCGTGGGCTTTCGTTGGGGAGACATGGAGACGAAAAAGATAGGGGATATAGTTTGAAAAAATTGGTGCGAAAAAATATGCCGGGGGGGGGGGGCGCAAAACGAAAACACACACACACACACACACACACGGGGAAACAAGTTTCCAGGCTGGAATGAAAATTTCCTTTGTTCACAGACCAAGCCTTTTTCAATTTCAGTCCGCCCTTTATCTATCCCAGCAATTCTTGCTTCATCACTGTCAAGGGGCACCCAGGTTTTCCCATTCATCCTAGCTAGCAAAGCAAACATTTCTATCTCATTACTACCCCAAACCTCCAGCCTAAACGCGCTACTGCACTTAGGCTGGAAAATAAACTGAACTTTTAACATTTGCGTAAACATTTCAAATAAAATGCTTTAGCCGCCTACCTGGACCGGCCACCCAAGAACTACAACATCCAGAATACACTGTTTTTCCTTCCGCCTTCTACCAGGGCGATGCCTGACTAGATTTCATTTCCATAAGCAATAGTCACATGACACATTTCCTTTCAAGATGGCGGACAATCTCCCTGCAGAGTTTGATGTGATCGTGATAGGGACGGGTATGTGCGGCTCTGGGACTTCCCGAACAGAGTGTAGGAAATCTGTCTCGTTCCTACCTTCTCTGTCAGTGTTGACGTTTAGCGAGAAATGCCGGGGATTGAGGATGGGAGGGAGGATGGGAACGAAGTGAGGAAGTGTGGAGTCAGCGCGGGACTTGCAGCTCAAGGGAGGGGCTTGGACCCCCGGTACTTAGAGCCATTTGAGTAGGGGTCGATCTGTTCGATGCCGATTGCTGAGGTTGGTTGCTGCGGGTGATTCTGTAATTTCCTTAGAGCGAGGTGGGTTTGTAGTGTGGTGAGAACGCAGGGTCGGGATTTTATCAAAGAAACGTTTTGGGTATGACATGATTCCTTCCTTGTTGATTTCAAGGTGATATTCCCCATCATGCTGTCTCGCCCTTAGGAATTTTTAGGAATGTAGTCTTAGGGTGTAGTGCAGCTCGGATACAGCTCGGTCCTCGGGTTTTCCAGAAAGATGCTCAGTTGTTGCTCGTGTATTAATTTACTAGGATAAGGACACGGTTTCTTTTCTATTGTGTTGACAAGCCTAAGAAATTGTATTTTGTTGAGGTAGCCATTCCTGCTTTATGATGCTGGAAGATAGCGTTTTGTTCTGTATCACCCACCTATCTCCTCACGACTAAATGAGCTGAGAAGCTTCTGTGAATTCCCCTTTAGGTGTGTGACCTTATCTTCCCCTCGTTTACCCATCATTTATTCTCCATGTTTTGGGTGGAGCCAGAAAAACCCCTGCAATTTCTAGTTGGCAAATTCAGCGTACGGCCCGTGGCAGAAGATATTTGGCAGCAGTTGGTATTTTGTTTTTCTTAATAGTGTAAAGGGCTGATTTTAGATGGCATGAAGTAGGAGGATGTTGAGTGGGGTTTTCTCCTGTTTGCAGAATGTGGTAGGTTGGAGAAGCTCTGGTGGATAAGAACCTGTCGATTGTGTTAATGAATAGAGTTGTCTTCTCAAACAGTAGGGGCAGCCATGTTTCTAGGGCGGGAGTAAAAATAATAGCTACCTGGTTTTGAATGCTTATTATTTTCTGATTGAGGTGCTAAGCACTTTAGAAGCTGTTTGTACAACAACCTCATAGAGTAGGTATTCATTCTCTACACTTTACAAAAGAGGAAAAGGGGGTTTAGAAAGTTTGTCATGTGCCCAAGATAACACAGCTGGTAAGTTTCCAAAGGCCCATTCCATCTCAGAAGGAGAATCAGTGCTTCAGACCTTCAGAGTTAACCCATATTGATAGAAATAATTGAGAACAGTTGTTTCTAGACCTTGCTTGGCCTTTAAATAGCTGTTTGAATTGCTTGGGCACTTAATCTCTCTGAGCCTCAGTCGTCTTGTTTTTAAATACAGAAAGGGTAAACTAGATATTCTTTCAGGTATTGTCTAATCAAAAATTCTCTTATTCTGGTTGCATCTGGGTGAGTGGTCTGAGGACAGTAAAGACATGTGTATTCCCATTATGAAAACTGGCTGCAGGTAACTTGGCTGTGGTTGCTGTGAACAGATGTTGGATGAGAGCTGGAAGGAGCCAATTGACTGTTCATTTGTTCTCCCCAGTCTATCCTAAAATCGAGAACAACATCCATTTTTGAATAGCTGTTATACCATACTTGGATTCTATATTATTGCCTTTCTTTTTTGTTACCTAGGAACCTGGGGAGTTTTAAAAATGTTTTTGAACCATTATAAGATTTTTCTTATCTGGATTCAAATTTTAATTGGTAAGAGTGTTAATTCCTATTATTAAGTGCCATTAATTCTTAAGTAGTTGCTTTCTGGTTCAGTTCATAATATGGACTATATTCATTTTGTTAGAGTTTGTTATGGTAGAGGTAGGAAGATACTGTGAGTGATACAGAAAATTGCATTAGGCGGCATCTGGTGTATTTAGAAAAAGATTAATTTCAGACCTATTCCAGTGAGGGTAATACTATTTCTCAAATTATAGGAAGAACTTACTTGAAGTTAATTGTAAGTTATGTTTTTTTATATCACTTAATGGTGAACATACTCTGAGTTTATCATGCACGCTGCAGAACTCTATGTTATGAAGTTTTGTTTTTAGGTATGTTAAAAATGGGGAAATTGGATAAAAGTCATTTCCCAAATGATTCTAATAATTCCAGTCATTACTTAATTGGAATTATTGTTAATGTGTTTGGAATATTTTTCTTCGGAAATAGTTTGCTGGAAGTAACCTTACAAATGTTTGCATTAGGGGCACCTGGGTGGCTCAGTCCATTAAGCATCTAACTCTTGATCTCAGCTCAGGTCTTTATCTCCGGGTCATTGAGTTCAAGTCCCATGTTGGGCTCCACATGCTGTATATGTTTGCATTACTAAGTACTAGCTTGAGTAAATTTTAGGAAAAGCAGCATTTCTTCATTTCAGTTTTACTGACAAAAGCAGAATTAAATATGTATGTATCACAAACATGAAGAAATAGGCTATGAAATGTAATTTTTCTTTTAGTAGATTTAGCTGTGTAAAGAGACAATGGCTTCAAATAAAAACATCTGTAGATAATATTCAAATCCCTTTGTCCTTGATTAATTAGTTTTTTTTCTTTTACTTTCCATATCACAAGATTTTTCTTAAGGTCATGTTTTGAAGAGATTATGAGAAGATAAAGTTTTGTATGTATTTTCTTAGTTATGTCCATTTCTTTCTGATTACAAAATATAGGAAATATGTGTCAAACACCCAAAGGCAGAGGAATAAAATAAAGTATTTGAGCTGTGAAAATTATAGAAGAAAATGGAATAAGGAGGGGGGCATCTGGAGTCTTAAAGGAGAGGACAAAACTGAATGTAAGTGGTGTTCTAGAGAGTGGCTTTCAGTTTGGGTACATGGTTGTCATTTTCAAGACATTTTGCCTTTTAAAAAGACATTGGAATGATAATTTTGTGGGCTGTAGAGAAGTATCATTGGTTTCAGGTTAAAAATAGTCCCAGTAACATAATACCTCACTGGAGGTGACATCTGTGTAATCCGCATCTGCATGAGAGCCAACAGTTCAACAGAAGAGCAGGCAAGATGGAAGTTAGGAGAACTGTGATAATATTGGCATGCTTCTTACATAGTGGAATCATTCAGGCCCTCACTTAGAGCATATTTTTATTTTAGAAATAATTCCATATGCTCAGAACATATTAGAAACATCCTTAACTTCTGCAAAAGCTGTGTTTGGGGGATGTCACTAGATATAAGTGATAGTTCATATCCTAGTGGGAAAGGAAAGAGACAAACACCTAAAGTGCAAGCCTATGTCAAACAGTAAAATGGCCTGGGACCAGTTTGTATAATGACAGACACTCATTTTTCAGAGTATTCAACCCACATTTACCGAGAATCTAGTCCCTGCCTTGTGAACTTTACAGTTTTGCCTGTTTTCAGAGACTGGGATTCCTATAGTCACAGCCTCAGAACTATTCTTAAGC
The DNA here is from genome assembly GCF_020171115.1 of Neogale vison. NCBI lineage: Eukaryota > Metazoa > Chordata > Mammalia > Carnivora > Mustelidae > Neogale > Neogale vison. The sequence goes on from NC_058105.1 coordinate 57,435,723, forward strand.
CAATGAGGACTTACCATTGCATTTTTCTTGCTTTCTGAAGACGACACATAGGGATTCAGTCTGCATCCCTTTCCTTTCTGAAGTATACCACACAATTATACGTTGGGAGTTCTTTCCCTAAGATGGACTGTGGAGTGGGCTAGCTTAAAATTTTTACTGCAGGGGATAAACACATAGATCCTTTTTGATTTAAGAGTTTTATTCCTAAAGATTATGGGGAAAGAAATGAGATAACCAAGATAACAAACATGGGAGAAATTACAAAGATTATTGCTCCTAAATTGTGACTACCTACCTAGATAAGTAACTATGTGTTTCACATAGTATGATAGTAGATGAGGCAGCCTGGTGTAATAGGAATCACTTGACCTTTCTACTGGGTGACTTTGGGCAAATTACATCACCTCTTGGGATGCCAGTTTGTTCATCTATAAAGTGGGAGATTTGAATTAGGTGACCTATTTACCAGTTCTAAAGTTTACCATTGTGTAACCTAAGTATGACCCTGGGTCTTTGAAAAGGCTAAATTTTGTGTAGTCCTTTTAAGGAGTCAGGTCAGTGTTTAGTATACTTTAGAAATGTGGGTGTCAAAATGGGTCATAAAAATCTTCTTATAAACAGTAAGCTGCTTTTATCAGGAAGGTCACATAGGTATTATGCTTCCATTCTTTGATGTTGGCTGAGAATTATAATGTCAGCCTTGGCTGGCAACTCAGTGACTGTAATGCTTATGGTGGTGGTACAACATCACTTCTCTAAATTTTGGGGGAGTATTGGTGCAGGAGGTTTTGTGAAAACATATTTACCAAATACCCCATATGTGACTTCCCACATATATATCTTACTTACTCTTCTCCCAGGATACCTGTATATATTTCTAACATGACAGGGTGCCCATACTTCCTCTGTGTTTCCAAACATACATACACCTGTCATCTCTCCAGAGCTGAGTTGTGATTATTTTGGTGTGGTAATTGCAAGATGTCACCATTTGTGGGTCATGAAATCAATTCCAGCATTTAAAAAAGAGGTAAAGAAGAATATATCAGAATATATTACATGTAGTAAGGATTAATGTAGTTTAATGAAACAAATATTTTATTTGTGTATAGCACTGTAAAATACATACATGTATATACATACACATATTTTTGGAGGATTGTTGGGGCAAAAAGTCTTTAAAGTCTAGAGAATATTAACTGAGTAACAGTGAATAGTAATGAAAATAGTATTTCAAAAGTCCTTTAGTTTTACAAATACTATATCATTCATATATTTTATTTTCTTTGACCCATATGTATCTCATTTGAGCAGTGTAGTGATAATGTAGTGATTGAGAATATGATTCTGAAATGAGACAGATTGGGTTTGAATCAGCTGTGTCTCTTGTGCCACCTTACACATGTCTCTTAATGTCTAAGTTGCAATTTTTCATCTCTACATGAGAATAAACCTCAGAGAGCTGTGTTGAGAATTCAATGAAATATTTCCTGTAAAATGTTTAGTAAGTGCTCAGAAAATTTAGTTGATTTTTTTTTTTTTTTTGCCCCATGATGCCATTCCCAGGTGCTTTTATCATCACTGTTTCTACTTGAATGCATCCCAGGAAGGGCTTTCCATGGAAAGCAAAAGAAGGATTCAGATGTCTGAGTCCTTTTCCTCCTCTTCCCATTGGCTGGTTGATAGTAAAGACCTTTGTGTGTCTATTACCACTATTTCTTTTTTTTAAAAGATTTTATTTATTTATTTGACAGAGAGAGATCACAAGTAGGCAGAGAGGCAGGCAGAGAGAGAGAGGAGGAAGCAGGCTCCCTGCTGAGCAGAGAGCCCGATGCGGGACTCGATCCCAGGACCCTGAGATCATGACCTGAACCGAAGGCAGTGGCTTAACCCACTGAGCCACCCAGGCGCCCCTATTACCACTATTTCTAACAGATTTCTTAATCTTGCGGGTTTACAGGTTTTCTATTTTTCTTTTTTCTCTTTGGTTCATCACCTTGAATTATTTGTCATTTTGTTTTGTCTAAAGGTTTTGAACAGATTTATCTTATTTGGGGCATAGTATGAAACTCTTCTTTGTCAGTGTAAGAATGCTGAAGGAGCTAAAGAAAGCCCACAGATTTTACATTAAAAAATGCTTTGCAAGCCTTCAGGCATTTGTTGATGGAAAAGTATGTCTTTTCTGCTTTCAGAACCTAGGAAAGTAAAGGGAGTCATCTAACTCTGGAGACTTGTTGGGAGAGGCTTATCCTTCCCTTAAAAGTTTGAGCCAGTTCTTCAGAGCTGCATCTGTTACGAGTTCCTTCTGCAGCATCATTTTCATCTCCCATGGCCCATGTCATTTTCTCATTTTCTCTAGTGTTCTCATGATGTTTTGGATAACTCAAGTTACAGCAATTAAAATCAAATATGGCTGCTCATCATCACATTCTCATGTTTAACATAAAATCCCAATGCACAGAAGTAATTATAGTTCTGTATAATTGACCTGTAGCTCATGCTAAATCACCTGCTATTCAGTTTCAATGCAGAGTCTTTTAACCGAAATGTTAGGTTGTGCCTGATATGTATATGAATGGTTTTAAAAGTAAAATAGACTAAAAGTCTCCAAAAGTTTGTGTTGACATACATATTAAAAATTATGTATTAGTGTGTTTTGTGTGTGTGTGTGTGTGTGTGTGTGAGTGTATGTGTGTCTGTGTGTATATAAAATGCTAGAGAGATTGGAAACATTTTGAGGATGTTTGTAGCCAAGAAAATAGGGATACTTAGAAAGATTGATTCATTGTCTTTTTGCTCTTTTAATAATCTTATTAAAGGGCATTGTAAAAAGAAATGGTAATTTATCACAGGTAGTGATTTTCCAAAGCATGATTATGAGAGCCATCATGTTATCATACTGAGGCTATTTTATAAAAAGTAGTTTGGAAATAAGAGACCAGGGGCAAAAGAGAGACAGACAGACAGAAAGACAGACCAGGAGCAGCTTGGTCAGTATGGTACTCAGTGTAAGTATTTTATCTCATATTGGATTTTTACCAAAGAGTTTAAATCCTGTTACTTGACTCATTTGGTTTATATCACATATCTTTTTTGTCCAGCCTAGTGTTACACATTGAGTTGTAATGACTATTAATTAATGGAGTTTTAATCATTTTATTTTGCTTTGAAATGTTTTGGTCTTATATCTGTGATCCAGATTTTCACATTTATTACATTTCTTAATTACTTTTCTAGTATATCTGCTGCTGAAGTGAGCACTAAATTACTTTTCTATATAAGATTAAATAATTATTATGGAAAAATTTATACAAGCTATAGAGAAATAGGTGTTACATACAGATAAAAGGCATATTAGGAAGATGTTGAGTTGTGAATTCTTTTTCACATAAATTTTGTTTGAATATAGTTGACACAGTTACATTAGTTTCAGATGCACAACTTGGTGATTTGGCAAGTTTATCCATTATGTTCACCACAAGTGTAGCTATCATCTGTCCCATTACTGTATTTGTTATGCTCTGCCTTTCGTTCCCATGCCTTACTGAGTTGTGAGTTCTAATCACAACTTTTTTCTCTGTGAACTGTCATGAGCTATCTAAGCCAAATAGATGACAGATAATTAGGTTAGTTCCTACAACACACTGTTAAACAAATATATGAGAAATATTTACTGTATATGAATACTGTTCTAAGCTCTTAAAATGCATTATCTTATCTGATTCTCCCAACAACTCTGTGGAAGATATAATTATCTCCGTTTTACAAATATAAAACCTAAGGCTTAGTTAAATTTGACCTAGGTCAAGCTATTAAGACTAGAGCTGTTCTAGCTAAAACTGAGTTATTAGAATGAGGTTGTGGGATTCTTCCAAGTCAAAAATGCCTTATACTATCAGTATTATATTAATGTGCCCTAGCTTTGTGGTTGGCAGTCAGTTCATTTTTGGAGTCACCTTTGTTGACATTAAAATCCAGATGCCAAAAAAATCTTATAGTTTTAACTCATCATTTACAACATCATGACATCTGTGTTAGCTTGCAAACCTTTTGATGAAGGTGAACTGCATGACATGGTTGTGTTTATTCCTTAAAACTGAAAATAAAAATCACAGCCACTAAAGTAATGGTAAAAAATGGGGTCAGGGAATACAGTAATATTTCAGGAGATAATCTGTTTTCCCCAGGAATTAATTATTCATTGATTTCAAGATAATTCAAGGTACATAGCTTCCCACTGAAATAAAATCATTGTTAAAAATAACATATAGGCGGGCGCCTGGGTGGCTCAGTGGGTTAAGCCACTGCCTTAGGCTCAGGTCACGATCTCAGGGTCCTGGGATCGAGTCCCGCATCGGGCTCTCTGCTCAGCAGGGAGCCTGCTTCCCTCTCTCTCTCTCTCTCTGCCTGCCTCTCTTGTCTACTTGTAATCTCTGTCTGTCAAATAAACAAATAAAATCTTTAAAAAAAATAACATATAGGCTGCTTGTGCATGTGCTGGAGTTTACCATTTTAGGGTTTTTTGTTTGTTTGTTTTTGTTTTATTCACTTGCAAATTAAATTTTCAAGATTAAGTGTTGGACTCATTGTCCTGTTTATGAAGTTTGTCTTTTCTTGGTTCACTACTCTTTTGGTCCTTACAATTTTCAGTATTTGTCAGCACTTACAATGGATGCATCTGAATTGAGGGAATGAATATGGTAATATTGTTTTCCTCCAAGGGCTGTGTTACTAAATACTTTTATGTATGTACTTCCAGATGTTTTCTCACTGTGTGTATAGGTAGGTCTACTTTTCTGTGCTTATAAAAATGTATCATAGATGCTATTTTGAAACCTGCTATATTTCACCTCACAGTATGTCATGAACATCATTCCATGTCAACCAAATATTCTTTCCAGTGTCATTCTTAAAAAGTTTTTATTTGGATATAATTGTAGACTCACATGCAGTTGTAAGAAATAATATGGGAAGGTCCTGTATACACTTCACCCAGTTTCCCCATTGGCAAGTAACATCTTAGATAACTCTAACATAACCAGGAAATTGACCTTACCTATTGACCTTATTCAGATTTTACCAGTTTTACATACACTTGTGTTACTTTTGTTAACCGCCTTTGGAGATGAGCATAGATAGATTTCCCGTCCAAGATTAAGTAAATACTAACTCTTAGTTTATTTTTTAGTAGTTTATTTTTTACATTTAAATTGTAATTCACTTGAAATTTACTTTGTTGTAACATATGAGGTTTTTTTTTCCATCTAAATCACCAGCCAGTTATTCTAATACAATTGATCTAATAGTCTGTTCTTCATTGAATTGAAATTAATTTTTTTACTATATGATCAATTTTTGGACTTTTTGACAATAAGTGTCTCTTTCAGTGTAGTCTCTTTCAAAGTAGGAACTACAAATTAAGAATAGACTGGGTCATCTGATCTATAGAGAAATAACTTCTTTGAAATCTCAAAAAACAAAAGGTAGTATTTGAGTATATTAAAAATCATAGCATCTACTCTGAAAAGTAGAAAACCAAAAGAAAAAAATAACAGTGAGAGTATTTGCAACTCATAACAGGACTAATTACAGAAAATGAGTACCTCCAAATTTATGTGAAAAATATCAAGATCTCTTTAGACTAATGGTCAGAGAATGTAAAGAGAAGATAGAAATAGTCAATAAGCTGCTGGGAAATATTTTTTCTTAATATGTTGAATGTAAAATAACCTAATTAAAAACATTAAAAGAGCAATAACTAATTTGTTGATGAAGTTGTTTTCAGTTAATGTGACAGTATTATAAATTGAGATAACACTCGAGCAAAGTAATTTGACAGTTTATACTAAGATTTGTAAATGTGTTTATTCTTAGACTCAGTAACTCCAGATCTGAGAATTTATTTTGAGAAAATCATTCAGTATAGTTAGAAGCTATTAGAGTGACATCTATTTTAAAGCTGCTTATCATAGTGAAATTTGAAAATAAGGTAAATAGAAAAGTGCTCTGAAAGCTCACAGGAGGCCAGTTAACTGGCGGAATAGGCAGTCTTACAGTGTGGCCTGGGATCTGGTCCACAGCTTTCATTTATATTATAAAACAACATGTATGGGGCACCTGGGTGGCTCAGTGGGTTAAGCCTCTGCCTTCAGCTCAGTACATGATCTCAGGGTCCTGGGATCAAACCCGCATTGGGCTCTGTGCTCAGCAGGGAGCCTGCTTCCTTCTCTCTCTCTGCCTGCTGCTCTGCCTACTTATGATCTCTCCCGCTCTGTCAAATGTATAAAATCTTAAAAAAATAACATATGTACAAATGAAATATGTACATGTGTGCATGTATATTTATTACAGAGAACAATAATAAAGTGAATGACATGTATGTATGATCCAGTTAAAGAAAAAGAGCATTACTGGAACTTTAGAAGCTCTTTATGTGGGTCACTATCATCTATGTTCCGTTCCTTTCCCATAGATGTAACGATTATGGTAAATTGTATTGTTCCTTGTATTTTTAAAGTGTCTTTATTACGTGTGTATGCATCTCTGAAAAAATGTATTGTTTTGCCTGTTTTTGGCTGTTGTCTAACTTTTGGAGTACTATAGTATGTCTGCTTTCTGTAACTTGCTTTTGTTGACCAGTGTTATCTTTATGAGATTCATCTGTACAGATGCATACAGATTTATTCCCCCTTCCCTGCACACTCACATGTACACACACACGCTGCCATTGTGTTGTATACTAGATTTGCAAATCTTCAGCTTCAGTAGGTTATGCCTGTTTACCAAGGTAATTGTATTTATTTGCCCTTTGGTTTACGGCTTTTCAAGACTCTCATCTACCCCGGGAAATTTCTAATGTCATAAGTACATTCATGACAAAATAAGGTTATTTGTACATACCATCTTGCAACTTTTTCAGTCACTAATAGTCACCTTTCTATCCATTCCAGTTCATTTTTTATCTCCAGCACAGAGACCGTATTTAACTTGATACAAACACCCATCCCAAAATACTCTTTATAGCTGAAATGTGCAAATTTGTGTCCAATTCAGTATTATGCACTGCTGGTTCTTAATGCCCTGTAAGTCTATTTTATCCTGGCATAGTTCCTTTTGTTTATTTGTTTGTTTTTTTGTTTGTTTTTAATGATGACTGAAATGTTGAGACTAGGCCAGTGATCCTACAGAATGTTCTGCCTTTTGAATTTGGCTGCTTTCTTCCTTGTGTATCAGTTACTTTACTACTATTTCTATGTTTTGTCGTTTTTTTTTAATAAACTGAGAGTTATATCTATTTTTTAAAAAGATTTTATATATTTATTTGACAGAGACACCGCGAGAGAGGGAACACAAGCAGGGGGAGTGGGAGAGGGAGAAGCAGGCTACCCGCTGAGCAGGGACCCTGATGCGAGGTTTGATCCTAGGACCCTGGAATCATGACCTGAGCCGAAGGCAGATGCTTAATGACTGAGCCACCCAGGCGCCCCCTGAGAATTATATCTAAAGGCTTAATGGATTCAAAGTTAAAATCTTTGGCTAGAATTTATCTTTAGTGATTGGGTGCTATGTTGGATTATGCCAGAACACACATCATATCTGGTTGATCCACCATGAATATTGCTGAGATTAACCCTGGATTAGAGTGATGACAATCTGATGCTTCCATTGTATGGATATATTTCCCCTGTGCATTGAAGATAATCTGTGTATTGCTAATTTGGCACTGTACAAGTATTCAGTTTGATACCAACTATTCACATAATTGTTTTGGCATCAGTATGTAATTCTTGTAGAAATAAGTATTCTCATTAGGACTTGCAAAAAATGTTTTTTTCTTTGATTCTTAGTTCTTTGATTCCTTCCACACTTAGTAGCTGCCACTAAATTCCAATTTTTGAATTCACAAAAAGGAATATACCTTTGTAGCATTATTGATGTCTACCAGTTAAATACTTGTTTCTGAGAATCAAGTAATTCATAAAATGGAATTAATTGTTAGGTTGCTTGGTGGGGATGGACAAAGAGATATAGATGTCATGAAAGAGTATAGTAGTTAAAAGCACAGACTTGAGCCAGAGTGGCAAAGTTCCAATATTAATTCACCATTTACTGGGTATATGATTTTTAACAAATTACTTAACCCCTCTGTGTTTCAGTTTCTGCCTTCTGTATATATGTGGATAAAGACTGGAAAGGAAGGGAAAAATGAAAAAAATTGTTAAGGGCCAGGTTATGTATGATTCTAATATTTTCTTTAGCATTATACCATATTTACTGTATAAGAGAAAATGAAAAAGAAAAGTAGCTGTCTTGCTGCATTTTAGGCATTTTTATTACTATTATTTTTTCAATTAAAACATTTTTAAGTTTTATTTTTTTAGATTTATTTAAGAGGGAGAGAGTGAGGGGGGTGAGGGGAAACGGAGATGGGGGGAGAGACAGAGTGTGATCTCCTCTCTGATAACCATCTCTTTGTTCTATACAGTTAAGAGTTTGTCTGTTGGTTTGTATCTCTTTTATTTTCTCTTTGCTCATTTGTTTTGTTTCTTAAATTCTGCAAATGAGTGAAAGCATATGGTATTTCTTTCTCTGACTTTTCTCTCTTGTATTATACTTTCTTGCTTCATCTACATCTTTGCAAATGGCAATATTTCATTCTTATTTATGGCTGAGTAATATTCCATTTGTGTGTGTGTGTACACATGTACATGTATATATACGACCTCTTTATCCATTAATCAGTTGAGGGACACTTGGCTCTTGTAAATAATGTGCAGTAAACATAAGGATGCATGTATGTATCCATTTGAATTGGTGGGTTTTTTTTTTTGTTGTTGTTTTGTTTGTTTGTTTGTTTTTGGTAAATACCCAGTAGAGCAATTGCTGGATCACAGGGTATTTGTATTTTTAACTTTCTGAGGAATCTCCATACTGTTTTGCCGAGTGACTGCTCCAGTTTGCATTCCTACCAGTGGTGCAAGAGGGTTCCCCTTTCTCCAGACTTCACCAACACCTGTTCTTTCTTGTCTTGTTGATTTTAGCCATTCTGACCGGTGTGAGGTAATACCACATTGTTCTTTTATATTTTTGATTTGCATTTCCTTGATAACAAGTGATGCTAAGCATCTTTTCATGTGTCTGTTGGTTATCTGTATATCTTTGAAGAAATGCCTGTTTATGTTTTCTTCCCATTTTCTAATTAGATTATTTTTTTAGGTGTTGAGTTTTATAAGTTCTTTATATATTTTGCATACTAACCCTTTATTGGATATGCCATTTGCAGATATCTTCTCCCATTCCATAGGTTGCCTTTTAGTTTTGTTGATTGTTTCCTTTGCTGTGCAGAAGCTTTTTATTTTGATGTACTCTTAATAGTGTATTTTTTCTCTTGTTTCCCTTGGTTCAGGAGTCCTATTAGAAAAAACTTGCTACAGCCTGGATCAGAGAAGTTACTGCCCATGTTCTCCTCTAGACTTTTCATGGTTTCAGGGCTCACATTTAGGTCTTTCATCCATTTTGAATTTACTTGTATGTGTGGCAAAAAAGTGGTCCAGTTTCATTCTTTGGAATGTTGTTGTCCAATTTAACCAACACTGTTTGTTGAAGAGACTGTCTTTTTCCCATTGGGTATTCTTTTCTGCTTTGTCAAATATTAGTTGACCACATAGTTAAGGTTCATTTCTGGGTTCTCTATTCTATTCCATTGATCTTTGTGTCTATTTTTGTTCTAGTACCATACTGTTCTGACTACCATAGCTTTGTAATAGAACTTTAAGTCTAGAATTGTGATGCCTCCAACATTGCTTTTTTTATTCCAAGGTTGCCTTGGCTATTTGGGGTCTTTTGTGTTTTCATACAAGTTTCAGGATTGTTCTAGCTCTGAAAAATGCTGCTGGTATTTTGAAGGGATTGCATTAAATGCGTAGATTGCGTTGGATACTATAGACATTTTAACAATATTTGTTCTTCCATTCCAGGTGCATGGAATGTCTTTTCATTTCTTTGTGTTGTCTTGAATTATTTTTATCAATGTCTTACAGTTTTCAGAGTACAGGTCTTCACCTCTTTGGTTATATTTATTTCTAGGGATCTTTTTGATTTGGGTGCAGTTGTAAATGGAATTGTTTTCTTAATTTCTCTTTCTTCAGTATTGGTGTTAAGAAATGTAGCAGATTTCTGTACATAGATTTTATACCCTGTGACTTTACTGAATTTGTTTACCAGTTCTGGCAGAGTTTTGGTGGAGTCTTTTAGGGTTTTTATATATGGTGTCATGTCATCTGCAAATGGTGAGAGTTTTACTTTTTTCTTACTCATTTAGATGCGTTTTACTTCTTTTTGTTGTCCAAGTGCTGTGGCTAGGACTTCTAGTTCTGTGTTGAATACAAGTGATGAGGGTGGACATCCTTATCTTCTTCCTGATCTCAGGGGAAAAGCTCTTAGTTTTTCTCCATTAAGGCTGATGTTAGCTGTGAGTTTTTCATATATGATCTTTATTAATTTGAGGTATGTTGCTTCTAGACTTACTTTGTTGACGGTTTGTATCATGAATGGTTTTTGTACTTCGTTAAGTGCTTTTTCTGCATCTATGGAAATAATCATATGGTTTTTATTCTTTCTCTTATTGATGTGATGTATCAGATTAATTGATTTGTGGATATTGAACCACACTGGTACCCCAGGAATAAGTCTCACTTGATCTTTGATTAATGATTTTTTAAATATATTGTTGAATTCGGTTTAGTAATATTTGTTGAAGATTTCGCATCTGTGTTTATCAGAGATATCGGTCTGTATTTTTGTTGTCTTTATCTGGTTTTGGTATCAGGGTAATGTTGGCCTCATAGAATGATTTTGGGAGTGTTTCTTCATTTACTGTTTTTTTGGAATAGTTTAAGAAGAATAGGTATTAACTCTTCTTTAATTGTTCAGTAGAATTTGCCTTTGAAGTCATCTGTTCTTGGACTTTTATTTGTTAGGTTTTTTTTTTTATTATTACCTCAGTTTCTTTGCTGGTTATTCATTTGTTAAAATTTTCTGTTTTTTCCTGTTTTAGTTTTGGTAGTTTATGTTTCTTGGTATGTAGTTTTTCATAATACACTCTTAGAACTGTTAGTATTTTTGTGGTGCTGGTTGTTATTTCTCCTTCCTCATTTGTGATTTTGAGTCCTTTCTCTTTTTCTTGATAAGTCTGGCTAGAGGTTTACCAATTTTATTGATTTTTTTTTTCAAAGACCAGTTCCTGGTTTCCTTGATCTGTTCTGTTTTTTTTTTTTAAATTTCTGTGTCATTTATTACTACTCTAATCTTTATTATTTCCCTACTTCTGCTGGTTTTAGGTTTGTTCTTTTTCTAGCTCTTTTAGGTATAAGGTTAGGTTTATTTGAGATTTTTCTATCTTTTTGAGGTAGGCTTTTATTGCTATAAACTTTCCTCGTAGAACAAATTTTGCAGCATCTGAAATGTTTTGGACTGTTGCATTTTCATTTTCATTTGTTTCCCTATACTTTTTTTCTTTTTTGATTTTCTGATTGATCCATTCATTTTTTAGTAGCATGCTCTTTAACATCCATATATTTGTGGTCTTTCCAGATTTTTTTTTTCTAGTGGTTGTCTCTTGGTTTCATAGTGTGATCAGAAAAATGCTTGGTATGACTTTGATCTTGAATTTGTTGAGGCTTATTTTATGGGCTAATTGTGTGATCTTTTCTGGAGAATGTTCCATGTGCACTTGAAATGAATGTGAATTCTGTTTTTGGATGGAATATTCTAGGTATATCTGTTACATCCGTCTGAGCCAGAGGGAAATGGCATCTGCCACGTCCCTTTGTTTCTGGAGGGTTCGTTTTGTGAATGCTGCCTCTACAGGACATGGCTTGAAATGAGTAAATAACCTCCCCACTCTCTGTGCCCCAGGTGCTCTGAGATCCCTCTTTCCAGGCTGTTTGTCCACAGGCCCTTTGCCCTGCCTTCTCTTCAGGAGCAGCCCTAATGAAATACTTAATACAATAAAATCGTAATTTTCATTAGATAAAAAATTATCCTTCAACTGTTTTAATAAACTCAGTGCAATCACTGGGGCTTTTTAATAAGCAGGATAAAATAATTGTTAGTTGTCTTAAATTATATGTTGTCAGTTTCCTCTTAAATACATAATGAGACTACATTTAAAAGTTAATCTGAAGTGTTTTTGCTTTATGGAATGTTGTATGGTTTGAAAGAAGATTCAGAAACCCTTTCAAATTTAGTTTATAAGGCTCATAGCTTGTTTTCTCTACTTTTTAAAAAAGTGGATTTCATGATAAGATTTTAAAGAAGGGAAGAAGGTTATTTCATGATTATAGCGTTCTTGGAATGAGTACACAGTCTCTTTCTCTATTTTAGTCTCATAGCATTATAGGTAATATAGTAAGTTTCACTTCTGTGGCACAGAAATAAAATATATGCTGAACAAAGAAACTATTTTTTCATCGCAAGTTTAAATATTATTATGTCTGAAGGGAGCTCACGTGGGATATTCTTTGGTGTGAAAAGATCATTTTAGTCACTTAAGCAGATAAAACAGAAATATTAGTGTAATGAAAAGTAAGTAAAACTTGATTGTAGTGGAATCTTCGTATTTCATTTCCTGGCATGCCCTCGACCCGCAAGGACGACAAGAAGCCCCGGTTCAGATGTATGTTCTCTCTCTTTATTTCCGCAAGTCTACACACTTATATACGTTTACATGACCAATCAGCGAGCAAGGTGACCAATAAAGGGCCAAGCAATGGGGAGAGCCAATGAGAGTCCTGTTACTATGCTGATTAAATTTGAAACAGCCAATGACTATGTCCTCCTTTAGGCGGGCTTCACCAGAACGTTCGTTGTTTACTTGCAGCGTATTTTGCTGGCAGTGAGCCAAGCGCCATCATGTAATGGCGGGGACTTTCCCGGCTGGAGGCGGTCCCCGGCTTCTCCCCCTTTTTTTATGGCAGAGATCATGCCTGTCTTAGGTCGTCAGTAGCAGAAAACATCCTTACCTGTCATCAGACACAAGATATCGATGATCTCTGTCCTGTCTTAGGTTGGTATGTTTCTCTACTGATCTTACCCGTCTTTGACTAACGATCTAGCATGCTTAGCCATATCTGGGGAGATGTCCCAGCCTCTGTTGACATAAGGGCTTGTACTATAGCTCGGCTTTGCTCTCGCTGCTGTGTTCTCCATTGGCGAACTTTTCTGAATAGAAGCAGAATGCCAATAAGAAGGAGGACAAGAAGACCAATTGTGCCAGCCCATTGTTTGGTAAACTGGAACATATTGCTGAATGTTTGAAATAGCTCTGGGAGGGAAGCTGGTTGCACACACGTACTCGTGTGAAATTTTGAAAATCGTCAGACCAAGCACCCTGCAAATACTGGGAGAGCTGTCGGGAGACATTCTGTAAGTCACTCATATTAGTATAGGCTATGGGAGTTACACAAATTGCCGGGAAGGGTGCTATACATCCCAGTCCCAATAGGGCCCCCAATATGTCCACTTGTTCTTGAACCAAATCCACTCTCTGGTTGACTATCAGGATTCCTGCTTGCAGATGTGCATTGATCTGAGTCTGTGTTTGAAGGGCAGCCGCCGTTCCTTCTGCAAGGGTGTTGACAGCTTCCGCAGTGGGTCTAGTTGCAGCAAGCGAGACTGCTGCTGCCGTGGCAGCTGCTGTAGATATAGCCAATGCTGTCACAACGGCGGGTGTGATACCAAAATCTCTCTTCTTTCTGGATAGCACCACCGGTAACTTGTCATCTGGAATGAAAACTGGGATAGGAACATGAATAGGGATACGCATAATCACAGCCAGCTTGAAGGCCGTGACATTCCAGCACTGGGAAAGATAGCAATTCTTAGTGCAATTCAACGTATCATTCAGCTCGCTAGCATTTGTTACGAGGGAAAGGAACGGTGGCGAATGCATATGGGAGTGGGCTGGTAAATAATATTATTGGGACAAGACACATTAACTGTTGTCTCAAAGGTACTAGAGTCATTTTGTTTATAAGAGCAGTTGAGGGATTTGCCACCATTTAACATGGACACTGCTGAGATATCAGTACATGCTCCTAACAAGTTACAGACCTGCCGTGCATCAAAGGGAGAGGAGGGAATGTGAGAGAAGAGTTAGTCACTGTAAAGGATATAGCCATGCTTTAACCACTGCTCACAGCTCTCTGGCTTGAGTCTGCCGCAGGAGGTGTAGCATCCTCAGAGTTATCATCAGCATCTTCAGCATCATGACTGGTGTTCGGAGGCAAGGCTGCAGGCACCAGCCGCTCTGGGATCCAAATTGGAGCCTCCTTTTCCTGTGAAAAACACATACAGACCCCCTACTCCACACTAACACTGGATCTGGACCATTCCACTTTCCTGTGAAGATGTCCTTCCAAAGTACTAAAGGCTTAGGGGGAGCAGCAGCAGCACTTGCATGTCTGTCTGCAGCTGATTTACCTGTTTTGTCCAACGTTAAAAAATTCAAAATAAAGAGAATGGTGTTGAGCTTTAGGGGACCTGAAGGTGTCCCCTATTCCCCCTTTTTGTTTATAAAGCGCATTTTGTATTGTAAGATGCGCGTGCTCCACAACACTCTGTCCTTGTGGGTTATAGGGTATTCCATGTATCAAGTGAATGTCAAGTTGTTGTAGGAAGGCTTTAAAGGGTTGTGAGGTGTAGGCTGGACCATTATCTGTCTTTAACTAGCGTGGCTTTCCCCATGCCACGAAAGCCTGTAGGCAATGGGCGATAACATCTCTGGATTTTTCCCCCGTATGCACTGAGGCGAAAATTATTCCAGAGCAGGTATCTACAGAGACATGAACATATCTTAACTTTCCAAATTCTGAAACATGTGTGACATCCATTTGCTATATATGATTAGGTAACAGACCCTTAGGATTAACCCCCAAGGACGGTGCAGGTAGTAAAGTCACGCAATTTCTGCAGGAGACTACTATGTCCCGTGCCTGTGCTTTTGTTATGTTAAATTTGAGGCGAAGAGTTAAAGCATTCACATGGAACAACTTATGATAATGTCTCGCCTGTTGGCACCGGGTCCTCAATGGCAAAGACAAGCAGAGTTGTATTGTATTTGGGCCTGCTTTCCCATGTACGGTCCCATTCCCATTAACATTTCTAGGTCCCACTGAGGATTTCCAGCCACTGCATTACGGCGGGCAGTGTCCTGTGAGTATTCTTGCCAGGCTGTTTTCCATACTAGATATTGCCCTCCAGACAAGGTTGCGTGGGCTAGATTACCCCAGTCTTCAGGGACTAAGTTCACTCCTGCTATGGTCTCCAACAAAGATACTGTAAAGGCTGCCTGAGGGCCATACTGCATGACTGCTTCCTTTAATTGCTTAACTAGTTTAAAATCAAGAGGCTGATGATACCACTGGTTGTTTTGGTCCTCTAAAACTGGAAAGGCAGAGGCCAGGTCATGATCTCTCCAGCTCGAAACCCTGCCACTACCACATGTGGTGCAGCAGCTACAAGCTCCTTGGCACACCATAGGATTATACGGCAGAGGGGCACTAGGTGTCGCTGGAGTCGACAGTTTCAACTGTTCAAACTTGGAGTACATTTTAGGGTCTAACTCCTCCCCTGACATTTCTTCTTCCTCTTCACTAGAACTACCCCCCCTCTGAGGCATGAGAAGACCGCTCTTCTTTCACTTCCTCCAATGCCTCTGCTCCCTCTTGTAGAGCTGATTCACATTTGGGTTTAGACCCCACCAGGCATCCCCGGACTAAGGTCCATATTGCCAGGGTCCCGGGTGGCAAAGGCGCTTTATTGTCCTGTCTCTTAAAATCCTCCCCTAAGTGGTCCCATTGAGATATGTTTAGCAAGCCTTCATCTAGGAACCATGGAGCCACCTTTTCCACTGTATTCAAAAAGGCCCGAGCAGTTTTTGCTTTTAGTGGAGTTCCATTGGCTTTCAGCAGGTCTTTTAAAGACCCTTCCAACCACGCTTTAGATACTTCAGATCCCATTATGAACACACAGACGACAGACGCAGACGTTAAAGAAACTAACTAGCACATTAACTTTTTACACGCATATACTTCAGTCGACCTTTATTCCCCGCTTTACCGCGAAAGAAAATCCCGGCTCTATGGCCGCCCTGCTTCTTTTTGCGGTCTTGTACAAGATTCCCACCACTTTAATCGTGGTCCCTTAAGAAAATCCCAGCTCTATGGCCGCCCCGCTTCTTGTTGTGGTCTTGTACAAGATTCCCACCACTTTGATCATTGTCCCTTCCCCGCTTACCTGCGGTTTTTCTCCTTGCAAGGTTTACTTACTCGTTAACGATTCCCGGGTCTCCGCACCATTTGTCGCCCTCGACCCGCAAGGACGACAAGAAGCCCCGGTTCAGTTGTATGTTCTCTCTCTTTATTTCCGCAAGTCTACACACTTATATACGTTTACATGACCAACCAGCGAGCAAGGTGACCAATAAGGGGCCAAGCAATGGGGAGAGCCAATGAGAGTCCTGTTACTATGCTGATTAAATTTGAAACAGCCAATGACTATATCCTCCTTTAGGCGGGCTTCACCAGAACGTTCGTTGTTTACTTGCAGTGTATTTTGCTGGCAGTGAGCCAAGCGCCATCGTGTAATGGTGGGGACTTTCCCGGCCGGAGGCGGTCCCCGACAGTCTTCAGCAAATATTTACATTACTTAATGAAATTTTCATTAAGAGAACTCAAGTTGATACATTTTTCTCTATGCAGGTAAAATAAAATAAATAAAACCGAATCTCTCCTTTCTAAGAGATTATTTATTTGGTAAAGTCCCCAGCTTTCATTAGCTGTCCAAAATTTAGTATTAAATTTTACTTTAAAAATTTTTATTATGGAAAATTTCAAACATAAAAAAGTAGACTGAAATAACCCCTGTGTACTAGTCTCCCAGTTTAACACTTACCAATTTATGGACCATCTTGTTTTCTCTATGCCCCCATCTTCTCATTTTACTATCCAGCCCCAAATTATTTCTAAGTAAATTCAAGATATCATATTCTATGTGTAAATATTTCAATATATATGTAAAAATAAGGCTTCTCTTTTTAAAGCATAACTCCAGTATTTTATGCTCTTGTTTGCATCTTGACTTTTTCCCAAGGCATTATTCCATTGTGTTTCCTTGCTGTAGTGCTCTTTCTAGCTTAATTTTTATTTCTGAAATGATCTTTTTCTTTAATTTCCTCTAGAGTCAGTTCACTCTTTTCAAATGTTACCATTCTCTAATCATACTTCTGAGTTTTTCTAATTTTGATTTATGTTGTTCTTTCAGAGCTTCTATCATTTTCACAGACACACACACACACATATATATATATACACACATATATGTTAGTTTCTATCACCATAGTTAGATTATAGTTTTTATCCAATTTGTGAGCATGTCTTTCTGTCATGTTTTTATTTCATTGTCTCTTGAGATATTATTTCATTCCTTATTCTGTGTCTTTTTTAAACTGTACATTGAATAGGATTCAACCAAGATCCTTCTGTGTTGCTCTTTAAAAAACAAAACAAAACAAAACAGTGAGAGAGCATGAGCGAGGAGAAGGTCAGAGGGAGAAGCAGACTCCCCGTGGAGCTGGGAGCCCAATGCAGTACTCGGTCCCAGGACTCCGGGTTCACCACCTGAGCTGAAGGCAGTCGCTTAACCAACCGAGCCAACACAGGCGTGCCTGTGTTGCTCTTTTTTAAGTGAAATTTTTCTATATGCTCTTAATGAGGAGTGTGGGTCAGGTAGCTTTAATAAAATCACTGTTCTAGATCTCTTTTGTTTTCACAAAGCAAAAAACAATGTAGCCTGAGATCTGCTGGCTGTGTTACCCTCTTCCAGTTTTGTATGGAGCTTCTCTTTCCTTTGCCCCTATTTTTCCTGTTTTTCTGACTTTGAATTAGATTCACAAGGTACTCATTTAGGGATTTATCTGTAGGGAGCGTTTGCTTCATTGGTAACCTAAATTTATAGGGCCCAACTCCACCCCCACTCCCTCCACCACTCTAGCACTCTCAGGGGTTTCTTTGCACTCATCCATAGGTTGGAGCCTGCAGAATTCCTCCCAATTGCTGCTACTGTTCTCAAAGGGCCTGCAAAGTTTCCAGTGAATGCCTAATAGCAATTTTGGGTTTCTTTGGCTTTCAGGGCTGTCACAAATTTGTCTCTCTTTTATTTTCTTATGGGCATTTTCTGATAACATGTGGCTCTTAACAGCTATTTATGGTTTGTAATAATCCACTTGTATTTTGGAGTTCATCATATTTTTTCACCTAGTGTTGTTATAGATGTTGCCCGTAGGTGTTTAGTTTTGGTGTTTTGGTTACACTGTCAGCCTTTATGGGAATCTTGGGGGAGAGTCAACAACTTTGTTGCTAATATCATTTTCCCAGAGTTCTGTTTTTATTTTTTAAGTTCAAGTCATTTGCCCAAAAAGGGAGGCCAAGTTGTTGATCACCTTCAACATTCACCCTTGAGAACTGGTCACAGACTTTATGGGTCATTTATTTCAAGCCCTTCATTTTATCTCTAAGGATATCTATAAGGAAGCCAAATTCCAAAGAGATTAAATGTCTTTCCAACTACTTAATGTGAATCTGAGAACAAGAATCCAGTTTTCTGGATACTTAGTTCAAGTACCCTGAATGTTAAAACAACGTTCTTTTTATTTATTTAATACTCAAAGGTCATACTATATTGAATTTTAAAGTTAACATAAATTTTAAATTAATATTTAATGGATAATATATTTTTGTAAACTTCTAAAAATTACATAAATATGAATAACTGTTTTCTCCCAGAAGAAAGAATCCATAGATACTCCATTAGTATACTTACTAATATGTTCAGTATTTTGTATGAGTCGTAGTGAATTAAAATAATTGTCATTTGGTGAGGAGTCAAGATGGCGGAGAAGTAGCAGGCTGAGACTACTTCAGCTAGCAGGAGATCAGCTAGAGAGCTTATCTAAAGATTGCAAACACCTGCAAATCTATCGGCAGATCGAAGAGAAGAAGAACAGCAATTCTAGAAACAGAAAAACAACCACTTTCTGAAAGGTAGGACTGGCGGAGAAGTGAATCCAAAGCGATGGGAAGATAGACCCCGGGGGGAGGGGCCGGCTCCCGGCAAGCGACGGAGCAATGGAGCACAAGATCAGGACTTTTAAAAGTCTGTTCCGCTGAGGGACATCTCTCCAGAGGCTAAACCGGGGTAAAGCCCACACGGGGTCGGCGTGGCCTCAGGTCTCGCAGGGTCACAGAAGGATCGGGGGTGTCTGAGTGTTGCAGAGCTTGCGGATGTTGAAACGGGAAAGCTGGCTGCAGAGACAGAGCCGACAGTAAGCTCACAGCTCGCTGTTGCCTTGAACCGGTCCCAGGCTCGGTGAGCACGGAGCGTGGCCGGAGGTTAGGCAGATGGGAGTTACTAGGAGCTGTTCGCTGAGAGCGCACTGGGGAGCGGGACCCCGGGCTCTCGGTTCCTCCGGCCGGAGACCAGGAGGCCGCCATTTGTATTCCCGTCCTCCGGAACTCTATGGAAAGCGCTCAGGAAACAAAAGCTCCTGAAAGCAAAGCCGAGCGAATCACTCAGCCCAGCCCCTGGTAAGGGCAGTGCAATTCTGCCTGGGGCAAAGACACTTGAGAATCACTACAACAGGCCCCTCCCCCAGAAGATCAACAAGAAATCCAGGCAAGACCAAGTTCACCTACCAAAGAGTGCAGTTTCAATACCAAGGAGAGCAGCAGAATTCCAGAGGAGGAGAAAACAAACCACGGAACTCATGGCTTCCTCCCTGTGATTTTTTAGTCTTGCAGTTAATTTAATTTTTTTTTCATTTTTTTTTCTCTTCTGCTAAATTTTTTTTAACTTTTACCCTTTTCTTTTTTAACGTTTTTTAACTAGTTTATCTAATATATATATATATTATTTTTTATACTTTATTCATTTTCTTTTTTTAAATTTTTTTTTCTTTCTTTATTTTTGAACCTCTTTTTATCCCCAAATCAGAAGAGATCCCAATCTCTTCAATCTCTTTTTTTAATTCTTTTTTAAATTCTTGATTGAATTTTTAATTCAATCTCTTTTTTTAATACTTTTTCTTTCTTTCTTTCTTTTTGAACCTCTTTTTATCCCTAAATCAGAAGAGATCCCAATCAGAAGAGATTGGGAGATCCCAATCAGAGGAGATCCCAATCAGGGGAGATCCCAGGGGAGATCCCACGATTTGGGATCTCTTTTGATTTGGTTAAAGCATATTTTCCTGGGATTGTTGCCACCCTTTTAGTATTTTACTTGCTCCTTCATATACTCTTAGCTGGACAAAATGACAAGGCCAAAAAATTCACAACAAAAAAAAAGAACAAGAGGCAGTACCAAAGGCTAGGGACCTAATCAATACAGACATTGGTAATATGTAAGATCTAGAGTTCAAAATGACAATTCTCAAGGTTCTAGCCGGGCTTGAAAAGGCATGGAAGATATTAGAGAAACCCTCTCCAGAGATATAAAAGTCCTTTCTGGAGAAATAAAAGAACTAAAATCTAACCAAGTTGAAATAAAAAAAGCTATTAATGAGGTTCAATCAAAAGTGGAGGCTCTCACTGCTAGGATAAATGAGGCAGAAGAAAGAATTAGCGATATAGAAGACCAAATGACAGAGAATAAAGAAGCTGAGCAAAAGAGGGACAAACAGCTTACTGACCACGAGGGGAGAATTCGAGAGATAAGTGACACCATAAGACAAAACACATTAGAATAATTGGGATTCCAGAAGAAGAAGAAAGAGAGAGGGGAGCAGAAGGTATACTGGAGAGAATTATTGGGGAGAATTTCCCCAATATGGCAAAGGGAACGAGCATCAACATTCAGGAGGTTCAGAGAACGCCCCTCAAAACCAATAAGAATAGGCCCACACCCCGTCACCTAATAGTAAAATTTACAAGCCTTAGTGACAAAGAGAAAATCCTGAAAGCAGCCTGGGAAAAGAAGTCTGTAACATACAATGGTAAAAGTATTAGATTGGCAGCTGACTTATCCAAAGAGACCTGGCAGGCCAGAAAGAGCTGGCATGATATTTTCAGAGCACTAAACGAGAAAAACATGCAGCCAAGAATACTATATCCAGCTAGGCTATCATTGAAAATAGAAGGAGAGATTAAAAGCTTCCAGGACAAACAAAAACTGAAAGAATTTGCAAACACCAAACCAGCTCTACAGGAAATACTGAAAGGGGTCCTCTAAGCAAAGAGAGAGCCTACAAGTGGTAGATGAGAAAGGAATAGAGACAATATACAGTAACAGTCACCTTACAGGCAATACAATTGCACTAAAATCATATCTCTCAAAAGTTACCCTGAATGTTAATGGGCTAAATGCCCCAATCAAAAGAAACAGGGTATCAGAATGGATAAAAAACAAAACCCATCTATATGTTGCCTCCAAGAAACTCATTTTAAACTCAAAGACACCTCCAGATTTAAAGTGAGGGGGTGGAAAAGAATTTACCATGCTAATGGACATCAGAAAAAAGCAGGAGTGGCAATCCTTCTATCAGATCAATTAGATTTTAAGCCAAAAACTATAATAAGAGATGAGGAAGGACACTATATCATACTCAAAGGGTCTGTCGAACAAGAAGATCTAACAATTTTAAATATCTATGCCTCCAACGTGGGAGCAGCCAACTATATAAACCAATTAATAACAAAATCAAAGAAACACATCAACAATAATACAATAATAGTAGGGGACTTTAACACTCCCCTCACTGAAATGGACAGATCATCCAAGCAAAAGATCAACAGGGAAATAAAGGCCGTAAATGATACACTGGATGAGATGGACATCACAGATATATTCAGAACATTTCATCCCAAAGCAACAGAATACACATTCTTCTCTAGTGCATATGGAATAGTCTCCAGAATACATCACATCCTCGGTCCTAAATCAGGACTCAACCAGTATCAAAAGATTGGGATCATTCCCTGCATATTTTCAGACCACAATGCTCTGAAGCTAGAACTCAACCACAAGAGGAAGTTTGGAAAGAACCCAAATACATGGAGACTAAACAGCATCCTTCTAAAGAATGAATGGGTCAACTGGGAAATTAAAGAAGAATTGAAAAAAATCATGGAAACAAATGATAATGAAAATACAATGGTTCAAAATCTGTGGGACACAACAAAGGCAGTCCTGAGAGGAAAATATATAGCGGTGCAAGCTTTTCTCAAGAAACAAGAAAGGTCTCAGGTACACAACCTAACCCTACACCTAAAGGAGCTTGAGGAAGAACAAGAAAGAAACCCTAAGCCTAGCAGGAGAAGAGAAATCATAAAGATCAGAGCAGAAATCAATGAAATAGAAACCAAAAAAATAATAGAACAAATCAACGAAACTAGGAGCTGGTTCTTTGAAAGAATTAATAAAATTGATAAACCCCTGGCCAGACTTATCAAAAAGAAAAGAGAAAGGAGCCAAATAAATAAAATCATGAATGAAAGAGTAGAGATCACAACTAACACCAAAGAAATACAAACTATTATAAGAACATACTATGAGCAACTCTACGCCAACAAATTTGACAATCTGGAAGAAATGGATGCATTCCTAGAAACATATAAACTACCACAATTGAACCAGGAAGAAATAGAAAGCCTGAACAGACCCATAACCAGTAAGGAGATTGAAACAGTCATTAAAAATCTCCAAACAAACAAAAGCCCAGGGCCAGACGGCTTCCTGGGGGAATTCTACCAAACATTTAAAGAAGAACTAATTCCTATGCTCCTGAAACTGTTCCAAAAAATAGAAATGGAAGGAAAACTTCCAAACTCATTTTATGAGGCCAGCATCACCTTGACCCCAAAACCAGACAAGGATCCCATAAAAAAAGAGAGCTATAGACCAATATCCTTGATGAACACAGATGCGAAGATCCTCACCAAAATAGTAGCCAAAAGGATTCAACAGTACATTAAAAGGATTATTCACCACGACCAAGTGGGATTTATTCCAGGGCTGCAAGGTTGGTTCAGCATTCGCGAATCAGTCAATGTGATACAACACATCAATAAAAGAAAGAACAAGAACCATATGATACTCTCAATAGATGCTGAAAAAGCATTTGACAAAGTACAGCATCCCTTCCTGATCAAAACTCTTCAAAGTGTAGGGATAGAGGGTACATACCTCAATATCATCAAAGCCATCTTTGAAAAACCCACCACAAATATCATTCTCAATGGAGAAAAACTGAAAGCTTTTCCACTAAGGTCAGGAACACGGCAGGGATGTCCATTATCACCACTATTATTCAACATAGTACTAGAAGTCCTAGCCTCAGCAGTCAGAGAACAAAAGGAAATTAAAGGCATCCAAATCACCAAAGAAGAAGTCAAATTATCACTCTTCGCAGATGATATGATACTCTATATGGAAAGCCCAAAAGACTCCACTCCAAAACTGCTAGAACTTGTACAGGAATTCAGTCAAGTGTCAGGATATAAGATCAATGCACAGAAATCAGTTGCCTTTCTCTACACCAACAACAAGACAGAAGAAAGAGAAATTAAGGAGTCAATCCCATTTACAATTGCACCCCAAACCATAAGATACCTAGGAATAAACCTAACCAAAGAGGCACAGAATCTATACTCAGAAAACTACAAAGTACTCATGAAAGAAATTGAGGAAGACACAAAGAAATGGAAAAATCTTCCATGCTCCTGGATTGGAAGAATAAATATTGTGAAAATGTCTATGCTACCTAAAGCAATCTACACATTTAATGCAATTCCTATCAAAGTACCATCCATCTTTTTCAAAGAAATGGAACAAATAATTTTAAAATTTATATGGAACCAGAAAAGACCTCGAATAGCCAAAGGGATATTGAAAAAGAAAGCCAAAATTGGTGGCATCAAAATTCCGGACTTCAAGCTCTATTACAAAGCTGTCATCATCAAGACACCATGGTACTGGCGCAAAAACAGACACATAGATCAATGGAACAGAATAGAGAGCCCAGAAATAGACCCTCAACTCTATGGTCAACTAATCTTTGACAAAGCAGGAAAGAATGTCCAATGGAAAAAAGACAGCCTCTTTAATAAATGGTGTTGGGAAAATTGGACAGCCACGTGCAGAAAAATGAAATTGGACCATTTCCTTACACCACACACAAAAATAGACTCAAAATGGATGAAGGACCTCAATGTGAGAAAGGAATCCATCAAAATCCTTGAGGAGAACACAGGCAGCAACCTCTTCGACCTTAGCCGCAGCAACATCTTCCTAGGAACACCGCCAAAGGCAAGGGAAGCAAAGGCAAAAATGAACTGTTGGGATTTCATCAAGATCAAAAGCTTTTGCACAGCAAAGGAAACAGTTAACAAAATCAAAAGACAACTGACAGAATGGGAGAAGATATTTGCAAACAATGTATCAGATAAAGGACTAGTGTCCAAAATCTATAAAGAACTTAACAAACTCAACACCCAAAGAACAAATAATCCAATCAAGAAATGGGCAGAGGACATGAACAGACGTTTCTGCAAAGAAGACATCCAGATGGCCAACAGACACATGAAAAAGTGCTCCATATCACTCGGCATCAGGGAAATACAAATCAAAACCACAATGAGATATCACCTCACACCAGTCAGAAAGGCTAAAATCAACAAGTCAGGAAATGACAGATGCTGGCGAGGATGTGGAGAAAGGGGAACCCTCCTACACTGTTGGTGGGAATGCAAGCAGGTGCAACCACTCTGGAGAACAGCATGGAGGTTCCTCAAAATGTTGAAAATAGAACTGCCCTATGACCCAACATTTGCACTACTGGGTATTTACCCTAAAGATACAGACAGAGTGATCCAAAGGGGCATGTGCACCCGAATGTTTATAGCAGCAATGTCCACAATAGCCGTAGTATTGAAAGAACCTAGATGTCCATCCACAGATGAATGGATAAAGAAGAGTGGTATATATACAAAATGGAATACTATGCAGCCATCAAAAGAAATGAAATCTTGCCATTTGCGACAACATGGATGGAACTAGAGCGTATCATGCTTAGCGAAATAAGTCAAGCGGAGAAAGGCAACTATCATATGATCTCCCTGATATGAGGAAGTGGTGATGCAACATAGGGGCTTAAGTGGGTAGGAGAAGAATCCATGAAACAAGATGGGATAGGGAGGGAGACAAACCATAAGTGACTCTTAATCTCACGAAACAAACTGTGGGTTTCTGGGGGGAGGGAGGTTGGGAGAAGGGGGGTAGGGTTATGGACATTGGGGAGGGTATGTGCTTTTGGGTAAATTGGAAGGGGAGGTGAACCATGAGAGACTATGGACTCTGAAAAACAATCTGAGGGGTTTGAAGTGGCGGGGGGGGGTGGGATGTTGGGGTACCAGGTGGTGGGTATTATAGAGGGCATGGCTTGCATGGAGCACTGGGTGTGGTGAAAAAATAATGAATACTGTTTTTCTGAAAATAAATAAATTGGAAAAAATATAATTGTCATTTTAAGAACTATTTTTATCTGTACTTAGTTCCTTGGGCTGTTTCACTGGTACTTTTTTCTCTTTTCCAGGTACCCAGTGAAAAGTAAATAAAGGAAACTTTTAATTAGAATTTAATAGAATGATCAAAACTACTTGAACCTGGGTTGAAATTCAATTTCTGTTTTAATTTGCGATATCATTTATTTGATTGGCTGCTATGTGAGTTAAGCATGTGGTTTTAGTTTTTCTTTGCTCAGATTAGTCAATTCTGTACCTAATGTTGTTTGTGCTTTTTTAAAATGTTGCAGAACGTCTGTACATAGGGTTAAGTAGTAAGGACTGTGGCTCTCTAAAAGCTTGTCATGCCCACAATTATTTTTCCTTGCCAGTATAAGAGTTCTGTACTTTTTTCCTAAAAAAAAAAAGTTATTCTTTATAAAAAATAGTTACAGTAAATTTTCTAGTTCTATGTAATTTTCTTTCCATTCTGGTCTCCACTTGTTATAAATAACACATGAAATGACTTTCAAGGTGGAAAGCGGGGATCCATTTTGAAATGTTTTGTAAAATAAAGAGTGATTTATGGTTTCATATGATTTGGGCTGAAAGCACAACTTTGCCAGGTCATCAAAGTTCTGTCAGGGGAATCTATTATTTATTGTTCAATATGCTGGGAGTGGTGTAAGTACTTTATTTTATGTTTATCTTATGTAAGTATAACATCAGGAAAAATAAATTCTAGACACTAATACAGTTTTCAGAATAGATCATACAGAACTAAGCTAAATTCTATTGTTGTGAAAGATGGAGTTCAACAGTAAGGATTTGGATTAAAGGGGGATTTTGAAAAATGAATGAATAATGCTTTCATTCCTATAAAGTATTTTAGAAAAGATTCTTGAAAATAGGGATCCTGGGTGGCTCAATAGGTATGTATCTGCCTTCGGCTCAGGTCATAATCCCAGGGTCCTGGGATCCAGCCCTGCATTGGGCTCCCTCCTCAGCGGGAAGCCTGCTTCTCCCTCTCCCATTCCCCCTGCTTATGCTCTCTCTCTCTCTCTGTCAAATACATAAATATAATCTTTAAAAAAAGATTCTTGAAAATACTAATTTCATACCTTTTTGTTTCTGATTTTCGCCTACCTCCTTCATTTGAGAATAAAACATGACTTGCCAGTGGTCTTGAATCAGAATTAGGTATTTTTCCTACAGTCTTTTGGCAGCTATTTGATATGGCCTCACAAATGAATTTAATAGTGTGGAATGTTTAAATGACACTTAGTGTTGGATGAACTTCTTTAGTGACCATATAGAAGAAGCCTGTAATGCACATATAGGAAAGCCTAATGGACTTCTTTTCAAAAACTTAAGTTTTTAGGTCTTTGATGATAAGTAAATAGTAAACAAGTGATTTTTTTTTCTTTTCAAATAACTAATCTTATTGAAGGGGTTGGAAGAGAAGGGAACAGAACCAGTATTTACTGAATGTCAGTGACATGCCAACAAGCACTGTGTAAGGTGTTTTATATGACTTTGTACCTATTCCTTCCTACATTCCTGTGAGATATATTATTAGTCCCATATTGTAGTTGAAAACCTTGTGCATTTGTATTTGTAATAAGTAAGAAAAAAAAACCCTGAAACTTAAAGCTCCAATTTTGTACAAGTTCATCCTTCATGCTGCTACCAGAATTATTTTTTTTTTCTGAAATACTGATTTTACCATGCTGTTCTGGCTAAAATTCTTTCAAAATGCCTTGTTGCTTACATGTTCCAAGTTCAGACCCACAGTTTGGCTCCAAATAACTCCTTTGAATTTCACCTCTTTGTTATTCCTTCACATTTTGCCAGGAATACTCTCTTCCTCTTTCCTTTTTTCTTTCACCTTTTCCTTCTGTACTATTCTTCAGTTGCTTTATTACAGATCTTTAAAGATGCAACTAGTGTTCTTTATTTATTTTTTTAAAGATTTTATTTATTTGAGAGAGAGTGAGAAGGTCAGAGGGAGAAGCAGACTCTCCGCAGAGCTGGGAGCCCGATGTGGGACTCGATCCTGGGACTCCAGGATCATGACCTGAGCTGAAGGCAGTTGCCTAACCAACTGAGCCACCCAGGCTCCCCGCAACTAGTGTTCTTTAAAGATGCAGCTAGTGTCCTGTGCTCTTTGGAGCTTTCAGTGACTGCTTCACAGAGGAAATGTGTCTTTCCATTGTGTTCCTTTAATAGTTTTTCTTTTTAATTTTATTTATTTATTTGACAGAAAGAGATCACAGTAGACAGAGAGGCAGGCAGAGAGAGAGAGAGGGAAGCAGGCTCCCCGCTGAGCAGAGAGCCCAACGCAGGACATGATCCCAGGACACTGAGATCATGACCTGAGCCGAAGGCAGCGGCTTAACCCACTGAGCCACCCAGGCGCCCCTCCTTTAATAGTTTTAATTATTATTTTAATCCTTTAAAATTCCTTTTTAAAAAGATTTTTTTAATTTATTTGTCAGAGAGAGGACTTTTGATCCTGTGCACAAGCAGGGGGAGCAGCAGGCATAGGGAGAAGCAGGCTTCCCGCTGAGCAGGGACCCTAGGATCATGGCTTGAGCTGAAGGCAGACGTTTAACTGACTGAACCACCCAGGCATCCCAATCCCTTTAAATTCTTATTTTTTAGACTCTGAGCTCTTATAGGCTAGGAATTGTTTTAAATCTTATGTTTTTTGTTTTCTCACCACCTTTCAAAGTCTGCTTCATCCCTCTCTTACCTTTCCCCATTTTTTTTTCTTTTTTATTCTTTTATAAATAAGTATAGACAATCTACCACATGCTTCCTCTGTTCAAGGACCAAACTTAGTGTTTATTAAATGGGTGGGAAGAAATATGAGATTTGGGGAGACATTACTAACTGTATTATTAGTTTATTACTTTAATCATTCTAAGCATGAAGATAATAGGCCCTTGCCATTTAATGTGGGAATAGCCTATCAATTTCACAAACTAGTAGGGAATGTCTGGATAGAAGTATTAAGGGAAAACACAAATGATAGTTATTTTGGTGTTGTATATTTGGATTCAAACCATGTTCATTTTTGAAATCTTCCCTTGGCTTTGCTTTGTCAGCCAGAGACATGACCTCTGACTGTTGATTGCAGCTATGGAAACAACCACATGCCTATTTGCTTATCCAGAGCAAGAGCTAGTAGAACCAGGTGGAGGAGTAATTTTGTTATTGCTTGCCATTGGAGTTGGAATCTAGTAAAAGTAGGTGTATGATTGGAGTGGTATTTAGATGAAAATGTATTCTAAAATATCTTACTGAACAATAATAAAAGTAGGTAGTTTTTATAGAGCAGGTACCCTCTAATAACTTACTGGTCCCATGAGGTAAATGGTGGTATTCCCATTGATAGGTGAAGAAACAAAAGCTCAGAGATGGCAAGTGACTTGTGTGAGGTCACATAACTAGTTAAGTGGTAAAATTAAGATTCAAGACTAGGTCTGTCTGATTGAGACTATGCCCATTTCATTGTGCTGCTGGCCTTCCCGTGAATACTCATTCACAGACTCATGTCCAAGTTGAAGAAAGTGAATTTACCATGGTAATTGGAATTCGAGATATCAAATTATTGAATTACTTGATCTTTGGCAAGTTATTTAATCTTCTCATTCCATTTTCTCACATGGATAATAATGCCTGCCTCCCAAGATTACGATGAGGAATAAATGAGGTAATGTATGTGAACAGATACTGTGAACTCTAAAGCCCTATACTAATGTTGGGTGGCATATTATTAATGCTATTATTATTACATGCTTTAACATACTAATTCTACTTCCTGCATATTTCTTTCTTGTTATCCTTTTTAACTAAGAGGTTTGGCAGCTTTTAAAGTACCATAGTGACTGTGTTCCATTAATAAGAAACGGTATTTCTTTAGGTGTAAAAAGTTCAGATAATCCTAAGATAGAAGACATTAGAACAATACAGTTTTAACTGTTTGAAGAATTAACTATCCTTAACTATTTAAAACTTTCTTTCTTTTAGTTCCTTCTACACCACAAATTCTATTTTTAAAAATTTTTTTATTTCTTTTCAGCGTGACAGTATTCATTTAGTTTTTTGCACCACACCCAGTGCTCCATGCAATCTGTGCCCTCTCCAATACCCACCACCTGGTTCCTCCAACCTCCCACCCCCCGCCCCTTCAAAACCCTCAGATTGTTTTTCAGAGTCCATAGTCTCTTATGGTTCACCTCCCCTTCCAATTTCCCTCAACTCCCTTCTCCTCTCCATCTCCCCTTTTCCTCCATGTTATGTGTTATGCTCCACAAATAAGTGAAACCATATGATAATTGACTCTCTCTGCTTGACTTATTTCACTCAGCATAATCTCTTCCAGTCCCGTCCATGTTGCTACAAAAGTTGGGTATTCATCCTTTTCTGATGGAGGCATAATACTCCATAGTGTATATGGACCACATCTTCCTTATCCATTCATCTGTTGAAGGGCATCTTGGTTCTTTCCACAGTTTGGCGACCGTGGCCATTACTGCTATAAACATTGGGGTACAGATGGCCCTTGTTTTCAAGACATCTGTATTTTTGGGGTAAATACCCAGGAGTTCAATGGTAGGGTCATAGGGAAACTCTATTTTTAATTTCTTGTGGAGTCTCCACACTGTTCTCCAAAGTGGCTGCACCAACTTACATTCCCACCAACAGTGTAGGAGGGTTCCCCTTTCTCCACATCCTCTCCAACACATGTTGTTTCCTGTCTTGCTCATTTTGGCCATTCTAACTGGTGTAAGGTGGTATCTCAATGTGGTTTTAATTTGAATCTCCCTGATGGCTAGTGATGATGGATATTTTTTCATGTGTCTGAGAGCCATTTGTATGTCTTCATTGGAGAAGTGTCTGTTCATGTCTTCTGCCCGTTTTTTGATATGATAATCCGTTTTTTGTGTGTTGAGTTTGAGGAGTTCTTTATAGATCCTTGATCTCAACCTTTTGTCTGTACTGTCATTTGCAAATAACTTCTCCCATTCTGTGGGTTGCCCCTTTGTTTCTTTGACTGTTTCCTTTGCTGTGCAGAAGCTTTTGATCTTGATGAAGTCCCAAATATTTATTTTCGCTTTTGTTTCCTTTGCCTTTGGAGACATATCTTGAAAGAAGTTGCTGTGGCTGATATCGAAGAGGTTACTGTCTATTTTCTCCTCTAGGATTCTGATGGATTCCTGTCTCACATTGAGGTCTTTTATCCATTTTGAGTTGATCTTTGTGTATGGTATAAGAGAATGGTCGAGTTTCATTCTTCTACATATAGCTGTCCAGTTTCCCCAGCACCATTTATTGAAAAGACTGTCTTTTTTCCACTGTATATTTTTTCCTATTTTTTTGAAGACTCTTTGCCCATAGAGTTGAGGGTCCATATCTGGGCTCTCTACTCTGTTCCACTGGTCTATGTGTCTGTTTTTATGCCAGTACCATGCTGTCTTGGTGATCACAGCTTTGTAGTAAAGCTTTAAATCAGGTAATGTGATGCCCCCAGTTTTATTTTTGTTTTTCAACATTTCCTTAGCAATTCGGGGTCTCTTCTGATTCCATACAAATTTTAGGATTATTTGCTCCAGCTCTTTGAAGAATGCCGGTGGAATTTTGATCGGAATGGCATTAAAAGTATAGATTGCTGTAGGCAGTATAGACATTTTAACAATGTTTATTCTTCTGATCCAAGAGGATGGAATGGTCTTCCATCTTTTTGTGTCTTCTTCAATTTCTTTCACGAGTGTTCTGTAGTTCCTCAAGTATAGTTCCTTTACCTCTTTGGTTAGGTTTATTCCCAGGTATCTTATGTTTCTTGGTGCTATAATAAATGGAATCCATTTTCTAATTTCCCTTTCTGTATTTTCATTGTTAGTGTATAAGAAAGCCACTGGTTTCTGCACATTGACTTTGTATCCTGCCACGTTACTGAATTGCTGTATGAGTTCTAGTAGTTTGGGGGTGGAGTCTTTTGGGTTTTCCATATAAAGAATCATGTCATCTGCGAAGAGAGAGAGTTTGACTTCTTCATTGCCAGTTTGGATACCTTTCATTTCTCTTTGTTGTCTGATTGCTGTTACTAGGACTTCTAATACTATGTTGAACAAGAGTGGTGAGAGTGGGCATTCTTGTCGTGTTCCTGATCTCAGTGGGAAAGCTGCAAGCTTTTTCCCATTGAGGATGATATTTGCTGTGGTCTTTCATAGATAGATTTGATGAAGTTCAGGTATGTTTCCTCTATGCCTATACTTTGAAGCGTTTTAATCAGGAACGGATGCTGGATTTTGTCATATGCTTTTTCTGCATCAATTGGGAGGACCATGTGGTTGTTTCTTTTATTAATTTGTTCTGTCATATTGATTGATTTGCAAATGTTGAACCATCCTTGTAGCAGGGATGAAATCCACCTGGTCATGGTGGATAATCTTTTTAATGTGCTGTTGGATCTTGTTTGCTAGGTTCTTGTTGAGAATCTTAGCTTCCATATTCATCAGTGATATTGGTCTTAAATTCTCCTTTTTGGTAGGGTCTTTGCCTGGTTTGGGGATTAGGGTAATGCTGGCTTCACAGAAAGAGTCAGGAAGTTTTCCTTCTGCTTCAATTTTTTGAAACAGCTTCAGGAGAATAGATGTTATTTCTTCTTTGAATGTTTGGTAGAATTCCCCGGGGAATCCATCAGGTTCTGGGCTCTTGTTTTTTGGGCGTACACCACAAATTCTTACTGTATTTTCTGTTTGAATTATTTTCCAAAGTTAAATTTGAAAGCTATGGTGGCTTATTTCCAGTAATTGATATTTAATGGCTGTCTTCAGTACATTTAGTCTGAACTTTGTTTTTGAGCCAAACACTATACACCCACAGCAGTCACCACTGGAAAACTCTAGTTCTTATGTGAGTGCAGCTGGAGCTTGTGTTTAATGTGGTTTTTTAGCTAGATTGTGTTACTTGCTTCCATATGCATATTGCTTTTTACATAAGGAAGGTAAACTGTTCCCTTTTCTTGAAATCCTTGATGCCTAGTGTGTAGTTTTAAGCCCTTGACAAAAAATGGTGCTGTTTCTTTTCTACCATCTAAAAATCCAAGAGGATCAGGGTGCTTCATTTAGTCAGTCAGTGGTAGTACTGTAGAATAGCACTAAACTTCAAAACATTATTTGCCTGACTGATATAAATGATCCTTAATAGTTTCTACTGTACTGATAGAGTTTGCAATAGAAAGTTATGAAACAGTTTTGAGTGCACAATATAGTGTATTAACTGCTGGGCCCAAGTTTTCGCATCCGAGAGACCACCAAGGAGCCAAGGACTGATGCAATCACAAGAGGATTTATTTGGGGGCGCCTGGGTGGCTCAGTGGGTTAAGCCTCTGCCTTCGGCTCAGGTCATGATCCCAGGGTCCTGGGATCGAGCCCCGCATCGGGCTCTCTGCTCTGCAGGGAGCCTGCTTCCTCCTCTCTCTCTGCCTGCCTCTCTGCCTGCCTCTCTGCCTACTTGTGATCTCTGTCAGATAAATAAAGAAAAAATCTTAAAAAAAAAGAGGATTTATTTGACAAGCTTAAGCTTGGGACCAAGTATACCCGTTACAGCGGATTTGGGACTTGGACCCCGAGCTTAGTTAAGGCAGGGGTATTTATGGGTTCTTTTTACTAAAGCAGGGTGGGGATTCCTGGACCAAAGCAGGGTTTGGCTTCCTGGAACTAAAGCAGGGTGGGGGAAAGTTCAGCCCTTGGGCACAGGGATCTGAGATGGCTGCAGGAGCTAAGATGGCTGTACTTATGCTAAGGCTAAACCTTAGGTGGGATGGCCTTGATTTTCTCAACCTCCACATTAACTGTGGTGAACATCTGAAATTTTTATGTTATGAAACCATTCTTTGGTAATTTGTGATTTTTTTGTTAGTACTAGTAATATATATTTTCCTTATGATAACCAACTTTATGGTGTAGGTCAATTTTATTCCAAAATACTAATGTTCTTTTCAAACTGCTGTATTAACCAGAAAATGAAATAATGTGTCCTGTAAATTGCCTCTTTTTTAAAATAGTATTTGCTTCTTCATTCATTCATTCATGTAGACAATAGTTACATGATTTTCAGTTGAACAACGTAGTGATTCAACTTTTCTAAACATTAAGCCATGCTCACAACTATACCTACCATCTCTCATCATACAGTGGTATTAAAATATCATTGATTATATTCCTTATGCTGTACCTTTTATTTCTATGACTTATTTCATAACTGAAAGCCTGTATCTCCCATTCCATTTCACACTTTTTGCCCATTACCCCATTCCCTTCCTCTTTGACAACCATCAGTTTTTTTCCTCTGTATTTATAGGTCTGATTCTGCTTTTTGTTTTATTCCTTTGTTATTTAGATTTTTACATATAGGTAAAATCATACAGGTATTTCTCTTTATCTGTCTCAGTGATTTCACTTAGCATAATGCCCTCTAGGCTCATTGATGTTGTTGTAAATGGTGTGATCTCATCCTTTTCTTTTTCTATTTTTTTTTAAGTTTTTTTTTTTTTTATTTCTTTTCAGTGTAACAGTATTCATTGTTTTTGCACCACATCCAGTGCTCGATCTCATCCTTTTCTATGGCTGTGTAATATTCCATTGAATTACTGCTTGTATTCTCTTCTAGGCATTTGATGGTTTCAGTTCTCAATAAACGGCCTCTTTTTAAACTAGCTAAACTATTGCTTAAACTGAAAAATGTATGCCATTCCCCCTCATAGGCACTGTGTGGCTTTGGAGTTAGATTTAGATTTTAATTTCAACAGTAGGAAAAAGTGTTAAATTGTAGGGCAACAAGTTAACATATTTGCATCTCAGTATTTCTTTTCTTTGCTAATGACACTTCACTCTCAGTGCAGTTTGGATAATGAGGTGAGCTAGTATGTGAGCACAGCTGTAAATGACAAAGTGCTATATGAATAATATTTTTTGACATTTGCTCATTTATGGAAATTTGCATAAAAAAAGAATTTAACTGCTTGATTTAAAAATAAAATCTCCTCCATGTAATAAAATTTTAGGATAAATAGTATACATTTAACAAATATCCAATGATAGTATAAATGTTAGAAGTTTGAATACAGGGATGAGCCTCTCTTGTTTATTTGACAGAGACAGTGGGAGAGAGATCACAAACAGGGATCCCACTGAACAGGGAGCCTGATTGGGGGTTCGATCCCAGGACTCTGAGATTCTGACCTGAGCCAAAGGCAGACGCTTAGCAACTAAGCCTCCCAGGTGTCCCTCTTCTTAAACTTTTTTATGTAGTGATGACATGCATTCAAATATATATATATATATATATATATATACTTTTTTCTACATTCTAAATGATACAAGTGTGTGTTTTTATAGGTTTGCCTGAATCCATCATTGCAGCTGCATGTTCAAGAAGTGGCCAGAGAGTTCTGCATGTTGATTCGTAAGTTTATCAGTGG
Organism: Neogale vison; assembly: GCF_020171115.1. Taxonomy (NCBI): domain Eukaryota; kingdom Metazoa; phylum Chordata; class Mammalia; order Carnivora; family Mustelidae; genus Neogale; species Neogale vison. The sequence continues at coordinate 57,470,766 of NC_058105.1, forward strand.
TAGCATTTAATACTTCTTAAATGTCTCTATGCAGAATTGCAGTTCAAATACACTTGTATGTATATATGTGTCTATATATGTCATGTATAAACTAAGTTAGAAACATAATTGGAATTGTTTAATTTTCACCCAAAATATATGAAATATATAAAATACAAGTTTTATAATTCTGTGCTGTGAAATAGTGATCTGTTTTCTTTGAGAATTAACCATAGCATAATTTTTTCTCATGAGTGATCTTGTTTTTTAAATGATAAATATGCAAGAAACTTGGAAACCTAACACTTGCTTTTTTTCTTATGTGAGTGTGAGAGTGTATACAACCTGTGTGTGCTATTGTATTTTGGGCTTCATATTTTCTGTCTTATTGAAGTATATTTGACATACAATATTCTCTTAGTTTCAGGTGTATGACATAATGATTGGACACTTAGATACATTGGGAAACATCACCACAATAAGTCTAGTTACCATCTGTCACCAAAATTAAAACATTGTATTTTCTTTTGATGGGAACTTTAAGATTTACTTTCTTAGTCTTTCAAATTTGCAATATAACATTACTGACCATAGTCACCATGCTATACATTACATCCATATGACTTATTTCATAATTGGAAGTTTGAGCCTCTTGATCCCATTAACTTATTTCACATATCCTCCAAACTGCCACCACTTTGCAACCAGTAATCTATTCTTTCTATCTATGAGATTGGTTTTATTTCTTTTCTTTATAGATTTTGCATTTAAGTGAACTCATAAGGCATTTTGCCTTTCTCTGATTATTTCATTTATTTACTTATTTTTATTTAAATTCAACTAGCCAAAAAAAGAATAAAAATTTCAATTAGCCAACATATAGTACATCATTAGTTTTAGATGTAGTATTCATTAATTCATCAGTTCACCTAACACCCAGTGCTTATCACATCACATGCCCTCCTTTATGACCATCATCCAATTATCCCATCTTCCCACTGACCTCCCCTCCAGCAACCTTCCGTTTGTTTCCTATCTTTAAGAGTCTCTTACAGTGTTTCTCCCTCTCTGATGACTTCACATTCAGTTTTTTCCTCCCTTTGCCTATGATCCTCTCTGCTGTTTCTTCTATTGTACATATGAGTGAAACGTTATGATAATAGTCTTTCTCTGCTTGACTTATTTCACTTAGCATAATACCCTTCAGTTCCATCCATGTCAATGTAAATGGTAATCCTTTACCTTTTCAACGGAAATCCATCCTTTCTGATGGCTGAGTAATATTCCATTGTGTGTGTATATATATATATATATCCCACATCTTTATCCATTCATCTGTCGATGGACACCTGGGCTCTTTCCACAGTTTGGCTATTGTGAACATTGCTGCTATGAACATTGAGGTGCAGGTGCCCCTTTGGATCACTACAAATGTATATTTGGGGTAGTGCAATTGCTGGGTTGCAGGGTAGCTCTATTTTTAACATGTTGAGGAACCTCCATACCCTTTTCCAGAGTGGCTGCACAAGCTGGCATTACCACTAGTAGTGTAAGAGGGTTCCCCTTTTTCCACATCCTTGCCAACATTTGTTGTTTCTTGTCTTGTTAATTTTACTCTTCTAGCTGGTATGAAGTGGTATCTGATTGTGGTTTTGATTTGTATTTCTTTGATGCCAAGCGATGTTGAGTATTTTTTCATGTGTCTGTTGACCATTTTTATGTCTTTTTTGGAGAAATGTCTGTTCATGTCTTCTGCCCATTTCTTGACTGGAGTATTTGTGTTTTTTTGCGGTGCTAAGTTCGATAAGTTCTTCTTAGATCTTGGATACTAGCCCTTTATATGCAGTGTCATTTGCAAATATCTTCTCCCATTCCGTGGGTTGCCTTTTTGTTTTCTTGACTGTTTCCTTTGCTGTGAAGAAGGTTTTCATCTTGATGAAGTCCCAAAAATTCATTTTTGCTTTTGTTTCCCTTGCCTTTGGATACATGTCTAGCAAGAAGTTATTGCGGGCGAGGTTGAAGAGGTTGCTGCCTGTGTTCTTCTCTAGGATTTTGATGGATTCCTGTCTCACATTGAGGTGTTTCATCCATTTCAGGTTTCTCTTGTGTATGGTGTAAGAGAATGGTCCAGTTTTATTCTTCTGCATGTGGCCCAATTTTACCAGCACCGTTTGTGGAAGAGAGTATCGTTTTTCCATTGGATATTCTTTTTTCTGCTTTGTTGAAAATTAGTTGACCATAGAATTGAGGGTTCACGGGTGCCTGGATGCCTCAGTCACTTAAGTATCTGCCTTCAGCTCAGGTCATGATTTTGGGATCCTGGGACTGAGCCCCACATTGGGCTCCCTGCTCAGCAGAGAGCCTGCTTCTTCCTCTCCCTCTGTCCCTCCTTACCTGCTCATTCTCTCTCTCTCACTTTCTTTCTCAAATAAATAAATTTTTTTTTTAGAAAATAGAATTGAGGGTCCATTTCTGGGTTCTTTGTTGTGTTCCTTTGATCCATCCCTTTCCGTTTTTGTGCTGGTACAATACTGTCTTGATGATTACAGCTTTGTAATATAGCTTGAAGTCTGGCATTATGATGCCACCAGCTTTGGTTTTGTTTTTCACGATTCCTCTGGCTATTCGGGGTCTTTTCTGGTTCAGTACAAATTTTAGGATTATTTCAGCTCTGTGAAAAAGTGTCAGTGGTATTTTGATAGAGATGGCATTGAATATGTAGATTGTTCTGGGTAGCATAGACATTTTAACAATATTTATTTTTCTAATCTGTGAACATGGAATGTTTTTCCATTTCTTTATGTATTCCTCCATTCCTTTCATATGTTTGCTGTAGTTTTTTTTCCAATTTATTTATTTTCAGAAAAACACTATTCATTATTTTTTCACCACACCCAGTGCTCCATGCAAGCCGTGCCCTCTATAATACCCACCACCTGGTACCCCAACCTCCCACCCCCCCGCCACTTCAAACCCCTCAGATTGTTTTTCAGAGTCCATAGTCTCTCATGGTTCACCTCCCCTTCCAATTTACCCAAATTCCCTACTCCTCTCTACGAGTACAGATCCTTTGTCTCTTTGGTTAGGTTTTAATTTCTAGGTATCTTATATTTTTTGGTGCAATTGTAAATGGAATCGATTCCTTAATTTCTCCTTCTTCTGTCTCATAGTTAGTGTATAGAAATGCAACTGATTTCTGCACATTGATTTTATACCCTGCCATGTTGCTGAATTCCTATATGAGTTCTAGTAATTTTGGGGAGGAGTCTTTTGGGTTTTCCTCATAAAGTATCATTTTATCTGTGAAGAATGAAAGTTTGATGACCTCTTTGCCAATGTGAATGCTTTTTTATTTTCCTTTTTGCTGTCTGATTGCTGAGACTTGGACATTTGTTACTATATGGAACAGCATTGGTGAGAGTGGGCATCTCTGTCATGTACCTGACCTTAGGGGAAAAGCTCTCAGTTCTTCCATGTTGAGAATGATATTTGCTATGAACTTTTCATAGATGTCTTTTAAGATATTGTGAGCTGTTCCTAGATGGCTCTCCCTACACTGCAGAGAGTTTTAATCAAGAAAGGATGATGTATTTTGCCAAAGGCTTTTTCTGCATCAGTTGAGAGGATCATATGGTTCTTGTCTTTTATTAATGTGTTCTATCATCTCATAAAGTCTATCGTGGACTTTGTCAATGTTGAACCACCCTTGCATCCCAGGAATAAATCCCACTTGTTAGTAGTGAATAATCCTTTTAAGGCTTTAAGGTAATGTTGGATCATATTGGCTAGTATCTTGGTGGGTATTTTGGCATCCATGTTCATCAGGGATATTGGACTGTAATTCTCCCTTTTGATGGGGTCTTTGTCTAGTTTTGGGGCCAAGGTAATGCTAGCCTCATGGAAAGAGTTTGTAAGTTTTCCCTCCATTTCTGTTTTTTTGAAGCAGCTTCAGTAGAATAGGTATTATTTCTTCTTTAAATGTTTGGGAGAATTCCCCTGGGAAGCTTTCTGACCCTGGATTCTTGTTTGTTGGGAGGTTTGTGATTACTGCTTAAATTTCCTTTCTGGTTATGCGTCTGTTCAGATCTTCCATTTCTTTCTATTTCGGTTTTGGTAGTTTGTGTTTCCAGGAATACATCCATTTCTTCTAAATTGCCTAATTTTTTGGCATATAGTTACTCACAATATGTTTTTAAAATTTCATTTCTTTGGTTTTGGTCATGATCTCTCCTTTTTCATTCATTATTTCATTAATTTGGGTACCTTCTCTTTTCTTTATGATAAATCTGGTTAAGTTTTTTTTTTTTTAGCAATTTTATTTATTTATTTGATGGAGAGAGAAATGACAAGTAGGCAGGGAGGTGGGGGGGGGAGCAGGCTCCCTGCTGAGCAGAGAGCCTGATGCAAGTTTAGATCCCAGTACCCTGAGATCATGACGTCAGCCGAAGGCAGAGACTTAACCCACTGAGCCACCCAGGCGCCCCTGGCTAAGGGTTTATTGATCTTAATAATTCTTTCAAAGAACCAGCTTCTAGTTTTGTTGATCTGTTCTACTCTTCTTCTGGTTTCTATGTAATTGATTTCTGCTCTAATCTTTTTATTTCTCTTCTCCTGCTTGACTTAGGCTTTATTTGGCATTCTTTCTTAACCTCCTTTACAAGGAAAATTTTAAACTGAACAACGAATAAATCATGAGAAAAAATCTTGAATTCTATACACTCTTTTCCTGTAACACTGGGTTTTGTAGTCCTGTAGGCTCTTTCAACTTGGTGTTTGCCAGTTGTTCTAGCCAGTCTTCCGGGGGAGGGTCCTGCTGCCCTGATTTTTAGGTGTTTTTGCCTGGGTGGAGTTACAACACCCCTTGCTTGTCCAAGGGGTGGGGCTCAGTGTAAGTGGCTTTGGGTTGCTGTATGTGGCTTTTCTTCCATGAAGGCTTTCTGTGCCTTTCTAGAGGATAAAAATAAAAAATGGCCATGTCCTGATATCCAGCCATAGAACTGAAAGGTCACGGCCCTCTCTCTTCAGTAAACCCTCAGGGATAAGCAGTCTTCTCTTTTGTGTGTGCCAAACTGCAGATTCCTGTGGTGGGCGCTGGCACAGATCCTCCAGGGAAGGGTGAAGGGTCATTGCCTTTCTGCTCTTTGCAGGACCCCTTCTTGGAGAGTGGTCCCTGATGTTGCCTGCACCTCTGCCACCTCTCCTGGGGGAAGGCGGAGAGTCACTGCATTTCTGCCCTTTGAAGGGTCTTGCATGAGAGTAGTGTGCTTCAGTTATTGGTTTATGGCAAACTAAGATGAGAGCCCCCCTCCTGGGCTCCCTGACAGTAACCAGTTTCAGTGCTTGGGAACTCTGCCAGATCAGGTACCCCCATTTCTGTGATCTGGGGATCCTGAGATCCACACTGTTCCACTTAGGGTTCTGCCCTGCTTAGCCACCTAAGCACCTTTCAGGCAGGGGCATTTCTCACTGGAGCAGACTTCTGAAGGTTCAGTTTTGTGCTTCAGGGCTGTATTACTTTCTGGTAGCTGGCTTACAGAGGCTCCCTCCCCCTGCCTTCTATCTTCTGTTATATCACGCTCAGATTCACTTCTCCTCATCTCCTACCTTAGAAAAAGCAGTTGCTTTTCTATTTGTAGAATTCCAGCAATTCTTTTTTTAGATCTCTGGTTGAATTCACAGGTATTCAGAGTGATTGATAGATACCTACCTCAATTCAAGGATCCCACCATTCCAGATCCCACCGGCAGAGCATGAGGGTTCCCTGTTACTTATTCTCACCAACACTTGTTATTTCTTGATTAATTTTTTTAAATTTTACTGTTACTAAAACTTTAATTCCAGTATAGCTAACAGTGTTATTATGTTCAGATGTACAATATAGTGATTCAGAAATACTGTATATTACTCAGTGCTCATCAAGGTAAGTGTACTCTTCACCCCCTTCACCTATTTCACCCATCACTCCATCATCTCCCCTCTGGTAGCCATCTGTGTATTCTCTGTAGTTAAGAGTCTGTGTTTTTGATTTGTCTCTCTTTTACTTTGTTTTGTTTCTTAAATTCCCCATATTAGTAAAATCATAAATGGTATTTGTGTTTGACTGATTTCACACAGTGTTATACTGTCTGGATCTATCCATGTTGTTGCAAATGGCAAGATTTCATTCCTTATGGATAATATTCCACTGGAGATAAGTAGATCTATATATATCTATATCTATAGGCAGTTTGGCTGCTTACATAATTTGGCTATTGTAAATAAATAAAGGTGTAGTAAACATAGGGGTGCATGTATCTTTTCAGATTAGTGTTTTTGTATCCTTTGGGCAAATATTCAGTAGTGGAATTCCCAGATTATATAGTAATTCTCTTTTAATTTTTTGTGGAGCTTTCATGCTATTTTCCATAGGGGCTGAACCAGTTTGTATTCCCACCAACAGTGCATGAAGGTTCCTTTTTCTTCATATCCTTGTCACCACTCGTTTCTTGTGTTTTTGATTTTAGTGATTTTGACAGGTGTGAGGTGATAATCTCATAATTTTGATTTGCATTTTCCTGATGATGAGTGATGATGAGCATCTTTTCATGCATCTGCTGGCCTTTTAGATTTCTTCTTTGGAGAAATGTTCATGTCTTCTGACCATTTAAAAATTTTTTTTAATGTTGAATTATATAAATTCTTTATATATTTTGGATAGTAACCCTTTATCAGGTCATTTGCAAATATCGTTTCCCATTTTGTAGGTTGTCTTTTAGTGCTTTTGTTTCCTTTGCTCCACAGAAGCTTTTCAGTTTGATGTAGTCCCAATAGTTCATTTTTGCTTTTGTTTCCCTTGCTTGAGGAGACCTATCTACAAAGATACTGCTACAGCTGATATCAGAGAAATTAATGCCTGAGCCCTCTTCTAGGACTTTTATGGTTTCAGGTCTCACATTTATGTCTTTAATCCATTTTGAGTTTATTTTTGTGTTTGCTGTAAGAAAGTGGTCCAGTATCATTCTTTTTCATGTAGCTGTCCAATTTTTCTGACACCATTTGTTTTTTTTTTTTTTAAAGATTTTATTTATTTATTTTTCAGAGAGAGAGGGAGAGAGAGAGAGCACAGGCAGACAGAGAGGCAGGCAGAGGCAGAGGGAGAAGCAGGCTCCCTGACGAGCAAGGAGCCTGATGTGGGACTCGATCCCAGGGCGCTGGGATCATGACCTGAGCTGAAGGCAGCTGCTTAACCAACTGAGCCACCCAGGCGTCCCTCTGACACCATTTGTTAAAGAAGATTGGCTTTTCCCCATTCAGTATTCATTCAGTATTGCTTTGTGGAAGATTTAATCATGAGATTAATTCTGGATTTTATATTCTATTCCATTGATCTATGTGTTCATTATTGTGCCAGTACGGTGCTATTTTGATTAGTACAGCTTTTTGGTATATCTTGAAATTGTGATTGTAATACCTCCAGTTTTGTTCTTTTTGAAGATTGCTTTGGCTAGTAGTTACATAGAAATTTTAGGTTTGTTTGTTGTAGTTCTGTGAAAAGTGCTGTCGGTATTTTGATAGGGATTGCATTAAATGTGTAGATTCCTTTGGACAGTATGAACATTTTAATGATATTTGTTCTTCTATGAGCATGGAATATCTTTCCATTTGTTTGTATTGTCTTCAATTTCTTTCATCAGCGTTTTATAGTTTTTAGAATACAGGCCTTTCACCTCCTTAGTTAAGTCTATTCCTAGGTATTTTATAATTTTTGGTGAAAGTGTAGATGGGATTGTTTTCTTAATTTCTCTGTCTGCTACTTCATTATTAGTGTACAGAAGGCAATGGATTTCTGTATATCAATTTTATATCCTATAATCTTAACTGAATTCATTTATCAGTTCTAGTAATATTTTGGGGAAGCCTGTAGGGTTTTCTGTATTTAGTATTATGTCATCTGCAAAGAGTGAAAGTTTTACTTACCGATTTCAATGCCTTTTATTTCTTTTTGGATTGCTGTGGCTAGGACTTCAGTACTATGTTAAATAAATGTGGTGTGAGTGGACATCCTTGTCTTGCTCCTGACCTTAGGGGAAAAACTTTCAGTTTCCTTAGGATGATGTTAACTGTGGGCTTTTCATATATGGCCTTTATTATGTTGAAGTATGTACCCACTAAACCTACTTTATTGAGGGTTTTCATTGTGAATATAAGTTGTACTTTGTCAAGTGCTTTTTCTGTATCTGTTGTAATGATCATATGGTTACTACATGTCTTCTTATTACTCTTGTTGATAACCTGTTGACTGATTTGTAAATATAAACTATCCTTAAATCCTTGGAACCAATCCCATTTGATTGTGGTGAATGGTTTTTTATAATGTACTGTTGGATTCAGCTTAGTAATATTATCTTTAGAATTTTTTTCATCTGTGCTCATCAGAGTTCTCAACCTGTACTCTTTTTTGTGGTGTATTTATCTTGTTTTGGCTTCAGGGTAATGCTGGCCTTATAGAATAAATTTGGAAGCTTTCCTTCCTTTTAAATTTTTGGAAAAGTTTATGAAGAATAGGTATTAATCTTTAAGTGTTGGTAGAATTCACCTGTGAAGCTATGTGATCCTGGACTTCTTTTTATTAGAAGAGTTCCTTGATTTCTTATTCAATTTCTTTGTTAGTAATCTGTTCAAATTTTCTATTTCTTCCTGATTCAATTTTGGGAGATTATATGTTTATATATATTTGCTAATTTCTTCTAGGTTGTCCAGTTTGTTGGCATATAATTTTTCATAATGTTCTCTTACAATTCTTTGTATTTCTCTGGGATTGGTTATTTCTGTTCTTTCATTTCTGATCTTGTTTGGGTCCTCTCTTTGATGAATCTAGCTAAATATTTATCTGTTTTGTTGATCTTTTCAGAGAACCAGTTCATGATTTCATTGATGTGTTCTGTTGTGTTTTTAGTTTCTGTTTTGTTTATTTCTGCTTTAATGTTTATTATTTCCTTCCTTCTTTTGGTTTTGGGTTTTGTTTTTTATTCTTTTTCTATAGTTTATATTGTTGTGTTTTCATTTTCTTTTGTTTCCATTTATATTTTTATTTCTTCTTTGATTTCTCATTTAACCCATTCATTGTGTTATAGCATGTTGTTTATCCTCCATGTATCTGTGCTCTTTCCAGATTTTTTCTTGTGGCTGATTTCTAGTTTCACAGTGTGGTCAGAAAAGATGCATGGTATGACTTCCTTTTTTTTTTTTCAATTTGTTGAGATTTGTTTTGTGGTCTAATATGTGATCTCTTCTGGAGGATGTACCATATGTACTTGAAAAGAATGCGTTCTGGTGTTTCAGGATTGTTCTGAATATATCTGTTAAATCCAACTCCTGCAGTGTGTCCTTCAAAGTCACTATTTCCCTTTTGATTTTGTTTGAATTATCTGCCCATTGTTGTAAGTGGGATGATAAGTCCCCCCATTAGTTAATTAATTAATTCCTTTATGTTTTTACTAGCTGCTTTATGTATTTGGGTCCTTCCATGTTGGGTTCGTGAATATTTACTTACAATTATTATATTTTCTTGTTGGATTGTTTCCTTAATGATTATGTAGTGTTCTTTTTTTTTTTTTTGTCTCTTGTTAGTCTTTGTTTTAAAGCCTGTTTTGTCAGAAGTGCTGCTAGCCCAGCTGTATTTCACATTTATTTGCATGATGAATGCCTTCCCATCCCTTCACTTTCAGTCTGAATGTGTCACTGGGTAGGGAATGAGTTTCTTGTAGGGAGCAAAAGGATGGGTTTTGGATTTTTTTTTAATTCATTTTATCACCCTGTGACTTTTTATTGGAGCACTTAGTTCTTTTACATTCAACATAATTATTGATAGGTATGTGTTTATCGCCATTTTGTTATTCATTTTATGATTGTTTTTGTAGTTCTCTGTTCCTTTGCTCTCTTCTATCATGGTTGGTTGGCTTTCTTTAGTAATATATTTGGATTCCTTTTTATTTTTATTTATATCTATTACTGGTTTTTGATTTGTGGTTACCATTCTGTTTGTATAGATCATCTTATACAGATAGCAGTCTATAAGTTGGTGATCCTGTAAGGTTGAATTCATTGTTTACACCTTTACCCCCTTAAGTTTTAAGTATATGGTATCATACTTTACATCCTTTTTCTTTGTGCTTCTCTTGACTGATTTTTATACGGATACTTAATTTTATTGCTTTTGTTCTTCCTATTTTTCTTACTCATGCTGTGGTCTTTCTCTTCCACTCAGAGTACCCGGTAACATTTCTTGTAGGGCTGGTTTAGCAGTCATTAATTCTTTTAACTTTTGCTTGTCTGAGAAACTCTTTATCTCTTCTTCTGTTCTGAATGATAGCCTTGCTGGATAGAGTCTTCTTGGCTCCAGGTTTTTTCCTTTTAGTACCTTGAATATATCATGCCATTCTTGTAAGGCTTGTCAAGTTTCTGCTGAAGAAAATTAGCTGATAGTCTTATGGAGTTTCCCTTATGTGGAAGTGTTTTCTTCTGCTGCTTTTGAAATTGACTTTATCACCACTGCTTTTTGCCATTTTTGTTACTACATGTCTTCGTGTGGACCTCTTTTGTTGATTTTTTTGGGGAGACCCTTTATGCCTTCATCTTGATTTCCATGTCTCCAGATTCATAAAGTTTTCAGCTATTATTTTTTCAAATTTTCTGCTTTATTTTCTCTCTCTTCTCAGATCCCAATAATACAAATGTTTTTAACACTTGATGATGTTACTGAATTCCAAAATGTGTTTTCAGTTGTTATTTTTTTCTCTAATGTTTAGTTTAAATACTTTCCATCACTCTGTTCTTCTTTCCTTTTCCTTTTCCTTTCTGTATTAACATATAATGTAGTTTTTGTTTCAGGGGTTGTTTTTCTGCTTTTTGTAATCTTCTGTTTATTCCCTGTAGTATATTTTTACTTTCAGTTATTGAGTTCTTCATTTCTCATTGGTTCTTTTTTATGTCTTTGATCCCTTTTTTTCAGATTTATTTATTTATTTATTTATTTTAGAAGGTGCATGCGTGAGCACGGTGGGGAGGAGCAAAGGGAGAGGGAGAATCTCAGGCAGACACCTGACTGAGCCCAGAGCCCGGTGAGGGGCTTGATTCCATGACCATGCACTCATGATCTGAGCTGAAATCGAGTGTCAGATGCTCGACTCACATCCACCCAGGCTCCCCATTTTCTATCCCTTTGTTAAGGGTTTTACAGAGGTCCTCCACTCTTCTCATGTCTGGCATATATCTTAATGACCATTATGTTAAATTCTTTATCATGCATTTTACTTGTATCTGTTTCATTTAGCATTCTTTGCAATGATTTTGTCCTCTTCCATTTGGGGCATAGTCCTCTGTCTCCTCATTTTGCATAATTCTTTGTTTCTATTTCTGTGTGTTAGGACAGTCAGCTACTTCTCTTGAAAGTAGTGCCTTATCTAGAAGAGCTTCTGTGGTGCTCTGTGGTGTAATGTCCCTTGAGAAAAGACATTAGCCATTTGTAATGGCTCTCTCTGCCTCTTATGGGTAGGGTTTGGTCCCTGTGTTGTTGGGTCAGTCTTGGACCCCTTTGGGCTTGAGTTGAGTCAGGCCATGTGTTTGCTAAAGATCCAGTAGCACCAAACTGCTGGATAGTTTCCCTGTGTTGTCCCTTGAGAAGCTTTCATTGGTGGTTGGAGCCTGCAGTAAATAAATTTAAGAAGAATGAAATTGTATCAAACATCTTACAAATCAAACATCTTACTGCATTGTGCAGTAAGAGCAGCTTTTTGCCCCTAGCTCATGGCTGGGGCTGTAGTTGGAGTGTTGGGTATGCTTATTTTCCTCTCTGCTCAAGGTAGAAGTCACTTTGGAGTTGAGCTGGGCCCTGTCTGGTCTACTCACACCTTGCCAGATTTGTGGCACAGCTTTGGATGGGCCCTGGTATGTCTGAGGAGAACACTGGGGTAGGGCTTGCTGTTTGTTTGTTAGTTAGTAGGTGTTGGCCCTGTGCTTGTTCCTGCAATTGTTCACATATCCAGGCTGGGGGCAAGGGAGGGAAATGGTGCCTTCCAGCTTGTTCTTGGGGAAGTCTCCTAGTGATCCTTGCCCTGCCAGCACAGGCTCTGAAATTAGTAAATAAATATTCTCATATATCCCAGGCCTTTATCAAACTGCTGCTTCTATACTATATATTCACAGAGGGCTCTTTGTTATGTGGTCTTCTTTTTTTTTTTTTTTCCAATTTATTTATTTTCAGAAAAACAGTATTCATTATTTTTTCACCACACCCAGTGCTCCATGCAAGCCGTGCCCTCTATAATACCCACCACCTGGTACCCCAACCTCCCACCCCTCCACCACTTCAAACCCCTCAGACTGTTTTTCAGAGTCCATGGTCTCTCATGGTTCACCTCCCCTTCCAATTTACCCAAATTCCCTACTCCTCTCTAACGCCCCTTGTCCTCCATGCTATTTGTTATGCTCCACAAATAAGTGAAACCATATGATAATTGACTCTCTCTGCTTGACTTATTTCACTCAGCATAATCTCTTTAAAAATTTTTTATGAACATATAATGTATTTTTATCCCCAGGGTACAGGTCTGTGAATCGCCAGGTTTACACACTTCACAGCACTCACCATAGCACTTACCCTCCCCAATGTCCATAACCCCACCCCGCTCTCCCAAACCCCCTCCCCCCAGCAACCCTCAGTTTGTTTTGTGAGATTAAGAGTCACTTATGGTTTGTCGTTATGTGGTCTTTTTAAGGGCGGGAATCTAGTTTCTTATAGCCCCCAGTGCTCTCCCAGAACCCAGCTTGCTGATTTTTAAAGTTCCTGGTATGAAGACCTGTTAACTGTAAGAATTTGCAAAATTATGCCCCTCTGGTTTTTCAGTGTTTCAGGTTATAATTTTCCCCATGGGGGTTCCCTTTGCCTGGGGTGAGGGTCTATTTCTTTCCCCTTTTTGTGCCCCACCCTCTCTCCTCCTTTGGACAGTCCTCCAAGTTCCTTTAGTTCCACTTCTCTGCCCTACCTACCCTCTTCAATATGGCCCCTTCTCTGCATTTATCTGAAGAGTGTTCTGCCCAGTCTTTAAGTCATTTTCTAGGTTATTCACACTGATAAATGGGTTTTATCTGTGGAATGAGGTGAGCTTAGGATCTTCTTCCTTTGCTGCTTTCCCAGGAAGTTCCTCTTGAATTTTTGATGATGGGCATGAGGTAGTATCTCATAGTGGTTTTGGTTTGCATTTCCCTAATGGTTAGTGATACTAAGCTTTTTTGTATGTGCCTGTTGCCCATCTGTATGTCTTTGGTAAATGTTCAGGTATTCTGCCCATTTTTAGTTAAGTTGCTATTTTTGTGTTAATTTGTATGAGTTTGGATATTTTGGATATTACCCTCTTATTGGATATACTTTTGTAAATGTCTTCTCTTTCAATAGATTACCTTTTTATTTTGTTGATGATTTACTTCACTGTGCATAAGCTTTTTCATCTAATGTAGATCCATTTGTTTATATGGTTTTGCTGCTGCTATCACCTTTGGAATCAGATCTAAAAAGCATATTGTCAAGACTGAAGTCAAAGAAATTACTGTCTACATTGTTGTTTAATCTCCATATATTCATGACTTTTTTCTAGGTTTCTTCTTGTAATTGATTTCTAGTTTCATAACATTGTGGCTGGAAAAGATGTTTGATACAATTTCAGTCTTCTTAAATTTACTGAGACTTATTTTGTGTCTTAACATGTAATCTGTTTTGGGGAACATTCCACATGCACTTGAGAAGAATGTGTATTCTGCTGCTTTGGGAATGAATGAATGTTCTGTATATGTCAATTAAGTCCACCTAGTCTAATGTGTAAGTCAAGGCCAGTGTTTCCTTATTGATTTTCTGTGTGGATGATCTACCCATTGATATATGTGGGGTGCTAGTCCCTCACTGTTATTGTATTGTTGCCATTTTTTCCTTTAGGTTTGCTAATATTTGCTTTATATATTTTGGTGCTTCTCTGTTGGGTGCATATATAATTATAAATGTTCTGTCTTCTTGCTAGATTGACACCTTCATAGTTTCTTTTATTACATTATTTGTTTTAGTCTATTTTGTGTGATAAAAGTACAGATATAGCAGCTTTTTGTTTCCATTTGCATGGAATATACTTCCATCAATTTACTTCCAGTCTTTGTCTTATAAGAAGTGAGTTTCTTGTAGGCAGCATATAGATGGTCTTATGTTTTGTCTTGTTGCTTTTTTAAAAAGATCTTATTTATTTGAGACAATAGAGAGAGCATGAAGGGGGCAGAGGGAGTGGGAGAAGCTGACTTCCTGCTGAGCAGGAGCCAGATGCAGGGTTCAGTTCCAGGACCCTTAGGTCATGACCTGAGCTGAAGGCAGATGTTTAACTGACTGGGCCATCCAGGTGCCCCTAGATGGTCTTATGTTTTTATCCATTCATCCACTCAGTCTTTTGTTAAGATAATTTAGTCCATTTGTATTTAAAGTAATTATTGATTAGTAAGTAGTTATTGCTTATTAGTATGTACATATTGAGAAGCACTGGACTTGTGAGACACCTTTCTATTGTGTGTCCCAGCACCAGGGTAGGGTTGTGGCAATACTGTGTCTCTGACTTTCCTGCCATCTGGTTGTGGCTTTTTTATTCTTTGTTGTGGATTCTGTTCATCTTGTTTTCAAATATATTTCAGAGGGAAATCATCCATATGTAGTTGGAGGTTTGGTGTGTCTGTGGGAAGAGGTGAATTGAGGATCTTCCTTTGTTAACATCTTGCAGGAGTCCTCTCCCTTCTATTATTTAGCTAAAGAAAGAAAACAGTGCTCTCCGATGGTGATGAGAAAAAACGTATATCAGATATTAAAGAATTAAGTGTTGCCCTAGTTTCCTCCTTTCCGTATTCTCCCACTATAAAGAGATACCATGATGTCTGTGGCACCAATTTATAAGTGAAAGTGATTTTAATGTGCTTAACCTAATCTAGCTTTCAACATGTTGTTTGCTATTAGAGATGGTGTGATATAATAATAATAGCTCCCATTTATGGAATATTTGCTGGGTACTGTGTTAGGTAGTTTATGAATATTAAGTTTTTAAATTTTTACTACATTTCTCTAAAATTTCTCTAAAATATACTTCTCTAGGAGAAATATAATTTTTCCCCTTTTGCAGATGAGGAAACAGATTAAGAGAATTGAAATAACTTTTCTAATGTCACATGTCTATGAGGGGAAGAACCAGGATTTAAACTCAGGTCCTTTTGATAGCAAAGCCTGCACTCTTCCTCTGCGATAAACTGTAGGGTTGGAAAACAGCTTATCTGTTTGGACACAAATTGGACACAAATACTGGACTCGATGGCCAAGAGACCTGATTTAAATTGTGTCTCTATCAGTGATTAGTTATGTGATTTAAGTTGTTTTCCTCAAGTCTAAAATGTGGCTAGTATGTGACTTACCTTGAAGAGTTACTGCAAAAGCCCAGTAGGATACATGAGGGTGGGTAAAAGATAATAAATTTGTCTTTTCATCATGTAGAGATTAAAATTAATTGGGGTTAAAATGGATTTGTCCAGTAAGCTGATGACTCATTTGTACTTTCGGACCCAAAAAACTGTGAGTCTGGAGCTTACCAGAAGTGCTCAGATTGGAGATAGCAATTTGTAAGTCATCAGCAGAGAAGCGATAATTGAGTCAGTAAGGATAGATGAGATCACAGAGAAGAACAAGAATTCAGGGCACTCTGTGTATAATACTTACTCATCTACCTGGTTTGGTTGTGTAAAAATGTACTTGAGTGGGTGGCCTTATGTCAGTGGCTAATAACTGTCAACATAGGAAGGTCTCTCTCCAGCCCTAATTACTCAGCCTGGGAGTATTTCATTCTGGAAGATTGATCTGACTGCTGGAGCAACTTAATGTAGCCTCATGGGATGATTTTAAAACCATTTAAGGGCCTGATCATCCTCTCTAATGTTAGAATTACATCTGCATACTCTACCAAGGAGGCCCACCTGCCTTGATCTTGGAATGGGTAGATGGTGAAAGGAACTTGGCTGGCTTGTGTATCAGGTTTAGTAAAGGAGAATTTGTGTGGGGAGTAAATCCAATATATTCCCTAGTCTGTTCAGTTATTTGTCAACTAGGAAAGTAGAAACATGTCATGATTCTTTATAGTATTCCAATCAAATTGAAATAGAATAATTCCCTTAATGCATATGGTATATTTGTATTCTTTAATAGCTGGCAAGTGAATAGTAGTAGACATGCCACACTGTTATTTTCCTACTTTTATCATATACAGAAAAGTATTTGCACACATTAAAGTTGAGAAATGCAAAAAAAAAAATTGGTTGTATTTTAGGTCCTGGAAATGAATGGTCTCTCCTGCTCTGAGATTAGAGTAGATGTAGTCATGAAATTATTTTCCCATTTTCATTATCCAGATGAATTGGAGAAGCAAAATAAAAATTAGACTTCATTCTGTCTAATGTCTGTAAACAGATTCCATTGCCTTTATTCATAGTAAGTTAGATTTTGGGTTTTGTTATATGCTTATGTTTATAATTTTAAATATTACAATCTTATAGATTATAGAAGACCGTCTTTATAATGGAAAGAGCTTAGACTTTGGGGCCTGATATGGCCTGGGGTTAAATCCAGGCCATTTCC
Organism: Neogale vison; assembly: GCF_020171115.1. Lineage (NCBI taxonomy): Eukaryota > Metazoa > Chordata > Mammalia > Carnivora > Mustelidae > Neogale > Neogale vison. The sequence continues at coordinate 57,487,423 of NC_058105.1, forward strand.
TATCTGAGTGACTTAAATAAACAAGATCCCCAACTTCTTGTTTGTTTTTGTTTTTTTCCTAATTGTAAAATGGGTATGTTTTTAGCACCAATCTCTTGGGATTCTTGTGAACATTAAGTGGTAATGAATGGAAAATGGCAAGCACTATAATACGTATTATCCTATTTTTATCCTTGTCATTAATGTGTTAAGGTAGCATTTCTCAAAATATGTTTTGTTGAAAACTCCCTTCAAATGCTTTTTTTAGAAGAAATGTTCATCACTTGACTAATTTTTTTTCCTATTGGTGAGAACAGACATAAACACCAAGAATTTAATAAAAAGGCTCTAATTAATATGTTTAATACTCAGTCTTCTCATACAGCTCATAATGGTGCTGAGAAGCTCTGTCATAAACCATTTTTTTGGTGGTTTAAGTTAAAAACCTAGAATTTTCCAAATTTATTTTGTCATTGTACCTCCTCTCCCCTTGGAACATCTATTAATAGTCCATGTTATTAATGGGATACATTTTGGAAAAGGTGACTTTAGTAATCAGGCCAGGTGCCATTTTTTTTTTTTATTTGAGTCTAGTTGAAACACTAAATTAGTTTCAGATATATGGTTTGATGGTTTTTGACAAGTTTATACATTACGCTATGTTTACCACAAGTATTTGAAGTGTTTGGCTTCACTGAACCACAAGTACAATATAATATCCTATGGACTAAATAATCTGAGCCAGTTTAGAATTTGGGATTATGTTCCAATGGATAGGGTTAGGGTTTAGCAGAACTGAGTTTTAACTGCACTTCTACCAGTTGCAGTTGTGTGGCCCTCAACTAGTGACTTAATTTCTACATAGACCGTCCTAGTGTCTTCATCTGTAAAATAATACCATACCTGCTTTACAAGATTGCTGGAAAAATCCATGAGAAAATAGTTGTGAAAACAGTTCTAAAAACAAAAAATTAAAAATGCTGTCATTGGAAGGGGTGGAATTACTACTATATAAGGAAATGGGATTAGGAGCAGTGAATATAGAATAGGGAAGGCCTAGAGGTTGATCTGTGGTGCTTCCCTTTTTAACTCCTATGTTCTTTAATAATTAAAACAATTCCTAGATCTGTGTGCCTGAATATTTGTAGCTCTGTCTTTTGTTAATCTTCTTGTCCTTGCTTACAGAAGCCATTTCCCTGTAAGTATGCAGTTTAGCATCATGTAGCTATGGGTGTTGCTGAATGTTCAACACTGAATTGTAATTATGACACACAATGGAAAAGAAGATTGTTAGGATTTAATAAATAGGCTCTAATTAATAGGTTTACTACTCAGCCTTCTCATGTAGCTCACCTTTCTTTATGTATACCCACAATGTATTTCTTTTTGTTAGTAGACATGAAACAAAATGATGTTGCTTTAATATTAAATACTATGTAAAGGATGAGGAATCTCTTGTTATTATTTTAATGCTATCTTTTTCTGTTTTATTGGTTGGTGTTAATGGAGATAATTGTGTAACCATTTCCTTTCTGCATCTGGAAAAACTTAGGCAGTATGCTAAGTAAGCTTTGTAAAACTTTAGAAAGATTAAAACCATGTTTTCTATAGTTTTAACGTCAACATTTCACACAGTGGAGAGCTATACATCAGTGTTGTGATTATTGGGCTTTTTTTATCTTTGAAAATAAAAATGTCCATTTGTGATTTTTACTGTTTTAGCTGAAAATTTTAGGTCACTTAATTGTCATGAAACTTTAGAGGACTTTAGACATTAGTTTCATTTTTTTAAAGATTTATTTATTTGTGAGAGAGCACACATGTATAAATGGTGGGGAGGGGTAGAAGGGGAGGGACAAGCATACTTCCCCACCAAGCACAGAGCCAGATTTGGAACTCGATCCCCAGTAGATCATGATCTGAGCCAAAATCAAGAGCTGGCCACATAACCGACTGAGCCATCTAGCCACCCTAGACATTAGTTTTATATTTGCTGTTTAAATACAATGAACAGTCTTTTTCTAGTTCCACAAAGAAACTCTAGTTTTAAGGAACTCTTTTTACCATATAAAATAGCATTCCCTGGCATTAGAGATACACATCATCCTTCATCATAAACTACTTTTTCCTTGGGCACCTGGGTGACTCAGTGGGGTGGGCCTCTGCCTTTGCCTCTGGTCATGATCTCGGGGTCCTGGGATTGAGTCCTGTGTTGGGCTATCTGCTTGGCGGGGAGCCTGCTTCCTCCTCTCTCTCTCTGCCTGCCTCTCTGCCTACTTGTGATCTCTCTCTCTCTCTCTGTCAAATAAATAAATAAATAAATCTTAAAAAACAGCAACTACTTTTTCCTTTATTTGATGTACAGAGGCAGTTGTGACACAAAATTGGCAGAAAATCTTCCATTCCCCTTTTTTCTTTTTTTAATGTTAGGAAGTTCTCATTTTGTCCTTAAAATAAATTGAATCTATGGGTTTTTAAAAATAATAACCATAACCTAGCTTTGTTATTCCCTGCAGAAACACTTCTCAAGAGAGTAGAAATAATATTTAATAACTTGAATTTGTCATAGTTCTGAAGCTGTATTTTTAAAGATAAAATTTAAGAAAATATTTGGTGAACTTCAATTTTTACTATTTCATTGGAATAGTTTTCCTAGGGAGCATATTAGAATGTTACATTGATTTTTTTCATTTTCTTTTTGCCATATTGATTTTGATACCTAAAGTCTTTTGTTTTCTCTTTAAGGGGTATTACAAACCATACTTAGAACTTTACAAATACCAAATGAACTTAATAAAAATCTGTGTTGTTTTTATAGTGAGTTTATCAATAATTATGTTACCCTCTTTTGTCAGAAGTACCACAGTAATGAAAACCATGTTTCACCTTTTATGTACATTGGATCAGATCACCAGCTGCTAAGGTTAAGAGCATATCAACAGGAAAAGTTGAAAATGTGAGCTACATGGAAAAATACTAGAACCAGTTAGCTCTCAGAAAACATGACCAAATATAGGGGAAAAAAGATTTTGACCATGAACTGACCTTAGGTCATTTAATAATGGAAAGAAACAGCAAGATGGTTTTCTTTTAGACTATTTTTTGGCTTTTGATAATATCAGAAAATACTGTGGAAATTGGCACATCTTGGTCCATGTTTGAAAACTCAGGTTACTTTTTTTTCCTGATAATTTATTATAATTTTTGGACAGAAAAGTTGAAAAAATTGTACTATATTCATAGTACAATATCTATGACTACCTAGATTCTACTATTAACATTTCACTGTATTTGCTTTATTATATCACTGCCCATGTATTCATATTTCTTTCCATTTATTATTCTGTCTTTTGTATAGTTCAAAGTAAGTTGTACACAGTACTTTAGTCTGGAACACTTCAGCATTGACATTATTAAGTTCAATATTTATGGGTCTTTTTCTTTTAGGTAAAATTAGATGCAGTGAAATACACAGATCTTAAGTGTGCCATTTAAGTAAGTTTTGGGAAATGCATACACTTATGTAACTAAGAATCTTATTGAAATAAAATAATATGGTCTTTGCTCTAGAAAGTTCTCTCATGCCTCATCCAAGTCAAATCCTGCACTTCCTCCCACCCAGTCATTCTTGAGATATTTTTTATTATAATTAACTTGTTCTAGAATGTCATATAGATGGAATCATTCAGAATGTACTCTTTTTGGGTAAAAGCTTTGGGTAAAAGCTGTGAGATTCATCTCTGTTGTTACCAGTATTCATTTTTGTTGGCTAATAGTATCAATCTTATAGATATACCTCAGCTTATTTATCCATTCACCCATTGATGGATATCTGAATTCTGATCAGTTCAGAGCTATTAAAAAAGCTAGGGCGCCTGGGTGGCTCAGTGGGTTAAAGCCTTTGCCTTTGGCTAAGGTTGTGATCTCAGGGTCCTGGGATGGAGCCCTGTGTCGGACACTCTGCTCAGCAGGGAGTCTGCTTTGCACCGCCCCCCCCCCACCTGCCTCTCTGCCTACTTGTGATCTCTGTCTCTCAGATAAATAAAATCTTTAAAAAAAATAAAAAGCTACTATGAAAAAGCTTGTATAAGTATTTTGTGAACATATACTTTCCTGGTTTGTAAATACCTAGGAATGGAGTTACTGGATCATAGGGTAGATACATGTTTAGTTTTTTTCTGAAACTGCCAGTTTTCTGAAGTATTTTTACCATTTTACACTCCCACCAAAAAGTATGAGCATTCTGGCCATCCACACCAACACCTGGTATTGTTAGCCTTTTAATTTTAACTGTTCTGGTGGATGTGTAGTAGTATTTCATTACTTTCATTTTTTAAAATTTTTTTTCCAATTTATTTATTTTCAGAAAAACATTATTCATTATTTTTTTCACCACACCCAGTGCTCCATGCAAACTGTGCCCTCTATAATACCCAACACCTGGTACCCCAACCTCCCACCCCCCCCGCCACTTCAAACCCCTCAGATTGTTTTTCAGAGTCCATAGTCTCTCATGATTCACCTCCCCTTCCAATTTACCCAAATTCCCTCATTTTTAATGTTTTTTTTTTAAATGTGTACTTCTCTCCCGTCAAAGTACTAACCTGACCCAACCCTGCTTAGCTTCCCAGATCACAGAGACTGGGCATGTTCAGGGTGGTATGGCCATAGACTAATGTGTACTTATCTAATGACTAATGATGTTGAGCACCTTGTTAATGTGCTCATTAATCACATCTATCTTCCTTTATGAAACATCTGTTCAAGCCCTTTGCCCATTTTAAAATTTGAATATTTGTCATATTATTAAGTTGAAAAAGATCTTTAAATATCCTGGATACCAGTCTTTTTGTCAGATATGTTTTATATTTTCTTCCAGTTTGTGGCTAACCCATTCATTTTTATGATTTATTTAGTATAGAACTTTTTCATTTTCATGAATTCCCCTTTACTAGTAGTTTTATTGCTGTGTGTTATCTAAGAAACCTTTGTCTATCCTAGTGTCAGATTTCTAATGTATATTTATTACTTATAAATTGATGTATCCAATAAATTGACTTCAATCTTAAAACTTTTACCCAAAGGTCAGAGCTTCTTATTTATGACTATAAGGTGGCTTAAAAGAAATCTAAATATCTTAACAAAAAATATAAAAACAGTTGTTTTATTTTTTTTAATATCACTGGATGTTTTCTAGTTTGTTGAGTGTTATATTTAGAGTGTGGGAAGGGATGGCAGAAGTGTATATTATTCTCAGGCAAGGGAGAAGAGGGTATAAATTTCTATAGGAAATACCACTAGTTATAACACTCCTCTGTCTTCACTCCTCCCTCTTCTGTATACTAGCTGTTGCCCACCTTCTCCTTCCACGGTTTTCTCTGACCCAGGGGATCAGAGCTTCCATGTCTCCTGATCCCAACATGTTAGCAAGGATGGCCATCTAGAATTGTTAATATAAGTGAAAATCTACCTAAATTTTAAAGCCATTAGAGATTTTGAATGGTGAATGAATTTGCATTATCTTCAAGAGAACTGTCAAATTATAACTAAAGCGGTAATCTGTATTAATAGACCTATTTTCACAGATACTCAGCTTAACCATTTTCTCTATTAGAGCAATAACAGTGATTATTGGTAAAATACTTAAACCTTAAGTCTGACTGTTCTGCAGGCCTGTCAACATTTGTTTGAGGAGAAATATATCAGAAGATTGAGGGGATCTCCAGTAGCACTATGGATGAGTGATTTTGGATATTAAAGGTTTTAGTTTTCATCTCATTTTAAAAAGAGCCTTTATAGATTTTTATTTCATTAGAGAAAAATACAGAGAAGGCAAAGTGAAAACAAAAACAAAACAAAACCGGGGCACCTGGGTGGCTCAGTGGGTTAAAGCCTCTGCCTTCAGCTCAGGTCATGATCCCAGGGTCCTGGGATGGAGCCCCGCATCGGGCTCTCTGCTCTCTGCTCAGCAGGGAGCCTGCTTCCTCCTCTCTCTCTGCCTGCCTCTCTGCCTACTTGTGATCTCTGTCTGTCAAATAAATGAACAAAATCTTTAAAAAAACAAAACAAAACAAAACCAAGAATCTTTCCTACCCCAGAATCAGATGTTGTAGGTAGAACTGAGTGTACTTTGGGGCTCATAATACAAAGAATAAATGTGAAGAGTTTTATAAGAACTGGGAAGCCCCAGTACAGATATGTAGTACTGAATTAGAGAATTCTGGTTGCCCCAAGTCTCTTACTTAAGGAAGTTAATAAAAACTCCAATGTCTACAAGGTTTACCTGATCCTAGTTAGGAGACCTCTGGGTCCTCTAAAACCGAAGGATGTTCTTCACAGGATTATAGAATGAAGAATAATAGTTCACCCAGTTATTAGCAGGGAATATTGTTCTTGTTTTACTTACTACAAAAGTGAATAACTGTGTCCCAGAAGCTACTTTTATTTTTGGCCCTGAAGGCTAAGAATAACACAGGGCCACTACCTCTAGAGTAGCCACTTGTATGTATGTATGTGTGTGTGTGTGCGTGTGTATGTTGGCATGGGTTATGGGTTTGGTGGTGGTGGGGACAGTGGATATTTAGTTTTTTACAGAAAACTTAGTAGTTTTTTCCATTGGCTTTCCTTGAGATCTACCAGGGTTTTCTCCCCAGCCATTTTGTTGTAACCTAGGAGTCAAATTATGTTTATATTCCTTGCTCAATGCCCATATCAAGCTGTTCACAATCACATGGTCAGTGGCATTTGATCAGTGGCGAAAGCTCTAAGGAGACCAAAGAGATTTTTTTCCTTATACAATGGAAAGTTAACTTTGGGTTTGGAGAGGCCAACTTTTATTTCAGCCTAGTATTTCCAGCATCCCAATTATGTTTTGAACTCTGAGGTGACAATACTGAAATGATTTGAAGGGTACGGGGTGGTTTGCTGATGGAGATCAGTGGCTTAATTTTTATACCTTTTCTTTACTCTTATTTTTTTATTGTTACAGAAGAAGCTACTATGGAGGAAACTGGGCCAGTTTTAGCTTTTCAGGAATACTGTCCTGGCTAAAGGAATACCAGGTAACCTTTTTAGTTGATTTTTAATCTACTAGGTTGTATTTGGTATCACATAATTACCCTACATTGAATAAAACCCTAAGCTTCTGGGGTGCCTGGGTGGCTCAGTTGGTGGGACGACTGCCTTCAGCTCAGGTCATGATCCTGGAGTCCTGGGATCGAGTCCCGCATCAGGCTCCCAGCTCCATGGGGAGTCTGCTTCTCCCTCTGACCTTCTCCTCGCTCACGCTCTCTCTCACTGTCTCTCTCTCTCAAATATATAAATAAAATACTAAAAACAAAACAAAACAAAACCCTAAGCTTCTGTAATATAGGATTGATGCCTCATTTTTATTTATTTATTTAAGAAAAATTATGTAGTCATCTTTTTAGTTAATGTTCTTCCAATGCTTTCAAAATATAGATACTACTTTTTAAATATACTTAGATATGTTGGCTGAAGAGTACATCATATATACTTGATACCATTTTCTCATTACATTCCCAAATATAAGGCAAGATTTTTTTCTCCAAAATAGCCTTTCAGAAAAAAAATTTTAGTCCTTCTAAAATCTCACATATTACTATTGCTCTTTCAGTAGTATATTTTGAGAAAAAAAAAAAACAACTATTCAGGGGGAAATACATTACTTTGAAATGGTCTGAGTCATTGGTAGTTTGTGTATTTATAGAAGTGACCTGACGGAATCAGTAAAAACAAAAAGCAAGGAAAAATTTAATACGAATTTGGTAAGTTTTTCGATCTCCCTACTACAACTATTGGATATCATTGTAAGGAAGTTTTTTAGAGGACCTGTACATCATAGTAATAGGGGGTGTAGGTTATGTCATGGAGTTTACTGATTTTTATGAAAGATTAAAAAATTGTCCAAATTTTATGTGAATGGTACATGTGGATTGAAATGAACTTCTATTGAGAGCATCATACATTGAATCAAAAATTGCTGTATCTCAAGAGTTTAGACAGATGGGAAAGGAGTATGATATATTCTAGAAAATTGTATTCAGTTAGCTGAAAATAATATAGCTAAGACTATTAAACACTTACCATGTGCCAAGCACCACAATAAGCATTGTAGTTGTACTAATTAATTGATGGAAAGTGATTTAAAAGGTTCTTCTAGTCATGACAAAGACATTGATGTTGAAGATGCAGTGAAGATTCAGTTTGAATAAAACTGTTGCGTGAAGTGAGAGTATGGAAAAACAAGCAATATTTGGAAAATAATATTGCATGTAATACAAACTTTATAAATCAAGAAAGTAAATGTTACTAGTAGACATTTAACTATTTTATGTATGTGCCTTAAATATTCATGTATTTGTGTTGATCAGAAACCCTATTTTGAACCTATTCTTAGGAAGTATGTGTAAGGTTTATCTTAGTGTATTTAGCACTTCCATGAGAAAATTTAGTCTAGATGCCCACAACAAAGACAACAGATATACCTTGGTTGTCTGAATAGAAAACTTCTGATGAGTAAAGGGAATTTTATAAAATAAATTTTGATAATACATTAGATCTATTAAAATATTAATATTAAAATATTTAAAAATATTGAATATTTTTGAAAAATATTTTTTTAAGTTCTTCTACTCCAGCATCCTCTTTCACCATATCCTTTCCCCTTCACTCTTTGTCTGCTGATCCACCATCTTTTCTTCAGGTTGGTAACCCCATGTCTACACATTCAGAGTTCTGTATTTCGCCTCCTTTTCTACCTATGTTAGTATGTTTAACATAATCTAATAATTACACTTAGTAAGAAGAGATGTCTACCCTATTTTGCTACAGTTTAAAATGTTAAATTCAGGAGAAAAAGCCCTTTTTAAAGATTTATTTAAGAGAGAGAGAGTGCATGACCTGGGGGAGGGGCAGAGGGAGAGAGAGTGGGGAAGACGACTCCCTTCTGAGACAGAGCCTTAACTGGAGCTTCATCCCAAGACCCTGAGATAATGACCTGAGCTAAAACCAAGAGTCAGATGCTTAACTGACTAAGCCACCCAGGTACCCTGAGAAAAAAAGCCTTTTAAAATAATTAATTGCTTTATGAAATCTTTAAGTTTAGAAATTTGTTGAAGTGAATTTACTTAAAACAAAGAATATTGTAGTTATATTTCACTACTTTTTGTTTCACTACTAGTTTTTTTGTTTCACTACTAGTTTTTTGAAAACGTATATTCAAAAAGTTTTTTCTCTGAGAAATGTGTACTGAATACTTTAAAATTTTAAACAGATTAAAAATTGATCCTTGACATTTGGAAAAGGCATATCTTGACATTTCCAGAAATCCCCTGGATTCAAATACTGCTGTATATATAATTTATCTCCTTAAAATGTAATTTGGAATTGTTAAAATTTTTGAAGGACCACTTTCCACCCTTATAAGTTTACATACATTATCATACATTATTGTTTTTATTGTCTTTCTGAGAATAGAATATTCAGAGGTTGATTATTATACAGTCCTCAGTTATAGTGGGCTGAATACTTTTCAAATATACTTTTACATATAATCAAAATTTGACATGGCTAGTGACTAACCTTCATAGACCTAAAAGTAGAAGGAAGTAATTGTGAGCCTGCGTTTGGATAACAAAATGCAAAATCTTTATTAATAACAAGTAATATGTATACCAGACACACTTGATTTTCAGCAGAAAGAGGGTTAGTTGTCCTAGTTCTTAAATAATGTCAAAATAGGCACATCCAGTGACTGCACCAAACTGTTAGATATCCTGCTAGAAAGGTGTAAACCAGAGCTAGCATTTGATAGGGTAGGATTTTACACAAATTTCTTCTCTTTCCTTTGAAGATGGCACACTATGCTGGAGTCACTTCAGAATTTTGATGGCATCAAAGGCAAAGCATTAATTGAGAAAGGTATACATTTTCACAAAAAAGTAGAGGTTCATATTGTGCAATTTAATTAAAATTTCTCATCTGGGTTTTATTTAGGAAAACGATGACATTGTGAATGAAAGCCCAGCATGGCAAGAGCAGATTCTTGAAAATGAAGAAGCCATTGCTCTTAGCAGGAAGGACAAAACCATTCAACACGTGGAAGTGTTTTGTTACGCCAGGTATGAAAAGTATTTATTTAGGATACACTGAGTTAATGCCTTCTTATTCACATCTGTTCAGAAGAAGCCAATATATGACGTTGGTTGCCAAAAGTCAATTGATAAGACGGTTTGCCTTTTTAAAAATATAACTTTCGGTTTTCTCTGCTTAGATGATAATGGTGATAATAACATGCTACATTAATGACTTGATTCTTCACAACCATCCTGTGCTAGGATAGAGTGGATAGTACTAGTTGCAGTTTTTATAGAATCTTCATTATAGAGATTAATTTGTTGAAAGTCACATGGCTTGAAAAATGTCAAGACCACATGTAGCCTAGATAGTGGTGGAGCCCAAGATCAAAACCCAGGATTATTTAATTCTACTCCAGTGTTCTTCTAACTCTTCTTAGATAATATTTAGTGTAGCAAAATGGAAAATTATAATTTTGAAATAAAAATAATTGCTCATAACCTTTGGGGATATATTTTCAAAAATCAGGAGAGAATATTGGGAAGTAATATTTCTAAGTGTCTCTAAGTGAGAAAATTCATTTTTTTTAAAAGTTTTTATTTTCCAGTTAACATACACTTTTATATTAGTTTCAGGTATACCATATAGTGATTCAGCAATTCTCTACATAATTCAGCAGGTGCTCATCACAAGCGCACTCCTTAATCCCTATGACCTATTTTACCCATTTCCCCACCATCTGTCCTGTGGTAATAATCAGTTTGCTCTTTATAGTTAAGATTCTGTTTCTTGGCTTGCCTCTCTATTTTTTCACTTAGCTCGTTTGTTTCTTGAATTCCACATAAGAGTGAAATCATATGGTATTTGTCTTTCTCTCACTGACTTAATCTGCTTAGTTAGCATTTTAACCTTCAGCTCCATCCATGTTATTGTAGATTGCAAGATTTCATTCTTTTTTTATAGCTGAATAATATTCCGTGTGTGTGTGTGTGTGTGTGTGTGTATCACATCTTCTTTAGTCATTCATCAGTTGATGGCCACTTGGGCTGCTTCCATGTATAACTGTTGTAAATAATGCTGCTCTAAACATAGGGGTACATGGCCCTTTAAATTATTGTTTTTGTATTCTTTGGGTAAACAACCTGTAGTGTGATTGCAGGATCCTAGGGTAGTTCTGTTTTTAACCTTTAGGGGCACTGCCATACTGTTTTCCACCATGGCAGCACCAGTTTGCATTTCTGTCAACACAGCAACAGGGTTCCTTTTTCTCTATATCTTCACTACACCTGTTGTTTCTTGTGTTGTTGATTTTAGTCATTCTGACAAATGTGAGGTGATATCTTATTGTAGTTTTGATTTGCATTTCCCTGATGGTAAGTGGTAATGACCATCTTCTGATGTGTCTTTTGGCCATGTGGATGTACTCTTTGGAAAAATGTCTATTCATGTCTTCTACCCATTTTTTAATTGGGTTATTTTTTGAGGGGGTGTTGAGTTTTATAATTTCTTTATGTACTTAGATTGCTAACCCTTTATCTCACATATATATATATATGAGATTATATTATATATATATATATAATTTGTAAATATCTTTTCTCTTTCTGTAGGTTGCCTTTTAAGTTTTGTTGATTGCTTCTTTCACTGTGGAGAAACTTCATTTTGATATAGTTCTGATAGTTTATTTTTCCTTTTGTTGCCTTGGCTCAGAGGACTTATCTAGAAAAAAGTTGTTATGGCAGATGTCAGAGAAGTTACTGCCTGTGGTCTCTTCTAGGATTTTTATAGTTTAGGTTTCACATTTAGGTCTTCAGTCCATTTTGAGTTTCTTTTTATGTATGGTGTAAGAAAGTGGTCCAGTTTCATTCTTCTGCATGTTGCTGTCCAGCTTTCCCAACGCCATTTGTTGAAGAGACTTTTTTCCATTGGCTGTTCTTTGCTGCTTTGTTGAGGATTAATTCACCATATAGTTGTGGGTCCATTTCTTGGTTTTCTGTTCTGTCCTGTTAAACTGTGTGTCTGTTTTTGTGCCAGTATTATACTGTATTGCTCACTACAGCTTTATAATATAACTTGAGGACTGTAATTGTGATGCCTCTAGTGTTGCTTTTCTTTTTCAAGATTGCTTTTTGCTCTTTTGGGTCTTTAGTGAATACATGCAAATTTTAGGGTTGGTTGTTCTAGTTCTGTGAAAAATGCTGTTGTTATTTTGATAAGAATTGCATGTACTGCATAGATTACTTTAGGTAATATAGACATTTTAACAATATTTGTTCTCCCAGTCCATGAACATGGAATGTTTTTTCATTTCTTTGTGTTATCGTCAATTTCTTTCATCAGTGTTTTACAGTTTTCAGAGTACAGGTCTTTGGCCTCTTTGGTTAGGTTTATTCCTAGGTATTTTATCGTTTTTGGTGCTTCTGTAAATGGGATTGATTCCTGATAGCTCTTTCTGCCATGTCATTGTACAGAAATGCAACAGACTTCTATATATTGATTTTGTATCCTGCGACTTTACTGAATTTGTGTATCATTTCTAGCAATTTTTTAGTGCAGTTTTAGTGTTTTCTCTACGCCATCTGCAAATAGTGACTTCCTCCTTGCTGATTTGGATGCCTTTTATTTCTTTGTGTTGTCTGATTGCTATGACTGGGATTTCCAGTACTGTATTGAACAACAGTGGTGAGAGTGGACATTCCTGTCTTATTTCCTGACTATAGAGGAAAAGCTTTCAATTTTTCTCCACTGAGGATGATATTAGGTATGAGTTTTTCAAATATGGCCTTTATTTTGTTGAGGTATGTTCCCTCAATCTCTACTTTCTTGAGAGTTTTTATCATCAATGGATGCTGTACTAGGTCAAATACTTTTTCTGCATCTATTGAAATGGTCATATGGTTTTTATTTTTCTTTATTGATGTAAGAAAGAGAGTATCATTGTGTAATAGATCCTTGACATTCTTGTTGGCTACATCAAAAAATCTTTTGGATTTCCCTTTTGTAAATAATGAAAAATATGGTACACAATCCTGGCTTTTTGTTTTCGTTGCTTTTTTTATATATACATTACTGATGATGTTAATGTTACATTTTGTGGAGGTGGGGTATGAGCGTATGTTTAGTTTTGTGTAATTTTAATATATATGTTGGGTCATATATCTGTCACCACAGTCAACTTAAAGAATTGAGCAGTTACATCACCCTAGGGTTCTTTCCTGTTTCCATTTTATAACCATAGATCATCTCCTTCCTACCATTTCCCAATTTCTAACAATTGGTAACCACTAGTCTCTTTTCTAGCTCTATTTTTCGTCATTTTGAGAATGTTATGTGAATAAACTGTACAGGATAACCTTTTGCCATTGGCTCTTGCACTCATTGCAGTTAATCTGATTGATCCAGGTGGTTGCATGTGTTAGTAGTTTGTTCCTTGTTACTGCTTAATAGTATTCCATGGTATGAATATACCAAAGTTTACTTATTCACCTATTAAAGACCATGTGGGCTTTTTTCACTTTTGTCTGTTACAAATAAAGCTGCTATGAATATTTGTTTATAGGATTCTGTGTGAACATATGTTTTCATTTGTCTAGGATAGATACCCAAGTGTGTAATTGATGGGTCCTATGATAATTATGTGTTTAGTTTTAAAAGAAACTGAATAACTGTTTTCCAGAGGACCTGTACCATTTTACATTTCCATCAGAATTTCATAATTCAGTTTCCCCACATACTTCTCAGCATCTGGTGTTTTTACTTTCTTCACCATTCTGATAGACGTGTAGTGATATCTTATTGCAGTTTTAATTTGCATTTTTCTTATGGTTGATTTTGAACATCTTTTCATGTGTTTTGCCATTCTTACATCTAGTTTGTTGAAAATCTGTTCATATCTCTTGCTCATTTTTTAATTGGATTGGCTTTTTCCTCTGGATTTTTGAGAGTTCTTTATATGTTTTATATATGTGTCCTTTGTTAGGTAAATAGTTTGCAAATATTTCCGTTAAGTATGTAGCTTGTCTGGCATCCTCTTTAAGCAGGATGTTTTGCAGGTGAAATGTTTTAAATTTTGATGAGGTCCAAATTTATCACTTTTTTCTTTGGTATAGATCCAGAATATTTTCTCTTATTTTTTCAAAAAAAATTTACAGTTTTATGTTTAAGCCCATGATCTTTAATTTTTGTACATGTGTGAGGTTTAGGTCAGTGTTATTTTTTTTAACTTAAGGTTATCCTATTGCTTTGGCGCAGTTTGTTATAAAGGCTGTTTTTACTCCACTGAATTAATTTTGCATATTTGTCAAAAATCAGTTGGCTGTACTTGGATGGGTCTATTTGTGGATTATATATTCTGTTCCATTAATCCGTATGTCTTTCCCAAACCAATACCACACTGTCTGGATACCTGCAGCTATATATTAGGACTTAAAGTCAGGTAGAATAATTACTCCAAATTAATTCTTTTTTGTCAAGATTGTTTTAGCTTTTCTAGAGTTTGTGCCATTTCATATAATGTTTTAATAAGCTTTTCTGTGTTTAGAAATGTTGCTGGAATTTTGATAGAAATTGCATTAATACTGTAACTCAACTTGGGGGGAATTGATACCTTTATTATTTTGAGTCTTCCAGTTCATTGACAAGGGTATGTCTCTCCATTTATGTAGATTGACTTCAGTTTCTTTCTACAGATTTGTGTAATTTACAGCATCCCAATCCTGTGCATGTTTTGTTAATTGTATACCTAAGTAGTTGTTTGTCTTTGGGGCAATTATAGGTAGCATTCTTTTTAATGTTGACTTTCATATATTCATTTTAGGTATCAAGATAGGCAGTTGGGTTTTATGCATTGCGTTGTATCCTGGTATCTTGCTGAACTCACTTTTTAGTACTTGGGATTTTTTTTTATAGATTTCCTTAGTATTTTTACATAGTCAGATAGTCAGTCATGTCTTAAACAACGAGGAACAGTTTCATGTATTCCTCATTTTCTTTTTTAAAAGAGTCTGTTTCCTATTGAGAATCGTGTGTTTTCTGTCCGTAGCCACATACCACAAGTTAATGGTGTTTTCTCCTTATCTTTAGCCTCACTTAATGAGCATTTTTTTCCCAGAAAGAAAGTTTTTATCACTTTCTGATGACTTTGTAATTATACCCTAATGATGGCCAATCATGTAGGGTCTCTTACTTCTAATTATCTTGTTTTTGTACACTACTCTCTTAGCATGTGCCCATCAAATCCACAGTCTGATCACTGGTATCCATCAGTTTTTTCTCTATAGTTAAGACTCTCTTCATTGGTTTGTCTTTCTCTTTTTTATTTTCACTTGCTCATTTATTTTGTTTCTTAAATTCCACATATGAGTGAAATCATGTGGTATTTGTCTTTCTCTGACTGACTTATTTTGCCTAGCATTTTACTCACTATTTCCATCCATGTTGTCACAAATGGCAAGATTTCTTTCTTTTTTATGGCCAAATAATATTCCATTGTATATCTATACCACATCTTGTTTATTCGTTCATCAGCCAATAGACACTTGGGCTACTTCCATAATTTGGCTATTGCAAATAATGCACATATAAACATAGGGGTGCATTTGTCCTTTTGAATTAGTGTTTTTGTAGTTTTGGGTAAATACCCAGTAGGGTCTTTCTTGGTTTGTAATTCTATTTTTAATGTTTTGAGGAGTCTCCATACTGATATCCATAAGGGCTGCACCAGTTGCATTTCCATAAACAGTGCAAGAGTGTTCCTTTTTCTGCACATCCTCACCAACACTTCTTTTTTGTGTTTTTGATTTTAGGCATTCTCAGAGGTGTAAAGTGGTATATCGTAGTTTTGATTTGTATTTCCCTGATGATGACTGATGATGAGCATCATTTCTTCTGTCTGTTAGCCATCTGTATGTCTTCTTTGGTGAAATGTCTCTTCATGTCTTCTACCCATTTTTAATTGGATTATTTTTGGCGGGGTGTTGAGTTTTATAAGTTCTTTGTATATTTTGGATACTGTTTATTGGATATGTCATTTCCAAATATCTTCTCTCATTCTGCAGGTTGTCTTTTAGTCTCATTGATCCTTTCCTTTGCTATGCAGAAGCTTTTTATTTTGCTCTAGTCCCATTAGTTTATTTTTGCTTTTGTTTCCCATGCCTCAAGAAACATATCTAGAAAAATATTGCTGTGGCCACTATCAGAAATTACTTTCTGTGCTTTCTTCTAGATTTTTATGGTTTCAAAACTCACATTTAGGTCTTTATTACATTTTGAATTTATTTTCATGTATGGTAAAAAAAGTGGTCCAATTTCATTCTTTTGCATGTTGCTATCAGGTTTTCCCAGCACCATTTGTTGAAGAGATGGTCTTTTTACCATTGGATGTTCATTCCTTCTTTGTCAAAGATTAATCAGTCATGTAATTGTTGGTTTGTTTCTGGGCTTTTTATTCTGTTCTTTTGATCTATTTTTGTGCCAGTACCATACTGTTTTAAAATACTCTAGCATTGTAACATAACTTGAAGTCTGAGATTGTGATACTTCTGTTTTTTTCTTTTTCCAAAATTGCTTTGGCTATTTGGGCTTTTTTTGTGGCTCCATACAAATTTTAGCATTGTTTGTTCTAGTTCTCTGAAAAATGCTGTTGCTCTTTAGACAGGGATTACATTAAATCTGTAGATTGATTTGGATAATAACAGAATTTTTTTGTAATACAGAATTTTTAACAATATTTGTTTTTTCATCCCATGAGCATAGAATATCTCCATTTCTTTGTGTCATATTGAATTCCTCTCATCAGTGTTTTATAGTTTTCAGAGTATAGGTCTTTTTTACTTTATTAAGTTTATTCCTACAGATTTTATTGTTTTTGGTACAGTTGTAAATGGAATTGTTTTCTTAATTTCACTTTCTGCTGTTTCATTATAATTATTATTATTTTGCTTCATTATTATGGTAAAGGAATGCAGTAGGCTTCTCTACATTGATTTTGTATCCTGCAAGTTTATTCAATTCATTTATCAGTTCTAGTAGTATTTTGGTTGAATCTTTAGTGTTTTATTTGTATACTATTATGTCATCTGCAAATGGTGAAAGTTTCACTTCTTTCTTACCAAGTTTAGTGCCTTTAATTTCTTTTTATTTTCTGCTGTGGCTAGGGCTTCCAGTACTATGTTGAATAAAAGTGGTGAGAGTGGATATCCTTGTTCTGGATCTTACAGGAAAACCTCTGAATTTCTTACCATTGGGTATGATCTTAGTTGTGGGGTTTTCATAATAAGGCCTTTATTCCAGGGGCACCTGGGTAGCTCAGTGACTTAAAGCCTCTGCCTTCAGCTCAGGTCATGATCCCAGGGTCCTGGGATCGAGCCTCACATCGGGCTCTCTGCTCAGCAGGAAGCCTGCTCACCCCTTTCTTTCTGCCTGCCTCTCTGCCTACTTGTGATCTCTCTCTCTCTCTGTGAAATAAATAAAAAGTCTTAAAAATTAAAAAAATAAGGCCTTTATTCTGTTGAGATATGTTCCCTCTGGACCAGTTTGTTTAGGGTTTTTATCATGAATGGATGTTGTAGTTTGTCAAATATTTTTTCATCATCACTTGAAATTATTATATGGTTTTTATTCTTCCTGTTATTAATGTGATGATGTATCACGTTGATTGGTTTGTGAATATTGTACCACCCTTACATCTCAGGAATAAATCCCACTTGATTGTTGTGACCTTTTTTTTTTAATGTATTGTTGGATTTGGTTTGCTAGTATGTTATTGAGGATTTTTGTGTCTATGTTCATCAGGGATATTGTCCTTAAGTTCTCTTTTTTTTGGTATCTTTATCTGGTTTTGGTGTTAGGGTGATGCTGTTCTCACAGAATGAATTTGGAAGTTTTCTTTCCTCTTCTGTTTTTTTAGAATACTTTCCTAAGAAAAGGTATTAACTTTTCTTTAAATGTTTAGTAGAATTCACCTGTGAAACCTTGGCCTTAAACTTTTGTATATTGGCCTTAAACCTTTGTATATTGGGAGTGTTTTTGATTACTAAATGATTTTTATTGCTGGTAATCTGTCTGGTCAAATTTTTTATTTCTTCCTTCTTTGGTTTTGGTAGGTTATATTCGTGAGAATTTATCCATTTCTAGGTTTTTCAATTTGTTGGTGTATAATGTTTTAGAATATTCTCTTATAGTTGTTTGTATTTCTGTGATGTTGGTTATTTCTCCTCTCTCATTTATGATTTTTATTTGGGTCCTTTCTCTTTTCTTCTAAGTCTGGCTAGAAGTTTATCATTTGTATCAGTTTTTTTCAGTGAACCTCCTTCTGGTTTCATTCATCCATTGTATTGTCTTTTTTAGTTCTCATCATTTATTGTTGCTCTAATCTTTATTATTTTCTTCCTTATGCTGGCTTTAAGTTTCATTGTGGTTCTTTTTTTTTTTTCCTAGCTCCTTTAGTTGTAAGTTTGGGTGTTCATTTGAGACTTTTCTTGCTTCTTGAGGTAGACCTGTATTGCTATATAGTTTCCTCTTAGAATTGCTTTTGCTGAAACCAAAAGATTTTGGACTATTTTGTCTTCATTTTCATTTGTTTCCATGTATATTTTTTAAAAGATTTTATTTATTTATAAGAGACAGCGTGGAGGAGTGAGCCCGAGCATGGGGAGAAAGGCAGAGGGAGAGGGAGAAATAGGCTCCCCGCAGAGCAGGGGTCCTGGCACAGGGATCTATCCCGAGATCCTGGGATCATGACCCAAGCCAAATGTAGATGCCCAATGGACTGAGCCACCTAGGCACCCTTGTTTCCATGTATTTTTTTTTTTATTTCTTCTTTGACTTTCTAGTTGACCCTTTCATTGTTTAGGACCATGTTTTTTGACCTCCATGTATTTGTGGTCTTTCCAGATTTTTCTCTTATGCTTAATTTCTAGTTTCATAGTGTTGTGGTCAGAAAAGGTGCATGATAGGACTTAAGTGTTTTTGAATTTAAGACTTGTGTTATGGTCTAATATGTGATCTGTTATGGAGAATGTTCCATGTTGGCTGGAAAAGAATGTGTATTCTGTTTTAGAATGAAATATTGTGAATATATGTTAAATCCATCTGGTCTAGCATGTCATTCAAAACCATTGTTTACTTGTTGATTTGTTTAGATGATGAATTCCATCGATGTAAGTGGGGTGTTTTAAGTCCCCTTCTATTATTGTGTTATTATCAGTTAGTTTCTTTATGTTTGTTATTAACTCTTTTATCTGTTTGGGTGCTTCCATGTTGGGTGCATAAACATTTAAAATTCTTGCATCCTCCTGTCGGATTGTCTCCTTTTTAATTATATAGTAACCTTTTTCTCTTGTTACAGTCTGTTGTAAAGTCTGTCTTGTCCCAATGTAAGTGCTGCTCTCCTGTCTGTCTTTTTTTTTTTAAGATTTTATTTATTTGACAGACAGAGATCACAAGTAGGCAGAGAGGCAGGCAGAGAGAGAGGAGGAAGCAGGCTCCCCACAGAGCAGAGAGCCCGATGGGGCTCGATCCCAGGACGCCGGGAGGCAGAGGCTTTAACCCACTGAGCCACCCAGGCGCCCCTCCTGTCTGTCTTTTGACATTCATTTGCATGATAAACATTTCTCCATCCTCTCTCTTTTAATGTGCAGGTAAATGGGTCTTTCGTAGGTAGCATATAGATAGGTCTTTTTTTTTTTTTTTTTAATCTACTGTGTCACCGTCTGTCTTGATAGGAGCATTTAGTTTATTTACATCCAAAGTAATTATTGACAGATACATATTTACTGCCATTCTGTTGCTCGTTTTGTTGTTGTTTTTGTATTTTTCCCATTAATTGAGCATCTTAATCACATCAGAGCTTTGGGGTGGCTGCTCTGCACTTCTCTTAGCTTGCTGTCTCAAGTTAAAAAGTGGTTTCCAGAATTCTGAACAGATTTTCATGCAGCAAGACCTCTAAACATGATAGGAAGGAGGAGAGTTTTCCTAACATATGTATCACTTTTTAAAAAAAATATTTAATTTATTTACTTGAGAGTGTGTGAGCGTACATGTGAGAGAGAAAACACAGAGAGAGGGTGAAGCAAACTCCCCCTTGAGCAGTGAGCTCCATGTGGGACTTGATCCTGGGATCCTGAGTTTATGACCTTAGCTGAAGGCAGACACTTACCCGACCAAGGCGCCCCATATGTATCCCTCTTTTTTTTTTTATTACTGTTATGTTAAAGAGTCTTCATCAGGAGCCTCCAGCACATTCTTCCTTGTCTCACTGGCCAAAACTGGATAGCCAGCTCACTCCTAAAGCAGTCAGCAGCAAAGGGTTGTGAATTGCTATAGTTGGCTTTAATCAGCCATGATCCTTTACCTAGCTCCAGAATTGCATCTCTTGTGCCAGGGAGGAAGACACTAATGGTTGCTGTGTAGACAACTAGCAGTACTTGCTGTATATCATCTTATGAAATTTTGTTCCTGGAAAAATGTAACAGGAGGTTAGTATTTCAGCTATATTCCATAATATATATTAATATTTAAAGTTGGTTAGAGTAGTGAAAAATATTTACCAATATATTTTATTGTAGCAATTAAAAATTAAATACAGTGTTTTTTTTTTATATTGCTAGTTTCTGGAGCAATAACTTTTGGATTGTCTGATTTTTCTAACTCTGATGGGTAACTATGGAACATTTATTTGTAGGAATAAACAGCTGGTTAGCAATTTAACATGTATCTTCAAATCAGAAATGCTTGGCTTAGAACAAAGCATATACAACTAAGTAAATGAGTACCATTTTTGCAACAACCTATACTGTGGTGAAAGAGACGCAAATGGCTGAAAAATGAAAAGTTAAAACCTGTGCTGAATAAATTAACCGGTTGGTTGGCAATTTTTTATTTGACTCATCTCAAACTGTGACTGATACAAGGCATAAATCAGATGCATTCACTTTGAGGTATTACTTTGGTAATATAATTTATTGAAAATCAATACTAGATAATACCTGAATTTATACCCCCAGATTTTTAAGATTATATATATATATATATATCTTGGAAGTTAGTATAAAAAGCATTAGAAAAAGTAGTATTCATCAGCTGCAGGTTGGTAAAATTATCTCAGCATTGTTATACTGGACTGTAAATGGCCTTTGAAATTTGAATTGGCAATATAAGTGACATTAGATTTCATTTGTATCTATTTTGTATCTATTTCATTGGTATCTATTTTGATACTGAAAAGTTTTATAAGAACTAATGAGGCAGATTTTTTTCTCCTTTATATGTTAAAATCATAATAGCATTGTTGAACTCATAGTTTCCATTGAGAATTTAGAATCCAACCACATTCATTTACAACTGGCAAATATGTTTTTATATTTTTCAAACACTTTAAAATTTATAAATGTGAGTTCTTAATTTATTAATTTTTCAAAATGTTGAATTATCTATTTTAAAAATCTTTTTATCACAATATAAAGTTTTAAATTTGAGGAAATGTGAGTTCATTTTGATGAACAGAATTTTGTTTACTAGTGCGTTAAGTGGAGTTTTGGGAGTTTTCTGGTGTCCTTGTAAATTCTAGTTAGGTATTAAATTTAACCTTAGCTGAAGTACAAAAACATTGTTTTTAACAGAAAGTAAGGACAATCTTGTGTTTTTATTGCATATGTTTTCCATAGTGCTAGGGATTTCACAAAATGATATTGAGAATAGTAAGACTTACTGATTTATAGTTGTAGGACAAATTTACAAGTTTACAAAAAAATTTCTTTTCTTATTCTTACACCTTTAACTATTTTGTCGTGTTTTCCAGATTATTCAGCATTAATACATTTCATTCATTGTAGAAAGGCCCTTTTCTCAGAAGGTAATAGAGAGCCATTGACTAGATAAGTTGCTCTGTTCAGTTTCCATGGTGTCATTATCAAGGTCTGTAATAAGAAGAAATTGCCGTATTTTGTCTTATCTGTAAAATGCAGTTGATTATCATGTCATTCCTTAGTTTAATTTGTAGATGTGGGACTTCTACTGAAAGTTGTCACCTTAGATCCCTCTTAGAACACAGTTTGGTTTATTTGCTTTTTAAAATAAAAGTGTAGAGTGTAAATAATGCTGTAGAAAATATACACATCACATGTCATATTATTGCTCTTCATTTTTAATGTTGTAATGACAATAGTATCATAGCGTAATCTGATCAAAGAGGTTTCAAAAACCCAGGTTTCAAAAACCCTGGATATGTGTATTTTGAGTTGTCTGTTGACCTTTGCAAAGTTTAGCAGTATTTTATATTTGATTACTATCTCATGTTTGATTAGTCTTTTGGAGTTTGTAAAATACTTTGCATATATGTTAGCTCATTTATGGTACAACAGCCTCATGAAAGGTTAGGAAGCTGGTCTGATTCCCATTTTATAAATGGATCTGAGAGATTAAGTGGGTTTCCTAATACCTGCTGATTAATGCATCTAGAACTTTTCCCACTTTACTTTCCTAGATCTAAAAGGTAGGATTAGATCATTAATGATACTGCGTTTTATTTTATTATATTTAACTAAAATTATTGTATTATAATGGTAAAGATCTTGGCATTTTATTTCTTTTTTTAGTGGAACTGTAAATATTCTTTATTTTTTTCCAAGTTTTTATTTAAACTCCAGTTAGTTAATATACACATTACTTACAAGTGTAGAATTTAGTAATTCAGCAATTATATACAACACAATTATATACATATAGTATATATATGCTATATGTATATCTCACATAATCTTTTTCAATTTATCAGTCAGTGGACATTGGGGCTCTTTCCATAATTTAGTTATGTTGATAATGCTTCTGTAAACATCAGGGTGCATGCATCCCTTTAAGATAATATTCTTGTATTCTTTGGGTGAATACCCTATGGTGCAATTGCTTGGTTGTACAGTACTATTTTTAATGTTTTGAGGAACCTCCATACTGTTGTCCAGAGTGGCTGTACTAGTTTGTATTCCCTTCAACAGCGTAACAGGGTTCCCCTTTCTCCACATTCTCACCAAGACCTTTTGTTTCCTGTGTTGTTAATTTTATCCATTCTGACAGGTATGAGGTAGTTTTGATTTTTAGTTCCCTGATGATTAGTGATGTTAATCATCTTTTCATGTGTCTGGTGACCATCTGTGTGTCTTTTAGAAAAAAATGTCTGTTCATGTCTTTTGCCCATTTTTTAACTGGATTATTTGTTTTTGGGTGTGGATTTTGAAAAGTTCTTTATAAATTTTAGGTACTAACCCTTCATTAGATACATCATTTGAGAATGTCTTCTCCAATTTTGTAGGTTCCATTTTAGTTTTGTTGGTTATTTCCTTCACTGTGCAGAATTTTTTTTATTTTGATGAAGTCCTGATAGTTTATTTTTGCTGTTATTTCCCTTGCCTCAGGAGACGTATCTAGTAAGAAGTTGCTACAGCCAATGTCAAAGAGGTTGCTGCCTGTGTTCTCCTCTAGGATTTTATTGTTTTCCTGTCTCACTTTTAGGTATTTCATTCATTTTAAATTTATTTTTGTATATAGTATAAATAAGTGGTCTGGTTTCATTTTTTGCATGTTGCTCTCCGGTTTTTCCAACACCATTTGTTGAAGAGACTGTCTTTTCCCCATTGGATAATCTCTCCTCCTTTGCTGAAGATTAATTGACCAGGTAGTGGTGGGTTCATTTCTGGGTTTTCTCTTCTGTTCTGTTGATCTGTGTATCTGGTTCTGTGCCAATATTATGCTTGATCAGTACAGCTTTGTAATGATATAACTTAAGGTCTTGAATTGTGATGTCTACAGCTTTGCTTTTCTTTTTGAAGATTGGTTTTTGCTATTTGGAGTATTTTGTGGTTCCATACAAATTTTAGAATTGTTTGTTCTAGTTCTGTGAAAAATGCTGCTATAACTTTGATAAAGATTTCATGAACTGTGTAGATTGCTTTGGGCAGTATAGACATTTTAACAATATTTGTTCTTCCAATCCATGAGCTTGCAATGTTTTTTCATTTCTTTGTGTCATCTTCAGTTTCTTTCGTAAGTGTTCTAGTTTTCAGAGTATAGATCTTTTACTTCTTTGGGTAGGTTTATTCCTAGGTATCTTGTGATTTTTGGAATATTTGTAGGAGGGGATCAATTCCTTGATTTCTCTTTCTGCTACTTCATTATTGTTGTATAGATGTGCACCAGATTTCTGTCTGTTGGTTTTGTATCCTGTGACTTTACTGAATTCGTGTATCAGTCCTTGCAGCTTTTTGGTGCAGTCTTTGGGGTTTTCTTTATAGAGTATCATGTAATCTGCAAATAGTGAGAGTTTAACTTCTTCCTTGCCAGTTTGGATGCCTTTTATTTCTTTGTATTATTTGATTCCTGTGGCTAGGACTTCCAGTACTATGTGAAATAATTGTGATAAGAGTAGAAATCCCTATCTTGTCTGTGACTATAGAGGTAAAACTCTTTGCTTTTCCCCACTGAGAATGATACTAGGTGTGGATTTTTCATATGTGGCCTTTATTATGTTGAGGTATGATCCCTCTAACCCTACTTTGTTGAAGGTTTTTTTTTTTTTTTTAAATTTGACAGATAGAGGGAGATCACAAGTAGGCAGAGAGGCAGGCAGAGAGAGAGGCGGAAACAGGCTACCTGCTGAGCAGAGAGCCCGATGCAGGACTCGATCCCAGGACCCTGAGATCATGACCTGAGCTGAAGGCAGAGGCTTAACCCACTGAGCCACTCAGGTGCCCCGAAGGTTTTTTTTGTTTTTTGTTTTTTTATAATGAATGTATGTTGTACTCTGTCTGTCAGATGTTTTCTCTACATCTTTTTGAAGGATCATATGGTTCTTATCTTTTTTTTTAATTACTGTGGTTTATCATATTGATTGATTTCCAAATATTGAAACTTCTTGTGGCCCATTAATAAATCCTGCTTGATCATGGTGAATGATTCTTTTAATGTACTGTCAGATTCAATTTGCTAGTATCCTATTGAGATTTTTTATATCCATGTTCATCAGGGATATCAGCCTGTAGTTGCGTTTTTTTTTAAAGATTTTATTATTTACTTATTTGACAGAGAGATAGATCACAAGTAGGCAGAAAGAAAGGGAGAAGCATGCTCTCTGCTGAACAGAGAGCCCGATGTGGGGCTCGATCCCAGGACCCTGAGATCATGACCTGAGCCGAAGGCAGAGGCTTAACCCACTGAGCCACCCAGGTGCCCCTGTAGTTGCCTTTTTTAATGGAGTCTTTGTTTGGTGTTGGAATTAAGGTAATGCTGGCCTCATAGAATGAATTTGGAAGTTTTCCTTCCTCTTCTGTTTTTTTAGAATACTTTCAGAAGAAAAGTTATTAACTCTTCTTTTTTTTTAATTTTTTTTATTATTTTCTTTAAGTTTTTTTTTCAATTTATTTATTTTCAGAAAAACAGTATTCATTATTTTTTCACCACACCCAGTGCTCCATGCAAGCTGTGCCCTCTATAATACCCACCACCTGGTACCCCAACCTCCCACCCCCCCGCCACTTCAAACCCCTCAGATTGTTTTTCAGATTTTTTTTTAAATTTTATTTATTTGACAGACAGAGATCACAAGTAGGTAGAGAGGCAGGCAGAGAGAGAGGAGGAAGCAGCCTCCCTGCTGAGCAGAGAGCCGTTAAATGTTTGGTAGAATTCCCCCTGGGAAACCATCTGGCCCTGGACTTTGGTTTGTCAGGACATTTTTGATTACTGATTCAGCTTCTTTGGTGCTTCTGCATCTGTTTCTGTTTCTTTCTGCTTCAGTTTTGGTAGCTTATGTGTTTCTAGGACTTTATCCATTGCTTCCAAGTTGTCCAATTTGTTGACATATAATTTCTCATAATACTTTGATAATTTCATAATATCTGATAATTGTATTTCTGTGGTGTTGGTTGTTATTTCTTCTCTCTCATTTCTGATTTTATTTATTTGGGTCCAGTTTCTCCTTTCTTTTTCATAAGTCCAGCTAGGGGTTTACCACTTAACAATTTAAGGAATCAACTCCTAGTTTCATTGATGGGTTCTACTGTTTTTTGTTTGTTTATTTAGTTTCTTTATCATTTATTTCTGCTCTGATCTTTATTATTTTCTTTCCTCTGCTGGCTTTAGGCTTCATTTGTATTTCTTTGTCTAGCTCCTTTAGGTGTAAGTTTAGGTTGTTTATTTGGGATTTTTCTTTCTTGGACTGTCATGTTTTCATTTTAATTTTTTTCCATCTATTTTTTTTTTAATTCTTTAATTTCCTGGTTGACCCATTCATCTTTTTTTTTTAGAATTATTTATTGATTTTAGAGAGAGAGAAGGAGAGAATGAAAAGGGAGATGGAGAGAGAATCTCAAGCAGACTCAGCACAGAGCCAAAACGGGGCTCAATCTCACGACCCTGAGATCATGATCTGAGCTAAAACCAGGCATCCCAGGTCCATTCATTTTTTAGTAGCATGTTGTTTTACCTACATGTATTTGTGGTTTTTCCCAATTTTTTCTTGTTTTTGACTTCAAGTTTCATAGCATTGTGGTCTGAAAAGATGCATGGTATGATCACATCTTTTTGTGGTTGTTGAGGTCTGAGTTGTGACCTAGTATGTGGTCTGTTCTTGAGAATGTCACATGTGCACTCGAAAAGAATGTGTATTCTGTTGCTTTAGGATGAAGTGTTCTGAATATGTCTGTTAAGTCCATTTGGTCCAGTATGGTGTTCAAAACTATTGTCTCCTTGTTGATTTTCTGCCTAGATGATCTGTCCGTGATGTAATTGGAGTGTTAAAGTCCTGTAGTATTACTGTCTTATTATCAATGAGTTTCTTCATGTTTTTTATTAGTTCTTTTATACATTTGGGTGCTCCCCATATTGAGGATATAAATATTTACAATTGTTAGATCTCCCTATTGGATAGTCTGCTTTATTATGATATAATACCCTTCTTCATCTCTTATTATAATCTACTCTGGCTTCATTTTGATGTCTATTTGCATGCTAAATGTTTATCCATCCCCTCATGTTCAGTGTGCAAGTGTCATTAGGTCTAAAATGAGTCTCTTGTAGGCAGCATTTAAATGGGTCTTGTTTTGTTACACATTTTGCCATCCTCTGTCTTGTGATTAGAGCATGTATTCCATTTGTATTCAGAACTGTTGATAGCTATATATTTATTGCCATTTTATTACTTGTTTTGTTGTGTCCGGAGATTTTCTCTGTTCCTTTCTTCTCTTTGTCACTTTTGTTCTTTTCTTTCGACTCAAATAGTTCCCTTTAGTATTTCTTTCAGGGCTGGTTTAGTGGTCACAAACTCCTTTAGTTTTTGTTTCTCTGGGAAGCTCTTCATCTCTCCTTCTGTTCTGTATGATAGCCTTGGTGGGTAGAGTATTCTTAGCTGCTGATTTTTCCTATTCAGAACTTTGAGTATATCATGCCACTGTCTTCTTACTTACTAAATTTCTGTGGAGAGATCTGCAGATGGTCTTATGGGTCTTCCTTTGTAAGTTCAGGACTTCTTTTGTCTTGCTCCATTTAGGATTTTTTTCGTTATAGCTATATTTTGCAAATTTAATTATAATAAATCTTGGTGTTGGTCTGCTTTTGTGGATTTTGATGGGAGATGTCTGTGCCTCAGGATTTTGATGTCTTTTTCCTTCCCCAGATTAGGGAATCTTTC
Source organism: Neogale vison (assembly GCF_020171115.1). Lineage (NCBI taxonomy): Eukaryota > Metazoa > Chordata > Mammalia > Carnivora > Mustelidae > Neogale > Neogale vison. The sequence goes on from NC_058105.1 coordinate 57,515,171, forward strand.
AGCTGTTACTTCCTCAGATAAATTTTCTGCCCCCCTCTTCTCTCTCTTCTTGTTCTCAGACTTGTATAGTACAAATGTTACTTCGTTTGATGGAGTCACTGAGTTCCCTAAATATATTCTCCTGATCCATAATACTTCTTTATTCTGTTCAGCTTCATATTTGTCTATTATTTTACCTTCTATATCACTTATCTGTTCCTCTGCTTCTTTTATCCTTGTGTTCATTGTATCCAATCTGTTTCAAATCTTCCTTATTGCAGTTTACATTTCTGTTTTTTTTTTAAACTCTTTTATCTCTGTGGTAAGGGCCATCCTGAAGTCTTCCACTCTTGTCTCAAGCCCAGTCATTATCCTTATGATTGTTGCTTTCAGTTCTCCATTCAGACATATTACTTATATCTGTTTCACTTAGATCTCTGGCTGTGACCTTATCTTGTTTCATTTGGGATGAATTCCTCCATCTAGGCATTTTCCCTAGGTTTCTGATTTATTTGCTTGTTGGAAAAGCTTGTTCTGTTGCCTGCTTTTGAGTGTAATGGCTTTATGAAGAAGATGTCATATAGTGCCCAGGGCCTGATGCTTCAGGGCATGTCTCTGATGCATGCTGCACGCATTCTGCTGCTTGTTTTGGGTGCTCTGTCCTTCAGGCCAGTCATCTACAGAGTCTGTCCTTGCCTTCATTGGGCAGTGTTTTATCCTTGGGCAGTGTGGTGAGTTTAACTAGGTGTACTCTGGTCTGTTTGTTAAATGAGACCCAATACTACTTCCACTAGGCCTGAATCTTTGCATAACTCTCTGGTCAGGAGATGTTGTTTGAACAGGGGGTTTCTGCTGGTCTTCTGGGGCAGGGTCCTGCCAAGGACCAAGGATCAAGGACCAACTTGACCAAGAAGGGCAGTGGGGGTAAAGTGCAGGGGTGTTGGACCTGATATAAGCAGGTAAGGCAGCCACTGTAGGTTCTCTGGTGTTTATAACAGTTGGTTCTTTTTTTATGCTGAGGGGAGGGGGAGGGAAGTGAAACCAGGCAACTCCACTGTCTCTGGAGAGGGATCTCCGTTCTTGTTCCCAGGAACTTATTTTGAGAAGAGGGAATTATCTCCCCCTGGGTGTCCCAGGGCTTCTTTAGATGGCTGTCTGTCCCCAGGTTGTTTTCATGTCTTCTCCCCAGGAGCAGTGCAGTGTGCCTTCCAGACTCTATTCCAGCCATGCTGTGGATTTCTAAAACTCTAGTCTTCAATCCCTGCTGGTTGTAAAAACTCACAAAAATCTCCCCCTCTTGTTTTCCTAGCCAGTGGCTTTGGAGAAGTATTCTCCCTGTGTGTTCCCCTGTATGCTTCTCTCTCCCTTATCGTTCTCCCAGACCAGGGCTCCCTCCCCTCCACAACATCAGAGATCTGTTTCTCCCCCAAAGCATGTCCCTGTACTTCCTACCTTCCTCCATGTGGCCTCTTCTATCCCTTTGGTTGTGGAATTTGTTTTGTCAGTCTTCAGGTTGATTTCTTGGGTATTCAGGATGATTTGGTAGTTATCTAGTTGTTTTCAAGGGAGAAGAAGAACTTAGGATCCTTCTATTCCATCATCCCAGCTCTTCTTCCAGCATTTTATTTTTTTGACATTTATGTTATGTTACTCTTTCATCATATGTTTTTTATTGTAGTGTTTATTGTATTCATTTTAATAAGACTTTAAATTTTTTTAATTTTTTTAAGATTTTATTTATTTGACAGAGAGATCACATTTAGGCAGAGATAGAGGGGGAAGCAGGATCCCTGCTGAGCAGAGAGCCTGATGTGGGGCTCCATCCCAGGACTGTAAGATCATGACCTGAGCCCAAGGCAGAGGCTTAACCCATTGAGCCACCCAGGTTCCCCAATAAGACATTTTTTAAGTGTACTCAGACTTTTGAATTTATAATTTATTGCTTTTTCCTGGCCTCGTATCTTGTGTTTTTTACAAATTCAGTTTGTTTCATGTTTACACACACACACACACGCACACACACACACACCCTGTTGGCATGTAGAAACCATTTATTCTTCACAAATTTATTTGATAGCATGTCTGTAGAGCAGTGCAGAAGGTGCTGTGAGGGACACATAAATAGAGATGTTCTGATCTTCCCTCAAGGGAATTAAAGTCTACATCAGAGATAAAGTGTATCCTAAACAACCAAAGGACTATTAAAAGGAACTGATAAGTAAATGCAAGGTAAATTGCATGTGTGTATTGTGGGGACATGAGTAATAGAACGATACATATGGTTGGTTTAAGGAAGTTTTTTGGGGAAATATTTAAAATTTTTTCTTACAATGGATTGTTAAAGTACATGCCTATTTTCGAAAGTAGGAGAATTACAATATTATGGTAGTGGGATGAATAACCCAGGGGACAAAAATGATACAGTCCAAAACATGGAGATTAGAGTTGATAGACTCAGAGAGATGCTATGTCTGAAAACAAGAGAGATAAGACTAGAAAGTAGTTTATAAAGAAGTGATATGGGTTAGAGGCAGAAAGATTTTATGGGGTAGGGTTTAGAGATCATATAAGAAAGAGCAGCTATAAGTTCTTGAGCAATCAGTTAGCAGGTGTTTACTTCCCAGGGCCTTTTACTGGCATTTTTAGTGTTTCACAGTAGGTCAGCTTTTTTTTAAGATTTTATTTATTTATTTGACAGTCAGAGATCACAAATAGGCGGGGGGAGGGGGAAGCAGCCTCCCTGCTGAGCAGAGAGCCTGATGCGGGGCTTGATCCCAGGGTCCCGAGATCATGACCCGAGCCAAAGGCAGAGGCTTAACCCACTGAGCCACTCAGGCACCCCCGCAGTAGGTCAACTTAATGAAGTGTAGGTTCTATGGTGGATAACATGAAAGTGAAATGCGTAATGCAGGTAGATTGAACAGGAGCTTCTTTTATCAGTCAAAGCAATATGGACCGAGAATGTTAACTGTAATCGTAACTTTGAAATAGAGTAATAGACACTAATACTAAAACAAATAAAGCAGGAAAGAATACAGAAAGATCCTCTTAGATACCACATTGTGGGGGCACCTGGGTGGCTCAGTGGGTTAAGCCGCTGCCTTCGGCTCAGGTCATGATCTCAGGATCCTGGGATCGAGTCCCGCATCGGGCTCTCTGCTTGGCAGGGAGCCTGCTTCCCTCTCTCTCTCTCTGCCTGCCTCTCCATCTACTTGTGATTTCTCTCTGTCAAATAAATAAATAAAATCTTAAAAAAAATTTATAGATACCACATTGTGATAAGCCAACTTAAACTTTGTGGCAGACTTTTTGTAGCTCTGTCACACCATCAATAATATTAATCTTTGATAACTACCACTGTTGAATATGTACTGTATACTAGGTACTGTGACAGGTTCTTTGCATGTGATGCCATGAAGACTAAACTATTATTCTTCAAAACAACCTTGTGAGGTAGATGCTATTATCCATGTGTTATAGATGAATAATTTAGATCAGAGAGGATAAATAAGTTCACAGAGTTAGCTAATCACAGGGTTTGGGCATTGTCCTGTTTATTCTGAAACCTGTGTTCTTAACCACTTTTGATTTGTTTCTAAAATACAATTCCCCTGATGGCATTAAAGTCTCAAAAGTGTACATGTGACAGACCCTACTAAACTCTGAGGTCTTTATGTGTATTTTTAAAATATTAACTATGTTTCATATTGTATCGAAACCTTAACAGGTGAATGTTTACTGTGTGGTTCATACAAGGCAAAATGTATACTGAACTTGATAAAATAAATGAGGTAAAGAAATAAAAATTGCCATTAAAATAGTATAAAATGTAGCCAGTACAATTATCAGAACTGTATTGTTATTATAATTTCTCATTAGTCAGGATTTACATGAAGATGTTGAAGAAGCTGGTGCACTGCAGAAAAATCATGCTTCTGTGATATCTGGGAACCCCACAGAAGCTGCACATTCTGCCTGTCTGCCTTCAGAAGATGAGTCATTATGCAGTGTGATCTGTGAAGTGCCCAGAGAACAAACTCCAAGCAGTGATCTAGAGACTGCCCTAGAAATACACGATGTGGAAGTAACAGGAGAAAAAGAAAAGTATTATGACAACAAAACTTGTGTGAAGTCAGCTTCAGAAGAAGAAACAAGTGAAAATGTGCCTACAGAAGAAGACACTGCATTGCAACCAAAGAAAAATAGGATTACTTACTCACAAATTATTAAAGAAGGCAGGAGGTTTAATATTGATTTGGTATCAAAAGTAAGTACTAATTATCTTCATCTTCTCATTAGAATAATACTGATTTTTAATTGATTGAAAATAGCATCTGGGACCATAAACCCAGTTTTCATAATTTTATTTTTTTAAAGTGTGGAACATTTGTTTTATAAAGAGATAGTAGCCAGAGATTTATAATTCAGTTAAAATATTCTTTAAATATAGGTTTAAAAATGCATTTAAATTGCTCAGTACTGGGCGCCTGGGTGACTCAGTCAGTTGAACCTCTGCCTTTGGCTCAGGTCATGATCCCAGGGTCCTAGCATTGAGTCCCACATCGGGCTCTCTGCTCAGCAGGGAGCCTGCTTCTCCCCCCCCCCCGCCTGCCTCTCTGCCTACTTGTGATCTCTCAAATAAATAAATAAAATCTTAAAAAAAAAAAGCTCAGTACTATAGCACAAGAATTCTTTTGTACTGGAGCATAGAGTCCACTCAAATATTCTCCTACTGTATGGACACTGTCAATTCTATCAAGAAAAAAATTCTAATGAACCTAATTATAAATTTATGTTATATTTATAGTTTATTAAATTAACTTTTTTAGCCCTTCTATATAGTAATTATTTTAACATCTGTATGATGATGAACATTCTGAATAAACGGATGCATTTTTGAAAATCATCTGTTCGGGTGTGAGAGCTTTGGAGGATAATTTAATAGTTGGGAGGCTGGGAACAATGCTGTTGTCTTTGGTTAGGTTTCAGTCCTGAACTCTGATGATAGGTCAGTGTAACTTCAGAGGAGGTCCTTGAGTCTTTGGAGAGTACAATGTTGTATTGGGTTTATAGGAAGCAAGGTTAATTTAGCACAAAAAGAACAGAAAACCAGCAAGGATAATGGTCTTAAACGGTTAGAAACAGGGAGCACCTGGATGGCTCAGTTGATTGTCTGCCTTCGGCTTAGGTCTTGATCCCAGAGCCCTTGGACTGAACCCCACATCAGGCTCCCTGCTCACTGGAGAGTCTGCTTCTCTTTCTGCTCCTCCCTCCGCTCCTGTGTGTGCACACTTTCTCTTTTCTCTCTCTCTAAACTAGATAAATGGAAATCTTAAAAAAAAAAAAAAGGTTAGAAATAGGGCTGGGAGAAAGTAGAAAGAAACAGATCAAATCCCATAAATTGAGGGCAAACAATAAGAAATTAAAAGAAGTAGGAAAGCATGGTGAATAACATAGACTTGCCTCAAAACTAGGCTTTTCAATTTAAGTGCTCTCTTGAAGTTCCCAGTTACAGAGTAGAGTAATTGCATATTCCTCACATTTTGCTGATACAATCCCATACACTCATACTGCTGCTCTCTTTGAACCTGATGCCTAAAAATGTGAGTAAATTTTACTACCCTTTGTTTCTTTCTATCACATAGCTGTCTCTGTGTCTGATTCTGTCCTCCTCTGAGTTGTGTGCTACTTTGGTCCTACTTATTATTTCTGCGCCATCTGTTCGACCTTCTCCAGCCACTGTGCCCCTGTTGTGCTTTGAAATGTAGCATTTTTTCCATGCTACCTTAGCTATTGATTTCTGGGTGAAGTTTAATCATAGTTTACTAATGGTCTTCCTGTTCTCTTGAACAGAAAATAAGTTTTACAAAACCAAAAAATAAAACAAACAAACAAAAAAAAACGATTTCAAGTGACAAAAGAACTTTGTTCTGGAATTTTCATTTTAATTAGGTACTAGGAATTTGGAATGTCTAACTTAAAAGATGATACAAATGTTGGTTAAGAATCAACACTAGTTGGGGGCGCCTGGGTGGCTCAGTGGGTTAAGCTGCTGCCTTTGGCTCAGGTCATGATCTCAGGGTCCTGGGATCGAGTCCCGCATCGGGCTCTCTGCTCAGCAGGGAGCCTGCTTCCCTATCTCTCTCTCTCTCTCTCTGGCTGCCTCTCCATCTACTTGTGATTTCTCTCTGTCAAATTAATAAATAAAATCTTAAAAAAAAGAATCAACACTAGTTTATAATAGTTTCTATCCCTTATGGTAGCTGAAATACAGTATAAATATTGCAAAGGAAAATTATAGAAGATGGTGCTGTATCAATTTTTGGGATTAATGTAGGAAATTATTCACTTGTATAAAAGAAAGTGAATGCTGATTATAGTGGAGGAGAGATAGTTTAATTAGATGCTAAGATTTTTTTTATCCATCTTTTTTTTAAAATATTTTATTTATTTATTTGACAGAGATCACAAGTAGGCAGAGAGGCAGGCAGAGAGAGAGGGACGTGGAAGCAGGCTCCCCGCTGAGCAGAGAGCTGGATGTGGGGCTCGATCCCAGGATCCTGGGATCATGACCTGAGCTGAAGGCAGAGGCTTTAACCCACTGAGCCACCCAGGTGCCCCAGATGCTAAGATGTTTGAGGAGACTTTTAAGATTTCTGGGTATTTTCATGAGTTTCACTGGATCACAATAGTGGTTCTTTTAGGGTAAATTAAAAAAAAAAGATGTGTCTAGAGCAGTCAAGACAGTTGTACTTTGTCCTGCATAATAGTTTTCATGGTTTTACATATTTAAAAATAATAATAAATTCATCCTGTAAAAGCAGCAATAGCGAAAGAATGTAGAGCCATAGCAATATAAGAGATTTATTATCATTTTTTAATGTTAGTCATTTAGCGAATATTTACTGAGTACCTGTGGTGTGGAAAGCAGTACATTCCACGATATTGGGGCAGTTACTCCTTGGAAAGTCGGTCCTAATTTCAGTTATTGCATCTACGTTTAGGATGATTGCCAAATATCTATTTTAAGCCCTACCTCTTTCCTCAAGTCCAGTTTGATGTCTCCGAACTACTTGACGTTTCTGCATACATTCCATCTCAAAGTCATTATGGTAAAATTGACACATTACTGTGGTGCTTTATAGTTTACAGAACACATCCACATAAATATAGGCTTTTTTTCCTATTTCTTCTTTTCAAAATTTCTTACTAACATATAATGTATTATCTGCTACAGGAGTACAGGTCTGTGAATCATCAGTCTTACACAATTCGCAGCACTCACCATAATACATACCCTCCCCAGTGTCCATCACCCAGCCACCCCTCTCCTCCACAACCCTCAGTTTGTTTCCTGAGATTAAGAGTCTCTTATGGTTTGTCTCCCTCTCCCGGTCCCATCTTTTTTCATTTTTTTCCCTCTCCGCCTCCCACAACCCAAGTAGTCTTATACTACTCAGGGTTGGTTAGTTAAAATACTTACCATTTTTTTTTTAAGATTTTATTTATTTATTTGACAGAGAGAAATCACAAGTAGATGGAGAGGCAAGCAGAGAGAGAGAGAGGGAAGCAGGCTCCCTGCTGAGCAGAGAGCCCGATGCGGGGCTCGATCCCAGGACCCTGAGATCATGACCTGAGCCGAAGGCAGCGGCTTAACCCACTGAACCACCCAGGCACCCAAATACTTACCATTTTTATATAGTGAGTATAGTATTATTATAGGTTAGTTAAATAAAATACTTATCATATTTATATAGTATATATAGTATTATAGTATGATATACTTCTTAGAGTAATAGAGAAAATCAAGGTCAAAGTTCATAGAATTAAAACTCTTTTCTTAGAAGTCCATACCCTTAATTATTATGGAACCAACATGGCCAAGTGAAGCAAAGATGATACATTAATTATTAAATCTAATTCTCAATATTTAATCAAAATGAAGTATTATTATTTATTTTTACTTAAGTATAATTAACATACAATATTGTATTAATTTCAGTTGTACAGCATATTGATTAGACACTTCTGTACATTTACTCATTGCTTACCATGCTGACTCACCATCTGTCACCATGTAACATTGTTATAATATTATTGACTATGTACCCTGTGCTGTGCTTTTATTCTCCATGTATAACTGTAAGTTTGTAACTCTTAATTCCCTTTGTATGTTTCATCCAACCACACCTACCCATCTGTCTGGCAACCACACAGTTTGTTCTCTGTAGTTAAGAGTCTGTTTTTTTGTTTCTTTGTTTAAATGTTTTCTGTTCAGATTCCATATGTGAGTGAAATCATGTGGTGATTGTCTTTCTCTGACTTATTTCACTTAGTATTTCACCCTCTGAGTCCAACCATGTTGTTGCAAATGGCAAGATTTCATTCTCTTTTATGACCAAGTAATTCTGTTGTGTATATATAGTATACAACTTTATCCATTTTTTTGTTGAAGGGTACTTGGTATTCTTTAGCTTCTCATCACTGAAATTTCTGTTAGATCACTTAGAGAGTGGTGAAACAGAGGCTTAGGTTTAAATACTATACTTGTTATTACTAAGCTTCAGACAAAAGTTTAATTAAAACTTCAGACAAAAGTTTAATTAAAACTTTAATTGAAATGTGTTCTCTTAAATGCATTATTTTTAAGCTGGCATTAAATCTTAAGCTTTACTAGATCTTATTAAGTGAAAATACATTTTATGTTTGTATTAATATTTGTGAAATTATTGTGACTACTGAGGGATCATTGAATTTCAAGTATTGTTTTTAAACAAATTAGGTATTTGAATAATCTATTTTTTATTATAATTACAGAATATTTGGCAATTTATTCTTCAGATCATGGGCTGTATCAGTTGTGTAGGGTATTAGGCTGAAGATAATGAAGTAACATGCTGTATTTAGTCAGGGTATTGGATTAGTCCCCCCCCCCAAAAAAAAATAGCAATGCCAGTTTTGTTTTGCACATTGTTGGGCTTTATAAAAATTCATTTAACTAATACTGATTTTCAGAGTCCTTACTGACCTCTTGGATGCTCAGAATAACAGTTTGGATTGATTTTTGAAATTCCCTTTCTCTTTGTATTAAAGCTGATTGTTTTTCTTTCCTCCCCTATTAGAGATGTAACATTTACATTTTTAACATTTAGAGTCAGACACTTAAAAGTATATCAGTATGGGACATTGCCGAATGTGTTGCACTTAACATGTGGTTAAATTTAGAACAGGCAAGATAATACTGTTGAAGTTGTTTTTGTCTAATATTGGTTATGAGAGATGTGAAAGATTAAATCAATTCCTATTGTGCATGCTGGCAATAACTATTATCCTCTCTTCTTGAGAAAGATATATCTCATATAAATCTAGACTGCTAGGATTATAGAGGGACCTTAAAATTCAACTCTTGTGGTGGAAATACATAACCACTTTTTTTCTTTTTTGTTTGGTGAGGAAGTCCAGCGAGCTGGTGTCTTCTTAATAACCACCTGCCCTTATATAAGGCTATAGTCTCTTATTCAAAACCTTGGGCCTGGTGTGTTCTGTTCTTTAGATTTAAAAAATTATTTTGGGAAGTAATACACTACATGTGCTGGTATGCTATATATGAGGCAACATTCTTAGCAGTCTTTAATTAATTAAAGTAATTAAACCTATTAATATTTCTGCAGTCAGATGTACTAATATTCACAGTTAGCAGGGCAAAGATAGAAGAGCCTTATAACAATTCGGGTCATTTTGTTGTCAAACTATTTATGGAAAAACTTTGGATTCCAGAGTTTTTTGGGTTTTGAATTTCAGATAATCAGTTGTAAACCTGTAATAAAATGTTATGTACTGCAATATTAATATGTATAATGCTTTTTACAAATATTTAAAAATATAATGGAATTATGTCTTTATTTAGCATTTATCATTTTTTCCACAATTTTACCTTTTACTTCATCCTGTAAAATATTTTCTTTGTACAGCTGCTGTATTCTCGAGGATTGCTAATTGATCTTTTAATCAAATCTAATGTAAGTCGATATGCAGAGTTCAAAAATATTACCAGGATTCTTGCATTTCGAGAAGGAAGAGTGGAACAGGTACTTTGCTACTCAAGTTTTGCAACAGAGTATGAACTTAAGTTATTATGATTTGTTTTGGAAGAATAAGCAGATAGGATTGTTATTTTCCTGGCAAAGCAGTGAATTCCAATCCCGTATGGGAAAAATAAAGTTAAGAGATTACTCAATTAAAATTTCTACTGTCAATAATTTCATGAACATAATAAATTATGACATATTTCAAAATGTCATAATTTCTGAAGCCTGATGTTGATGTTGAGAAATGGCTAATATTAGGCAGTATTGCTATATTGGAGCTGTCATTTGTATCCAGTTAGGGGTGACATGCCATTGGCCTTTTAATGGCATAAAGAGCAACTTGGCAGAATTAAGTAAGAGAGCTCACAAGTTAATTAGCTTTGAACCCAACAGAGATGCCATTAGAACTGATGGAAGGTAACACAGATGGTTAGAATGGAAATAATGATCTTGCTATATAGTTAAAGGGGAAAAAATGTGATTTGGAATACTTGTATCACTAGGAGGCAGTTTCTTAACTTACAATCATGTTTTTCAGGTTCCTTGTTCTAGAGCAGATGTCTTTAATAGCAAACAACTTACTATGGTAGAAAAACGAATGCTAATGAAGTTTCTTACATTTTGTATGGAGTATGAAAAACATCCTGATCAATATAAAGGTATTGTTTTCCATTAAATTGTGTTCTCTAATTATTTGAACTTTCTTATTTTAATATGCTTGCTCTGATGTAAGCCACTCATGTCTTTATTAAAGTACATTTCTTATTCTGCACTATCCAGTAGGTTAGCCATGAACAGCATGTATTATTTAAATTAAAATTAATTAAAATTAAATAAAATTTAAAATTAAGTTCCTCAGTTGGACTAGCCATATTTGAAGTGCTTAGGAGCCACAATTGGTTATTAGCTACTATGGCTACAGTACATCTATAGAATGTTTTCATCATTGTGGAAGTGCTATGCTGGGTGTTTAGTTTTTATTCATCTTAATTAAATACTGCCGTCAACTAATTCTTCATAGATGAAAGTCTCTTTTCATTGTTCTGTTAATTTTTTTCAGCAGTGAAAAAAATCTGTGTAGTTTTTTCATTTTCCCAGGATTACTTTTGCTTGGTATATTGACTAACTCATTTTGACTGATTAAAAAAAAGAGGCTAGATGGTATGAGGAGTGTGAACCACTGTATTAGAGTCTAGTCTTGGCTTTGACCCAAATCATATAGTTACTTCAGAGTCTGTTGAAAATTGAATATCTCAGTATCAGAGCTTTATACTTTTTAGCGCATTGGGCTGGAAACATTATCCAAAATCAGAATATTCTATTGATGTTTCATTTTTAAAGTTACAGTGAGAAATATAGCAGTATTTTTTTTTTACTTGATGGAATATTAGAAGTCAAGCTCTTACTCTTAAAGCTTCATGTCCATAAGATACTGCCAAATCATTCTTCACAGTGGTGTAAACTTATGTTATCTCAGTAAATTTTTATAATCTTTACTTTATTTCTTTTGTAACAGAATTGTATTTCCTACCACTAACAGTCTAGTTACATTTTTTTTCCTCTTCTTTAAATTGGTAGTTTCTGGACGCCTGGGTGGCTCAGTTGGTTGAGCAGCTGCCTTCGGCTCAGGTCATGATCCCAGCGTCCTGGGATCGAGTCCCACATCGGGCTCCTTGCTCGGCAGGGAGCCTGCTTCTCCCTCTGCCTCTGCCTGCCTCTCTGTCTGCCTGTGCTCGCTCTCTCTCCCTCTCTCTCTGACAAATAAATAAATAAAATCTTTTAAAAAAAATAAATTGGTAGTTTCTAGGTCCCTTGTTTTGAGGTGTGATGTAAAGCAGTAACTGGTTCCATTAGCCACACAGAAATTAACTTCATTACTTTTTAGTCATAGTTTATTGTTCTTAGTTTTAGTAAGAAATATACATTTCCAAAAAATTAAGTATCGCTCTATCACTGTTTTCACCAAAATATTGCCGTTTGTCATATGTATTTAATATTTCAAAGTGTAATTATTGACATTATGGGGGCACCTGGGTGGCTCAGTGGGTTAAGCCTCTGCCTTCAGCTCAGGTCATGGTCTCAGGGTCCTGGGATCAAGCCCCGCGTCAGAGTCTCTGCTGAGCGGGGAGCCTGCTTCCCTATCTCTTTCGCCTGCCTCTCTGCCTACTTGTGCTCTCTCTCTCTGTGTGTCAAATAAATAAATAAAATCTTTAAAAAATTTATTGACATTATTTGGAAATTTAAAGATAACAAAGTAAATATTGCCACTTATGTAAACCTATTGTGATGGTTAATGATTATTTAATGTTTTTCTAGTTTTTTTCTTTTAAGTCTGTAAAATACTAAATAAAGATTCATCATTTAAAGCTTGGAAATTGTGCCATTAGTTCAATTAAGATAGTAAAATTGTTTCTAGTTCTTTTTTTCCCTTAACATCTGTGGTCACTGTTCATAATGTAGTATTATACCACTTTGGTCCCTTGCAAAGTGTCTTGAACAGGCTTGATGTATTTTGTGCAGTGTTTTTAAAATGAAGTTTGGTTCTGATTTTAATTGATAAATTTTTATCTTTACATAGCCTATGAGGAGATTACATTTTCCGAGTATTTAAAAACACAGAAATTAACCCCCAACCTCCAGTACTTTGTCCTGCATTCAATTGCAATGACATCAGAGAAAGCCAGCAATACCATAGAGGGCCTCAAAGCTACCAAAAACTTTCTTCACTGTCTTGGACGTTATGGCAACACTCCATTTTTGTTTCCTTTATATGGCCAAGGAGAACTTCCTCAGTGTTTCTGCAGGTAAGATTGACATTGGTTCTCTTGTTTCTTCTTAAGGTAATACTTAAATAATGGATGAAAATTAAAAAGACAAAAATGAGATTTATTCAAGATTTTGTATATGCAAGCATACTTTGTTGTTCTCTTCTTTTATAAATCTCTATATTTGCCTACCTACCTATCTAAATGATATATTCAGTTTGGCCTGTGTGTGAACTTCATAAAATAAAACCCTACAGTAAATTCCTTATTTCACTCAATATTATGTTTCAAAGCATTGTCCTTGTTTTGCATAATTATAGTTATTTTCATTGCTATGTAGTATTCCACTGTGAATACACCATAATGTTTCCGTTTTTCTTTTGGTAGACACAAGGTGTTTCCAGGATTTTTTGTTTTTGTTTTTGTTTTTGTTTGTTTGTTTTCTGCTATTAACATCCTTGTGTATGTTTCAGGATATACATGTTCAAGAATTTCTCTAGGATATATATCTAGGAGTAGAATTTCCAAGTCCTGGGGTATATGAATATTCATACAAGATAGTACCCAAATTTTTCTCCAGAGCATTAAACCAGTTTATCAGTAGATAAGAATTTCCATAGGTCTACATCTCTGCCAATGTTTGTTAGTAGATTTTTAAGTTTTTTTCAATCCAACTCGCATGAAATATCCTCGCATTATACTTTTATTTTGTATTTTGTAGATTACTTATGTGGTGGAGCATCTTCTCATATGGTTATTGGATATTCATGTTTTCTTTTTCGTGAAATGCATGTTTCTATGTTTTTCCCATTTTTCTATTGGGTTATTGTATTTTCCTTATTGATTTATAAGAGTTTTTATTCTGAATACAAATCTTTTCTTAATTGTATGTGTTGTATATATCTTGCTTTATGGTATCCATGATACATGAGGTCATTAAGATTAATGTGGTCAAACATAAAAATCCTTTCTTTTTATATGTAGCACTTTTAAGGCTGTGGAGCAGAGTAGTGAAAAATCTGGGCTATGGAGACAGACTACCTAGATTTAAGTCCTGTCTTCTCCATTCGTTGGCCATGTAGCCTTGAGCAAGTTTCACAGCCTCTCTAGTATGTTTTCAAAGAATCAACTTTGTGGCTTTTTGATTCTTTCTATTATACCTTTTGTTCCTAGTTCGTTCATTTCCATTCGTAATTATCCCTGTTTTGCTTTCTTTGGGTTTTGTTCCACTCATCCCAATCCCCTTTTCTGTCCTTGCCAATTCTTAGGATGAAACCCAATGTTAAATATATATCTTTTTAAAAAATTTTCTAATATAAGCATTTAAGATGATAAAGTACCAACTCCTGTTTTGACTCTTCACAGTTATGTATTATTTTCATTGTCTTTTAGTCCTACATATCTTTTTTTAAGGTTTTATTTTATTTTTTTTAAATTTTTTAATTTATTTGTTTGACAGACAGATTACAAGTAGGCAGAGAGGCAGGCAGAGAGAGAGAGAGGAGGAAGCAGGCTCCCTGCTGAGCAGGGAGCTCGATGCGGGGCTCTATCCCGGGACCCTGGAACCATGACCTGAGCCGAAGGTAGAGGCTTTAACCCACTGAGCCACCCAGGTGCCCCTAGTCCTAAATATTTTAGTTTTCATTTTAATTTTTTCCTTGACCCATGGATTGCTATGAGAAGTTTTATTCTATTTTATTTTATTTTATATTTTATTTTAAAGATTTATTTATTTATTTGACAGAGCACAAGCATGGGGAGCAGGAGAGGGAAAAGCAGAATCTTGGCTGAGCAGGGAGCCCGATGTGGGGCTCGATTCTGGGAGTCTAGGATCATGCCTGAACTGAAAACAGGTGCTTAACTGACTGAGCCATCTAGGCACCCCATTAGGAGAGGTTTTAAAATAGCTGATTTGGTTCATTCTTCTGGTCTTACAATCTAATTTTATTATAGAAAATTAAGTTATGTCTGAAAAATAAGCTTTTTTAAAATTTAAATTCAATTAGCCAACATAGTGTATATCATTAGTTTTTGATATATATTCAGTGATTTATTAGTTGCATATAACACCCAGTGCTTATCACATCACATGCCCTCCTTTAATGTCCATCACCCAGTTACTCCATCTCCCCATCTTCCTCCCTATCCGCAGTCCTCAGTTTATTTCCCCAAGTCAAGAGTCTCTCATGGTTTGTCTCCCTCTTATTTCTTCCCATTCAGTTTTCCCTCCTTTCCCCTATTATTCTCTGCCCTCTTTCTTATATCCCACATATTAGTGAAACCATATGATAATTGTCTATCTCTGATAACATGATACTCTCCACTTCTATCCATGTCATTGTAAGTGGTAGATATTCATCCTTTCTAATGGCTGAGTAATACTCCATTGTATAGACATACACATATTCTCCATTGTATATACATACCACATATTCTTTATCCATTCATCTGTTTAAGGACGTCTCAGCTCCTTCCACAGTATGGCTATTGTGGACATTGCTGCTGTGGAAAATACATTTTTGTGGTGAAAAAATAATGAATAATGTTTTTCTGAAAATAAATAAATTGAAAGAAAAAAGGTAATTCCTTTTTTTAAAAAACGATTTTATTTATTGGTTTGACAGAGATCACAAGCAGGCAGAGAGGCAGGCAGTGAGAGAGAGGAGGAAGCAGGCTCCCCACGGAGCAGAGAGCCCCATGTGGGGCTTGATCCCAGGACCCTGGGATCATGACCTGAGCCAAAGGCAGAGGCTTTAACCTACTGAGCCACCCAGGTGCCCCAATAATACAGTATTTTTGAAATCTCCCATTATGATGTTTGATTTGTCAATTTCTCCCCCAAGTCCTCCATGTTGCCTCTCAGCTTCCTCATATCAGGGAGATCATATGATAATTGTCTTTCTCTGATTGACATATTTTGCTAAGCATAATACCCTCTAGTTCCATCCATGTTGTCACAAATGGTAAGATTTCAGAAAATGGAGTTTTTAACCTCATTTCTATTTTTCCACTAAATTTCTGTATTTCCTTTCCTAATTCAGATCATATTTATATCTTGTAAATACTAATTGGGGTTTGTTGTTTTTAAGGGAAAAGTCACTAAAAAGTTTTGTTTGTCCTATACTGATAAAGAATTTCAAAATCAGACCTTATATGTCTTGGATCCTAGATAAAAAAGACATTTTCCCTGGAAATGATTGTACTCTCTTTTTTTTTAAGATGATTTATTTATTTTAGAGAGAGTGTGAGAGCGAGACCACACGCTTGCACACCTGCTCACATGTGTGCATGCTCACGTGCGCATGAGTTGGTGGGGGGGGGGTTACTGGAGTGGGAGATGGGGAGAGAAGCATTCCAGGTCAAGCCCAGAGCCAGGGATTGATCTCACAGCCCTGCGATTAGGACCTGATCCAAAATCAAGTGTCAGAAGTTCAACTGACTAGCCTCCCAGGTGCCCCTGTACCCTCTTTAAGCCCAAGATTTTATCAGCCTTTTATATCTTTTTTTCCTCTGCAGAGTGTATCTCAGAATTTTGTGTATGATACAGATTTAATGTTTATTATAAAAATTATACCTCACTCTCAGGGAATTATATAATTAAATGTATATGCGTATAGATAGTTGATTAAAAACAAAGCATTTTTCCATTGTTTTTGAAGTAGTATAGTAAACTTTTGGGTGATTCTTTGATAATTAAAGTAAATATGAATTCTGTAAGGTATATAAAATATATATATACTTCTACATATACATAAGTATGTGAATTAAAATAAAAATAAATTAGCCTAGGGATATTAACTTAACTTTACATTTGATTCTCTGTATCATAGTTTATAATTTCATATAAATGTTGTTTTGTTTCTCTCCTAAAGTCGTAACACTACTACCATCTATACATCATAGCCTTCACTTTCTATCACCAGGTTATCAGAATTAGGTGTCACCTGTTCTGTGATTTCTAACCACCATTCTGTATTCTGTTTTATTATAAGCCTAAGCATTTCTCAGCCAGTTAAAGTGGGTAATCATCAAGGCTACTGTTATAAATGGCATGCATGCATATTTATGTGAGGATTCAAAGACATTTGTAAGTCATATCCTTGTATTCTAAATGAATTCTGCATAAACAGTATTACATTTTAACTACTATAGATAACTTTCATGAGTAAACACCCTTTGAGGTTTTTGTCCATTTAAATAGGTATATTTTTTAAAGGATTATTTATTTAAGAGAGAGAGCAAGTGAGCAAGCAGAAGAGGGTCAGAAGGGGAGAGAGATAAGCAGACTC
This sequence comes from Neogale vison, assembly GCF_020171115.1. NCBI lineage: Eukaryota > Metazoa > Chordata > Mammalia > Carnivora > Mustelidae > Neogale > Neogale vison. The sequence goes on from NC_058105.1 coordinate 57,532,292, forward strand.
TCCACTCACTGGGCAGCACGAAGCTGGGCTGCATCCAGGATCTTGAGATCATGACCTGAGCTGGACTCTAAGTCAGACATTTAGCCAACTGAACCACCCAGGTACCCTGGTAGTTTTTTTTTTTTAAATAAAAAATATGAAGCTTACTTATTGTATGACTCCTACCCATTAACATGACATAAGTTAGACTGTTTTGGAAGAAAAGTCATTGAAACCTATATATTTTTGTAGTCTAGCAAACCTAGACTTTTCCCTACCATATATTAGTTGGTTAATATTTTTTCTGGCACACTGGATAGGATATATATGCAGTATATAGGTTTTTAGACTCTCACAATATATCTTCCAAACAGAAGTCCTTTTTAAGCCCTGACTAACTTATTTCTGTTATCTGTGTGGTTGGTACCATAGTAGCCTTTAGAACTACTTTCTAGTTCAGACTAGGTTTCACATAATGTGTTATAACCTGTGAAATGGAACAGTACCAGTGGGATCAAACAAACTTCACACTTTTATAATTTTTATTTTTATTTTTTTATAAACATATAATGTATTTTTAGCCCCAGGGGTACATGTCTGTGAATCGCCAGGTTTACACCGTTCACAGCACTCACCATAGCACATACCCTCCCCAATGTCCATAACCCCACCACCCCTTCCCGACCCCCCCCCAGCAACCCTCAGTTTGTTCTGTGAGATTAAGAGTCTCTTATGGTTTGTTTCCCTCCCAATCCCATCTTGTTCCATTTATTCTTTTCCTACCCCCCAAATCCCCCACGTTGCATCTCCACTTCTTCGTATCAGGGAGATCATATGATAGTTGTCTTTCTCCAGTTGACTTATTTCGCTAAGCATAATACCCTCTAGTTCATCCACGTCATCGCAGATGGCAAGATTTCATATCTTTTGATGGCTTCATAGTATTCCATTGTATATATATATACCACATCTTCTTTATCCATTCATCTGTTGATAGACATCTAGGTTCTTTCCATAGTTTGGCTATTGTGGACATTGCTGCTATAAACATTCAGGTGCACGTGCCCCTTCGGATCACTGTGTTTGTATCTTTAGGGTAAATACCCAGTAGTGCAATTGCTGGGTCGTAGGCTAGCTCTATTTTCAACTTCGTGAGGAACCTCCATGCTGTTTTCCAGAGTGGTTGCACCAGCTTGCATTCCCACCAACAGTGTGGGAGGGTTCCCCTTTCTCCACATCCTCGCCAGCATCTGTCATTTCCTGACGTGTTAATTTTAGCCATTCTGACTGGTGTGAGGTGGTATCTCATTGTGGTTTTGATTTGTATTTCCCTGATGCTGAGTAATGTGGAGCATTTTTCATGTGTCTGTTGGCCATCTGGATGTCTTCTTTGCAGAGATGTCTGCCCATTTCTTGATTGGAGTGTTGGTTCTTTGGGTGTTGTTTGCTAAGCTCTCTATAGATTTTGGATACTAGCCCTTTTTCTGATATGTCCTTTGCAAATATCTTCTCCCATTCTGTCAGCTGTCTTTTGGTTTCATTAACTGTTTCCTTTGCTGTGCAAAAGCTTTTGATCTTGATGAAATCCCAATAGTTCTTTTTGCCCTTGCTTCCCTTGCCTTTGGCGATGTTCCTAGGAAGAAGTTGCTGCGCCTGAGGTGGAAGAGATTAGTGCCTGTGTTCTCCTCAAGGATTTTGATGGATTCCTTCCACACATTAAGGTCCTTCATCCATTTTGAGTCTATTTTCATGTGTGGTGTAAGGAAATGGTCCAATTTCATTTTTCTGCATGTGGCTGTCCAATTTTCCCAACACCATTTATTGAAGAGGCTGTCTTTTTTCCATTGGACATTCTTTCCTGCTTGTCGAAGATTAGTTGACCATAGAGTTGAGGGTCTATTTCTGGGCTCTCTATTCTGTTCCATTGATCTATGTGTCTGGTTTTGTGACAGTCCCATACTGTCTTGATGATGACAGCTTTGTAATAGAGCTTGAAAGTCTGGAATTGTGATGCCACCAACTTTGGCTTTCTTTTTCAATATTCCTTTGGCTATTCAAGGTCTTTTCTGGTTCCATATAAATTTTAGGACCATTTGTTCCATTTCTTTGAAAAAATGGATGGTATTTTGATAGGAATTGCATTAAATGTGTAGATTGCTTTAGGTAGAATAGACATTTTCACAATATTTGTTCTTCCAATCCATGAGCATGGAACATTTTTCCATTTCTTTGTGTCTTCCTAGTTTCTTTCATGAGTACTTGGTAGTTTTCTGAGTACCTCCTTGATTAGATTTGGGTTTTCCACATATAGTATCAAACTTCTCACTTTTTATTAGTAGATTTAGACAGCCCAGGGACTGTTACTTGATTTTTATAAAAATAGTGTATTCGGCTGATAATTTACTGGGTAATTCAGTCTTCTATTCTTCAGTGGCCAAGATTTTATGTCCTTTTTTCCTTTAGTAAGATTATTAAAGCATAAACGCTATGTTTTTTTTTTTTACTTTTATCATGTAATATATTGTGTGTGCACACACATGTAGAAATCACCACCAAATACTTTTTACTGGGTGTTTGTACTGAAGTGACATTTTTCTGAATATTGACTGTGGAAAATTGAACAAATGGGAGATCTGCCTCAGGAAATTTTGGAACACATGTTGATCTCTAACTTACAGCTTTTAAAGAGAGAATGAGAGAACACCAAAAGTCCAAAATATATGTAAGTTTAAGATTATAGGAACACCATGGAAAGGGAATCTCCCGCTTGATACATTCATTCAGTAATAGCTTGAAGAATAATGCCTATAAGGGGCCATATAGATGCTCCTCTGATTTTGTTATAATCATGGAATTTGTTTTTTAATATAAATTGGAAGGTATTTTATATTGTTTTATCTTTTTCCTCTGCTTTATTGTTATATGTGGAGAACTCCATAGAAGACATCTCTCACACCAAAGTAACCTGCCTATATTATTCTCTAACGACCAACACTTTTTATTCAGGAAATTTTCAGAAATCTAAGAGACATTTGTTATCCTGGCTGAACCTGTTGGAAAACCAAGAGGAATGTTAAATTTGGCCAAAGACTCTACCAATGGAAAATTTTATGAGTTTATGTATTCAACTGCATGTGAAGTCATAGCAAAATTGAGATGACTTCTCAAAGTCTGCGCACAGTATTCTTGCCCTTCTACCCACATAAGTATGGGTTAGATTATAGATCTAGATACTTTAAGAGTACATTATTATTTCCCTTTAATAGAATTCTCTTTAATTTCTTTTCTTGTAAAATTCTCCCTACTATTCTGGTAGTAATATAACAAAAAAAATTAGAATTGAAAGAATGCTTTCATTCTGTTTTGACTGCTCCAGTTTTATAGATGAGGGAAGATAAAAACTGGCTGAGGCTAGAAACCAGATTTCCTGGTATGCTTTCTTCATGACTTACCTCTTAAATAATCTCATACAGTTTTTAAAAAAGATTTTATTTCTTTTTTTGAGAAAGAGAGAGAACAAACAGGGAAGAGCAGAGGGAGAGGGACAAGCAGACTCCACACTGAGCATAGAACCCAACTTGGGACTCAATCCCATGACTCTTTTTAATGTGTTGTTGGATCCTGTTGGCTAGGATCTTGTTGAGAATCTTAGCATCCATATTCATCAGTGATATTGGTCTGAAATTCTCCTTTTTGGTATGGTCCTTGCCTGGTTTGGGGATCAGGGTAATGCTGGCTTCATAGAAAGAGTCTGGAAGTTTTCCTTCTGCTTCAATTTTTTGAAACAGCTTCAGGAGAATAGGTGTTATTTCTTCTTTGAAGGTTTGGTAGAATTCCCCAGGGAATCCGTCAGGTCCTGGGCTCTTGTTTTTTGGGAGATTTTTGATCACTGCTTCAATCTCGTTATTAGATATCGGTCTATTCAGGTTGTCGATTTCTTCCTGGTTCAATTTTGGTAGTTTATATTTTTCCAGGAATGCATCCATTTCATCTAGGTTGCTAAGCTTATTGGCATATAACTGTTCGTAATAACTTCTGATGATTGTTTCTACTTCCTTGGTGTTAGTTGTGATCTCTCCCTTTTCATTCATAATTTTATGAATTTGGGATATCTCTCTTTTCTTTCGGATTAGTGTAGCCAGTGGCTTATCGATCTTATTGATTCTTTCAAAAAACCAGCTTCTAGTTTCATTGATACGTTCTACTGTATCTCTGGTTTCTCCCTCATTGATCTCAGCTCTAATCTTGATGATTTCCCTTCTTATGTGTGGAGTTGGTTTGATTTGTTGTTGATCCTGACTCTGAAATAATGACCTGAACTGAAATCAAGTTGAGAGCCACCCAGGTGCCCCACAATTTTTAAACGTTTTCTGAAAAAATTAAAAGGAGATAGTTAATGAAAATGTTATTTAGGGGGATTAAAAAAAACATTTATGGTATTTATCAGCTTTTAACAACTTGTAATTTTCTATGCTTTCTTTTATTACTGTTAATACATAGTGACTTCCCCAAAAAAGGCAGGTGAGACTAAGGGTCATTCTTATAGTATTCTTAGAAATGTTTTCCAATTCTGTGCCCAGTAGGAAATAGTTTAGATGAATAAAGAAATTCTTTCAACTTCCCCCATTTTGACCTAATAGATAAAGGTAAAAGGAAAAACAGATCATGAGCAAATAAATTTCCCCGTCACCCATATAATTTGTATGTTTGCATTTGATAAACACTAATGTAGATGAGCCCAGTAGCAGCTAGATTTTATATGTTTTGGAGGCTAGTTACCTTTCCTGTGTTTGATGCTCCCAACCCCATTGGTTCCTCGCCCCCTACCTCAGTGTCATAGGTAGAACTCCATGATACACCTAAAAAACGTGTGGAAATGACCTGTATCTAATTGGTAGATTTGACTAGTCCAAATTGTATGTGTAAAGCTTGATTATTGAATTGAGCCTTAAATATTTGAAATTAAATGTTTAAAAATTGCCAAAGTGAATTCAACAGAAACATTAATTAAATGAATATTGAATGCATAAAACTTATGGTTAAGTAAGAAATATATTCATTGTGGATCACTACACACTATTGTTTTGCAACACTGCAGCTGAGTAAAGCTGCAGTGAGATATGCTATGCCAAAGGTTCTTAATCTAAGGTTTATGGGTCCTTGGAATTTATATACAAAATGTTCTATGTGGATCTTTATGAAAGGAATTCAAAGTTTTATCAGATTTTTATATTCATCCATGACCTAAAAACAAGGAGTGAAAACTATTATAAATTTTCAATAAAAGAAAACATTATTTCTTACTCAGATAATAATTCCTTAGGAGCTTATGAAAAGAAGAAGTCCTAAAAAGTTTATAGTAGAGTTGTTCCTGAGGTATAAATACAAGAAAAGGATGGGAAAACTTGGAAAATGTTGCTGTTGGAACTGTAATTTACAGGCATCTGTTGGGATAGATGGAAGCAGATATTTATGCTCTAGTGTTGTGAAGTAGAAGTAGTTAAGTATAGTATATGAACAAGAGGGTACATTTTAGAGCCAGACCAATGGGGATAAAATCCTGGTTCTGCCATTTATTGTTGTGTATTCTTCGGGCCAATTATTTAATCTCTCTGTGATCCAGTTTCCTTATTTTTCATGGGGGTGATAATAGCGTCTACCTCATAGGTTACAAGGGTGAAATTGAATTAATATCTAGAAAGTGGTTAAAACATTGATTGCCTTGGTGTACTACATAACTACATAAGTGTTAGCTGTTTTTACTATTACTCTTTTTTTCCCAATTTATTTATTTTCAGAAAAACAGTATTCATTATTTTTTCACCACACCCAGTGCTCCATGCAAGCTGTGCCTTCTATAATACCCACCACCTGGTACCCCAACCTCCCACCCCCCCGACACTTCAAACCCCTCAGACTGTTTTTCAGAGTCCATAGTCTCTCATGGTTCAGCTCCCCTTCCAATTTACCCAAATTCCCTACTCCTCTCTAACGCCCCTTGTCCTCCATGCTATTGGTTATGCTCCACAAATGAGTGAAACCATATGATAATTGACTCTCTCTGCTTGACTGATTTCACTCAGCATAATCTCTTCCAGTCCCGTCCATGTTGCTACAAAAGTTGGATATTCGTCCTTTCTGATGGAGGCATAATACTCCATAGTGTATATGGACCACATCTTCCTTATCCATTCATCCGTTGAAGGGCATCGTGGTTCTTTCCATAGTTTGGCGACTGTTGCCATTGCTGCTATAAACATTGGGGTACAGATGGCCCTTCTTTTCACGACATCTGTATCTTTGGGGTAAATACCCAGGAGTGCAATTGCAGGGTCGTAGGGAAGCTCTATTTTTAATTTCTTGAGGAATCTCCACACTGTTCTCCAAAGAGGCTGCACCAACTTGCATTCCCACCAACAGTGTAAGAGGGTTCCCCTTTCTCCACATCCTCTCCAACATATGCTGTTTCCTGTTTTGTTAATTTTGGCCATTCTAACTGGTGTAAGGTGATATCTCAATGTGGTTTTAATTTGAATCTCCCTGAGGGCTAATGATGATGAGCATTTTTTCATGTGTCTGATAGCCATTTGTATTTCTTGATTGGAGAAGTGTCTGTTCATATCTTCTGCCCATTTTTTGATGTGTTTGTCTGTTTCGTGTGGGTTGAGTTTGAGGAGTTCATTATAGATCCTGGATATCAACCTTTTGTCTGTACTGTCATTTGCAAATATCTTCTCCCATTCCGTGGGCTGCCTCTTTGTTTTTTTGACTGTTTCCTTTGCTGTGCAGAAGCTTTTGATTTTGATGAAGTCCCAGAAGTTTATTTTCGCTTTTGTTTCCTTTGCCTTTGGAGACGTATCTTGAAAGAAGTTGCTGTGGCTGATATCAAAGAGATTACTGCCTATGTTCTCCTCTAGGATTCTGATAGATTCCTGTCTCACGTTGAGGTCTTTTATCCATTTTGAGTTGATCTTTGTGTACGGTGTAAGAGAATGGTCGAGTTTCATTCTTCTACATATAGCTTCCCAGTTTTCCCAGCACCATTTATTGAAGAGACTGTCTTTTTTCCACTGTATATTTTTTCCTGTTTTGTCGAAGATTAATTGACCATAGAGTTGAGGGTCCATATCAGGGCTCTCTACTCTGTTCCACTGGTCTATGTGTCTGTTTTTATGCCAGTACCATGCTGTCTTGGTGATCACAGCTTTGTAATAAAGCTTGAAATCAGGTAAGGTGATGCCGCCAGCTTTATTTTTGTTTTTCAACATTTCCTTAGCGATTCGGGGTCTCTTCTGATTCCATACAAATTTTAGGATTATTTGCTCCAGCTCTTTGAAGAATGCCGGTGGAATTTTGATCGGAATGGCATTAAAAGTATAGATTGCTCTAGGCAGTATAGACATTTTAACAATGTTTATTCTTCCGATCCAAGAGCATGGAATGGTCTTCCATCTTTTTGTGTCTTCTTCAATTTCTTTCATGAGTGTTCTATAGTTCCTCAAGTATAGATACTTTACCTCTTTAGTTAGGTTTATTCCCAGGTATCTTATGGTTCTTGGTGCTATAGTAAATGGAATCGATTCTCTAATTTCCCTTTCTGTATTTTCATTGTTGGTGTATAAGAAAGGCACTGATTTCTGCACATTGACTTTGTATCCTGCCACGCTGCTGAATTGCTGTATGAGTTCTAGTAGTTTGGGGGTGGAGTCTTTTGGGTTTTCCATATAAAGAATCATGTCATCTGCGAAGAGAGAGAGTTTGACTTCTTCATTACCAATTTGGATACCTTTTATTTCTCTCTGTTGTCTGATTGCTGTTGCTAGGACTTCTAATACTATGTTGAACAAGAGTGGTGAAAGTGGGCATCCTTGTCTTGTTCCTGATCTCAATGGGAAGGCTGCAAGCTTTTTCCCATTGAGGATGATATTTGCTGTGGGTCTTTCATAGATAGATTTGATGAGGTTCAGGAATGTTCCCTCTATCCCTATACTTTGAAGCGTTTTAATCAGGAACGGATGTTGGATTTTGTCAAATGCTTTTTCTGCATCAATTGAGAGGACCATGTGGTTCTTCTCTCTTCTAATATTAATTTGTTGTATCACATTGATTGATTTACGAATGTTGAACCATCCTTGTAGCCCAGGGATGAATCCCACCTGATCATGGTGGATAATCTTTTTAATGTGCTGTTGGATCCTGTTGGCTAGGATCTTGTTGAGAATCTTAGCATCCATATTCATCAGTGATATTGGTCTGAAATTCTCCTTTTTGGTATGGTCCTTGCCTGGTTTGGGGATCAGGGTAATGCTGGCTTCATAGAAAGAGTCTGGAAGTTTTCCTTCTGCTTCAATTTTTTGAAACAGCTTCAGGAGAATAGGTGTTATTTCTTCTTTGAAGGTTTGGTAGAATTCCCCAGGGAATCCGTCAGGTCCTGGGCTCTTGTTTTTTGGGAGATTTTTGATCACTGCTTCAATCTCGTTATTAGATATCGGTCTATTCAGGTTGTCGATTTCTTCCTGGTTCAATTTTGGTAGTTTATATTTTTACTATTACTCTTAGTATAACTATAATTATTACTGCTGCTGCTGCTGTTGTAGAATACCATCAGGGTAAGTATGAGGCTGAAAAAGGGAGTGAGCCAGATTTGGCATTCTAATATAGTAGGTCAACAAATTTTTTTTCTGTAAAGGGTCAGATAGTAAATAGTTTTGGCTTTGTAAGACATGTGGTCTCCATTGAAACTATTTGCAGTCATAGACAATATGTAAAAGGATGGACGTGGCTCTGTTCCAGAAGCTTTATTTACAAAATAGGTGGCAGGTTTTCTGACCCTGTTTAATCAGTTCAGTAGTCTTTTATCTACTAAATATAATAATATTTTTAAAAACCCTGATATTAGAAGATATTACAAGATTGCCTTATGCACTGCCTGGTGTACATTAATCATTAAGTATTTGATGGATAAATTAATAATAGGTATTTATAAATTACTGCAAAAAATTGGATGTCAAAGAAGTGGTAGAGCACTTTTCAAAACTTTACCTGTGTCAAAATTTAACACCATTACTGGGGCCGATTCCTAGAGTTTCTGACTTTTAGGTCTGGTGTGAGGCCTGAAAATTTGTATTTCTATTAAGTTTCCAAGTGTTGCTGGTTGTCTAGGGAACACAGCTGAAGAGTAAGTAACCAGGGTAATTTCTCTCTGGGCCCAGTTCTGATAAAGAAGAAGAAGAAAGATTTAGAGTGACAGAAAAGTTGTGAAGAAACATCTATGTCATTTGTTGTAAATTTGATTATTTTCATTTCTTCCCATTTAATTCAACAGCTGTTTTTTTTTATTAACATATAATTTATTATTTGCCGAAGGGATATAGGTCTGTGAATCATCAGGCTTACACACTTCACAGCACTCACCATAGCACATACCCTCCCCAATGTCCATAACCCATCCACCCTCTCCACACACCCCCTCCCCAGCAACCCTCAGGTTCTTTTGTGATTGTCTCCCTCCCGATCCCATCTTGTTTCATTATTTTTCCCTACCCCCAATGACCTCCCCGCCCTTCCTCTCAAATTCCTCATATCAGGGAGCTCATTTGATAATTGTCTTTCTCTGATTGACTTATTTCGCTCAGCATAATACCCTGTAGCTCCATCCATGTCATTGCAAATGGCAGGATTTGGGGTTTTTTTGGTAGCTGCGTAGTATTCCGTGTGTGTGTGTGTATGTGTGTGTGTGTGTGTGTGTGTGTATCACATTTTCGTTATCCATTCATCTGTTGATGGACATCTAGGTTCTTTCCTTAGTTTGGCTATTGTGGACATTGCTGCTGTAAACATTTGAGTGCACTGCTATTTTTTAAAGCATCCATTCTCTGCCTAGTACTTTCCTAGATATAGTAGATGTAAATGAAAAAGAATAATATATAGACTTTTATGTTAATGTCAAGAGTGTTTACTGTAGTTGAGGAAAGAAAATACAAACTTAGGGACCAATTACAAAATAAAAAAAAAAGTATTTCATCAGGTTCCAGAGTGTGTAATGTAGGTATGAATGACATTAGTATTCAGAAATGACCAGAATGAGTCTAAGGAGATATGACATGAAATTAATTTAATCAGGGCTCACAAAATGATACTTTGATGGAGTTACAGGAATCTCAGACTGCTCAGTTAACCTGTCCATTTCCAGAAAATAACAAGAAGATTGGATCCTACTCTGAGCCAAGTATCAGCAATGAGTGGTATAGTCCCACCCATCATTCAGTATGGCCCGATTATGTGAGATACATAATTGTTTTGAGGCTTTTGGTTTAGGCCAGAATTTCTCAATCTCATTTTGCTAGGATACTTGACATTTTTGGCAGGATGATTCTTTGCCGTTTGGGGGTATGGGCTGACCTCTACATAATAGGATGTTTAGCAGTATCCCTAGCCTCTATGCACTAGATGTCACTACCTTCACCCACCTACCCACTTGTGACAGACAAAAATGTCTCCAAACATTGACAGATATCCCCTAAGGGCAAACTAATCCCTGTTTCAGAAATAAAGGGTTAGTCAAGCTCAGTATATATTGAATTGGTATAATCAACTCTAGCCAAAATGTTGAAAGGCAGGGAGAATAAAATATTCTTGCAATTCTTTCTTACAATCTTACTACTCATTTTTTTTTAAAAATCTGGAGCTATGTAAAAATTTTTTTTTAAGATTTTATTTATTTATTTGACAGAGACAGATCACAAGTAGGCAGAGAGGCAGGCAGAGAGAGAGAGGGAAGCAGGCTCCCTGCTGAGCAGAGAGCCCGATGCGGGACTCGATCCCAGGACCCCGAGATCATGACCTGAGCCGAAGGCAGCGGCTTAACCCACTGAGCCACCCAGGCGCCCGCTATGTAAAAATTCTTTAAGGACCAGAATATTTAAAAGATCTTGACATTTGAATCAGTGGAATAATTTATTCATATAATTTAACAAAGTTCTTGACATATAGAAGATGCTAAGTAGCCATTATAAAGCAAATTCTTGGGTAACATATAACTTTAGTAGTTAGAGAAAAAATAAAAATACTGAAAAAAAATTAGGAAACAACACACTTTTATAAAGAAATGCAAGTCCTGTTCCCTACCCTCAAATTCCACCACTTACATTAATGTTGTTCAGTTGCATATCTTCCCATCTTTTCCATGCTTATACAGGCATCTATGTATAAATGTGTATATACATGCATACTTAAAAATATTTTGATGGCTGAGTAATTCTCTGGTATATGGATGTAGACATAGTTCATTCAAATATCTTCCTATTGTTCATATTACTATGCTAAAATTAAGATTATATTTTTGTTATGTAAGATATATAACTTTATATGTAGTATTTTTTTTATTTGGCCTTTTAGCCATCCTTTTAGAAACATGTATCTGACAGCTTAAAAATAAGCAAACTTATAGCCATCCTTTTAGAAACATGTATCTGACAGCTTAAAAATAGCTTTGGAAGGCTGGGTATAGCAAGAGGAGTTCTTCAAATTCAAAGTCCTTAACTTGGCATCCAATACCTGGAATCAATCAGAATACTCTGAAGTTGTATGCCAAATTGTGTGTGATATGCATGGCTGCATTCTAGGGGGGGGTTAATAGTTTTATCATTATATCACGGGAGTCTGTCACCTCTCAAGAAGGTTAAGAGCCACTGAGATGCACTCTCTCAATTGAGAACTGCCTTTATTAAATTTGAAGAGCAATGTTGAATAGGTTAACCAAAAAGTTGTCTCCCAAAAGTTGGAGGGTTGTTGTTTGAATAGAATTTTTATAAATTGTAGAATCCTGGAGGTTGAAAAATGAGCAACATACCTCATTTTCTGAATCTTTTGCATACAGTTTTAAGGACAGCCCTCTAGTTAATAATATTGGCATAGAAATGATACATAAGCTATAGAGGATAAGCATGATTATGTCTTTATGATCATTTGTTTTTCCCTTGAGGAGAGAGTATTGTATGGAATAAACAGCAGGGTGGTGAGATAATCTATCATTTTGAAACCTGTTCTCTGGTGATGGATGGATAGATTGTTAAAGTAACTCAATAATCTTCATTTTTTTCCCAGGTTATTCACAGATCATTGAGCATTGTCGTTAATAAAGCAATGGAATGGTTTTGTGTTGCCTGCATTATTCCTCAGGTTGTGACAGGAAAATACTTTTTTTTTTAAGATTTTATTTATTTATTTGACAGACAGAGATCACAAGTAGGCAGAGAGGCAGGCACAGAGAGAGGAAGGGAAGCAGGCCCCCTGCTGAGCAGAGAGCCTGATGCAGGACTCGATCCCAGGACCCTGAGCCGAAGCCAGCAGCTTAACCCACTGAGCCACCCAGGCGCCCCAGGAAAATACTTTTATTTGGGAATAATGTCGTACTAAAACATATATATACACATATGCATATATATTCACATATATGTATGTTTTTTATATATATTTCTATATTACACACACCAATATGTGTGTGTGTGTGTGTATAAATGGAGCATTTATTGTGACTCTCAGGAAGATATTAGAATTATATTGGCTCCCCAAATTATGTAGTTTGAGTTTTTATTTTAGTAATAGCCTCCTTCAATGGTAGAACTTCAGATACTAGATTATCCTCACACATAGATACAAAAACCCACCCAATTATTTTCTCCCCCGGTTACATAATACATACTACTCCAGATCTTAAAATAATTCTAATAACTTATAGTAGAGTCAAAGGTGGCTGACTTCATATAGGGCAAGAATGGTAATTGAATTTAAGTCCAGTGTTTGGAGCTGGCATTTTAGTGTGATTAAATTGAAAGGTAACACTGTGTTATTACATAGACTAACTTTTTAAGGATCATTCAAAGCAATTCTTGAACTATCTCTTTGGAACCAATGTATTTTTGTGCAAGTGTAATACAAATAGTATGTGAAGTGGGTCTATTTTCAAGCCAATTTAAAAAATAATCCTGAAGGCAGCCAAATTACAAAGATCTAAGTCTTTACTTGTTGGCAAGTATAAGTCTATGTTAGATAGCTGGATTTCCATGTGTTCTCTGCTCTTCCCGTTTAAGTTGTTTTTGTTACAAAGTGATCCATTTTGCGTGATTGCATAGAATTTTAATGAAGCTGTTCATTTCCAACTTTTTCATCAATTTGCTTTCTACTTTGGTAGGGAGTGCTCAAAAAACTGTTTTTGTAAAATTCCTTGTCTTGTTTCATGAAAGTTACAAGGTTTCCCATATGTTACAAAAATACTAGTCTCAGAATTAGATTCCAGTTCTAGCTCTATCATGTTATTATTTGTGTGAACTTGAACATGTCATTTAAATTCTCAGAGCCTCTGTTGTTTCACCTGTATAATGGAGATGGTGATTAAATCTAATCTTAACTCCTGCCCTGGGCCTACTGTGAGACTCAATTCTAATGATGTTAGGGAAAGTGGATTAAAGATTTTCCAACACCAAGTAGAGTATTACAACATAAAAGTTGTATGACTTCATAGTCTTGGTATTTGGAATTCATTTTTTTGTAATTACTGAAACATGCAGACTCTTCATTCACTTTACACAAGCAAGATCTGGTATTTAGAATTTAGTTTTATAATTAAATTACCTTATAGTATGTCCAGTGATAGGTATATTTGCTTTATAAAATGTAGTCCTCCCTGTCTCCTGTAGTTTCTACTACATAGCCTTTTACAAAATGGGTATGCCATATTTTTTTCCCTTACTATTAAATTTGATATATTTTACTCATATGTAGTTAAATGCTTTGAGAGTACTGCTTGGAACTTTGGCTGGCATACAGTAGGTGCTTAATAAATTACTCATTTAAAAAATCGGGGGGCACCTGGGTGGCTCAGTGTGTTAAGCCTCTGCCTTCGGCTCAGGTCGTGATCTCAGGGTCCTGGGATCGAGCCCCACATCGGGCTCTCTGCTCAGCAGGGAACCTACTTCCCCCTCTCTCTCTCTGCCTGCCTCTCTGCCTACTTGTGATCTCTCTCTCTGTCAAATAAATAAAATCTTTTAAAAAAATAAAAACTTGGATTAGAACTTACCTTTGAAAGAAATTAAATATTGCAGGAAAGAAATTAAGTATTGCAGGACAGAAACCATTGTTTTTTCATGTACTAGATAAATGATTTGTGAAAAAGAACTCTTTGTTGGAGCTGAAATAATGAATGCAGCTTTTAGCCATTCCTCTTCCTTACTTCTCTATCGTTTGATGCCTCAACCTCTCTCCTCTTTCTTTCCTACCTCCGGAGCCAAATTAGGCAAGTAGATTCTCACCCAATATAATGAAATAGAATAAAAGTTTTGTCCAAAAAATGTCATTTCTGTGTGGTAAAACTTCACTGATTTTAATCTCACCAAGTCAAGATTCATAATAATTTGAATGTTTTTATTTTGTATCTAAACAGTTTGCTAAACAAATGAATAGTATAAACAGGAAACTGCATGTAGCCTACTCAAGAAACCAAACTAATTTCAGCTGTTTGTAAATGACTCCTGCAGTCTTTAATTCATGCACACTTGGAAGTCATAAACCTGTCATTTATAATTTACACTTACACTGGTATCCCTACATTATTTCATACAGATGCACATGTATTTGTAAATAGCCATATCTTTCAACTTTTTGCTTTCCCATCTAGAGGGTTTTTTGTGTTTTTTTTTAGTTTTTATTTATTTATTTAATTTTAAAAACATTTTATTTATTTATTTGACAGATCACAGGCAGAGAGAGAGAGGAAGGGAAGCAGGCTCCCTGCTGAGCAGAGAGCCCTATGCCCGAGACCGAGACCAGGACCCAAGCTCAAAGCAGAGTCTTTAACCCACTGAGCCACCCAGTCACCCCAATTTTTTTTTTAATTTTAGTTAAATGCAGTGCAATATTCGTTTCACGAGTACAATTCAGTGATTCATCACTTACATAATACCCAGTGCTCATCACTACAAGTGCCCTTTATTAAAGAGGTCCATCATCTAGCCCATCCCCCAGCCACCTCCCTTCACAACCCTCAGTTTGTTCTCTATTGTTAAGAATCTCTTATGATTTGTTTCCCTCTCTCCTTCTCTCCTCTCCCACATCTGGAGTTTTTTAAAAAAGGGATTCACAGTGTGGCTATTTTTCTTTTGACTATATTATAATTTGAAAATATTCATTCTTGAATCTATATAGTCATGGTCCTATATGCATAGACCCATATTCTTCAGGTACATTTAAAAATAGAAGGAATTGGGGCACCTGGGTGGCTCAGTGGGTTACAGCCTCTGCCTTTGGCTCAGGTCATGGTCTCAGGGTCCTGGGATCCAGCCCCACTTCGCTTCGGGCTCTCTGATCAGCAGGGAGCCTGCTTCTTCCTCTCTTTCTGCCTGCCTCTCTGTCTACTTGTGATCTCTGCCTGTCAAATAAGTAAATAAAAAATCGTTAAAAAAAAGTTTGAACTTTATGAAAAAAAAGGAATTAACTCTGAAATAGGCTTTTGAATAATACACATTTATTGAATGAACAATAATCTTAATCCTAATTTTATGTTTTAATGTATCCTGAGAGGTAGTACCATGTAGTTGTTAAAGAGTAGAGGCTCTTAAACCAGACTTTCTGTTTGAATCCTGGCTCTGCCACTTACCTAGTGGTTAAATCCTCTTTTATCAGTTTCCTGCCTTATAAAAAAAGGGAGTTACAATAGTGTCTACTTCTTAGGGTTGTTATGAGTTTTAGGGACGTATTTGCTAAGCTCTCAGAACAGTACCTGGCACAAATAAGCACAGCATGAGTCTTTGTTATATAAAGTGAAATAATTTCCAAACTGTGTTAATTTTCTTGGGCATATATGAATTCACATTCTTTGGTATAGTGGAGTGGTTCCAAATGCCTAATAAATTGAGAGCCAAACTTCTGAGTTTAGTGATTTTGAAGTCAGAACTTTACTGTCAGCCTGTAGTATTCTTGCAGAGGTTGATGGACCAATATTAGAGCTGCCCCTGTCTGAAATCTAGTGCAGTATACCTATTCCCCTCCCTGGAATTAGCTTTCTTATTTGTCCCTTCTTTTTTGAGCTTAGATGTATTTCTTTCAACAAGCAAATACAGATGAAAACAAGCATTAATTTTCATTATACTCCTAAAGAAGAAATAAAAACCACTGTAGAGTGTCTTTCTAGGATATGAATATTTTAGTGCTTGAAATGGGCTCTTACAGATACATCAAGTATGCATCAGAAGAACTTGGTTATCTGTTTCTACATTTTAACTTAAATACTCTGCCCATATGAAACTGTTCTACTTATCTACATACAGTTTCTATTTTTTTTTTAAGATTTTATTTATTTATTTGACAGAGAGAGATCACAAGTAGGCAGAGAGAGAGAGAGGAGAAAGCAGGATCCCCGCCAAGCAGAGAGTCCAATGCAGGACTCGATCCCAGGACCCCAGGACCCCGAGATCATGACCTGAGCCGAAGGCAGAGGCTCAACCCACTGAGCCACCCAGGCGCCCTACAGTTTCTGTTCTGTATTAGACATCTAACGATGTCAAAACTTACACAAAAAAAGAAATACTGGTTTATTTCTGAATAGTTACTGGGGAGAAAATAATTCTCTTTAGAATATAAACTTTTTTTTTTTTTTAAGATTTTATTTATTTATTTATTTGACAGACAGAGATCACAAGGAGGCAGAGAGACAGGCAGAGAGAGAGGAGGAAGCAGGCTCCCTGCTGAGCAGAGAGCCCGACGTGGGGCTCGATCCCAGGACCCTGGGATCACGACCTGAGCCGAAGGCAGAGGCTTTAACCCACTGAGCCACCCAGGCGCCCTACAGTTTCTGTTCTGTATTAGACATCTAACAATGTCAAAACTTACACAAAAAAAGAAATACTGGTTTATTTCTGAATAGTTACTGGGGAGAAAATAATTCTCTTTAGAATATAAACTTTGGAACTGGTATTTTTTTTTTTTTTTAACAGAGAGGGGTGGGGGGAAAGCAGGCTCCCTGCCAAGCAGAGAGCCTGATGCGGGACCCGATCCCAGGACCCTGAGATCATGACCTGAGCCGAAGGCAGAGGCTTAACCCACTGAGCCACCCAGGCGCCCGGAACTGGTATTTTTAAGGCTCCAATAAACACACTGATGTTTATTGATGTTCAGTCAGTTGAACAGACTAAATGTTTCTATTGTTAATCATTCCTATGGAGATGGTCTTAGCCACAGAAATATACTAATAAAATTGTCCTGACCAATTCAGAATGATTTTTTAAATAATTTTTCATTTTATTAACATATAATGTATTATTAGCCCCAGGGGTACAGGTCTGTGAATCGCCAGGTTTACACACTTCACAGCACTCACCATAGCACATACCCTCCCCAATGTCCATAACCCCACCCCCCTTCTCCCAACCCCTCTCCCTCCAGCAACCCTAAGTAAGTCAATCGGAGAAAGACAACTATCATATGATCCCCCTGATATGAGGAAGTGGAGATGCAACATGGGGGGTTAAGGGGGTAGGAGAGGAATAAATGAAATTAGATGGGATTGGGAGGGAGACAAACCAAAAGTGACTCTTAATCTCACAAAACAGAATGATTTTTAAAATACCCTCATAGGGGCGCCTGGGTGGCTCAGTGGGTTAAAGCCTCTGCCTTCAGCTCAGGTCATGATCCCGGGGTCCTGGGATCGAGCCCTGCATCGGGCTCTCTGCTCAGTGGGGAGTCTCCTTCCTCCTCTCTCTCTGCCTGCCTCTCTGCCTACTTGTGATCTGTCAAATAAATAAATAAAAATCTTAAAAAAATAGTGTCTAAGGTATATGAGCTCTAACTCTCTATGTTTCTAGGCTTTTATGTATTTTTTAAAGATTTTATTTATTGAAGACAGAGAGAGAGAGAAGAAAGGGAGAAAGAGGGAGGAGCAGGCTCCCTGCTGAGCAGAGAGCCTACTGTGGGGCTTAGTCCTAGAACCCTAAAATCATGACCGGAGCTGAAGCAAACACTTGCTTAACTGACTGAGCCACTCAGGTGCCCCGGTTTTTATGTATTTTTAAGAGACTTTTAACTCTAGAGAACAAACTGAGGGTTGATGGAAGGAGTTGGGTGGAGGATGGGCTAAATGGGTGATAGGTATTATGGAGGGCACTTGTGATGAGCACTGGGTGTTGTATCTAAGTGACAAATCACTAAATTCTATACCTGAAACCAATTTTACCATATAACTAGAACTTAAAAACTTGAAATTTAAAAAGGTATATTTTCTTTAAAAACATTTTTGAGAGAGAGACAGAGAGCATGAGAGAGGAGAAGGTAAGAGGGAGAAGCAGACTCCTTGTGCACCTGAGAGCCCAATGCAGTACTCGGTCCCAGGACTCAGGGATCACCACCTGAGCTGAAGGCAGTCGCTTAACCAACCGAGCCACCCAGGCACCCTTGATAGCTCTAATGATTTTTTTATTTGACAGAGACCTAGAGAGAGAGCACAAGTAGGCAGAACAGCAGACTGAGGGAGAGGGAGAAGCAGGCTCTCTGCCAAGCAGGGAGCCCAAAGTGGGGCTTGATCCTGAGACTCCAGGATCATGACCCGAGCCAAAGGCAGTCACTTAACCAACTGAGCCACCGAGGCACCCCCAAAAAGGTGAATTTCCAACAATGCATGTACTAAGCATAGGATTTTGTTTAGTCTTGCTATTTTCTTAACTTGGTACTGTACACTTTCTGGTTGTAGGTTGTAGCAAGCTGATTTTTTTTAAAGGAAATAATTTTTCTTCTTTTTCTGCTTACCAAAATAATCCATGCTTAGGTTAAGAAATTTAGACAATATGGAGGTATGAAGAACATAAAAAATAAGTTGATGAAATGATTTTTACCAGAATTACTTTAATTTTCATTTGGTTTTAAAATGGCTATTGTGGGACGCCTAGGTAGCTAGCTTAGTTGGTTAAGGTCTGTTCAGCTGAGGTCATGATTCCAGGATCCAGGGAACCAGCCCTACTCTGGCTCCTTGTTCATCTGGAGATCTGTTCCTCCCTCCCAATCTACCCCTCCCCACCACACCACTGTTACCTACCCCCTCGCCCCCGCTCTCACTCTCACTTGCTCTCACTCTCTCAAATAAATAAAAATAATCTTAACAAAATAAAATGGCTTTTGTAAGGTTCTTCATCTTTACTTTGACTCTAATGTTACTTAGTATCCCAGGCTTACTTTTGTACATAGTGTCAACACTACTTTAATGCCAGGAAACTAAATTCCTTCAGATTGCTCAGTATAGTAAAAATCATTTTGTAAATGAATTTGTTGTTTTCTAAGTTTGACAATTCCAAAGCTTTCTTTTTCCCTACTATGGCTTCTAGTGTCATAAGCACATTTTTGCCTTTTTCAGTATTTACACAGTTTATTGACAAAGGAAGAAACCAATCCTTCTAAAATAACTTGATAAAAGCCTGAACTTCCCATGAGAGGAAGAATAACAAGAGTTAATAAACTCTTACTATATAACTCATATATTGGGGAAAGGATAACATTTATTTGTTTTTATTTAAAAAATTTTTTTAAAGATTGTATTTATTTATTTGACAGAGAGAGATCACAAGTAGGCAGAGAGGCAGGCAGAGAGAGAGAGAGGAGGAAGTAGGCTCCCTGCTGTGCAGAGAGCCCAATGCGGGACTCGATCCCAGTACCCGGAGATCATGACCTGAGCCAAAGGCAGCGGCTTAACCCACTGAGCCACCCAGGTGCCCTTATTTTTAAAATTTTAAAGTATTACCATAAGGTTCCTGCGAGGACTGTAAAGAGAGTCATCAAAGTTCTGCCTGCCTCTCTGCCTACTTGTGATCTGTCTGTCAAATAAATAAATAAAATCTTTAAAAAAAAAAAAAGAATATTTTTCCCAGATGTAGGATAAGTATAAAGAACAGTTTGGTGGTTATATGTTTGTGCACTTTTTACAAGAGTAAAGAACTCTAGTTACTATGATTTTGAATTGGAAACTAGAAGTTAAACTGAAATCAACCTTTTCTACATTAGAGATTTTTAAAAGGGATAAAAGAATACAAAAGTTTCTGAGATGTTGGGGACTTAACAGTGGTTCTGATCTCATGTTTTCCTATACACTGAATATTTTCCCTTTGAAACAGATATCTTCCTTGGCTAACAGTTGAGCCCCTAAACCTGTCTTGCAATTATGTACTTTTAATGACAATCACAAGAGGAACCTAGTAAGTGTTCACTGTGTTTGTTACCACCAATACATTTGCAACTTATATACGTTCTTTGATAGCCATATGTATCTTGTCTAAGCACACATAAACTCATATACACATGCTCATTCAGGGCATGTTAGGTATGGGTAACAGTTACTGAATTTTTTTTTTAACCAGACTTAGAACTAATACTGTATTTTTTTTTACATAAAACATTAAAGGAATATTGGCTATAAACTTGGGCTTTCTGTTCTATCACAAGCAAATTTAGAATAAAGATTAGAATTCATTAAAAAAATACAGAGAGAGGGCACCTGGGTGGCTCATTTGGTTAAGCAACTGCCTTTGGCTCAGGTCATGATCCCAGGGTTCTGGGATCAAGTACCACATTGGGCTCCCTGCTCCACAGGGAGTCTCCTTCTCCCTCTGCACTTCCCCCTGCTCATGATCTCTCTCTCTCTCATGGTCTCACTCTCTTTCAAATAAATAAAATCGTATTAAAAAATTTAAATATATTTAGGGGTGCTTGGGTGGCTCAGTGGGTTAAGCCTCTGCTTCAGCTCAGGTCATGGTCTCAGGGTCCTGGGATCAAGCCCCACATGGGGCTCTCTGCTCAGCGGGGAGCTTGCTTCCCCCTCTCTGCCTGCCTCTCTGCCTACTTGTGATCTCTCTCTGTCAAATAAATGAATAAAATCTTTTTAAAAATTATATATTTACATATAAATATAAAATATATTTAATATACATAAATATATATTTCATAGAAATTATTAAATATAAATTATATTCATACATAAATTATATAAATATAGTGATATATTCATATACACACAAATTATGATACATTAAATGTTATATATATGTATATACATATATATACACATATGTGTGTGTGTGTGTATATATATATAGAGAGAGAGAGATACAGAAAATATTTTACACGCTCTTTTTAGGTGCCAGGCATACAGAGAAACAGAGAAGGTCTCTGGTTGGGAGAGGTTGTTGAAGAGGGTTGGACAGAGTAGAAAGATAAAATTTAAGAGAGTAATATGTTTTGTGAAGAAAAGAAGATATGGTAGTATGGCAGGAAGTGACTATAGGCAGTAGGGAAGTGTCCCTTTAGATGCCATGGTGGTCAGGGAAGGCCATTTAGGAGGGTGGTATTTGAGTATAGTGACACCAAAATATGGTAAGGCATAAGCTTTTGGAGATTTGAGGGAAGAGCTTTCTAGGCAGCAGGAGCTGACAGAGGTCTGAGATGGGGTCTTTTGAAATAACAAAGTTTAATATGACCAGGACAGAGTGAACAAGTTAATCAGAAATGGGGTTTGTGACAATGTATCATTTGAGGCCATTGGTAAGCATACAAATTATTGCCACCTGCTTCTTTACAGCATTGTTATGCCCCAGTAATTTCTCACATTCAAGCTTTCTAGGTTTTGAGATATGATTTCCTGTTTGAGGACAATTATTTTACTTCTGTGGGAAAATATGTATCATCTTTAATTTTCTTATTTGTTTAATATACTTGTATGATTCAACAGCTTTGATAATAGGATCTCAGCTGAAGGTCTAGAGCACTTCACAAAAAAAATAAAATGAAATGTTAAATCTAGGACACAGAATGTTCTGTGTATAAAAATAGATTAAATGAGAATAATATATTGAAGTGAACGTTTTTCAGTTTTCCTGTGACCTCCCCCCAAAGCTGTCAGGACCTTTGCCTAATATTTATCTTAAGAAGCAGAGAAGGTCTCTTGACATCTTTAGGAAAAATTTTGGTTAAGACAGAAACCCGTCCCCCCCGCCGTCAGTTTTTCATGTATAGAATCCCACATTCATGGTTTTATAAATGAAGACATTGCCTTACATTCATGAATTTGGAGAGTATTTTCAAAGATTCTTTGTTTTCAATTTCTAAGGCATTAATATGGTTTAGTTTTTAGTCTTGTAATTTCAAAATTACTCTAAATATATATAAAATAGTTCTTTCATTTTGAAAATACAGAGCTTAGATGAAGAGACACTTTGTTTCGTTGGATTTGTCTTGAGAACATTACATCCACACAGTGCATTTCTCTTAATAGTAACAGACATGGTGACCCTGAAGTCTGTTTCCTTTCTTGTTACATTAGTATTTAATTAAAGAAAACAACTAGTTGAAGGCAATTACTTTCTGTGAAATGTAATGAAGATTTATTTTAGAAGTGACCTTCACTCCATTATCCAAAGCAGTAATAAGAATTAATAAAATAGTCAAATTATATACTAACTCATAAATAATCATGAATAGTGTTGTGAAAAGTTCAGCTATTAATAGGTCCCATTGTTTTGCACCTGTGTTAAGAAAATTATAACTACTGATTTCTATCCTGATAGGCACTGAAATTGCTTTTTAAAAGGCAATGTAGGGGGCACCTGGGTGGCTCAGTGGGTTAAGCCGCTGCCTTTGGCTCAGGTCATGATCTCAGGGTCCTGGGATCCAGCCCCGCATTGGGCTCTCTGCTCAGCAGGGAGCCTGCTTCCTCCTCACTCTCTGCCTGCCTCTCTGCCTGCTTGTGATCTCCGTCTGTCAAATAAATAAAATCTTTAAAAAAAAAATGGCAAGATTTCGTTTCTTTTGATGGCTGCATTGTATTCCATTGTGTATATATACCACATCTTCTTTATCCATTCATCTGTTGATGGACATCTAGGTTCTTTCCATAGTTTGGCTATTGTGGACATTGCTGCTATAAACATTCGGGTGCACGTGCCCCTTTGGATCACTACGTTTATATCTTTAGGGTAAATACCCAGTAGTGCAATTGCTGGGTCATAGGGGTACCAGGTGGTGGGTATTATAGAGGGCATGGCTTGCATGGAGCACTGGGTGTGGTGAAAAAATAATGAATACTGTTTTTCTGAAAATAAATAAATTGGAAAAAAAAAAGAAATAGCAAACAACAAAACAAAACCAAAAAAAAGGCGATGTAGGATAGAGCTACCAGCCAAACATTTTCACAACTGTTAATTTATCTGTAGTACAATTTAATGTACCAGGGCAAAGTTGAAATTGAGTATAATGTTGATTTACTCTCTCTCAGTAAAATCAGACTCATTGGAAGCAGTACTTGATTAAAATTCTTTTCGTTTGAATCTTATTTGGAGTTAATGGCATCAGAGTTAGATTATACTCCAAATATACAGTTATCTGAATAATGTGTTAGAAAGACATTAGATTGCTTTGGTGAATTTTCCTTGAGCTTATTATAAACAAGTAATTGAAGTGGCAGTTTAATATTTGAAACTTACAGGAAAAAACATATCTCGTTATAGACTTAGTGCTTCATATTTTTCAGGAAGAATTACATGGATTCTCATGTTCTTTTTAGCTTTAATTACAGTGGAACAAATGAGTAATTTCCTTCCTGCTGAGTTTTGTATTTTTTTTTTACAGTTGCATGTATGGGAATAGTAGGTCTCCACCATTCATGACAGATAGTTGAAGATATTTAAAAACAAGCTCTAACCATAGTTTTGTGCAGTCAAGCATTATACTCTGTCAGAGCCTATGAAAAGAAAGTGTATTTTGGAAAAATAATCTAAGATTTGTGAAGTTAGAAAACAAGTCTTTTTTTTAATTTAATGTGCAGTATAATTATTTCATATATCTGAAAGTGACATTTTCCCCCTCTGATTTGAAAAAAGAAAGACATATTCACAAATGAGGAAACTGTCTTTTATTTGGGAGACCCAGATATTAATTTCACATTAATAACCATTGCTTATGTTTCAAATTTGTATTTTCATTGTGTTAATTTCTTAACTCTATCAAATGTCTGAAAAGTGTGAAGAGTATCTACGTATAAATGGTTATTAACTGAAGTATAAGTGTGTTAGCATTTTAAGAGGAATTCAGTATAAGTTTTAAATTTTGATTTATCACTGGCTCTCATTTCATAGGTATTTTTTAATCTAAAAAAAAGAAACTGTAATTTCAGTTACAGATAAATCTAGATAAATCTAGATTCACAGGCTTTCCCATGATAACACTGTAATTTGTTAGACCCTACTTGTTTTCAAAAAAATACTGACCACCTCAGAATACCTTTCCCTTTTCCCACATGTTCTATAGCTAATAAAATCAGTGGACACTCTCAAAATTGTACCAATTCTATTAACATTGGCATTTTGCTGTCTTTGATTTCTTATAGAAGATTCATTTTTAAAATATTAATATGTAACATCCTGAATACTAGTTGTTTAACATAGAACATTCATGACAAGGCAAATAAAAATATCAAAAGATAACTTACTGAGCAACTGAGGCATAAGGATGGTGATGCCAAATGTCTGCAGGGACCAGGCAGGTCATAGGAAGTGAAGTGGGCTGGAAGAAGATGGTTGGAGCAGTAGAAACCATGGTAAGGTGTTGAGCACAGGATACATCTAAGGAATGAAGCTGCTATGTGACTATAAGTCTTGATTATAGGCCTAGTGTTGCCAGATTCTCTATTTTTTTTAAAGATGTTATTTATTTACTTGACAGACAGAGATCCCAAGTAGGCAGTGAGGCGAGCAGAGACAGAGAGAGAATCAGGCTCCCTGATGAGCAGAGAGCCCAATGCAGGGCTCCATCCCAGCACCCTGGGATCATGACTGAAGCAAAAATCAGAGGCTTTAACCAACTGAGGCACCCAGATGCCGCAGATGAATAGTATATTATCTTGTTTTTCTTTTTTTTTTTTAATCTTTAAAGGTAAGGTAGGTTTTTTAAAAAATTTCGTAAAATTTCTTTTCAGTTTAACAGATTCATTGTTTTTACACCACACCCAGTGCTCCATGCAATCCCTGCCCTCTCTAATACCTACCACCTGGTTCCCCCAACCTCCCACCCCCTGCCCCTTCAAACCCCTCAGTTTGTTTTTCAGAGTCCATAGTCTCTCATGATTCACCTCCCCTTCCAATTTCCCTCAACTCCCTTCTCCTCTCCATCTCCCCTTTTCCTCCATGCTATTTGTTATGCTCCACAAATAAGTGAAACCATATGATAATTGACTCTCTCTGCTTGACTTATTTCACTCAGCATAATCTCTTCCAGTCCCATCCATGTTGCTATAAAAGTTGGGTATTCATCCTTTCTGATGGAAGCATAATACTCCATAGTGTCTATGGACCACATCTTCCTTATCCATTCATCTGTTGAAGGACATCTTGGTTCTTTCCACAGTTTGGCGACCATGGCCATTGCTGCCATAAACATTGGGGTACAGATGGCCCTTCTTTTCACTACATCTGTATCTTTGGGGTAAATACCCAGGAGTGGAATTGCAGGGTCATAGGGAAGCTCTATTTTTAATTTATTGAGGGATCTCCACACTGTTCTCCAAAGTGGCTGCACCAACTAGCATTCCCACCAACAGTGGAAGAGGGTTCCCCTTTCTCCACATCCTCTCCAACACGTATTGATTCCTGTCTTGCTAATTTTGGCCATTCTAACTGGTGTTAGGTGGTATCTCAATGTGATTTTAATTTGAATCTCCCTGATGGCTGGTGATGATGAACATTTTTTCATGTGTCTGATAGCTATTTGTATGTCTTCATTGGAGAAGTGTCTGTTCATGTCTTCTGCCCATTTTTTGATATGATTGTCTGTTTTGTGTGTGTTGACTTTGAGAAGTTCTTTATAGATCCTGGATATCAACCTTTTGTCTGTATTGTCATTTGCAAATATCTTCTCCCATTCCGTGGGTTGCCTCTTTATTTTGTTGACTGCTTCCTTTGCTGTGCAGAAGCTTTTGATCTTGATGAAGTTCCAAAAAGTTTATTTTCGCTTTTGTTTCCTTTGCCTTTGGAGACATCTTGAAAGAAGTTGCTGTGGCTGATATCAAAGAGATTACTGCCTATGTTCTTCTCTAGGATTCTGATGGATTCCTGTCTCACGTTGTGGTCGTTTATCCATTTCGAGTTTATCTTTGTGTACAGTGTAAGAGAATGGTCAAGGTACATTCTTCTACATATAGCTGTCCAATTTTCCCTGCACCATTTATTGAAGAGACTGTGTTTTTATCACTGGATATTTTTTCCTGTTTTGTCGAAGATTATTTGCCCATAGAGTTGAGGGTCCATATCTGGGCTCTGTTCTCTGTTCCACTGGTCTATGTGTCTGTTTTTATGCCAGTACCATGTTGTCTTGATGATCACAGCTTTGTAGTAAAGCTTGAAATCAGGTAACGTGATGCCTCCAGTTTTATCTTTGTTTTTCAACATTTCCTTAGCAATTCGGGGTCTCTTCTGATTCCATACAAATTTTAGGATTATTTGCTCCAGCTCTTTGAAAAATATTGGTGGAATTTTTATCGGAATGGCATTAAAAGTATAGATTACTATAGGCAGTATAGACATTTTAACAATGTTTATTCTTCCGATCCAAGAGCATGGAATGGTCTTCCATCTTTTTGTGTCTTCTTCAATTTCTATCGTGAGTGTTCTGTAGTTCCTTGAGTACAGATACTTTACCTCTTTAGTTAGGTTTATTCCCAGGTCTATCTTATGGCTCTTGTTGCTATAGTAAATGGAATTGATTCTCTAATTTCCTTTTCTGTATTTTTATTGTTAGTGTATAAGAAAGCCACTGATTTTTGTACATTGGCTTTGTATCCTGCCACGTTGCTGAATTGCTGTATGAGTTCTAGTAGTTTGGGGGTGGAGTCTTTTGAGTTTTCCATATAAAGAATCATGTCATCTGCGAAGAGAGAGAGTTTGACTTCTTCATTGCGAATTTGGATACCTTTTATTTCTCTTTGTTGTCTGATTGCTGTTGCTAGGACTTCCAATACTATGTTGAACAAGAGTGGTGAGAGTGGGCATCCTTGTCATGTTCCTGATCTCAACGGGAAGGCTGCAAGCTTTTTCCCATTGAGGATGATATTTGCTGTGGGTCTTTCATAGATAGATTTTATGAAGTTCAGGAATGTTCCCTCTATCCCTATACTTTGAAGCGTTTTAATCAGGAATGGATGCTAGATTTTGTCAAATGCTTTTTCTGCATCAACTGAGAGGACCATGTGGTTCTTCTCTCTTCTCTTTAATTTGTTCTATCACATTGATTGATTTGCGAATGTTGAACCATCCTTGTAGCCCAGGGATGAATCCCTCCTGGTCATGGTGGATAATCTTTTAAATGTGCTGTTGGATCCTGTTTGCTAGGATCTTGTTGAAAATTTTAGCATCCATATTCATCAGTGATATTGGTCTGAAATTCTCCTTTTTGGTAGGGTCTTTGCCTGGTTTGGGGATCAGGGTAATGCTGGCTTCATAGAAAGAGTCAGGAAGTTTTCCTTCTTCAGTTTTTTGAAACAGCTTCAGGAGAATAGGTGCTATTTCTTCTTTGAAAGTTTGGTAGAATTCCCCAGGGAATCCATCAGGTCCTGGGCTCCTGTTTTTTGGGAGGTTTTTAATCACTGCTTCAATCTCCTTACTAGATATCGGTCTATTCAGGTTGTCAGTTTCTTCCTGGTTCAATTTTGGGAGTTTATAGTTTTCCAGGAATGCATCCATTTCATCTAGGTTGCTTAACTAATTGGCATAAAAATGTTGATAATAACTTCTGATGATTGTTTCTACTTCCTTGGTATTAGTTGTGATCTCTCCCTTTTCATTCATAATTGTATGAATTTGGGCTTTCTCTCTTTTCTTTTGGATTAGTGTGGCCAATGGTTTATCAATCTTACTGATTCTTTCAAAAAAGAAGCTTCTAGTTTCATTGATACATTCTACTATATCTCTTGTTTTTTTTTTTAAAGATTTTATTTGTTTATTTATTTGACAGGTAGAGATCACAAGAAAGCAGTGAGGCAGGCAGAGATACAGAGAGAGGGAAGCAGGCTCCCCACTGAGCAGAGAGCCCGATGTCGGGCTCGATCCCAGGACCCTGAGATCATGACCTGAGCCGAAGGCAGTGGCTTAACCCACTGAGCCAACCAGGCGCCCCAATATCTCTGGTTTCTACCTCATTGATCTCAGTTCTAATCTTGATTATTTCCTTTCTTATGTGTGGAGTTGGTTTGATTTGTTGTTGATTCTCCAGTTCTCTTAGGTGTAGAGACAGCTGGTGTGTTCTGTATTTTTCAGTTTTTTTGAGCGAGGCTTAGATGGCTATGCATTTTCCCCTTAGGCCCGCCTTTGCTGTATCCCATAGGTTTTGGACCGAAGTGTCGTCATTCTCGTTGGTTTTCATGTATTGTTTCAGTTCTTCCTTGATCTCCTGGTTGATCCAAGCATTCTTAAACAAGGTGGTCTTTAGCTTCCAGGTGTTTCAGTTCCTTCTGACCTTTTCCTTGTGATTGAGCTCCAGTTTCAAAGCATTGTGATCTGAGCATATGCAGGGAATAATCTTAATCTTTTTGTATTGGTTGAGCCCTGATTTGTGACCCAGTATGTGGCGTATTCTGGAGAAGGTTCCGTGTGCACTTGAGAAGAATGAGTATTCTGTTGTTTTAGGGTGGAATGTTCTGTATATATCTATGAGGTCCATCTGGTCCAATGTGTCATTCAATGCTCTTGTTTCTTTATTGATTTTCTGCTTCGATGATCTGTTTCTGTGAGAGGTGTGTTAAGATCTCCTACTTTTAATGTATTCATATCAATATGACTCTTTTATCTTGATTAACAGTTTTCTTATGTAATTGGCTGCTCCCATATTGGGGGCATAAATATTTACAATTGTTAGATCATCTTGCTGGATAGACCCTATAAGAATGATGTAGTGTCCTTCTGTATCTTTTTAGTTTAAAATCTAATTTGTCTGATATGAGAATCGCTACCCCAGCCTTCTTTTGAGGCCCATTTGCATCAAAGATGCTTCTCCATCCCTTCACTTTCAGTCTGGGTGTATCTTTAGGTTCAAAATGGATCAGTTGTAGACAACATATGGATGGGTCCTGTCAGTTTATCCAAACTGTAACTCTCTGCCGTTTTATGCTTGATATTACGCCATTCACATTGAGAGTGATTACTGACAGATAGGTTTTTATTTACATCGTGTTACCTTTGAAGTCTTTCTTTCTGTTGATTGTCCTTATATTTCTGTTCAATGCTATTCTTAGGATTTTCCCTCTTTTATAGAACCCCCCTTAATATTTCCTGCAGTGTGGGCTTGGTGGTTGCATACTCTTTTAAGCCTTGCTGGTCTTGGAAACTCTTTATCTCTCCATCCATTTTGGATGTCACTCTTGCTGGATAAAGTATTCTTGGCTGCCTGTTCTTCTCTTTTAGTGCCCTGAATATATCTTACCAGTCCTTTCTGGCTTGTCAGGTCTCTGTGGACAGATCTGACGTTATTCTGATGGGCTTTCCTCTGTAAGTAAGGAGCCTCTTTCTCCTAGCGGCTTTCAAGAGATTATATCTACAATTATGATTCCTCAATTTGACTATCAGGTGCCTGGTTGTTTTTCTGGAATCTATAATCTTGGGTGGAGACCTTTCAGCCTCTAGTACCTGAACGCTGGTTCCATTCGTGAGATTGGGAAAATTTTCATGAAGAACTTGTTCCACTATATCTCTAGACTTCTTTCTTTCTCCTCCCCTTCAGGGATTCCAATAATTCTGACGTTGGAACGTTTCATGGCATCATTTATTTCCCTGATTCTGTTTCGTGGTTTCTAAGCTGTTTGTTCCAGGCTTCCTCCTGATCCTTTCTCTCTATATGTTTGTCCTCTGGATCACTAATTCTGTCTTCTGTCTCAGTTACCCTAGCTTTGAGAGAATTTAGATTAGATTGGAACTCATTGAGAGCATTGTGAATCTCAGCCCTGGTAGCTTTTAGCTCTGCCCTAACATTGTGAACATCATACCTGGTCACTTTCAGTTCTGCCCTAATCAATTCCGTTTGGTCATCCTTGGCTTTCTCCAACCTAGCTATTGTGTGGAAAATTGTTAGCCTGAATTTTCTTTCCGATATATTGTCTATGTTGATAGCCGTTAGCTCTCAACGGCTATCAACACAGACAAAGGGTTAGGTCCATCCTCTGTATTTTTCTTCTGTTGGGCATTCCTCCTCCTAGTCATTTTGGTGAGAGATAACTGAATAGATGTAGGTGGATGTATCGACCGTGGTGCAGTCAAGGTGCACCCTGGAACGCTTCTGAGCAATCAGGATTCCCCACCCAAATGAGAGAAAAAAAGAAAAGAAAAAGAAAAAGAGAGAGAGAGACAGAGAGAGAGAGAGAGAGACAGGAAAGAAAGGGAAGATAAAAGAGAAGGTTCAGGGGCGCCTGGGTGGCTCAGTGGATTAAGCCGCTGCCTTCGGCTCAGGTCGTGATCTCAGGGTCCTGGGATCGAGTCCCGCATCGGGCTCTCTGCTCAGCGTGGAGCCTGCTTCCCTCTCTCTCTCTCTCTCTCTGACTGCCTCTCTCTCCGTCTATTTGTGATCTCCCTCTGTCAAATAAATAAGTAAAATCTTTTTAAAAAAAAAAGAGAAGGTTCAGCCCAAATGGGCCCCAAGGTAAGATTTATGAAGTAGACAAACAAAAACAGAAAAACAAAAAGACTGATAAAAGTATATGACAAGAGAAAAATAAATATATATGCAAATAAAGGAAGAACCTCGTCAAAAAGAACCTCATGTGTAAGATGTATATACTATCAGGACAAACACAGAAACACAGAAACACTGGTGGAAGAAAAAGATGGGATAGTGGTTATAAATTCTCATTGTGGGCGAGGAAGGTTGTTTTGATTCTTCCTGGATGTATCTTTATATCTTTGTTAAAGGACTCAACTTTCCTAAGAGTAAGGGGGATTAAAAATTTACCTATAGGGGTAGTATTGATTGGGGAAAGGGGATCACTTTGAAGTTTAACTCTATATGAATATTAGAAAATAAAAATAAAAAAGGAATAAACTACGCTAAACTAAACTAAAATTAAAAAATTTAAAAAATAGAAATGCAAAGGAAAAACACAAGTGTATGTATCAAAAAGTTCAGATTAGAAGGTTATTATGGAATTTTATGTACTGGACTGCTCATTGCGATGGTAAATAGGTTAAAAATTATCTGTGTTAAAAAAAAATGAGTCAGAATAGTGGGAACGAATTAAATATAAAAGTTGTGCTATGAAGTAGTTGTGGTTGTTCTTTTATAGTCTTTTTTTTTTTCCTGGTTGGTTTTCTGGGGGAGGGGCCTGCCTCGTGGGTTTTCAGTTAGTGATGTTCCCTGCGCTAAGTCCTCCCGCCCTCCTCAAGGGGGTGGGCTCTGAGGAAACTGTTTTTTTCAGGCTTTTATTCTCTGGGTTTTTATGTTTGTTCACTTTTTTTTTTTTTCCCTCTCGCCTTGACTGCTTTTGTTGTTTTTTGTAGGTTTAGAGGAAAGGAAACTGCACCCTGGCCTCCCTCTCAGAGAGAAGCCTCAGTTTGCTTTCCCGTGTGTGCTGCAGAGCCCATATAAATCTCCCCTTGGCCACTTGCAGAGCAGGTTCCAAGTCACGGTCCCTGGGGACGCAGGATCTTCTGCTTGTACCAAATCCATGGCAGCGGTGGCTGTCTGGGCAGCTCCAGACTGCCAGAGAGGTTCCAAGCAGCAATCACACACTGAGATTTTCCTGCTGTTCCAGGCTGGGAGTGCCTTGCCTTTCTGTGTCTAAGAGCGCAGGGCTTGCGCGCACCTCTCTCAGGGGAGGTTGTGGGTCATGCGTGCGTGTCAGGCTCTGGTAGCAGGGCACAGGTCCGAGAGCACCAGGCTGGGCCTTCCTGCACCTCTCTCAGGGGAGGGTGAGGGGCACATGTGTTTCAGGCTCTGTAGCACAGCTCTGTGTTCTGCCGTCTGGCAAGGCTCCCAGCCCCTCACTGGAGCCGGACTCCACGCATTCTCCAGCGCACTGGCGGCTCAGGGACCAAGACCTGGTTTCTCCGCTGCACTCTCTCTGGCTCAGCACCAGGGGAGGCTGTCCTGGGTCCGGGGACTTAAGTCCCTATCCCTAGCCACCCCGATTCCCACAGTTTAGCCCCCGCGATCCTTTGATCTTTTGGAGTGCTTTCAACCAGTCTCCAAGTTAATGCTGGTCCCCAGACGCAGGGCACTCTCGTATTAGGGGTATTACTTTCCAATCGGTTGCTTCTGGTGGCTCCCTTCCCCTTTTGTTTATTTTCCGATATCAGTCCAACGTTCCCACTCCACTTTACCTGCCCACTGGCGTCTTCTGCCCCTGTAGAGATCCAGACATGTATAATTCTGATCTCAGGCTGATTTCATGTATGATCAGAGTTCTTTGGTAGGTAATCAGCTCACTCTAGGGTACAGGTTGAAAAGGCGCCTCCTACTACTTCCCCACCATCTTGTCTCCCCCTAGATTCTCTCTTTCAAGGAAGACAGAGATCCAAATGATGGTTTATGCTAAAGTAACTTTTTTTCTTTTAAACTGTGAGGTCATACAAAATTTATCTACAAGCAGATTTATTGCATGGACGTCCATTTGGTAACTTATAGGTAAATGACAATTTTTATTTGTACATGTCAGATGATGATATATTTCGCCAAATTGAATTTTTAAAAAATTTATTATAGCTCTTCAAAAATGCCCTTCATTTTATCACTCATAGTTAGCAACTATGGTATGTAGTGAATTAATGCTGTTAATATTACCTCAGAAATATAGATTTGGAATTTGAGTTACTCTATACATTGAGTACCCTTTAAGGGAACCACAAGCATTCCAGTGGTATTTTACGTCTCACAAATCAACAGTAATTCTGGGATTAACCTTTGACTCTGTCCTGACTACTGTGTTACCTCTTCTCTTTCTTAGAGTTAAGCTTTCCTCAGTTTCTACTCTTCTGCCATGGTCAGGTTTATAATTGCTAGCTGTCCTCCTACTCCCACTATCTTTCTCCTTCATCAAACCAACATGGCACTTCCAGTGGCATTCTCTTATCTGTCACATCAGATACGAACACTTTCACTTACCTTTTAACCCCATTCTGTAATAATTTTATCCTTCAGCTCCTTTCTGTCATTTCCAGTTTGTTCTTTCTCTTTATTTCTACCTTCTTTCCTTCCTTCCTTAAGATTTTATTTATTTGAGATAGAGTGTAAGTGAGAGAGATCACAGAGGGAGAGGGAGAAGCAGACTCACCACTGAGTGGAGAGTCCAATGCAGGCTCTATCCTAGGACCCTGAGATCCTAACCTGAGCCAAAGGCAGACGCTTAGCCACCTGAGCCACCCAGGTGCCCCAGTTTGTGCATCCATTTAATTATTCCAGTGTCTATGCACACTCTCAGCTTTCTGCATTTTCTTATTACTTTTCAAGTTCTGTTCCCACCCCCAACAGTTTGACCTGTTCCTCTTCAAGAGTTGACACAGGCCTAGCCATCAGATCTTTCACTACACCTGACTTCTAGAAGCACTGTACTTATAGGCAAGTAAGTTTACCTTCTCTGATTTTCTGTAACAGGAAATTGGTCTAGCTGTTTTAAAGGTTTCCTCTACTTTTCACATTCCGTAACTCTTCCAACACATGTTGACCTCTTCTTTCAATTCCCTTAGAATACTTCTAGTTTCTACCACAAAATATAGTCTTTAATTTTTTCCAGTTGTTAGACTTAATCATATCATTTTTCTCATTTACCTAACAGAGGGCTAAGTCTGTGCTTCCACTGTGAAACTAGCATAGTGCCAGTGGCTAGTTGGTTGATTTGAGCTATTCCAGTTTTATGTGTAGCCCTAGCTAAATCATGTTTCAGGTTCGTACCATTAGCCTTTTTTTTTTAAGATTTTACTTATTTGTCTGACAGAGAGGTAGAGATCAGAAGTAGACAGAATGGCATGTAGAGGGAAAGGGAGAAGCAGGTTCTCCACTAAGCAAGGAGCCCAATGCAGGCTGGATCCCAAGACCCTGGGATCATGACCTAAGCTGAAGACAGCCGTTTAACCAACTGAGCCACCCAGGTGCCCCAGTATCATTAGTTTTTGAATTGAGAAAGCTTGCAGGTCTTTCCTAGGATTTGCCTAACACAAATGACTGTACTTCATTTTATTTTACTGTATGAATTGATATGTCTCATCATATCAAAATGAAAAAGTGAAAGTATTCATGACTGAAAGGGCCTGAGCAGGGATTTGGTTTGGGTGGGGCAGTTAAAGGAAATAAGTTGATGTGGGGGTATGGAAAAGATAGAGGGGGTGTATAGTTTAAAGAAGGATGGAGGTATAGAGGGTATACAGTTTAAAGAAGGATGGAGAAGGTATAGAGGGTTTATAGTTTAAAGAAGGAGCCCAGGAATCACAGAGAAATAAGGCTGTTTGAACTGACAATCAGTTTTTAATAAATAGCTGGTGAGATTATGGAACATGTAACCCAAAGAAGAAAGAATATGGTTTTTATGAGGTAATTATGCATCAACCATCTGACTGGTTACTTTGGGAGGGATAAATACGGTGTGAACAAGGAGGAGTCAGTGAACATTTAGATTTTCAGGTCTTTGATAAGATTTTATATCAAACACTGCTTTAAAATATCCTCTTACAGTGGGGTTGAGGTAAAAAAGGAATGGGTGGATGAAATGAATTCTTCTTGCGTGGGGAGATTTTTAAAGTAGGCTCTCCCTAGAAATGTTTACTTTTTTTTTTTTAGACATTTTTATAAATGATTGTGGATAGTCAACATAGTAACTCTCAGCTGCTTCCCAATTTATAGTTGACACTTAGGGCTTGTAAATAGTAAAATATTGAGCTGAAGAGTATTAGCTGAAGGATTGTTTCATAAGGCAATGTGAGAAGGCAGGAAAATGGTATAAGTGACTATATCTCTAGGTGGATCTGCCTCCCATATTTTTCAACCCATGAAAAGGATCCTAGGAGTCATTATGTAGGGATCTCAGAAAACATCAGCTTCGAGGATTCTTGTGTCTGTATTAAGAAAAACCCACACTAGAATGCAAGCTGGTGTAACCACTCTGGAAAACAGCATGGAGGTTCCTCACGAAGTTGAAAATAGAGCTACCCTGTGACCCAGCAATCACACTACTGGGTATTTACCCTAAAGATACAAATCTAGTGATCCAAAGGGGCACATGCACCTGAATGTTTATAGCAGCAATGTCCACAATAGCCAAACTATGGGAGGAACCTAGATGTCCATCAACAGATAAATGGATAAAGAAGATGTGGTGTGTATATATATATATATATATATATATATATATATATACACACACACAATGTAATACTATGCAGCCATCAAAAGAAATGAAATCTTGCCATTTGTGATGACGTGGATGGAACTAGAGGGTATTATGCTTAGCGAAATAAGTCAATAAGTGAAAGACAATTATATTATCTCCCTGATATGAGTAAGTTGAGAGGCAACATGGGTGGTTTGAGGGGGTAGGAAAGGAATAAATGAAACAAGATGGGATGGGGAGGGAGAGAAACCATAAGAGACTCTTAATCTCACAAAACAAACTGAGGGTTGTGGTTGGGGAGGCGGGTAGGGAGAGGGTGGTCAGGTTATGGACATTGGGGAAGGTATGTGTAAACCTGGCGATTCACAGACCTGTACCGATGGGTCTAATAATCCATTATATGTTAATAAAAAATATAAATAAACAAATAAATAGAAGCAAAAAAAAAAAAGAAAAGAAAAACCCACACTATACCAGACATAGTCATAAAGGGCATTACATAAAAAGTATATTACTGTCCTGATTTAAAATTGATGCCTATTTACCTGTGTTATTTGTACAGTTTGAGTTTTGAAGAGGTGGTTGCAAAATGGATCAATGATTTAAATAGGAAATATTAATATAAGAAATGAACAGATCATGTATAGAATGTCAAAGGAGAGAACGAGGCCAAGAAAGGAAATTAGACAAAAGAAATGTCATGGAGAGCCTAAGCAGACTTATTATAGACTTCTTGGCTACATCTTAAAAGTTGAACCAAGGGCTTCCTTTTGAGTTTGAAAGGTCTTTTTAAATGAATTTGCTTAAGTAGATATGTGGCAGATTAAAAGAAAAACCATGAAGCTGCTAGTCTGTGTGTTCAGACTAAAAAGTTCAGGTTTATTAAAAGCTTAGTTTAAATTATGTTTAAAGAGTAAATTAGGTAACAGTGATTTCCCTTCAAAATCTCCACTGATGTCATTGTAATAGGCTATGTTGGAGAATTACTGAGTTGACTTGGTGTTTCTGGTTTGCATACAAACCGAGGAGCCATTTTACATATGGTGTATAGATACAGAGCATAGGTCGTGACCCAAGCATATAAATTGACCTCCAGTATTTTTGGAAGGCTTAGGTTTGTTTTTTTTTAATATTGAATGATAACTTAAAATTTTTAAAATTCCAGTATAACTAACATACACTCTTATATTGGTTTCAAGTGTACAGTATAGTGATTCAACAATTATATACATTACTCAGTGTTCATCATGGTAAGTATGTCCTTAATCCCCTTCACTTGTTTCACCCATTTCCTCAAAGAAAAGAGAGCTAATGGGGAAAAAAAAAAGATTGAATGATGACTTGTATTCTGTAATTTATATTAATTTATTTTGGTCCCCTGGTGCTGTTATTAATACAGATCTGTTTCTGTCATATAATACATAGTTTTATTCTGACTTTTCCTATAGAAAGCTAATTTAAGGACTGTTGGAGAAGCTAAAAAAATGAGTACATCATCTACAGAATATCAGCAAGAACAGAGGAAGCTAGATAAATGACTAAGATCTATAAAATAAAGGCAGTTTCTGGGAGTGAGTTTCCTGAAGGCTATATATTGCTTTTTGGCAGCTTTTTCTAAGTTAAGCATAATGATTATGCCTTTCAAGAATGAAGCAAGGCCTAAATGGCAGTCTGTCTGTCCCCAACCTTTTCATGAGTATAAAATTTGCATCAAAAGCCCCATTGGGGCACCTGGGTGGCTCATTTGGTTAAGCATCTGCCTTCAGCTCAGGTCCTGATCTCCAGGTCCTAGGATTGAGTCCCGCATCAGGCTCCCTACTCAGGGAGGAGTCTGCTTCTCCCTCTCCCTCTGTCCCCCACTCATGTATTCTCTTGCTCTCAAAAATAAGTAAAATCTTAAAAAAAACCCACTGGACTCAGATACTTGTGATATATGATTTCTTGAATTATCAGCAGTGCTGTGTCCTTACAGGTGCATGGTAACTTTGAAGACTGAAAAACTAATCTGTTCCTCGTACCCTCTTGTGTAGATATTTGTACCCAGAGTATTAAGTAGCAGTCTTAATGAATGGCCAGGGTAGATATAGTGGTTGTTAAGGTTGGTAACAATTAGTTGGCTCTAATAATCACACCCTAGGTGGAAGAGGAGTGTTTCTGCAAAATCCTTCAGAGCTCTACTTGTACAGGGAGCCTTGAAGAGTTAAATGTGATTGTTAATATCTGAATTACCCTAAACTTGTCTTCAGGAGGACATATCCTTGCTACATCCAGTCCATCATCAATTCTTCTCAGCTTTATATCTCAAATACATCTTCGGTCTCTCAACTTCATCTCCATCGCCACTACCCTGCTTCAGGTTGCCATCATCTCTCACTTGGTCTTACTGCAAACATAACTGGCCTCCCCTTTTCCACTCTTGACCCATTGACAATTCTCTACACAGCAGTCAAGCTCATCTTTTAAAAAATATAAATCTGATCCAGTAATTCCACTACTGGTTATTTACCCAAAGACTATGAAAACATTAATTCAAAAACAAATAGCACCCTTATGTTTATTTCAGCTTTATTTACACTAGCCAAATTATGGAAGCAGCCCAAATATCCACCAATAGATGAGTAATGAAGAAGATGTGGGGTGTGTGCAACAACATGGATGGATCTAGAAAGGATAGTGCTAAGTGAAATAAGTCAGGCAGAGAAAGACAAATATATTTATATACCATATGATTTCACTAATATGTGGAATTTAAGAAATGAAACAAAACAAAACAACAACAAAAGAAGACTCATGATGTTTTCCAGAGGGGCGGTATGTAAGGAGGTACATGAGATAGGTGAAAGGGATTAAGAGTACATTTAATATGATGAGCACTGAGTAATGTATAGAACTGGTGAATGGCTGTATGGTACATGAAACTAATATAGCATTGTATGGTAGCTATACCGGAATGAAAATTTTTTTTTAAAGATTTTATTTATTCACTTGACAGAGATCACAAGTAGGCAGAGAGGCAGGCAGAGAGAGAGAGAGGAAAGGAAGCAGGCTCCCCGCTGAGCAGAGAGCCCGATGCGGGGCTCAATCCCAGGACTCTGGGAAGGCAGAGGCTTTAACCCACTAAGCTACCCAGGCACCCCATGAAAATTTTTTAAAGTTAAAAAAAAAGATATAGTCCAATGCTATAAAATCTTGATAAATGGTAAATCTGGGTGATGGGTATAAAGGAGCTATATTGTGTTACTGTTAGTACATTTGAAGTTTTTCAAAATAAAACGTTTTAAGAATAAAAACAAAAATTATAATTCTGATTATGTCATTGTTCTGCTCAGAACCTTTTTTTTTAAAGATTTTATTTATTTATTTGACAGCGAGAGATCACAAGTAGAGAGGCAGACAGGGAGGGGGAATCAGGCTCCCTGCTGAACAGATAGCCCAATGCAGGGCTGGGTCCCAGGACCCTGAAATTGCTACCTGAGCTGAAGGCAGAGGATTAATCCACTGAGCCACCCAGGCACCCCTACTCAGAACCTTCTGGGGGCTTTTCATTGTACTTTGAATAAATTTTAAAGTTTTCACTCTGGCCTTTGAAGGTCTGCATGATCAGGCCCTTGACTATCTCTGTGACCCCGTTTCATATTATATTTCTATCCTGTTCACTGTGTTCCAGCCCCACACTGGCTTTCTCTCTTCCTCAAATACATTAAGCTACTTTGCACTTCCAAGTTTTCCAATTGCTGTTCTTCTGCTTAGACTATTCCTCTAGATCTTCACATGCTTGATTTCTTCTGGTCACTCAGGTCTTGACTCATATAATTCCTCAGAGAAGCTCTTCCTGATTATCCTCTCTAGCATTCAGACCTTCCCCACGTCACCCTTACATTATCCTATTTTGTTTCAGAACACACATCAATATCTACTATTATTTTATCTCTTATTGTCTCTCATGTGCTAGTTAAGTTGTATTTCAGCAAGGATAGCGTTTGTCTAGTTTAATTTTATATCCCTAGTGCTGCCCAGAACTGCATCTGTTACATAGTAGGTCTAGTTTCATAAATACTTGGGAATGAAGAAGTAAATCTCAGTGCTTGTCCTTATCAACATCAGTAGTTCTCTTAGAACTGTCACAGTTCACTTCTGGGAAGGTAGTTGAATTGAACAGTTACCTAAATTGCTTATATTTAGATGAAAATATAGGCCTTGAATAATGCAGGCAGATTCTCAGAGTCAATAACAGCAAAGTAGCCTACAAACCCCACATGCGTGGTATAGTCTATAATCATTGTCCCTTTTGCTGTAGAAAGTGGCACCTAACAAAAGCTACAATTTATGGAATGTTTATGATATGCCAGGCACAGAATAAACACGCCACTGTTGTGTCCCCCAATAATGGGTCCGTGGTCAAAGGAGTGAGACTGATACAAAGCGGAAGGTTAAGCAAAGCTTTATTTCGCGCCAAGTATCAAGAATCAAACCAACCATCAAACAGACCAGTTGGGGCCGCACCTTACAGAGAGGGCGACCCCTCCCTGCCCCACAGACTAACTTTTATAGAGCAAGGGCCATGTGGTTGAGCCTGACCATACACAGGTAGCCAATGAACTACAATTCACCCCATAGTAGCTATTTGAATTAGCCTATCACCTTAGTCAGAATGGGTGCCCAAAAGGCACCCCAAGGGCAGGGCCCATACTCCTTGGTAGCTAGGAGACAGTATGCGCTGATTGAATGTCTCCACCTGACCTGAACCGACCCACCCTTTTATTTGGGCCGTTATCTCCACTTGACCTGACCCACCCTTGTATTTGGGCTTTGTTACCTCAGACGGGTTTCCCGGACTTGTTTTTTTTTTTTTGTTTTTTTTTTAGATTTTTTTTTTATTTATTTATTTGAGAGAGAGAGACAGTGAGAGAGAGCATGAGCGAGAAGAAGGTCAGAGAGCGAAGCAGACTCCCCATGGAGCTGGGAGCCTGATGTGGGACTCCATCCCGGGACTCCAGGATCACGCCCTGAGCCGAAGGCAGTCGTCCAACCAACTGAGCCACCCAGGCGTCCCCCGGACTTGTTTTTAAGTAAGTCCCCTGGGGGAAGGGACCAGGGACAGTTTAAGTTTTAAACAACAAAGTTATTGATTAACCGGATGGAAGCGCTCAGCTAAATAGGTCCTTACAGCCACATTCATTAACTCACTTAGTCCGTTAGACAACTCTCTGTGACTGGTATTATTATTACCTGCATTTTATAATCTTGACAACTAAAGTGTATTCATACAGATAGTAAGTAGGGGAATCAGGATGGGCATGTAGACAGTCTCAGTCCATAGACTATTATATTGATTTCACAACCATTTTCAAGAGCTGATCTCTGTGCAATTTGTATGTCATAACTGACATTATACACTTGACTTTTAGTGACCACTTAGTTTTGGTGAATGGCTGCTTGCCAAACAAATTCCCTTGAGTTCTGTTACCATGACCAGTATCAAGTAGGGCTTGTCATTTTGGTCATACTGGACCACTGTGAGTGAGGCCATGTTGTAATGGACCACTCATTTGAAGGTTTTTGTTTTGTTTTGTTTTAATGGT
Source organism: Neogale vison (assembly GCF_020171115.1). Classification (NCBI taxonomy): domain Eukaryota; kingdom Metazoa; phylum Chordata; class Mammalia; order Carnivora; family Mustelidae; genus Neogale; species Neogale vison. The sequence goes on from NC_058105.1 coordinate 57,573,227, forward strand.
CTTGCTGAATAGTCTAAAATTTCATGGGGTAATGAATCCTAAGAACTTACACTAAGGCTTGGGATTGTTATGAACATAACTGTTTCCTAAGGCTACAGGAGTCGGTTCCTATTGTTTAACTCATGTTCTTAAGAAAGCACTTAGTTCTGGACCAATAGGAAGTTTGTGCTGAGTTGGATGACAATTGCTTGAGTTGCAAAGGGATTCTTGAGTAGGGGAGAGGAGATGAGGCTGTCCAATTTTGCATTCCCAGGAGACAGACCAATTACAGCAACAATAATACTTCCCTTACCCCCGCCTCCTGCTAGAAGAAAAGAAACCTGATACCAAGAAAGAAAAAAAAAAAGGAGGGATGATAGTATAAACACATTGCTAAGAAATATAAACATGATGTGGCAATATAAATATGCGATATAAGTATATAACCCATAAAAATGCTAAATTCTACATAATATGTATTAAACCTGTGTGTATTTAAATATATAAAAATAAATGTAAACACATACAAGAAGTCTTCCCTGTACTCATTTTTGTGGCCAGCAGATACTGGATAACATGGTAGAAAACTCAGTGTGTTGTTTCAAATATAGTACTCTGATAAATGTATATGTCTGAATATAGTTAACAAGTAAATACAACAGTTGAACTTTGTATAGATGCAATCACTGAAGCTTTATTGTCTCTCATGAAACATTACTACTGAATGAACTTCTGCTTTACCAGTACAATTTAAGTGGGGATATCACTAAATTACAGTGATGATAATCAGTGGTCACTCAGAATTCTCTTGTAACGGACCTTTTTGGTTTTTAATAGCATTTGATAAAGTGTTTCAAAGGTATTTTTGTAGTGACTTTTTTTGGTAGTTAGTACCTACTATATTTAGTACATTTGTAATTTTGGTTTTTGTTTGTTTGTTTGTGTTTTATTTTGTTTTGTTTTTTAGGCAAGTCCCATGAAATATATACTTGCTTGCCCCTAGGCCCCATACAACCCTAAGGTGGGTGTACAGAGCTACCTTGCTAGGCATTATGTTAGACCCCAAGATGAGTGGTATGAACTGCACCAAAGCTGGGGCCTGACTGGCATCTCAATAGTATTCACTGTCTTTGGTAGCTTAATTGTCCATCATTAAAGGTGTGTTAACCCTTGGGTTGCTAGGCTGCCATTTAATGTACTGGAAGAAACATTTGTCTTGCAGAACCTCATTACCTCCAAATAATTTATGGTTGCTTTTCTATATTTGAAAATCCCTAGTTTACCAATATACTTTATAAATTACTTCTTAAAATGTGAATTGCAAAGTATTCATAATTTGCTAGGTACTCTAAAGATGAGTATTCCCATGGTTATTCCTACTGTAAGTTTATGTTCTATCCAAAATGAAGTGCATATAATCCATTTCATATGTACAAAGAATAAACATGTACTTTTTATGAGACAAAATGTATAGAAATTGAGAATTTATGGTATTTTTTAATAATAATCTTTGCAATTTGTCAAGAGTTAGAACAACTCAGAGAGTAACTTTGACCATCTGACTTTATGTTGCTTTCCTTTGCAATGCCAAGAAAAGATGGTACGGACAGTGAGGCAGTTTGTATGATAGTTAATAGAGAATCTTCTGGAACCATATTGCCTGAGTTTCCACTCAGCCATACCATCTACTAAATGACCTTGAGTAAGTCACTTGACCTCTCTGCCTTAGTTTCCAAATCTGTGAAACTCTGCCTGTAGGATGCAATGTGTTAATACATGTAAAGCTCCTGGCATGTAGTAAGTACTTAGTGCTAGCTGTGATGATCATTTGTATTATTATTGGCAGTTTGCCCCAAAGACCCGTGTGTAAGCAATTGTTATTTTCCCACTTCTCTTGTAATTCCCTGCTTCTTATTTAAATGTCTGCTGTTTGAGTTTTAAATGCTGCTCTCAAATACTGCTTGCTATTCTGCTTCTTACCTATGTTTACTCAGTAACTCATTGCCACCAAATATCCCTCTCTCAACCAAAATTGTTTTTCATCAATCTCATTTTACTTGGCACTTTTTTTCAAGCTAACTGAACATGAGTTCTCTCCTTGGTGAGTCACAGATAGAAACGACAACAGGTGAGTGGTCACACAAAAGAAACTATTTGCAGCAAGTAAGGAGATGGTGGGGAATAACTTCTAAAGTCATGACTCCTCGAGCAAGGGTGAATGGGTTCCTTTTATTTTAGGGTTCAGATGAATATTTAGATAGGGAAGACTTGTCGTCCTCTGTAGAGGCAAGCATAGGTTGCTCCTTAGGGAAACATACCTATACACACATTGTATGTTATGTAAATGAGGCTTCTGCTCCTCTCTGGGAAGATATTTTAGTATTATAATGAGATAAAGGTACTGTCAGTCATTCTAGATGTCAGTCCTTGGTCTGTCTGTGCAGGTGCAAGTCAGGGTCAGGGTTTGCACTAAAACTGGTCTGGACTGGCTGGATGTCTTTTCAGGGCAGTGGCTGTGGCTTGAAGGGTAGTTTTGGTTTCTGTTTGCCTGAGTTATGAGACAAGCTGGCAGGAAGAGCTTAAGGAATAATGTGGGATAAAGGTTGGTGAGGGCAAGTAGATGGGCAGTAAAGGTCAGTTCTTAGGATCTAGCTGATGACAAAACCACTGGCTTTTGTCACTTGGGCATAAGCTATGTGAGAAAAACACAGATGTGAGAGAAAAAAAATGCCACCATTGTGAGCAACACATATTTTCCCTAAGGGCATGACTGGAATGGGAAAAAAAAAAGCCAGTGAGAGGGAGCATGAAAAACATATATACATATGCAGATGTACACTTTTGCAGTTGCGTAAATTTATGGTAGATATCAAGTAATCCTTTCCAAGAGCACAAAATACAACCTGTTCTCGTTTAAAACTAAGAGGAAATTTGTTGAATTCTGACAGTGTCTGGTCATTGGACTTCTTCCTTTATAACATCCACACAATTGGTGCACTCACTTCCCCAAGATAATGGCCACAAAGGACAGTTGTGGCTTGGGAGAAATGGCCAAAGGGAATGGACAGCAGCTCTATCTAGGGATTCCTGAGGCTGTGTTTGTGGAAGATGTAGATTCTTCATGAAACAGCAAAGGAATGAGACTGCAAATACAGTACTAAAGAGGCTGGATGAACAGTACCAGAAGTATGTTTATGAACTCAACCTTGCTCCAAAGAAAAGGAGGCTAAAGGGTTAGATTTCTGAAATTAAGCACACTTTAGGAATTCTAAAATAGATGCAGAAGAAAAAAGAGTCCAGCAGTTCACTGGAGACCAGATACTTACAGATAACCTGTCTTGCAAAACTTTAGTTCTTCCTACTGGTAAAGCGTGTCTATGGTTGGGGGCTAATGTAATGCTTGAATATGGTAATGATGAGGCTCAGGCGTTGTTGGACAAGAATTTATCGACTGCCATAAAGAATCTTGATTTTCTTGAGGAAGACCTTGACTTTCTTCGAGATCAGTTTACTACCACAGAAGTCAGTATAGCCAAAGTTTATAATTGGGATGTAAAAAGAAGAAACAAAGATGATTCTGCCAAGACCAAAGCATAATGCTGGCAATTAAAAATGTGGTTGTATGGTGACTAACATAACACAATAAAAAAATGTGGTTCAGTTTTCCAAACACGTTATTTTAAATACCCCAAAGCTTATCCCTTTGTCAGTCTTTAGGTTGACATGACTTTGACTGAATTTCTTAATCGCAAGAACAATAATTAAAATTTAAAAAAAGATAATTACCATTTTATAAAAACAAAATTAGTTTCAAATATTTTATGAAATTAGCCATATTTTCATTTTTTTATTTCCAAAAAGTAAATGCTACTTTCATCATTTTTTTGGTTTGTCATTAAAAAAAGTCTTAGCTGAGGAGTGCCTGGGTGGCTCAGTGGGTTAAAGCCTCTGCCTTCAGCTCAGGTCATGATCTTAGGGTCCTGGGATTGAGCCCCGCATCAGGTTCTCTGCTCAGCAGGGAGCCTGCTTTTCCCCCACTCCTCCATCTGCCTCTCTGCCTATTTGTGATCTCTCTCTCTCGGTCAAACAAATAATAAGTAAAATCTTAAAAAAAAAAAAAAGTCTTAGCTGAAATAGCTGAGATTTGCTGGGGAAGCTGAATTCTGGACACTTTTCTTTATTGGCTGATGCTACTCCCACTTGATGTGGTTAAACCAGTGTAGAGATAGGTAAAACACTAGTTTAAATATTTCCAAACTTGTTTTCTTTAGTACATACGGGGTTTTATCACTTTCTGTTGCTGTTAAGTAAATGGGTTTTCATGAAACACTGCTTAGCCAATAACTATTATAATCTGTACTTTTCAAGAAATGGTAATTTGCCTTCCTAAACAGTAAGAGGGCTATTGAGATTGTTTTTTCTTACCTCATAGACGTGCATAGTGTCTTTGCAATGCCAACAAAAGGGAGATCTTGGCTAACATGAAATAACAAAATTCTTTAGCCAAAATTCTTGGATAAGGTAATTTTGTATTTCTTAGCAGTTCTCCAAAGCAGCTGAACAAGAATATTAAGATAAATATAAATCTGCAGTAGTTGAAAGGATTTGTGAGCTTTTTTATTCATGCTAAAACCTCATAGGAAGAGTAGGAAAATCCCTGTGGAAAGCCTTTGGTATGGTGGCTAGCACTGGGTGATACAGATTCTGATAAAAACACAAATGTATTATTCCATCTCCATGTAGTACAGTATATACTCATACAATGTTTTGTACTTGGCATTTCATGATATTAAAGCATTGAAGTTAAAAATAACATTCATACAAACCAATCCTAAACATTCTTTACTTTCTTGTGTTTCTTCTATGTAGTATATGTCCACTATTAGTTAAATTGTGTTGAAAACCAGGTAAATTGTTGATGGCTTACTAAAATAAATGGTTATAGATGCCTCTATTGCATTATATACCTAAATTCATTTTTCAGAGGACTCATTTACCCTAAAACTTAATAGCAATTAATTTTCAAATGTAGGGATTCTTAATATTATATACTAAAGTAGCAATGTATTTCATAGATAGTGTAATAGATAATGAAAGGTCTTTGTAAAAAAATGCATTTAAGTGGATTTCTCATGCTTTTGATAATACCATAATAGTTGATGGCATAATATTTTATGATTTTTTAACTGTATACAACTTCTGATCCTGAACTTTATCCCCTTGGTTTTCTGGGAATGTGGGAAAATATTTAAAAATTGTTTTTTCCCTGATGAGGGGATTGATGTGTGTGTGTGTGTGTGTGTGTGTGTGTATAAACATGGATCAGTATGACTGAAATGAAAAACTCTAAAGGTCAGTTGGTTACAGCTCATCTATAGCTGCTTACAAGGAAGTTGGAAACACTGATGCTGCTATTCATGTAACAAAGATATCCCCAGGCAAATGAGAATCCTGATTGTGTGATTCACATTTTTAACTTGATTGTCCATTTTGGGACCTTAACCTGAGTTAGCCTATTTATTTTTAGTCCGCCAGTAATATTTCATGTGAATGTGGCCTCTTTCAGTATCAGTAGGAAATTTATGGTGAAGGTTGGGCTGATAATCTCAGTCATATCAATATTACTATATTGGTACTCCCCTACCAACAACAGGGGTTAGAATACCACCTGGGAAATATATCTAAACAGTCTAATAGATGATTTTTTTTTCTAACACTCTGTAGGATCTGTCCAGTGCAGTGTCTCATATAGTACCAGGTATACCAGAACAATTAATAAATGTCATTCTATAACTTGGTATGTGACTGGTGAACAAGATTAGCAAGAAGGGAGAATATCTTGTAGCAGATGCCCTGGGTAAAATTTGCAGTCTAAGGGTTTTGAGCACATGAAGTTTTGCTTGCTTGCTCTAATGTACCATTTCTTATATTCTAAATTTCTCAATGGAAAAAAAAAACTAATTTCTGTTTCATTCTATACCAGAGCGAATTATTACCTAACCCCTATCCTAACTACCTTGGTTATATTCAGTCAAATGAGTAAAATTAAGAAAGATAATAGGAGTATTATGCCATACTTAGTGAATGTTCTTATCTCTACCATTTATATTTTTCATTATAATCTGGTTATGAAATATTTCAAGAACACAAGTACACAATAATGTAAAGGTTACCATGTAACCATTCAGAATTTTGTCAAATCTTAACATTTTGCCATATTTTCTCTCAATATATTTTTTAAGAAACTTCCAGTGTAACTTTTACTCCTCCTCTTTCCAGAGATAAAACTATCCTGAATTTGGTGTTTATAATTCCCTTAAATGTTTCTGCACTTTTCCTACATATATATGTATTCATCAATTATATATAGTAGTGTTTTGCATATGAAGTTTTGAAACTTTCTATAAATAATATCACTCAATATATTCTTCCCCAATTTGCCATTATCACTCAATTTTTATGTTTTTGCCATTTCTCCATGTTGATAGATGGGGATGTAGTTCGTTCATTTAAATTGCTTATGGTATTCCATTATACAATGTGAAAGGTTAACCCAACTGTGCAATGAGAGGGTACAGTCCCCACAAAAATGCCCATACTTCAGCTGCCCCACCCCATTTGTTGTGTCTGTTAATCCTCACTCAAGGTAAGGTATTTTTCTTCATGTGTTGTATAATTTTAGATTATAAACATATCGTAAGGGATTTTATATTATAAACATATCATAAGGGGATTCTATCTGTGGCGCTTTCATGTGGCCTTATATCACTCCATAGAGTTTTAGCAATTGCTTACACCAAGTCTCCAGAGGACTACTGACCCAGAGCCACTTTTCCTTCATGGTGTTTTATTGGTTAAGGGTTTCTTGGATCATGTAGTGTAATTTCAAACTCCCAACCTTGTGAGGACAGACCACTGGTTATAAATATAGAGTTATATTCCTCTACCCAGGGCTTTGGATAAAACAATTTTTGTTTTGTCTCTCTCTTGTAGTTAAGTGTGTTCCCTGCACACCCCCCCCATCATCTTTTCACTGAAGTGTAATCCTTTAAGGATCCAGACATTATGAGAGAATATCTCATTTTCTGTTCCCTGCCTTATTGGATCCTAAGGACTCTCCTGTCCCCATGTAAGCATTAAAACCCAAGCCTTTAGGTTCATGAAATAGGCAAACTCCTTAGAACTTCCGCAGCATTAACTCATGTGTTTACTGCTCTAGTTTTCAGTTCCCAATGTAGTTTTTGTTTACTTCTATGGTAAGCAAAATCTCTAGGGGTCTCCCGGAATCTTCCCTACTTGTTTCCTTCTTAAGACTTCTCTGTGGTCATTTTTTTCTTTTAGGTTTAGTTGTTTTATTTTATTTATTTATTTTACAGGGAGAGAGAGCGCACGCGTGCATCAGTGGGGGGAGGGGCAGAGGGAGAGGAGAGAGAATATCAAGCCGACTTCCTGTTGAGCACAGAGCCTGACCCCGGGTTCAATCCCAAACCATGAGATCATGACCTGAGCCAAAATCAGGAGTCTGATGCTTAACCAACTATGCCACCCAGGCACCCTTCTGTGGTCGTTTCTGTTGAGGGTTGCAGACATTACCTCTTGAGGCTATTTGTAGCCTACGTGTCTTAGGTGGTTTGGGGGGAATAGCTGAGCTTCGTTTGGGGATACTTTTGGCTTGATCATAATTCTAGGCTTGCACATTGTATTATTAGTTCTGATACCTCTTGCTGCATCAAAATATTACTAATCTTGTGAGGGATTCTTAATACCATGACAAAGAAAATAATAAGTTATCAAAGTTCTTTTTGTGTAAGATCACTTATTAAATAGAAGATATTTCAAAGAAAATAATGCTACCTTAATTTTCAATTCAAGAATCCTAATTCACACTTTCCTATTCTCTTCCTAGGATGTGTGCAGTGTTTGGTGGAATCTATTGTCTTCGTCATTCAGTACAGTGCCTTGTTGTGGACAAAGAATCCAGAAAGTAAGGGTGATATAAGTTACGTTCCTATAGTTGCACCCTAAGCACATGTGAAAAATGCTAAAGTCAATTTAAAAAAAAATGATTCTTCAAAAATTCTCCTTCATATTAATATCATATCAACCTTGATTAAAAGTAATTTGTATGTAGATCCTCCAGAACAAAAAGTGAATTCAGGATATAGAAACTAAATTAATTTCCCTGCAATATATCTATAGCTCCTGATTATCCGAGCTTGGAAGACAAGTCATTTCAGCTGCCGGGGGGTAGGTGGTGAGTGATGTTAGTTTTCCTTGTGGCCTTACCTCCTGTAATTGATTTTTATCAGATGACAGCAAAGCCCTCTGTTACTGCATTTTTAAAAATGGAGCTTACCTAAAGACTCATCAGATTAATCTCTGCTGATAATGCATGTCATTCCAAAGAGAAAACACTTTAATGATTTTTTAGGTAGATTGTTATAATAAACTATGCTACCCTGTTAGCTGAGGATAAATTCTTAGGCAATTATATTAGGCCTGCAGACTGGTTTAGGATTGAAATAAGAATGTACCTTCTTTTAAAAAATGCCAAGCATGATCTATTTATGTCTGTATTTTTATATGTCAATTGTATTTTTCTAGGATTTATTATTTAGTTACTCATATAATGATCTAAATGGCATAATTTCTTATAGACTAATTATAACACCTAGAGTTGGAGAAAAATTCAGGTCTAGAACATGTAATATTCAGGCAGTGAACTTGACTCAGAAAGTAATTCTCTAGTATAAGATAATACAGACATGCAGTTTAAAGACTTATAAAGTACTTTTAGCACCTTAATACAAATGTACCACATAAGTGAAAAATAATAATGTATAGTGAAAAATCTATCTTTGAGGGCCCAGGATATTCATATACTGGGGTCATGAATAACTCTATGGAGGTTCATGAAGGAATTACTGTTTTTAAGCCTCTTAGAGTCATTTTCCTTATACATTCATTTTGAAGCATGAGTGTGTTCCCATAATGGAAAGCCAGATAGTGAATTGTTTATTTGGTGTTTATTTGCTTACATCCTTTTACCCTTTTTTGGGCCCAATTCCAGTTCTCCTTATAACACTTAGTGACATGAATAATTTAACATGGCTCATGTTTCTTTTTTGAAAAATGGATACATTAGTATAGTAATAGCATCTGTTCATCCAAAGGTTACATTTACCTTAACTTTGTTGTAGTTTTTATTATAAACTCTGAAGAGAGGAAGTCTTCTTTATGATCCTCTACAGATTTCATTTGCAACAAATAGCTGGGGGCTAAGGATCTAAAGACTAAACATTGGTAGTTTTCAAATTTTAATGTGCCTAAAGAATCACCAGGTAAACTTGTTCTGTTTTTGTTTTTGTTTTTGAGGGAGATTTCTGTGCCTCACCCTCAGAGAGTGAATTTGGATAATGTGGTTAGACTAGAGTCAGGGAACTTGCAGTATTGAGGAACACCCCCAAATGAATCTGATGTAGGTTCTCCATAGATGACATTAAGAAATACTGATCTGTAATGTAAAGTTCAGGATTTGGCCAGTATTGTAAGATAGACTGGGAGCTTTAGATCTTAATTCATTCTAGGCCCTTATGAAGATGATCCTTCCAGATCTGTTGGAGTCAAATATGAATTTTATTCTTTTTTTTTTTGTTTTTTGTTATTTTCATAAGCTATAAGTGTTTTTTCTTTTTATTTTCCCCAAGTTTTTATTTAAATTCCATCTAGTTAACATAAAGTACAATATGAGTTTCAGGATTAGAATTTTGTGATTCATCACATACAGTACCCAGTGCTCATCACAAGTGGCCTTCTTAATAGCCATCACCTATTTAACCCATCCCATCTCCCCTCTAATAACCATCAGTTTGTTCTCTATAGTTGATCTGTTTCTTGGTTTGTCTCTCTTTTGTTCCCACCTGTGTTCATTTGTCTTGTTTCTAAAATTCCATGTATGGATGAAATCATATGGTGTGTTTTTTTTAAGATTTTATTTATTTATTTCACAGACAGAGATCACAAGTAGGCAGAGAGGCAGGCAGAGAGAGAGGGGGAAGCAGGCTTCCCGCCGAGCAGAGAGCCTGATGTGGGGCTTGATCCCAGGACACTGGGATCATCATCTGAGTGAAGGCAGAGGCTTTAACCCACTGAGCCACCCAGGCACCCCATGGTGTTTGTCTTTATCTGATGGACTTATTTCCCTTATAATAGTCTCTAGCTCCATCCATGGCATTACCAATGACAAGATTTCATTCTTTTTGATGGCTGAGTAACATTCTATGGTATATATATGTACCACATCTTCTTCATTCATTAGTTGATGGACACTTGGGCTCTTTCCATAAATTGGTTGTCCTTGATAATTCCAGTGTAAACATTAGGGTTCATGTATCCATTTGAATTTCCTTCCTTTGTGTAGATACATAGTAGTGCAGTTGCTGGGTCTTAGGGTAGTTCGATTTTTAACTTTGTGAGGAACCCACATACTACTTTGTAGGGTGGCTACACCAGTTTGCATTTCCAAAAACAGTGTAAAAAGGTTCCCCTTCACATCCTCACCAACAGCTCTTGTTTCCTATATTGTTAATTTTAGTAATTCTGACAGGTATGAGGTAATACCTCATTGTGGTTTTGATTTGTATTTCCCTAAATCAAAAGCTTCTGCACAGCAAAGGAAACAGTCAAAAAAACAAAGAGGCAACCCACGAAATGATTTGTATTTCCCTAATGATGAGTGAGTGATGTTGAGCATCTTTCTATATCTCTTGGCCATCTGTGTGTCTTCTTTGTAAACATGTCTATTTGTGTCTTCCCATGTTTTAACAGAATTATTTTTTTAGGGTGTTGAATTTGATAAGTTCTTTAAAAATTTTGAATACTAATCCTTCCTCAGATATGTCATTTGCAAATATCTTCTCCCATTCTGAAGGTTGCCTTTTAGTTTTCTTGATTGTCTCCTTTGCTGTGCAGAAGCTTTTTATTTTGAGGAAGTCTCAGTAGTTTATTTTTGCTTTTGTTTCCCTTGCCTCAGGAGACATCTAATAAGAAGTTGCTGTAGCCAGTGTCAAGGAGGTTACTGCCGCTGTTCTTCTCCAGGTTTTAGTGGTTTCCTGTCTCACAATTAGGTCTTTAATCCATTTTGAATTTATTTTTCTGTATGTTGTAAGAAAATGGTCCAGTTTCATTCTTTTTTATACTGCTATTCAGTTTCCCCAGTACCATTTGTTAAAGATACTGTCTTTTTTCCATTGGATATTCGCTCCTGCCTTGTTGAAGATTAGTTGACCATATATTTAGGTATCTGGGGTCTTTTGTAGTACCAATACAAATTTGAAGATTCTTTGTTGTAACTCTGTGAAAAATACTCTTGGTATTTTTATAGGGACTGCAGTAAATGTGTAGATTGCTTTAGATGATACAGATATTTTAACATCTATATTTGTTCTTCCAATCCATGAGCATGGAATGTTTTTCCATTTCTTTGTGTTATCTTCATTTGCTCTCATAAATGTTGCATAGTTTTCAGAGTACAGATCTTTTACCTCTTTGGTTATGTTTATTCCTAGATATCTATGGTTTTTGGTGATATTGTAAATTGGATTAATTCCTTGATTTCTCTTTCTGCTGCTTCATAATTGGTGTATAGAAATGCAACAGATTTCTTTTTGTTGATTTTCTATCCTGTGACTTTACTGAATTCGTGTATCATTTCTAGCAATATTTTGGTGGAGTCTTTGGGTTTTCTATGTATATAGTATCATGTCATCTGCAAATAGTGAAAATTTGACTTCCTTCTTGCTTATTTGGATGGCTTTTATTTCTTTTTGCTGTCTGCTGAGACTGAGACTTCCAGTATTCTCTTGAATAACAGTGATGAGAGTGGACATCCCTGTCTTGTCCCTGACCATAGAGAAAAAACTGTTTTCCCCATTCAGGAAGGTATTAGCTGTGGGTTTTTCATATATGGTCTTTATTATGTTGAAGTATATTCCCTCCATCCTTACTTTTTTTGAGGGTTTTTAGCATTCATTAAATGCTTCTTGTGCAACTATTGAAAAGATTCTTACCTTTTTTTAAATGTGGTGTATCATGTTGATTGATTAACAAATATTGAACTACCCTTGCAGCACAGGAATTAATCCTACTTGATCGTAGTGAATGATTCTTTTAATGTACTGTTGGATTTGATTTGCTAGTATTTTGTTGAGAATTGTTTTTCAATCTACGTTCATCGGGGATATTGGCTGATAGCTTTCTTTATTAGTGGAGTCTTAGTCCACTGATAAAGTATTGGAATAATATTAGTATTGGAATCAGTGTAATGCCAGCCTTATAGAATGAATTTGAAAGTTTTCTTTCTATTTCTAGTTCCTGGAATGATTTGAGAAGAATAAATACTAAATCTCTTTTAAGTGTTTGGTAGAATTCCACCTGGGAAGCCATCTGGCCCTGGACTTTCGTTTATTGGGAGATTTTTGATTACCGACTCAGTTTCTTTGCTGGTTATTGGACCACTCAAGTTTTCTCTTTTTCTCTTTTCAGTTTCTATAGTTTATATATTTTTAGCAATTTATCTGTTTCTTCCAGTGTGTCCAGTTTGTGGCTGTATAGTTTTTCATAATATTCTCTTATAATTATTTATATTTCTGTGGTGTCAGTTTCTACTTTCCCTTTCTCATTTGTGATTTTATTTCTTAGGGTGCTTTCTCTTTTCTCTTTGATAAGTCTGACTGGGTTTTATCAATTTTTTTTTCAAAGAACCAGCTCCTGGTTTCATTTATCTGTTCTATTGTGTGTTGGGGGGGTGGTTTTTTGGGGTTTTGTTTTTTTGTTTTTGTTTTTTTTTAGTTTCCTTATTTATTTCTGCTCTAATCTTTAGTACCTTCTCTTCTTCTGATGACTTTATTTAGGCTTCATTTATTGTTCTTTTTCTAGCTCCATTAAGTGTAAGGTTGGGTTATTTGAGATTTTTCTTGCTTCTTGAGGTTGGTCTGTATTGCTGTATATTTCGCTCTTGTGACTCCTTTTGCTGCACTCCAAGGGTTTGGACCATTATGTTTTCATTTGTTTCTATTTTTTTTAATCTCTTCTTTGATTTCCTGTTTGACCCATTCAACCTTTAGTACCCTGTTGTTTAGCCTCCATGTATATGTGGTCTTTCCAAATGTTTTCTTATGGTTGACTTCAATTTTCATAGTGTTATTTTCAGAATTATGCATGGTATGTTACCTGGTATGTGAACTGTTCTGGAGAATGTCCCATGTGCATGCAAAAATTCCTGTTTTAGGATGAAATGTTCTGAATATATCTGTTAAGTCCATCGGGTCCAGTGTGTCATTGAAAGCCACTGTTCCCTTCTTGATTTTCTGCTTAGATGGTCTGTCCACTGCTGTGAGTGGGCTGTTGAAGTTCCCAACTATTATTGTGTTATTATCAGTAAGTTCCTTTATGTTTGTCATTAGTTGTTTTATATAGTTGGGTGCTCAGCTGGGGGTGTAAATATTTACCATTGTTAGATCTTCTTATTGGATAGTGCCCTTTATTATGATGTAGTGCCCTCTTTCATCTCTTATTAAAATCTTTGGATTAAAGTTTATTTGTATGGTATAAATATTGCTGCTCTGGCTTTCTTTTTCCATTTGCATGAGAAATATTTCTGCATCCCCTCACTTTCAGTTTGCCTGTGTCCTTTAGGTATAAAATGAGTCTCTTGTAGGCAGCATATAGATGTGTCTTAGTCGTTAATTCAGTCTGACACCCTGTATCTTCTGATTTGAGCATTTGGTCCATTTACATTCAGAGTAATTATTGGTAGATATGAATTTAGTGCCATTTTTTTTAAGATTTTCTTTATTTGACAGAGAGCAAGACAGTGAGAGAGGGAATACAAGCAGGGTTAGTGGGAGAGGGAGAAGCAGGCCTCCCACTGAGCAGGGAACACCATCCGGGGCTCCATCCCAGGACCCTGGGATTGTGAACTGAGCCGAAGGCAGCCATAGCTTACCAGTTGAGCCACTTAGGTACCCTATTTTCAAGAATCTTGGTCTGGGGAGGGAAATTGTGCCAGCCAGCTCCTTTATCCTCAGAGTGGGATCTCAGTGCTTATTGCTCTCAGGGAACCACTTTCAGAAGAGCAAATGATCTCCCCTCATGTATCCCAAGCATTTTTCAGATCACTGTTTCCACACTGTTTCTGGGTTGCTTGCTTGCCTGGAGCTGTGCAGGGCACTTTGGGCTCTTTCCCAGCCAAGCATGCAGACTTTCATTTTATTTTATTTTATTTTTAAAATCAATTAATTAACATATGGTGTATTATTAGTTTCAGAAGTAGAGTTTAGTGATTCATCAGTTGCGTATAGCACCCTGTTTTCATTACCTCAAGTGCCCTCCTTATTGCTCATCATGCAGTTACCCCATCTCCCCACCCACCAACCTTCAGTTTGTTTCCTATAGTCAAGAGTCTCTTATGGTTTGTCTTCCTCTCTGATTTCCTCTTATTTTATTTTTCCTTCCCTTCCCCTCTATTCCTCTGTTTTGTTTCTTAAATTCTACATATGAGTGAAATCATATGGTATTTGTCTTTGACTGACTTATTTCACTTAGCATAACACCCTCTAGTTCCATCCACGTCATTGCAAATGGCAAAATTTCATTCTTTTTGATGGCTGAGTAGTAATCTACTGTATATACCACCTGTTCTTTTCTATTCATCTGTCAGTGGACATCTGGGTTCTTTCCATATTTTGTCTTTTGTGGACATTAAGCATGCGGACTTTTAAAACCCCAAACTTGCAGCAGGAACCTGTTCTGGTCTTTTGGAGGAGGGTCTTGCAGTGTTGGGAGGCCTGCAGGTTTGACTGAGAAGGTCAGTTATACAGATGCTGGTGGGTGGTGGAGGGAAATGGTGACTTCAGGCTACACACACAAGCCTACCCACCCATCCAGCTCCCACTGCCCACCACCCACCACCCACTGCCCCCATCCCGGGAGAGGTGTCCCTGTGAATGCCGCCTTTCACACAAGTGCTTCCAGAAGAGAGAACACTCTCTTCCCTTGGGCCTTAGGTGATCCTCAGTAAGATCTCTGGTTTCAGGTTGTTTATCTGTCATCTCTCTAGGATTAGGGCCTTGCCATCAGGGTTCTTACCACAGCCAATCTGAAGTCCTCTTAAACTTCAGTCTTTGAGCCCAGCTGATTGCAAAAATTCAACAAAAATCATCCCCTCTCATTTTCCCAGCCAGTGGCTTTGGGAAAGTGTTCTCCTCATGAATTTCTCTGTGTGCTTGTTTCTTTCTCTCACCATTCTGTGCAACCACATCCCTCCATAGCACCCATGATCCATGTCTCCCCCAAACCACATCTCTGCACTTACTGCACCTTTCTGGATGTTGTGGAGTTTGTTCTCTCAGTCCTCAAGTCAATTTCTTATGCATTTAGAATGATTTGATAGTTATCTAGTTATGTTACACGGAAGAGAGAAGCCTGGGTTCCTTCTGCTAAGTCTCAGTCAAGCTCCTCTCCTGAATTTTAAATAGCAGACGTACTGCTACTTATTTAACATTTTCTGTCTTCATGGAAAGACCTCAGACATAACAATTATTGCCCAGTAACTCCTAAAGCATGCATGGTCAGGTAGCCCTTGAATGAGAGAAGACCTGGAACTCCATCACTGCCGTGAATGACAGTTAGTAGGTCACTTTTCTCTGGGCCAGTTCCTTTATCTGTAAGATGACTTTGATAGACTGCCCAGTAATCATTGACTTTTGTCCCATATATAATGTGCTTTGACTGCATTAATAAAAGTACTTATATGGACTCTGAAAAACAATCTGAGGGGTTTGAAGTGGCGTGGGGGTGGGAGGTTGGGGTACCAGGTGGTGGGTATTATAGAGGGCACGGCTTGCATGGAGCACTGGGTGTGGTGAAAAAATAATGAATAATGTTTTTCTGAAAATAAATAAATTGGAAAAAAAAAAGTACTTAGAAAGTAGTTAGATTTTCCTTAACATTTATAAAGTATCCTGACATGATTTATAAGCTTTCATGTAGGCCATTCTTACATATTAGGTAATCTTCAGTCCTAGTGAGAAATTAAAAAAAAATCTTATGGATATAAATAGCAAAATGTCTACTTAGACTATCATATTATTATTTTATTAGACCTCCAGTTTTCCAATGAATATTTTTTTTGTCCATCTTGGTTAAGATACAGCCATTTTGGATTCTGGTTGTGAGTCTCTTACCTGAACTTTTATTCCAAGCCATTATTATATACTTCCTTAGGAATAGAATAGTTTTTAAATTTGACCTGTGTTTGTAGCATTCATGATCTCTCCATTATTTTCCCGATAGTATATTGCTTAAGTGATCTTTAAAAGTTTTATTTAAGAGACCACCAATACCTAAAAATTGTAAATTCATACCTTCACTGATAATTACAAAATTTATAATAATTTTTTTGCCTTTTTAATAAAAACCCCTTTCTTTCAAGTCAAACAGTCTCTATAAATATTTAAAGCTAGCATTGATTAAAGTCGATTCAGGCTAATTTATCTTTCCCAAACACTACTTTCATGTTCAAAATCAAATACTTAAAAGAGCTACCAGTAATAGTGTTGAAGGATTATGGGGTTCTTGTCTCACAGAGTTGAAGAATGAATCTCATGGACCCAAATGGGTGAAGTGAAGTGGAAGTTAATTAAGTGAAGGTGAGAGCAGAAAGGGAAGAAAACTCTTTAGAGTGAGAGGGGACCTGAATGGGTTGCTGCTGAGGGCTTTCAGTGGCAGTCTTTTATTGAGAACTGACTAGGAAGCTTGTTTCCTTGAGATTCTTGTGCCATCTTGATTTGTTCCCTTACCTCTTGTTCGCTCTGTCTCAGCGTCTCCACCTGCCAGGAAGAGTTGCAGAGCTGAGTCAGGGGCCTCCTGCCTATACCTTAACCCCTTCCCTATTTATGACATAGGACCTGTGGACAGAAAGAGCTATATGGGGATTGTGAGGAGAGACTGTATATTTTTAATTAGTGGGAATTAGGGATAGCACAAGTCTCAGAGAAATCTGGAATAAGGCTCTCAGGACCTTGAGGGGCCAGCTGCTGCCAAGATAAGTTTACTTTTAAACATTAAGGCACTAAGGCAGCCATGAGTTCATTGAGGAAGGTCACACTCTTCATCTTTCAGATACCTATCAGTGGGCTGCAAGCTATAAGGAGATTTTCATTTAAGCTGCATTTCTTTTTTTTTTTTTTTTTTTTTTCCCAATTTATTTATTTTCAGAAAAACAGTATTCATTATTTTTTCACCACACCCAGTGCTCCATGCAAGCTGTGCCCTCTATAATACCCACCACCTGGTACCCCAACCTCCCACCCCCCCGCCACTTCAAACCCCTCAGACTGTTTTTCATTTCTTTTGCCTTTGTTTCCCGTATCAATAGGATTTTTTTATTTTGTCAGGGCTTGAGTATGAAGTGAGGGATAATTTTTTGAGGCAAAAATCTTGGACTTAGACATATCCAGCATACATTTCTTTTTAAACTTTCCAGTTGACTTAAACAATTGTTTATTCTAAGTGTATTTAGAATATTAATAAAGAAATGGGCAAAGATTTGCATTTGTCTCCTTATGGTCTTAGGTTGCCTCTCTGTTCCTGTTTTTCTGTGTGGAACACTTGGCATCCCCTTTGGTATAGCTAAGAACTACTCATGATTGAGTTCTAAGATCTGAGTTTATTTCCTGATTCTGCCAACTAGATCTGCTGGCCCCCTGAGCCCCCTTGTATGATTGTAAGTTCCATGTAAGAAAATGTCTGGAAGCAAAACAAGTTTGTATCACTCATTATACTGAGTGGCTATGTGTTAAATGAATGAATGAATGAATCTTTAAAAACTGATGATGGGGCACCTGGGTGGCTCAGTGGGTTAAGCCTCTGCCTTCAGCTCAGGTCATAATCTCAGGGTCCCGGGATTGAGCCCCAAATCGGGCTCTCTGCTCAGCAGGGAGCTTGCTTCCCACCCTCCCTGCTGCTCTGCCTACTTGTGATCTCTCTCTCTCTCTATCAAACAAATAAAATCTTTAAGGAAAAAAAAACTGATGCTTTTTTTTTTCACCATCCATTGAGTAAAGCTATAGAAGCATAAATGATCATAGCACTGAATTCAGTGTGGTGATTACACATGAAAGTATTGTACAAACTTTGAAAGAAGAAATATGGAATATTAACTTATTTTCAGATAGGTCTTATTTTTCATTTTTGTTTAGTTTGCCTTTGACTGTGCTCTCTTTGCTATACTGTTCATTGGCTCTGCTTTTCAATTTTCAGAGGACATAGATATCAGCAAGTCTTTTTTATATATACCCTGTCACTAAATTCTAATACTGAACCCCTCTGTTGACTGTTTCTAGAAACATTGAATGCTCTTGTTGAGCAGCTTTCTTTTTCTTTGCAGCTGTGCTGACTGTGTAAAACTCCTATAAAGTAGATTTGGCCATTTAGAAGTACAGTATTTGATACGGGGGTAGAGTATGGATGATCTTGGACTAGATACGTCTGTAACCAGTAGTCTGAATCTAATTACTTCAGCTACTGTTCTTTTGTACTTCAGCTGTCTCACTTACTAGAATTCTTGATGTGAGTATTTCTTGGAGATATCTTTTTTTCTGATTTCAGAAATAGCTATACCTTTTCCAGATACTTGGAAGTTAATAATGAATATAGTATGTTAGAGCATGTGGGGTGACTGATCTTACTACCATTAGTCATTGTAGGAAAATTGCCGAAGTTCTGATTTTAACATGTCTCATTTGCAAACTGGTAGTGATAATATTCTATACATTTAACCTCCACCAACCTCCAACTCCATGCTAGTTGCCATGGGAATAATGAGATGAATAAAACATGGACCTTGCCTTTATGTACAAAGAGAGCAGTAAACAGCGTGGTCCCTCAAGTCAGATAGACCTGGGTCTATATCCTGGCTTCCCCACTTACTAACTGAATGAGCTTTGAAAGTTCACTGTGCTCCAGTTTCTGTATAAAGTGGTACATGACAGTAACTACTTTATTTGGTTATTATGATTATTAACAGATGATGCAGGTAGGACCATTTGTTACACACAGTAAGAGCGCAATACATGTTAGCTAGTTACAGTTGTTAATGTAATTGGATACTTTGGAATCCTGTGGAGGAGATATATCCTGAAGATCCTTCTGTGCCCAAGCTAAGGACTTTGGACTGTAGTCAGTGGTGGTTTTCTGTGTCCCATGGACTAGGAATATAGCCGAGAACAAGACAATAGTGGTCTTTGTTTGAGTGGAGCTTGGAGTCTGCTGGGGAATTTTAAAGAAAAAATAAATTAGTGAGATAATTACACATTGAGATCTTTTCACTACGCAGATCTAGCCTCTGTCCCTCCCTGTGTAAAAAGCTTCAGTGCCTTTATATCACTTCCAAATAAAGTGTAAGACCCTTTTACATGACCTGTGAGGCTCTGGGATCTGGCCTCTGCCTGCCTTTCTAAGTTCATCTCTCTTCCCTCCCTGCTTCTATTTTATTGTCATTTAACACAGAACTGTGTGTGGTTCCCTGTACTTTTCTTACTTGCCTCTGTACCCCTGCAAATGCTGCCCTTCTGCATGAAATGTTTTTACTTGCTTAACTAGTTTACATCCTTTAGAAGCAGCTAATGTTATCACTTTCTCTGAGGAACATTCCTTGATACTCCACCTCCCCCCACCCAAGCTTAGTTAGATGTACTCTCATGATGTCCTGTCCTCATTTCTCATCCCTGAACTTGGGTATTATCTTACAGTTGCCTGTGTGAATCTTCATTATATTGGGAGCTCCCTAAGGATAAGATATTTTTATTCTTATATCTTAGAACAGTGCTTGGCACATGATTGTTATGCCATCATTTACATCATTTACATCAAACAAATGAGCTACTGACTTGCTAGCAGTCCATTATCTTATTAGACTAAGCACAAGTCTAAGGCAGTATGGTAGAGGTGAAGAGAAGAAGCTAGTTTCAAGAAGTCTTTATAAGGTAGAATCAAAATTGAGTAGTAGATTAGATATGGGAAGAAAGTTTCTAAGCTGGGGAACCTGACTGTTGGTCATGTCATTACATGAGATAGGTATTCCAAGGGGGGAAACAAGTGAGGAGTCATGATGAACTCAGTTTGGGGTATGCTAGGTTTTTTTAAATATTTTATTTATTCATTTGAGACAGAGACAGAGAAAGAAAGAGAGAGAGAGAGAGAGAGAGAGAGAGAGCATGAGCAGGGGGAGAGGCGGAGGGAGAGGGAGAAGCGGACTACTCACCGAGCCAGAAGCCCGGTGTGGGGCTTGATCCCAGGACCCAGAGATCATGACCTGAGCCAAAGGCAGTAGCTTAACCATCTGAGCCACCCACGTGCCCCAGGAGTATGCTAGGTTTAAAAAGTGTTTAGAGTCTATCCAGAAAGAAATAGATAAGATACGGTTAAAAATATGGATACAAGGTGAAAAAAAATATGGATACAGAGTTTGGGATTGGTCAGAACACAGAACCACAGATTTAGAGTTATCTGTTAATGGTATTTGAAACTATTGGGGTGGATTTTTACCCAAGAAAATGATAAGCATTTTGGAATGGTTTTATTGAAGAGGTGACATTTGAAATGTGTTTTAGAAAGCATGGAAGGGCATCATGAATAGAAAGAATTATTTTGTTTCCTTCAAAGATTGGGGATCTTCTAATTTTCTTGATTAGTGTATTTTTTCTTTTATTATTTCATGTGATTTCTGCATTTCTTTTTTTTTTCATTTTTTCCCCCAATTTATTTATTTTCAGAAAAACAGTATTCATTATTTTTTCACCACACCCAGTGCTCCATGCAAGCAGTGCCCTCTATAATACCCACCACCTGGTACCCCAACCTCCCACCCCCCCGCCACTTCTTATCATACCACTGGGATATTCTGAAAATCATAGAGATTAGATACCTGTTATAATGTTATATTTCTCTTCTGGGCCAAATTTCAGATAAAAGAGTTTTCATCTTGCTGAGCATTTTCTTCCCTGCCATTTTGCTGTATATGTCCTCATGTCACTGAACCAAGAATTGTGATTTTTTTTTTAATTTATTTTGTTCCCCAATTTATTTATTTTCAGAAAAACATTATTCATTATTTTTTCACCACACCCAGTGCTCCATGCAAGCTGTGCCCTCTATAATACCCAACACCTGGTACCCCAACCTCCCCCCCCCACTTCAAACCCCTCAGACTGTTTTTCAGAGTCCATAGTCTCTCATGGTTCACCTCCCCTTCCAATTTACCCAAATTCCCTACTACTCTCTAACGCCCCTTGTCCTCCATGCTATTGGTTATACTCCACAAATGAGTGAAACCATATGAGAATTGTGATTTTTGATTTAGAAAACTCAGCTCTAGAAATGTTCTGTCTGGCCTCAGTGATTCTTATGATTGACCTGGTCCTTTTATCTCTGTAATTGAGAACTCCTATCCTGTTCCTCCTCAGTTTATTATTTATGAGGCTCAGCAAAGCCCTCCACTAAATCCAGCATGCTGTTAATCTTCAACGGCTTCCTCAGTTTTATGTGGAAGGGTGTTTTAATGTCTCTGGCAGTACTGTTTTCGTTTTGCTCTTTTCCATCACTTAAGTGTCATCTAATTTTTTATATTAATCTTTATAATACAAAGTATAAGTCTGGGCCCCAAATTAATATTCCTGTCTTCATTTTTCTCCTGATTATGCCTAATATATGACAGTAAGCCACGTATTGGGGGGTTGGGAAACAAATCTTATTCCTTACTTAAACATGCTTTGGTTTGAATAGTCTTGCTCAGGCCTGGAGCCTTAGTACTTCAGAGTTGAGACTCTCAGGTGAGTTGTGTTACCATCATCTACCAGATTGGCCATCTGTGACCACCACATCAATTTATCAATTTCTGCAGAAATCACCCCTTTTTTTTTTTTTGTAGCAATAGTTCTTGACTTTTCTCTACCCAGCACAGCCTAAAACTATAACAGTAGTAGTGGCATGCTCGACAGTGATTCTTTTCTGGGATTTGGGAGTTTATCAGAATCTCCAGGGGTACTTATAATTTGAAAAAGTCCCCCAGGTGTGATTCTGATTTGCTCCCTCTTCCTCCTCCTCCTCCTCCTGCTCTGAGAATCATTGTTTCATCTAGAAGCTTCAGCATAAATAGACACATTTACTGTTCTGTTGACCTTGCATAGTTGAACTCCCTAATCTTTGTGCATCCTTACCTCCCTTTTGAGTGGTACCAGTATTTCTTTCTAGTACCATAGCTTCTGAAACCAATTTCTACCAGTCACCAAGCTACAACCGAAGCAGCCCTGTTAGTGTTTGGAAGCCTATAAAACAAGAAGGTATCCACTAGCTTGAGGGCCAGGTTTAATGGTGTGGTTTATTTAACTAGGAGTCCTTTGCAAAGACTTAGACTGGAGTCCAGGATTTATAGTAACACCACTCCCCCAGCCCCATCAATTTTTTTCCAACATTTTATGATGAAAATTTTCAAATCTACAGCAATGTTAAGAGATTTTCAGTATGAGAATTTGTATATCCACAACCTAGATTCTTTTTTTTTTTTAAAGATTTTATTTATTTATTTGACAGAGAGAGAGAGAGAGAGAGATCACAAGTAGGCAGAGAGGCAGGCGGGGGGGGGAAGCAGGCTCCCCGCTGAGCAGAGAGCCCGATGCGGGGCTCGATCCCATGAACCTGAGACCATGACCTGAGCCGAAGGCAGCGGCTTAACCCACTGAGCCACACAGGCGCCCCCACAACCTAGATTCTACAACGAA
This sequence comes from Neogale vison, assembly GCF_020171115.1. Taxonomy (NCBI): domain Eukaryota; kingdom Metazoa; phylum Chordata; class Mammalia; order Carnivora; family Mustelidae; genus Neogale; species Neogale vison. The sequence goes on from NC_058105.1 coordinate 57,596,044, forward strand.
CATCTTCATATATTACTTGCTTAATCATGCATTTACCCAGATATTTATTTCTCTTTCTGTCTGTTCACCTTTCTTAAGAATTTCATAGTAAATTCCAAATATCAGTACAATTTCCCCTAAATATCTTGGCATGCCTATCATTAAGAGTTTAATATTTATTTATAGCCTTTTTTTGTTGTAAAATTTACATACAGTGAAGTGCCCAAATTTTAAGTGCTCAGTAGCTGAGTTTTGATAAATGATAAATCTGAATAACCCAAATCCCTATCAAGATATAGATTATATTATAACACCCTCTTTTTTTCTGCCCAGATTATTCCCTCTTGACTTCTATAGTTTCTGACTTAAAGGTAAGAAAAAGGTTTTGTCAGTACTTCCAGGAAAAATAGGAATCAGTGTTTAATGATGTATCAGCAGATTTCTCTTCTCCATTGCCAAAAGTGCCTTGTGTTTTAAATTGTATGTGAATGTATTAAAGCAGGATACTGAGTAAGTAACTTACCGTTTCAGTTTTTAAATAATAATTTTGGAAAATACTGTATTAGGTATAAATACCTTTTATCTATTTAGTTAACTATTTTATAAGGCAAACCTCTAGTTCAATGAAATATAAGGACATATGCAATAGAAACATAACTGAGAAAGACAAAGGAATTGGAGGTGAGATGGGAAAAAATCACATAAATAATAATGTAATATTACATGTATTAATATGTGACTGGTTAAAATATGTATTATGTATATCTAACATCATGAGATATCACAGTCTGTACTGACAACAGTGGCCAGTCATTTATTCAAGAATAAACATGTATTAGGAATTGCACATTACATATTACATTAGGAAATACACATTAAATTCCTCTTATTGTTGGTCTTGGGTGTTCATTATTTTTTTTAATGCTTTTATGCCTGGTAAATATCTCTTATTTGCCTTATTTTTAGAGTGCTATAGCATATTTTAATTTATATCAATATATTTAAAATATTATATAAATTTGAAATTATTTGCTTGCATATTATGAGAAGTAACATACAAATGTATTTCTAATAAAATAATTCTGATCTCAAGAGGAGAAGCTGTGACAAAAGTAAGCTGTGATATTTTTCATGACAAAAAGATATGGCAAACATGCAGCCATTTGCATATCATTTCTGAAATACTGCATACTGGCTTTGTCACTGCTGGTAAGTCCATTTCAAGGATGTTGCCCTTAGTCCATTAGTTTGGATAATGAGCCCTATAAAGTACATTTATAACTTGTGGCTCTGTAAGGAGATGGATTCTAATTTTCATCCTTTGATCTAGACACACTGAAAGAAGGTCAATGGGGGGGTTCCATATAAATCATTGTCCTAACACATATCACATGACAGAGACCTGATAGTGTCCATGCGTAAGTGTTTTCCCTATTTAGAAATAGCACTTGAAAGAAATATTTTTGTGATCATCCTTTGAAGTAAAGTAGAAACTTATTCAAAGAAGCTTTATCCCTCCTTTTTTATTCGTTTAAAACATTATCACATGTGTGACCAGATGGCTATTCTTGAACAAAAGAGAAAGCAACACTTAACAAAAATAGAAAGGCTTTGGTGACATTTACAGACTGTGATGATATAACAAGATACTTAATCAACTTTACTCTCCTTTTCTTAGATCTGTTAAGGGGAAAAAATCCTGTTTTCTAAACAAAAGAAATGCTTCTATGTTCCTAAACATTAGAAAGCTTATGCTTATACTGTAATACTTATACTAACTTAATTCTTATTAATGCTATTCAAAATAAATATTTAAATTCTATGCTTATAGCTTAAAGATTTCAAGGTAGCAAAAAGAATATATACTCTATAATTTAGTGTCAGTTTTATGTCAAAATGTGAAATCATATACTATTTTGAAGTTTGTCTTCCAAGAAATTGGTTTCAGATTCAAAATTATAGATGACTATGTTTATTTTTCAGTTGTGTAATCATTAATGAGAAATTTTTTCTGCTATGTTTTTCTTCTTTGTAGATGTAAAGCAATCATAGATCAGTTTGGTCAGAGAATAATCTCTAAGCATTTCCTTGTGGAGGACAGTTACTTTTCTGAGAACACATGCTCACATGTACAATACCGGTAAGTCAACCCTCCACTGTCCAAGGAAAGGTGAAACATTGGAAAATTTATCTGTATGATTATATTTTCACTTCTGTATGACTATGCTCTTCAAGTTAGTTGCAAATGTGTACCAAACCAAAGACATATCCAATATCTATCTATATATTTATCTATAGATATATATATATATATACATATATATCCAGAGTCTGGTTGTAGGGGAGGCATCTAATTTTGACTCCATTGCATCCGCTGGGGTTGGTCTGCAGGTCACATATCCACCTTTCCTTTTTTTTTTTTCCCCAAGATTTTATTTATTTGAGAGAGCAAGAGAAAGCATGTGCATGCACACACACAAGCAGGAAGAGGGGCAGAAGGAGAGGGAGAAGCAGACTTCCTGCTGAGCAAGGAGCCCCATGCAAGATCAGGACCTAAGGAGAAGGCAGACTCTTTTTTTTGTATTTTCATTTTTTAATTAACATAAAATGTATTATTTGTTTGAGGAGTACATGTCTGTGATTCATCAGTCTTACACAGTTCACAGTGCCCACCATAGCATATACCCTTCCCAATGTCCCATCACCCAGCCACCCCATCCCTCCCACCCCTCTTAACTCCAGCAACCCTCAGTTTGTTTCCTGAGATTAACAGTCTCTTTTGGTTTGTCTCCCTCTCTGGTTTTGTCTTGTTTCATTTTTTCCTCTCTTCCCCTATGATCCTCTGTCTTGTTTCTCAAATTCCACATATTAGTGAGATCATATAATTGTCTTTCTCTGATTGGCTTTGCTTAACATAATACCCTCTAGTTCAATCCATGTCATTGCAAATGGCAAGATTTCATTATTTTTTTTTCCAATTTATTTATTTTCAGAAAAACAGTATTCATTATTTTTTCACCACACCCAGTGCTCCATGCAAGCTGTGCCCTCTATAATACCCACCACCTGGTACCCCAACCTCCCACCCCCCCGCCACTTCAAACCCCTCAGATTGTTTTTCAGAGTCCATAGTCTCTCATGGTTCATCTCCCCTTCCAATTTACCCAAAAGCACATACCCTCCCCAATGTCCATAACCCTACCCCCCTTCTCCCAACCCCCCTCCCCCCAGCAACCCACAGTTTGTTTCGTGAGATTAAGAGTCACTTATGGTTTGTCTCCCTCCCTATCCCATCTTGTTTCATGGATTCTTCTCCTACCCACTTAAGCCCCCATGTTGCATCACCACTCCCTCATATCAGGGAGATCATATGATAGTTGTCTTTCTCCGCTTGACTTATTTCGCTAAGCATGATACGCTCTGGTTCCATCCATGTTGTCGCAAATGGCAAGATTTCGTTTCTTTTGATGGCTGCATAGTATTCCATTGTGTATATATACCACCTCTTCTTGATCCATTCATCTGTTGATGGACATCTTGGTTCTTTCCATAGTTTGGCTATTGTGGACATTGCTGCTATAAACATTCGGGTGCACGTGCCCCTTTGGATCACTACGTTTGTATCTTTAGGGTAAATTCCCAGTAGTGCAATTGCTGGGTCATAGAGCAGTTCTATTTTCAACATTTTGAGGAACCTCCATGCTGTTTTCCAGAGTGGTTGCACCAGCTTGCATTCCCACCAACAGTGTAGGAGGGTTCCCCTTTCTCCGCATCCTCGCCAGCATCTGTCATTTCCTGACTTGTTGATTTTAGCCATTCTGACTGGTGTGAGGTGATATCTCATTGTGGTTTTGATTTGTATTTCCCTGATGCCGAGTGATATGGAGCACTTTTTCATGTGTCTGTTGGCCATCTGGATGTCTTCTTTGCAGAATAAATATCAAAAGCTTTTGCACAGCAAAGGAAACAGTTAACAAAACCAAAAGACAACTGACAGAATGGGAGAAGATATTTGCAAACGATATATCAGATAAAGGACTAGTGTCCAAAATCTATAAAGAACTTAACAAACTCAACACCCAAAGAACAAATAATCCAATCAAGAAATGGGCAGAGGACATGAACAGACGTTTCTGCAAAGATTTCATTTTTTGATGGCTGCATAGTATTCTATTTTATACACACACACACACACACACTTATATATATATATATAAAACACATCTTCTTTATCCATTCATCTGTTGATGGATATCTAGTCTCTTTCCATAGTTTGGCTATTGTGGACATTACTGCTGTAAACATTCGGGTGCAGATGCCTCTTCATATCACTACATTTGTATCTTTGAGGTAAATACCCAGTAGTGCAATTGCTGGGTCATAGGGTAGCTCTGTTTTCAGTTTTTTGGGGAACCTTCATGCTGTTTTCCAGAGTGGCTGCACCAGCTTGCATTCCCACCAACAGTTTAGGAGGGTTTCCCTTTCTCTGAATCCTCACCAACATCTGTTGTTTGCTGACTTGTTAATTTTAGCCATTCTGACTGGTGTGAGGTGGTATCTCTTTGAGGTTTTGATTTGTATTTCCCTGATGCTGAGTGATATTGAGCACTTTCTCATGTGTCTGCTGGCCATTTGGATGTCTTCTTTGTAGAAATGTCTGTTCATATCTTCTGCCCATTTCTTGATTGGATTATGTGTTTTTGGGGTGTTGAGTTTGATAAGTTCTTTATAGATTTCGGATAGTAACCCTTTATCTGATATGTCATTTGCACATATCTTCTCCCATTATGTTGGTTGTCTTTTGGTTTTGTTGACTAGACTCTTAGCTACCCAGATGCCCTCACAATATCCTCCCTTCAATAAGCCAAGAAAAGATTAAAGCAGAGCTTGGCTTGGCTTGATGAGGCAACACTTTTATCATGACTTAAATCTTTGAAATATACCTTCTTATAGTTATATAACTATAAATGAAACTTATCTGTGGAAAATCACTGATTAACTGTTTTGTGCATTACAGGCAGATCTCCAGGTCAGTCCTGATTACAGATAGATCTGTACTAAAAACGGATTCAGATCAACAGGTAATTTTAGTCCTGTACTTTTTAATAAATGTTGCTAACCTAATCTACATGGTATTATGTATAAATTAATATTGGTGAAATAAAATGTACTAAACTGTATGCACTAATGCATTTAATGCATTTTTTAAAATTTTTTATTTATTTATTTGACAGAGATCACAAGTAGGCAGAGAGGCAGGCAGAGAGAGATGGGGAGGCAGGCTCCCCACTGAGCAGAGAGCCCGATGCGGGGCTCGATCCCAGGACCTTGGGATCGTGAACTGAGCTAAAGGCAGAGGCTCAACCCACTGAGCCACCCAGGTGCCCATTAATGCATTTTTTTAAAAAAATACATAATGTCAATTCTGTAATAATCTTGGTTTCTTAAGTATTTCCTTCCAGCAGGACAAATACATTTTTTATAATATTTTTATTCTATGAAAGTTGGACTAAATCCTAATTTTTGACAGCTATTCTGTGAAATTGAAAATACATTGTTTTGGGAAGAAAAAGAGAATCCCCAGAGAATACATTTAAAACTCTTACTTTTGTAGCAACATGGGTGGGACTGGAAGAGATTATGCTGAGTGAAATAAGTCAAGCAGAGAGAGTCAATTATCATATGGTTTCACTTATTTGTGGAGCATAACAAATAGCATGGAGGACAAGGGGCGTTAGAGAGGAGTAGGGAATTTGGGTAAATTGGAAGGGGAGGTGAACCATGAGAGACTATGGACTCTGAAAAACAGTCTGAGGGGTTTGAAGTGGCGGGGGGGGTGGGAGGTTGGGGTACCAGGTGGTGGGTATTATAGAGGGCACGGCTTGCATGGAGCACTGGGTGTGGTGAAAAAATAATGAATACTGTTTTTCTGAAAATAAATAAATTGGAAAAGAAAAAAAAAACTCTTAGAGGGGGGGCACCTGGGTGGCTCCATGGGTTAAAGCCTCTGCCTTAGGCTTAGATCATGATTCCAGGGTCCTGGGATCGAGCCCCGCTTTGGCTCTCTGCTCAGTGGGGAGCCTGCTTCCTCCTCTCTCTTCTCTGCCTGCCTCTCTGCCTACTTGTGATCTGTCTGTCAAATAAATAAATTAAAAAAAATCTTTAAAACTCTTAGAGGAAAAGGCTTTATGGTAACCAACACTAGAATAGTGGTGGTAAGCTCACCATTAGGCCTGGTGTGAATGAGTACCAGCATACATTTCTGGTTCTAATGTTTCCTCATCACCATTGTTCCTTTCAGTACCCTCTTCTTTTCCTTACTGACAATTCTATAGGAATGTCTTTATACCTATGGTTTTTCCTCAGTCTGAATTCTTAAAAGAAGTAGACCGACCCCCTTCTCCTAATCATATTACACAGTAACTGATAAAATCAGCTTACTTAGTATGACTCTGAGACCTTTTCTATATGCTACTGCTAAAAATAGGTTCCAAAAATTCCTTAAGTTAGAAGATTTTTGGTATATAAAACAAATGTTTGCTATACATATGAGCATAAATAATTCACTTTAATCATTCAGTAAACAATGAATGTCTTTTACATGCCATCCAGTGTGTTGATGTCTGAAGACAGGGCTAACCATGATATCATCTCTGCCCTCATAGCTTGCAGTCTGGAAGATACAGATATAGATAGATAAATAATAGCTATAGTTAAGCATGGCAAGTGTGAGCAAGGACTGGTACAGCAGCTATTGTGCTGCTCATCGCACTGTCCTGTAGTTGCCAGTTAACTTGTCTGTGTATTCCAATAAACTCTAAGCCTTGTGAGTGTGTTCAAGAATGACAAGGAGGCATTAAAGTGAGGAGAAAATATTAAGACAGTTCTGTAGAAGCGGAACTGTGAAGAGTAGGACAGAAGAAGTGATTGCTGAAGAGAGATGTGGAAGTGAATAGGGCTTTTCTTGAAAAGATTTGTGTATATTTCAGCTGATGCAATGGAGCTAGTAGAGAGGTAAGGAAAGGCTGAAGATACCCAAGAGGAAAGGAAGACAATTAACGCAGCAAGGTCCAGGTAAAGGCTGGAGAGGTTGGGATTCAGAGAACAGGTAAAAAGCATTGCCCTTAGATGGGATGTAAGACACCTTGAAATAAGAGGGTGAATGTGGGACTGTTTGTAGGTCTGGGAGTTCCCATCTGATAGGATCCATTTACTCTTTTTTTTTTAAGTTTTAATTTATTTGAGAGCAAGAGAGAGAACAGGAACAGGGTTGGGGGGGCAGGGAGAGAAGGGGAAGCAGACTCCCTGCTGAGCTGGGAGTCTGGCTCAGGGCTCAATCCCGGGGTGCCAGGATTAGGACCCAAGTCAAGGGCAGCCACTTAACCAACTGAGCCAACCTGGCGCCCCTCCATTTACTCTTTAAATTACAAAGTGAGGTTATCTCCTGAGAATGAGCACATAAGAGTGCTTAACAAGTCAAAGCTCAAGGAAGGGTATATATAGTAATAACCGTGAAGAGTTGGAGAGTGACCTGTCTCATGGTCAAATGGCTGGCTGCACAGCATTAATGGCCCAGTTGAGTCTGGAGGTTATGGGTATACAGTGGCATTAATCTGGCCCTATTCTTTCAGCTTTTCCATTCTCACCCTCACCCAGTCTACTCACTGACTTGTTAAGAGACCTGTGATTCCTTGTCCTCTCTCTCCTCCCAGTTTCCCAGCTTCCTTCTGTCCTCTTCCTTTTCCATGTCCTAGACCCCATGGTTAATCTTCTCAACTGTCCTTCCCCAATACCTTCAATTCCCATGTAGCCATGTTCTTCCACTGTGCCCACAGAGGAAAACCCTGTCCCTAGATGAGACTATAATCTATATCTGGATTATAGTCGGATACTTGAGCAAACCACACAACCAGACAGACTGGCACTGCCACAGAGTCAGGGTTGCCAACCTCATTCATCTGTACCCTCAATGCTTATTACCAGTTAGTTTTTCCACTGACCTCACATGGCTCCCTCTCCCTTTCCCCTCAGTGCCTAATCCAAATCTTTACTATTTTACCCACCTTCTCTCAGCTCTTTCACCTCACCCCCCACTTCTCTGGGAAAAGCAGGGCCACCTACTAAGCACAGTGGCCCTTGACCTTCGCCCCAGCATGCACAACTCATGTACAAGTACCCTGAGACTAATGAGGAGGCTCCCCTCCTTGTCTAAGGCCAGCAGTCCCTTTCACAGATGGTCTTGGCATGCACAAGCACACGTGTGCGCACAAGCACACGTGTGCGCACAAGCACACACATGCACTCACACACACCCATCCTATATGTTTGCTCCCTCTCCTGTGTCTTCAGGCATTCCCTGCTAATGGTACCTTCCCCTTAACCTATACACATGTACTAGTACTTTCTGGTTCAAAACAAAAATTAAAAAGACAAAAACAAGAAACAAATTCTCCTTTGACTTTGCCCCCATCTCTAATTGTATCCAGTCTCTCACCTGTTTTTGTCAGCATTTTCAAGACAATATCTATACTTGCCTCCTCCAGCTTTTTACCTCTCATTCATTTCTAGGCCTTTCTTCTATCTCCACATTGCTATCACAATTTTTCTTGCTAGGTTTTTAAAAGTTTTATAATGGTTAGGACCACAGGATGTTTTTTGGTTTTTGTCTATTGGTCTTTCATGGTACATTTAGCAATGTTGGTTATTCCCTTTTTGGGCTTCCATGACACTGCCCTCCTGGTTCTCCTCATGACTCTCTGGATATTCCTTCTCTGCTTCTTTTGTGGGTTCTGTCCTCCTCTTAAGTGTTGGGGCTCCTCAGGGTTCTTATTTCAGCCCACATTATCTCTTGCTCTGTGCATACTTGCTGCTTGACTTCAGATACTCTCATGGTTCTAACTCTGCGAAAATGTTGGTGACAGCCATTTCTGTATCTCCCAGGAATGTTGGCCAAACTTCCTGCTGGACACGTGTTTCAAAAGCACCTCAAACTGAACATACTCCGAGCTGAACTCACCATCTTCCCTCTCAAAACTACTCATCCAGTGCTCCCTGCCTTGATGAAAAGCACTGACAAACTTCTAGCTAACAACTTCTTCCTCTCATCTCTGCTATCTCCTGAGAGCAGCAAGTACTTCTAGTACTTTCTAGAAGTTGCTGCAATCTGTTTTTCTTCTAAGTCCTTATTCTCAGTGCTCTGGTTCTGGACCTCATTATTTCTGCCTTCTAACTTGTTCTGCCTTTCATCTTAACTCCTTCAGATCTAGCCTCCACAGAGCTATTAGAATGAGTAGTCTAAAATATACATTTCGTATGCTTTTCTTTGTTTCCTACATTTTTTCCTTTTTTTTAAATTTTGGAAGCATATGTAATGAGGCTTAAAGAGAGGGAAAAATAGGTGTAAGTTTAGATAAATTTTATGAAAGTGGTGTTAGAGGATTAAGGGAATTCCCTTTTGATGGCTTTATTAATCTTTATGAGATTTAAGGCAGTACCTTCTCAGTTCAGGACACAGAAGGGGATTGCTGATTATAAATTTTTAAAAATTAGACTTGATGGTTGTAGGAAACAAAAGAAATCTAGGCATATCTCAGAGATACTGTGAGTGTAGTTCCAGACCACTGCAGTAAAGCAAATGTCACAGTAAAGCAAGTCACGTGATTTTTTTGGTTTCCCAGTGCATATATATAATAGTTATGTTTACACTATACTATAGTTTATTAAGTGTCAAGTATAGCATTATATCTAAAAATTGAACTTAATTAAATACTTTTTATAAACAGTGCTAACCATCATCTGCACTTTTGGTGAATTGTAATCTTTTTTGCTTGTGGAGTGTCCTGCCTTGATGTTGATGGTTGCTGACTAATCAAGGTGGAGATTGTTAAAGGTTTGGGTGGCTGTGACAGTTTCTTAAAATAAGACAACAATAATCTTTTCTGCATCAATTCACTCTTCTTTCATGAATGGTTTCTCTAGCATTTAGTGCTTTTTGATGGCATTTTACCCACAGTAGAAATTCTTTGAAAATTGGAGTCAGTCCCATCAAAATCTGTTTTATCAACTAAGTTTATGTCATATCTAAATCTGTTGTTGTTTCAACATTCTTCACAGCATCATTGTCAGAAGTAGATTCCATCTCAAGAAGTACTTTCTTTACTCATCCTTGAGTGGCAAGTCCTCATTTATTGAAGTTTTATCATGAGATTATAGCCAGTTAGCCCCTTCTTCAAGTTTCACTTCTAATTCCAGTTGCGTGGCTATTTCCACCACATCTGAAGTTACTTCCTCCACTGTAATCTTGAAACCCTCAAAGTCATTCATGAGGGTTGGAATCAACTTCCACCAAACTCCTATTAATGTTGATATTTTGCCCTTTTCCTATGAATCATGAATGGTTTCAATGACATTCAGAATAGTGAATCGTTTCCAGAAGGTTTTAAGATTACTTTGCTCAGATCCATCAGAAGAATCACTATCTATGGCAAAGTCACAATTACTCCCGGATCCATAAGCTGCAGAAAATATGTTGTGTTAGCAGGCATGAGAACATTATTCTTGTACATCATCATCAGAACTCTTGGATGACCAGGTTCATTGTCAGCGAATATTCATATTTTAAAAGCAATCTTTTCTGAGCAGTAGGTCTCAACAGTGGCCTTAAAATACTCGTAAACTGTGTGTTATCATCCAGGCTTTGTTGTTCCATTTACAGAGCACAGGGAGAGTAGTAAATCTTAAAGGCCCTAGGATTATTTTAATGATAAATGAGCATTGGCTTCAACTTGAAGTTGCGGGCTACATTAGCTTTTAACAAGAGAATCAGCCTGTCCTTTGAAACTTTGAAACCAGGTCTTGACTTTTCTGTAGCTATGAAAGTCCTAGATAACATCTTCTTCCGATAGAAGACTATTTGATCTACCTGGAAAATTAGTACTTTAGTGTAGCCACATTCATGAATTATCTTAGTTGCATTTTCTGGATAACTTGTTGCAGCTTCTGTGTCAGTATTTGCGATGTCACCTTGCACTCCTTTATGGAAATGGCTTCTTCCCTTAAACCTCATGAGCCAACCTTGGCTAAGCTTCAAACTTTTCTGTAACTTTCCCACCTCTCTCAGCCTTCATAGAATTAAAAAGAGTTAGGGCCTAGCTCTGGATTAGGCTTTGGCTTAGGGAATGTTTTAGCTAGTTTGATCCAGACCCCTTAAACTTCTCTCCATATAAGCAATATGGCGGTTTCCCTTTCTTATCATTTTTACGTTCATTGGAGTAGCACTTTTAATTTACTTCAAGAACTTTCCCTCTGCATTTACCACTTGGGTGTTTGGCACAAGAGACCTAGCTTTTGGCCTATCTTGGCTTTCAGTGTGCCTTTTTCACTAAGCTTAATTATTTCTAGCTTTTGATTTAGAATGGGAGATGTGTGACCCTCCTTTCCTTTGAATACTTAGAGGCCATTATAGGGTTATTAATTTGCCTAATTTCAGTAGCACTGTGTCTCAGGGAATAGGGAGGCCCCAGGAGAGGGTATAGATTGGGGAATGGTTGGTTGGTGGAACAGTCAGAACACACAAAACATTTACCAATTAAATTTGCTATTCTATTTGGGCACAGTTCATGGAGCCCCTAAACAATTACAATAATAACATCAAAGATCAGTGATCCCAGATCACCATAACAAATATAATAATGAAAAGGTTTGTCGTATTAAGAGAATTAACCAAAATGTGACATGAAGTGAACAAAATGCTGTTGGAAAAAATCAACAGGCTTGCTCAATGCAAGGTTGCTGCTACAAGCCTTCAATTTTTTTTTGATTTTTTAAATTTATTTATTTGACAGATCATAAGTAGACAGAGAGGCGGGGTAGGGGCGGGAAGCAGGCTCCCTGCTGAGCAGAGAGCCCAATGCAGGGCTTGATCCCAGAACCCTGAGATCATGATCTGAGCCGAAGGCAGAGGCTTTAACCCACTGAGCCACCCAGGCGCCCCAAGCCTTCAATTTGTAAGAGAAAAAAAAAATACATAGTATTTGCAGAGTGCAGTAAAGTGAAGTGCAATAAAATGTGGTATGCCTGAATTTCCATGTTGGTGCAGTCCCTAAGATACCTTTCCAGTTATGCACGTATTTTTAGTCATAATCATTTGATAAGTATTGTACAACTAGATACATGTTTTTGTGGCTCCTCCCTTTAAAGTACAACATTCTATATCATGGACAGCCAGTAGCAAAAGGAAGTCAAGAGGAATATGGGAACTCAGTTTTTGAGCCATATTAAGCCCAAAAATGTACTTATGAGAAGTATGATAGTAATAGAATAGTCAGGGTTATCAAAAGAATTTCTGTTTTGAGAACTTGTAGGCCTTTCCTGTGTTGGGCTATCAGTGTGACATCACCCATCAAAATCTGGGCATCTAGAGCTCATAAATAAAAGTATAAATAGGGTTTTACTTTTTGGCAAGTGTTTTATATGTGAGGGGATATAGTTTCCTCAGATTGAAGATTATTGAGAATTCATATTGAAACTTTTAGTTTTATAGAGAAACATTGACTGATGGTCATTTAAAGTTGTGAGTATAAAGCCATGTAATATATTAGTAGTGCCTATAGCATATCACATACTGCATATCAATAAACATTACTGAAAAACAATTTTCAACTTTACTGTAAATGCTGGGTTTCTAATTTTATTAATGGAGTCTTTAAATTAATTTGAAGACCTTCATTTTGAAACATTTTGGTATATAGTGCAGCTGTATTTTGGTATATGTTGATGTATTATTTCATTATCTTTGGGATTTGTAACATTTTAAGATTTTAGTACTCTATATCTGCTTTTAGCCATTATGAATAATCAAAATTGATATAATATCTGTTTTCAAATACTGAAGTATATATAATTCAGAAATAGTAAGTCATAAATGAATCCTTTGAAAATAAGTGAAGAATTAAATATTAAAGATATTTGAAGTATTTATTTTCTGAATTATATGAATGTAATATATATAAGTATATAAATAATGCAGATACTCGATGTTTGGACATATGTTCATGTTACATATTTCAAATTCTGTTCTAAATTAGACCCTTAAAAATTATTTTTTCATACATCAGTGGAGTTTGAAAAAGGACAACTCAATTTGAAAGTTAACTACAGTCTAATGATAGAAGAATGAAAAGGAGATCTACCAGCTATGTCTAATATTTTGTTTACACTTTTAGATTTCCATTTTGACAGTACCAGGAGAGGAACCAGGAACTTTTGCTGTTCGAGTCATTGAGTTGTGTCCTTCAACAATGACATGCATGAAAGGCACATGTAAGCACAGTAGAATCCATTTGTTTTGTATGTTTGTTTAGGAAGTAAAAGGGGGCAGCCATTGATAAAGTTGTCTGGGTTCTGGTTATAGTTTTGCCATATATTTTTTATTCACATTCTTTGTTCACACACTTTATGTTTATACAGTAAGTCATTTTATTGCTTTGCCTCTAATCATTTTTGTGGCTGGATCCCCATAGGCATAATTTATAAACCCTCTAGTGAAAGAATTTCTGTGACTTTATAGTTCTTTCTGTAACTTTACTTAAGCTTATTAGAAACATACTTTCACATAATTTATTTTCTTTACTGCTATTATTCTTCTTTGTTTTTCCTCAGAAATCTTAATCCAGTTTATGAACTTCTGCCATATGTAAATTCTCTATTTTTTTATGAGTCTAAAGTTTGGTAACACTTTATGTTTTTTTACCAATATGTATCAAAATTTGTCTCTAACACTGTCAGATACCATGCCTTGTAGAACATATTTCTCAAAGGTGTTTCACTAAATAGAAATCAGCAAGGATACACTGGATATCATTATGCCTAGACCTAAACTATGTACTGTAGGGATTATAAAAAAACAGAGGTTTGCATGCCTGATTTGAAATGTTCATAATCTTAATGCACACCTAATAGAACAAGATAATATTAACTGTGTGCAGTGTATTCTGTTAGACATTTCAGGATAGGTAAAGATGAGTGTGACATAGGCCTGACCTTAGGGGACTCAATCTAGTGGGACAGATAAGAGAAACAAAGAAGTAGCTGTAAGAGGAAGAATATGAAAGTATCATGAGAGGAACCAACAAATAGTGCACTATAGAGATTCATAAGAAGGAAACAACAATGTCATTAACTAGATTATTTAGAATGCTGTAAATTTATATTAAGTTTTATTCAAACTGTTACATGAATTATGAGAAACAGAAGACTAATCTGGTTTGGCATAGTCAATGAAAGCATGCCTATGTTTTCAAGTGTAAAACTATTACTTACTAAAAGATGTCAGAAATGTGGTTAAACAGAGAGAATTGGGAGCTTGTTGCCAGCAGGGAGAGTGAAGAAAACTTGTCCCTTATTGCTGTAATCCTAAATTTCATTTTGAAAAGTAGCTCACTGGTGGTTTTCTACCTTTTACAGTGATTTGTGAATTAAGTATATGTTTACCATGATGGTTATCTTTATCATTATTGTTATCATTATTGATTCCTATTACCTTAACAAGTTTTTTTTTTCATGTCTTTTTACCTGTGTTAGTATCTTAAATATAAAACTGCACTCATCTTTGTTTTTTTTTATTACATTTATTTTATGTTTGTGAATATTTTGTAAATTTCTTTTTATAAATTTATTTTATTTTTCTGTATGAAATATTTTTGTATGCCCAGTCTAATAATACATACTCACTATTGACAGTTTGAAAGATGTAAAAAAGAAAAGTAAAATTACTGTAATCCTTCTACCCATAGATGATGAACACTTGGTGTGTGGTTTTTTATATTGCTTTTACATGTATATACATACATATTTCCATAAATATGCAGTACTGTTTTATATATTGTTTTATAATCTGCTTTTTAAAAAGGCTTAATACTACAAAAATCTTTTGCATGTCTATGATATTTTCAGTGGTTGTGGGTATACTGTTTTTATTTAATCCCATGTGGTTGAGATTAAGAGAAAATTTATACTTCATAGTCCTATAAAAAAAGCCAATCTAATAAATACTTATAAAATTCCATTATTTTTTAAAACTTTTTTGAGTGGAATTATTGGTTTAAAGTTTATAGTTTTTTTTTTAATTTTACAATTATAGATACATAGGTATTTGCAAAGGTACTACAGAGAATTCCCATGTACCCTTCTCCCAGTTTCTTTCAGTAGTTCTGTTTTACCAAATTGTAACACAATATCAAAACCCTAGAGTTTGACATTGTTATAATGTTCATATATGATTTTATCACATGTATAGATTCCTGTGACCATTACCACAAGGATCCCTTGTATTGCCCTTTTATAGCCATAGCTACATCCCTCCCTCCCCACATCAGCTATCTAATCCCAGGCAACCACTAATCTCTTTTCTCTCTCAGTAATTTTGTCATTTTGACAATGTCATACAGAATGAATCCTATAATAGGTAATCTTTGTTTTTCTTTTTTATTTTTTTTCTTCTTTTTAAATTTTTTTCTTATTTTTATTTAAAACAGTAATCGTTTGAGGGTTGTTTTTTTTTTTTCCTCAGTAAAATTTTCTTAAGGTTCACCCAACTTGCTGCATGCATCTATAGTACATTTTTGTTTATTGCTGAGTAGTAGTCCATGATAAGCTGTACTTCTTTCTGACCTCCATGGTTTCTAATGAGAAATCTGCTCTATTTGAATTGTTTTTCAACTGTAGGTAATGTGTCCCCCCCACCCCAGGCTGCTTTCAAGATTTTTCTGTCTTTAATTTTTAAAAGCTTTAATGTGATGTGTCTTGGCATAGATTTCTTTGGAATTTTTCTGTTAAACATTTATGCAGCCTCTTGAATTTCCAGGTTTATGTCTTTTTGCCAAATTCAGGAAATGTTCATCCTTTTTTTTCTCTGAATACTTTTCAGGCTTATCTTCTTTCTCCTCCTCTTCTGGGACTCATGTGACATGGCTATTAGAACTTTCGCTATAGTTCCACATGTCTCTGAGGCTCTGTTCGTTTTTTTAATTCAAAAATACTTATTATACCTATTAAGAAGAATGCATCATGCTGGAGACAATGGATTACACAAAGGAGTATAACCAAAGTAGTAATAATAATAAGCCAGTACAAAGAGTAAGAAGAGCCCAAACTGTGTGCTTCTGTTCATTTTTATGAAGAGACCAAGTGATGTGTGTTTCTGTTCATTTTTATGTAGGCTAATTTCTTCATTTTATATTGTGTCATTTCCATGGTTCTACTTTCAGGTTCACGGACTCTTCCCTTTGTCCATTCCATTCTGTTGAACCCATCCACTGAGGGCTTTTTAAAATTTAATTATTGTATTTTCCAGTTCAAAAATTTCCATTTGGTTGTCATTTAAATCTCCTATATGCTGAAGTTTTCCCTTTCTTTCCAGAGATTGTCTCTTGTTTCATTTGTTTCCAGCAGGTTTATAATTGCTCACTACTGCATTTTTCTGATGGCTGCATTAAATCTTACTTAACTCCAACAGCTGTGTCCTGTTGGCATCTGTTGATTGTCTTTTTTCATTCAAATTGAGGTTTTCCTATTTCTTGGTATAATGAGTAGTTTTGGATTGCTACCTGGGCATTTTAATTATTCTGTAGTGAGACTTGGATCTTACTGTGTTTTAGCAGGCCTCCTCTGACACTGCTCTGGTGGGGGAAAATGGTGCTACCTTGTTAGCCAGGGAGGTGGCAGTTCCCAACTTGCCCTCTGCCGGCACCTGGAAGTTGGAGAACTTCCTCATTACTGCAGAGTGATTATAGTGTATGCTGTCTAGTAGGCCTCCACTGATTTCCATTCTGTATAGGAAGAGCACAGGATTGCCTTGTTACTGCTCCCCACCTGGTTTTTGTTGACACAATGGGAGGAGGGGTATGGTTTCATTACTCAGGCAGTGGTGGGAGGGAGACCTGACTCTCCATTAGGCCTCCTCTGACAAGACTCCAGTGTCTCATTACTGCTGGAGAGGGGTAAAAATCCAGGATCCTGCCATGGTCTCTACTGAAACTGCAGATTTTTTTTTCCAATTTATTTATTTTCAGAAAAACAGTATTCATTATTTTTTCACCACACCCAGTGCTCCATGCAAGCTGTGCCCTCTATAATACCCACCACCTGGTACCCCAACCTCCCACCCCCCCGCCACTTCAAACCCCTCAGATTGTTTTTCAGAGTCCATAGTCTCTCATGGTTCATCTCCCCTTCCAATTTACCCAAAAGCACCATTGGGGAGGGTATGAAACTGCAGATTAAAAGTGAGGGGATGGAAAAACATTTATCCAGCAAAGGGATGTCAAAAGAAAGCCAGAGTAGCAGTACGTAGACAAACAAGACTGTAACAAGAGACAAGGACATTATATAATAATAAAGGGACAATCTAACAAGAAGATATAACAGTTCTAAGTATTTATGCACCCAAATATATTAAACAGTTAATAACAAACATAAAGGAACTAATCAGTAGTAACATGATAATAGTAGAAGACTTAAACACCATATGTACTTCAATGGACAGATCATCCAAACAGAAAACAAACATGGAGAAAATGGCTTTGAATGACACGCTGGACCAGGTGGATTTAACCAATGTCTTCAGAACATTCCATCTTAAAACAGCAGAATATATCTTCTTTTCAAGTGTACATGGAACATTCTCCACTACAGATCAAATATTGGGTCACAACAGAAGTCTCAACAAATTAAACAAAATCTAAGTCATACCATTCATCTTTTCTTCTTATTTTTTATTTTAATTCTAGATAATTAATATACAGTGTTATATTTGTTTCCAGTGTACAGTATTGTGATCTGTCATTTCCATACATCATCTAGTGCTCATCACAGCAACTATACTCCTTAATTCCTATCACATATTTCACCCATCCCCCCAACCCACATCCCTTCTGGTAACCATCAGTTTGTTCTCTTTAGTTAATAGTCTGTTTCTTACCTTGTCTCTCCTTCCCCTTTGCTTGTCTATTCTGTTTCATAAATTCCATATATGTGTGAAATCATATGCTATTTGTCTTTCTCTGACTTATTTCACTTAGCATTATAGTCTCTATATCCATATTGTTGCAGTTGTCATAATTTCATTTCTTTCACTGACTGAATAATATTCCATTGTGTATATGCATATATACTACATCTTATCTGTTTATCAATTGATGGATACTTGTGCTGCTTCCATATCTTAGCTATTAAAAACAATGGTGCTAGAAATACTGTGGTGCATGTATTCCTTTGAATTAGTGTTTTTGTATTCTTTGGGTAAATACCCAGTAGTGTAATTGCTGGGTCCCATGGAAGTTCTACTTTTAACTTTTTGAGGAATCTACTGTACTGTTTTCTACAGTGGCTGCACCAGTATTCATCACCAACAGTTCAAGAGGGTTCCTTTTTCTCTACATCCTTGTCAACACTTATTCTTTCTTGTGTTGTTGATTTTAGCCATTCTAACAGATGTGAGGTAATATCTTATTGTGGTTTTGATTTGCATTTCCATGATGGTGAGTGATGTTGAGCATCTTTTCACATGTGTGTTGGCCATCTCTTTCTTCTTTGGAAAAGTATATTCATGGCTTCTGCCTATTTCTTAACTGGGTTATTTGGGAAATTAAAAATAGAGCTTCCCTATGACCCTGCAATTGCACTCCTGGGTATTTACCCCAAAGATACAGATGTCGTGAAAAGAAGGGCCATCTGTACCCCAATGTTTATAGCAGCAATGGCTGTGTTGATTTTAGTAAATTCTGTACGTATTGGATACTAACCCTTTATCAGATATGTCATCTGCAGATTATCTTCTCCCATTCTTTAAGCTGCCTTTTAGTTTTGTTGATTGCTCCCTTCACTGTGCAGTAGCTTTTTATTTTGATAAAGTCCCAGTAGTTCATTTTTGTTTTTGTTTCCCTTGCCTCAGGAGATGTATATAGGAAAATGTTGCTACCACCAGTGTCAGAGAGTTCTCTTCTAGAATGTTTATGGTTTCAGATCTCACATTTAGGTCTCTATTCCATTTTGAATTTATTTTGTGTATGGTTTAAGAAAGTGGTCCAGTTTCATTATTTTGCATGTTACTGTGTACTTCTCCAAACCCCGTTTATTGAAGAGACCCCCTTTTTCCCATTGGATACTCTTCTCTGCTTTGTTGAAGATTCATCATATAATTCATATAATTCATCATATAATTGTGGGTTTATTTCTGGGTTTGCTCTTCTGTTCCATTGATCTATGTGTCTATTTTTATGCCAGGACCATACTGTTTTGATTACTATAGCTTTGTAGTATAATTTAAAAACTGGAATTGTGATACCTCCAGTTCTATTTCTCTTTTTCAGGATTGCTTTGGCTATTTGGGATCTTTCGTGGGTTCTCTGCAAGTTTTAGGATTATTCTTATTTCTATGAAAAATATTGTTGGCATTTTGATAGCTATTGCACTGAATCTGGGGCACCTGGGTGGCTCAGTGGGTTAAAGCCTCTGCCTTCGGCTCAGGTCATGATCCCAGAGTCCTGGGATGGAGCCCCACACTGGGCTCTCTGCTCAGCAGGGAGCCTGCTTCCTCCTCTCTCTCTCTGCCTGCCTCTCTGCCTACTTGTAATCTCTGTCTGTCCAATAAAGTAAATAAAATCATTTTTTTAATATAGTTCGGGTTTTTTTTTTACCTTTTTACCTTTTTACAAGGTCTGCTTTGCTTTAAACTGTCCTCTTAGAATTGCTTTTGCTGCATCCCAAAAGTTTTGAACTGCTCTTTTTTGTTGTTGTTTACATTTGTTCCCATGTACTTTTTAATTTTTTCTTTTATTTCCTGGTTGATCCATTCATTTCTTAGTAGCACGTTATTTAATCTCCCTGTATTTGTGGTCTTTCAAGATCTTTTTCCCTGTGTGGTGGACATACAGTTTTATGATGTTGTGTTTAAAAGAAATGCTTGGTGTAACTTCATCTTTTCAAATTTGTTGAGGCTTGTTTGTGGTCTGATATGTAATCTATTCCAGAGACTGTTCTGTGTGCACTCGAAAAGAATAAATATTCTGCTTTAGGATGGAATGTTCTGCATATATTATATGTATTTATATATATTCATATATGTTAAGTCCACCTGGTCCAGTGTGTCATTCAAAGCTGTTGTTTCCTTGTTGATTTTCTGTTTAGATGATTTCTCCATTTATGTAAGGGGTGTTAAATTCCTCTGCTCTTACTGTATTATTATTGATTAAGTCCTTTGTCTGTTAATAACTATTTTATGTATTTGGTATATGAATATTTATAATTATTTTCTCTTCTTGTGGGATTATACCCTCATTATTATATAGTGTCTTTCTTTGTTTCTTATTACAGTCTTTGTATTACAGCCTGGTTTGTCTCTTATAAGTATTACTGATCTAGCTGTCTTTTGACATCCATTTGCATAATGACTTTTTAAAAAATTTTTTTTAATTTATTTTTTATTTTCAGCATAACAGTATTCATTATTTTTGCACCACACCCAGTGCTCCATGCAATCCGTGCCCTCTATAATACCCACCACCTGGTACCCCGACCTCCCACCCCCCCACCACTTCAAAACCCTCAGATTGTTTTTCAGAGTCCATAGTCTCTCATGGTTCACCTCCCCTTCCAATTTCCCCCAACTCCCTTCTCCTCTCTAACTCCCCATGTCCTCCATGCTATTTATTATACTCAACAAATAAGTGAAATCATATGATAATTGACTCTCTCTTCTCCACCCCCTTACTTTCAATCTGCAGGTGTCATTAGGTGTAAAATGGGTCTTATCTTTTTATTCATTTTGTCACCCTACACCCTATGTCCTTTAATAGGAGTGTTTAGTCCATTGCATTCAAGGTAATTATTGATAGATATGTATTTATTATAATTTATTACTACTTTGTGGTTGTTTCTGGATATTTTCTTTGATCCTTTCTTGTCTTTCTCTCCTTCATGGTTTGATGGTTTTCTTTAGTGATGTATTTTGATTTCTTTCTCCTTATTCTTTGGCTGGTTTTTGATTGGTGGTTACCATTAGGTTTGTATGTAACATCATCTTCATGTAGCAGTCTATATTAAGCTGATGGTCATTTTCGTTTGAACCCAGTCTTTATTCTTCTTTTCCCTACATTTTATGTATATGGTGTCATTTTTAACATCCCTTTTTTGGGTTTTCCTTGACTGACTTTTTATAGAAATAGTCATTTTTACTGTTTTTGTGTTTTCTACCTTCATACTGTCAGTATTGGTCTTTCCTTTCCACTCAGAGTCACCTTTAAAATTTCTTGCAAGGCTGGTTTAGTGTTCATGAACTCCTTTAGTTTTTTGTTTGTCTTGGAAACTCTCTCGCATTCTGAATGATAACCTTCTAGAGTATCCTTGGCTTCAGATTTTTCCCATTTAGCATTTCAGATATATCATGAAACTTTCTAATGGCCTGCAGAGTTTCTGCTGAACAATCCCGAGATAGCTTTATGGGGTTTCCCTTGTATTTAACTGTTTTCTTTTTCTTGCTGCTTTAAATATATTTTTTGATCTCTGTATTTTGCCAATTTAGTTACATTATGTCTGGTATAGATCTACTTTTTTTGCTTTTGTAGGGGGTGTCTGTACCTCCTTGATCTAGATATTTGTTTCCTACCCCAGATTAGAGAAGTTTTTAGCTATAATTTTTCACATGAATTTTCTGCCCCCTTTTTTCTCTTTTCTTCGGTGACTCTGAATGTTATTATTTATGTTTGATGGAGTCCCTGAGTTCCTGAAGTCTGTTCTCATTTTGCATAATTTTTCTGTCTCTTTTTCAGCTTGATTACTTACCATTACTATGTTTTCTAGTTCACTAATTTGTTGCTCTTCTTCTTCCAGCCTCCTGTTCATTCCATCAAGCCTGTTTTCATTTTTTTATTGAGTTCTTCATCTCCACTGTTACTTCTTATGTTCTACAGTCTCACTCATGTCTTCTATTCTTTTTCAAGTCCAGTGAGTATCTTTAAGATCATTGCTTTACATTCTTTTTTTTAAAGGTTTTATTTATTTGTGAGAGGGAGAGACCACAGGAGCGGCGGGGAGGAGCGATGGGTGGGGGGAGGGAGAAGCAGACTCTCCACTCAGCAGGGAGCCTCAATTAGGGCTCAATCCCAGAACCCTGAGATCATAACCTGAGCTGAAGGCAGATGCCCAACTTACTGAGCCACCCAGGCACTACAACTTTAAATTCTTTATCAGACATGTTACTTACTCTTTTGCATATATCTTGGCCTGTGGCCTTGTCCTGCTCTTTCATTTGGCATAAATTTCTTTGTTTCTTCACTTTGTCTACCACTCTGTGTCTGTTTCTTTGTGTTAAAAAAGTGAGGTATATCTTCTGCTCTTGAAAGTAGTGACTTTGTAAGGAAGAGGTCCTGTAGTGCCTTGCAGTACTCCCCAGACATAGTCTTATCCTTTTCTTTCATTTGGCACAAATTCCTCTGTTTTCTCATTTTGTGTAAGTGTCTGTGCCTGCTTGTATATGTTAGGATAATTACCTGTGTCTCCTGTTTTTCAGGGTAATAGCTTATAAAGAAGAGGTCCTGTGGTGCCCTCAGTGAAGTTTCTGCTGATACCCAGGGCCTGGCACTTCAGGGAATGTCTCCAATGTCTGCTTTGTGTGCTCTGCTCTTGTGTTTGCTTTATCCTTCATGCCTTCATCAGTGGAGGCTTGCTTTGCCTGTTGTGGATAATGTTTGGTCCTTTTTCTGAATATGGTGAGTTTCAGTTAGATGTGCTCTGGTCTGCTTGTGAAATGAGACCTTTCAGCAGTGCTGCTGGAACCAAGACCCTTCAGAACTCCTGGGTGAGGAGTTGTAGTGTATACAGGGATTTGGGCTGGTTTTCTGGGGTAGATGCCCTCCCTCTCTGGGACTGACACTAGTGACTTAGAAGGTTGGTTCCACTGGAGCATTGGGAGGTGGGGAGCAGGGCTCTGTGTAAGCAAATTAGGTCCCCAGTATCAGCACTGTGCCACTTCCAGAAGGTGGCTCTGTGCTAATAAAGAGGGGTTGTGAGAGGAAATGCCATCTTCTAGTTCCTGTATTACCAGAGGAGAATCTTTGAACACTGCCTCTCTAGGATATGCTCTAAGATGAGCAGATCACCTGCCCATTCTGTTGCCCAGGGGCTCTTCAGATCACCATTTCCATGCTGTATGTCCATGGACTGTTTGCCCTGCCTTCTCTCCAAAGGCAGCACAGTGCTCTCCAGTTCTCCCCTGGCCAAGCCCGCTTGCCTTTAAAACTGTAGAATTATCCCCTGTTGGTTGTGAGAAATGATGAAATTTGACTCCTCTCCAAGCCAGTTGCTGTGGGGGTTTGTTTTCCCCATGGGCTCCCCTATGTGTCTGTCCATCTCTCAACCTCTATACCTATTGCTTCCTCCTCACCATAGCAGCCACAATCCATTTCTCTCTCAAAACATGTCTCTGCACTTCAACCTTCTTTTGTGCGCCCTCTCTCTCCTTTTAGTTATAGGGTTTGTTCTTTAAGTCTTCAGGTTGATTTCCGGAGTATTTAGGGTGATTTGGTAGTTAACTCCTTGTATTTGTGGGACAGAGTGATCCTAGGGTCCTTATACTCCACTGCCATCTTCCCCTACCATGTATCTTTTCTGACCACAATTTGGTGAAACTGGAAATAAACCACAAGAAGAAATTTGGAAAGAGCACAAGTACGTGGAGGTTAAATAATGTGCTACTAAACAATAAATGGGTTAATGAAGAAGTCAAAGGAAAAATAAAAGAATGCATGGTAACAAATGAAAATGAAAACACAATGGATCCAAGACATTTAGCATGAAGCAAAAGTGGAAAGAGGGAACTTTCTTACGATACATGCTTACCTCAAGCAGCAAGAAAAACTTTATATAAAGAATGTAAACTACACCTAAAGGAGCCTCCAAAAGAACAAACAAAACCAAAAACTGGCAAAAGGAAGGAAATAAAGAGCAGAAATCCATGATATAGAAACACGAACAGATCAATGAAACCAGCACCTGGTTCTTTTGAAAAAATAAAATTGATAAACCTCTAGCTGGACTTAGCAAAAAAAAAAAAAAAAAAAGCAGAGAGGACTTAAACAAAATCACAACTAAAACAATACCACAGAAATACAAACAACTGTAAGAGAATAGTCCCAAAAAGTTATATGCCAACAAATTGGACAACCTAGGAGAAATGGATAGATTCCTAGGAACATATAACCTGCTAAAACTGAAGCAAGAAGAAATTGAAAATTTGAACAGAGTGATTACTAGCAATGAAATTGAATCAATAATCATAAAACTCCAGGACCAGAGGGCTTCACAGGTGAGTTTTCACAAACATTTAAAGAAAAGCTTATTCCTTTTCTTCTGAAAGTATTATAAAAATAGAAAAGGAAGTGAAACTTCCAAATTAATTCTAAGATGAAGACTTCATCATCCTGATAACAAAACTAAATAAAAATCACTACAATACCAAAATCACAATGATCGCAACAAAACCAGAGGCCAGTATCTCTAATGAACATAGATTCAAAAATCCCCAACAAAATACTAGCAAACCAACTCCTGCAATACCTTAAAAAAAATCATTCATCATGATCAGATGGAATTTATTTTCAGGACCCAAGGGTGGCTCACTATATGCAAATCAGTTCATGTGATATATCACATCAATGAAAGAAAGGATACAAATCATATGATCATTTCCTATGATCATTTCCGTAGACACAGAAAAAGCTTTTGATGAAGTAACATCTATTCATGATAAAACCCTCAACTAAGTAGGTCTAGACATATCTCAACATAATAAAGGCCTTATACGAAAGCCCACAGTGAATGTCATACTCAATGATGAAAAACTGAGAGCTTTTCACCACTTATATTCAGCATAGTACTAGAAGTCCTAGTCACAGAAACCAGACAACAAAAAGAATTAAAGGGCATCCATATCAGTAAGAAAGAAGTAAAACTTTCACTATTTATAGATGACATGAGACTATATATGGAAAATTCTGAAAGAGTGTACCCAAAACTACTAGAACTGATAAATGAATTCAAGAAAGTTGCAGGATACAAAGTCATTGTACAGAAATCTGTTGCATTTCTATACACTGATAATGAAGCAGCCAAAAGAGAAATTAAGAAAACAGCCCCATTTACATTTGCACCAAGAAAGCAATGAAATATCTGGGAATAAACATAACCAAAGATGTGAAAGATTTATACTCTGAAAACTATTAAATGATGATAAATTCAAGATGGCATAAAGAAATGGAAGGACATTCCATGTTCATGGGTTCGAAGAAAAAATATTGTTAAAATGTCTATTCTGTGCAAAGTAATATACATAGTTAATGCATTCCCTATCAAAATTCCAATAGTGTTTTCACAGATCTATAAGAAAGAATCCTAAAATTTGTATGTTACCACAAAAGACCCTGAGAAACAGTGAAAACAATCTATTCTATTTTATTCTATTTTTATTTTATTTCAGTGTAGGTAACAGTGTTGTATTAGTTTCACATGTACAATATAGTGACTTAACAATTTCATACATCATCCAGTGCTTAACATGACAAGTATACTCATTCATCCCTCCTCTCTATTCAGCCAATCTCTTTTTTCTGCCCCACACTCTTACCCTCTGGTAAACCATCAGTTCTTAGTAGTTAAGAGTAGGTTTCTTGGTTTGTCTCCATCTCTCTCTCTCTCTCTTTTATTTTTGGCTCATTTGTGTTATTTCTTAAATACCACATATGAGTGAAATCATATAGTATTTGTCTTTACCTGACTGACTTATTTCTCTTAGCATTGTACTTTTTTTTAAGAATTTTTTTTATTTATTTGAGAAAGAGAGAAACCATGAGCGAGAGAGAGAGACAGAGAGCACAAGCAGTGGAGAGGGTTAGAGGAAGAGGTAGATTCCCCGCTGAGCAGGGAGCCTGAAGCAGGACTCAATCCCAGGGCCCTGGGATAATGACCTGAGCTGAAGGTGGATGCTTAACCGACTGAGCCACCCACTGCCCCAGCATTGTACTTTCTTGCTCAATCCATATTGTTGCAGATAGCAAGATTTCATTCTTTACTGATGAATAAAATTACACACACACACACACACACACACACACACACACATACACCCCTCATCTCCTTTATCCATTCATTTATATCACTGGACACTTGGGCTGCTTCCATAATTTGGCTAGTGTAAATAATGCTGCAATAAACATAAGGGTGCATGTATCCCCTTGAATTAGTGTTTTTGTATTTTGATGGTAAATACCCAGTAGTGCCATTAATGGATCATGTGGTAGTTCTGTTTTTAACTTTTTGAGGCCTCTCTGTACTGTTTTCAATAGTGGCTGCACCAGTTTGCATTCCCACCAACAGTGCACAAGGGTTCCTTTTTCTCTACATCCTTGCCAACATCTGTCATTTCTTCTCTGTTTTTTTATTTTAGACATTATGACTGGTGTGAAGTAATATGTCATTGTAGTTTTGATTTACATTTCCCTAATCCAAAGCAATCTTGAAAAAGAAAAAAAAATGGTTGTATCATAATTCTAGGCTTCAATTTATATTACAGGCTATAGTAGTCAAAATGGTATGGTACTGACCCCAAAAAAGACACATAGATCAATGGAACAGAAAAGAAAACCAAGAAATAAACCCACAATTACATGGTAAAGTAATTTTTAACAAAGGAGGAATGAGTATACATTGTGAAAAAGATGGTCTCTTCAGCAAATGTAGTTGGTAAAACTGGACAGCAAAGTAATGAAACTGGACCTCTTTGTTTCATTATGGACTAACCTAAGTCCAGAATGGAT
Organism: Neogale vison; assembly: GCF_020171115.1. Taxonomy (NCBI): domain Eukaryota; kingdom Metazoa; phylum Chordata; class Mammalia; order Carnivora; family Mustelidae; genus Neogale; species Neogale vison. The sequence continues at coordinate 57,622,887 of NC_058105.1, forward strand.
TAAAGACCTAAATTTGAGATCCAAATCCATAAAAATCCTAGAGGGCACAGGTGGTAATTTTTGTGACATATGCTGAACTATATATCTCCTGAGACAAGGGAAACAAAAGCAAAAAATAAAATACTGGGACTACATAAAAATAAGCTTTTGCACAATGAAGGAAACAGTGAATGAAACTAAAAGGTAACCTATGGAATGTGTGAAGATATTTATATATGACATTCTGTAAAGGGTTCCTGTCAGAAATAGATAAAGAACTTCTACAACTCATCACCCAAAAAGCAAATAATCCAATTTAAAAATGGGCAGATGACATGAGCATATATTTATCCAAAGAAGATATCCAGATGGCCAGTAGACTCATGAAAAGATTCTCAGTTATCACTTAAAATCAGGGAAATTCAAATCAAAACTACAAGGAATTATCACCTCACACCTGTCGGAATGGCTAAAATCAACTCCAGAAACAACGGGTGTTGGTGAGGATGTTGAAAAAAAGGAACACGTTGCACCGTGCAACTGGTATGCATACGTGCAAACTGGTATGACCACTGTGGAAAACAATATAGAGGTTTCTCAGAAAGTTAAAAATAGAACTACTCAGAGCTCCTGAGTGCATCAGTCATTTAAGTGTCTGCCTTTAGTTCAGGTCATGATCCCAAGGTCCTGGGATTGAGTCCTGCCTTGGGCTTCCTGCCTGGCGGGGAGTCTGCTTCTCCTTCTACCCTACCCCTGCTTTTGCTCTCTCTCGCTCTCTCTCACACTCTGTCTCTCAAATAAATAAATAAAATCTTTTAAAAAATATGGAACTACTCTACAATTCAGTAATGGCATTTTACCAAGAAATACAAAACACTAATTTGAAGGAATACATGCACTCCTATATTTATTGCAGCATCATTTACACTAGCCTATTTATGGGAGCAGCCCATGTGTCCATCAGCAGATGAATGGATAAAGAAGATGTGGTTTATATGTGCAGTAGACTATTTTTCAGCCATAAAAAGAATGAAATTTGCCATTTGCAACATCATGGATGCAGCTAGAAATTATAATGCTTAGTGAAATAAGTCAGTCAGAAAATGGCAAATACCTTCTGATTTCACTCATATGTGGAGTTTAAGAAAAAACAAATAATCAAAAGAAAAATGAAAGAGAGACAAGCTAAGAAACAGACTCTTCACTATATAGAACAAATGATGGTTATTCGAGGGGAGGTAGGTAGAGAGATGGTGAAATACATGATGGGGATTAAGGTATACACTTAGCATGATGAACACTGAGTGATGTACAGAGTAGTTGAATCACTATCTTATTTACTTAGAATAAAAATAACACTGCATGTTAACTATACTGGAATTACCATAATTTTTTTTAAAAGGAAGAGAGTGAGAAGACTGTGAGGAAGAAATGACCTCATTACAGCAAATGTGCCTGAACCACCGGGGGCTTTAGAAGGTTAGGACAGTTTGTGGAGAAATTAGGCCAAAATATGGTCTCGGACCAGCCGTGTCTTAGAGACTAGTTGGAAATATGTGAAAACCCAACCCTGGCCTACGACTTCAGAAACTGTTCTGAGAAGCCTGAGAAGGTGATTCAGAAACACATAAAAGTATGAAAGCCACTGCTACAAAGGAATGAAATGCCTTACTAGGGTGAAAAGGTGGTGTCAAAGCAAAGATTGCATCAAAGTTTAAAAGAAAAGGAACACTTTATTGAAGAGTATTGCAAAAAAGAGAGAGGGTAGACCAACTCAGTCTGAATTCAGCTCCCCTGAAGTAGAGGATGGGAGGGTTTTTAAGGGTTCGGGTGAGCTAGTGGCAAAGTACTAGAGGATATTAGCAGTGAAGGGAGGTGTTGTGAGCCATTTGGGTTTGCTAATAAATTCCTATTTTATGGCAAAATAATGGTATATAAGAGACCTCACTTTCATATTATAATGATAATGTAAGGTTTGCTTATATAAGTTATCTGTTACAAGTAGAATTTTTGAACTAATTTTTATTGTGAGGGAGGAATATATTCATGTATATTTATACACACAAACACATACATTTGTGCATATATTGGTACATCAGCATATTATGCAGATAAATTCCAAGTATATGCTAGAATAGTCACAGCAGTGATTATCCCTGAATGATGGGAATACAGGTAACTGACATGTTTCTCTGTTTACCTTGATTTGCTGACTTCTCTATAATATGCGTTAAAATAGACTTAAGTAGATATTCCACAGGCATAAAGGATCATATTGTATAAATGTATAATAGTGTGATCAAAATTGACATGCTATGTCACATAGTTATAATTTTGATTATATCCAGTTGAAATCCAGCTTCAGGTGTATATTTCCAGGCCACTAAGATATAAAAATGTTTCATGTGGTCATTAAATTTGAGTTTTTCCTTAATTTTCATTCTCAAATCTTCCTACTTTGGTAAATATTTCCTGAAATTTTGAACTGCTTTTCCAAGTTAACCTGCAACATAACAATCAGTGACTCATCTTAGGTAAGTCCGTTCTCACATGGCTCCTTTCTTCTTTGTCATCTGGATTCTGTTCCTGCTTAATTCATTTACTTATGTGTGTTTACTCTTCTGTCCCCACACCTCTTCTTCATGTCAGCTTATTCACAAATGTCTTCCTATTATTGATTGAAGACAGTGAATGCCTCTTGTCTTCTGCAGTCATAAGTAGCATGAAGTGGAACTGTAACCTTCACATTTTCTTTTTTAACCAACACCATAGTTATTTCCCTGGTATTTTGAAAGAGTTTAATGTCCAGTGTATTTTGGGGGAGAAACACTAAAATATGTTTTATGTATATGCATTCATATTATTAGTTTTCTCATATAATAGAGTTACATTTATTTATGGAATTATTACAGAAGTCAAAGAACTTCCCTCATATTATTAAATTCTTCAGAATACAGTGCTGTGTGGTAAGACATGGTGGTAGAGCATCTCTGCACATCCCAATTATAGGAGATCCTTACTTTTGGAGGAAGTATACTCTTTGACAGTATCTGTTAAAGAAGTCTGTGGTGATGCAGACTTAGAGTCTGCTCACTCCTGCCTTTCACAAAGGGACTGTCAGTCAGCTGGGTAAGAGTAATCTAGACTACTGCATAGGTCTTATTTAGGCCTGCCTAAAAGAACACAGAAATGGCAAGATCATTTGTCCAAGGTCATATGGTGATATTTATCTTTGAAATACAACAACAATAATAACAACAACAGCTATCATGACGTATTTGCTGGAAGTAGTGGGGTAAGTACCCTCATTAGTTATTTCATGCATTCCTTAAGAAAACCCTATGGAGGGTGCCTGGGTGGCTCAGTCCTTAGGTGTCTGCCTTCATCTTGGGTTGGATCAAGGCCTGCATTGGGCTCCCTGCTCAGTGGGAAGCCAGCTTCTCCCTCTCCCACTCCCCCTGCTTGTGTTCCTTCTCTCGCTCTCTTTGTCAAATAAATAACTAAAATCTTAAGAAAATAATAATAACCCTATGAAGTAGGTACCATTAGTTCCATTTTGTAGATTAGGAAACTAAGGCTAATGGAATTTAATTGGGTTACCTGTGATACTTACTTCAGCAAGTGGCAGAGCAGGAATTCAAACATAATTTTTTTCTGATTTGGGGCCCATATAGCCTACCACTGTGCTGATGCTAAAAATTAAAAAAAAAATGCTGCCCTCATATACTTTCCTTTCTCTAGTCATAAATCATTGTCATATTGTGCCAACCTTAAAACTATGGGCTTTTTCTGTCTTACAATAAAGAAAATAGTGTCCTAACATTCTGTGGTGATAGTATTGAGCTCCTAGGAAATCTTGCATATGCCAATGGATATGAATGAATTAGACCTGTTAAGATTGAATATTTATAAAACATTTAACACAAAGTGCCTGGCAAAGAGTTAAGATATAAGAAATGGCAGCTCCTACTGACAATAAGAATACCATTGCTAATATACTGGGTATTGATACTGCATATAACAAAGTATTGTTTTTAATATTACTATGTTTTCTCTCATCTTCATGTCTTTGCACAAACTCTTCCCTTAACCTAAAGTGCCCTTGCCAACTAGTTAAATGCTTCTTCATCCTTTGAGTCCTAGTTCATATATTAACCACCTTTTTCAAGCTTTTCCTTGCCTTATTCATGCACTTACTACACTTTTTCTCCCCTATTTAGATAGAACCTTGAACTTCCCTCTAGGATTAATATTTATTCTATTTTTATAATAATGATGACTAACATTTATTAAACACTATATGCAGGCACTGTTCTAAACACTTTAACTGGATTAACTTAATTTTACCCTAACAATTCTGTGGGTTGGGCTGATTGTCTTCTCTTTTATTCAGATGAAGAAATGGAGGCACAAAAAAAGATACATGATTTACTGAAGGTCACAAAACTTGTAGTAGGAAAATAAAGGACTTGTTCCACTATATCTTCTAGACTTCTTTCTTTCTCCTCACCTTCAGGGATTCCAATAATTCTGATGTTGCAACGTTTCATGGCATCATTTATTTCCCTGATTCTGGTTTTGTGGTTTCTAAGCTGTTTGTTCCAGGCTTCCTCCTGATCCTTTCTATCTGTTTGTCCTCCAGATCAACTTGTAGTAGGAAGAAGCAGAATTTGAATCCGGTCAGTCTGACTCTAGAGTCTATACTTTCATTCATCATACTATACTGCTTCTTAAAGTAATTTTTATTTTATTTAAACTCAACTAATGTATAGTATATTATTAGTTTCAGAGGTAGAGTTTAATGATTCATCAGTTGCATACAACACCTTGTGTTCATTACTTCAAGTGCCCTCCTTGATGTCCATCACCCAATTACCCCATCCCCCACCCAACTCCCCTCAGTTTGTTTCCTATAGGCAAGAGTCTCTTATGGTTTGTCTCCCTCTCTGATTTCTTCTTATTTTTTCCCTCCCTTCTCCTATGATAATCTTTTTGTTTCTTAAATTCCACATATGAGTGAAATCATATAATTATCTTTATCTGATTGAGTTATTTCACTTAATATAATAGCCTCTATCTCCATCCACCTCAGTTTAAAAGGTAAGATTTCATCCTTCCTGATGGCTGAGTAATATACCATTGTATATGTATACCACATCTTCTTTATCCATTCATCTGTGGATAGACATCGGGGCTCTTTCCATATTTTGGCTATTATGGACATTTTTGCTATAAACATTGGTGGGCAGGTACACCTTCACACGGCTATGTTTCTGTAGTTTGGTTAAATACCTAGTAGCGTAATTGCTGGGTCATGAGAGAGCTCTATTTTTAACTTGTTGAGGAGCCTCCATACTGTTCTCAAGAATGGCTGTACCAGCTTGCATTCCCACAAACATTGTAAGAGGGTTCCCCTTTCTCTGCATCCTTGCCTTGTTAACAGATGCTTGCCTTGCCAACATCTGTTGTTTCCTGACTTGTTAATTTTATCTGTTCTGACTAGTGTGAGGTGGTACTTCATTGTGGTTTTGATTTGTATTTCCCCAATGCCAAGTGATGTTGAGTATTTTTTTCATGTGTCTCTTGGCTATTTGTATGTCTTCTTTGGAGAAATGTCTTTTCATGCCTTTTGCCCATTTCTTGACTGGACTTTTTGTTTTTTTGGTGTTGAGTTTGAGAAGTTCTTTATAGGTCTTGGATACCAGCCATTTATCAGTAATGCCATTTGCTAATATCTTCTCTCATTCCCTGGGTTACCTTTTAGTTTTGTTGACTATTTACTTTGCTATGCAAAAGCTTTTTACCTTTATGAAGTCCCAGTAGTTCATTTTTGCTTTTGTTTTCCTTGCCTTTGAAGACATATCTACCAAGAAGTTGCTGCCAGCCAAGGTTCAACAGGTGGTTGCCTGTGTTCTTCTCTAGGATTTTGATGGATTCCTGACTCACATTTGGGTCTTTCATCCATTTTGAGTTTATTTTTGTGTGTGGTGTAAGAAAGTGGTCATTTCATTCTTCAGCATATGGCTGCCCAATTTTCCCAGCACCATTTGTTAAAGAGACGGTCTTTTTCCCATTGAATATTCTTTCCTACTTTGTCAAAGATTAGTTGATCATAAAGTTGAGGGTTCATTTCTAGGTTCTTTGTTCTGTTCCATTGATCTATCTGTCTGTTTTTGTGCCAGTACCATACTGTCTTGATGATTGCAACTCTGTAATGTAGCTTGAAGTCCAGAATTGTGATGCCTCTAGCTCTGGTTTTCTTTTTCAACATTTGGCTATTTGGGGTCCCTTCTGGTTCCATACAGATTTTAGGATTATTTGTTCCAGCTCTGTGCAAAATGTTGACAGTATCTTGATGGGGATTGCACTGAATGTGCAGATTGCTTTGGGTCACATAGATATTTTAGCAATATTTGTTCTTCTAGTTTATGAGCATGAAATGTTTTTCCATTTTATTGTATTCAACTTCTTTCATAAGTGTTCAATAATTTTCAGAGTACAGATCCTTTACCTCTTTGATTAGGCTTATTCATAGGTATCTTATGGTTTTTTGCAATTATAAATGGAACTGATTCCTTCATTTCTCTTTCTTCTGTCTCATTGTTAGTATATAGAAATGCAACTGATTTCTGTGTGTTGATTGTATATCATGTCACTTTGCTGAATTCCTGTATGAGTTCTAACAATTTTGGGGTGAAGTATTTTGTATTCCATATAGAGTATCATGTCAACTGTTAACAAGAGTAAAAGTTTGATTTCTTCCCTGCCAATTTGGATGCCTTTTATTTCTTTTTGTCTGATTGCTGAGGCTAGAACTTCTAGTACTATGATGAACAACAGTGGTGAGACTGGGCATCCCTGTAATGTCCCTAACCTTAAGGGAAAAGCTCTGTTTTCCCCACTGAGGATGGTATTTGCTGTGGGCTTTTTTTTTTAAAGATTTTATGCATTTATTTGACAGAGACACAGCGAGAGACGGAATACAAGCAGGGGTGTGGGAGAGGGAGAAACATGCTTCTTGCCAAGCAGGGAGCCTGATGTGGGGCTTGATCCCAGGACCCTGGGGTCATGACCTGAGCCAAAGGCAGATGCTTAACAACTGAGCCACCCACCCATTGCTGTGTGTTTTTCATATATGGCTTTTATGGTATTGAGGTTTGTTCCCTCTACCCCTGCACTGAGGAGAGTTTTAATCAAGAAAGGATGCTGTATTTTGAAAATGCTTCTTCTGCATCTATTGAGGGGATCATATGGTTCTTGTCTTTCATTAATGTGGTGTATGACATTGATTTTCAGTTGTTGAACCACACTTGCAGCCCAGGAATAAATCCCACTTAGTCATAGTGAATAATCTTTTTTTTTTTTTTTTTAAGATTTCATTTATTTATTTGAGAGAGAGGGAGAGCACAAGCCAGGGGGAAGGGGCAGAGGGAGAGAGAGAAGCAGACTCTCCACTGAGCAGGGAGCCCAATGTGGGGCTTGATCCCACAAGCCTGAGGTCACTACCTGAGACAAAGGGAGATGCTTAATTCACTGAGCCACCCAGGTGCCCCAATAATCCTTTTAATGTACTGTTAGATCCTATTAGCTAGTATCTTAGTGAGAATTTTTGCCATCTGTTTTCATCTGGGATATAGGTCTGTAATTCTCCTTTTTGGTGGGTTCTTTGGTTTGGAGATCAAGGTAATCCTTGTCTCTTACAAAGAGTTTGAAACTTTTCTTTCCATTTCTATTTTTTGAAATAGCTTCAGAAGAAAAGACATTAATTTTTCTTTAAATGTTTGGTAGAATTTCACTGGGAGACCATCTGGTCCTGGTTTCGTTTGTTGGGAGATTTTTGATTACTTACTCATTTCTTTGCTGGTTATGGCTCTGTTCTGGTTTTCTTTTTCTCACTGTTTCAGTTTTGGTAGTTTATATGTTTCTAAGAATGCATCCGTTTCTTCTAGGTTGCCTAATTTGTTGGCATATAGTTGCTTATCATATGTTCTTATAATTGTATTTCTTCAGTGTTGGTTATGATCCCTCCTTTTTAGTTGTTTTTTCTTTTTGATAATCTGTCAGAGGGTTTATCAATCTTGTTAATTCTTTCAGAGAACCAGGTCCTAGTTTTGTTGCTCTGTTCTGCTATTGTTTTGATTTCTACTGATCTCTGTTCTAATCTTTATTATTTCTTTTCTCCCGCTCTATTTAGGCTTTGTTTACTGTTCTTTCTCCAGCTCCTTTGGGTGTAAGCTTAGGTTGTGTATTTGAGACTTTTCTTGTTTTTTGAGAATGGCCTGTATTGCTATATACTTCCCTTTAGGACCACCTTTGCTGCATCCCAAAGGTTCTGAATGGTTGTGTTTTCATTTTTATTTATTTCCATGAACTTCTTAAGTTTTTCTTTAATTTCCTAGTTGATCCATTCATTCTTCAGTGGGATGTTCTTTAACCTCCATGTATTTGTGTTCCTTGCAAATTTTCACTTGTGACTGAATACAAGTTTTAAAGCATTGTGGTCTGAAAATATGTAGGGACTAATCCCAATCTCTTGGTATTGGTTGAGACCTGATTTGTGACCCCACTATGTGATCTATTCTGGAGAATGTTCCATGCACACTCAAGAAGAATGTGTGTTCTTTTTCTTTAGGGTGGAATGTTCTGAATGTATCTGTGACATCCATCTGCTCCAGTGTGTCATTCAGAGCCTTTATTTCCTTGTTGGTCTGCTTAGATAATCTTTCCATTGCTGTGAGTGAGGTGTTAAAGTCCCCTGCTATTATTGTATTATTATCAATAAGTTTCTTTAATTCTGTTTTTAATTGACTTTACAAAAATAAAACTGAAGAAATGAGAGTAAGCCAAAAGTGAAACATATATATATGTGTATATATAAAACATAAATGTGAAAATAAAAATTTAAAAACTTTATTTTTTAAAGATTTTATTTATTTATTTGATAGCGAGGGGGAGCAGCAGACAGAGGGAGAAGTAGGCTCCCCGCTGAGCAGGGAGCCTTATGTGGGACTTGATCCCAGGACGCTGGGATCAATACCTGAGCCAAAGGCAGACCTTTAACTGACTGAGCCACCCAGGTGTCCCATAAATTAAAAAAACTTTAAATAAGAATTTTTAAACTATCTGAAAGGGGAAAAATGTAAAACTGAAAGCCTAAAGAATAATAAGAAAAAATAAGAAAAAAACAGGAATGCTATAAACTGTTTTCCCTAGGAGCTGAAGCTTTGCAATTCTCTATGATCAATAAACTTGGTATTAGCTGAATGTTCCTGCTGTTCTTCTGGGCAAGGGTCCTGTTGCACTGATTCTCAGGTGTCTTTTTTCTGTTGGAATTGTAGTCCCCTTGCCAGGGGCTGTGCTCAGTGTAAGTGGCTCTGGATTGCACTGTGTGTTGCTGTTTTTGCTCCCTGGAGGCTTTCAGCACCAATGGGGGTGACTGAAAATGGTGGCACCGCAATCTCTAGCCCCAGAGTTGAAAGTTTGTGCCCCCCTATTCCTCAATGAACCCTCATAGAATAGCAGTCAATCACTCTTTTCACCCTGGTTTCCATCTGAACTCTGTGTACAGCCAGCCCGTGAACTAGCGTTTTTTTTCTCAGGCCTCTGACCCCATTTCCAGTGTCCAAACTTTACAGACACCTGCAGCGGACCCATGCTATTCTATCCAGGCTAGGGAGGGGTCGTCTTTTAGGGCTTCTGCCTTTTGTTGGACTCCTGCTTGGAGACCAGTCACCGGACCGTGTAGCTGTCCTAATTTATGGCAAGTCAGAGCAGAAAGCTGGCGCCTAGACACTATTTGCAGCCTGCTTCCCTGTTTAAATGCATGGGAACTCTCCCACCCTCAGGCACCCCTGTTTTTTTGTGTGTGTGTGTGTGTGTGACACTGGGATCCTAAGACCACACTGTCCCACATGGGATTCTGCCCCACTAAGCCACCCGAGCACCTTTCCGGCTGTCTTCTATAAGTTACAGTTTTGTGCTCCACTGCTTATAACACTTGCCGGTAGCCGGCTTATAGAGGCTTTATCTTCCCATGTCTTGGATTCCTGTCTCCACACTTCCTACCTTACAAAAAGTGGTCACTATTCTATTCATAGAATTGCAGCAATTATTCTTCTCAGATTTCTGGTTAATTTTGCAGGTGTTCATAATGATTTGGTAACTATCTGAATTCCAGGGATCAGATGAAATTGTGGTCCCCTACTCCACCATCTTACCTCTGTACTCTACTGCTTCTTGGGGATAATTATAACATGAATAACTTTAACATTTCTTGTCCAATAGGAAGAACTGAATCATGGCTTACCATTTCTCTTCCTAGAATTTACATATGTACATTATGCTGAGCACTACTGAATAAATAATAAAACCCTACCATCCAGTTTTGTTTCTACAGTTTTATTTTCTAACTTAAAAAAAGTTTCTCAGAAACATTTTATCCACTAGTAAATGAAAAATAAAAAGTTTAAAACACTATCTTAAGGTGTCATGATATTGAAAAAAAATGTTGACAAGTTTTTAATTTAATTTTCAGTTCTTATATTTAATGTTATGAGAATCAGTTTCCAACTTGAGTTTTTAGGAAATTTAGGAAGAATACTGTTATAGTGGATAAGTATTGGCCCAAGAGTCTACAGAATTCCTTCAATTAATTCTTTGACCTTGAACAAGTTTCATAATTTATTAGGTCTTGGTTTCTTTATTAGAAAAAGGGGGTTTAGTCTGAAGAGTTTAGAAAAGATCCCATACAAATTGAACACCCTTAATGGTTCAGATTTTGCATGTATGTAGAAAAACAGCTGCCCTGTATACATGTTTGATAAAATATATGACATTTTTAAGCAAACTGGGTTTTTCTTTAAAGCTCTCTCCAGGGTGCCTGGGTGGCTCAGTGGGTTAAGCCTCTGCCTTCGGCTCAGGTCATGATCTCAGGGTCCTGGGATCGAGCCCCACATCAGCGGGGAGCCTGCTTCCCCCTCTCTCTCTGCCTGCTTGTGATCTCTCTCTCTGTCAAATAAATAAATAAAATCTTTAAAAAACAAAAATCTCTCTCCAACTTCAGCTTTCTCACTTTTTTGTGTGATAAAATTATTTTGCTAATCTTTAAGGTATCTTAATTTATAAATGCAAAGCCAGCAATATAGACAAATACACTGGCTTCAGTTTTTTTAGTCTCAATACTGAGGCTTACACCAGGAAGGTTAACTGAAAGAGAAAAGCTTGAATTTATTACTTGTACTTAGTCCTGTTCCAGGACAAAAAAAAAAAGGAAGTTCATGTTTGTTTGTTTGTTTTCAATTTCTTAAAGTTTGGCTTCTTTTTTCTTCCCTCTTAACTTATGTTTTGAGCCTGTTCATAGACTATGAGGAGTAATTTATAACTTTGACATTAAAAGTCCTTAATGGCATATTTTCCTACTTCTGCCCTAATTGAGAGTTGTGGTGTCAGAACTGGTGACAAGTTGGTCTGCCCTTGGTAGTTAGCTTATCTGTCTTCTGAAACAAAACTAATCTAATATCACAGAAGGCTTTAAACCACCCTTTCCCTTTCTCTTAATTTTTTAAATATTTTCAAGTCAGTGAAAAGAAGAATATATGCCATGTGTTTTTTAAATTATTTTTATTAACATATAATGTATTATTTGCCCCAGGAGTATAAGTCTTGAATCGACAGGCTTACACACTTCACAGCACTCACCATAGCACATACCATCCCCCAGTGTACATAACCCAACCACCCTCTTCATAACCCCCGCCCACCAGCAATCCTCATTCTGTTTTGTAAGATTAAGAGCCTCTTATGATAAGTATCCAAACCTTTTCTCAGCTCATTTATTTTCCTCTTTCAAAGCTCTCTGGTTATAAGCTAGTTTCTTAGTTTAGAGTGTTACATAATCTCTTCCTTCACACAACTTTGACTTTTAAATCTCTTTTAAGAATTTTGTCTTTTTTCCTGAAACTTTTGAATAAAATTTATGTTGAACACAAAAGAATAGGTTTTAAAAATTTCCAGAATTTGGGCGCCTGGGTGGCTCGGTGGATTAAGCCGCTGCCTTCGGCTCGGGTCATGATCTCAGTGTCCTGGGATCGAGCCCCGCATCGGGCTCTTTGCTTGGCGGGAGCCTGCTTCTCTCTCTCTCTCTCTGCCTGACTCTCCGCCTGCTTGTGATCTCTCTCTCTGTCAAATAAATAAATAAAATCTTAAAAAAAAAATTTCCAGAATTGTTTCTTCACAAAAAAAAATTTCATTATTTCCCAGGTTAAACACCAAAAATTGAAAATGGTGAATACTTTCTACTGGTATAAGAATTCCACCTTTTTTTAAAAAGATTTTATTTATTTATTGGACATAGAGAGAGATCACAAGTAGGCAGAGAGGCAGGCAGAGAGAGGAGGAAGCAGGCTCCCCGCTGAGCAGAAAGCCTGATGTAGGGCTCGATCCCAGCACCCTGGGATCATGACCTGAGCCGAAGGCAGAGGCTTAACCCACTGATCCACCCAGGTGCCCCAAATTCCACCTTTTTAAGGAAGGATTGTATGGAATTTGACATCATTCATACTTTAAAAAAAGTATCTTCAGGAAAATTAAGTCTCAATTAGGGTTCCCGAGAGAACACTTTTTACTATTCTGTCTGAATGCTCTTGTTTTTATATATCTGGGTTAGCTTAGCTATGGTGTAGGTCTCATATTTATACTAATAGTGTTGAGCTGTTAATGATCATCTATGTGCTGATTGTTTAGAAATAAAAAAAATAAAGTAGTATTTAGAATAAGTTCTAAATACTATATAAATTTGTTATTTAATTATTAAGCAGGTTTCATTGTTATCCATTTTACCTTAAAACAGTTAAGTAGACAAAGACATCTAGACTTTGGTCTCATTATATAAATGACAGGCATATAATTAGTGTGTCCAACTGAGTGGAACCAAGCGCCTTTACTTTCATCAAAATTTGAGACTATAATGACGTAATTATGAACTAAACTTATTGCTCTTCCTATTGGAATAATCACTTGAAGATAAATGTTGGTAAGTGCTGTAACTAATACAGTTACACCTGAGTAAATCAAACATAAAGTACATACCAGTGAGACCTCGTGGGTCATACTCATTCCTCAAATGTAATAAAATGATACTTATAGAAAGTAAATGATTTGAAGTCTCATGATTTATTGTTTATTTTTTTAACAAAGAAATGCATTTTAACGATATTCATGAGCAAATTAGCATGTTTGTAAGACATGCTACAAAATTATGGCTTTAGAGAAAAGATGGTAATTCTCTAATAAAATTTAAGTCTTTTTTACCTTTAAATACTGGGTTTAATTAATCTCTAAATCTAATATACTCTGTTTGCCATAGTAATCTATAAGTAAAGATTTATTTTCCTTGTAAGGATGTTATTGATTTCAAAGTTATTTGTCCCAGTTAAATAAATATGGGAAGATAAATGAATTTAAACTTGCTCAGGTACTCTTTTAGCTAATGAAGGTTTTACGTCACTCTTTCTGAGAATATTCTCACTTCTTTACTAAAACCCATACTCAGTTTATCTCTTTTCAGTATCAGCTGATCAAATTTCACCCATTCTTGGGTCAGCACCAACTTCTTTCTTTCTTTCCATTATGAACAAGGTAGAATTTTGTAGCTTCTTGTAGTGTAATTCAGGGTTGACAGATACTATGGTACTTTAGATTAAATACTATTCAGTTACTGTGTTGCATTCAGTAACATACATAAAATTCATTTTGTCGTCTTTGTTAAAGAGAATATCCTGTTGGAAGATTATAGGCATTGTGTAATAAGAGCAATATATAATTCTCACAGTATTTTCAGTTTTTCAACAATTTTTTCCATGATTAATTAGAATTTTAATGCATAAAAACAAATTTATTTGACAAAAATATACCAAATAAATACAGGTTTCTTATTCAAAGTAGAAAATGTAAAAATCATGTATTCAAGCATAATACTAAAATTGGTTTAATCTTTAGTCATTAAGAAAGCAAGTGATCAATTGTTAAGCAATTTTAATTTTTCTTTTTTTTAAGATTTTATTTATTTATTTGACAGACAGAGATCACAAGTAGGCAGAGAGGCAGGCAGAGAGAGAAGAAGGGAAGCAGGCTTCTACAGACCAGGGGTTTTTCTTCATGTCTGCTTTGTTCATGGTTTCATATCCACTGCATAGAATAATAACAGGCAGTGAGGCGCTATGGGCAGGAATCAGAATAGTCAGGTCTGAGTGCAGGCAATAAGGATATGCATTATCTATAGAGAATTTAAAATCATTAATAAAACAAGAAAAATCATTCTTCTTTTTATTATTACCATGTACTGGAAGTTCTAAGCAATGTTGCTAATAAAATATTCCTCTCCCAGAAAACGTTTTTTTTTTTTTGTCTAAGTTCTTTTTTAAAAAATATTCATTTATTTGATGGAGAGAGAGAGAGAGAGAGAGAACAAACAAGAGAGGGAACACAAGCAGGGGGAGTGGAAGAGGGAGATGGAGACTTCCTGCTAATCAGGGGAGCCTGATGAAGAGCTCAATCCCAGGACCCCGGGATCATGACCTGAGCCGAAGGGAGAGGCTTTAACCCACTGAGCCACCCAGGTGCCCTTAATTTTTCTTTTTACAGATCACATATTTTAGCTATTATTCTTTATCCTCTGCTATGCAAATACATTGTAGTTTTAAGTATATGACCAAAAATGTGCTTAAAACATTAAAATACATTATTTACTTTCTCCATTTAATCTCTTTAATGACTTTTCATGGATGTCATTTTGCCTTATCTTTGACTTGATTTTGAATTTGTAAAACCGTAAGTGTACAACTGAAGCATACTTTCCTTTTTTTTTTTTTTAAGATTTTATTTATTTGACAGAGAGAAGTCACAAGTAGGCAGAGAGGCAGGCAAAGAGAGAGGAGGAAGCAGGCTCCCTGCTGAGCAGAGAGCCCGATGCGGGACTCGATCCCAGGACCCTGAGAACATGACCTGAGCCGAAGGCAGCGGCTCAACTCACTGAGCCACCCAGGCGCCCCTGAAGCATACTTTCAAATGACATAGAAATAGTATATATGAAAGCTACTTCCCAATCAGCTAAACAGTTAACCAGGAAGATGCATTCTAACAATACACTATTATATGGTAATCAAGAGTATAGGCTAGGTTCAAATCCTAACTGTGACATAATAGCTGAATGACCTTAGGCAAGCTGCTTAATCTTTCTGTGCCTCAGCTTCCCCATAATGATAGTATCTATACTGCAGGACTGTTGTAAGGATCAGATTCATGTGAACAGTATATGGCACTTATAAAACCTGAGAAATATCTTCACTTAAATTTTGAATGTAGGTGACACACGATGTTACATTAGTTTCAGGTGTACAACAAAGCAGTTCAGCTTCCCTGTACGTTATACTACGCTCCCCACAATTGTAGCTACCATCTCTTCCCATACAATACTATACAATATCATTGACCATATTCATTATGCTATCCCTTTTATTCCTATGACTTGTTTAGTCCATCACTGGAATCCTGTATGTCCCACTCCCCTTCATCCATTTTGTCCGTCACATCACTGCCCTTCCCACTGACAACCATCAGTTTTATCTCTGTATTTATAAGTCTGATTCTGTTTTTTTGCTTGTGTGTTTTTTTTTTAATTAGACTCCAGATAAGAGTGAAATCATATGGTATTTGTCTTTCTCAGTCTAATTTATTTTATTTATTATTAGAATATTATTAGAATAACATTGTATAGGTACATCCATGTTGTTGTAAATAGCAAAATCTCATCCATTTTATGGCTGCATAATATTTCATTATATGTAAACAGATAAAACATGTATTATATACTTATATAATATGTATAATAACATATGCTAATATATTGATTATTATTATTAATACATGTTATTACTAAAAATATTAGTAGCATGTTTCCAATTACTAATATATAACTAAATATATAATACATAGTCTATATTAATAAAACTTATATAATAAGTATTTTTTTCCTTTTTTATGTTTGTTTCAAGTTTTTATTTAAATTCTAGTTAGTTAAGGTATAATGTAACATTAGTGTCAGGAGTGGAATTTAGTGATTCATCACTTAAAAATACTACCCTGTGCTCATCAAAGCAGGGGCACTCCTTAATACCCATCACCCACTTAGCCCATCACCTGCCCACCTCCCCTCCATCAACCTTCCATTTGTTCTCTAGAGTTAAGTCTAGAGACTTAACTCCCCCTCTTTTATTTTTGTGCTCTCTTCTCCTGTGTTCATATGTTTTGTTTCTTTAATTCTGTGAGTGAAATCATATGCTATTTGTTTCTCTGACTTTTCTCTATGATAATACACTGTAGCTCCATTAATGACATTGCAAATGGTAAAATTTGATTCATTTTATTCTTCTTGATTGGGTGAGTAATATTAAACACACACCATCTTCTTTATCCATTCATTGGTTGATGGACATTTGGGCTCTTCCCATAGTTCGGCTATTGTTGATAATGTTGCTATAAACATTGGGTGCATGTCCTCCTTTAAATCAGTATTTTTGTATCTTTTGGGCAAATATCTAGTAGTACAATTGCTGGGTGGTTTTATTTTTAACATTTGAGGAACCTCCATGCTGTTTTACAGAGTAGCTGCACCATTTGCATTCCCACCAACAATGTAAGATTTCCCCTTTCTCTGAATCCTTGCCATCCTTGCCAACATCTGTTAATTCCTCTGTTGTTGATTCTGACCATTCTTGTAGGTATAAGGTGATATCTCATCCTGGTTTTGATTTGTATTTCCTGATGACGAGTCATATTGAGCATCCTTTCATGTGTCCATTAGCCATTTTATGTCTTATTTGGAAAAATATCTATTCATGTCTTCTGCCCATTTCTTAACCAGATTATTTGTTGTTTTTGTTTTTTGTTTTTTGTTTTTGTTTTTGTTTTTTGGGGGTGTTGAGTTTGAAAGTTCTTCATAGATTTTAGGTACTAGCCCTTCATCAGATATGTCATTTGCAAATGTCTTCTCCCATTCCATAGGTTACCTTTTAGTTTTGTTGATTATTTCCTTTGCTATGCAGAAGCTTTTTATCTTGAAGTCTCAATAGTTCGTTTTTGCTTTTGTTTCCCTTGCCTCTGGAGATGTGTCTAGTAAGAAGTTGCTACAGCCAAGGAGAAAGGATTCTGCCTGTATTCTCCTCTAGGATTTTAATGATTTCCTGTCTCATATTTAGGTCTTCCATTTGTTTTTTTTTAAATTTATTCTTGTGTATGGTGTAAGAAAGTGGTCTGTTTCATTCTTCTGCATGTGGCTGTCCAATTTTCCCAACACCATTTGTTGAAAAGACTCTTTCTCCCATTGCATATTCTTTCCTGCTTTGTTGAAGACTAGTTGAGTCTATTTTATTGTTTTCAGAGTACAGATCTTACATGTTTATTCCTAGGTATTTTATGGGTTTTGGTACAATTATAAATGTGACTGATTCCTTGATTTCTCTTTCTGCTTCATTATTGGTGTCAAGAAATGCAGCAGGTTTCTGTACATTGGTTTTGTATCCAGTGAATTTTCTGAATAGACTATCATGTCATCTGCAAATAGTGAAAGTTTGCCTTCTTCCTTATCCATTTGGATGCCTTTTATTTCTTTTTGTTGTCAGGTTGCTGTGGCTAGGACTTCTATTATGGTGTTAAATAACAGTGGTTAAAATGGACATCCCCATCTTGTTACTGACCTTAGAGTAAAATCTGTTTTTCCCCACTGAGGATGATATTAGCTGTGTTTCTCTCATATATAGCCTTTTATTATGTTGAGGTATGTTTCCTCTATCCCTATTTTGTTTAGGGTTTTTAAAAGAACGGATGTTGTACTTGGACAAATGCTTTTTCTGCATCTATTGAAAGAATCATATGGTACTTACCTTTTATTAAAGTGGTGTGTCATGTTGATTGATTTACAAATATTGAACCATCCTTGCAGCCCAGGAAATCCCACTTGAATATTTCCTTTAATGTACTGTTGGATTCAGTTTCCTAGTATCTTGTTGAGAATTTTTGCATCTGTGTTCCTGAAGGATATTGGCCTATAGTTCTGTTTTTTAGTGGAGTCTTTGTCTTATTTGGAATCAGACAAACTAGATTTTGTTCAGAAAATGCTGTCCTCATGGAATGAATTTGGATGTTTTCCTTCTGTTGGTGTTTTTTGGAATATTTTGAGAAAAATAGGTATTAACCCTTCTTGAAATGTTTATTAGAATTCCCCTGGGAAGCCATCTGGACTTGCAGTTTCATTTGTTGGGAGATTTTTGATTACTGATCGAAATTTTTTGCTGGTTATGGTCTGTTTAAATTTTATATTTCTTCCTGTTTCAGTTTTTATAGTTTGTTTCTAGGAGTTTACCGATTTCTTCCAGATTGTACAATTTGTTGGCATATACTTTTTCATAGTATTTTCTTAAAATTGTATTTCTGTGGTGCCAGTTGTGATTTCTCCTCTCTCATTTGTCATTTATTTGGTTCCTTTCTCTTTTCTTTTGGATAAGTATGACTGGGGTTTATCAGTTTCATTAATTCTTTCAAAGAACCAGCTCCTGGTTCCATTAATCTATTCTACTGGTTATTTTAATTTCTGTATCATTTATTTCTACTCTAATCTTTATTATTTCCTTTCTTCTGCTAGCTTTCAGCTTCATTCATTGTTCTTATTCTAGCTGCTTTAGGTTTAAGGTTAGGTTGTATATTGGAGACTTTTCCTGTTTCTTGAGGTAGGCCTGTATTGCTGTATACTTCTCTCTTATGACCACTGTTACTGCATCCCAAAGGTTTTGAACCATTGCATTTTCATTTTTGTTGTTTCCATGTTTTACTCTTCTTTTTCTTTGATTTCTTCATTGGCCCATTTGTTGTAGTATGTTGTTTAAAATCCATGTATTTGTGGTCTTTTCAAATTTTTCATGTGGTTTTCAATTTTCATAGCATTTTGATCAGAAAATATTCATGGTATGACCTCAGTCTTTTTGTACTTTTTGAGGCTTGATTTTTTAAAATATTTTATTTATTTATTTGACAGACAAATCACAAGTAGGCAGAGAGGCAGGCAGAGAGCCCAATATGGGGCTCCATCCCAGCAGCCTGGGATCATGATCCGAGCCGAAGGCAGAGGCTTTAACCCACTGAGCCATCCAGGCGCCCCGAAGCTTGATTTTTTAATGTAGTATGTGATCTATTTTGAAGAATATTCCCTGTGCACTTGAAAAGAATTTGTGTTCTCCTGCTTTAGGGTGGATGTTGTGAATATATCTGTTAAGTCCAGCTGGTCCAATGTGTCATTCAAAGCCATTGTTTCCTTGTTGATTTTGTGTTTAGATGATCTGTCCATTGCTGTTAAGTGGGGTGTATAAGTCCCCTACTATTATTGTATTATTATCAATTGCTGTCTTTTAGTTTGTTATTAATTGTTCTACATATTTGTGTGCTCCCATGTTGGGGGCATAAATATAATTGCTTGATCTTCTTGGATAGACCCTTTTATTATGATATAGTGCCGTTCTTCATCTCTTGTTAAGGCCTTTGGTTTAAAATCTCATTTGTCTGATCTAAGTATTCTTAGTCCACTTTTTCTTTTGACTTCCATTTGCATGAGAAATGTTTCTCCATCCCCTCACTTTCAATCTTCAGATGTCTAGGTCTGAAATGAGTCTCTATTAGGCAGCATATAGATGGATATTGTTTTTTTTATCCGTTCTTATATCCTATGTCTTTTGATTGGAATGTTTAGTCCATTTACATTCAGAGTAATTATTGATAGATACGGATTTTATTACTGCCATTTCATTACTTGTTTTGTCATTTTCTGGAGATTTTCTCTGTTCCTTTTTTTTTTTTAAGATTTTATTTATAGGTGGAGAGGCAGGCAAAGAGAGAGAAGAGGAAGCAGGCTTCCTGCTGAGCAG
Organism: Neogale vison; assembly: GCF_020171115.1. Taxonomy (NCBI): domain Eukaryota; kingdom Metazoa; phylum Chordata; class Mammalia; order Carnivora; family Mustelidae; genus Neogale; species Neogale vison. The sequence continues at coordinate 57,642,833 of NC_058105.1, forward strand.
AGAGCCCCATGTGGGGCTCGATCCCAGCACCCCAGACCATTACCTGAGCTGAAGGCAGAGGCTTTAACTTACTGAGCCACCCAGGCGCACCTCTGTTCTTTTTATTCTTTGTCACTTTTTCCTTCCCAAAGAGTCCCCTTTAATATTTTTTTCAGGGCTGGTTTAGTAGTCACAAACTCTTTTAGTTTTTTTGTTTGTTTGTTTTCATTATTTACCCACTGTATAGTACATCATTAGTTTTTGATATAGTGTTTAGTGATTCATTAGTTGCATATAACACCCAGTGTTCATCACAGCACATGCTTTCCTTAATACCCTTCACCCAGCTACCCCACCTCTCCACCCCCTTACCCTCTGAAGCCCTCAGATTGTTTCCCCAGTCCATAGTCTGTCATGGTTCATCTCCCTCTCTGACTTCTCCCCCTTCGGTTTTCCCTCCCTTCCTCTATGGTCCTCCGTGCTATTCTTTATAGTCCACATATGAGTGAAACCATATGATAATTATCCTTCTCTGCTTGACTTATTTCACTTAGCATAATCCCCTGCAGTTCCAACCATGTCAGTGCAAATGGTAGGTGTTCATCCTTTCTGATGGGTAAATAATATTCCATTATATATATGTACCACACCTTTTTTATCCATTCATCTGTTGAAAGGCATCTTGGCTCTTTTCACTACTCTATATCTTTGAGGTAAATGCCTAGTAGTGCAGTTGCAGGGTTCTATTTTTAACATCTTGCGGAAGTTCAATACTGTTTTCCAGAGTGACTATACCAGCTTTCATTCCCACCAACAGTGTAAGAGGGTACCCCTTTCTCCACATCCTTGCCAACATTTGTTGTTTCTTGACTTGTTAATTTTTGCCATTGTAATTAGTGTAAGGTTGTATCTCCTTGTGGTTTTGATTTGTACTTCCCTGACAGCTAGTGATGTTAAACATTTTTTCATTTTTCTGTTAGCCATTTTTATGTCTTCTTTGGAGAAGTATCTGTTCATGCCTTATGCCCGTTTTTTTGGCTGGATTACTTATTTTTTGGATGTTGAGTTTGAGAAGTTCTTTATAGATCTTGGACACCAACCCTTTATCTGTAATGTCATTTGCAAATATCTTCTCCCATTCCCTGGTTTGCCTTTTTGTTTTGTTGACTGTTTCCTTTGCTATGTAGAAGCTTTTTATCTTGATGAAGTCCCAAAAGTTCATTTTTGCTTTTGTTTGCCTTGCCTTTGGAGACGTGTCTTGAAAGAAGTTGCTGTGGCCAAGGTCAAAGAAATTACTACCTATGTTCTTCTTTAGGATTTTGATGGATTCCTGTCTCACATTGAGGTCTTTCATCCATTTTGAGTTTATTTTTGTGTGTGATATAAGAAAACAGTCGTTTGATTCTTCTGCATATGGCTGCTTAATTTTCCCAGTACCATTTATTGAAGAGACTTGTCTTTTTTCCATTGAATATTCTTTCCTGATTTGTCAAAGATTAGTTGACCATAGAGTTGAGGGTCCTTTTCTTGGGTCTCTATTCTGTTCCACTGGTCTGTGTCTGTTTTTTTACCGATACCCTTCTGTCTTGAATGATCACAGCTTTGTAATAATATAGCTTGAAGTCAGGCATTGTGATGACCCTAGCTTTGGTTTTCTTTTTCAATATTCCCTTAATGATTTGGGGTCTTTTCTGGTTCCATACAAATTTTAGGATTGTTTGTTCCAATTCTGTGAGAAATGCCGATGGTATTTTGATAGGGATTGCATTGAATTTGTAGATTGCTCTGGGCAGCATAAACATTTTAATGATGTTTATTCTTCCAGTATATGAACATGGAATATTTTTCCATCTCTTTGTATCTTCCTCCATTTCTTTCATAAGTGTTCTACAGTGTCTAGAGTATAGATCCTTTACTTCTTTGGTTAGGTTTATTCCTAGGTATCTTACAGTGTTTGGTGCTATTGTAAGTGGAATCAATTCCTTAATTTATTTTTCTTCAGTCACATTGTATTGTATAGAAATGTGACTGATTTCCATGCACTCATTTTGTATTCTGCCATGTTTCTGAATTGCTGTATGAATTCTTGTAATTTGGGGGTACTCCTTTAGTTTTTGTTTGTTTGAGAAACTCTTTATCTCTCCTTTCATTCCAAATGATAGCCTTGCTGGATATAGTATTCTTCACTAGATTTTTCCCATTCATTCCCATTGAATATATTGTGCCACTCCCTCTGGCTTGCTAAGTCTGTGGAATGATCTGCAGCTAGCCTTTTGCATCTTCCCTTGTGAGTCAAGGACTTGCTCATGTTCCTTTTTTTAGGATTTTTTCCTTTATCACTCTATTTTGCAAATTTCAGTACAGTATGTCTTAGTGGTGGCCTGCTTTTGTTGATTTTGGTGGGAGTTTCTTGTCCTCCTGGATCTGAACGTCTGTTTTTTGTTCCCTAAATTAGGGAAGTTTTTATCTATTATTTCCTCAAATAAACCTTCTGCCCCCTTTTTCTCTCTTTTTTTTGTCTTATCATATGAATGTTATTACATTTGATAGAGTCACTGAGTTCCATGTCTGTTTTTGTGATCAATAATTCTTTCTCTGTTTTGTTCAGCTTCATTATTTTCCATTGTTCTATTTTCTTTATCACTCATTTGTTCCTCTGCTTCTTCTATTCTTGTTGTCATTACATCCAGTCTTTTTAGAATCTCAGTTTAAAAAAAAAGAATCTCAATTATTGCATTTTTCATCTATTTGTTAACCCCTTTATCTCTGTGGTAAGGGCCTCCCTGAAGTCTTCTATTCTCTTCTCAAGCCTGGTGAGTATCATTATGATCGTTGCTTTAAAATATCCAGGTATTTTACTTTTATCTGTTTCAGTTTTATCCCGGGCTGTGATCTTTTATTGTTATTTCTTTTGAAATGAATTCTTCTGTCTTGGAATTTTATCTAAGTCTCTGTTTTCTTCTCTGTGTTAGAAAAGCCTGTTGTGTTTTCTTCTCCTGAGAGTAATGGCTTTACAAATAGGTCAGATAGTGTCCAGGGCCCGGCGAGTGTCTCTGATGTGTGCAGTGTGCCCTCTGCTGCTTTGTTTTCACTGCTCTGTCCTTCAAGCAAGCCTCTGCAAAGGCTGTCCTTGCCTGCAGTGGGAATTGTTTGGATCTTGGCCAGTGTATAGGGAGTTTTAACTAGGCATACTCCGGCCTACTTGTTAAATGAGACCTGGTACTACTTCCACTAGAACTGAAGCCTTGATGAACTCTCTGGTCAGTATATGTGGTATGTGTGGGGATTTCTATTGGTCTTCTGAACAAGGGGCCTGTTGCACTTGGACTTGTGCACATTTGCAGGAGAAAAGTAGTACCAGCAGACTGCAGGTTGGGTAGGACTTGGTGGAGGAGGGAAATGGTGTCAGCCAGGTCCTTTGTCTCTGGAGAGTGGTCTCTGTGCTGCTGCTCTCAGGTAATCATTCCCAGAAGAGGGAATAATTTCCTCTTTTGTGTTCCAAGTGTTACTCAGATCAGTGTTTTCATGCTGTCTCTGTGTTGCTTGCCTGCCTGGAGCAGTGCAGTGCACTTTGGGCTCTATCCCAGCCAAGCCTGCTAACTTTTAAAACTCCAAACTGTAGGGAAGTGCTTTTGTGGGGGCCTGCACTGGTCTTTTGGAGGAGGTTCTCATGGTACTGGGACAGATACAGGTTTGAACGAGAGCAATCATTCTAGAGTGCAGGTACTTGGGATTTGGAGCAAGCAGGCTAAATAGACAGTGTATGAGTAGTTGCTTTCAGCAGGTGTCTCTCTGCCTGTGATGAGAGGGAAGGGGGTGGAAATGGTGCCTGTTAGCTTTTTTGTCCCAAGAGAGTTGTCTCTGTGAATGCCACCTCTCCCATATGAGCTCCAAAAAGAGTAAATAGTTTCTCTTCTGTGTGCCTTAGGTGATCCTCAGATTGCACTCTGTTCTGGGGTTAGTTGCCTGCCTTCTTTCCAGGAATAGGGCAGTGCACTCAGGGCTCTATCCCAGCCAAGCCTGTGGACCTCTCAAAGTCCAGTCTTTGAGCCCACTGTTTGCAAAAATTCATGAAAATCAGCCCCTCCTATTTTCCAGCCAATGGCTTTGGGGAACTGTTCTTATGCACTTCCCTATGAGCTCTTTTCTCTCTCTCTCTCTCTCTCTCTTTCTCCCCCCACCCACCACCCCCATCTCTTTCTCTTTTACTAGTTGTGTTTGAGGGCACTTTTGTCACTTTCAGATGTGCTCATTGTCATGCAAACTCCGAGTAGAAATCCTGGTTCTTTTGTATTTCAGAACAAAAACTGAAACTTGTTAAAGGGTAATAGCTTATTATATGAGAGACCACTGTTCTAATCCCAGTTTTAGAGAACTGAAAACATGGTGGTATTTCTAGTTTCATGTTGGTGATGTCAGACTTGTGAAATTCAGATACCTTTGTTTCAGTTGTACTGATTGTGACTAGCACTCCATTCATCAAATTTTCAAGTATTACTGTTATGTTCTATGAATTAAAGCTTATTTTGCACTAAGTTTCTTTACAAGTATTAGTGTTATGTTCTATGAATTAAAGCTTATTTTGCACTAAGTTTCTTTAATGCCAATCAAATCTGAGTATTATTGCCAGCAGAGAAATTATGATAGAGAATACATTTCATAATCTTTCAGATAATTAAGACTTTAAGCAGTTGCTAAATGAAGTAAAAAGTAAAAGGAGCATAGTTTATGAAAGGTAGAGAGCCAAGGTTTACAACAATTTGAGTTTAATACCACATGATTCCGATGGGTAATGTTTTCACTTCTGTTGTATCTTCTGCAATCTTAGTAATAGTTGTTGATTGGTATTAATAAGTGTTACACTTTTAGGAAAGGACTTGGCCCATCTGATTTAATTTTTTTAATTAAATTAATTTATTTTCAGAGAAACAGTATTCATTATTTTTTCACCACACCCAGTGCTCCAGGCAATCCGTGCCCTCTATAATACCCACCACCTGGTAACCCAACCTCCCACCCCCCCACCACTTCAAACCCCTCAGATTGTTTTTCAGAGTCCATAGTCTTTCATGATTCACCTCCCCTTCCAATTTACCACAACTCCCTTCTCCTCTCTAACACCCCTTGTCCTCCATGATATCTGTTATGCTCCACAAATAAGTGAAACCATATGATAGTTGACTCTCTCTGCTTGACTTATTTCACTCAGCATAATCTCTTCCAGTCCTGTCCATGTTGCTACAAAAGTTGGGTATTCATCCTTTCTGATGGAGGCATAATACTCCATAGTGTATATGGACCACATCTTCCTTATCCATTCGTCCGTTGAAGGGCATCTTGGTTCTTTCCATAGTTTGGCGACCGTGGCCATTGCTGCTATAAACATTGGGGTACAGATGGCCCTTCTTTTCACGACATCTGTATCTTTGGGGTAAATACTCAGGAGTGCAATTGCAGGGTCATAGGGAAGTTCTACTTTTAATTTCTTGTGGAGTCTCCACACTGTTCTCCAAAGTGGCTGCACCAACTTACATTCCCACCAACAGTGTAGGAGGGTTCCCGTTTCTCCACATCCTCTCCAACACATGTTGTTTCCTGTTTTAATTTTAAGTCACTTTTAGCAGTTATTGAGCTAGTTAATTTTGTGAAGAAGAATTAAAGTTACATAATGCATTTAAAGTAATTATTGATAGGTATCACTATTGCCATTTTGTTAATTGTTTTCTGGTTGTTTTGTAGTTCTTTTCCCTCTCTTGCTTTCTTCCTTTGTGATTGATGAGTTTCTGTAGTGTTATGTTTGGCTTTCTTTCTCCTAGTATTTGGTGTATCTATTATACCTTTGAGTTACCATGAGGTTTATATATAACTTCCTAAATAAGTAGTAGTCTATATTAATTTGATCATAACAAAAAAAGCAGGAAGTGTAAGGAGAAAAGAATTGTTGTTTATGCTTTAAGTTTGTAGATCAATTAATAATGTAGCATCTAATTGAATTAGTGTAGAGACATTAGAATTCAGGTTATGAATATCTTTAGTATTTCTTTCCAAAATTTGTTTTTGTTTTTTAAGATGTTATTTATTTGAGAGAGAGCATGAGCAGGGGGAGGGACAAAGGGAAAGGGAGAATCAGAGTCCCCCGTTCCCCGCTGAGTGGGGAGCCCCATGCTGGACTAGATCCCAGGACCCCGGGATCATGACCTGAGCTGAAGGCAGATGCTTAACCAACTGAGCCACTCAGGGCACCCCTCTTTCTAAGAATTGTTATAAAACCCATTAAATGTAAATTGATAATCTGACTTGACTACTAGAAATTTTTGGTGGTACTCCCTGAACCGAACTATGATATATTGTTATAAAACAAAAGGATATAATTATTCCAGTATATATTTCTTTTATATATCCTGTTAAATGGAACCAGTAGTCTACCATTAAGATATTCAAAATATAATTTTATTTATATTCATGTTCATCTGCTTTTTCCCTAGTACACATCAGTTGAGTAGGAAGAACTGGAAAATTGAGAACTTTGGCATGGATATTGGTATATCATGAAACAGGATAGATTCTCTCAAGTTTTATCAGGGATTTCTATCTTTGTAGTTATATACCCCCATTTAATTTGGCAATTACCTAGGGAGTTTAAACTCCCCAGCAAAGATATGGCATTTGAAAAACTTTAGTTAATTAGGAATAATTTTGTTGTGAAGGTTATTATATCTTTTGAAATGATTAGTATCATATGTCTTACTATATCCCTGGATCAGTGGCAATCACTGTTACAGTCATATAAAAACTATACTCACATAAAGTAGAAACCATATTAGAATATCATTTTTTTGGTGGACCTGAAAAAAATATATACTACAAAATTTATTTTAGCTCAGATGGTTATTGAGTCCTCAATTTATGCTTAGAATAAAATGATTTATAATAATGAGAATCTCTTTCTGATGTTGACTTCCGTGATAAGCTTTGAACTGTCTTCCTAGGTTTAAAAAAAAAAAAAAGAAAATCTACTAGTATAAACTTCCAGAAAAGGAGTGGGTATACTTTTCTACTGGTGTTTGAGGGGAAAGAATTTCTCAGTACTTATACCATTCCTAATATATTCTTTATGTTCTTATTTTATCCTGCCCCAGGCCCTTTCCTGGACCATAAGAATTTCTCCCATTTAGGGATCCCTTTAATCCTTTCTTTCAGTACACAGAACTTTTTGCCTTTCCTTTATATTTGTGTGTTGGCCTTTAGCAATTCTAAGTGTATTAGGCTACAGTACCTCTCTGAAGGGCCTTTTTTTCTGCATGATATTTATTCTCTCATACGCACATTCTCCAAGGCCAGGCCCCATGAATATGTAAATGTAAAAAGGAAATGATTTGGGATTTCTGAAAATACTATATACTGCTTTAACTTGTGTCATTCATGGACTTTAGAGTATATGTATCACTCAAACTAAGCCAACAGTGTTCCCCGAAAATGTTTCTTAGAAAACCCTACAATGAATAGATATATTAACTTATCAGTAAAGTTTATATTAAATGGATTCTTCCATCTGAAGAATATGAAGTATGTTCTCTAAGTAAATAAATAATCCATTTTCAATCTTTTTTACACAGTTATTTTGCTTAGCAATCCTTTATCCATCCTCTTTGGGAATGTTATAAGGATAAGTTAAGCTCTTTCTATGAGTAAATGGTTTCCCAAGCTTTTCTACTCTGCTAGTTTTACAAAATGAACCACTAACTGCCTCCTCTTCTTGGGTCTTAGTGTGCTCTTAATTATTAGTTAACACATATTTTAGCTATTAACACATATAGCATATTGTTATGATTTTTACATATTCCCCATCTCTAGATTATAAATTCCTTAAAGGCAGGAGCCATGACTTACTCAGCTCTCTATTTTCCCTGGCCCCAGTTTAGAGCCTTGAAAATAGTATCATGCAGTGAAATGTGTTTAAGCAAGAACTCAAGATATTTTTGTTTTAAACAGATTTGGTTCATTTGACTTGTACGTCTTCTAAAACAGCAAGAGAAGATTTAGAACCAGTTGTGCGGAAATTGTTTACTCCATATACCGAAACAGAGATAGGTAAGAATAACAATCAGTGATTCATGATGAAAAGGTAAAATAACAACTTTACTCCTTAGGTATTTCATGAAGGTTTCTGCAACCTGTTCAGAAATAGTCCTTACACATTTTAGTAATGCAAACTAGCACATTCTCTTCCTAAAAATGGGAAAATGTTCACTCTGTAATGGTAAAGGAAAAATAATATGTTTCACACACAACATGTATAAGTGCAAAAGATACACATTTATATACATACATACATGTGTAAGAAAAAAAGACTGCCTGTAAATCGCTCAGTTTTGGTGAAATTATGGACTTTTTTTTCTTATAATTTTCTTCATTTTACAGATCTTATAAAAAAAGTATACCTTTATCAGAAAAAGTTACCTTCATTTAAAAAATTGAGATAATATTTTAATATTATCTTAAATAATTATGATATATTGACAAATGTAGGAATCCTTTCTAATAATAGTCCTTTAATGTATAGCTTGCTAGTGATGTGATAAATATTTAGCTCTCAAAATATATATGCCACTATGCTACTTATTCATGGTGGAAAAGTGTTTTCAACCATAAATTTCTAAACGTTCCTCCTCATATCATAGGGGAGCTCTTGTAGGTATAAATGGAGCAAATTGTAGTGTATTTTGTATGTAATGATAAAAAAGTAGCCTAATGGATATTATTAGTTTATATGAAGTGAGGTTTATGTGAAGTGAGGTTGATTTTCATTTTAGGATGTGCATGTCCACTTGAATCTTGACCAGTTTCTTCACTGAGTCATACATCTTTTTTCCTTTGGATATTATGCTTATTCAGGCAACCATTTATTTACTCCTACCTGTTGTATTTTCTTTTAGTTCATCTCCTATGTGTCTTCTTTTCCTAATGTAGAGATAGTATATAGTGGGGTATTTATATTTACAGAAGAAAACTGATTTTTAAGAACTAATGTCAATATAATTAATTTCTTTTTCTTTTTCTGCCACATGAATAAAATCCTGAAATCTGAAACTTTATTTCACTTTAGTTTGGAATTTAGTTTGTTTCCTATTTACATTTTATTCATTGGAAAGTTTCCTATAAATGTTTGGATTATTGTGAAAAATTTGAGTGCAAAGTTATGATACATGATAATATTTTCAAACTTAATACAGAATCATGGATTTATCTTTGGCTCTGATTACCTTGCTTTTAAAAACAATTTTTTTCCTTGTTTCTGAAATTTCATTTTGTGATGTCCCAATAATATACTAGATTGGAACTTTGTATCATTGCTCTTCACTTCTTAAATGCATTTAATTTTCTTAAAAGAAAAAAGCTGATTAAATTGCATATTCATTACTTAGAATCCTCTAGTCATTTTAGATTTTTAAACATTAATCTTAATGGTTAAAGTGATCCCATTTTGAAATGATGGGAATTTGGGTAAATTGGAAGGGGAGGTGAACCATGACAGACTATGGACTCTGATGTATTGTTTAGAACCTGCGTGAAATTCTTTAGTAAGAACTATGTGCTCCGAGAGGTCCTCAGGTGCACTGAGGCACTGAAAAGCTAGTTTTCACTGACACATAGCCCTTTTTATCATCAGGATGAGGTAGTGGTCATGTTTTAATTAAAATGTCAGAACAAATACTTTTGGAGTTATTGAAAATGAATCACCAGATAAAGTGAGCACTGGGCCATGGCAGGTCAAAGAGGCAAAGTCACCTGGAGAAGAGAGCTCAATTCATTTTCCTGCCTAAATGAAAAAGAACTTTATGAGCAACATCAACTTTTAGTGCATTAAAGCACATTCTTCTCTGTAGCAAAAGCACCTATTTTCATAGATTAATGGCTTTTATTATTGTGTTTTAATCACTTGATAGTGTTACGAAATTTTATACTTTAGAGCACTGTAAATAGATTGTTTTAAAATATGTGCCAAAGGAATAACATTTCTTGAGCTTTTTTTTTTTTCTTTTTGAGTTCTACATTTTGTTTAGTGCTGTGCTTCATAAACCTTTGTGAAAGTTTGCCTAGTTACCTTGCAAGGAAGTTTATTTATCATAAAAGAGAATGTTCTCTTCTCAAATACAGTACTTCTTTGCTGATGTATCTAAGAAATTTCAGTCGGTTTGTGAATGGTATTCCTCTATTCCTTCTACTTACTTTTTCACATTTAAGGTATGAGCTGGAGCTCTTGACATATGCTGTCTTAAGAAGCAGTTGTACCAATACTTCTAAGAGCCCCACCTCCTAGCCTCCTTTAAGAACATCAAAGATCTCTGGGGCACCTGGGTGGCTCAGTGGGTTAAAGCCTCTGCCTTCAGCTCAGGTCATGGTCTCAGGGTCCTGGGATCGAGCCCCACATCAGGCTCTCCGCTTGGCGGGGAGCCTGCTTCCTCCTCTCTCTCTCTCTGCCTGCCTCTCTGCCTACTTGTGATCTCTCTCTCTCTGTGTCAAATAAATAAATAGATTAAAAAAAAAAAACATCAAAGATCTCTAAACCCTTCCCTATTTTCTAGTCCAGAGAAGATTCAGGTGTTTTATGTTTAATGAACCTGATTGTACAGGTGAGAAAATTAGGTAATTGCTCACCATTCACACCAGCCTGGATTAATTCTTTCAGACTTCAGAATATCCTTCAGAGGACTGAGTGAGCAATGGTATTATCCTAAATGGCTTCTTATTTTACCCAGGAAATTGATCTATATGAATTTAAATAAGAATTTCATTAGTACTATATCTTGAAATGTCTACAATGTAGTATCATTACTGTACCAAGTTCTTTCTCTTTTTCCCTTGGTTGTGCATGGCATGTGGAATTACCTCATCCCATCTCGCCCATTTCCCATCTCAATAAACCAAAACTACCTAAAAACAAAATTACCCGTAGAAGTGTTATTTTGAGGTCTGTGGCTGATAAGGATGTTAGGTAATTGTTGAGCTCAGAAGTCAAATGCCTTATCTTAATTCCTTTTTGCATGTGTTATATCCAGACTAGGTCACAGCTGTGACAGTATCCTACACTCTTGGCCTCATGCTACTCTGCTATGTTGCTAATAGTCTCTTCCTAAATACGGGTTGTAACTGTAAGCCATTTATTGCTTGTATTTGGTATGCCATTGATTTTTTTTCTGCCTACCTTATTCTGTACTTAACCCAGTTTAATTTGCCTAAGATCTTTTTCTAAATTACCTATTACTTGTTCAGTCCTTTATACTATCTAATTAATGAAATGAGCTATTACAGAAAACCACTTCTATTCCTGATTTGGTGATATATTCCTAGCCAAACGTCAGCAACTTTAATATTTTTTGACACCTATGTAGTTTGCAAATGCATGTTATTTTTTCAACTACCTCTGCCTTCCAGCTGACCTCAAGAAAGATGAAGCAATTACATGTCTTTTTGAGTGTTTTAAGGCCAAATCTGATAACTCCCTTCTATCTAGAGCATTTATCTTCTGCCTGTGTCAACTTTTCATCTTCCTCATGGTTCCTTCTCAATGCTTCAACATCTATGAAATTTCTTTCCTAAAATCTATTTGATTATTCATTTTCCCCAATTTCTTTTGAGTTAAAGTCCTCCTTTGAGCTGCAACTTTCATGAAATACAAGATAAACTCTCTTAATGTATGCTTAGAAATGGACTGAGCAATATTAATGAAATTCCAGACCTTAGCCCACTTTTCTGCAATGCTCCTGGAGTCTGGTGTTGCAAATAATAGGTGGTATGTTTAATTATCCTCCCATAAGATTTAGTGAAACTAAACTTAAAATTAGTAAGTTTACTAAGAGCCATATGGCTTTAGCTGTGAAATATGAGTTCTTATGTTCCTTTATTTTGTCAGTAAATAGTTTTCACAGTCTGTCATGTGTTCACATGAAGTTAGTGGCACCTTAGACTCATAGATCTTAGCATTAGGAAGGGACCTCATAAGGGATCACTTCTTCCATTCAGAGCTTCTTTATCATATCACAGTAATAATTATGGATTATTCATAATGAACTAGAAAAATAACATATTTGGTATTCTTGTAGTGGAGATATTTTAAATTAACTATAACGAAACCCTATTTATCCTGAATTGGGCATTCTTACTAATTGAATACTGCAGTTAGCTATCAACTTCACTACATTGATTACCAACTTAACAATAAGAAGTATTTAAATAGATAATTACACGTTTTGCATTTTCTTTATGATTCACAAGGTGCCCTGTGGTCTTGATTAATCTTAATATATATCCGTTCTTATCATTATACAGAATTTGAATTTTGGTTCAGATTCAGGCTAAAGAGAATCCTATAGTCAGTAAATATATTAACAACAATATTTTCTGTTTTCAAGCAAAGGAAATTTAATTATAACATTTCTAAGGAAGACTGGCAAGGAAATAATTATTAAGATAGCAAAGAATAGGTTTTAGGTATTAATAAGGTTGAACCTTTTAATAAGCACATCATACTTTGATTATATCCTGATTTCATCCTGAAAACAGGATGAAAATCAATATAGAAATTGTTCTTTGAATGTCTGTTGTATGCTAGCCCGTCTGTATTAGGAAACATGAAAAATCAGGAGACTAAGGACTAAGTCTGCTTTATATGTACATCTCTATCTCCTAGCCCAAGCCTAACACACATAATAGATGGTCACTGTTAAATGAGAGAATATGTGCTAAAAACAACTTTACGTCTCACAACATTGTTTTTGTTGTTGGTTACCATTACTTTTATAACCCAGTAAGACAAAGTGTTAGTGAGTTATGGTATCAGTATCTTAATCTTGTATATACTATTTTAATAACTGCTTTATTGAGATATAATCCAGTTCACCCAAACTATAAAATTCAGTGTTTTTTAATATATTCACCAAATGGTTCAAACATCACCACAGTCAATTTTAGAATATCCCCATCATCTAAAATAGAAACCCTACACCTGTTAGCAGTAATCCCTCACCCCAATTCCCCCAGCCCTAAGTAGCCATTAATCTACTTCCTGTCTCTATAGATTTGCCTCTTCTGGACCTCTCAATGCTGTATAGGTCATTGACTTAATAAATAATTTTTCGAGTTTGTTTGTTTATGTGAAACATAAAAAAAAAATTGTTATCTTCTCCAGTGGCATAATTTAAGGATGAATGTGTTCAGAAGCACTTTGATATTGCTCTGGAGAAATAATAGAAATCCAAGAGAACACAATTGGAGTTATACCTAAGTAACTTACTAGTAATCAAAATAATTTTTTAAAATCTAACTTGTCGGGGTGCCTGGGTGGCTCCGTGGGTTAAAGCCTCTGCCTTCAGCTCAGGTCGTGATCCCAGGGTCCTGGGATCGAGCCCCACATTGGGCTCTCTGCTCAGCGGGGAGCCTGCTTCCTCCTCTCTCTGCCTGCCTCTCTGCCTGCTTGTGATCTCTGTCAAATACATAAATAAAATCTTTAAAAAAAGATTTAAAATGTAACTTGTCTAAGGTTGCAAAAATCATCATTGCTTGAAATATATACATGTATTAGAGTGTGTGGATAAAGATTGACTATTTTTTTACGTACAAAGCTCTGATTTACTACACTATATAATCATGGCTTTGTAGTTGGCTACATATTGTATTAATTGACAGGCTTATTGTGCTGTAGATGTGAGTAAAATTTATGTCTACATTTAGAAAATGAAGAAGTTGAAAAACCAAGACTTCTGTGGGCTCTTTACTTCAATATGAGAGATTCTTCAGATGTCAGCAGGAACTCTTATAATGATTTGCCATCCAATGTTTATGTCTGCTCTGGCCCAGACTGTGGTCTAGGAAATGATAATGCAGTCAAACAGGTAAGCTTTTGCTGCTTCTCAGTTTTGTGTTAAAAAGTTGGTGTGATAGGAAAAGTAAATTGTTTTTTTCCCTCTGGGATATGGGAAAAAAGACTAGAAAAGCATATTTGTCATTTAATACCCCCAGATTTTTTTCCTTTGAATGACAAGGCTTCTTTAAATGTACTTTAAATACAGTATCCAATATTTTCACATTCTTGACTATAAGGATGAATTTGCAACTGAGCGTTTGTGAGTTCCACTATGGGAATAAGGATGGAAGATGTTAGAAATACATATTCTGAAAAATGAAAGTTATGCCAGTTTTCTAGAGAAATACTGCTTTTAATTTAAACTGTTGGCCTATTGTTTTATTATACTAACCACATTTATTTGTTAACCTCTGAGTCATTTCAAAAGGAGTCTAAGTAAGTAAGTAATCACATACAAAATATAATTTTTAAATGGTCTTAAAGCATTTTCTTATTTTGGAAAAGAACATGTAACAAAGTTTTTCAGAGTTAACATGATTCCTTTAATGTTTTGACACAAGTTGGTGTCCTAAAAGTGTCATACATGCTGAGGAGTATGTTAAATCAAGGTGGAATTTTGTGACAGCTCTTCTGGGCAGGGCTATAAACTGGTACAGCGCAAGCTGACAGCAAGCTGACAGGACCTGTACCTGACCTGACAGGAAGAAAAGAACAGAAAAAAAAAAAAATATATATATATATATATATATATATTTTGAGGCACAAGTCTAAACTTTTTACAGATACAGTTGGCATATCTGTCTATTGAACAGATACAGTTGGCATATCTGTCTATTGAATCAATGAGTGGATAATTTAACATTAAAACCACAGATGGAAGATTCAATCCAACTAGTGGCAGAGACCTCATAGGAACAAATTGCTTCATTGACCCTTTAATTTTAATCATAGTAGCAAGGCCATGACCCCATGTATGTATAGTTTCTTGCCTCATTCTTTGTTTCTCATCTTCATAGCCTAATGGTGATCCTTGATAGTCCTATTCAACCAGTGATATCAAAAGGGGAAGTCATCCATCATTCAATCAGTTGAATAGGAACCCAAGATTGTTCAAGTTCTACATTTTTTTTAAAGATTTTATTTATTCATTTGACAGAGATCACAAGTAGGCAGAGAAGCAGGCAGAGAGAGGAGGAAGCAGGCTCCCTTCCAAGCAGAGACCTTGAGATCATGACCTGAGACGAAGGCAGAGTTAACCCACTGAGCCACCCAGGCACCCTCTCAAGTTCTACATTTGTGACTTAAAATGACCAAGGCATTTTTGCTTTGCTGTTCCATTTTTCTCCAAGCAGAATTGCCAACATGTTTTCAGCCAGATAGCTTAGGTCATTTTTTAAAAAAGATTTATTTATTAATCTTAGAGAGAGAATGTGTGCGCAGAGGGGCTGGGGGAGAGGAAGAGAAGCAGACTCCCTACTGAGCATAGAGCCTGATGCAGAGCTCCATCTCCTGACTCTGAGATCATGACATGAACTGAAATCAAGAGTAGGATGCTTAACTGACTGGGCTACCCAGGCACCCCTAGCTTAGGTCATTTTTGTTCCTGAGCGGACTCATGTTTTTTGACCAAAATGGGAAGACTTTTTATATAAGGGCTTATTATACAAGTGCTAATGTGATCTTAACTACCAGCTAGAAGATTATAATTAAAGGATAATCTTGTTATGAGGTAATTTGCTTCCCAAGAAGATAAACTGGTGTTATCATAGTATAAAACAATAATAATGCTACTTTTGGTACTAATTATATACTATTAAATATGAGTAGTTTTAAATCATTATATAGCTTTAAACCTCACATCATTTTGGGCAGAAATAATACCTACTGTAAAGGGCATCAGTAATAATATTTACAAATAGCCAGTGTATTTAAATAAGCTTTTTTCTAATTCCAGTAGTCCATCCTATGTTCAGCCTAATTGATAACTTCAGTTTTCCAAATTGTCTACAAAAGCTCTTAGAACATCACATAGGCTTTGTCTGTATAGCAAACATAAGCACCTGGAGACTTTTTTTTTAAACAAATGCTTTTATTTTATCAGTTAGCAAGTTTGCATCTGATTTTCCTATTGTAAATGTATAGATTTTTTTAAAAAATATTTTATTTATTTATTTGACAAAGAAAGAGATCACAAGTAGGCAGAGAGGCAGGCAGAGAGAGACGGGGTGGGGGGAAACAGGCTCCCCACTGAGCAGAGAGCCCGACACAGGGCTTGGTTCCAGGACCCTGAGATCATGACCTGAGCCAAAGGCAGAGGCTTAACCCACTGAAAAACCCAGGCTCCCTAATGTATAGATGTTGAATAACATAGACCTGTCTCCCTTGTGTTCATATGGAACTATGTATGATTTGAAAACATACTATAAATATAAAGTGCTCTGTGTTTACTACAAGTTAAAGTTGTTTGCAGGAGGAGTACACCAAGACATTCTCTATTATCACCACAATGATGCTAGCATAAGTAACCTAAGTGATAACTGTGATTCTGTGTCTTGCTAGTTTTTATAGTTTCTTACTTCAGGTATTTTTTTTTCTTTCTGAAACGGACATATGATACATCTTAATACAGATAGTGTCTCATAAATGAGACACGCATACTGATGAACAGACAGTTTATAGTTCTGCACTCCCAAGATCATTGATAGCTCACTCCTCCTTCAGGAGCCCGTGTCTCCTAGGAGCTGCCACTACTATGAGAACAATAAGTATACAGTAATGTACCCTTTGTATTATATTCCAGGTTTAAATTGGCTGATATGAGGAGCTTAACCACCATTTAGAATATTGTCTTTATGGCATATTATCAATTTGTTTATAACTTTTGGTACAGAATTTATAAGTTGAAGACTAGTTTTATAGATCATATGGCCTATCACATTGCACACATATTGCAGTATCATTCATTTTCTCCATCTCCATGCCATTGAGGGAGAGGGAAACTTTAGGTATCACATTTTCTACAGCTAACATTCACTGAGCATTTTCTGTGTACCAGACAATATCATAAGTATCACATATATATTATTTCATTTGGTCCTCACAACTCTATGAAGTAAGTATCCGTGACATGCCCATTTTACAGATGCAGAAACTAAGACCCCAGAAGGCTAAATAACTTGTCCAAAGATCACAGATCTGGTAAATTTGTGAGCCAGAACTTAAACTCGGGTCTGTTGGACCCCAGTGCTTTTATATTGACCTAGTGTGCTGTGCTACTTTCATCTTGTTAATGTGAATACTTCCTAAATATATTAAACTTCTAGATTGACAAAATATTGTTTTGTTTTGTCTAGATGTATATTAAATAAACATAGGAATGTCTTCAGTAACTCAGTATGTTCTCTCTATACTTACCAATATGAAGAAAACCAAGTCACAATATAATTATTCCTTTTTAATTTTTTTAACCACCTGAAACTCTCTACTCTTTAAGCTACCTTATGGCTTAAAAAGGCAAGAAGGATTGGGATGTCTGGGTGGTTCAGTCAGTTGTGCATCTGACTCTTGATTTCAGCTCAGGCATGATCTCAGTCATGCTCCATGCTGGTCATGAAGCCTGCTTGAGATTTTCTACCTCTCACTCTACCACTCCTTGCTCATGTTCTGTCTCTCTAAAAAAAAAAAAAAGAAGAAGAAGAAGTAGGGGACAAAAAGGATTAATAGTTAACAACTACTCTAAACTAACCTGTATTTGCGACAACTCTTGCAGTTGAGGCTTCGTTGACAAATGAAATGCAGCAGACCAAGAAGTATTAGATAGACCTTCCAGAGCATGGCCATTGACCCTAAAAGGTTCCAGCAGTTAGGGAGAGGAGATGGGAAGGGCTGGAGACTGGCTCTAGGAAATTGGCATCAGTGAGGGCCAGTGGCAGATAGGCTGATGATGAGAGTGCCTACAAGCAGGTAGAAAACATATAAGGGTGGTACAGCAGCCTGCAATTGGTTAGCAGTCCTTAGAGGCAGATTGTGACAAGGATATATGGAAACAAGAGTGTGGAAGCCAGCCACAGGGACTGAGGTACAGGAGAAAATGTATCCTACAGGTAGGTAACAAAAAGGAAACAAGGTGTGAGACACAGAGGAACTAGAATAAAAGTAAAATAGTAGTATTAATAATAATTATTATATTTATATAAAACATTTCTATAATATACAGTTTTAGAAGTTCTTTAGTTCATTTTTAAATTTTTATTTTTTATTTTTTTAAGATTTTATTAATTCATTTGACAGAGATCACAAGCAAGCAGAGAGGCAGGCAGAGAGAGAGAGGAAGGGAAGCAGGCTTCCTGCTGAGCAGAGAGCCCCAATGCAATGCGGGGCTCAATCCCAGGACCCTGGGGTCATGGACCTGAGCCTAAGGCAGAGGCTTTATCCCACTGAGCCACCCAGGCGCCCCTAGGTCATTTTTAAAAAAATGTACACTGGGATACTGCTCCACACCAGGAACTAAGGATCGAGAGTTGATTAAAACCCAGTTCTTGTCATCCCTGGAGGAATGTAAAGGAGAAGAACATATAAACAAACAACAGTATAGTACAGTATATGCAATAATAGAATAATATCCAAAGTTCAAAAATAATACAAAGGAGTCATGAGCTCTTTTTAGGAATCAAAGAACTTTGCAGAGAGGGATATAAAAGATGAGTAGCAGCAGTTCCTCATACAAATGGAAGATAATTGAAACATTCCAGCATCTGCACCAATCCATAATAGAAACATCCTGGTATGTTTAAGAAAGTGTACACAAGTAATTATTAGTGAAGCAAAAGTCTGAAAAGGTGAACATGGGATGGGATAAATGATAAGGCCAGAGGAATAGGCCTGTAGGGTTTTGTATGCCATAGCAAAGATCTTGGATTTTTAGCCTTTTAAGAAATGGGGAGTTGGGGCGCCTGGGTGGCTCAGTGGGTTAAAGCCTCTGCCTTCGGCTCGGGTCATGATCTCAGGGTCCTGGGATCGAGTCCCGCATCGGGCTCTCTGCTTAGCGGGGAGCCTGCTTCCTCCTCTCTCTCTCTGCCTGCTTGGTCTCTCTCTGTCAAATAAATAAATAAAATCTTTAAAAAAAAAAAAAGAAAGAAAGAAATGGGGAGTCACTGAAGAGTTTTAAACCAGAAAATGGCATAACCAGTATTTCATTTCCATAGACCCCCCCCGAAAGCATCATGGAAATGGATTGCATGGGGGAACCCTAGATCCAAGGTGACCAGTTCTGAGATGTTGCAGTTGTCTAAGGGAAGAACGATGTATGCCTGGGCTATATCTATAGGGATGGGAAAAAATGGAGTCAAGAACCAATAGATAAGAGTGTCAGGATTTGGCCGTTGATTGCTTGCAGAGAGTGAAAGGAATTAAGAGGGAGGGAGAACTTCTATAGGTAGACAAGGTTGAGGTAAATGACAAAAGAAGGAATTAAAGGATGAGATAGAGGTTCTGACCTCATTCCTCCTGCTTCTAGGAGCTGTGTCTCCAGCAAAGACCTGTGGTGAGTTCCTGGGGTGGAGAGTAAAGCAGGCATCTCAAGTATTTAGTTTAAAAAGCGCCTGGGTGGCTCAGTGGGTTAAGCCGCTGCCTTCGGCTCAGGTCATGATCTCAGGGTCCTGGGATCGATTCCCGTATCGGGCTCTCTGCTCAGCAGGGAGCCTGCTTCCCTCTCTCTCTCTGCCTGCCTCTCCGTCTACTTGTGATTTCTCTCTGTCAAATAAATAAATAAATAAAAATCTTTAAAAAAATAATAATAATAATAATCACAGTAAAATGGCATGTCCAAAAAATATACCTTTGAATTAAACTAAAGAAGGAAAGTATTTTTCTCTCTATCCCTCCTTTCAATTTCATATCAAAGGTCAAAAGTTTCTATTTAGTATTCCTCCACCCATTCCCAAGAAATGTCACTTTTAATCACCTGATGGACCAAACCACCTGAGTCTACCAGCTGCAAATGGCCAGATGGTAAGTAGTTTATATTTTACAGCCCCTTATGTCTCTTCTGCAGCTACTCAACCCTGCCATTACAGTGCAGAAGTAGCCACAGAAAATAGATAAATGAATAAGAGTAGCTGTGTTCCAATAAAACATTTTTTACAAGAATAGCAGGCTGGATTTGGCATGTGGACCATAGTTGTAAAATCCTGGCCTGAGGGATGACTTCATGTGCACGTTAGGAAGAAGGATTAAGACATACAAATGGCTATCAGACACATGAAAAAATGCTCATCATCATTAGCCCTCAGGGAGATTCAAATTAAAACCACATTGAGATATCACCTTACACCAGTTAGAATGGCCAAAATTAACAAAACAGGAAACAACATGTGTTGGAGAGGATGTGGAGAAAGGGGAACCCTCTTCCACTGTTGGTGGGAATGCAAGTTGGTGCAGCCTCTTTGGAGAACAGTGTGGATTCCTCAAGAAATTAAAAATAGAGCTTCCCTATGACCCTGCAATTGCACTCCTGGGTATTTACCCCAAAGACACAGATGTCGTGAAAAGAAGGGCCATCTGTACCCCAATGTTTATAGCAGCAATGGCCACAGTCGCCAGACTATGGAAAGAACCAAGATGCCCTTCAACGGATGAATGGATAAGGAAGATGTGGTCCATATACACTATGGAGTATTATGCCTCCATCAGAAAGGATGAATACCCAACTTTTGTAGCAACATGGACGGTACTGGAAGAGATTATGCTGAGTGAAATAAGTCAAGCAGAGAGAGTCAATTATCATATGGTTTCACTTATTTGTGGAGCATAACCAATAGCATGGAGGACAAGGGGCGTTAGAGAGGAGTAGGGGATTTGGGTAAATTGGAAGGGGAGGCGAACCATGAGAGACTATGGACTCTGAAAAACAATCTGAGGGGTTTGAAGTGGCAGGGGGGTGGGAGGTTGGGGTACCAGGTGGTGGGTATTATAGAGGGCATGGCTTGCATGGAGCACTGGGTGTGGTGAAAAAATAATGAATAATGTTTTTCTGAAAATAAATAAATTGGAAAAAAAAGTTAAATAAAAAAAAAGGAAGAAGGATTAAAGTACAGAAAACCATTGTTCCCTTTAAAATAAGCATATACTTTAAATCTTTAAATGACTTCTGTTTACCATAGGAGAAAGTGCAAGCTCCCTAGTGTAGCAGGGACCCGTTATCTAAAAATGAACTGTATTCATCTAAATAAAAGTAAGGATATGTTTAGAATAGAATATCAATGTTTCTTGTCACATTTGCTTCCATGCGCACGCGCCTGTGTGTGTTGTTCATTAAAATCACATTCAGTTTCTTACTCTCTCACCCTGCCAGACTAAACTCATTTTAGATCTTGACATTTGGGGGCTCCTGGGGGTCAGTTGGTTAAGCCTTTGACTCTTGGTTTCAGCTCAGGTCCATGAGATCCAGCCCCTACATAGGCCCACATCAGCCAGTGTTGGTGGAGTCTGCTGGAGATTCTCTTCCAGCCCCTGTCTGCCTCCCCCTCACACTACTCACACTCACATGTGTATGCTCTCTGTCTCTCAAATAAATAAAATCGTTGAAAATAAGATAAAATCTTGAGCTTTTAACTTAGATTATTATTACGGTGTTAACAGCTACCATATATAGAGGCTTGGTCTCTGCCATTTCATAGGCAAGGAAAGCAAGGCTCAGAAGTTGATTAAGCATTCCCCCAAATTGTATTGCTACTAAGTGGCAGAGCCAGAATTTGCACATGGCCATCTATTCAGAGTACATGATCTTGAACACCATGTTATACTCCATGAAGCCCAGAGGGAGTTAAATTATACCAGAAAAGCAAATAGTTGAACAAATAGTGAAGAATTTTCTTGATTTTTAATAATGACTTGTTGAAAATATTATATGCTAAGTTTGATTGTACAGCTATCACAGATAGGCTCTATTGGGAATTTACATAAAGAATATTAAGGGAAATTACATTTCTGCAGACATTGTAGAATGAATGTCCTTAAATTCTCAGCTATCTAACACTTGATAATATGAGCAAGTACTGATATATTTGGGGGTGGGCCTGAATGCATGCATAGAATTGGAGAGGTCATGGAATTCTGAAAGCAGATTTTTAGAAGGTCATGTATACTTGATAAAGTTCTATAACTTAAAATAAATTTTCAAGGGTGTTACTTCATTTTTTAAAATAATTTCAGAAAGGCATATACGTTTTAAGCTGATATCCAGAAACTATTGTGTCCTTTCTTCCCTTGCCAGGCTGAAACACTTTTCCAGCTAATCTGCCCCAACGAAGACTTCTGTCCACCTCCACCAAATCCTGAAGACATTATCATTGATGGGGACAATTTACAACCGGAGGCTTCTGAATTCAGTGTCATACCAGAAGCTAACTCAGAGACTCCCAAGGAAAGCACAAGCCTGGGAAACCCAGAGGAGGCCTCTCGATAATGGATATACAACAAATTGAATACCCCACTTTGGAAATTCCTCCTGGCCTCAGGGTCTTCTTCATGGAAGAACTGAAAAATGTTAGAAAATAGCAGCCAGTTGACATACATAATTACCAAGAGAAGCAGGTCATAGAAATCCAAAAGGGGATTTTCCTTAAAGAGGACATTGTAAGAACACAAAACACTTAAAAAGCACATGGGCTTGCCTGCTTTAAGATACCAAATCTGTAGAATTAGCAGATAAATATAAATGGATTGGCTCCCAGGGGTATGGTAGCTATGGATATGAAAGTGTACCTATGCATTGTTAATAATTCTGTCATATTCAGAAAGCTTTTCCTTACCGCATTGGATCTTTGTTTGAAAGCCACATCTTCAAAATCGGGTCACCTATTCCCTATAAAAAATATTTTTTTTTATTATTTTGATTCTGTTTTCTTTATGGGTATGGGCATGATGACACCAATGATAAAAGCACATGTAAATATGGAGGAAAGCTTAAGTATCATGATCTAGGCAGGAGCCTGTGTTTGGAAAAGGTTTGTTTTTTTTTTTCCTATCTTGAGAAGTATTGAAAATGCCAGTATTAAAGTACACATTTTTATAAATCATGAGTCTATTACTCAACATTTTTTAATGTTAGTAGTGATATTTTTAATGTGACTTATTTACACACTAGGAAAGCTTTTTAGGACTGAAGAAATGGAAGGAAAAATTTGGATATGCTCATTAGTATGCAGAAATTCTGCTTAGTCAGATAACTAAAGCCTAATTGTATATGGATCCAATTTAGTCCTAACTATCCTAATGATATTAGACAAATTGTTTAACTTATATCCCTCACTTTCTCCATATGTAAGGTGGAAATTGTTACACGTTGCCTACTGTAGGAGAATAATTTTGAAGATAAAAGCAGTGCAATCCTTAGAATGGTATTTCTAGGGGGAAGAAGTTATTTTGCCCTTGATTTGGAGGTCAATATCAAAAATCTCATGCAGCAAATAATTGCTTGCTGTCAATCCCCCAACACAAAAGATCACAATGTTTTTATTGCAACTAAGCTTTTAAAAAAAGACCTGTTTCCTAAATTAGTATTTTGTAGTCTTATAGACCAGTAAACATAGTAACATGGAATTGTGGTTTTGAATCTTAAAAAGGAAAGCACGCTATAAATTCTTAATATTCCTTTTCTGCTAGGTAAACCTGAACCACTAAGGACTCTGAATACAATATGACAGTTGGTAAACCCTAATACACTTAACACAAAAATGTTAGGGCTATACATAGCCAGAAAATCTAGTTACAGTGACAGTGACTGTTAAAATTTTTCCAGATGCCAAGTTCTGATGGTTTGTTCTTTTTGAGCAATAGTTTGGATTTATTTCAATAATTAAATATGTAAAAAGTTTGTTGTGCATTCTGGCCTACATTACCAATCATAGAGAGCCACTGCTACAGTAGAAAGCACATAGTTGCAATGAGGCTATGACTTCTCCATATTTCAGAGACAATCTTAAAGGAAGCTGGCTCTGTCAGGTCATAGATTCATAGAAATTGGAAAGAACCAAGGCAGGTAGCTCTTGCCTCACCTTTCCAATCCCCTATGGATATAACTGAATCCGGATGGAAGGAAAACTTTCCCAGCCTCTCAGGCTGCTCCTAACTCTTCTTCCCATTGTACACCCTATCTCCTACCTCTTTGGCACTCTCTCTTCCTCTCCTTCCCCCTTCTGTAATGTCCTACAAATCAGGAATAGTAGAATCACATTATAATTCACTTTGTTTTATAGATTCAGATCTTTCCTAAATCAAATCATGTTTCCTGAAATTCAACTATGCCATGTCCTAAATGTACAATACATACCTAGAAGCATCAGGTATTGGCCCTGCCCCTCAATACAAGCAATATAAAAGGTTCCACTATATGAAAGTACTGAGTCCGAATACAATTGCAATAAGTTGCACCGATTAAAATATTGTACTTTGTTATAGTCATAAGAGTTAAGGCCTCTTGAATGCAGCATACACATTTGTAAGCAACCAATCAGTGTAGGCCCAGACTAGTAACTAGAAAAGACTATGATAGCTTTATTGCAGCTATCTATATATAGACAAGGAAGGAAATGCTCTGTAGTCTCATGACTCAACCCATATTGTACTGTAATTTATCCATTAGCCAGCATCATCTCTCTTCCACATTATTAAATACTATTTAAGTGTTTAAAAGCTCCTGAATATGATTAGTTGTGATTAAAATATTATACAACTGTTAAAAACATTGTGTTAGAGAACTTTAGATATATCCTATTGCCTCAGAATTAACAGAAATTATTCTAAAAGCTTTCTTTTCAGCTATCTTAATTACTGAAAATCTTTTTTTTTTCATAGTTTTAAGCCAAAAAAGGAGAAATCTTTTGGTTTTGTTTTAAAACCATAAACCTGAAGTTACATGAATAAAGTTAACATGTTGTATATGTTACAGAAATTTCAGTAGCTGATTTAAAATTTTAATATTGTCATCAACAAATTTTGATTCATGTGTTTAAAATGTTTAGTTATACATGCTTATTAGCCAAAAAATGATAAAACCATTCAATTTAGTGATCTGTATGAAAACCAGTTACCCAATGTTGCTGCTGTGTCTTTATTTATCTAGTTGGTGTGCCTGCCCAGAAAAGCAAATAGGTGGGTAGGTAGATACTATAAATGTAGGTATTTTTCTATAGGAAAACTGAGTTACAATTTCCCCATCCCTGATGATATTTAGTTGCCCATTGTAAAATGGCCATGTTAATGGTTAACTTCTAGAATGGTAGTTTCTGAGATTAGCAGCCCTTTATCTAAAATAATGGCCACGCTAATGATTATAACTTCTATCATAGCTATAGTTCCCAAGAAAGCAGCCCTTTGTCTAAAGTCTTAAAAACCTCAAAAAATTTTGTTAAAATTTGATCACTGAGTAGTATTGATCCTTTAAAGCAGGAATTAAACACTTTTCTTATAAATAAGTTATTTACTGCTGTTGATACTGAATAATTTATCTCGGTTAACTTTCTTATATGCATTTCAAAGGCATAAATATGATTCATAATTTTCACACTGTAGCAGTAAGTTTTCAGAGGAAATAAAAGTGTTTTGATGCCTTTCAGGTGTGGTTTCCTATTTTTTAATATTAAAACTTTGCATATATGCCAAGAAATTGAAGATTGCTTTGGAACTGATTTGTTGATATCACTATTATTTAAACAATTGTCCAGCTGTATACTTGATTTTGTTTCTAAGCATTTGTCAACTGTGTCAGGTTTGTGAGAAAGGCAACCAAATGATACCTGGGTTGATTTACTTAGCAAATTGTTCTAGATGCCAGTATCAGACCTCATTCTATTTGAAATCAGTGTTTGAGGGATGGGCTATGGCTTTATAGTATATTGATTACCTACAAACTGTTTTCACATCTCACTTTAGTATATGAGAATATGAAATGTTTTTCATATTTACTTGATGAATGAGAACCTGAGATGTTTTTTTCTCTTTGGTGTTTGAGTCCACAACAGCTTACTTGAAATACATAAGAGACTGCTGATGTTCTTTGTATACAAAAATCATTCATTGAAGTATGATTTGCTCTTATATCAAATAACTAAAACAGAGTGACATTTTCTGTCAATTCCAGGTAATTTCCTAAAGCTTCTCAGAATGCATTCAGAAGATAACAGGACTCCTTCAAAACTGAATGTTTATCTGAGATTATTCATAAATCAAATTTAGGAAAAATAAAAGTTAATTGAATTTTTAAACAAGTAGCTATATTGTCCTTCTAGCACCTTGGAGCTCATATAGTACTCAACACTTTTTTTGGTATTGTTTTAAAAAAACAAGCGATTTGATGTTTGAATTCTTCTCTCTAATGATGGTTTTTCTAAAATGTTAGGGGCACTTGGTGGGGCTCAGTTGGTTAAGTGGCTGCCTTTGACTCAGGTCATGATCCCAGGTCCTGGGATGGGCCCCACATTCGGCTCCCTGCTCAGCAGGGAGCCTGCTTCTCCCTCTCCCACTGCTGCTCCCCCTACGTGTGCTCTCTCTCTGTCAAACAAATAAGTAAAATCTTTTTAAAAAATTAAATGGTTTAACACTTAGCATCCCACATCACATTTTTTAAAAAGATTTTTATTTATATTAGAGATAGCATGAAGGGAGGAACAAAGGGAGAGGAATAGATTCTGTGCTGAGCACAATACAATGACCTTGAGAGCATGACCTGAACCAAAATCAAGACTCTGACAATTAACCGGCTGAGCCACCCAGCAACCCCCACATCACATTTTATTTTAAGATTTGTTTCATTTGTTTATTTGACAGAGATCACAGGTAGGCAGAGAGGCAGGCAGAGAGAGTGGAGGAAGCAGGCTCCTTGCTGAGCAGAGAGCCAGATGCAGGGGCTCAATCCCAGGACCCTGGGATCACGACCGGAGCTGAAGGCAGAGGCCTTAACCCACTGAGCCACCCAGGTGCCCCCCAACATCACATTTTTTAAGGCCAATTTTCTTTGCATTAATACAGTTTAGCTGTGGGGCTGCAATGAAATGCTGTTCCTATACAAGTTGCTGTGTTTGCTCTTTCTGGTGATGATGATTCTTAGGGCCATTTGACATAATCATTAGAATTTGAATCCTAGTAGCCCATAAGAGTCTTTTCACCTATCACCACAGAGGGATTTATGCTGGTAACTCCTATTAATGGGACTTGCATGTGTAAATCCTCTTCCTCTCAATGAGACAGTTGACCCCTAAGAGGAATATTCTTTAGACTGGGACACTTGCTGAACTAGAAGCATTAATGAATTGTTCTATTCAGGAATTTCATGTGTGGGGAAAAAATAGACTGTACCAATTTAGCAGAGGATTTGTTTGTAGAGCTTGAAAAGATAAAACACTACCTCTTAATTTTCTCTTCCTATATTTCTAATAATATCTAATATATTAATATCTATTAGATACATTTTCATCTTGCTTTGCTTTGTTGCTTTGGCACCAACCTTTTATTCTAGAAACTAATAAGCAAGAAGCAATTATTATTATGTCTTTCCTGTAAAAATTGTATTTCAGGGTATTGAAAGAGTTGTTGAAGGAAAGTTCTTATAGAAGAATCGCCATTAATAATTACTTGAAGAATGAAAACATTCACCATTTCGTAAACCCAGTGTAGTAATGGATCTAGGCAATGATTATCAATGGTTGCTAAAACCTTTAGTTGAAAGTTTGATGCAGACATCACCTGGACCCCGTGATCAATCTTAAAAATCACTATACGGAGAAAAGAAGATGCTATAAGCCGCCTGATGCATTGTAATAGGAAGTACACGACACTAACTGGGAAGAATTCTTTCTAAAATAGAAATTAAAAACAATCTGAATATAATCAAGCCTCTAGATCTAACTACCAATTTATAGACATTAGGGGGATAGAAGAGCTTATTCAATGACACAATGAAAATACAATGTAAAAAGTTCTACTGGACTAATAACCTGACCTTATCAGCAAATAACTTGCACAGAAAAAAATGAAGGGAGCACTGTTACAGATTAAAGGAGACTTCAGAGGTGTACCAAACCAAGTGCAACATGCTGTTTTGAATAAATGAAACCTTCAGAAAAAGAAAAAACAAAACAAAACAAAAAGAACCATTTTGAGACAATCGTAGGGATTGAATATTGCCTGGGTGTTAGCTGACATCAAGGAATTAATTTTAACTACTGGGTGTGGTAATGTTAATTTTTCAAAGAGCATTATCTGTTAGAGATTTAAAAAAAATAGGTGAAGCAAATACATATAATAAAATGTTAATGATTAAATCTAAGTTTTGCTACATGGGATTTTTTTTCCGATTTTGTATTTTTGTGTTTAAAACTTTTCATAGCAAAAATTTTAAATGATAAAAGTCTATTGATTAATAATAAACTATAGGTAGTATCTAACTTTACAACACAACTACTTTTGTATTTCTGCAAAGAAGGACTTATATTTTCAGTCCTGTCCTGTAAATTTTGTTTTGTAATGTTTTGAAACCATGGGCTATAAAAACAACAAAATTGAATTTATTATCTTGGGTCAATGGCTTCTAGAGCCAGAGAGAATTTTGCTGAGCAGCTTCTTTGGTACAAGGGCAAATTTGGGAAAAATAAGCATGTTTACAGAGTCTGTGTCAAATTGAAAACGAAAATAGCATTACTGAATCACATGGAGTGAGGAAATTTATATTCTTGCAACTTACAAAGCTTGTGTTTTGTGCTTTGTTGATTAAAGGTCAATGATAAAATTTTAATGCTTTTTAACCTCTAAAATATTTCTGTCTGCATGTTTTCATATGTTGCAACATGTAGACTGCTACTAATTTCCAACATGAAACCTCTCTAGTGCCTGTACACATTTGGGCTTGTGACCACTACTCTATGTCAATCTGTTGAATATAACCATTTTTTTAGCAACAAAACTGAATATATACATATTGTAAAATAGAATATGTCCCAATTATCCACATCAAAAATTCAATCTTATTTCCTATATTAACAATATAATTCAACTGTTAACACTGTTGCTCTCAACAATTATTGCTGACAGGGTAATAGATCCCCCATTCTTCTTAAAGGGCTGCTACTGATTGGAGATCAGTTATTTTTATCCAGTTAGAGCTACCAGTGGAACAAGTTTGTTAAGTCAATTGAAATGTGAACAGATTTTTTATTTTAATTTTTAAAATTTGAGAATAGTTAATGTTAACATTAGTTTCAGATGTACAACATAGTAATTCAACATCTCTATAGGTTATGCTATGCTCACCACCATTGGCTCACAGATGGTAGCTACCATCTGAAATGTAAACAATTTTTTAAAATTGAAGTATTGATAATGGTAGTATAAAAAGATCTATTTATCTTGCTCACATACGGGTAAAATTATAACTCGTCACTCCTCAATCCCCACATTTACTCAACAGGGCACATAATCTTACTGATTTTATCTCAGAAATATCTTCCTGATCACAGCTTCCTCTATTTTCACAACCCACTGTTCTCATTTTCTATCAGATTGTTACAGTTGGTCTTCTTGACACAAAGTTCCCCATTCTTTTTTTTTTCCAATTTATTTATTTTCAGAAAAACAGTATTCATTATTTTTTCACCACACCCAGTGCTCCATGCAAGATGTGCCCTCTATAATACCCACCACCTGGTACCCCAACCTCCCACCCCCCGCCACTTCAAACCCCTCAGATTGTTTTTCAGAGTCCATAGTCTCTCATTCTACTCTAATTACCTGTTGAGGCAGAAATCACTGCATGGATCCCTTCTCAGGCTTACACATGGTGAATTGGGGTTTTTAAGCATAATAACACACCAAAGTTAAGTAAGAGTGAAGCTCTTGAGTGTGCAACCTTAACCTGCACCAAATATGGCTATGAAAGGGTGTAGCTAGGAACTATGAGGTCCAGGTAGAAAGTAGAAAAAGAAATGAAGGGTGACACTTACAGTGCCTACTTTGTAGCAGGCACTATTCTATTAACACTTTTAATCTCAAAATAACATGTAAGTACTGATCATTCTCTATTTTACAGATGAAGATCTTGATGATGAAACTGAAGGGCAGATATAAAATGATTTGTCCAAGGGCACATAGTTAGAAAGATTTGGATTGTTCCTCTGAATTCTTTATGCACTGAAATGGGTTTGTGATCTAGTAACAAGATTTCTTATCTTAATGAGCTTATCTATATGCCCTTCTAGTGACAGTTTCACTTAAATACAAATAATAGCCCTGATCATATCACTTCTCTCCCTAAAAAACTTTTCCCATACTAATTACAATCTGACTTCTTTAGCATTGCATATGAGAACACTCTCCCCCTCAAAAAATATATTTCTGTTTGCCTTCATCTTCTGTCATTCTACCTCTCCTCCTCACACTTTACTCTTAAGCCACAATGAACTCCTCAGGATCTTCAAACTCTTTGGCCCATATATCATTTCTGGAATGCCATGACCTCTCTGTTACCGCTACACCCCTTTTCTTCTAATTAACTTTCTATTCTGCCCTTAAAACCCAGGTTTAATGTTATTTCAATTGCCAACACTTTGGTAACCTCCCTTAGCAAAGCTACTTTTCCCTCTGTGCTCCCTGGAGTACTGTTCATAAAGCCTTTATCTCACTGAATTCCAAGTTTCCTGATTTTATTTCTGTCTCCTAGATAGTGAAAAATTTGAAGGTAGAGACCCTGCTATTCATCCATGTATCTCTAGTACCTAAACAACCCTTGGCTCATAGCCATGCATGTCCTGTGTAACCCTGCTCCTCTCACCATATTAGTTTCAACCTGGGGTGGAAATAGGCCCCTGAAGCACTTTGGAATTGAAAGACATCAAGAGCTTGACATTCTGAGTGGCTGGCCATAAAACAAAATCCACTTTGGCTATCAACAGCTATATCTTTATGAGGTGGCCAAGGGAGCAAAGTCAGTTTGCAAAGAAAGAAGCGTTGGTGAGATGCTGAATTGCCAGGTGAATTTAATATTGGTTTCTGTGACTTTTCTAATTCCAAGATCCAGTCCTCTCAAAGGACCAGTATCAATGCTGCTCCTCAGTGTTTTGAGACACTCCTGACTCCTCATAATAAGATTTCCTTTGATGTTCAGGAAACATGTATTGGTTTGATACTGGCAAACACCAAGTTTTAGGTAAATAATTATGTTTGGAAAGATAATAGAGTAATATGAGAACCCTAGGCTTGCCTTGTCCTCCAAACAGCTACATAATTATCAAATCACCCTGAATACCCAAGAAAGCTGAGGGCTGACAATAAAATTCACAGCTAGAGGGAGAGAAGAGGCCGCATTGTGGAAGGTAGGAGGTGCAGAGATGTGACTTGGAGAAGAAAGGATTGCAGGTGCTGCAGAGGGGAGAGAGCCCTGGTCATGGAGACGAGAGAGAGAGAGAGAGAGAGAGAGAGAGAGAGAGAGAGAAAACACACAGGGGGTTTAACGAGGAAATCACTTCTACAAAGACATTAACTTGGAAAATGGGAGGGACTGATTTTTGTGAGTTTTTACAACCAGCAGGGCTCTAACACTGGCGTTTTGGAGGTCCGTGCCATGGCTGGTGTGGAGCCTGGTGGGGGCTACAGTGCTCTCAGGGAGAAGGAGGGCAGATAGGCCAGTAGTGGATGTTATGGTCTGAAGATCCCTTGGGACACACCGGAGACATGGTTGCCCCTCTTTGGAGAGCATCTGGGAGAGGTAGCATTGCCTCTCCAGGGACAAAAGAGCCTGTGGGCACAATTACCCTCCCCATTGCCTCACATAGAGCATAGGTGCAGAGAAACCTGCTGAGAGCAGCTAACCTGGATACTAGCTCTTCGCTGCACTTTACTCCAAAGTCCACCACCTTGTGCTTTGGTGCAGCTGCCCTTCTGGGACAAAACTGCATCAGTCCCAGCCTGCTGAGACCCTACCCCAGAGGATCAATGCAGGTCCCTGCCACACCAGGTCCCTAAAGTTGAAGTTTTAAAACTCAGCCAAGGTTGGGATAGAACACAGGTGCACAGGGGCTGCTGGGTGGGCAGATGGCCTGGACACAGGGTGAAGGCAGAGATCTAAGGGATGCTTGGGATACATGAGAAGAGATTGTTGCTCTTTTAGGAGGGCTTCCCAGACAGGGATGTGCAGGAACTCCCCTCTCATCAACAATGGCACCATTTCTCTCCCCAATCCATCCGTGTAAACTAACTTCAGAAAGTGGCACAGTGCCAATAGCGGCAGCCTCAACTGCTTACAAAAAGCCCTGCCCCCTTGCACTCTGTGGGTGCTACTTTTCTAGGTCAAACACGCTTGAGAACCAGAGCAGTGGGCCCCTCCAGAAAACCAGCATGAAACCCCCTCACATGCCATGTATACTTACCACAGAGTTCTTCAAAACTTCAGCTCTCATGTAAATAGGACCAGGTCTCTTAAGCAGGCAGAGCATGCTTAGTTAAAACTCAGCACACTCTTGCCAAAGTCCAAACCCTCCCTATTGCAGGGAAGGAGAAACTCTGCAGAGTACTGACCTAAGGAAAGCAGCAGCCAAAACACAGCACCAGAGTATGCACAGCATGTACCAGAAACACTTCCTGAAGCACTGGACCCTGGACAGTATATGAAATTTTCTTAATAAAGCCATTACTCTCAGGAGCACAAACCATAACAGACTATCCTAACACAGAGAAGACAGAGACCTGGACAGAACACCAAGTTGGAGGAATATATCCCAAAGGAAGAACAAGAAAAGGCTATGGCAAGATATCTAATCAAAACAGATATAAACAATATACCTGATTGAGAAGATAAAGCACACTTATAAGGATACTAACTGGGCTTTTGAAAAGTGTAGAAGACATAGAAAGCACCAGGGAGTCCCTTACCATGGAGATAAAAGACCAAAAATTTAGCCAGGCAGAAATAAAAACTGCTAGAGCTCAGATGGAAAATTGACAGGATGTAATGACCACAAGGATAGAAGTATCAGAGGAATGAATAAGTGATACTGAAGATAAAATTAAGGAAAATAATAAAGCTGAAAAGAAGACGAAAAGAAAAATATTGGATGACATATCACAGTTAAATTTGAAAAATACAGAGATAAGAATCCTGAAAGCAGCAAGGAAAAACAAATCCTTAACCTACAAGGGAAGACAAATAAGGAGCAGATCTGTCCATAGACTCTTGGCAGAACATAAGAAAGTGACAATGTGAAGAGGAGGGGCAAGATGATGGAGAAGTAGAAGACCCTGTTTCAACTGGTCCCCTAAAGTGAGCTAAATATCTACCAGAACACTCTGAACACCCATTAAATCAGCCTGAGATGTAAGATTATATACTTCTTGATCTCTACAGGGGCAGAAGACACCAGTGGAGAGGTAAAGAGGAGTGGAAATGTGTGGGCTGATATTGGAGGATCAACAGAAGGGGGAGGGAGCCACCAGAAGGGACCAATTGGAAAGTAATGCCCCAATACCAAAGTGTCCTGTGATTGGGGACCAGCATTAACTTGGAGTCTGGTTGAAGACGCTCAAAAGGAGCAGAAGAGCTTAAGGGGTAACTCTTGGAATATGGCAGTCATGGGCATGGGCCTAAGCCCAGGACAGCTACCACCAATGACCACCCATGCGGGAGAGAATGTGGTGGTGCCTCGGTGGTACCTGAGCCCCTGGGGTTGCACAGATTGTACCACCACTGCACTGGGCACAAGTCTGCCTACACATGAGAGAGTCTTGTGTGGGCGCCAGCCGGCATTATTTAGGACCCCAGCCTCCTGCCACTGGCTGAAGGTTTGGATGCTCCCAGTCCATGCCTGAGAGAACCCAGGTTAATCTCTGCTTGGGATTCCTTGACAGTAGCAGCCTTCTGCGACTTGTGCAACCGTGAGGTCTAAGTGTGCCTTGCATGGGCCTGGACCCCAGACAGCAGTCCCGGCAAAGGCAGCCACTGGAAGTGGGCTCTCTGGACCAATATTGCTCATGATTTTAGTGGCACAGGAGTGCAGAGACAAATGAGTGACAAGGCAAACCCTGAGACAGTGGCTGGAGGTGTGCACGACCTGTGGGAGGTTGCGCCATTCAGTGGTGTTTGCAGGGGGGAGTCTGTGTTGTGGACCACCCAGAAGGGAACAAACTGAGGCTTCTCTCTGAGACAGAAGTCTGGGTGCAGCTTGCTATCTACTAAACCTCTGAAAGCCGCAAAAAGCAGCCAAAGAACAAAAACCTCCAGAGAACAAAAGCCTGAGAAAAAAACCTGTTTCCACAGAGCCCAGCCCCTTGATAGGGGGCAGAACAACTCAACCCAAGAAGGTTGACTGAAAAACAACGTAGCAGGCCCCTCCCCCAAAAGGCCAGCGAGAGGACAACCACCAAAGGGTCCCCATAAAACTAAAACCCCGGAGACAAGATGGCGGGGAAGTAGGAGGAGGTGCCATTTCAACCTGTACCCTAAAGTGAGCTGATTACCTACCAAAGAACTCCGATCATGCATGAAATCAGCCTGATATTAGACATATACGTCTGGATCTCTACGGGGGCAGAATACTCCAGTGAGCAGGTAAAGCGGAGTGGGAACGTCAGACTGATATCAGAAGATACACAAAAGGGAGCGGGAACCACCAGAAGCGACCCATTGGAAAGTGATACCCCAATAGGAGAGTGCCCTGTGTCTGGGTACCAGCATTAACTTGGAGTCTGGTTGAAAGCACTCAAAAAGAGGAAAGGATTGCAGGGGGAAATAGTGGGAATCAGGGCAGTTAGGGACAGGGGCTTAAGTCCCCGGACCCAGGACAGCCATCCCTGGCTGAGCCAGAAAGAGTGTGGCAGAGAAACCAGGTCTTGGTTCCTGAGCCATGAACACATCTGAGAGCACATGGGGTCCGTCGCCCATGAGGGGCTGGGAGCCTCGCCAGCCGGCAGAAGCACAAACATTTTGTAGTCCCCACATGCATGCTGTGCTGCGCTGTCAGAGCCTGAGTCACGCCCCACACCCTCCCCTAAGAGAGGTATGCGCAGGCACCAGCCTGGCACTCTCAGACCTGGAAAGACCAGGCCCTCCCAACCCAGGTCAGCAGGAAAATCTCAGTGTGCCACCACTGCTTGGAACCTCTCTGGTGGTCTGGAGCTGCCCAGACAGTCACCGATGTCACGGTTTTGGGTGCAAGCAGGAATTCCTGTGTCCTCAGGGACCGCAACTCGGAACATGCTCTGCCAGCGGCCAGGGGGAACTTATGTGCTGTGCAGCAGCCAGAGGGGCACAGACTGAGGCTTCTCTCTGAGAGGGAGGTCTGGGTGCAGTTTGCTTTCCTCTAAATCTCCAAAAACCATCAAAAGCTGTCAAGGTGAGAGAAAACAAAGGAACCAACAAACATAAAAACCTCTAGAGAACAAAAGCCTGAAAAACCGGTTTCCTCAGAGCCCACCCCCTTGAGGTGGGTGGGAGAAATTAACTCAGGGAACACTGCCTGAAAACCCACGTGGCAGGCCCCTCCCCCAGAAAGCCAACGGGGGGGGGGGGTCAGAACAACACGACAAGAGAACAACCACAACTACTTCATAGATACAACTTTTATTTTTAATTCGCTCCCACTATTCTGGTTCATTTTTTTTATATAGATAATTTTTTAACCTATTTACCATCACAGTGAGATGTCCAGAACATCAAATTCCATAATAACCTGAACTTTTGGATACATATATCCGTGTTTCGCTTTTGCTTTTTTATTTTTTTAATTTTTTTAAATTTTATTGTATTTTAGTTTACTTTATTCTTTTTTTATTTTTATTTTTTAATATTTATACAGAGTCACACTTCAAGGTAATCCCCTTTCCCCAATTAATGCTACCACAATAGGTAAACCAATTTTTAATTCCCCTTCATCTTAGGAAAGTTGAGTCCTTTAAAAAAATATCAAGATACATCCAGGAAGAATCAAAATAACCTTCCTCGCCCACACTGAGAATTTATAACCACTCTCCCATCTTTTTCTTCTGTCAGCGTTTCTGTGTATTTGTGTTTATCCTGATAGTATATCTTATACTTAGGGTTCTTGTTGACAAGGTTCTTTATATATATATATTTTTTTTTTCTCTTGTATATTTTATCAGTCTTTTTTTTTTGGTCTCTTTTTGTTTGTATACTTCATAAATCTTACCTTGGGGGCCATTTGGGCTGAACCTTCTTTTATCTTTCTTTTTTTTTCCTCTCTCTCTCTCTCTCTTCTTTTTTCTCTCTTTCTTTTTTCTTTCGTTTGGATGGAGACTCTTGATTGCTCAGAAGTATTCTAGGGTGCACCTTGACTGCACCACGGTCAATACATCCAGCTACATCCATTCAGCCATCTCTCACCAAAATGAATAGGAGGAGGAATGCCCAACAGAAGAAAAATTCAGAGGATGGGCCTTCTGCAACAGAGCTAATGGCTATCAACAAAGACAATATGTCTGAAAGGAAATTCAGGCTAACAATTATCCAGGCAATAGCTAGGTTGGAGAAAGCCATGGATGACCAAACAGAATTGATTAGGGCAGAACTGAAAGCCACCAGGGATGATGTTCACAATGTTAGGACAGAACTGAAAGCCAACAGGGATGATGAAAACAATGCTCTCAATGAGTTCCAATCTAATCTAAACTCTCTAAAAGCTAGGGTAATTGAGACAGAAGATAGAATTAGTGACATGGAGGACAAACAGATAGAGAGAAAGGATCAGGAGGAAGCTTGGAACAAACAGCTTAGAAGCCACAAAAACAGAATCATGGAAATAAATGATGCCATGAAACGTTCCAACATCAGAATTATTGGAATCCCTGAAGGGGAAGATAAAGAAAAAAGTGTAGAAGATATAGTGGAACAAGTTCCCCATGAAAATTTTCCCAATCTTGTGAATGGAATCAGCGTTCATGTACTAGAGGCAGAACGGTCTCTCCTCAAGATTCTGGATTATCAAAAGTCCTCGAGACACCTAAGAGTAAGAATGAAGAATTGTAATTTTAGGCAGGCTCCCTTGAAGGCAGCTAGGACAAAGAGGCTCCTTACTTACAGAGGAAAACCCATCAGAATAACGACAGACCTGTCCACCAAAGCCTGGCAAGCCAGAAAGAGCTTACAAGATATATTCAGAACATTGAATGAGAAGAACAGGCAGCCAAGAATACATTATCCAGCAAGACTGATATTCAAAATGGATGGAGAAATAAAGAATTTCCAAGACCGGCAAGGCTTAAAAGAGTATGCGACCACCAAGCCGATACTG
This sequence comes from Neogale vison, assembly GCF_020171115.1. Taxonomy (NCBI): domain Eukaryota; kingdom Metazoa; phylum Chordata; class Mammalia; order Carnivora; family Mustelidae; genus Neogale; species Neogale vison. Next base: position 57,679,961 of record NC_058105.1, read on the forward strand.
CATGGAATACTAAGGGGGATTCTACAAAAGAGGAAATATCCTAAGAATATCATTGAACAGAAATATAGTGACAATCTACAGAAAGAAAGACTCCAAAGACAACATGATGTCAATAAAAACATATCTATCAATAATCACTCTCAATGTGAATGGCATAAATGTGCCCATAAAATGACACAGGGTTACAGACAGGATAAAATGACAGGACCTATCCATATGTTGTCTACAAGAGACACATTTTGAACCTAAGGATACACCCAGACTGAAAGTAAAGGGATGGAGAAGTATCTCTCATGCCAATAGGCCTCAAAAGAAGGCCACAGTAGTGGTTCTCATATCAGACAAATTAGATTTTAAACTAAAGACTGTAGTCAGAGATACAGAAGGGCACTACATAATTCTTAAAGGGACTAACCATCAAGATGATCTAACAATTGTAAATATCTATGCCCCCAATATGGGAGCAGACAATTACATAAGAAAACTTTTAATCAAGATAAAGAGTCATATTGATATGAATACATTAATAGTAGGAGATCTCAATACGCCTTTCTCAGAAATAGACAGATCATCGAAGCAGAAAATCAATAAAGAAACAAGAGCACTGAATGACACATTGGACCTGATGGACCTCATAGATATATACAGAACATTCCACCCTAAAACAACAGAATACTCATTCTTCTCAAGTGCACATGGAACCTTCTCCAGAATAGACCACATACTGGATCACAAATCAGGACTCAACTGATACCAAAACACTGAGATTATTCCCTGCATATTCTCAGATCACAATGCGTTGAAACTGGAGCTCAATCACCAGGAAAACTTTGGAAGGAACTCAAAAACTCTGAAGCTAAAGACCACCTTGCTTAAGAATGCTTGGATCAAACAGAGATCAAAGAAGAACTTAAACAATTCATGGAAACCAATGAGAATGAAGACACTTTGATCCAAAACCTATGGGATACAACAAAGGCGGTCCTGTGGGGGAAGTACATAGCCATCCAAGACTCCCTCAAAAAACAAAAAATCCAGAATACACCAGCTGTTTCTACACCTTAAGGAGCTGAAGAATCCCTAACAAATTAAACCAACTGCACACATAAGAAGGGAAATAATCAATATTAGAGCAGAGATCAATGAGTTAGAAACTAGAGATAGAGTAGAACGTATCAATGAAACTAGAAGCTGGTTTTTTGAAAAAATCAATAAGATCAATAAACCATTGGCTACACTAATCCAAAAGAAAAGAGAGAAATCTCAAATTCATAAAATTATTAAGGAAAAGGGAAGGATCACAACTAACACCAAGGAAATAGGAACAATCATCAGAAGTTATCATCAACAGTTATATGCCAATATGTTGAGCAACCTATAGGAAATGAATGCATTCCTGGAAAACTATCAACTCCCCAAATTGAACCAGGAAGAAATTGACAACCTGAATAGGCCAATATCTAGTAACGAGATTAAAGCAGTGATCACAAACCTCCCAAAAAACAAGAGCCCAGGACCTGATGGATTCCCTGGGGAATTCTACCAAACTTCCAAAGAAATAATAACACCTACTCTCCTGAAGCTGTTTCATAACACTGAAGTAGAAGGAAAACTTCCAGACTCTTTTTATGAAGCCAGCATTACCCTGATCCCCAAACCAGGCAAGGACCCTACCAAAAAGGAGAATTTCAGACCAATATCACTGATGAATATGGATGCTAAGATTCTCAACAAGATTCTACCAAACAGGATCCAACAGCACATTAAAAAGATTATCCACCATGACCAGGTGGGATTCATCCCTGGATTACAAGGATGGTTCAACATTTGCAAATCAATCAATGTGATAAAAAAAAATCAATAAGAGAAGAGAGAAGAACCACATGGTCCTCTCAATCGATGCAGAAAAAGCATTTGACGAAATCCAGCATCTGTTCCTGATTAAAACGCTTCAAAGTATAGGGATAGAGGGAACATTCCTGAACTTCATAAAATCTATCTATGAAAGACCCACAGCAAATATCATCCTCAATGGGAAAAAGCTTGCAGCCTTCCCATTGAGATCAGGAACAAGACAAGGATGCCCACTTTCACTACTCTTGTTCAACATAGTATTAGAAGTCGTAGCAACAGCAATCAGACAACAAAGAGAAATAAAAGGTATCCAAATTGTCAATGAAGAAGTCAAACTCTCTCTCTTTGCAGATGACATGATTCTTTATATGGAAAACCCAAAAGACTCCACCCCCAAACTACTAGAACTCATACAGCAATTCAGCAACGTGGCAGGATACAAAGTCAATGTGCAGAAATCAGTGGCTTTCTTACATACTAACAATAAAAATACAGAAAGGGAAATTGGAGAATCAGTTCCATTTACTATAGCACCAAGAATCATGATATACCTTGGAATAAACCTAACTAAAGAGGTAAAGGATCTGTACTCGAGGAACTACAGAGCACTCATGAAAGAAATTGAAGAAGACACAAAAAGATGGAAGACCATTCCATGCTATTGGATTGGAAGAATAAACATTGTTAAAATGTCTATACTGCCTAGAGCAATTTATCCTTTTAATGCCATTCCAATAAAAATTCCACTAGTATTTTTCAAGGAGCTGGAGCAAATAATCCAAAAATTTGTATGGAATCAGAAGAGACCCCAAATTGCTAAGGAAATGTTGAATGCAAAAATAAAACTGGGGGCATCACATTACCTGATTTCAAGCTTTACTACAAATCTTTGATCACCAAGACAGCATAGTATTGGCAAAAAAACAGACACATAAACCAATGGAACAGAGTAGAGAGCCCAAATATGGCCTCAACTCTATGGTCAAATAATCTTCAACAAAGCACGAAAAAATATACAGTGGAAAAAAGACAGTCTCTTCAACAAATGGTGCTGGGGAAATTAGACAGCTATATGTAGAAGAATGAAACTCAACCATTCTCTTACACCATACACACAAAAAACTCGAAATGGATAGAAGACCTCAACGTGAGACTGGAATCCATCAGAAATTCTAGAGGAGAACATAGGTAGTAACCTCTTCGATATCAGCCACAGAAACTTCTTTCAAGATATGTCTCCAAAGGCAAAGGAAAGAAAAGCGAAAATAAAATTTGGCACTTCATCAAAATCAAAAGCTTCTGCACAGCAAAGGAAACAGTCAACAAGAGAATGAGGCAACACACGGAATGGCAGAAGATATTTGCAAATGACAGTACAGACAAAAGGTTGATATCCAGGATCTATAAAGAACTCAAACTCAACACACACGAAACAGACAATCATATAAAAAAATGGGCAGAAGATATGAACAGACACTTCTCCAACCAAGACATACAAATGGCTATCAGACACATGAAAAAATGTTCATCATCACTAGCCATCAGTGAGATTCACACTAAAACTACATTGAGATACCACCTTACACCAGTTAGAATGGCCAAAATTAGCAAGACAGGAAACAACATATGTTGGAGAGGATGTGGAGAAAGGGGAACCCTCTTACACTGTTGGTGGGAATGCAAGTTGGTGCAGCCTCTTTGGAGAACAGTGTGGAGATTCCTCAAGAAATTAAAAATAGAGCTTCCCTATGACCCTGCCATTGCACTCCTGGGTATTTACCCCAAAGATACAGATGTAGTGAAAAGAAGGGCCATCTGTACCCAATGTTTATAGCAGCAATGGCCACGGTCGCCAAACAATGGAAAGAACCAAGATACCCTTCAACGGATGAATGGATAAGGAAGATGTGGTCCATATAGCTATGGAGTATTATGCTTCCATCAGAAAGGATGAATACCCAGATTTTGTAGCAATATGGACGGGACTGGAAGAGATTATGCTGAGTGATAGAAGTCAAGCAGAGAGAGTCAATTATCATATGGTTTCACTTATTTGTGGAGCATAACAAATAGCATGGAGGATAAGGGGAGATGGAGAGAGAAGGGTGTTGAAAGAAATTGGAAGGGGAAGTGAACCGTGAAAAACTATGGACTCTGAGAATTCTGAGGGTTTTGAAGGGGCGGGGCTTGGGAGGTGGGGGGAGCCAGGTGGTGGGTATTAAGGAGGGCATGTATTGCATGGAGCACTGGGAGTGGTGCAAAAACTATGAATTCTGGTTGATCCAGAAGATGGCGGGGAAGTAGGAGGAGGTGCCCTTTCAACCTGTACCCTAAAGTGAGCTTATTACCTTCCAAAGAACTCCGATCACCCACGAAATCAGCCTGAGATCAGAATTATACACGTCTGGATCTCTACTGGAGCAGAAGATGCCAGTGGGCAGGTAAAGCGGAGTGGGAAAGTCAGACTGATATTGGAAGTTAAACAAAAGGGGAGGGAGCCACCAGAGGTGACCCGTTGGAAAGTAATATCCCAATCCGAGAGTGCCCTGCACCTGGGGACCAGCATTAACTCGGGAGTCTGGTAGAAAGCACTCAAAAAGAGTAAAGGATCACCAGGGGGAAATTGCAGGAATTGGGGTGTTAGGGTCAGGGACTTAAGTCCCCAGACCCATGACATCCACCACTGGTGCAGAGCTAGAGAGAGTGCAGCAGAGAAATCAGGTCTTGGTCCCTGAACCACCAGCGCGCCTGAGAGTGCGTGGCGCCTGGCTCCGGTGAGGGGCTGGGAGCCTCGCCAGCCAACAGAAGCACAGCCTTTTTGCAGTCCCCACACGAGTGCCCTGCTGTGCCATCAGAGTCCAAGTCGTGCCCCACGCCCTCCCCTGAGAGAGGTGCACACAGGCACCAGCCCTGTGCTCTCGGACCAGAAAGACCAGGCACTCCCAGCCTGGGCCAGCAGGAAAATCTCAGTGTGTGATCGCTGCTTGGAACTTCTCTGGCAGTCTGGAGCTGCCCAGACAGCCGCCACTGCCACTGTGTTTTTGGGTACAAGCAAAAAATCCTGAGTTCCCAGGGACCACGAATGGGAACCTTCTCTGCCAGCGGCCAAGGGGGGATTTATTTGGGCTCTGCAGCCAGACTGAGGCTTCTCTCTGAGAGGGAGGGCAGGGTGCAGTTTGCTTTCCTCTAAACCTACAAAAACCATCAAAAGTGGTCAAGGGAGAGAGAAAAACAAAAGTGAACAAATATAAAAACCTCCAGAGAACAAAAGCCTGAAAAAACCAGTTTCCTCAGAGCCCACCCCCTTGAGGGGGGCGGGAGGACTTAACTCAGAGAACATCACTGACTGAAAACCCACATGGCAGGCCCCTCCACCAGAAAACCAACCAGGGAAGAAAAAAAAAAAAAAAAAGACGACAAGAGAACAACCACCACTACTTCATAGGACAATTTTTATTTTTAATTTGTTCCCACTATTCTGGCTCTTTTTTTATATATAGATAATTTATTATTATTATATAGGTAATTTTTAACCTATTTACCATCACAGTGAGATGTCCAGTACATCAAATTCCATAATAACCTTCCAACCTGAACTTTTTGATACATACATCTGTGTTTTCCTTTTGCATTTCTATTTTTTAAATTTCTTTTTTTAATTTTAGTTTAGTTTAGTCTAGTTTATTCCTTTTTTAAATTTTTATTTTCTAATATTCATATAGAGTTAAACTTCAAGGAAATCCTCTTTCCCCAATCAGTGCCACCCCTATAGGTAAACCAATTCCTAATCCTCCTTTATCTTAGGAAAGTTGAGTCGTTTAACAAAGATATCAAGATACATCCAGGAAGAATCAAAACAACCTTCCTCACCCACACTGAGAATTTACACCCACTCTCCCATCTTTTTCATCCACCAGTATTTCTGTGTTTTTGTGTTTGTCCTGTGTATATAAATCTTACACTTGGGGTTCTTTTTGACGAGGTTCTTCCTTTATTTGCATATATATATGTATGAAAATATATATATATTATTTTTTAAAATTGTCATATACTTTTATCAGTCTTTTTGTTTGTCTGGTTTTGTTTGTATACTTCATAAATCTTACCTTGGGGCCCATTTGGGCTGAACCTTCTCTTTTATCTCCCCTTATTTCCTGTCTCTCTCCCTCTCTCCTTTTTTCTTGTCCTTTTCTTTTTCCTCTCATTTGGTTGGGGAACACTGATTGCTCAGAAGCATTCCAGGGTGCACCTTGACTGCACCACACTCGATATATCCAGCTACACCCTTTCAGCCATCTCTCACCAAAATGACTAGGAGGAGGAATGCCCAACAGAAGAAAAATACAGAGGATGGACCTTCTGCAACAGAGCTAATGGCTATTGACATAGATAATATGTCGGAAAGAGAATTCAGGCTAACAATTATCCAAGCAATAGCTAAGCTGGAGAAAGCCATGGGTGACCAAATGGAATTGATTAGGGTCAAACTGAAAACGACCAGAGATCATGTTTTCAATATTAGGGAAGAGCTGAAAGCTACCAGGGATGAGCTTCACAATGCTCTCAATGAGTATCAATCTAATCTAAATTCTCTCAAAGCTAGAGTAACTGAGACAGAAGATAGAATTAGTGATCTGAAGGACAAACAGATAGAGAGAGGATCAGGAGGAAACCTGGAACAAACAGCTTAGAAGCCACGAAAACAGAATCAGGGAAATAAATGATGCCATGAAACATTCCAATGTTAGAATTATTGGAATCCCTGAAGGGGAGAAGAAAGAAAGAAGTCTAGAATATATAGTGGAACAAGCTCTCCATGAAAATTTTCTGAATCTCATGAATAGAGCCAGCGCTCATGTACTAGAGGCAGAAAGGTTTCCCCCCAAGAATACAGTTTCTCTAAAGTCCTCGAGACACCTAATAGTAAGAATGAAGAATTATAATTGTAGGCAGAACCTCTTGAAATCAGCTAGGACAAAGAAGATCCTTACGTACAAAGGAAAGACCATCAGAATAACATCAGACCTGTCCACAGAGACCTGGCAAGCCAGAAAGGGCTGGCAAGATATATTCAGGGCACTGAATGAGAAGAACATGCAGCCAAGAATACTTTATCCAGCAAGACTGACATTCAAAATAGATGGAGAGATAAAGAGATTCCAAGACCAGCAAGGCTTAAAAGACTATGCAACCGCCGAGCCGATACTGCAGGAAATATTAAGGGGGATTCTTTAAAGGAGGAAAAAGCCCAAGAATATCATTGAACAGAAATATAGAAACAATCTACAGAAAGAAAGACTTCAAAGGTAACATGATGTCAATAAAAACGTATCTATTAATAATCACCCTCTATGTGCATGGTCTAAATGTGCCCATAAAATGACACAGGGTTGTAGACTGGATAAAATGACAGGACCCATCCATATGTTGTCTACAAGAGACCCATTTTGAACCTAAAGATACACCCAGACCGAAAATGAAAAGATGGAGAAGCATCTTTCATGCCAATGGGCCTCAAAAGAAGGCTGGGGTAGCGATTCTCATATCAGACAAATTAGATTTTAATCTAAAGACTGTAGTCAGAGATCCAGAAGGACACTACATCATTCTTAAAGGGACTATCCACCAAGATGATCTAACAATTGTAAATATCTATGCCCCCAATATGGGAGCAGCCAATTACATAAGAAAACTGTTAATCAAGATAAAGAGTCATATTGATATGAATACACTAATCGTTGGAGATCTTAACACGCCTCTCTCAGAAATAGACAGATCATCGAAGCAGAAAATCAATAAAGAAACAAGAGCACTGAATGACACATTGGACCTGATGGACTTCATAGATATATACAGAACATTCCACCCTAAAACAACACAATACTCATTCTTCTCAAGTGCACATAGAATCTTCTCCAGAATAGACCACATACTGGGTCACAAATCAGGACTCAACCGATACCAAAAGACTGAGATTATTCCCTGCACATTCTCAGATCACAATGCTTTGAAACTGGAGCTCAATCACAAGGAAAAGTTCGGAAGGAACTCAAACACCTGGAAGCTAACGACCACCTTGCTTAAGAATGCTTGCATCAACTAGGAGATCAAAGAAGAACTGAAACAATTCATGTAAACCAATGACAATGAAGACACTTCGATCCAAAACCTATGGGATACAGCAAAGACGGTCCTAAGAAGGAAATATATAGCCATCCAAGCCTCCCTCAAAAAAAATTGGAAAAATGCAGAAGACAGCAGCTGTCTTTACACCTTAAAGAACTGGAGAATCAACAACAAATTCTGAATGAAAAGGGAGAGATCACAACGAACACCAAGGAAGTAGAAACAACGATCAGAAGTTATTACCAACAGTTATATGCCTATAAGCTAAGCAACCTAGATGAAATGGATGCATTCCTGGAAAACTATAAACTCCCATAATTGAACCAGGAAGAAATTGACAACCTGAATAGACCAATATCTAGTAATGAGATTGAAGAGGTGATCAAAATCCTCCCAAAAAACAAGAGCCCAGGACCTGATGGATCCCCTGGGGAATTCTACCAAACTTTCAAAGAAGAAATAACACCTATTCTCCTGAAGCTGTTTCAAAAAATTGAAGCAGAAGGAAAACTTCGAGACTCTTTCTATGAAGCCAGCATTACATGATCCCCAAACCAGGCAAAGAACCTACCAAAAAGGAGAATTTCAGACCAATATCACTGATGAATATGGATGCTAAGATTCTCAGCAAGATCCTAGCAAACAGGATCCAACAGCACATTAAAAAGATTATCCAACGTTCCAGGTGGGATTCACCCCTGGATTAAAAGGATGGTTCAACATTCACAAATCAATCAATGTGAGAGAAAAAATTAATAAGAGAAGAGAGAAGAACCACATGGTCCTCTCAATCGATGCAGAAAAAGCATTTGACAAAATCCAGCATCTGTTCCTGATTAAAACGCTTCAAAGTATAGGGATAGAGGGAACATTCCTGAACTTCATAAAATCTATCTATGAAAGACCCACAGCAAATATCATCCTCATTGGGAAAAAGCTTGCGTCTTTCCTGTTGAGATCAGGAACACGACAAGGATGCCCATTCTCACCACTCTTGCTCAACATAGTATTATAAGTCCTAACAACAGCAATCAGACAACAAAGAGAAATAGAATGTATCCAAATTGGTAATGAAGAAGTCAAACTCTCTCTCTCTTTGCAGATGACATCATTCTTTATATGGAAAACCCAAAAGACTCCACCCCCAAACTACTAGAACTCATACAGCAATTCAGCAACGTGGAAGGATACAAAGTCAATGTACAGAAATCAGTGGCTTTCTTATATACTAATAATGAAAATACAGAAAGGGAAATTAGAGAATCGATTCCGTTTACTATAGCACCAAGAACCATAATATACCTGGGAATAAACCTAACCAAAGAGGTAAAGGATCTCTACTCGAGGAACTACAGAACACTAATGAAAGAAATTGAAGAAGACATAAAAAGATGGAACACCATTCCATGCTCTTGGATCGGAAGAATAAACATTGTTAAAATGTCTATACTGCCTAGAGCAATCTATACTTTTAATGCTATTCCGATCAAAATTCCACCAGTATTCTTCAAAGAGCTGGAGCAAACAATCCTAAAATTTGTATGGAATCAGAAGAGACCCCGAATCATTAAAGAAATGTTGAAAAACAAAAATAAAACTGGGGGCATCACGTTACCTGATTTCAAGCTTTACTACAAAGCTGTGATCACCAAGACAGCATGGTACTGGCATAAAAACAGACACATAGATCAGTGGAACAGAGTAGAGAGCCCAGATATGGACCCTCAACTCTATGGTCAAATAATCTTCAACAAAACAGGAAAAAATATACAGTGGAAGAAAGACAGTCTCTTCAATAAATGGTGCTGGGAAAACTGGGAAGCTATATGTAGAAGAATGAAACTCGACCATTCTCTTACACCGTACACAAAGATAAACTCAAAATGGATAAAAAAAAAAAAACCCTCAATGTGAGACAGGAATCCCTCAGAATCCTAGAGGAGAACATAGGCAGTAATCTCTTCAATATCAGCCACAGCAACTTCTTTCAATATATGTCTCCAAAGGCAAAGGAAACAAAAGCGAAAATGAACTTTTGGGACTTCATCAAAATCAAAAGCTTCTGCACAGGAAAGGAAACAGTCAAGAAAAAAAGAGGCCACCCACGGAATGGGAGAAGATATTTGCAAATGACAGTACAGACAAAAGGTTATATCCATGATCTATAAAAAACTCATCAAACTCAACAGACACAAAACAGACAATTATATCCAAAAATGGTCAGAAGACATGGACAGACACTTCTCCAATGAAGACATACAAATGGCTATCAGATACATGAAAAATTGTTCATCATCACTAGCAATTAGGGAGATTCAAATTAAAACCACATTGAGATATCACCTTACACCAGTTAGAATGGCCAAAATTAACAAAACAGGAAACATGTGTTGGAGGGGATGTGGAGAAAGGGGAACCCTCTTCCACTGTTGGTGCGAATGCAAGTTGGTGTAGCCTCTTTGGAGAACAGTGTGGAGATTCCTCAAGAAATTAAAAATAGAACTTCCCTATGACCCTGCCATTGCACTTCTGGGTATTTACCCCAAAGATACAGATGTTGTGAAAAGAAGGGCCACCTGTACCCCAATGTTTATAGCAGCAATGGCCACGGTCGCCAAACTATGGAAAGAACCAAGATGCCCTTCAACGGATGAATGGATAAGGAAGATGTGGTCCATATACACTATGGAGTATTATGCCTCCATCAGAAAGGATGAATACCCAACTTTTGTAGCAACATGGATGAGACTGGAAGAGATTATGCTGAGTGATAGAAGTCAAGCAGAGAGAGTCAATTATCATATGGTTTCACTTACTTGTGGAGCATAAGGAATAACACAGAGGACATTGGGAGAAGGAGAGGAGAAGGGACTTGGGGAAAATAAGATGTGGGAGACAAATCATGAGAGACTGTGAACTCTGAGAAACAAACTGAGGGTTTTTGGTGGGAGGGGAGTTAAGGGTTGGGAGAGCCTGGTGGTGGGTATTAAGGAGAGCACATATTGCATGGAGCTCTGGGTGTGTGCATAAAGAATGAATCTTGGAACACTGAAAAAATAAAATTAAATTAAAAAAAAAAGAAAGTGGCTACGTGATGAAGGGGAAAAATATGCAGCCAATCATACTTTATCCAACAAGGCTGTCATTCAGAATAGAAGATAAAGATTTTCCCAAACAAAAACAAAAGGAGTTTGTGACCACTAAACAAGCCTTGCAAAAAAATATTAAATGGACTCTTAAAGTGTGAAAGTAAAAAAGGGACAAAGACTAGAAAGGAACAGAAAAAAATCCCCAGAAACATTGACTTAATAGGCAGTACAATGGAACTAAATTCATATTTATCAATAGCCTCTCTGAATGTAAATGAGCAAAACATGCCAATCAGAAGACATAGGGTATCATAATGCATAAAAATAGCAACAACAGCGACAACAACAAAGAACGCCAGCATGGCTCAGTCGGTTGGGTGTACAACTCTTGGTTTCAGCCTAGGACATGATCTCAGGGTCATGACATCAAGCCCTGCATGGGGTTCTGTGCTCAGCACAGAGTCTTCCTGAGATTCTTTCTCTCCCTCTCCCTCTGTCTCTCCCCCAAACCACTTCAGTCTCTCTCTAGAATGAATAAATAAATCTTTAAAAAGAGAAATAATTAGACCTATCTATATGCTCCCTGCCAGAGACTCATTTTAGACCTAAAGACACCTGAGGATTGAAAGTGAGGGTATGGAACACCATTTATTATGCTAATGGATGTCAAAAGAAAACCAGAGTAGCCATAATTATATCAGAAAAACTAGATTTTAAATTGAAGACTTAATGAGAGATGAGGAAGGGAAGGGCTCTATATCATAATTAAGGGGTCTATCCAACAAGAAGTTCTAACAATTGTAAATATTCATGCCACCAACTTGGGAACACCTAAACATATAAAATGACTTATAACAAACACAAAAAACCACATTGACATCAATACATTAGTAGTTAGTGGACTTTTACACCCCACTTATAACAATGGACAGATCATCTAAGCAGAAAATCAACAAGGAAACAATGGCTTTGAATGACATACTGGACCAGATGGACTTCACAGATACATTCAGAACATTTCATCTTAAAGCAACAAAATACACAATCTTTTCAAGTGCACATGGGAGTCTCCATAATAAATCACATATACTGGGTCACAAATAAGGACTGAACAAATAATAATAATAATTAAAAAAATATATTGGGATCTTACCATGCATATTTTCTGACCACTATGCTATGAAACTTGAAAAAAAAAAGCACAAGAAAAAAATGTGGAAAGATCATAAAAGACATGGAGGTTAAAGAACAGCCTAGCAAGAAATTGAATCAATAATAAAGAGTCTCCCGACAAAAGTCCAGAACCAGATGGCTTCCTGGGGGAAATCTACCAAGCATTCAAAGAAGAGTTAATACCCATTCTTCTCAAACAGTTCCAAAAGAAAGAAGGGATAAAGGAAGGAAGGGAGAGAGGGAGGGAGGGAGGAAAAGGAAGAAAGAAGAAAGGAAGGAAGGAAGGAAAGAAGGAGAAAGAAAGAAAGAAAGAAAGAAAGAAAGAAAGAAAGAAAGAAAGACTTCCAAATTCATTTTCTGAGGCCAGCATTACCTTGATTCTAAACACAAGTCCACCAAAAGGGAGAATTACAGGCCGATATCCCTGAAGAAAAATGGATGCAAAAATTATCAACAGGAAGGTAGCAAATTGAATCCAACTGTACATTAAAAGAATTATCACCATGATCAAGTGGGATTTATTCCCAGGCTGCAAAGGAGGTTCAATATTTGAAAATCATTCGTGATACACCACATTAATAAAAGTAAGGATAAGAAGCATAGGATCCTCTCATTAGATGCCAAAGAAGCATTTGACAGAGTATAGCCTTCATATTTGATTAAAAAAAACCCTCAAAAAATAAGGATAGAGATAACATACCTCAGTATCCTAAGACCATATATGAAAGACCCACAGCTAATATCCTCAATGGGGAAAAACTGAGAGCTTTTCCTTTATAGTCAGGAACAAGACAGGGATGTCCACTCTCACCATTGTTATTTAACATAATACTGGTATGCTTAGCCTCAGCAATCAGAGAACAGTAATAAATAAAAGACATCCAAATTGGCAAGGAAAAGGTCAAACCTTCACTATTTACAGACAACATGATACCCTATGTAAAAATCCTCAAAGAGTCAACTAACAAATTGCTAGAACGGATACATGAATTCAGTAAAGTCACAGGATATAAAATCAATGTACTGAAATCTGTTGCATTTCTATACACCAATAATAAAGTAGCAGAAAGTGAAATCAAGGAACCAATCCCATTTACAATTACACCAAAAACCACAAGATATCTACGAATAAGCCTAACCAAAGAGGCAAAAGATCTATACTCTGAAAACTATAGAACACTTACAAAAGAAATTGAAAATGACACAAAGAAATGAAAAGCATTCCATACTCATAGATAGGAAGAACAAATACTGTTAAAATGTCTGTACTACCCAAAGCAATCTACACATTTAATGCAATTCATATAAAAATACCATCAACATTTTGTACAGAGCTAGAACAAATAATCCTAAAATTTGTATGGAACCACAAAAGAAGACAAATAGCTGAAGTAATTTTTAAAAAGAAAAGAAAAGTTGGAGGGATCACAATTCTTGACTTCAAGTTATATTACAGAGTTGTAGTGATCAAGACAGTATGGTACTGGCACAAAAACCAACACATAGATCAATGGAACAGAATAGAAGACCCAGCAATGGACCCACAACTGAATGGTTAACTAATATGGGACAAAGCAGGAAATAATATCCACTGGAAATAAGACAGTCTCTCTAACAAGTGGTATAGGAAAAACTGGAAAGCAACATGCAGAAGAATGAAACTGGACCACTTTCTTATACCACACACAAAAATAAATTCAAAATGGATGAAAGACATAAATATGAGATAGGAAACCAATAAAATACTTGACAACACAGGTAGCAACCTCTTTGACATCAGCTGTAGTCACTTCTTACTTGACATGTCTCCAGAGACAAGAGAAATACACAAAAATGAAATGATGGTACTTCATCTAGATAAAAAGCTTGGGGCAGTGAAGCAAAAAAACAAAACTGAAAGTCAACTTTTAGAATGGTAGAAGATGTTTTTAAATGACATATTTGATGAAATGTCAGTATCTAAAGTCTATAAAGAACTTATCAAGTCAAAAAACAAATAATCTAGTTAAGAAATGGGCAGAAGGCATAAATAGACACTTTTCAAAAGAAAACATACAGATAGGGAACAGACACAAGAACAGATGTTCAACACCACTCATTATCAGGGAAATACAACTCAAAACTATGATGAGATATCACCTCACAGCTCTCAGAATGGCTGAAATTAATAACACAGGAAACAAGAGGTTGGTGAGGATGTGGAGAAAGGGGAACACTCTTACACTGTTGGTGGGAATGCAAATTTGTACAGCCACCATAGAAAACAGTATTGAGATTACTCAAAAAGTTAAAGTAAAACCACCCTATGACCCAGAAGTTGCCCTACTAGGTATTTACCCAAAGGATACTAAAATACTGATTCAAAGGGTATCATGCACCCCATGCTCATAGCAGCCTTATCAACAATAGCCAAACTATATGGAAAGAACCCAAATATCCATCAACTGCTGTATGAACAAAGAAAAAGTGGTATATGTAATGGAATATTATTCAGCCATCCAAAAGAATGAAATTTTGCCATATGCAACAATACGAATGGAGCTAGGAATTATTATGCTAAGTGAAATAAGTCAGTCAGAGAAAGGCAAATACCATACAGTTTAACTCACATGTGGAATTTAAGAAATGAAAGAGATGAGCATAGGAGGAAAAAAAGAGAGAGACAAACCATTGAACAGACTCTTAACTATGCAGGACAAACTGAGGGCTGTTGGAGGGCAGGTGTGCAGGGGGATGGGTTAAATGGGTGATGGCTATTAAGGAGGGCACTTGTTGTGATGAGCCCTGGGTGTCGTAAGTGATGAATCACTGAACACTATTCCTGAAACTAATGTTGCACTGTGTGTTATTTAACTGCAATTTAAATAAAAACTTTAAAAGGGAAAATTAATAAACACATCTGGGAATTTCATTATTAGAACCTCCAAAACCACCTTTATGTGTGTATGTATGTGTCTGTATATTTGCAAATGCATTTATTTACTGTGAGATTTGAATTTTGTGAAAAGCAACTGTTACAATGGAAATCAATTTTATACTTAGGGTATTTCAAACCTTGTGCCTTTGGTTCAAGTGATCTGAGATTGTTCTTTTTGATCTGGATTGATTTTAGAAATATACTTGCAAAATAATACTCTGGAATAAGACTTAAAATACTGGCTCTTACGTTCAAATATGGTCTAAGGTTCTGCAGAAGTCCACCTTTGTTGGTATGGAAGAAATTAGCATAATATGTAAACATTTAAAATAATTTTACAGATATGTAAGTGCACAAACATGTGATATATCCTAAGTACCATACCCTAAGGAGTTTAGAATTTAAAGTCAGAAATAGGCTTTGTATCAGAAAGTGATTTCCTTTAGTTTAGCTTATACAATAGCAGCAAAAAGATTTGTGCAAAACTTAAAACTGCTCTTATTAATCTTTAGTATTAGTGGGAAATGTTGTCTACAGGAAGTGCCATTCATTTTCTTTTATTGTTATTATTATGTTCAATTAGCCGATATATTAGTTTTTGATGTAGTGTTCAATGACTCATTAGTTGACTACAGCACCCAGTGCTCACCACAATGTGTGCACTCCTTAATACCCATCACCCTGTTATCCCATGCCCCTACTGCTCTCCTTTCTGTAACCCTCAGTTTGTTTTCCAGACTCCAGACTCTCATGGTTTGTCTCCCTCTCTGCCATTCATTTTCTAAATCTGGATTTGAAAATTGTGGGAAAATATAAGCTGAATCTTTTCTTAACAAAAGATTAGTACTTGTTTCACACACACACACACACACACACACAGTACAAGCACGGGGAGCGGCAGAGGGAGAGGGGGGAGCAGGCTCCCCACAGAACAGAGGGAGCCTGATGTGGGACTCAATCCAAGAGCCCCAGGAGCATGACCTGAAGTAAAGGCAGTCATTTAACCAACTGTGCCATGCAGGTGCCCAAGATAAGCTGAATCTTGAACATCATTTTTTTTTAAAGATCTTTTGAAAATAATTTTTGGCTGCTAGATTTGAGTTGGCAATCCATTTTCAGGTACATCCTATTTTAAGAGAACACTCCATCAAAAAAATCTAGATTTATAAAGATCAACATTCTAGAGGCACACCATGCCTATTACAAAGCGGTTCTTTGCTTTACCAATGAATTCAGGCTTTTTCAAAGTAGGAGTTCCTAGGAGTTCCCAGGAGTATATATCAGCACTGTATACACTATTAACTTACAGGCAGAGAGAAGTAGGCATGCTACAGTAGAACCACAGTCAAATGAAGATCAAATTGAAAATATAGCAATTTAAAAATGATTGTGGATGTAAAAGAGAAGATATGGATTGACAAAAGTCCAGTTTGACCACCACCTTGCTGGACTACATCTGTGGCATTAAGTGTGTTGCACTGAAAATGAAGATTATTTAAGGAGTACAGTGTTCTCTTAATAGTAGAACCTATTAGATTGTTTTCATAAGTCTATATGAAGTTGCCATTCAAAAATATCCCTTTACACTTGATTCATACTTTTCATTAATGTTACATGGCCACAGTCTTCTTGACCAGAAGATTATATGGTAAATATATTTTTTTCTTCATATGTCTAAGGGTAAGTTTTGAAACTGTGGAATTCACAGTGTGACATGGGCATTATAAATGAACAAATGTTGATCTTAAGTAAAACCTTGGAAGACTGTGTGTGTAAACCTATTTCAGATATAGAAAAGGGAATAATATCCTCTGGAAATGTGAAATATCATGAGTGTGTAATATACACTTATAATTAAGATTGAGGTGGCTCTGTTTCTATCTTTATTTTTTCCTTCCCTTCCCCTATGTTCCTGAGTTTTGTTTCTTAGTCTTCTCCACATTTTTAAATTGGATTATTTGCTTTTGGTATGTTGAGTTGTACAAGGTGTTTATATATTTTGGATACTGTTTTTTGTATATGTCATTTGAAAATATCTTCTCCCATTCTATAGGTTTCCTTTTAGTTTTGTTGATTATTTCCTTTGTTGTGCAGAAGCTTTTTATTTTGATGTAGTCACAATTATTTTTGCTTTTGTTTCCCTTGCCTCAGGAGACATATCTAGAAAAATGTTGCTGTGGCCATTATCAGAAAAATTACTGCCTGTGCTCTTCTAGGATATTTATGGTTTTAGGTTTCACATTTAGGTGTTTAATCCATAGTGATTTATTTTTCTATATGGTGTAAGAAAAGGTCCTGTTTCCTTCTTTTGCATGTACATGTCAAGTTTTCCCAACACCGTAAGTTGAAGAGACTTTCCCATTGCATATTCTTTCCATCTTTGTTGAGGGGTTTCTTTCTGGGTTCTCTATTCTGTTCTATTGAACTATGTGTCTTTTCTGTTGGGGCAGTACCATACTTTTTTTTTTTTTTTTCCCCAAATTTATTTATTTTCAGAAAAACAGTATTCATTATTTTTTCACCACACCCAGTGCTCCATGCAAGCCGTGCCCTCTATAATACCCACCACCTGGTACCCCAGCCTCTTTGTTTTGTTGACTGTTTCCTTTGCTGTGCAGAAGCTTTTGATTTTGATGAAGTCCCAGAAGTTTATTTTCGCTTTTGTTTCCTTTGCCTTTGGAGACATATCTTGAAAGAAGTTGCTATGGCTGATATCAAAGAGATTACTGCCTATGTTCTCCTCTAGGATTCTGATGGATTCCTGTCTCACATTGAGGTCTTTTATCCATTTTGAGTTTATCTTTGTGTACGGTGTAAGAGAATGGTCGAGTTTCATTCTTCTACATATAGCTGTCCAGTTTTCCCAGCACCATTTATTGAAGAGACTGTCTTTGATCATTACAGATTTATAATATAACTTGAAGTCTGGAATTGTGATACCTCCAGTTTTGCTTTTCTTTTCCAGGACTGCTTTGGCAACTTGGAGTCTTTTGTGCTTTCATACAAATTTTAAGACTGTTTATTCTAGTTCTGTGGAAAATTGTTAGTAATTTGATAAAGATTGAATTAACAAAACAGGAAACAACATGTGTTGGAGAGGATGTGGAGAAAGGGGAACCCTCCTACACTGTTGGTGGGAATGCAAGTTGGTGCAGCCTCTTTGGAGAACAGTGTGGAGATTCCTCAAGAAATTAAAAATAGAGCTTCCCTATGACCCTGCAATTGCACTCCTGGGTATTTACCCCAAAGACACAGATGTCGTGAAAAGAAGGGCCACCTGTACCCCAATGTTTATAGCAGCAATGGCCACAGTCGCCAAACTATGGAAAGAACCAAGATGCCCTTCAACGGATGAGTGGATAAGGAAGATGTGGTCCATATACACTATGGAGTATTATGCCTCCATCAGAAAGGATGAATACCCAACTTTTGTAGCAACATGGACGGGACTGGAAGAGATTATGCTGAGTGAAATAAGTCAAGCAGAGAGAGTCAATTATCATATGGTTTCACTTATTTGTGGAGCATAACAAATAGCATGGAGGACAAGGGGCGTTAGAGAGGAGAAGGGAATTTGGGTAAATTGGAAGGGGAGGTGAACCATGAGAGACCATGGACTCTGAAAAACAGTCTGAGGGGTTTGAAGTGGTGGGGGGTGGGAGGTTGGGGTACCAGGTGGTGGGTATTATAGAGGGCACGGCTTGCATGGAGCACTGGGTGTGGTGAAAAAATAATGAATACTGTTTTTCTGAAAATAAATAAATTGGAAAAAAAAAGATTGTATGAAATATGTATATTGTTTTGGGTAGTACAGATGTTTTAACAATATTTAGTGTTCCAATCAATGAGAATGGGATTTAATCTCATATCTTTATCCACTAATCAACTGATGGATATTTGGGCTTTCTCCATAGTTTGGCTATTGTTGAGCATCTGACTCTTGATCTAAGGTCAAGTGAATTATTTTTTAAAATGTATTGTTGGATTCAGTTTCTTAATATTTTGTTGAGTATTTCTGCATCTATGTTCCTCAGAGATATTGGCCTATTGATTTCTTTTTTTGGTGGTAACTTTATCTGGTTTTAGAATCATGATAATTATGGTCTCATAGAATTAATTTGGAAATATTCTTTCCTCTTCTACTTTTATTTTTGCAATAGTTTGAAAAGATTGGTTATTAACTCTTTAAATATTTGGTAGAATTTACCTGTGAAGCCATCTGGTCTTAGATTTTTGTTTATTGGGAACTTTTTTTACTGATTCAATTTTTTTGCTGTTTATCAGTCTGTATAAATTTTCTATTTCTTTCTGTGAAAATAGAAATTTTCTATTTCTTTCTATTTCTTTCTGTTTATATATATATTTCTTTATATATATATAAACTATATATAGTTTATATATTTCTAGGAATTTATCCATATCTTGTAAGTTGTTCATTTTATTGGCATGTAATTTTTCATAATATTCCCTTTTAATTGTTCCTATTTCTGTGGTGTTGATTGTTATTTCTTCTCTTTATTAGTGATTTTGTTTGAATCCTCTCTTTTCTTATGAGTCTGGCTAGGTGTTTATTAATTTTCTTGATTTTTTTCAAAGAACCAACTCCTCATTGATCTGTTCTATTCTTTTGTTTGCTTTTTGTTTGTTTCTATATAATTTGTTTCTGCTCTGGTGTTTATTATTTCCTTCCTTCTGATTGTTTTGGGGTTTGTTTGTTTGTTTTTTCTAACACCTTTCAATGTAATTTTATGTTGTTTGAGATTTTTCTTGTTTCTTGAGTTAAACCTGAATTGTTATAAACATCCATCTTAGGACTGCTTTTGCTGTATCCCAAGATTTTGGAGCACTGCATTTTCATTTTTATTTGTTTCCATGTAGCTTTTGATTTCTTCTTTGATTTCCTGGTTGACCCATTCATTGTTTGTTTGTTTATTTGTTTTTTTTTAAATATTCCTCAGTATATTGTATTTATTTCTACTGGATGGATTTTTTTCATTTCATTTTATTTTATTTCTTTTCAGTGTTCTAGAATTCATTGTTTATGTACCACACCCAGTACTCCATGTAATATGTGCCCTCCATAATACTCACCACTAGGCTCACCCAACACCTCAACCCCTTCCCCTCCAAAACCCTCAGTTTGTTTCTCAGAGTCCACAGTTTCTCATGGTTTATCTCCCCCTCCAATTTCCCCCAACTCACTTTTCTCCATCTCCCAATGTCCTCCATGTTATTCCTTAAGCTCCACAAGTAGGTGAAACCATGTGATAATTGACTCTCTATGCTTGACTTATTTCACTCAGCATAGCCTCTTCCAGTTATTGTTTAGTAGCATGTTATTTAACCTCCATGTATTTATGGTCTTTCCATATTTTTTCTTGTGGTTGACTTCTAGTTTCAGTTTCTTGGTCAGAAAAGACGCATGTTGTGACTTTGATCTTTTTTAACTTGTTGAACCTTGTTTTTTGGCCTAATATGTGATCTATTTTGGTGAATGTTCCATGCCCTCTTGAAAAGAGTACATATTTTGTTTTTTAGGATGGAATGTTCTGAGTATATCTGTTAAGTCCCTCTGGTCCAGTGTGTCATTCAACGTCATTGTTTCTGTTGTTGATTTTCCATTTAGATGATCTGTCTTTTGGAGTAAGTGAGGTGTTAAAGGCCTCTACTATTATTGTATTACTATTGATTATTTGTTTTATGTTTGTTACTAACAGTTTTATGTATCTAGGTGCTCACATGTTGGGTCGTAAATATTTAGAATTGTCATATTTTCTTTTTGAACTTTCCTCTTTATTATAATATAGTGTTTGTTTCTCATTACAGCCCTTGTTTTAAAGTCAATTTTGTCTGATATAAGATTTGCTACCACAACTTTCTGTTGATATGCATTTCCATGATAAATGTTTCTTCATTCCCTTACTTTCAATCTGCTGGTGTCTAGTTCTGAAATAAGTTTATTATACAAAGCACAAAGATAGGTCTTGTATTGTTTGCTTTGTTTGAGAGAGTGAGGGAGTGCATACATGAGTGGGGGGGGTGGACAGAAGAAGAGGGAAAGAAAGAATCTTAAGAAGGCTCCACACCTAACACAAAGCTCAACACAGGACTCAATCTCATATCCTGAGATCAAGACATAAACTGAAACCAAGAGTCAGAAACTTAACTAAGTCACCCAAGTGCCCTGATAGACCTTGATTTTTATGATTCTTTCACCCTGTGTCTTCTGAGTGGATCATTCTGTCCATTTACATTCAAAGTAATTATTGATAGATATGTATTTATTGCCATTTTGTTACTTGTTTTGTAGTGGCTTTTGTAGTTTTTTTTTCTGATCCTTTCTTCTGTTGCTCTCCTTCATGGCTTTTGGCTTTTTTTCTTTTAACCTGATATATTTGGATTCCTTTGTTTTTATTGTTTGCATATCTATTACTGGTCTTTTACCTGCCATACCACTAAGTTTGTATATAACATCTGCATATTGCAGTTTATTTTAAATTATGTTTGCTTAAGTTTGAACCCATTTTTTACTCCTTTCCCCCCATGTTTTAAGTATAGGTGTCATGTTTTACATCTTCTTTTTTGGTGAGCTCTATTACTGATATTTCCACTCAAAGAGTCCCCTTTACTATTTCTTGCAGGGATGATTTAGTGGCCATAAACTTTAGTTTTTGTTTGTCTGGAAAACTCTTTCTCTCTCCTTCTATTGTGAATGATAGGCTTGCTGGATTGAGTATTCTAGGTTACGGAATTTTCACTTTCAGCACTTTAACTGTATCATGCCACTTTCTTCTAACCTGCAATGTTTCTGCTGTAAAACCTGCTGATAACCTTATGGTGTTTCCCTTGTATGTAATTATCTACTTTTCTCTTGCTGCTTTTAAATTTTTTTCTTCATCCCTACTTTTGGCCATTATAATTACTATGTGTCATGGTGCAGACCTGCTTGGGTTGGTTTTTGTTTGTGCCTCATGAAATTTGGCCTCTCTGATTTTCAGAATCAAATACTATGGAGATTCATCTTCTCCGTGCAGGCTCCCTGATTTGGTAGTCTGTTTCTTGTTCCTCTCTGCACCCACAGCTCCCTCTGTCTTGCACCCAGACCTGTGAGATTTAGCTCCTCACCAAATTTCTGCCCTTTTTATTCTCTTTGATGTGACCTCTTCTCTACATTTAGCTGTGGAGTTTATCCTTCCAGTGTTTGGTTCATTTTCTGGATTATTTGCAGTGATGTGAGTGTTACCTAGTTGTATCCACAACACAAGATGGGTTTAGGGTCCTCCTAATCCACTATCTCCCCTGAAAGTCTCTAACCAATTATTATTAATGAATATTTAGGTGTTTCCTCTTTGTTGCTATTGCAAACACTACTTGGTATTTACTCAAAGAATATGAAAACACTAATCCTAAAATTATATATGCATCCTATGTTTATTGCAGCATTATTTACAAAAGCCAATTATGGAAGCAGCCCATTTCCATTGACTGATGAACAAATAAAGAAAGTGGTATAAATATACAATGGAATATTATTTGCCATAAGAAGGAATGAAATCTTGCCATTTCTCGCAACATGGATGGATCTAGATAGTATAAGGCTAAGTGAAATAAGTCAGAGAAAAACCATATGATTTCATCTATATGTTGAGTTTAAGAAACAAAACAAATGAGCAAAGGAAAAAAAAAGGAAACAAACCAATAAATAGAGTATTTATTTATTTTTTTATTGTTATGTTAGTCATCATACAGTACTTCATTAGTTTTTGATGTAGTGTTCCATGACTCATGGTTTGCATATAAGATCCAGTGCTCATTGCAATATGTGCCCTCCTTAGTACCCATCAATGGGCTTACCCACCCCCCTACACCCCTTCCCTCTAAAACCCTTACAATAAAGAGATTTTTAACTAGAGAGAACAAACAGATGTTTACCAGAGGGGAGATAGGTGAAATAAATGAGGGGGATTAAGAGTACTTATCTTGATGACTACTGAATAATGTATACAATTGTTGAATCACTATATTGTATACCTGAAATAAATATAATACTGTATGTTATACAGGAATAAAAAAAAAAAGAATGACAGAGTAGAAAGAGACTCAGTCCTTGAGGACATCACTGGGACCTGCAACAAACTTGGTCTACTTACTTATAAACTTCTTGTTATATGAGTGATATAAACTATTTTTGTCTTTTACTTTTTATGGTTTAAGAGTGTCCTTTGCAGAGTTTTCTTTGTTCCAGCTTGTAACTTCCTTTGATGATATGTGAAATTATTTTAGGTTCAATTTAATATGCACAAAGCCCTCGTCTTATTTCCCCTGGAAACAGTTCTATCCACAGTCCAAAACACTGTTTTCCAAAACACTCCCTAGAAACAAGCTAAGGAGAGCCAATCAACTTATGTCAATGAACACTAATGTTAAGTGAAAAAAAAATCAGAAAAAAAAGCTGCAGCAATTAGACAAGATGAAATAAAAGGTATTCAAATTGGTAAAGAAGTAAAAGAAGACACAATTCTACATATAGAGAACCTGAAATACTCCACAAAAAATTAGAATAAAAGAATTCAGTAATTTGCAGTATATACAATTAGCACACAAAAATTTGTTGCATTTCCATACACTAATAATGAAATAACAATAAAGAAATTAAGAAAATTAAGTAAACAATCCCATTTACAATTGTACCAAAAAGAATAAAATACTTAAGAATAAACTTAAACACAGAGATAGAAGACCTGTACTCTGAAAACTATAAAGCACTGATGAAAGAAATTGAAGACAACACAAATGGAGATATTCCATGTTCATGGATTATAAGGACAGTTATTGTTAAAATGTTCATACTACCCAAAGCAATCTACAAATTCAAAGCAATCTCTATTAAAATACCATGAGCATTTTTCACAGAACTAGAACAAACAATCCTAAAATTTGTATGGAACCTGAAGAGACCCTGAATAGCTAAAGCAATCTTGAGAAAGAACAAAGCTGGAGGTATCACAATGTCAGAATTCAAGATACAATACACTGCAGTACTACAGTGCTACAGTACAGTACTACAGTATGAAACTGACCAAAAAAATAGACACATAAATCAATGAAAGAAAATAGTTCAGAAATAAAACCACACTTTTATGGTCAATTAGTCTACGACAAAGGAGACAAGAATATGCATTGGAGAAAAGACAGCCTCTTCACAAATGGTGTTGGAAAAACTGGGCAGCAAAAGAATGAAACTGGGCCTTTTTTTTTCACCACCCACAAAGGTAAGCTCAAAATGGATTAAATGTCAGAGAGGAGAGAAAATGGTAAAATAGTAGGGGGACCCTAGGCATGCCTCATTCCTGAAACACAGCTAGATAAATTTAAAATCATTCTGAACATGAAAAAAATAGATCTGAGGACTGAGAGAACAAACTGAACACCTAGAGGGAGAAAAGAGGCTACATCATGGAAGGTGGTAGGAGAAAAAGTCATGATGGAGGAATTAAGATGGCACAGTAGTAGAACCCTATGCTTGCCTCATCCCTCAAACACAGCTAGTTAATATCAGATCATTCTGAAAACACAGGTAATCAATCAGAACTGATAGAACAAACTGTACAACTAGAGGGAGAAAGGAAGCCACATTATGCAAAGTAGAAGACAAAGAGATGTGATTTTGGGAGAAAAAGAATCAGTGTTACCACAGAAGTAGGGAGCCCTGATCAGGGGGACAAGAGAGAAAGAGAAGGAGAGAGGGAGAAAGAGAGAAAGAGAACAGAGTACAGGACATTTCACAAGGAAAACACTTCCCCAAAACCACTGATGGGGAAAATGAGAGGGGTTGATTATTGCAAGTTTGCACAAACAGCAGAGATTAAAGAATAGCATTTTAGGAGTCAGCACCATTGCCAGGTGGAGCCTAGTGGGTGTAGAAGTGCTCCTGTGAAGGAGGCCCACTAGTGGATAATGTGGTCTGAGGAATCCCTGGGTCTCTCTGGGAGAGAGAGTTTCCCATCTTGGATGGCATTTGGGAGAGGCAGCACTGCCCATCTGAGGACAAAAGAGCCAGATGGTGCCATTGAGCTGCCCCATTAATTAACATATCAGCAGAGACACCTGTTGAGGGCAGCTAACCTGGACTTGGACACCAGCTTTGCTGCACTTTGCCATAAACTCCAAGCCCCAGAACTTCCATGGAACTTCCCTTAAAGAACAAACCAGCATCAACAACAGCATAGCAAGACCCTGTATGAGGGTATCAGCATAGGTCCAGGCCATGCTGGGTCCCTAAAATTTTGAGTTTTGAAAACAAGCTGGCACACCTGAGATAAAATGGGATCAATGTACTGTCATATGGGAAGATGGCACAGACATAGACAAGATGAAGGCAAGGGTCTGAAAGAAGCTTGGGACAAATGAAGGAAGATTGTGTGCTATTCTGTGAAGGCTTCCTGAAGAGCAGGGGGCACAAACTCTCCTTTTGAGGGACAAGAAACTGGCTGACATAATTTTTTCCTCATTGCATTAGCTTGGAGGAACTTCACTAAGCAGCACAGTGCCTAGAGTGGAGACTTCATCCTCTTATACAAAGCCTCATCCCCTGTGTTCTGCAGGTGAGTCTGAACTAGTGCAAGTGTGTGTGACAGGCAGACCAGCATCATGCCTCTCCCTCAGAAGAGAAGCACCCCCCCACACACATGCACCAAGTCTAGTGACCTTAGAATGTTGAAAAATTTCAGATTTACTGGAAATAGGATCTGGACTCTTAATAGGGATACCAAAACCCATATAGTTAAAACTCAACACACCTTGGACAAGGTCCAAACACTCCCCGTTGCAGGCAAGATAAAACACTACAAAGGACTGTCCTGAGGGAAAGTGCAGCTCAAACACAACAATAGAGTGCAAACAGCACACGCCAGAAACACTTCCTGAAGAACCATGCCCTGGTCAGTATATGACATTTTCTTAATATAGCTATTACTCTCAGGAGCAGATAACATAACGGGCTTTCCTAACACAGAGAAGACAGAGACCTAGACAAAATGCCAAGATACAGGAATTCACCCCAAAAGAAAGAACAAGAAGAGGCCATGGCCAGGTATGCATATATAAGAAACAGATATAAGTACTATGCCTGTAACAGAATTTAAAACAATATTCACAAGGATAGTAGCTGGGCTTGAGAAAATCATAGAAGACACCAGGTCTTTACTACAGAGATTAAAGACCTAAAAACTAGTCAGGCCCCAATCAAAAAACACTATAACTGAGATACAAAACCAACTGGATGTAATGAGCTTAAGTATGGATAGAGTGGAGTAATGAATAAGTGATATAGAAGATAAAATTATGGAAAATAATGAAGCTAAACAGAAGAGGGAAAGGAAAATATTGGGTCACAAATGTAGAATCAGGGAACTCAGTGACTCCCTAAAGCATAATAACATTTGTATCATAGGATTCACAGAAAAAGATGAGAGGGAAAAGGGGTCAGAAGGTTTATTAGAGTAAATTTTAACTGAAAAATTCCCTAATCTGCAAAGGAAACAGATATCCAAATCCAGGAGGCACTAAGAACTTCCATGAAATCAACAAAGCGAGGCCAACACCAAGGCATATCAGTAAGATCTGTAAAATACAGAAATAAGTAAAACATTCAGAGAGCATCAAGGGAAAAGAAATCCCTAAATCAGGTTAGCAGCAGACTTAACAGAAACTTAGCAAGCCAGAGAAGAGGGCATGATATATTCAATATGATGGATGGGGAAAATATGCAGCCAAGAATACTGCATTCACCAAAGCTGTCATTTAGAATAGAAGGAGCTATAAAGACCTTCACAGGCAAACAAAACTAAAGGAATTCATGACCATTAAACCAGACCAGCAAGAAATATTAAAGGGGACTCTCTGAGTGTGAAAGAGGCCAAAAGCAACAAAGACTAGAAAAATGCAAAGGAAATCTCCAGAAACAACAACTGGACAAATAATACAATGGAACTAAATTCATATCTAGCAATAATCACTCTGAATGTAAATTGACTAAATGTTCCAATGGAAAGACATAGGGTATCAGAATGGATAAAAATACAAGACTAATCTGTATGATGCCTACAGACTCATTTCAAACCTAAAGATATCTGCAGAGTGAAAGTGAAACAATGGGTAAATGTCTATCATGCCAAGGGATGAAGTCTAGAGTAGCCACACTTACATCAGAAAAACCAGACTTGGGGGGGGACAAGATGGCGGGGTACTAGGAAGAGGCGCCTTTTCAGCTGGTACCCCAAAGTGAGCTGATTACCTACCAAAGAACTCTGATCACCCATGAAACCAGCCTGAGATCAGAATTATACACGTCTGGATCTCTACAGGGGCAGAAGACGCCAGTGAGCAGGTAAAGCGGAATGGGAACAGCGGACTGATATCGGAAGATAAACAAAAGGGGGAGGGAGCCACCAGAGGCGACCGGTGCAAAAGTAATACCCCGATACGAGCGAGAGTGCCCTGCGTCTGGGGACCAGCATTAACTCGGAGACTGGTTGAAAGCACTCCAAAAGAGCAAAGGATCGCGGGGGCAAATTGTGGGAATCGGGGCGGCTAGGGACAGGGGCTTGAGTCCCCGGTCCCAGACGGCCTCCCCGGCGCGGAGGCAGAGAGAGTGCGGCGGTGAAACCGGCTCCTGGTCCCTAAGCCGCCAGCGTGCCCCAGAGCGCGGGGTTCCGGCTCCTGTGAGGGGATGGGAGCCGGTCTGCAGAACGCGCGCTAGCCCTACCACAAAGCTTGAGATGCGCGTGCACGTCGCTCCAGCTCTCCTGGGTTTCTAAGGCCCTGGGGCGCTTCTTGACCCGGGCCATTGTTTCAAAGTCTAAGCCGCGCGCCCGCGAAACTCTTCCCCGGACAGAGGCACGCAAAAGCCCAGCCTGCGGCTTACGGACCAGCGCCCCGTTCTCAGTGCCCCAGACGCGCGCCCGACCCACAGCCGCCTCTGAAAAGAGGTGCGCGCAAGCCGGGCACTCCCAGCCCCGGCCAGCGGCAAAATCTCAGTGTGCGATCGCTGCTTGGAACCTCTCTGGCAGTCAGGAGCTCCCAGACAGCCGCCACTGCCTTGGCTTTGGGGACGAGCAAAAGATCCTGCGCCCCCAGGGTCTTTAACTTGGAACCTGCACTGCCAGCGTCCAAGGGGGAATTTATTCAGCTTCTGCACCCAGACTGAGGCTTCTGAGACGGAGATCAGGAAGTGTTCCAGGGTGCACCTTGACTGCACCAGAGTTGATACATCCAGCTACATCTGTTCAGTCTTCTCCCACCAAAATGACTAGGAGGAGGAATGCCCAACAGAAGAAAAATACAGAGGATGGACCTTCCGCAACAGAGCTAACGGCTATCAACATAGACAATATGTCGGAAAGAGAATTCAGGCTAACAATTATCCAGGCAATAGCTAGGTTGGAGAAAGCCATGGATGACCAAACAGAATTGATTAGAGCCGAACTGAAAGCGACCAGACAGGATGTTCACAATGTTAGGGCGGAGCTTAAAGCTACCAGGGAGGAGGTCCACAATGCTCTCAATGAGTTCCAATCCAATCTAAACTCTCTCAAAGCTAGGGTAACTGAGACAGAAGATAGAATTAGTGATCTGGAAGACAAACAGATAGAGAGAAAGGATCAGGAGGAAGCCTGGAACAAACAGCTTAGATCCCACGAAAGCAGAATTAGGGAAATAAGTGATGCCATGAAGCGTTCCAACGTCAGAATTATTGGAATTCCTGAAGGGGAGGAGAAAGAAAGAAGTCTAGAAGATGTCGTGGAACAAGTCCTTCATGAAAACTTTCCGAATCTCGCGAATGAAACCAGCGTTCATGTACTAGAGGCTGAACGGTCTCCACCCAAGATTATACACTCCAAAAAAACATCACGACACCTGATAGTCAAATTGAGAAATTATAATTGTAGGTATAATCTCTTGAAAGCTGCCAGGGCAAAGAGGCTCCTTACTTACAGAGGGAAGCCCATCAGAATAACGTCAGACCTGTCCACAGAGACCTGGCAAGCCAGAAGAGGCTGGCAAGATATATTCAGGGCACTAAATGAGAAGAACATGCAGCCAAGAATACTTTATCCAGCAAGACTGACATTCAAAATGGATGGAGAGATAAAGAGTTTCCAAGACCGGCAAGACTTAAAAGACTATGCAACCACCAAGCCGATACTGCAGGAAATATTAAGGGGGGTTCTATAAAAGAGGAAAAATCCCAAGAATAGCATTGAACAGAAATATAGAGACAGTCTACAGAAAGAAAGACTTCAAAGGTAACTCGATGTCAATAAAAACGTATCTATCAATAATCACTCTCAATGTGAATGGCCTAAATGCACCCATAAAACGGCACAGGGTTGCAGATTGGATAAAACGACAGGACCCATCCATATGCTGTCTACAAGAGACCCATTTTGAACCTAAAGATACACGCAGACTGAAAGTGAAGGGGTGGAGAAGCATCTTTCATGCCAATGGGACTCAAAAGAAGGCTGGGGTAGCGATTCTCATATCAGATAAATTAGACTTCAAACTAAAGACTGTAGTCAGAGATACAGAAGGACACTACATAATCCTTAAAGGGACTATCCACCAAGATGATCTAACAGTTGTAAATATCTATGCTCCCAATATGGGAGCAGCCAATTACTTAAGAAAACTGTTAATCAAGATAAAGAGTCATATTGATATGAATACACTAATCGTAGGTGATCTTAACACGCCTCTTTCAGAATTAGACAGATCATCGAAGCAGAAAATCAATAAAGAAACAAGAGCATTGAACGACACATTGGACCAGATGGACCTCATAGATATATACAGAACATTCCACCCTAAAACAGCAGAATACTCATTCTTCTCAAGTGCACACGGAACCTTCTCCAGAATAGACCACATACTGGGTCACAAATCAGGACTCAGCCGATACCAAAAGACTGAGATTATTCCCTGCATATTCTCAGATCACAATGCTTTGAAACTGGAGCTCAATCACAAGGAAAAGTTCCGAAGGAACTCAAACACCTGGAAGCTAAAGACCACCTTGCTTAAGAATGCTTGGATCAACCAGGAGATCAAAGAAGAACTGAAACAATTCATGGAAACCAATGAGAATGAAGACACTTCGGTCCAAAACCTATGGGATACAGCAAAGGCGGTCCTAAGGGGAAAATATATAGCCATCCAAGCCTTGCTCAAAAAAATTGAAATCCAGAACACACCAGCTGTCTCTACACCTTAAAGAACTGGAGAATCAACAACAAATCAAACCAACTCCACACATAAGAAGGGAAATCATCAAGATTAGAGCTGAGATCAATGAGGGAGAAACCAGAGATACAGTAGAACGTATCAATGAAACTAGAAGCTGGTTTTTTGAAAGAATCAATAAGATCGATAAGCCACTGGCTACACTAATCCAAAAGAAAAGAGAGAAATCCCAAATTCATAAAATTATGAATGAAAGGGGAGAGATCACAACTAACACCAAGGAAGTAGAAACAATCATCAGAAGTTACTACGAACAGTTATATGCCAATAAGCTTAGCAACCTAGATGAAATGGATGCATTCCTGGAAAAATATAAACTACCAAAATTGAACCAGGAAGAAATCGACAACCTGAATAGACCGATATCTAATAACGAGATTGAAGCAGTGATCAAAAATCTCCCAAAAAACAAGAGCCCAGGACCTGACGGATTCCCTGGGGAATTCTACCAAACCTTCCAAGAAGAAATAACACCTATTCTCCTGAAGCTGTTTCAAAAAATTGAAGCAGAAGGAAAACTTCCAGACTCTTTCTATGAAGCCAGCATTACCCTGATCCCCAAACCAGGCAAGGACCATACCAAAAAGGAGAATTTCAGACCAATATCACTGATGAATATGGATGCTAAGATTCTCAACAAGATCCTAGCCAACAGGATCCAACAACACATTAAAAAGATTATCCACCATGATCAGGTGGGATTCATCCCTGGGCTACAAGGATGGTTCAACATTCGTAAATCAATCAATGTGATACAACAAATTAATATGAGAAGAGAGAAGAACCACATGGTCCTCTCAATTGATGCAGAAAAAGCATTTGACAAAATCCAACATCCGTTCCTGATTAAAACGCTTCAAAGTATAGGGATAGAGGGAACATTCCTGAACCTCATCAAATCTATCTATGAAAGACCCACAGCAAATATCATCCTCAATGGGAAAAAGCTTGCAACCTTCCCGTTGAGATCAGGAACAAGACAAGGATGCCCACTTTCACCACTCTTGTTCAACATAGTATTAGAAGTCCTAGCAACAGCAATCAGACAACAGAGAGAAATAAAAGGTATCCAAATTGGTAATGAAGAAGTCAAACTCTCTCTCTTCGCAGATGACATGATTCTTTATATGGAAAACCCAAAAGACTCCACCCCCAAACTACTAGAACTCATACAGCAATTCAGCAGCGTGGCAGGATACAAAGTCAATGTGCAGAAATCAGTGGCTTTCTTATACACTAACAAGGAAAATACAGAAAGGGAAATTAGAGAATCGATTCCATTTACTATAGCACCAAGAACCATAAGATACCTGGGAATAAACCTAACTAAAGAGGTAAAGGATCTATACTTGAGGAACTATAGAACACTCATGAAAGAAATTGAAGAAGACACAAAAAGATGGAAGACCATTCCATGCTCTTGGATCGGAAGAATAAACATCGTTAAAATGTCTATACTGCCTAGAGAAATCTATACTTTTAATGCCATTCCGATCAAAATTCCACCGGCATTCTTCAAAGAGCTGGAGCAAATAATCCAAAAATTTGTATGGAATCAGAAGAGACCCCGAATCGCTAAGGAAACGTTGAAAAACAAAAATAAAGCTGGCGGCATCACCTTACCTGATTTCAAGCTTTATTACAAAGCTGTGATCACCAAGACAGCATGGTACTGGCATAAAAACAGACACATAGACCAGTGGAACAGAGTAGAGAGCCCTGATATGGACCCTCAACTCTATGGTCAATTAATCTTCGACAAAACAGGAAAAAATATACAGTGGAAAAAAGACAGTCTCTTCAATAAATGGTGCTGGGAAAGCTGGACAGCTATATGTAGAAGAATGAAACTCGACCATTCTCTTACACCGTACACAAAGATCAACTCAAAATGGATAAAAGACCTCAACGTGAGACAGGAATCTATCAGAATCTTAGAGGAGAACATAGGCAGTAATCTCTTCGATATCAGCCACAGCAACTTCTTTCAAGATACGTCTCCAAAGGCAATGGAAACAAAAGCGAAAATAGACTTCTGGGACTTCATCAAAATCAAAAGCTTCTG
Source organism: Neogale vison (assembly GCF_020171115.1). Taxonomy (NCBI): domain Eukaryota; kingdom Metazoa; phylum Chordata; class Mammalia; order Carnivora; family Mustelidae; genus Neogale; species Neogale vison. Next base: position 57,712,488 of record NC_058105.1, read on the forward strand.
CACAGCAAAGGAAACAGTCAAAAAAACAAAGAGGCAACCCACGGAATGGGAGAAGATATTTGCAAATGACAGTACAGACAAAAGGTTGATATCCAGGATCTATAATGAACTCCTCAAACTCAACCCACACGAAACAGACAAACACATCAAAAAATGGGCAGAAGATATGAACAGACACTTCTCCAATCAAGACATACAAATGGCTATCAGACACATGAAAAAATGCTCATCATCATTAGCCCTCAGGGAGATTCAAATTAAAACCACATTGAGATATCACCTTACACCAGTTAGAATGGCCAAAATTAACAAAACAGGAAACAACATGTGTTGGAGAGGATGTGGAGAAAGGGGAACCCTCTTACACTGTTGGTGGGAATGCAAGTTGGTGCAGCCTCTTTGGAGAACAGTGTGGAGATTCCTCAAGAAATTAAAAATAGAGCTTCCCTACGACCCTGCAATTGCACTCCTGGGTATTTACCCCAAAGATACAGATGTCGTGAAAAGAAGGGCCATCTGTACCCCAATGTTTATAGCAGCAATGGCCACAGTCGCCAAACTATGGAAAGAACCAAGATGCCCTTCAACGGATGAATGGATAAGGAAGATGTGGTCCATATACACTATGGAGTATTACGCCTCCATCAGAAAGGACGAATATCCAACTTTTGTAGCAACATGGACGGGACTGGAAGAGATTATGCTGAGTGAAATCAGTCAAGCAGAGAGAGTCAATTATCATATGGTTTCACTCATCTGTGGAGCATAACCAATAGCATGGAGGACAAGGGGTGTTAGAGAGTAGTAGGGAATTTGGGTAAATTGGAAGGGGAGGTGAACCATGAGAGACTATGGACTCTGAAAAACAGTCTGAGGGGTTTGAAGTGGCGGGGGGGGTGGGAGGTTGGGGTACCAGGTGGTGGGTATTATAGAGGGCACAGCTTGCATGGAGCACTGGGTGTGGTGAAAAAATAATGAATACTGTTTTTCTGAAAATAAATAAATTGGGAAAAAAAAAAAAAAAAAGAAAAACCAGACTTTAAAACAAATCCTATAACAAGTTCAACACAGTATTAGAAGTCCTAGCAAGAGAGAAATAAAAGGTATCCAAATTGGTAATGAAGAAGTCAAACTCTCTCTCTTCGCAGATGACATGATTCTTTATATGGAAAACCCAAAAGACTCCACCCCCAAACTACTAGAACTCATACAGCAATTCATCAACGTGGCAGGATACAAAGTCAATGTGCAGAAATCAGTGGATTTCTTATACACTAATAATGAAAATACGGAAAGGGAAATTAGAGAATCCATTCCATTTACTATAGCACCAAGAACCATAAGATACCTGGGAATAAACCTAACCAAAGAGGTAAAGGGTCTGTACGTGAGGAACTACAGAACACTCATGAAAGAAATTGAAGAAGACACAAATAGATGGAAGACCATTCCATGCTCTTGGATCGGAAGAATAAACATTGTTAAAATGTCTATACTGCCTAGAGCAATCTACACTTTTAATGCCATTCCGATCAAAATTCCACCGGCATTCTTCAAAGAGCTGGAGCAAATAATCCTAAAATTTGTATGGAATCAGAAGAGACCCCAAATCGCTAAGAAATGTTGAAAAACAAAAATAAAGCTGGCGGCATCACCTTACCTGATTTCAAGCTTTTTTACAAAGCTGTGATCACCAAGACAGCATGGTACTGGCATAAAAACAGACACATAGACCAGTGGAACAGAGTAGAGAGCCCAGATATGGACCCTCAACTCTATGGGCATTAATCTTCGACAAAACAGGAAAAAATATACAGTGGAAAAAAGACAGTCTCTTCAATAAATGGTGCTGGGAAAACTGGACAACTATATGTAGAAGAATAAAACTCGACCATTCCCTTACACCGTACACAAAGATAAACTCAAAATGGATAAAAGACCTCAATGAGACAGGAATCCATCAGAATCCTAGAGGAGAACATAGGCAGTAATCTCTTTGATATCAGCCATAGCAACTTCTTTCAAGATATGTCTTCAAAGGCAAAGGAAACAAAAGCGAAAATAAACTTCTGGGACTTCATCAAAATCAAAAGCTTCTGCACAGCAAAGGAAACAGTCAAGAAAACAAAGAGGCAACCCACGGAATGGGAGAAGATATTTGCAAATGACAGTACAGAAAAAAGGTTGATATCCAGGATCTATAATGAACTCCTCAAACTCAACACACATGAAACAGGCAAACACATCAAAAAATGGGCAGAAGATATGAACAGACACTTCTCCAATCAAGACATACAAATGGCTATCAGACACATGAAAAAATGCTCATCATCATTAGCCCTCAGGGAGATTCAAATTAAAACCACATTGAGATATCACCTTACACCAGTTAGAATGGCCAAAATTAACAAAACAGGAAACAACATGTGTTGGAGAGGATGTGGAGAAAGGGGAACCCTCTTTCACTGTTGGTGGGAATGCAAGTTGGTGCAGCCTCTTTGGAGAACAGTGTGGGGATTCCTCAAGAAATTAAAAATAGAGCTTCCCTATGACCCTGCAATTGCACTCCTGGGTATTTACCCCAAAGATACAGATGTCGTGAAAAGAAGGGCCATCTGTACCCCAATGTTTATAGCAGCAATGGCCACAGTCGCCAAACTATGGAAAGAACCAAGATGCCCTTCAACGGATGAATGGATAAGGAAGATGTGGTCCATATACACTATGGAGTATTATGCCTCCATCAGAAAGGATGAATACCCAACTTTTGTAGCAACATGGACGGGACTGGAAGAGATTATGCTGAGTGAAATAAGTCAAGCAGAGAGAGTCAATTATCATATGGTTTCACTTATTTGTGGAGCATAACAAATAGCATGGAGGACAAGGGGCGTTAAAGAGGAGTAGGGAATTTGGGTAAATTGGAAGGGGAGGTGAACCATGAGAGACTATGGACTCTGAAAAACAATCTGAGGGGTTTGAAGTGACGGGGGGGGGTGGGAGGTTAGGGTACCAGGTGGTGGGTATTATAGAGGGCACGGCTTGCATGGAGCACTGGGTGTGGTGGAAAAATAATGAATAATGTTTTTCTGAAAATAAATAAATTGAAAAAAAAAAGAGATGAAGAAGGGTACTATATCATAATTAAGGGATCTATCCCATAAGTAGATCTAATAATTGTATATATTTATGCCCACAAATTGGGAGCACCCACATATATAACTAATAAAAACATAAAGGAACTTATTGATAACAATACAATAGTAGTAAGGGACTTTCACAACCACTTACATCAATGGACAGATCATCTAAGCAAAAAAATCAACAAAGAAACAATGATTTTGAATGATGCACTGGACCAGATGGACTTAACAGATATATTCAGAACATTTCATTCTAAAGCAGCAGAAGACACATTCTTTTCTAGTGCACATGGGCCATTCTCCAGAATAGATCACATACTGGGTCATAAATCAGGCCTCAACAAATAAACAAAGAAAAGACTGAAATCATACCATGCATATTTTCTGACACGATGCTATGAAACTTGAAGACAACCACAAGAAAAAAAAATTGGAAAGACCACAAATACATGGAGAAAAAGAACATTCTACTAGATAGAGTGGGTTAACCAGGAAATGCAAGAGGAAACTTTAAAAATGAATGGAAACAAATGAAAATGAGAACACAGCAGTCCAAAACTTTTGGGATGCTGCAAAAATAGTCATAAGAGGGAAGTATATTAACGATATGGTCTACTTCAGTAAGGATAAGTATCAAATATCTAACCTTACACTTAAAGGAGCCAGAGGAAGAACAGCATATAAAACCTAAAACCAAGAGAAGAAAGGAAGTAACAATGACTAGAGAAGAAATAAATGACATAGAAACAAACAAACAAAAAGCAGTAGAACAGATAGTGAAACTAAGAGCTGGTTCCTTGAAAGAATTAATGAAACTGAAAAACTGTTAGCCCGACTTATCAGAAAGAAAAGAGAAAGGACCCAAATAAATAAAATCATGAATGAGAGAGGAGAGAGTATCACAGACACCACAGAAGTACAAAGAATTATAAGAGAAGACTATGAAAAATTATATGCCAACAAAGTGGACAATCTGGACAAGATGGATAAATTCCTAGAAACATATAAACCATGAAAATTGAAATATGAAGAAATAGAAAATTTGAATAGACCATAATCAGCAAAGAAATTGAATTGGTATTCAAAAATATCCCCAAAACCAAAATTCCCATGCCAGATGGCTTCAAAGACAAATTCTACAAAACATTAAAAATAAAGTTAATACTTATTCTTCTCAAACTGTTAAAAAAATAGAAATGGAAGGAAAACTTCAAAACTCATTTTACAAGGCCAGCATTACCTTGATTCCAAAGCCAAAGACCCCACTAAAAAGGAGAATTATTGGCCAATATCCCTGAAGAACATGGATGCAAGAATTCTCAATATGATACTAGCAAATCAAATCCAATGGTACCCTAAAAGAGTTATTCACCTTAATCAAGCAGAATTTACTTCTAACCAGCAAGGGTGGTTCAATATTCATAAATCAATCAATGTGATATACCACATTAATGAATAGGATAGGAAGTACAACATTCACTCTTTTTAAAATCTCTCTACAAAGTAGACATAGAGGGAACATACCTCAACATCATAAAGGCCATATACAAAAGTCCCGCAGCTGATGTCATCCTCACTGGGGAAAATCTCTGAGCTTTTCCTCTATAGCCAGGAAGAAAACAGGTATGTCCACTCTCACCATTGTTATTTAACATAGTACTGGAAGTCCTAGCCACAGTAATCAGAAAACACAAAGAAATAAAAGGCATTCAAATTGGCAAGGAAGAAGTCAAATTTTCTTCGTTCCCAGAGGACATGATAATTCTATGTAGAAAACCCAAAAGACTCCACCAAAAATTTGCTAGAACTCATACACTAATTCAGCAATACCACAGAATACAAAATCAGCAGAAGATATCTATCACATTTCTATGCACCAATAACGAAGTAGCAGAAAGAGAAGTCAAGGGATTAATCCCATTTGCAACTGCCCAAACCCATAAGATATGAAAGAATAAGCCCAGACAAAGAGTTAAATAATCTGTATTCTGAAAACTACATTGAGGATGACACAAACGAAATGAAAAACAGGGTCATCTGGTTGGCTTAGATGTTGTGTCTGCCTTCAGACAGATTTCAGCTTGGAGTCCTGGGATCAAGCTCTGCATCAGACTCCCTGCTCAGGGGGAAGCCTGCTTCTCCCTCTTACACTCCCCCTGCTTGTGTTCCTTCTCTCGTGTGTTTTTCTCTGTCAAATAAATAAAATCTTTGGGAAGAAAAGAAATGAAAAATATTCTACGCTCATAGATTGGAAGAACAACTGTTGTTAAAATGTCTACACTACACAAAAAATCTGTATATTGGATGCAATCCCTATCAAAATACCACCAGCATTTTTCAAAGAGCTAGCACAAACAACCCTAAAATTTGTATGGAACCACAAAAGAACATAAGTTGCCAAAGCAATCTTGAAAAAGAAAAACAAAGCTGAAAGCATCACAATTCCAGACTTCAAGCTATATTACAAAGTTGTAGTCATCAAGACAGTATGATACTGGCACAAAACCAAACACCCAGATCAAAGGAACGGAGTAGAAAACCCAGAAATGGACCCACAACTGAATGGTTAACTAATCTTTGACAAAAGAGGAAAGAATACCCTTTGGAAATAAGACAGTCTCTTCAACAAATGGTGTTGGGAAAACTGGAAAGCAACATGCAGAAGATTGAAACTGGACCACTTTCTTTTTTTTTTTTTCCCAATTTATTTATTTTCAGAAAAACAGTATTCATTATTTTTTCACCACACCCAGTGCTCCATGCAAGCTGTGCCCTCTATAATACCCACCACCTGGTACCCCAACCTCCCACCCCCCCGCCACTTCAAACCCCTCAGACTGTTTTTCAGAGTCCATAGTCTCTCATGGTTCACCTCCCCTTCCAATTTACCCAAATTCCCTACTACTCTCTAACGCCCCTTGTCCTCCATGATATCTTACACCATACAAAAAAATAAATTCAAAACGGATGAAAGATTTACATTTGAGACAGGAAACCATCAAAATTCTAGAGAAGACAGGAAGCAACCTCTTTCACATTGGCCATATCAATTTCTTACTAGGCATATCTCTAGGGCCAAGGGAAACAAAACCAAAAACAATCTATTGGGACTTCTTCAAGTTACCAAACTTCTGCATAGTGAAGGAAATAATCACAAAAACTAAAAGGAATCCTATGGAGTGGAGAAGACATTTCCAAATGGCATATCTGATAAGTGATTAATTTATAAAATCTATAAAGAACATACCAATCTCAACACCCCCCCAAAAAAGAAATAATCCTGTTAATAAATAGGCATAAGGCATGAACATTTTTCTGAAGAAGACCTACAGATGGACAACAGACATTCGAAGTGATGCTCTACATCACTCATCATCAAAACTATGATGAGATGTCACCTCACACCTGTTAAAATTAATAACACAGGAAACAACAGATGTTGGTGAGACTGTAGAGAATGGGGAACCCTCTTACACTGTTGGTGGGAAGGCAAACTGGTGCTGCCACTCTGGAAAACAGTATGAAGGTTACTCAAAAAAATTCATAATAGAACTACCCTACAACCCAGCAATATTTACCTAAAGAATACAAAAATGCTGTTCCAAATGGGCACAACCCCAGGATGATTATAGCAGCATTATCAACAGCTAAATTATGGAAAAAGCCCATATGTCCATCAACTGATGAATGTGTGTGTATATGTGCACGTGTGTGTGTATACATATGCATACAACAGAATATTATTCATCCATCAAAAAGAATGGTATCTTGCCATATGTAGCAAAGTGGATGGAGCTAAAATGTATTATGCTAAGGAAGACAAATACCATATAATTTCACTCATATGTGGTATTGAAGAAACAAAGAAGCAAAGGAATAAAAGAGAGAGGGAAGAAAACCAAGAAACTGACTCTTAACTACCGTGCACTGATGGTTAGCAGAGGGGAAGTAGGTGTGGGTAGGTAAAGTAAGTGATACGGTTTAAGGAGTGCACTTGCTGTAATGAGCACTGGGCATTGTATGGAAGTGTTGAATCACTATATTGTACACCTGAAGCTAATATTACACTGTATATTAGTTAATTGGTATTTAAATAAAAAAATTTTTTTAAAAAAGAAAAGAAATGGCACTCTTATGAAAGCAGCCTGTTGACCAGAACCAGAAAGCTAGGAATCATTATGTCCTCTTTTGTCTCTTTCACTATTCCATACTAATTCTTGTCACCAAATCCTTGAGTCTACTTTTAAATTTGTCTTTACTATGTCTTTTCCTTTCTATCCCAAATGTCACTGTAGTTGTCTAAAATATTATCACCTCTCAGCTGGACCCCCGCACTAGCACGCTAACTGAACCAATGTGCTTTGCACCACTTGTGATCCCCTACGATCTTTTAAACACAGTGCTACCAGTACAATCTTTCTAAAAACGCAAATATGACCACATCATTCCTCTGCTTAAAATTTTTCAATGTCTTTCTAACCCCTATCTTTACGACTTTATGGTCTAAGCTCCAACCATTCAGAATTATTTGCAGTTCATTGAAGGTGCCATGCTCAGTTGTTTGTGCATTTATTCATGCCATTCTTATTTTCTTGAATGCTTTTCTCTACCTGTATACCTTTTACATTAAGACTCTGAGGCATCACCTTTCTCCCAAACTTTCCCTGTTACCACTACTCCAGGTTAAGTGCCAAGTTAAAATACATACATTCCCTATACCTCACTATATTGCCTAGCATGCTATTGCCTGTTTTTTACAGGTCTATCTGTTCAGTAGACTGGAGAGCTCCTTGAGAGTAGAAACTGTGTTTAAGTCATCTTAGGGTTTCTGAGTTATATTTTCTTAAGTCTTGGTTTTGTATATTTTAGAATAATATAACTATTCTTCTCAGCAAAGTCAGGTCTAAGTTTTCTCTGAACATTGTGTCCTACAATTCTCCTATGGTAAAACAAAATCAGTTAAAAACTAAAACACTCCGGGGTGCCTAGGTGGCTCAGTTGGTTAAGGATCTGCCTTTGGCTCAGGTCATAATCTCAGGGTTCTGGGGATTGAGCCCCTTGTGGATCTCCCTGTTTGGTGGGGAGCCTGCTTCTTCTTCTCCTTCTGCTTCTTGTCCTGTTTGTACTCTCTTACTCTCTGTCAAACAAATAAATAAAATCTTAAACAAAACAAAACAAAGCACCACACTCTTAAACAAATTGCTAAGAACTCAGAATACAGACTGTGTCTCCTTTCTTGGAATGAGGAAGAAAAAATGTCTACAAAATGTGAAATCAAACCTGAATTAGTATCTTATAAACAATCTTGTGACAGAACAAAGATGCTGCTTTAAGGACAATAAATTTCTACGAGTAAAGATAGCCTTTGAGTTTCTCAGTTTTGTCTTTTTACTTTGTCTAAAGCAGGTCCAAATTCTCCAGTGTTTTTTTTCAAGTATAAAACACACTTGGTACTAGTTTAACTAAATTGTACATTCTGAATTCAGTTCAGTTTAAAATTGAGTATTTATAATAAAGAAGATTTTGCTAAATTAAAATAATAGGAATAAAAATAAAGTTTATTTAGGCTATATAGAGCTTGGTTGAAAACATTTCTTAAGGGGCGCCTGGGTGGCTCAGTGGGTTAGGGCCTCTGCCTTCAGCTCAGGTCATGATCCCAGGGTCCTGGGATCGAGCCCTACATGGGGCTCTCTGCTCAGCGAGGAGCCTGCTTCCTCCTCTCTCTGTCTCTTAATGTCTCTCTGCCTACTTGTGATCTCTGTCAAATAAATAAAATCTTAAAAAAAAAGAAAAAGAAAACATTTCTTAACATAACAGTTTCTGATTGGGAAATCGTAAAATTTTAGAGCTAAAAAGATACCTTTTATATAAGGAACTATCTCAGCATTCGTATGATGGCAAAAATAAATTACTGTGTACACTTGTAACTTGTAAAAATGAAGGATTTTCTATTCTTCCTACTCATTTTTCCAGCAAGGAAAGGTCTACTTAATTCTGTTTAATGTATCTGCCATATAGTTTAGACTGCTAGACTTTCAGGAGATGGGAGCTTCTTAAAATTGTTCACCAGCAAAAGGATTTCAGAATTTCAATCAAAGCTTTCAGTATGGATCCAAGTTAAATTGGGTCAATAAGCTGAAGTTTGTGTATTACAAATGCTGCTTTCATTCAGTTTGAATGTGCTGAGTGGCAGGTATGATATGACTACTGAAATAAGAGCTTTGATTTCAGACACTCTAAATATGAAAGCAGGGGAGAAGTAAGACAAATTACCAAACAATTAAACAAATGAGGTCAACAGAAAAAAATACAACAAGCAAAATAATTTTCTCTTTAGAATGGGAAGTGTGTTTTTTTTTTAAGATTTTATTTATTTATTTGACAGAGAGAGATGACAAGTAGGCAGAGAGGCAGGCAGAGAGAGACGAGGAAGCAGGCTCCCTGCTGAGGAGAGAGCTCGATGTGGGGCTTGATCCCAGGACACTGGGATCATGACCTGAGCCCAAGACAGAGAATTTAACCCACTGAGCCACCGAGGTGGCCCGGAAATGTGTTTTTTTAAAGTCAGGTTTACCTATTTTTTTTTCATTTATTTATTTTCAGCATAACAGTATCATTATTTTTTCACCACACCCAGTGCTCCATGCAATCCGTGCCCTCTATAATACCCACCACCTGGTACCCTGACCTCCCACCCACCCACCACTTCAAACCCCTCAAATTGTTTTTCAGAGTACATAGTCTCTTACGATTTACCTCCCCCTCCAATTTACCCCAACCCCCTTCTCTCTAACTCCCCATGTCCTCCATGCTTTTTGTTATGCTCCACAAATAAGTGAAACCATATGATAATTGACTCTCTCTGCTTGACTTATTTCACTCAGCATAATCTCTTCCAGTACCGTCCATGATGCTACAAAAGTTGGGTATTCATCCTTTCTGATGGAGGCATAATACTCCATAGTGTATATGGACCACAATTCCTTATCCATTCATCCGTTGAAGGGCATCTTGATTCTTTCCAGTTTGGCGACTGTGGCCATTGCTGCTATAAACATTGGGGTACAGATGGCCCTTCTTTTCACTACATCTGCATCTTTGGGGTAAATACCCAGGAATGCAATGGCAGGGTCATAGGGAAGTTCAATTTTTTTTAAATTTCTTTTTTTTTTCAATTTATTTATTTTCAGAAAAATAGTATTCGTTATTTTTTCACCACACCCAGTGCTCCATGCAAGCCGTGCCCTCTATAATACCCACCACCTGGTACCCTAACCTTCCACACCCCTGCCACTTCAAACCTCTCAGATTGTTTTTCAGAGTCCATAGTCTCTCATGGTTCACCTCCCCTTCCAATTTACCCAAATTCCCTTCTCCTCTTTAACGCCCCTTGTCCTCCATGCTATTTGTTATGCTCCACAAATAAGTGAAACCATATGATAATTGACTCTCTCTGCTTGACTTATTTCACTCAGCATAATCTCTTCCAGTCCCGTCCATGTTGCTACAAAAGTTGGGTATTCATCCTTTCTGATGGAGGCATTATACTCCATAGTGTATATGGACCACATCTTCCTTATCCATTCATCCTTTGAAGGGCATCTTGGTTCTTTCCATAGTTTGGGACCGTGGCCATTGCTGCTATAAACATTGGGGTACAGATGGACCTTCTTTTCACGACATCTGTGTCTTTGGGGTAAATACCCAGGAGTGCAATTGCAGGGTCATAGGGAAGCTCTATTTTTAATTTCTTGAGGAATCTCCACACTGTTCTCCAATGAGGCTACACCAACTTGCATTCCCACCAACAGTGTAAGAGGGCTCCCCTTTCTCCACATCCTCTCCAACACATGTTGTTTCCTGTCTTGCTAATTTTGGCCATTTTAACTGGTGAAAGGTGATATCTCAATGTGGTTTTAATTTGAATCTCCCTGATGGCTAGTGATGATGAACATTTTTTTCATGTGTTTGATAACCATTTGTATGTCTTTATTGGAGAAGTGTCTGTCCATATCTTCTGCCCATTTTTTGATATGCTTGTCTGTTTTGTGTGTGTTGAGTTTGAGGTGTTCTTTATAGATCCTGGATATCAACCATTTGTCTGTACTGTCATTTGCAAATATTTTCTCCTATTCCGTGGGTTGCCTCTTTCTTTTCTTGACTGTTTCCTTTGCTGGGCAGAAGCTTTTGATATTGGTGAAGTCCCTAAAGTTCATCTTCACTTTTGTTTCCTTTGCCTATGGAGACATATCTAGAAAGAAATTGCTGTGGCTGATATTGAAGAGATTACTGCCTATGTTCTGCTCTAGGATTCTGATGGATTCCTGTCTCATTGAGGTCTTTTATCCATTTCGAGTTCATTTTTGTGTATGGTGTAAGAGAATGGTCGAGTTTCATTCTTCTACATATAGCTGCCCAGTTTTCCCAGCACCATTTATTGAAGAGACTGTCTTTTTTCCACTGTATATTTTTTCCTGTTTTGTTGAAGATTTTTTGACCATAGAGTTGAGGGTCCATATCTGGGCTCTCTACTCTGTTCCACTGGTCTATGTGTCTGTTTTTATGCCAGTACCATGCTGTCTTGGTGATCACAGCTTTGTAATAAAGCTTGAAATCAGGTAACGTGATGCCCCCAGTTTTAATTTTCTTTTTCAACAATTTCTTAGTGATTCGGGATCTCTTGTGATTCCATACAAATTTTTGGATTATGTGCACCAGCTCTTTGAAGAATACCGGTGGAATTTTGATTGGAATAGCATTAAAATTATAGATTGCTCTAAGCAGTATAGACATTTTAACAATGTTTACTCCTCCTATCCAAGAGCATGGAATGGTCTTCCCTCTTTTTATGTCTTCTTCAATTTCTTTCATGAGTGTTCTGTAGTTCCTTGAGTACAGATCCTTTACTTCTTTGGTTAGGTTTATTCCCAGGTATCTTATGGTTCTTGGTGCTATAGTAAATGGAATTGATTCTCTAATTTCCCTTTCTGTATTTTCATTGTTAGTGTATAATAAAGCCACTGATTTATGTACATTGACTTTGTATCCTGCCACGTTGCTGAATTGCTGTATGAGTTCTAGTAGTTTGGGGGTGGAGCCTTTTGAGTTTTCCATATAAAGAATCATGTCATCTGCGAAGAGAGAGAGTTTGACTTCTTCATTGCGAATTTGGATACCTTTTATTTCTCTTTGTTGTCTGATTGCTGTTGCTAGGACTTCTAATACTGTGTTGAACAAGAGTGGTGAGAGTGGGCATCCTTGTCATGTTCCTGATCTCAACGGGAAGGACACAAGCTTTTTCCCATTGAGGATTATATTTGCTGTAGGTCTTTCATAGATAGATTTGATGAAGTTCAGGAATGTTCCCTCTATCCCTATACTTTGAAGTGTTTTAATCAGGAACAGATGCTGGATTTTGTCAAATGCTTTTTCTGCATCAATTGAGAGGACCATGTGTTTCTTCTCTCTTCTCTTATTAATTTGTTGTATGACATTGATTGATTTGCGAATGTTGAACCATCCTTGTAGCCCAGGGATGAATCCTACCTAGTCATGGTGGATAATCTTTTTAATGTGCTGTTGGATCCTGTTTGCTAGGATCTTGTTGATAATCTTAGCATCCATATTCATCAGTGATATTGGTCTGAAATTCTCCTTTTTGGTAGGGTCTTTGCCTGGTTTGGGGATCAGGGTAATGCTGGCTTCATAGAAAGTGTCTGGTAGTTTTCCATCTGCTTCAATTTTTTGAAAAAGATTCAGGAGAATAGGTGTTATTTCTTCTTTGAACGTTTGGTAGAATTCTCCGGGGAATCCATCAGGTCCTGGGCTCTTGTTTTTTGGGAGGTTTTTGATCTCCGCTTCAATCTCGTTACTAGATATTGGTCTATTCAGGTTGTAAATTTCTTCCTGATTCAATTTTGGGAGTTTATACTTTTCCAGGAATGCATCCATTTCATCTAGGTTGCTTAGCTTATTGACATATAACTGTTGATAATAACTTTTGGTGATTGCTTCTACTTCCTTGGTGTTCGTTGTGATCTCTCCCTTTTCTTTTCTTTTTTTTTCAAAGATTCTATTTATATATTGGACAGACAGAGATCACAAGTAGGCAGAGAGGCAGGCAGAGAGAGAGGAGGAAGCAGGATCCCTGCTGAGAGCAGAGAGCCCGATGTGGGGCTCGATCCCAGGACCCTGAGATCACGACCCGAGTCTAAGGCAGAGGCTTAACCACCGAGCCACCCAGGCACCCCGATCTCTCCCTTTTCATTCAGAATTTTATTAATTTGTGCTTTCTCTCTTTTCTTTTGGCTTAGTGTGGCCAATGGTTTATCGATCTTATTGATTCTTTCAAAAAAGCCAGCTTCTAGTTTTATTGATATGTTCTACTGTATCTCTGGTTTCTACCTCATTGATCTCAGCTCTAATCTTGATGATTTCCCTTCTTATGTGTGGAGTTGGTTTGATTTGTTGTTGATTCTCCAGTTCTTTAAGGTGTAGAGACAGCTGCTGTGTTCTGGATTTTTCAATTTTGTTGAGGGATGCTTGGATAACTATGTATTTCCCCCTCAGGACCGCCTTTGCTGTATCCCATAGGTTTTGGATCGAAGTGTCTTCATTGTCATTGGTTTCCATGAATTGTTCCAGTTCTTCCTTGATCTCCTGGTTGATCCAAGCATTCTTAAGCAAGGTGGTCTTTAGCTTCCAGGTGTTTGAGTTCCTTCGGGACTTTTCCTTGTGATTGAGCTCCAGTATCAAAGCATTGTGATCTGAGAATGTGCAGGGAATAATCCCAGTCTTTCGGTATCGGTTGAGTCCTGATTTGTGACCCAGTATGTGGTCTATTCTGGAGAAAGTTCCATGTGCACTTGAGAAGAATGAGTATTCTGTTGTTGTAGGGTGGAATGTTCTGTATATATCTATGAAGTCCATCAGGTCCAATGTGTCATTCAGTGCTCTTGTTTCTTTATTGATTTTCTGCTTCGATGATGTGTCTATTTCTGAGAGAGGCATGTTAAGATCTCCAATGATTAGTGTATTCATATCAATATGACTCTTTATCTTGATTAACAGTTTTCTTATGTAATTAGCTGCTCTCATATTGGGGGCATAGATATTTACAGTTGTTAGATCATCTTGGTGGATAGTCCCTTTAAGAATGATGTAGTGTCCTTCTGGATCTCTGACTACAGTCTTTAGTTTAAAATCTAATTTATCTGATATGAGAATCGCTACCCCAACCTTTTTTTGAGGCCCATTGGCATGAAAGATGCTTCTTCATCCCTTCACTTTCAGTCTGGGTGTATCTTTAGATTCAAAATGGGTCTCTTGTAGACAACATATGGATGGGTCCTGTCATTTTATCCAGTCTGCAACCCTGTGTCATTTTATGGGCACATTTAGGCCATTCACATTGAGGGCGATTATTGATAGATATGTTTTTATTGACATCATGTTACCTTTGAAGTCTTTCTTTCTGTAGATTGTCTCTATATTTCTGTTCAGTATTATTCTTGGGCTTTTTCCTCCTTTAAAGAAGCCCCCTTATTATTTCCTGCAGTGTGGGCTTGGTGGTTGCATAGTCTTTTAAGCCTTGCCGGTCCTGGAAACTCTTTATCTCTCCATCCATTTTGATTGTCAGTCTTGCTGGATAAAGTATTCTTGGCTGCATGTTCTTCTCATTCAGTGTTCTGAATATATCTTGCCAGCCCTTTCTGGCTCGCCAGGTCTCTGTGGACAGGTCTGACGTTATTCTGATGGGCTTTCCTCTCTATGTAAGGATCTTCTTTGTCCTAGCTGCTTTCAAGAGGTTGTGCCTACAATTATAAAATTTCATTCTTACTATTAGGTGTCTTAAGGACTTTCGAGAATCTGTAATCTTGGGGGGAAACCTTTTGGCCTCTATTACATGAACGCTGGTTCCATTCACGAAATTTGGAAAATTTTCATGAAGAACTTGTTCCACTATATCTTCTAGACTTCTTTCTTTCTCCTCCCCTTCAGGGATTCCAATAATTCTGACGTTGGAAATTTCATGGCATCATTTATTTCCCTGATTCTGTTTTCATGGCTTCTAAGCTGTTTGTTCCAGTCTTCCTCCTGATCCTTTCTCTCTATCTCTTTGCCCTCCAGATCACTTATTCTATCTTCTGTATTAGTTACTCTAGCTTTGAGAGAATTTACATTAGACTGGAACTCATTGAGAGCATTGTGAAGCTCATCCCTGGTAGCTTTCAGCTCTTCCCTAATATTGAAAACATGACCTCTGGTCATTTTCAGTTCAGCCCTAATCAATTCCATTTGGTCACCCATGGCTTTCTCCAACCTAGCTATTGCTTGGATAATTGTTAGCCTGAATTCTCTTTCCGACATATTGTCTTTGTTGATAGCCATTAGCTCTGTTGCAGAAGGTCCATCCTCTGTATTTTTCTTCTGTTGGGCATTCCCCTTCCTATTCATTTTGGTGAGAGATGGCTGAATGGGTGTAGCTTGGTGTATCGACTGTGGTGCAGTCAAGGTGCACCCTGGAATGCTTCTGAGCAATCAGTGTTCCCCACCCAAATGAGAGGAAAAGAAAAGGAAAGGAAAAAAAAAGAGAGAGGGAGAGAGGCAGGAAAGAAAGGTGAGATAAAAGAGAAAGTTTAGCCCAAATGTGCCCCCAGGTAAAATTTATGAAGTATACAAACAGACACAGACAAACAAAAAGACTGATAAAAGTATATGACAAGAGAAAAAATAATATATATATATATTTGCATATATATATGCAAATAAAGGAAGAACCTCGTCAAAAAGAACCCTGAGTGTAAGATTTATATACTATCAGGACAAACAAAAAAACACAGAAATACTGGTGGAAGAAAAGGATGGAAGTTGGTTGTAAATTCTCAGTGTGGGTGAGAAAGGCTGTTTTGATTCTTCCTGGATGTATCTAGATATCTTTGTTAAAGGACTCAACTTTCCTAAGATAAGGGGGGATTAGGAATTGATTTACCTATAGGGGTGGCATTGATTGTGGAAAATAATTACCTTGATGTTTAACTGTATATGAATATTAGAAAATAAAAATTAAAAAAGAATAAACTAACCTAAACTAAAATTTAAAAAAAAAGAAATATAAAAAATAGAAATGCAAAAGGAAAACACAGGTGTATGTATCAAAAAGTTCAGGTTAGAAGGTTATTATGGTACCTAGGAATAAACCTAACCAAAAAGGCATGGAATCTATACTCAGAAAACTATAAAGTACTCATGAAAGAAATTGAGGAAGACACAAAGAAATGGAAAAATGTTCCATGCTCCTGGATTGGAAGAATAAATATTGTGAAAATGTCTATGCTACCTAAAGCAATCTACACATTTAATGCAATTCCTATCAAAGTACCATCCATCTTTTTAAAAGAAATGGAACAAATAATTCTAAAATTTATATGGAACCAGAAAAGACCTCGAATAGCCAAAGGGATATTGAAAAAGAAAGCCAAAGTTGGTGGCATCACAATTCCGGACTTCAAGCTCTATTACAAAGCTGTCATCATCAAGACAGCATGGTACTGGCACAAAAACAGACACATAGATCAATGGAACAGAATAGGGAATCCAGAAATAGACCCTCAACTCTATGGTCAACTAATCTTCTACAAGCAGGAAAGAATGTCCAATGGAAAAAAGACAGTCTCTTCAATAAATGGTGTTGGGAAAATTGGACAGCCACATGCAGAAAAATGAAATTGGACCATTTCCTTATGCCACACACAAAAATATACTCAAAATGGATGAAGGACCTTAATGTGAGAAAGGAATCAATCAAAAACCTTGAGGAGAACACAGGTAGCAACCTCTTCGACCTCAGCCGCAGCAACATGTTCCTAGGAACATCGCCAAAGGCAAGGGAAGCAAGGGCAAAAATGAACTGTTGGGATTTCATCAAGATCAAAAGCTTTTGCACAGCAAAGGAAACAGTTAACAAAATCAAAACACAACTGACAGAATGGGAGAATATATTTGCAAACAACATATCAGATAAAGGACTAGTGTCCAAAATCTATAAAGAACTTAGCAAACTCAACACCCAAAGAACACATAATCCAATCAAGAAATGGGCAGAGGCTGACTCTCTGCCTACTTGTGATCTCTCTCTGTCAAATAAATAAATAAAAAAAATCTTAAAAAAAAAAAAGAAATGGGCAGAGGACATGAACAGACATTTCTGCAAAGAAGACATCCAGATGGCCAACAGACACATGAAAAAGTGCTCCATATCACTCGGCATCAGGGAAATACAAATCAAAACCACAATGAGATATCACCTCACACCAGTCAGAAAGGCTAAAATCAACAAGTCAGGAAATGACAGATGCTGGCGAGGATGTGGAGAAAGGGGAACCCTCCTACACTGTTGGTGGGAATGCAAGCTGGTGCAACCACTCTGGAAAACAGCATGGAGGTTCCTCAAAATGTTGAAAATAGAACTGCCCTATGACCCAGCAATTGCACTGCTGGGTATTTACCCTAAAGATACAAACGTAGTGATCTGAAGGGGCATGTGCACCCGAATGTTTATAGCAGAAATGTGCACAATAGCCAAACTATGGAAAGTACCTAGATGTCCATCAACAGATGAATGGATAAAGAAGATGTGGTATATATACACAATGGGATACTATGCAGCCATCAAAAGAAATGAAAGCTTACCATTTGTGACAAATGGGTGGAACTAGAGCGTATCATGCTTAGCTAAATAAGTCAAGTGGAGAAAGACAACTATCATATGATCTCCCTGATATGAGGAAGTGGTGATGCAACATGGGGGCTTAAGTGGGTAGGAGAAGAATAAATGAAACAAGATGGGATTGGGAGGGAGACAAACCATAAGTGACTCTCAATCTCACAAAACAAACAGGGTTGCTGGGGGAAGGGGGGTTGGGGAAGGGGGGTGGGGTTATGGACATTTGGGAGGGTATGTGCTTTGGTGAGTGCTGTGAAGTGTGTAAACCTAGCGATTCACAGACCTGTACCCCTGGGGATAAAAATACATGTTTATAAAAAATAAAAAGTTTTAAAAAAAAAGAAGGTTATTATGGAATTTGATGTACTGGACATCTCACTGTGACGGTAAATAGGTTAAAAATTATCTATATAATAATAAAAAATTAACTATATAAACAAATAAGCCAGAATAGTGGGATCGAATTAATAATAAAATTGTCCTATGAAGTCATGGTGGTTGTTCTCTTGTGGTCTTTTTTTTTTTTCCTTTCCCGGTGGCTTTCTGGAGGAGGGGCCTTCCACGTGGGTTTTCAGTCCCTGAAGTTCTCTCAGCTAAGTCCTCCCGCCCCCCTCACGGGGGTGGGCTCTGAGGAAACTGGTTTTTTCAGGCTTTTGTCCTCTGGAGGTTTTTATATTTGTTCACTTTTGTTTTTCTCTCTCCCTTGACCACTTTTGATGGTTTTTGTAGGTTTAGAGGAAAGCAAACTGCACCCTGCCCTCCCTCTCAGAGCCTCAGTCTGGCTGCAGAGCCCATATAAATCCCCCCTTGGCCGCTGGCAGAGCAGGTTCCCAGTCGCGGTCCCTGGGGACTCAGGATTTTTTGCTTGTACCCAAAAACACAGTGGCAGTGGTGGCTGTCTGGGCAGCTCCAGACTGCCAGGGAAGTTCCAAGCAGCGATCACACACTGAGATTTTCCTGCTGGCCCAGGCTGGGAGTGCCTGGTCTTTCTGGTCCGAGAACACAGGGCTGGTGCCTGTGTGCACCTCTCTCAGGGGAGGGCGCGGGGTACGACTCCGACTCTGATGGCACAGCAGGGCACTTGCGTGGGAACTGCAAAAAGTTCTGTGCTTCTGTTAGCTGGCGAGGCTCCCAGCCCCTCATGGGAGCTGGGCGCCACGCACTCTCAGGCGTGCTGGTGGCTTAGGGACCTAGACCTGGTTTCTCTGCTGCACTCTCTCTGGCTCTATGCCAGGTATGGCTGTCTTGGGTCTGGGGACTTAAGCCCCTGACCCTAACACCCCGATTCCACCATTCCCCCCTCCCTTGTGATCCTTTGCTCTTTTTGAGTGCTTTCTACCAGACTCCTGAGTTAATGCTGGTCCCCAGGCGCAGGGCACTCTCGTATTGGGATATTACTTTCCAACGGGTCACCTCTGGTGGTTCCCTCCCCCTTTTGTTTATCTTCCGATATCAGTCCGACTTTCCCACTCCGCTTTACCTGCCCACTGGCATCTTCTGCTCCAGTAGAGATCCAGACGTGTATAATTCTGATCTCAGTCTGATTTTGTGGGTGATTGGAGATCTTTGGAGGGTAATCAGCTCATTTTAGGGTGCAGGTTGAAAGGGCGCCTCCTCCTACTTCCCAGCCATCTTGTCTCCCCCTCAGGTTTACCTATTATTAATTCAATTTTATGATTTACTAAGATTAATAATTAATTAGTACCTAATAAATAGCAATATCTGTAACAGACATTTTTCAGGTGTACATAATTCAGGTATACATAATTCAAATCAGTGAAGGAGGCACTATTATTATCCCCATTTTTATAGATGAAGAAGCATAAAGAGATTAAATAACTTGGCCAATATCACACAGCCAAGAAGCAAACCAAGGCTCCAACCCAAGCAATCTTGTTCTAAAGCCGGGACAATTGAAACATATGGTGGTTTGGTACTTGAATTTGATAAAGGCAATAAATAAATCTAAATGCATAATACCCACACTTCCTGCCTCTTTCCCCCTACAACTCTTACATTGTCTCCTTTATTTAGGGGGTTAATCAAAAAAAGAGAAAACAGCACTCAGATGCTTAATTTTGATGCAAATCTCTCTCATTTATTTAAAGCACAACATATTGGACAATTTTAGTTGTTAAATTTCTGTAGACTTTTTAAACCAACAACTTTAGAGTAGAAATGTTATGATAACCATCTATAACCTCACTGTGGCAGGGTTTTCTTATTTGGCTTCCATTAAAAGAAAGAAACATATTTCATATTTAGAATCTTCCAGTCTAATAATGTAGGCTGCTGAGGAAAAGGTTTATAGGTGTAGTTTTCACTATCACAGAGCAGTGCAGAGTATGCTACACCATCAGATAAATGAATGCCTAGTCAAATATTTCAACAAAATTAAATGAGTCCCATCTTAAGTGGGCCATCTTGCCCATGAAAATTGGGCCCTGACAAGTAAACTGGATCAATCATGTCCAAGTTGTTTGCTAAGGAGTCTGTATTATGTCCTGGAACTGAGAGACAGATCACATCCTTTTTCAACTAATGGGAAAGATATGGCCCTGTTCAATTCTACCTGATTTCAAGCTTTACTACAAAGCTGTGATCACCAAGACAGCATGGTACTGGCCTAAAAACAGACACATAGACCAGTGGAACAGAGTAGAGATCCCAGATATGGACCCTCAACTCTATGGTCAAAGAATCTTCAACAAAACAGGAAAAAATATACAGTGGAAAAAAGACAGTCTCTTCAATAAATGGTGCTGGGAAAACTGGACAGCTATAAGTAGAAGAAAGAAACTCCACCATTCTCTTACACCATACACAAAAATGAACTCAAAATGGATAAAAGACCTAAATGTGAGACAGGAATCAATCAAAATCCTAGAGGAGAATATAGGCAGTAACCTCTTCGATATCAGCCACAGCAACTTCTTTCAAGATATGTCTCCAAAGGCAAAGGAAACAAAGCGAAAATGAACTTTTGGGACTTCATCAAGATCAAAAGCTTCTGCACAGCAAAAGAAACAGTCAAGAAAAGAAAGAGGCAACCCATGGAATGGCAGAAGATATTTGCAAATGACAGTACAAACAAAAGGTTTATATCCAGGATCTATAAAGAACTCCTCAAACTCAACACACACAAAACAGACAATCATATTAAAAATGGGCAGAAGATATAAACAGACACTTCTCCAATGAAGACATACAAATGGCTATCAGACACATGAAAAAATGTTCATCATCACTAGCCATCAGGGAGATTCACACTAAAACCACATTGAGATACCACCTTACACCAGTTAGAATGGCCAAAATTAGCAAGACAGGAAACAACATGTGTTGGAGAGGATGTGGAGAAGGGGGAACCCCCTTACACTGTTGGTGGGAATGCAGGTTGGTGCAGCCTCTTTGGAGAACAGTGTGGAGATTCCTCAAGAAATTAAAAATAGAGCTTCCCTATGACCCTGCCATTGCACTCCTGGGTATTTACCCCAAAGATACAGATGTCTTGAAAACAAGGGCCATCTGTACCCCAATGTTTATGGCAGCAATGGCCATGGTCGCCAAACTGTGGAAAGAACCAAGATGCCCTTCAATGGACGAATGGGTAAGGAAGATGTGGTTCATATACACTATGGAGTATTATGCCTCCATCAGAAAGGATGAATACCCAACTTTTGTAGCAACATGGATGGGACTGGAAGAGATTATGCTGAGTGAAATAAGTCAAGCAGAGAGAGTCAATTATCATATGGCTTCACTTATTTGTGGAGCATAACAAATAGCATGGAGGACATGGGGAGTTAGAGAGGAGAAGGGAGTTGGGGAAAATTGGAAGGGGAGGTGAACCATGAGAGACTATGGACTCTGAAAAACAATCTGAGGGTTTTGAAGGGGCGGGGGTTGGGAGGTTGGGAAAACCATGTGGTGGGTATTGGAGAGGGCACGGATTGCATGGAGCACTGGGTGTTGTGCAAAAACAATGAATACTGTTATGCTGAAAATAAATTTAAAAAATTTTAAAAAAAAGATACTGGGAAGTGAGCAGAAGATTGAAATTTGAACTAAGTGGCACATTCAAGCTTAATTGGTGTGTCAAAAGAAGCATATAAAGATCATATTTTTCAATGGCGCTAAACTTCAATCTGATATAACGTGGCAATAGAATGCAATCAAAGGGGCCAGTTTATCTTTGAAAGTGTATAATCTTGGTATGCAACTCAAACTATTTATTCTGCCTGATTTAAATATACAGTCTGGTTGACAACACTCAGTCAAGCAATGCATTCTAATGACTTCTGAAGAGATTACCTGAGTCCAGGTACATAAATGTTTCCAGAACAGTGATGAAGGGCTAGATCATCTTCTTTTGACATGAATAGCAACACTGATTCAACAGTGTGAAGTGTTGTTTAGCAGAAGAAAGAGTGAGTGCTAATGATATGCTGTAAATGTGTTCTGGAAAAAAATGCTAAGGACAGGTGCAAACAATTTTCTATGTGGGAAATCAAATATAGCTCTAATGATATGTGATAGAACAGCAGATGTTACCCAGAACAAGTATCACTTCCATCACTAATGCTTTTCTTATTTTTTAAGTCATTTTTATTGACCCACAGAAACACTACATTGTTTGGGGTTTAATAAAAACAGAGTTAATTAAAGTGTAACACAAAACGACATCTTATTTTACTTCTGTGCATGATTTGCTAGCAGAAGAAAAACGGTTTCATTCTTTAATTATGTCCAAATGCTAATGTCATTATATTTTTGCTGATAATGCTGTGATCTTTCCTGTTTATGACCAAGGGATAAGAAAGTCATATTATTTTTTACTAAAGTAGTATGACTATGAAATAGATATTTTAAGTTTTTTCAAAAATATTCATTTTATGCATATTTGAAATTGGCATTCTTATGAGAATGAATGCCATTGAGTATTATATATTTTTCTATTACTAAAACAGGCAAGAAATCTATGCTCATAGATATAAACATTCTCATTTATAGACCTTTGTGTCTATAGAAGGTAGAGAATACTAAGGGAAATGGAAGGAAGCACATGGGTGTATAAATGTATAACTGCAAAGGGATAGGAGTGGTGGATAAGGGATGCTAGTACTGTAATCCACAGGTTACTGCTGAGGGGGGCTTTTATGGCTGGATTGGGAAAGCTTTCCCAGGTTACTGGTACTACGGAAGAGTCATGCCATTTTTAAAAGGAATTAATGAAGAAAGAAAGAAATTACAAGTTGGTTCCTTTTACTCTTCCAAAGTTAGGATACTGTGAGCAGAATAATGTGGAATAATCTAAGGAACTCAGAATATAGATGGAGGTGTGCCAGAATCCAGAAAGATATCCTTGAATTTTGAAACTTGGGGGAGGAACTAAAGCATTAGGAAAAGTGAGAGAGGTTGGAGACCTAAAGACAGATGGTGGGGAAGATGAAACACATGTATTCCTTACTTTTTAGTAATTAAGGGTGATATAATAAGAATGCATAGAGTAGAGTTTACACAAAATTGGAGAATTTAAATGCTTTGTGCATCATCTATGGACATTGCATTTTAGAGCTTACTTATTTTATTTTATTATTATTTTTTAGTGTTCCAAGATTCATTGTTTATGCACCACACCCAATGTTCCATGCAATACATGCCCTCCTTAATATCCACCACCAGGATCACCCACCCCCCACCCCTTCCCTCCAAAACCCTCAGTTTGTTTCTCACTAAAAATATATTGTGGTGAACTCATATTAAGATCTAAGAAAGAGATTTAATATCTTTTTAATATAGAAGTTAGTCTCAGAACTTCTGACAAAGGGAGTGTGTGTGTGTGTGAGAGAGAGAGAGAGAGAGAGAGAGAGACTGGGAGAGGGGACTAATGGTGTGAGTGGAGCAAAGGGAAATATTACTCAAAGGCAAGGTGCAATATGACAATTTCAGTTTCAAGTGAAAGATAACCCAACTCAACCTAGTTTAAACAAGAGAGAAATCTATTGTTCTGTGTAAATGGAAAGTCCAGAGCTGGTTCCAGTCACTCAAAGGATAACTTTCACTTTTCCTCCTTGACTATGATTTTCCCTGTGTGTGCTTTATCTTTTGGAAAATTCCTTCCCATTGTATTAACAAGTATAGATTTACACCATCTTTATACATTTTAATTACATAGCTAAAGTTTCTTACTCAAATTCTAGCAAATATTTCTAACAATTTCCCCCACAGACTAGCTTAGATCGCTTGCCCATTCCTGAACTAATAATTTTGGCCAAGGAGATGGGATACTCTAATTGAAAATGCATATCATCTTACAACTTCTCTGGTCAGTCAGAGAAGTCAATAGAAAAAGGTTCTATTAGTAGAGAAAAAATGAGGTGGAAAAATTGTGCTAAGTAGACAAAACTGTAGCTAACACAATAGACTACCAACAATGTGTCCAACCTTATGATGTGAGAAGGGCATATATAATATGGGTGTAACAAAAACAGAATAATTAAATCTCAATTATCTGGATGTTCTATATAGAAATATTGGTGGATCATATGACCATTTTTTTCCAGGTAATAGCCTTCTTTTTTTTATTTGGGATGCTTCACAGTTTTGTGTGTTATCCTAGTTCAGAGGCCATGCTAATCTTCTCTGTATAATTCCAGTTTTAGTATGTGTGCTGCTGAACTAGCACAACAGCTTTCATTCTTGATTAATATTTCTCCAGTACACTCTTTAGAGTGTATTTCTCCAGTAAACTCTTTGGACCAATTGCCCCAGAATTTTTGGGAATCTTGTTAAAAATAATTTTCTGGGTTCTATCCTAAATCTGTTGAATCAGAATCTACAAATAAATTCCTCTTGGATGGGAATCTACAGTTTTAGCAAGCACTCTGGGTGTATCCTAATGCATCCTAATGCTCCAGAGCCATGGCTTTATGTTATTTAGACATACTGAATTGTTGGGAGAGGCTATTGGATTTGGTTTTGTAATATAGGATGTAAATCAAGTAAACCTATTTTTAGTGCTCAACAAATATTTGATGCATTGAATAATTGTTCCTTATTAGTTCAGAATAATTAAGTAGAAGCCCTAAGACTAATAATAATTCAAAATCACAGGTATTTTTTTAATGTGGGGAATTCTGGCTATGGTGGAGTAATGAGGACAGCAAAAACTCTCTACTCCCAAAAAACTCTAAAACTTGACAATATTGTTTTTTAAAAATCACCATTTCAGGAATCTGGAACAGAAAAGAAGCAACCAACAAATTGAGAAACATTTTTTCTGAATTTCAGGAAAATTCAGAAAACTGAATTTTAGGAAAGAACAATGAAAGTCTGTGGCATACTTGTCTTGGGATTCTACCATCCCTCCACCATATTAGTGTAAGGTAGTTCTATCACAATGGAGCTGGCAGTGAAAATCAGCAGCATTGCTAGTAGAAGGGGCTAACTTTATTAGAAGCAGATAATGAAAAACTTATGTTCAATAGAAATGTCAAAAAAAAAAAAGAAGCTACCTCAGTAGAAGTGAGCAGGAGTGCTAGCAGCTATGGTAATCTCAGGGTGAAGCCCTATATGGAATCAGTGGCAAACCAAACAACCAGCTGAAACTTAACAGAAAAATTTTAGATATGAGAGAATCCTGGTGGAGCTCTCCTTGGCTTTGTAGGAGGTTACATCAATGCAAAAGGAGACCTGAAAGGATCTGGTGGAAATTAATGTCTGGGCAGTACATGAAAATGACCCGAATTTGTACATTATACATAAAGTCACACACAAATCCATCAGCAGTGTGTGGATGCCTTACTGACACAGTTATTTGAGCATAACCTCTGACCAATTGTTAGCTGACCATTAAATTAGGAAAACAAAGAAGTGATTCCTAAGAGGCCAGGCTTAAAGGAAACAAAATGATTTAAAAAATAAGCACAAACACCAGAGACCACAAAGCATAGGGAAGACAGATTCCACTGAAAAGCTACAAATAAATGAAATAAAACTAGCAAAACAGCCAGCTTCAGGGGAAAAAAAACAAGAATTCAGAGCTCCTACAATATATTTCATAAAATGTTGAGTTTTTAAAAATAAAATGTCAAGACATGAAAAGAAATAAGATTCAAGGGTAGGGTCAAGATGGCAGAGTAGGATTATTCCCCAGTTCACCTTCTCCTGTCAAAATGTACACTAAAATCTGCAACTACATATAGGACCACTATCTGTAAGAATGAACTGAAAACTAGCAGAACAGATCATACACAACTAAAGATATAAAGAAAAAAATCACCTTGAGATGGTAGGAGAGGTAGAGATGTGATTTGGTCAGGACCCACACCCTCAGCACAGCAACCTACAAGCAGGAGGGGTATCATAGTTTCAGAAGTCTTCCTTGAAGAATGGGGGGTTTGCACCCCACATCAGGATTCATAGCCGGGGGGACTTGCAGGAGAAAGATGAACCCCCATAATGTGTGACATTGAAAACCAACAAGGTTTATGTTCAGGAGAGCTGGAGAGCACTAGGAAACTGCAACTCTTCTCTTAAAAGGTGTGCACACAGTATCATTCATTCTGAGTACCAGCACAGAGGCAACAGTTTGAAAAATACCTGGGTTACATGTGAAGATTCCCTGACTAGGATGGGTACAGAGAAGCAGGGGTCTATTAGAATATTCTCTGAGGACAGAAGCACTGATAGGTACCTTTTCCTTTTTTAGCTTCTCCCTTCAACCTAGGGCCCAGAGCTGGTGAACCCTATTTCTGACATTCTCCATCTACTGTACAAGCTCTGCTTTTGCAGTCCTGCCTGACATTCTCCTGAGAATTCACCTTGCCCAAACCACCCACTGAACTAGGGCCCCTTTCCAGCACCTTACTGCTTGCCAATCTTGGTGGACAACCTTGGCCGGCAGCAGAGGCCCTCTCAAGCAGCTCTCAGCCCTGAAACTCCTAGTGAGCATCCTCAGCTGGCACTGGGATCCATCCCAAGGGCTTCTGTCCCAGGGGACCAGCTCTCCACACCAGAATACTTCACAGCAAGTCACATAGAAGGCCTGCTCTGTCCACCAGTGCACTCATAGCTGTCATAGCCAGACTTGGGAGACAGCCATGTTGGGGTTCAACTCCATACATCAGCATACCCACAACAGTTGTGGCTGAGCCTCTCAGCTAGGTGGGTTGAGGGCCAGACCCACTCACAAGCAAGCCTGTAGCAGTTACAGCTGGAGCTTGCAGACAGCCATACTGGGGGTCACCCCTAATAACAACAAGTCTACACCACCTGTGATGCAGCAGCAATGAAGTGTGCAGGCAGCCCCCACATGGGTCATTGCTGGGGCATCTGGCGCAAGCGATGGGTAGGTGGGTGGGGGAGTTGTGGTGTCTGTACTACTGTAATCCAAAGCTTTAGCATAAAGCCACTCCTTCAAGACTGGAAGTTATAACTGATTTCCTCAATATGTGGAAACAATTAGAAAGTTAGGCAAAATGAAGATACAGAAGAATATGTTCCAAATGAAAGAATAAAACAAAACCTCAAATAAGACCTAAATGAAATGAGATTAAAAAAATCCACTAGAAAGTGAGGATGCTCAGAAGATGGTGGAGTAGGAGGATCCTAAGCTCACTTCCTACCACAGACAAACTTAGATAACACACATCAGTTCATTTAACCCAGAAAATCACTAGAAGACTGGTCGAGCAAACTTTACACAATTAACTGTAGAGGAGGCCACTTCAAAAACAGTAGGAAGGGTGAAGACCTGGTAGGGAACCAAACTTCCAGCAAGACAAACCACAAATGGGAGGGTGCCACAGTCACGGAAAGGGAAGAGTAGACCGCACACCAAAGCACCTCATGCATGGAAGATTTGCAGTGGGAAGGTAAGTCTCCATAACATTTGCCTATGAAAACTAGTAAGGCTTAACTTTGAAAGTTTTTTTTTACAACCACCAGGGCTTAAGCCCAAGTACTTAAAAAACCAGCAGGCTCAACCATGGGAGAGCTGCAGGGTGATAGGAAACTGAGTCCCCACTGTTAAAGAGACAGCATAACAAAAACCCCCACTGAGATACTGAATAAAAGCAACAGTTTAAAAGGCTTCTGTGTATATATGAAAGCAATTTCTTACTAATCTCAGAATGTATGCTGGAAGGGCAGGGATCTTTAGAAGACTTCTCCAAGAACGAAAGAATGGTAGGTATCATTTCTCTATCGCCCCACCCTCCACCAGCCTAGATGCTCAGTCATCTGTGGCAACCAGCATGAATATCCTCCACCTAACTTTCTTATTTTTAACATTTTTAATTTTCATTCAATTAGTTAACATATAGTGTATTATTAGTTTCAAAGGTAGAATTTAGTGATTCGTCAGTTGCATATAACACCCAGTGCTCATTACATAAAATGCTCTCCTTAATGCCCATCACCCAATTACCCCATTCCCCCACCCATTTTCCTCCAGCAACCCTCAGTTTGTTTCCTGTAGTTGAGTCTCTTATGATTTGCTTCCCTCTTTTTTATCTTGTTTTATTTTTCCTTCCCTTCACCTATGTTTATCTGTTTTGTTTCTTAAATTCCACATATGAGTGAAATCATATGGTGTTTGTCTTCCCTGCCTGACTTATTTATTTTTTTAAAAGATTTTATTTAGGGCATCTGGGTGGCTCAGGGGATTAAGCATCTGCCTTTAGCTCAGGTCATGATCCCAGAATCCTGGGATGGAGTCCCAGATGAGGGTTTCTGCTCACCAGGGAGCCTCCTGCTCCCTCTCCCTTTGCTTGCCACTCCCCCTGTTTGTGTTATTTCTCTCTCTGTGTCAAATAATTAAATAAAATATTTTTTGAAGATTTTCAAAAAAGATTTTATTTATTTATTTATTTATCTGCCAAAGAGAGGACAAGCAGGAAGAGTGAGAGGCAGAGGGAGAAAAAGAAGAAGTCTCCCCGATGAGCAGAGAGCCCCTGTGGGACTCAATCCCAGGACCTTGGGATCATGACTTGAGCTTAAGGCAGACGTTTAATTGACTGAGCCACCCAGGTGTCCCTTCTTTTAGCAATTTATGTCCATGTTTGATACATCACTGCAGGCATGTCATATTCTCTATTGTATAATTTATTATGTTGTTCTCATACTATTTTCCCTAATGGGGAGGGACATGTTTGTTTCACTGATTCTTCTCAGGTGCATCACTTGGCTTTTTTATTGAATTGAATAATGCTGTATTATAAAGATGCATCCCTGTTTATCATAAAATAAATTTATTATATTTAAAATTTTATTTTCCTTTTTATAAATGTCAATATTTATTGGCATCTGATTATAGATCTTGGGAACACCTTGTCATAGAGTAAACTTGAAGAAAGAGGTCAAAATAAATACCAGCTAGAGTTTTGTGATTTGGTTTATTCTACATGACAGCTGAAATAATGGTAATTTTTATTATAATCCTTTACATATTAGTTATGTGATTGTTGATCTTATTTTAATGATCCAAAACTTGTCTCTGTCATTTGTAATTTCTCCCAGTATTCTTTGAAAGCATGCAAGAACATTTTCAGCCTAGACCTTCCACTTTTTAAGAAGATCATTTCAGAAAGTTTCCTTCAGTGTGAATTCATAATCTTAACTCTACAATTTGCCATTGAACTTTAATCCACAATAGCTGAAAGTGTATCATGTCTATCGTCTTGATGGGTTTCTTAAGATATACAAGTAATTCAGTGTTTGAGCTCTCTTTTGGATGTTTTTTTAGACATTCAGGTCTACTAAATTAGCAAGGTTTACATCAATTTCTTAGTCTCTTCCTTACTCTCTTCCTTTTATGATTTCTCACTTTATGATATTGATTCTACAAGATGAATTCAACATTTCTCTCAAGGTTCCCTTTTCAGTAAAAGTATTTTTTTTCATTGACTGCTTCTTTGACTTCTTAGAAGTTGTATATCTTGAATATTTAGGAAGAGTTTTTTTTTGTTGTTGTTGTTCTAAATCACCTTATGAAGTTTGATATTGTTGGACAATTTTCCCATTTTGACATTTGTGATGAGGTTTTTAAACAAAGGACAATTTTCATTCCTAGTACTCTTTTCGGATTATAAGACATCCAAACAACAGGCACACATCTGTCTTAATGAAGCAAGGGTATGACTGCGTAACTACATTTTTCTTTGTTTGCTCCAAATAAATGAGCCAATATAAAGGTTGCTTTCCTAACTAACCAACAACTGCTCCAGCAGCAGTTGGCATGGATTGGCATCCTTGCTGACATTTTATAGGCATAGCCATAGGGTAAATGAACCTACAATTTAGTCTAGACTATTTCCACAACAAGTGTGCCTACAAAAGAAGTTCATGATCCATTTTAAAGGATTTGTGTCAGAAACAAGATGGGATAGGAAGGGAGACAAACCATAAGTGACTCTTAATCTCACAAAACAAACTGTGGGTTGCTGGGGGAGGGGGGTTGGGAGAAGGGGGGTAGGGTTATGGACATTGGGGAGGGTATGTGCTTTTGGGTAAATTGGAAGGGGAGATGAACCATGAGAGACTATGGACTCTGAAAAACAATCTGAGGGGTTTGAAGTGGCGGGGGGGGGTGGGAGGTTGGGGTACCAGGTGGTGGGTATTATAGAGGGCACGGCTTGCATGGAGCACTGGGTGTGGTGAAAAAATAATGAATACTGTTTTTCTGAAAATAAATAAATTGGAAAAAAAAAAGAAACACAGCACAACTCCTGACAGCTCTTAATTATGTGTAAAGGCTCTTATCTTTCCAAGATGGTTAATTTGATAATTTTCTTGAGGATTGTAATCTACAATGCATAAACAATAGGTTAATTCTGAGAGAGTTTAAAATAAAATAAAATTGAAAGATTACTGTCACTGCAACAAAATTAAAAAAGCTGTTTTTCTGCATTAAGGAGAATTATCATTCTATACCTGTACCAGGCATGTTAATGGGGCAATTCACATATAAAATAGCTTTAAAACATGAGTTTTCTGTGAAAGAAATATTATTTTTGAAGTATAGGCAGGAAGGATTTTCAATTGATGAGTCTTTTTTTCAGGGCAACGTTGCATACAAACTGAAGATCGCCTCTTGTATTGAATTGTATAATGAAAAATCAATGAATTAAATGGTTGACAAACACTGACATTCAGATAAAGATGTTGCTGATGTTTTCATAAAGACCAATAGGCAAAATGAAATTCCATGACTTTGATTTATGCAACAGTAAATGTCTGCCTTAATACTGTACAAATGACTACATAATGAGACAATAATAACTGATGGAATCAAGGGAAAGGGAACAGAAGCCACATTTCCCCACTTTATGCAGTTTACAGAAATGTATTAGCAAAACTGAGCAATGTTAAAGAAAAATTTCCTTTGTTCTCTCGTTTCTCCAGTAGATTTTGTTAGGGGAGAAATTCTTCTACATCATTTACTTTAGCGCCTTGACATCCTTGCCCCTCTCTTTTCCTCTTACCAAAAAAGAGTTTTATGATTTCCTCCCTTATTTTTAAAAATTGTTCTTTCTGTTTTGTATCTTAATTTTTATGTGATCTTTATAAACCAAGATTCAAGGCAACAAAAGATAACATTAAAAAAATTAATAAAACTCCCAATGTTATTTGTCTCAAATAAAACCATTTTCTTTGTTATTGACAGCATGAGAAAACCCAGTATATGATTTATGGGTAGTCTGAATGGTATATTTCCTATTTTACCCAGATTTACATGGGGGTTAAAAATATTTACAAATAAGAGACTATAGACTTCTTGGTGAACATAAAAGTAGTGATTTGAAAAAATAAACATGAAGAGAGATGATAGTAAAAAATGGTAAGGTACATAGACTGGAAGACTCAAAGATTTTAAAAAATTAGTAGTGTCCAGGAGTCAAGATGGCGGAGAAGTAGCAGGCTGAGACTACTTCAGCTAGCAGGTGATCAGCTAGATAGCTTATCTAAAGATTGCAAACACCTACAAATCCATCGGCACATCAAAGAGAAGAAGAACAGCAATTCTAGAAACAGAAAACCACCACTTTCTGAATGGTAGGACTGGCTGAGAAGTGAATCCAAAGTGACGGGAAGATAGACCCTGGGGGGAGGGGCCAGCTCCTGGCAAGTGGCGGAGCAACGGAGCACAAAATCAGGACTTTTAAAAGTCTATTCCGCTGAGGGACATAGCTCCAGAGGCTAAACCGGGGTGAAGCCTATGTGGGTTCAGTGTGGCCTCAGGTCCCACAGGGTCACAGAAGGATCGGGGGTGTCTGAGTGTCGCAGAGCTTACAGGTATTAGAACGGGGAAGCCGGCTACAGAGACAAAGCCAACAGTGAGCTCACAGCTCGGGGTTACCTTGAACCAGTTGCAGGCTCGGTGAGCTTGGAGGGCGGCCAGAGGTCAGACAGACGGGAGTTACTGGGCGCTGTTCTCTGAGGGTGCACTGAGGAGTGGGGCCCCGGGCTCTCGGCTCCTCCCGACCAGAGACCAGGAAGCCGCTATTTGTATTCCCGTCCTCCAGAACTCTATGGAAAGCGCTCAGGGAACAAAAGCTCCTGAAAGCAAAGCCGAGCGGATTACTTAGCCCGGCCCCTCGTAAGGGCGGTGCAATTCCACCTGGGGCAAAGACACTTGAGAATCACTACAACAGGCCCCTCCCCCAGAAGATCAACAAGAAATCCAGCCAAGACCAAGTTCACCTACCAAGGAGTGCAGTTTCAATAGCAAGGAGAGCAGCAGAATTCCAGAGGAGGAGAAAGCAAAGCACGGAACTCATGGCTTTCTCCCTATGATTCTTTAGTCTTGCAGTTAATTTAATTTTTTTCTTTTTCATTTTTTTCTCTTCTTCTAAATTTTGTTTAACTTTCACCCTATTCTTTTTCAATGTTTTTTTAACTAGTTTATCTATATCTATATCTAAATATATATATATTCTTTTTTATACTTATCTTTATTCATTTTCTTTTTTTAATTCTTTTCGTTCATTCATATTTTTTTCTTTCTTTCTTTCTGAACCTCTTTTTATACCCTTTCTCCCCCTTCATGATTTGGGATCTCTTCTGATTTGGTTAAAGCATATTTTCCTGGGATTGTTGCCACCTTTTAGTATTTTACTTGCTCCTTCATATATTCCTATCTAGACGAAATGGCAAGGCGAAAAAATTCACCACAAAAAAGAACAAGAGGCAGTACCAAAGGCTAGGGACCTAATCAATACAGACATTGGTAATATGTCAGATCTAGAGTTCAGAATGACGATTCTCAAGGTTCTAGCCAGGCTCGAAAAAGACATGGAAGATATTAGAGAAACCCTCTCAGGAGATATAAAAGCCCTTTCTGGAGAAATAAAAGAACTAAAATCTAACCAAGTTGAAATAAAAAAAAAGCTAGTAATGAGGTGCAATCAAAAATGGAGTCTCTAACTGCTAGGATAAATGAGGCAGAAGAAAAGAATTAGCAATATAGAAGACCAAATGACAGAGAATAAAGAAGCTGAGCAAAAGAGGGACTAACAGCCACTGGACCACGAGGGGAGAATTCGAGAGATAAGTGACACCATAAGATGAAGCAACATTAGAATAATTGGGATTCCAGAAGAAGAAGAAAGAGAGAGGGGAGCAGAAGGTATACTGGAGAGAAATATTGGGGAGAATTTCCCCAATATGGCAAAGGGAACAAGCATCAAAATTCAGGAGGTGAAGAGAATGCCCTCAAAATCAATAAGAATAGGCCCACACCCCGTCACCTAGTAGTAAAATTTGCAAGTCTTAGTGACAAAGAGAAAATCCTGAAAGCAGCTCGGGAAAAGAAGTCTGTAACATACAATGGTAAAAATATTAGATTGGCAGCAGACTTATCCACAGAGACCTGGCAGGCCAGAAAGAGCTGGCATGATATATTCAGAGCACTAAATGAGAAAAACATGCAGCCAAGAATACTATATCCAGCTAGGCTATCATTGAAAATAGAAGGAGAGATTAAAAGCTTCCATGACAAACAAAAACTGAAAGAATTTGTAAACACCAAACCAGCTCTTCAGGAAATATTGAAAGAGGTCCTCTAAGCAAAGAGAGAGCCTACAAGTGGTAGATCAGAAAGGAACAGAGACAATATACAGTAACAGTGACCCTACAGGCAATACAATGGCACTAAATTCATATCTCTCAATAGTTACCCTGAATGTTAATGGGTTAAATGCCCCAATCAAAAGACACAGAGTATCAGAATGGATAAAAAACAAAACCCATCTACATTTTGCCTACAAGAAACTCATTTTAAGCCTGAAGACACCTCAAGATTTAAACTGAGGGGGTGGAAAAGAATT
This sequence comes from Neogale vison, assembly GCF_020171115.1. NCBI lineage: Eukaryota > Metazoa > Chordata > Mammalia > Carnivora > Mustelidae > Neogale > Neogale vison. The sequence continues at coordinate 57,746,687 of NC_058105.1, forward strand.
TACCATACTAATGGACATCAGAAGAAAGCAGGAGTGGCAATCCTTATATCAGATTTCAATTAGATTTTAAGCCAAAGACTATAATAAGAGATGAGGAAGGACACTATATCATATTCAAAGGATCTGTCCAACAAGAAAATCTAACAATTTTAAATGTCTATGCCCCCAATGTGGGAACAGCCAACTATATAAAACAATTAATAACAAAATCAAAGAAACACATCAACAATAATACAATAATAGCAGGGGAATTTAACACACCCCTCACTGAAATGGACAGATCCTCCAAGCAAAAGATCAACAAGGAAATAAAGGCCTTAAACGACACAACGGACCAGATGGACATCACAGATATATTCAGAACATTTCATCCCAAAGCAACAGAATACACATTCTTCTCTAGTGCACATGGAACATTCTCCAGAATAGATCACATCCTGGGTCCTAAATCAGGTCTCAACCAGTATCAAAAGATTGGGATCATTCCCTGCATATTTTCAGACCACAATGCTCTGAAACTAGAACTCAACCACAAGAGGAAGTTTGGAAAGAACCAAATACATGGAGACTAAACTGCATCCTTCTAAAGAATAAATGGGTCAACCGGGAAATTAAAGAAGAATTGAAAAAAATCATGGAAACAAATGATAATGAAAACACAACGGTTCAAAATCTGTGGGACACAAAAAGGCAGTCCTGAAAGGAAAATATATAGCAGTACAAGCCTTTCTCAAGAAACAAGAAAGGTCTCAGGTACTCAACCTAACACTACACCTAAAGGAGCTGGAGAAAGAACAAGAAAGAACAAGAACAAAGAACAAGAAAGAAACCCTAAGCCCAGCAGGAGAAGAGAAATCATAAAGACCAGAGCAGAAATCAATGAAATATAAACCAAAAAAACAATAGAACAAATGAACAAAACTAGGAGCTGGTTCTTTGAAGGAATTGATAAAATTGATAAGTTTATCAATCGATAAACTTATTAAAATTGATAAAATTGATAAATTATTAAAATTGATAAGCTTATCAAAAAGAAAAAAGAAAGGACCCAAATAAATAAAATCATGAATGAAAGAGGAGAGATCACAACTAACACCAAAGAAATAAAGACAATTATAAGAACATACTATGAGCAACTCTACACCAACAAATTTGACAATCTGGAAGAAATGGATGCATTCCTAGAAATATATAAACTACGACAGCTGAACCAGGAAGAAATAGAAAGTCCGAACAGACCCATAACCAGTAAGGAGATTGAAACAGTCATTAAAATCTCCAAACAAACAAAAGCCCAGGGCCAGACGGCTTCCCGGGGGAATTCTACCAAACATTTAAAGAAGAAATAATTCCTATTCTCCTGAAACTGTTCCAAAAAATAGAAATGGAAGGAAAACTTCCAAACTCATTTTATGAGGCCAGCATCACCTTGATCCCAAAACCAGACAAGGATCCCATCAAAAAAGAGAGCTATAGACCAATATCCTTGATGAACACAGATGCGAAAATTCTCACCAAAATACTAGCCAATCGGATTCAACAGTATATTAAAAGGATTATTCACCACGACCAAGTGGGATTTATCCCAGGGCTGCAAGTTTGGTTCAACATCCACAAATCAATCAATACGACACAACACATCAATAAAAGCAAAAACAAGAACCATATGATACTCTCAGTAGATGCTGAAAAAGCATTTGACAAAGTACAGCATCCCTTCCTGATCAAAACTCTTCAAAATGTAGGGATAGAGGGCACATACCTCAATATCATCAAAGCCATCTATGAAAAACCCACCACAAATATCATTCTCAATGGAGAAAAACTGAAAGCTTTTCCGCTAAGGTCAGGAACATGGCAGGGATGTCCATTATCACCACTGCTATTCCACATAATACTAGAAGTCCTAGCCTCAGCCATCAGACAACAAAAGGAAATTAAAGGCATCCAAATCAGCAAAGAAGAAGTCAAACTACCACTCTTCGCAGGTGATATGATACAATATGTGGAAAACCCAAAAGACTCCACTCCAAAACTGCTAGAACTTGTACAAAAATTCAGTAAATTGTTAGGATATAAAATCAATGCACAGAAATCAGGTGGATTTCTCTACACCAACAAGACAGAAGAAAGAGAGAATAAGGAGTCAGTCCCATTTACAATTGCACCCAAAACCATCAGATACCTAGGAATAAACCTAACCAAAGAGGCATGGAATCTATACTCAGAAAACTATAAAGTACTCATGAAAGAAATTGAGGAAGACACAAAGAAATGGAAAAATGTTCCATGCTCCTGGATTGGAAGAATAAATATTGTGAAAATGTCTATGCTACCTAAAGCAATCTACACATTTAATGCAATCCCTATCAAAGTACCATCCATCTTCTTCAAGGAAATGGAACAAATAATTCTAAAATTTATATGGAACCAGAAAAGACCTTGAATAGCCAAAGGGATATTGAAAAAGAAAGCCAAAGTTGGTGGCATCACAATTCCGGACTTCAAGCTCTATTACAAAGCTGTCATCATCAAGACAGCATGGTACTGGCACAAAAACAGACACATAGATCAATGGAACAGAATAGAGAGCCCAGAAATAGACCCTCAACTCTATGGTCAACTAATCTTTGACAAAGCAGGAAAAAATGTCCAATGGAAAAAAGACAGCCTCTTCAATAAATAGTGTTGGGAAAATTGGACAGCCACATGCAGAAAAATGAAACGGGACCATTTCCTTACACTACAAATGAAAATAGACTCAAAATGGATGAAGGACCTCAATGTGAGAAAGGAATCCATCAAAATCCTTGAGAAGAACACAGGAAGCAACCTCTTTGACCTCAGCTGCAGCAACTTCTTCCTAGAAACATCACCAAAAACAAGGGAAGTAAGGGCAAAAAAGGAACTATTGGGATTTCATCAAGATCAAAAGCTTTTGTACAACAAAGGATACAGTCAACAAAACCAAAAGACAACTGACAGAATGGAAGAAGATATTTGTAAACGACATATCAGATAAAGGACTAGTATCCAAAATCTATAAATAATGTATCAAACTCAACACCCATAGAACAAATAATCCAATCAAGAAATGGGCAGAGGATATGAACAGACATTTCTGCAAAGAAGACATCCAGATGGCCAACAGACACATGAGTGAGTGCTCCACATCACTCAGTATCAGGGTAATACAAATCAAAAACGCAATGAGATACTACCTCACACCATTTAGAATGGCTAAAATTAAGTCAGGAAATAACAGATGCTGGCGAGCGTGCTGAGTAAGGTGAAGCCTCCTACACTTTTGGTGGGAATGCAAGCTGGTACATCCACTCTGGAAAACAGCATGGAGGTTCCTCAAAAAGTTGAAAATAGAGCTACCCTATGACCCAGCAATTACACTACTGGGTATTTACCCTAACGATATAAACATAGTGATCCAAAGGGGTACGTGCACTTGAAAGTTTATAGCAGTAATGTCCACAATAGCCAAACTATGGAAAGAACCTAGATGTCCATCAACAGATGAATGGATAAAGAAGTGGTATATATATATATATATAATGGAATACTATGCAGCCATCAAAAGTAATGAACTCTTGCCATTTGCAACGACATGGATGGAACTAGAGGGTATTAAGCTGAGCGAAATAAGTCAATCAGAGAAAGACAATTATTATACGCTCTCCCTGATATGAAGAACTGGAGAGGCAAAGTGGGGGATTTGGGGGCATAAGAAAGGAATAAATGAAACAAGATGGGATCATGAGGGAGACAAAGTATAAGAGACTCTTAATCTCACAAAACAAACTGAGGATTGCCAGGGAAGGTGGGTAGGGAGAGGTTGGTTGGGTTATGCACATTTGGGAGGGTATGTGTTATGGTAAGTATTGAGAAGTGTGTAAGCCTGACAATTCACATACCTATACCCCTGGTGCTAATAATACATTACATGTTAATAAAAAAAAATTTAAAAAGAAGACTGATCCAAAAAATAAGAGAAGGAAACAAATGTATCAACAAATGAACAAAAGATTATAATAAGCCTGATACAAAAAAGATAAAGAGAAAAAAAGGAAAAAAAACCTATAAAATAAAAGATAAAGAATAACAAATAAATAGAAAATTTTAAATAAATTTAGAAACTAAGAGAAAAAATGAAACAAGTCTTTCTTGTTTCCATTGGAAGCTGATTTTTTGGAGCTTTTTTTAATCAATAGATTTTGCAGATGCAGGTGCTTATGTTGGTCTTCTGAGGGGAGACCTGCTGGGCAGGCTTACAAGTTGCCTTGCCCTTGTAAACAATCTCCTGCCAGGTGTGGTGGAGTAGGGTTTAATATAGGGGACTTCAGCCTCCAATGAATGTGCTCTGTTTCTCTCTGAAGTCTGACTGCACTAGTGTTCAGGAGGAAGAAGGTGTGGTATCTTCCTGCCCATTTGTCTCTGGGGAGTGGAACAGCCAGTCACCACAATTCAAGAGTTCCTCTTAAAAAAGCAAACAATCGCACATTAAAAACTAATGATGTACTTTATGTTGGGTAACTGAACTTAATTAAAAAAGAAGTAAATTGAGGTGAAGAGCACCACCACTCTTAAAAAAAAAAAAAAGTGAACAGTCTCATGTCCCAGGCTCTCATCAGTTCTCTGCCCTTAACCTGTCTAGACCCAGGCTGTTGGCATGCCTATCACCACAGATCTCCTGTATTTTATCTCTGGCGGGAGGCTGGGATTCAAAACTCTAAGTTTTAAAGGGCCTGTTAAGATTCTTTCCCACTCCCGGGCGCCTGGGTGGCTCAGTGGGTTAATCCACTGCCTTCGGCTCAGCAGCGAGCCTGCTTCCTCCTCTCTCTCTCTGCCTGCCTCTCTGCCTACTTGTGATCTCTCTCTGTCAAATAAATAAATAAAATCTTAAAAAAAAAAAAAAAAGATTCTGTCTCACTCCCATCCCCCAAAGGAGAGGCTTGGATCATGCCCAGCACCATCCTCTCCCAAGAAGCCGTTGCACAGTGAGCACACAGAAGTTAGAGTTTATTGTAAGGCTCAGCAAAAAGTTGAAACCAGGTTATCAGCTGTGTGCACTCATCTCAGTCCCTTACTCCCTTCTGTCCCAGAAAAGACATCAGAGAGGCTTGAATCTATTGTGGCAGACAGTGAAAATGGAAGCCAGTTTATATGAAAACTGCAAACAGTTTATCTCTGCTTTCTGCTTAGTTCTGCCACAGAAAAGCAGCTGCTCAGCACACACACAAAGGTTTAAGCCTACTGTGGCTCACAGTGAAAAACTGTGAAGAGGTTTTCTGTCCTAGGCGCAGATCTCTGATCCTGCTGATAAGCACCATTCAATGGCTGGTCTTCTGTCCTTGGAGAAGCAAAATACACTCTTCCAAATGCCCTCAAGGAAGGGGAGCAATCTTTCTGTGTCACCCAGGGGTTCTCCTCAGCACATCTATTGTGTGGTCCTTACCCACTGGGCTCTTTTCCACGTTCTCTCTCTTCCTAGCTTTGCTCTGCAAAAAGTGTTCCATGTTTTTTTGTGACCACATGGCTTTCCTCTCCCCCTATTCATGGCTCTGAACCTCGAATCTGCCAGGTTCTCTCCCTCCACCTGTGCAGATTTTCCCTTAATCCTCAGATCATCTTCCTAGTTGATCAAAATAGTTGACTGTTGATCTAGCTGTATTCAAAATGATGTAGGAAAGACATTAGGTTTAAAGCTGATGGACAGGAAAGAGTTCTTGAAATGAATTTGTTACAAAAAGGTGGTATTATTAAAGCATGGGGACAGGACCTGTGGTTAGAAAGAGCTACAATGCATATGAGGAGTGGCCCATTATATACTTTCAAGTTTGGAGGGGGTTAGTGATAGTCTAAGTCTTTGTGGAATTTTAGAAGCAAGGTTTCCAGGATGTTGAGGGGGCAAGCTATTGTTGGCAAAATGTCATTTATTACTATTCAATAAAACCTTAGTCATGAGACCCCAGTTGTATATCAGTGGGCCATATGCTGGAGGGATGATTACCAACATGTATCTTAGGGGGTTTAAAGATAAAGAAAGTTTCCAAAGGAATTTTTATGTATTAAAGTAAACTTAAAGGATCCTAGGGTGGGTTTGGGTTTCAGGCTAAAATTGCCTTTTGCCCTTAGCAAAGTATTATCACTGAGGCAGTTCAGTCCTTAGAGGAATATCACTATGCCTGTTTCAAGGACTTGTAAATGGGCTGTAGGTAGTAAGGAAATTTAATAATTTTTCCTCTGCCTTTGTTTCCCACATCAAAAGGACCAGGCAAGTTCAGGGTCCCATTACTTCTCCAACATCTTAACTCCTCTGCAAATGATGTATCTGATAAACTGTTAATATCCAAAATATACAAAATAACTTTCACAACTCAACACTAAAAAACCCCAATTTGACTATAAAATGGGCAGAGGACCTGAATGATATTTTTCCAAAGAAAACATACAGATGACCAATAGACACATGAAAAGATGCTCAATGTCACTAATCATCAGGGAAATACAAATCAGAACCAGAATGAGGTATCACCTCATCACAACTGTCAGAATGTCTAAAATCAAAGAGAGAAGAAATAAAAAGTGTTGTCAAGCATGTGGAGAAAATAGAACCATCATGCCCTGTTGGTAGGCATGCAAGCTGATGCAGTCACTGTGGAACACAGTATGGAGGTTCCTCAAAAAACTGAAAATAGAATTACCAGTGATCCAGTAATTCTTCTACTGGACATTTATCCAAAGAAAACAAAAATCTAATGCAAAAAATATGTGCATTCCCAAATTTATTATAATGTTATTTACAATATGCAAGATGTGGAAGCAACCTAATTGCTTATTGACAAATGGATAAAGAAGATTATACATATGTATATATACATATATGTGCATACATATATATGTATACATATACATACACATACATATATACATACTCATATACATATATGTATACATATATAATCTTTATCCATTTATCAATAAGCAATTAGGTATGTATATATGCATGTATACATATATATGTATACATGCATATATACATATACATGATACACATACATATGTGTATATATGCACAAATATGCACATACATATGTACATATACATGTGTGTACGTATGTACACATGTATATATGTATATATACATACATATGTATATGTATACACACACAATGGAATGTTACTCAGCTATATAAGAAATTAAATCTTGTCATTTCCAACAACATGGATGGACATAGAGGATATAAGTGAAATAAGTCAGAAAAATATAAATACCATATGATTTCACACATATGTTGAATTTGAGAAATGAAATAAATGAGCAAAGGAAAAAGAGGTAAATGAAAAAACAAACTCTTAAATACAGAAAACAAACTAGCCAGAGGGGAGGTGGGTGAGGGGGTAAATGGGAGATATATGTGAAGGGGATTAAGAGTACACTTATTGTGATGAACACTGAGTAATGTATAGAATTGTTGAATCATTACATTTTACATCTGAAACTAATATAACACTGTATGTTAATTTTAATGGAATTAAAATAAATAAATACCTAAACATACATAAAATTGAAAGTTTCCCTTAATACAAAATTTTGAATATATACCCATGTTAATAGATACATGATTACATTATTCCTTTTAAAGTATAATAGTATTCTGTTAAATGAAACTACCATAATTTAACCTCATTGCTGTATGTTTAGTTGATTTTTATTTTTTGCTGTCAAAAACAACACTGTGGTGAACAGTTTCCTAAGTAAATCTTTCTATCCATCTTGTAGCATTTCCTTGAGGAAATTAGTAAAATTAGGAAAATTAGTAAAGAAAGACTCTTGTATCAAAGGCTGTGTAATGTGTTAAGGCATATACATAATATGTATGAATGCAAAGAGGAATGATATTGCAGTGTTTAGAGTCAGAAAGATATCAGTTTACCCATATGCAAGCTTCAGAAGGTTTCTTAACTCATTGTGCTTCTGTTTACTCATCTATGGTAACTGGAATAAATAACTGCTCGCCACATAGTTTGTTGTGATATAATACATATGAAGTGCTCAGCACAGTGCCAGGCATACAGCAAGTCCTTCTTGAAGTATACATTCATATATTTAAAATGTATACATTTTTAAGTATAAGTCACCACAGATACTGTAATGTAAGTACTCTGGGAGGCATCAGTGAGACCACTTCACAATTCTGCATTACACTAATAAAGGCAACGCATGATGGATGAGTTTAGATATATCCAAACATCAGGAAACAAGAGTCCTTTTTGGACCAAAAGGTAAAAGAGTGTACTAGACTGCAGTCTAATCAATGATATTTAGAAGGCTAAATATTCTGATAATAAAAGGAAAGTGGTCAAGTTTGAAAGAACAGTATCAGAGAAGGCTAATATAGAGACACAATCCAGGAGGAATGTCAGTGAAGTGACATAAATATTTTTTCAGTAGCTCTACTGAGCTCTTCCTCCAGTGAAGATGCATGCATTACTAATCCAGGTAAATGACAATTGCATGAAAACCATTCAGCTCAGTCCCCTTGCTCTACTTTCTGGTTTATCACCTTTGATCATGATCTGATTATAATCTCATATAAACTTTCCTATAAAGAATCCAATGACTGAATCTAAGTATTCTAGCCCATGTAATAGTTATATTTTAAAAGTAAATTGGTAACTCAGTATTTGTTTTGTATCTCAGATTTGGGGTTTTTTGGTATGTTTATGAATTTGGGAAATGTAAAATATTCTTCAAAATCCTAGTTATCTTTGAATATTTAGCCTCTGAACTTGAAAGCTGGATTCTGGACCAGAGTAAATTCAAGTTATATACCAGTACTAGCACACTTTTCCCATCCCCTTTCCCAAAGTCATTTCTAAATCATGGCAGGCCAAGGCACAGAGTGGAGGGAAATATGGCTTGAGTCATTATCATCTATTCATGCTCTATCCACTGAAGTGTTCATTGATTTATCTTATTCTTGGTTGTCAATCCCCACAGTTCATGCTACTTTTTTCCTTGCTTCATTTAAAAAAGCCTTCTTAGGTCTAGTTTTTCTTCAGGTAGTTTTGCAGCCCTCTGGGATGCACTGGAATTTTTTTCTGCTACTGTGTCTTGGTAGCATACGGGTTTTGTTCTGAAACTCTCTGGGACTCTCTGCCAAAACACATCACAAGCCATTTCCACTCAACTGCTTCTGTACCATGCTAGGTGCAGAGTGACTCTATTAGGATGGTCTTATAGCTGCAAAAATCCTCTAGGATGCCTCCTATGCAATGCCAGAGAATGAGGAAATACTCTCTTGGAAAAATGGCACAGGACTTAACTCACCCAAACTTATGTGTATATCTTTTTTTTTCCAATTTATTTATTTCAGAAAAACAGTATTCATTATTTTTTCACCACACCCAGTACTCCATGCAAGCCGTGCCCTCTATAATACCCACCACCTGGTACCCCAACCTCCCACCCCTCCGCCACTTCAAACCCCTCAGATTGTTTTTCAGAGTCCATAGTCTCTCATGGTTCACCACCCCTTCCAATTTACCCAAAAGCACATACCCTCCCCAATGTCCATAACCCTACCCCCCTTCTCCCAACCCCCCTCTCCCCAGCAACCCACAGTTTGTTTTGTGAGATTAAGAGTCACTTATGGTTTGTCTCCCTCCCTATCCCATCTTGTTTCATGGATTCTTCTCCTACTCACTTAAGCCCCCATGTTGCATCACTACTTCCTCATATCAGGGAGATCATATGATAGTTCTCTTTCTCTGCTTGACTTATTTCGCTAAGCATGATACACTCTAGTTTAATCCATGTTGTCGCAAATGGCAAGATTTCGTTTCTTTTGATGGCTGCATAGTATTCCATTGTGTATATATACCACATCTTCTTTATCCATTCATCTGTTGATGGACATCTAGGTTCTTTCCATAGTTTGGCTATTGTGGACATTGCTGCTATAAACATTCGGGTGCACGTGCCCCTTTGGATCACTACGTTTGTATCTTTAGGGTAAATACCCGGTAGTGCAATTGCTGGGGCATAGGGCAGTTCTATTTTCAACATTTTGAGGAACCTCCATGCTGTTTTCTTTCTTTTTTTTTTTTTTAAAGATTTTATTTATCTACTTGACAGAGAGAGATCACAGTAGACAGAGAGGCAGGCAGAGAGAGGGGAAGGGAAGCAGGCCCCCTGCTGAGCAGAGAGCCCGATGCGGGACTCGATCCCAGGACCCTGAGATCATGACCTGAGCCGAAGGCAGCAGCTTAACCCACTGAGTCACCCAGGCGCCCCCTCCATGCTGTTTTCCAGAGTGGTTGCACCAGCTTGCATTCCCACCAACAGTGTAGGAGGGTTCCCCTTTCTCCGCATCCTTGCCAGCATCTGTCATTACCTGACTTGTTGATTTTAGCCATTCTGACTGGTGTGAGGTGATATCTCATTGTAGTTTTGATTTGTATTTCCCTGATGCCGAGTGATATGGAGCACTTTTTCATGTGTCTGTTGGCCATCTGGATGTCTTCTTTGTAGAAACGTCTGTTCATGTCCTCTGCCCATTTCTTGATTGGATTATTCATTCTTTGGGTGTTGAGTTTGTTAAGTTCTTTATAGATTTTGGACACTAGTCCTTTATCTGATATGTCGTTTGCAAATATCTTCTCCCATTCTGTAAGTCGTCTTTTGATTTTGTTAACTGTTTCCTTTGCTGTGCAAAAGCTTTTGATCTTGATGAAATCCCAACAGTTCATTTTTGCCTTTGCTTCCCTTGCTTTTGGCGATGTTCCTAGGAAGATGTTGCTGCGGCGAGGTCGAAGAGGTTGCTGCCTGTGTTCTCCTCAAGGATTTTGATGGATTCCTTTCTCACATTGAGGTCCTTCATCCATTTTGAGTTTATTTTTGTGTGTGGTGTAAGGAAATGGTCCAATTTCATTTTTCTGCACGTGGCTGTCCAATTTTCCCAACACCATTTATTGAAGAGGCTGTCTTTTTTCCATTTGGACATTCTTTCCTGCTTTGTCAAAGATTAGTTGACCATAGAGTTGAGGGTCTATTTCTGGGCTCTCTATTCTGTTCCATTGATCTATGTGTCTGTTTTTGTGCCAGTACCATGCTGTCTTGATGATGACAGCTTTGTAATAGAGCTTGAAGTCCGGAGTTGTAATGCCACCAACTTTGGCTTTCTTTTTCAATATCCCTTTGGGTATTCAAGGTCTTTTCTGGTTCCATATAAATTTTAAAATTATTTGTTCCATTTCTTTGAAAAAGATGGATGGTACTTTGATAGGAATTGCATTAAATGTGTAGATTGCTTTAGGTAGCATAGACATTTTCACAATATTTATTCTTCCAATCCAGGAGCATGGATCATTTTTCCATTTCTTTGTGTCTTCCTCAATTTCTTTCATGAGTACTTTATAGTTTTCTGAGTATAGATTCTTAGCCTCTTTGGTTAGGTTTATTCCTAGGTATCTTATGGTTTGGGGTGCAGTTGTAAATGGGATTGACTCCTTAATTTCTCTTTCTTCTGTCTTGTTGTTGGTGTGGAGAAATCCACCTGATTTCTGTGCATTGATCTTATATCCTGACACTTTACTGAATTCCTGTACAAGTTCTAGCAGTTTTGGAGTGGAGTCTTTTGGGTTTTCCACATAGAGTATCATATCATCTGCGAAGAGTGATAATTTGACTTCTTCTTTGCCGATTTGTATGCCTTTAATTTCCTTTTGTTGTCTGATTGCTGAGGCTAGGACTTCTAGTACTATGTTGAATAGCAGTGGTGATAATGGACATCTCTGCCGTGTTCCTGACCTTAGTGGAAAAGCTTTCAGTTTTTCTCCATTGAGAATGATATTTGCGGTGGGGTTTTCATAGATGGCTTTGATGATATTGAGGTATGTGCCCTCTATCAATGCAGACATTGGTAATATGTCAGATCTAGAGTTCAAAATGACAATCCTCAAGGTTCTAGCCGGGCTTGAAAACAGCATGGAAGATATTAGAGAAACCCTTTCCAGAGACTTATGTGTATATCTGATTATCCCTACTCCTCAGGACTTAGACAAGGGTTCAGGACACAGGGCTCCTTCTCAAAGAGCTACCAATTTCTAACTCTCTTCTTCTTCTTTCTGAATCTTCTTTTCTCTCAGCCAAAGGACTCCATAAGTCCTCTAAAATAGGACATGATAGCTTTAACTTATCTTGTAGTCTTTTGAAATAATTGTGTATGATGACATAAGTCTTATGCCCCGAGTTCTAGGCTTTCAAATCCCTCAAAATTTTTATGTTAAATTATTTGCATCTGCCATGATTTTCAAAGTCCATATTACAACATAAAAGTCAACGATTGCCTCTTTTTTTCTCTTCTGGTTCTGCTGTAATAAAACTTTCTTGTTAGGCCTATAACTCCAGAATCTTTATAAACAAAGGCCCTGGCTTCCTGGAGTGTTATTGAATATCATCTGAGAGGCTGGGTGCAGCACAGCCAAGAATTGTGGAAAATACTTTTAATTGAGCTCCAATTAGCTCTGGATTCCTAAAATCATTATCATTTTTCATACAATACACGATGGCTTTGGTAACTTTTGTGTAACACCCTGATAATTCATTCATCCTACACCATATTTTCTCTCCTCACTTGTATTTTATTTTGATCTCTTATTGATTGCACATTCTCTAACTGCCTTTCTATTGAGATAAAGATGATAAATATCAAATTCTCTAGGTGAACTTATTTGAAAGTTTTGACCAGAAGCTAGATCAATGATTTTGATACCTTTGATAGTTCTCCTCTCCAGAGAAATCATCCTTTTTGACTGAAAGCAACTTAAAGGAAGAAAAGGCTGAGGGAAATGGGTTTACTAGATTAATCCTACTAATGATCAATGGGATGACAAGTGTAACAACAAGCTCATCCTTCTATTCAAGTACAACTTCATTAATGGAAAAAAAATAGTTCAAATGAAGGCCTACTCACAGAGAGTCAATAATATCTTATTTCTAATCTAACAATAAGGCCTATACTAGGATCGTTTTCCCCCAAATTTATTGAGATATAAATGATAAATAAATTTGCAATATACTTAAAATATACTGATTATTTGATATATGTATACATTATGAAAGAATCCTTATAATTAAGTTAATTAACACATCCATCATTTCAATCCATCATCTCACATAGTTACTTTTCTTAAATAAAAATTCTTGAGATCTACTCTCTTAACAAATTTCATGTATACAATACAATATTATTAACTAGGATACTTTAAAAAAGATTTACTTCTTTATTTGAGAGAGAGTAAGTGTGTGTGGGAGGGGAAAAGGAAGAGGGAGAGAATCCTCAAGCAGATTCCCCACTGAGGGCAGAGCCCAACCCGGGGCTTGATCCCAAGGCCCTGAGATCATGACCTAAGTCCAAACCAAGTGTTGGATGCTTAATCGACTGAGCCACCCATGTGTCCACCAGCTAGGATATATTTTTAAATTCATTCATGTTTCAGATATTGCCAAAACTTTATCTGAATCAGTAAAAAAATATTGGTATAAGAGCTGAAGGAAGAAAACCTAGAGAGTTGAGTCCATTATTAGAGACTAAAAAGTTGAGCTTTTAATTACCTCATGATTAAAAAAAATACACATCATGGCCTGCAAACTAAATGGAAAAAAGTAAACATTCCTCAGTTTGTGTTGAGACCACATAGCTATTCCATAGATTTTGGTTTTGGTTTTGGTTTTTTGGTTTCAAGGTTTTATTTCAATTCTAGTTAACATATAGTGTAATGTTGGTTTCAGGAGTAGAATTCAGTGACTCATTACTTAACATATAACACCCATGGCTCATCACAAGTGCCCTCCTTAATACCCATCACCCATTTAGCCCATCCTCTGCCCACCTCCCCTGCATCAATCCTTAGTTTGTTCTCTACAGTTAAGAGTCTTTTATGGTTTACTTCCCTCTCTTTCCCCCCTTCCCCTATGTTCATCTGTTTTATTTCTTGAATTCCACATATGAGTGAAATCATATGAAATCAAATTTGTCTTTCTCTGACTGACTTGTTTCACTTAGCATAATACACTGCAGCTCCACCAACATCATTGCAAATGGAAAGAATTTCATTCCTTTTGAAGACTGAGTATATATATATATATATATATATATATATTCACACATATATATATTTCTGTGGTTTATATATGTTTGTATGTGTATATGTATATACATATACACATATGCATATATATATAATACACACACACACGTATACACATATACATATATAAACCACAGATTCTTTAACCATTCCTCAGTCAATGGACATTTGGGATCTTTCAGGTGATTACTGGTAGATATGAACTTAGTAGCATTCTATTACCTATAAAGTGAAAGTTTCTGGAGGTTTTCTCTGTTCCTTTCTAGTCTTTGCTGCCTTTAGTCTTTTTTTTTCTCTCACTCAAATAGTCCCCTTAATATTTCTTGAAGGACTGGTTTAGTGGTCATGAACTCTTTTAGTTTTTCCTTGTCTGGGAAACTATCTCTCTTATTCTGAATGACTGACTTGCTGGATAACATAATCTTGGCTGCATATTTCTCCTATTTAGCTTGTTGAATAGATCATGCCCCTTTCTTCTGGCCTGCCAAATTTCTGTGGACAGATCTGCTGCCAACCTGATTCTTCTTCCCTTGTATGTCAGGGATTCTTTTCCCTGATTGCTTTCAGGATTTTTTCCTTATTTCTGTATTTTGCAAATTTTCGTGCAATGTGTCTTGGTATTGGCTTGCTTTTGTTGATTTTGATGGGAGTTTTCTGTGCCTCTTAGATTTAGATGGCTGTTTCCTTTCCCAGATTAGGGAAGTTTTCACCTATAAATTGCTTAAATGGACCTTCTGTACCTTTTCCCCCATCCTTCTTCTGGGATTCCTATGATAGAAATGTTATGCTTTATGGAGTTGTTGAGTTGCCTAAATCTACATTTAAGATCCAGTCTTTTTCTTTCCCTCTTCTTTTCAACTTCATTTTTTTCTCTGTAATTTTATCTTCTATATCACTTATTCATTATTCTGCTTTTTCCATCCTTGTGCTCATTACACCAGTCAGTTTTGCCTTTCAATTATAGGATTTTTAAATTTCAGGCTGTCTAGTTTATAAGTCTTTTATCTCTGTGCTTAGGGACTTCCTGGTGTCTTCTAAGATTTTCTCAAGCCCAGCTAGTATCCTTGTGATTGTTGTTTTAAATTCTGGTTCAGGCATATTATTTACATATATTTTGATTATCTCCTTGGCCATGACCTCTTCTTCTTTCTTTTGGGATGAATTTCCACTGGCTTGGCATTTTATCTAGGACTGAGTCTTTTGTGTGTTAAGAAAGCCTGTGCCTGACCTGGGTGGCTCAGTGGATTAATCTTCTGCCTTTAGCTCAGGTCATTATCTTGGGGTCCTGGGATCAAGCCCCACATCAGGGTCCCTGCATGGTGGGGAGCCTGTTTCCCCCTCTCTCTCTGCCTGCCTTTCTACCTACTTGTGATCTCTGTCTGTCAAATAAATAAATAAAATATTTTTTTAAAAAGCCTGTGCCTGGTCCTATTTCCACTAGATATGATCCTTTGTAGCACTTTATAATCAGGATACTTGGTGCATGTGGGCTGTTTGTGCTGGTCTTCTGGAGGAGGAGCCTGCTACTGCTCTGGCCCTCAATCACACTTGTCCAAATTGGAAAAAAAAAAAAAGAGCCTGTAGAGAGGGCTTTGTATAAGCAGATCCAGGCCACTGTGGGGTGCTGTGCCATTGGCTGAATTTGGTCTGTGCTGATGGGGGGCGACAAATGGCACTTCCCTGCTCTCTTCCCCCAGAGAGGGGAGTTTATGCCCACTCTTGTGATTGAGTTCAAGTTTCAAAGCATCTTTTCCTGAAAATATGCAGAGAAAACTCCAATCTTGTGGTACTGGTGGAGATCTATTTTGTGACTCAATATGTGATTTCTTCTGGAGAATGTTCCATATGGACTCCAGAAGAATGTACATTTTTTTGCTTTAGAATAGATTGCTCTGTATATATCTGTGAAGTTCATCTTGTCCTATGTGTCATTCAAAGCCCTTGTTTCTTGTTTATCTTCTTCTTAGATCATCTGTCCGTTGTTGTGAGTGTGAAAGTACCCTACTCTTATTGTATTATCAATGTGTTTATTTAATTTTGTTATTAATTGGTTTATATAATTGGCTGTTCCCAAGTTAGAAGTATAAATATTTATAATAACTATATCTTCTTGTTGGACAGACACTTTAGTTTAACATAGTGTCCATCTATATCCTTACTGCAGTCTTTGGTTTATTGCCTAAGTTGACTGATATAAGGATTGCTACCTCAGCTTCCTTTTGATGTCCATTAGCATGTTAGATGATTCTCCAGCCTGTCACTTTCAATCTGGAGTTGTATTTGGGTCTAAAATGAGTTGTGGACAGCATAGAGTTGTTGTTGTTGTTTTTAATCCATTCTGATACTCTATTTTTTTTTATTTGGAGCATTTAGCCCATTTACATTCAAAGTAATGATCAAAAGATATGGATTTAGATTCATTGTATTACCTGTAAATCACTGTGTGTGTGTGTGTGTGTGTGTGTTTAATATTGTTTATTTTCCTTTCTGGTCTGCGTTACTTTTGGGGTCTGTCTTTGCTTACAGGATCCCTTTTAATATTTTTCACAGGGCTGGTTTAGTGACCACAAATTCTTTTAGTTTTTGTTCATCCTGGAAGCTCTTTATCTGTCCTTACATCCTGAATGACAGACCTGCTGGATAAAGTATTTTTGGCTGCCTAGTTTCCTCATTTATTACCCTGAATATATCATGCCAGCTCTTTCTGGCCTGACAGATCTTCTTGGATAGGTTTTCTTCCAGTCTACTATTTGTGCTCTTGCAGGTTAAGGACCTCTCATATGGAACTACTTTCAAGATTTTCTTTTTATCTGTGAGATTTGCAAGCTTCACTATTATGTGTTGTGGTGTTAACCTATTTTTATTGATTTTGATGGGGCTTCCCTTTGCGTCCTGGACTTGAATATCAATTTCCTTCCCCAGATTAGGGAAGTTCTCAGCTATAATTTTGCTGAAATATACATGCTGTCCACCTCTCTCTTCTTCCTCTGGAATCCCAATAATTCTGATACTGTTTTGCTTTATAGTATCACTGATTTATCAAAACCTCCCCTAATGATCCATTAGCTGTTTTTCTCTCTTTTCCTCAGCTTTTTTACTTTCCATCATTTTGTCTTCTATGTCACTGACTCTCTCATCTGCTTCATTTACTCTAGTGATAGAGTGTGCATTTTAGACTACAACTCAGATAAAACATTTTTAAGTTTGCCCTGATTATATTTTAGTTCTTTTATTTATGTACTAAGTGATTTTCTGGTGTCTTTTATATATATATTTTTTAAATCTCAGCCAGTATCTTTATAATAATTATTCTGGATTCTAGGTACAACAGTTTACTTACATCCAAATCAATTAAATCTATGGGAGAGAGTATTACCTCTGGTTCTTTCTTTTGTTGTGAATTTCTCCTACTTGTCATTTTGTCCAGAGAAGAATAAATAAATATGAAACCAAAATAAACTCTGAAAAACAATCTGAGAGTTTTGAAGGGGTGAGAGGTGGGAGGTTGGGGGAACCAGGTGATGGGTATTAGAGAGGGCACAGATTGCATGGAGCACTGGGTGTTGTGCAAAAACAATGAATACTGTTATGCTGAAAAGAAATTAAAAAAATATTAAATTGCTTTGAAAGAAAAAAAAATATTACCACAATCCCAGCAAAATGCACACTAGACAAACCCAAAGAGATCTGAAACTGAAAAAGAAAGAAAAAAAAGGTAAAAGAGAGTATAATCTCACAGGTGAACAAAACAAGGTGATCTACTTGGTCCTGTGTATTTTGGTATGTTTGTTTGAAGATACCAAATCCCCAAATTTTAAAGCAAACACACACACACACACACACACACACACACACACACACAATTGAATACAGTGAAAG
Source organism: Neogale vison (assembly GCF_020171115.1). Lineage (NCBI taxonomy): Eukaryota > Metazoa > Chordata > Mammalia > Carnivora > Mustelidae > Neogale > Neogale vison. Next base: position 57,764,735 of record NC_058105.1, read on the forward strand.
GAAGCCAAAAATGAATACTGTATCTATAAAATGTAAATATAAAAATGAACATAAAATATACTTAAAAGCAAATAGTTGATAAAATAAGAAACTGTTTGAAAAAGAAAAAAAAGAAAGAGAAAATTTTAAATTGGAAGCCTAAAGGCTCATGAGGAAAAAAAATCTCGAATTCTGTATACTATTTTCCCCTAGTGCATGAGTTTTCAGTTCTGTGTGGTTCATAAATTTGGTATTATCCAGTTGTCCCTGATGTTCTTCTGGAGGAGGGGCCTGATGCACTGATTCCCAGGTGTCTTTGCCTGAGTGGAGTTGCTTTGTCCCTTGCCAGGAGGCCAGGTTCAGTGTAAGCTGCTTCAGGTTGCTCTATGTGGCTTTTGTTCCGTGATGTCTTTCCATGCTGCCTAAGGGGATGGCAAAAAAATAAAAATGGTGGTTCCCTGATCTCCAGTCCCAGAGCTGACTAGTGGCAGCCACCACTATTTGATTCATCCTAAGGGAAGAGCAGTCAATCACATTTGTGAGTGCCAAAATCCTCAGACTCCTGTGGTACACACTCATCAAAATCTACCCAGGGTTGGGAGGATGGTTGCTGCAGTTTTGTCTCTTTTTGGGCCCCTGATCTGGAAGTACTTGCTGGATTGTGCTGTGGTTTATGATTTATGGCAACATCTATCTGAGAGGCCACTCCAGAACTCACTAATTATAGCCAGCTTCCCTACTCTAATGGTTGGGAGCTCTTCTGCACTCAGGCACCCCCATTCTTTCTGTGACCCTTGGGAATTTGAGACCACACTCCCACTGATGATTCTACCTGCTTCACCAACTGAGCACCTTTCAAGAAGGGAAGCAGAGAGAGTCAATTATCATATGGTTTCACTTATTTGTGGAGCATAACAAAGAGCATGGAGGACAAGGGGCGTTAGAGAGGAGTAGGGAATTTGGGTAAATTGGAAGGGGAGGTGAACCATGAGAGACTATGGACTCTTAAAAACAATCTGAGGGGTTTGAAGTGGTGGTGGGGTGGGAGGTTGGGGTACCAAGTGGTGGGTATTATAGAGGGCATGGCTTGCATGGAGCACTGGGTGTGGTGAAAAAGTAATGAATAATGTTTTTCTGAAAATAAATAAATTGAAAAAAAGAAAGAAGGGATGTCCTTCACAAGAGCAGACTTCTAAAAGTCCCAATTATGCACTCTGCTGCTGTATTGCTTTTCAGTAGCTGGCTTACAAAGGTTCCCTCACATTGTAGTTTATTTTCATATATATATCTACTTAGATTCACTTATCCATGCCTCTTACTTGGAAAAAGTGTTTGCTTTTATATATGTAGAACTGCAGAATTCTTTTCTTAGATCTCAGGTTGAATTCACAGGTGTTCAGAATGATTTCGTAGATATCTAGCTGAATTCAAGGGACCAGATGAAATAAGGATCCTGTATACTTTCACCATCTTCCAACAAAACCAGAAGCTTTTTATTTTGATAAACATTCCCAATAGTTTTTTTCCCCCTTTTGTTTACCTTGCCTTAGGGACAGATCTAGAAAATTACTTTTATGCCCCATGTCAGAAAAATTACTCTATGTGTTCTTTTCTAGGATTTTTATGGTTTCAGTTTCACAGTTAGGTTTTTTTTTTTTTTGTGTGTGTGTGTGTGTGTGTGAAACTTTTCTATATCTTTTTAATTAATTGATTGATTAATTAATTTTTTAAATTTTCAGAGTAACACTATTCATTGTTTTTGCATTACACCCAGTACTCCTTGCAATCCGTGCCCTCTCTAATACCCACCACCTGGTTCCCCCAACTTCCCACCCCTTGCTTCTTCAAACACCTCAGATTGTTTTTCAGAGTCCATAGTCTCTCATGGTTCAACTCTCCTTCCAATTTCCCCCAACTCCCTTCTCCTCTCTAACTCCCCATGTCCTCCATGCTATTTGTTAATGCTGCACAAATAAGTGAAGCCATATAATTGACTCTCTCTGCTTGACTTATTTCACTCAGCATAATCTCTTCCAGTCCCATCCATGTTGCTACAAAAGTTGGGTATTCATCCTTTCTGATGGAGGCATAATACTCCATAGTGTATATGGACCCCATCTTCCTTAATCCATTCGTCCGTTGAAGGTCATCTTGGTTCTTTCCACAATTTCGTCGACTGTGGCCGTTGCTGCTATAAACATTGGGGTACACATGGCCCTTCTTTTCACTACATCTGTATCTTTGGGGTAAGAAGTCAAACTCTCTCTCATCACAGATGACATGATTCTTTATATGGAAAACCTGAAAGACTCCACCCCCAAACTACTAGAACTCATACAGCAATTCAGCAACATGGCAGGATACAAAGCCAATGTACAGAAATCAGTAGCTTTCTTATACACTAACAATGAAAATACAGAAAGGGAAATTAGAGAATTGAATCCATTTACTATAGCACCAAGAACCATAAGATACCTGGGAATAAACCTAACCAACAAGGTAAAGGATCTGTACTTGAGGAACTACAGGGCACTCATGAAAAAAATCGAAGAAGACACAAAAAGATGGAAGACCATTCCATGCTCTTGGATTGGAAGAATAAACATTGTTAAAATGTCTATACTTCCGGGGCGCCTGGGTGGCTCAGTGGATTAAGCCGCTGCCTTCAGCTCAGGTCATGATCTCAGGGTCCTGGGATCGAGCCCCGCATTGGGCCATCTGCTCAGCAGGGAGCCTGCTTCCCCCTCTGTCTCTGCCTGCCTCTCTGCCTACTTGTGATCTCTCTCTCTGTCAAATAAAATAAATAAAATCTTTAAAAAATGTCTATACTTCCTAGAGCAATTTATCTTTTTAATGCCATTCCGATCAAAATTCCATTGGTATTTTACAAAAAGCTGGAGCAAATAATCCAAAAATTTGTATGGAATCAGAAGAGACCCTGAATAGCTAAGGAAATGTTGAAAAACAAAAATAAAGCTGGGGGCATCAAGTTACCTGATTTCAAGCTTTATTACAAAGCTGTGATCACCAAGACAGCATGGTACTGGCATAAAAACAGACACATAGACCAGTGGAACAGAGTAGAGGGCCCAGATATGGACCCTCAACTCTATCGTCCAAGAATCTTCGACAAAGCAGGAAAAAATATACAGTGGAAAAAAGACAGTCTCTTCAATAAATGGTGCTTGGAAAACTGGAAAGCTATATGTAGAAGAATGAAACTCGACCATTCTCTTACACCGTACACAAAGATAAACTCAAAATGGATAAAAGACCTCAACGTGAGACAGGAATCTATCAGAATCCTAGAGGAGAACATAGGCAGTAATCTCTTTGATATCAGGAACAGCAACTTCTTTCAAGATATGTCTCCAAAGACAAAGGAAACAAAAGCAAAAATAAACTTTTGGGACTTCATCAAAATCAAAGGCTTCTGCACAGCAAAGGAAACAGTCAAGAAAGCAAAGAGGCAACCCACGGAATGGGAGAAGATATTTGCAAATGACAGTACAGACAATAGGTTGATATCCAGGATCTATAAAGAACTCAAACTCAACACACACTAAACAGACAATCATATCAAAAAATGGGCAGAAGATATGAACAGACACTTCTCCAATGAAGACATACAAGTGGCTATCAGACACATGAAAAAATGTTCATCATCACTAGCCATTAGGGAGATTCAAATTAAAATCAACTTTTGTAGCAACATGGACGGGACTGGAAGAGATTATGCTGAGTGAAATAAGTCAAGCAGAGAGAGTCAATTATCATATGGTTTCACTTATTTGTGGAGCATAACAAATAGCATGGAGGACAAGGGGCGTTAGAGAGGAGTAGGGAATTTGGGTAAATTGGAAGGGGAGGTGAGCCATGAGAGACTATGGACTCTGAAAAAAATCTGAGGGGGTTGAAGTTGCGGGGGGGTGGGAGGTTGGGGTTCCAGGTGGTGGGTATTATAGAGGGCACGGCTTGCATGGAACACTGGGTGTGGTGAAAAAATAATGAATAATGTTTTTCTGAAAATAAATAAATTGAAAAAAAATCACATTGAGATATCACATTACACCAGTTAGAGTGGCCAAAATTAGCAAGACAGGAAACAACATGTGTTGGAGTGGATGTGGAGAAAGGGGAACCCTCTTACACAGTTTTTTAATTTACTTTGAGTGTACTTTTGTGTATGGTGCTTAATGTAGTGCAGTTTCATTTTTTTTTTACACATAGCAGTCTAATTTTCCCAGCACCATTTATTGAAAGGACTGTTTTCTCCCCTTGTATATTCTTGTCTGCTTTGTCATAGATTTATTGAGCATATACTTGTGCATTTATTTCTGGGATCTCTATTTTGTTCCATTTGCATATACATCCATTTATGTACCAGTACCAAATTGTTTTGATTACAATAGCTTTCTAAAATATCTTGAAATCTGGAATTGTAATATCTTCAACTTTGTTCTTCTTTTTCAAGAATGCTTTAGCTACTTAGGGTCTTCTGAAGTTGCATTCAAAGTTTAGTATTATTTAATCTAGTTTTGTTTAAAAAAAGCTGTTGTTTTGATAAGGATTGCATTTAATGTGTAGATCTTTTGGGTAGTATGGACATTTTGACAATATTAATTCTTCCAATCCAAGAGCATGGAATATTTTTCCATTTAATTGTGTCATCTTCAAATTCTTTCATCAGTGTTTTAAAATTTTCAGAGTAAAGGCGTTTTACCTCTTTGGTTAAGGTTTCATTCTTTTTGGTGCAGTTGCAAATTGTGTTGTTTTTTAAAATTTCCCTTTCTGGTGAAAAAATAATGAATACTATTTTTCTGAAAATAAATAAATTGGAAAAAAAATGCAAAAAAAATTTCCCTTTCTGTGAATTTGTTCTCAATGTAAAAATACTACTTATTTCAGAGTATTCAGTTTACATCCCACCATTTTACTGAATTTATTTATTAATTCTAGTAACTTTTTGTTGGGGTATTTAAGATTTTCTATGTAGAGTATCATGTCATATACAAATAGTGAGAGTTTAACCTCTTTATCATAATTGTCTAATTGCTGTGACTATGACTTCCAATTTTATGTTGAATAATAGTGTTGGTAGAGGACTTCCTTCTCTTCTTCCTGACCTTAAAGGAAATGGTCTTAGGTGTTCACCATTGAGTATGATGTTAGTTCTTAGGTTTTCACATATGGCTTTTGGTATCTTGAGTTATGTTCCCTTTAACCCCATTTTGTTTTTTTTTTTATCATAAATGGATATTGTACTTGGTCAAATGCTTTTTATGCACCCATTCAGATGATATTTTATTTGTTATACACATATGCTTTTATTGTTTTTTAAGTTTTTATTTAAATTCTAGTTTATTAACATCCAGTGTAATATATTAGTTTTAGATGTACAATAATGATTCAGACCTTTCATACAACACCTAGTGCTCATCACAAGTTAATGCCTTAATTCCCATCACCTATTTAACCCATCCCTCCATCATCTCTCCTCTGGTAACCATCATTTTGTTCTCTATAGTTAAGAATGTGTTTCATGGCTGGTTTCTCTCTCTCTTTTTCCCTGTTGTTTTGTTTCTTAAATTGCACATATGAGTGAAATCGTATGGTATTTGATTTTCTCTGACTGACTTATTTCACTTTGAATAATACTCTCTAGCTCCATTCATGTTATTGCAAATAGCAAGATTTCATTCTTTTTTTATGGCTACACCAAATCTTTATCTACTCATCAGTCAGTGGATGATTGGACTGTTTCCACAGTTAGACTGCTCTAGAAAATTCTGCTATAAACATAGGGTGCATGCATCTATTTGAATTAGCATTTTTGTATTCTTCGGGTCAATACCTATTAGTGCAATTGCTGGATTGTAGGTAGCTCTACTTCTAACTATTTGAGGGAGCTTCAAACTATTTTCCAGAGTGGCTGCAACAGTTTGCATTCCCACCAAGAGTCAAAGAGGTTTCCCCTTTCTGCACACCTGTGACACCTGTCTTTCTTGTATTGTTGATTTTAGTCATTGTGATACATGTAAGATGATATCTCACGGTAGCTTTGATTTGTATTTCCCTGATGAATGATGTTGAGCAACTTTTCATGTATCTGTTGACCATCTGTTGTCATCTTTGGAAAAATGTCTGTTCATGGGGCACCTGGGTGGCTCAGTGGGTTAAAGCCTCTGCCTTCAGCTCAGGTCATGATCCCAGGTTCCTGGGAGGAGAAGGAGGAGCCTGCTTCCTCCTCTCTCTCTGCCTGCCTCTCTGCCTATTTGTGATCTCTGTCTGTCAAATAAATAAATAAAATTTAAAAAAAAGTCTGTTCATGTCTCTTGCCCATTTTTAAATTGGATTATTCATTTTTTGAGTGTTTAGTTTTACACCTTATATATAGATTTTTGATACTAATTCTTTATCAGATATGCTATTTGCAGATATAGTCTCTACTTCTGTGGATTTTTAGTTTTGGTCATTGTTTCCTTTATGGTGCAGAAGGGTCTTATTTTGATAAAGTCTCCATGGTTTATCTTTGCTTTGTTTCCCTTGCCTCAAGAGATACATCCAGAAAGAATTTGCTATGGCTGATGTCAAAGTGATTCCTGTATGAGTTTTCTTCCAGGATTTTGATGGTTTACTATCTCACACTTAGGTCTTTCAATCATTTTGAATTTATTTTTTTGTATGGTGTAAGAATGTGGTCCACTATCATTTTTTTGAGAATTACATTTTATTTTATTTTTTTTAATTTATTTTTTATTTACTTTCAGCATAACAGTATTCAGTATTTTTTCACCACACCCAGTGCTCCATGCAAGCCGTGCCCTCTCTAATACCCATTACCTGGTAACCCAACCTCCCACCCCTCACTGCTTCAAACCCCTCAGATTGTTTTTCAGAATCCATAGTCTCTCATGGTTTACCTCCCCTTCCAATTTCCCCCAACCCCCTTCACCACTCTAACTCCCCATGTCCTCCATGTTATTTGTGATGCTCCACAAATAAGTGAAACCATATGATAATTGACTCTCTCTGCTTGGCTTATTTATCTAAGCATAATATCTTCCAGTCCCGTCCATGTTGCTACAAAAATTGGGAATTCATCCTTTCTGATGGAGGCATAATACTCCATAGTGTATATGGACCACATCTTCCTTATCCATTCGTCCGTTGAAGGGCATCTTGGTTCTTTCCACAGTTTGGCGAATGTGGCCATTGCTGCTATAAATATTGGGGTACAGTTGGCCCTTCTTTTCACTACATCTGTATGTTTGGGGTAAGTACCCAGGAGTGCAATGGCAGGGACATAGGGAATTTCTATTTTAATTTTTTTTCTTTAAATTTTTTATTTTTTATAAACATATATTTTTATCTCCAGGGGTACAGGTCTGTGAATCGCCAGGATTACACACTTCACAGCACTCACCAAAGCACATACCCTCCCCAATGTCCATAACTCCACCCCCCTTCTCCCAACCCCCCTCCCCCCAGCAACCCTCAGTTTGTTTTGTGAGATTGAGAGTCATTTATGGTTTGTCTCCCTCCCAATCCCATCTTGTTTCATTTATTCTTCTCCTACCTACTTAAGCCCCCATGTTGCATCACCACTTCCTCATATCAGGGAGATCATATGATAGTTGTCTTTCTCCGCTTGACTTATTTCGCTAAGCATGATATGCTCTAGTTCCATCCATGTTGTCGCAAATGTCAAGATTTCATTTCTTTTGATGGCTGCATAGTATTCCATTGTGTATATATACCACATCTTCTTTATCCATTCATCTGTTGATGGACATCTAGGTTCTTTCCATAGTTTGGCTATTGTGGACATTGCTGCTATAAACATTTGGGTGCACGTGCCCCTTCAGATCACTATGTTGGTATCTTTTTTTTTAGTATATGTACTGCCGTCTACGTTTGTATCTTTAGGGTAAATACCCAGTAGTGCAATTGCTGGGTCATAGGGCAGTTCTATTTTCAACATTTTGAGGAACCTCCATGCTGTTTTCCAGAGTGGTTGCACCAGCTTGCATTCCCACCAACAGTGTAGTTGGGTTCCCCTTTCTCCACATCCTCGCCAGCATCTGTCATTTCATGACTTGTTGATTTTAGCTTTTCTGACTGGTGTGAGGTGATATCTCATTGTGGTTTTGATTTGTATTTCCCTGATGCCGAGTGATATGGAGCACTTTTTCATGTGTCTGTTGGCCATCTGGGTTTCTTCTTTGCAGAAATGTCCGTTCATATCCTCTGCCCATTTCTTGATTGGATTTTTTGTTCTTTGGGTGTTGAGTTTGCTAAGTTCTTTATAGATTTTGGACACTAGTCCTTTATCTGATATGTCGTTTGCAAATATCTTCTCCCATTCTGTCAGTTGTCTTTTGATTTTGTTAACTGTTTCCTCTGCTGTGCAAAAGCTTTTGATCTTGATGAAACCCCAATAGTTCATTTTTGCCCTTGCTTCCCTTGCTTTTGGCAATGTTCCTAGGAAGATGTTGCTGCAGCTGAGGTCGAAGAGGTTGCTGCCTGTGTTATCCTCAAGGATTTTGTTGGATTCCTTTCACACATTGAGGTCCTTCATCCATTTTGAGTCTATTTTCGTGTGTAGTGTAAGGAAATGGTCCAATTTCATTTCTCTGCACGTGGCTGTCCAATTTTCCCAACACCATTTATTGAAGAGGCTGTCTTTTTTCCATTGGACATTTTTTCCTGCTTTGTCGAAGATTAGTTGACCATAGAGTTGAGGGTCTATTTCTGGGCTCTCTATTCTGTTCCATTGATCTATGTGTCTGTTTTTGTGCCAGTACCATGCTGTCTTGGTGATGACAGCTTTGTAATAGAGCTTGAAGTCCGGAATTGTGATGCCACCAACTTTGGCTTTCTTTTTCAATATCCCTTTGGGTATTCAAGGTCTTTTCTGGTTCCATATAAATTTTAGAATTATTTGTTCCATTTCTTCGAAAAAGTTGGATGGTACTTTGATAGGAATTGCATTAAATGTGTAGATTGCTTTAGGTAGCATAGACATTTTCACAATATTTATTCTTCCAATCCAGGAGCTTGGAATATTTTTTCCATTTTTTTGTGTCTTCCTCAATTTCTTTTATGAGTACTTTATAGTTTTCTGAGTATAGATTCTTAGCCTCTTTGGTTAGGTTTATTCCTAGGTATCTTATGGTTTGGGGTGCAGTTGTAAATGGGATTGACTCCTTAATTTCTCTTTCTTCTGTCTTGTTGTTGGTGTGGAGAAATCCACCTGATTTCTGTGCATTGATCTTATATCCTGACACTTTACTGAATTCCTGTACAAGTTCTAGCAGTTTTGGAGTGGAGTCTTTTGGGTTTTCCACATAGAGTATCATATCATCTGCGAAGAGTGATAATTTGACTTCTTCTTTGCCGATTTGTATGCCTTTAATTTCCTTTTGTTGTCTGATTGCTGAGGCTAGGTCTTCTAGTACTATGTTGAATAGCAGTGGTGATAATGGACATCCCTGCCGTGTTCCTGACCTTAGTGGAAAAGCTTTCCGTTTTTCTCCATTGAGAATGATATTTGTGGTGGGTTTTTCATAGATGGCTTTGATGATATTGAGGTATGTGCCCTCTATCCCTACACTTTGAAGAGTTTTGATCAGGAAGGGATGCTTACCTTGTCAAATGCTTTTTCAGCATCTATTGAGAGTATCATATGGTTCTTGTTCTTTCTTTTATTGATGTGTTGTATCACATTGACTGATGCGGATGTTGAACCAACCTTGCAGCCCTGGGATAAATCCTACTTGGTCGTGGTGAATAATCCTTTTAATGTACTGTTGAATCCTATTGGCTAGTATTTTGGTGAGAATTTTCGCATCTGTGTTCATCAAGGATATTGGTCTATAGCTCTCTTTTTTGATGGGATCCTTGTCTGGTTTTGGGATCAAGGTGATGCTGGCCTCATAAAATGAGTTTGGAAGTTTTCCTTCCATTTCTATTTTTTGGAACAGTTTCAGGAGAATAGGAATTATTTCTTCTTTAAATGTTTGGTAGAATTCCCCCGGGAAGCCGTCTGGCCCTGGGCTTTTGTTTGTTTGGAGATTTTAATGACTGTTTCAATCTCCTTACTGGTTATGGGTCTGTTCAGGCTTTCTATTTCTTCCTGGTTCAATTTTGGTAGTTTATATGTTTCTAGGAATGCATCCATTTCTTCCAGATTGTCAAATTTGTTGGTGTAGAGTTGCCCATAGTATGTTCTTATAATAGCTTGTATTTCTTTGGTGTTAGTTGTGATCTCTCCTCTTTCATTCATGATTTTATTTATTTGGGTCCTTTCTCTTTTCTTTTTGATAAGTCTGGCCAGGGGTTTATCAATTTTATTAATTCTTTCAAAGAACCAGCTCCTAGTTTCTTTGATTTGTTCTATTGTTTTTTTTGGTTTCTATTTCATTGATTTCTGCTCTGATCTTTATGATTTCTCTTCTCCTGCTGGGCTTAGGCTTTCTTTCTTGTTCTTTCTCCAGCTCCTTTAGGTGTAGGGTTAGGTTGTGTACCTGAGACCTTTCTTGTTTCTTGAGATAAGCTTGTACCGCTATATATTTTCTTTTCAGGACTGCCTTTGTTGTGTCCCACAGATTTTGAACCGTTGTATTTTCATTATCATTTGTTTCCATGATTTTTTTCAATTCTTCTTTAATTTCCCGGTTGACCCATTCATTCTTTAGAAGGATGCTATTTAGTCTCCATGTATTTGGGTCCTTTCCAAACTTCCTCTTGTGGTTGAGTTCTAGCTTCAGAGCATTGTGGTCTGAAAATATTCAGGGAATGATCCCAATCTTTTGATACCGGTTGAGTCCTGATTTAGGACCGAGGATATGATGTATTCTGGAGACTGTTCCATATGCACTAGAGAAGAATGTGTATTCTGTTGCTTTGGGATGAAATGTTCTGAATATATCTGTGATGTCCATCTCACCCAGTGTATCATTTAAGGCCTTTATTTCCTTGTTGATCTTTTGCTTGGATGATCTGTCCATTTCAGTGAGGGGCGTGTTAAAGTCCCCTACTATTATTGTAATATTGTTGATGTTTTTCTTTGATTTTGTTATTAATTGGTTTATGTAGTTGGCTGCTCCCACGTTGGGGGCATAGATATTTAAAATTTTTAGATCTTCTTGTTGGACAGATCCTTTGAGTATGATATAGTGTCCTTTCTCATCTCTTATTATAGTCTTTGGCTTAAAATCTAATTGATCTGATATAAGGATTGCCACTCCTGCTTTCTTCTGATGTCCATTACCATGGTAAATTCTTTTCCACCCACTCAGTTTAAATCTGGAGGTGTCTTCGGGCTTAGCAGGAGTTTCTTGTAGGCAACATGTAGATGGGTTTTGTTTTTTTATCCATTCTGTTACCATGTATCTTTTGATTGGGGCATTTAGCCCATTAACATTCAGGGTAACTATTGAGAGATATGATTTAGTGCCATTGTATTGCCGGTAAGGTGACTGTTACTGTATATTGTCTCTATTCCTTTCTAATCTACCGCTTGTAGGCCCTCTCTTTGCTTAGAGGACCCCTTTCAGCATTTCCTGTAGAGCTGGTTTGCTGTTTGCAAATTCTTTCAGTTTTTGTTTGTCATGGAAGCTTTTAATCTCTCCTTCTATTTTCAATGATAGCCTAGCTGGATATAGTATTCTTGGCTACATGTTTTTCTCATTTAGTGCTCTGAAAATATTATGCCAGCTCTTTCTGGCCTGCCAGGTCTCTTTGGATAAGTCAGCTGCCAATCTATTACTTTTACCATTGTATGTTACAGACTTCTTTTCCCAGGCTGCTTTCAGGATTTTCTCTTTGTCATTAAGGCTTGTAAATTTTACTATTAGGTGACGGGGTGTGGGCCTATTCTTATTGATTTTGAGGGGCGTTCTCTGAACCTCCTGAATTTTGATGCTCGTTCCCTTTGCCATATTGGGGAAATTCTCCCCAATAATTCTCTCCAGTATACCTTCTGCTCCCCTCTCTCTTTCTTCTTCTTCTGGAATCCCAATTATTCTAATGTTGTTTCGTCTTATGGTGTCACTTATCTCTTGAATTCTCCCCTCATGGTCCAGTAGCTGTTTGTCCCTCTTTTGCTCAGCTTCTTTATTCTCTGTCATTTGGTCTTCTATATCGCTAATTCTTTCTTCTGCCTCATTTATCCTAGCAGTGAGAGCCTCCATTTTTTATTGAACCTCATTAATAGCTTTTTTGATTTCAACTTGGTTAGATTTTAGTTCTTTCATTTCTCCAGAAAGGGCTTTTATATCTCTGGAGAGGGTTTCTCTAATATCTTCCATGCCTTTTTCAAGCCCGGCTAGAACCTTGAGGATTGTCATTTTGAACCTTAGATCTGACATATTACCAATGTCTATATTGATTAGGTCCCTAGCCTTCGGTACTGCCTCTTGTTCTTTTTTTTGTTGTGAATTTTTCGGCCTTGTCATTTTGTCCAGCTAAGAGTATGTGAAGGAGCAAGTAAAATACTAAAAGAGTGGCAACAATCCCAGGAAAATATGCTTTAACCAAATCAGAAGAGATCCCAAATCCCCCCTCACAATTGGGTGAGGGATCTCCTCTGATTGGGATCTCCCAATCTCTTCTGATTGGGATCTCTTCTGATTTGGGGATAAAAAGAGGTTCAAAAAGAAAGAAAGAAAAAAAAGAATTTAAAAAAAGAGATTGAATTAAAAATTCAATCAAGAATTAAAAAAAGAATTAAAAAAAAGAGATTGAAGAGATTGGGATCTCTTCTGATTTGGGGATAAAAAGAGGTTCACAAATAAAGAAAGAAAAAAAAAGAATTAAAAAAAGAAAACGAATAAAGAAAAGTATAAAAATGAAAATATATATATATATATATTAGATAAACTAGTTAAGAAACGTTAAAAAAGAAAAGGGTAAAAGTTAAAAAAAAATTTTAGCAGAAGAAGAGAAAAAAATGAAAAAGAAAAAAATTAAATTAACTGCAAGACTAAAAAATCACAAGGAGAAAGCCATGAGTTCAGTGGTTTATTTTCTCCTCCTCTGGAATTCTGCTGCTCTCCTTGGTATTGAAACTGCACTCCTTGGTAGGTGAACTTGGTATTGCCTGTATTTCTTGTTGATCTTCTGGGGGAGGGGCCTGTTATAGTGATTCTCAAGTGTCTTTGCCCCAGGCGGAATTGCACCGCCCTTACCAGGTTCCAGGCTGAGTGATCTGCAGGGCTTTGCTTTCAGGAGCTTTTGTTCCCTGAGCGCTTTACGTAGAGTTCCGGAGGACGGGAATACAAATGGCGGCCTCCTGGTCTCCAGCCGGAGGAGCCGAGAGCCCGGGGCCCCGCTCCCCAGTGCCCCCTCAGCGAACAGCTCCTAGTAGCTCCCGTCTGCCTAACCTCCGGCCGCGCTCTGAGCTCACCGAGCCTGTGACCGGTTCAAGGCAACACCAAGCTGTGAGCTTACTGTTGGCTCTATCTCTGCAGGCGGCTTTCCCATTCCAATATCTGCAAGCTCTGCAACACTCAGACACCCCTGATTCTTCTGTGACCCTGCGAGACCTGAGGCCACGCCGACCCCGCGTGGGCTTCACCCCAGTTTAGCCTCTGGAGAGGTGTCCCTCAGCGGAACAGACTTTTTTTTTTTTTCAATTTATTTATTTTCAGAAAAACATTATTCATTATTTTTTCACCACACCCAGTGCTCCATGCAAGCCGTGCCCTCTATAATACCCACCACCTGGTACCCCAACCTCCCACCCACCCGCCACTTCAAACCCCTCAGATTGTTTTTCAGAGTCCATAGTCTCTCATGGTTCACCTCCCCTTCCAATTTCTCCCAACTCCCTTCTCCTCTCTAACTCCCCATGTCCTCCATGCTATTTGTTATGCTCCACAAATAAGTGAAACCATATGATAATTGACTCTCTCTGCTTGAATTTATCTGGCCCAGGGTTTTGTTTGTTGGGTGTTTTTTGGTTCCTGATTAAATGTCTTTGCTGATTATTGGTCTATTCAAGTTTTTTTTAATTTCATCCTGTCTTAGTTTTGGTAGTTGTATGTTTCTTGGAATTTTTCCATTTCTTCCAGGTTGTCCAATTTGTGGGTATATAGTTTTTCATAATATTCTTTTCTTTTGTATTTCTGTGATGTTGGTTATTATGTATATATCTGTATATAGATATATATATAATCAGATCATCTGGAATGAGGCAATGTTACTTTTTCCTTTCTATTTATTTATTAGTTTATTTTATTATTTATTTTTGGACACACAGAGAGAGAGAGAAGGAAGGGTAGAGGGAAAGGTAGAGACAGTCCCCAGTAGACTCCACACCAAGTACAGAGCCCAAACCCAGACCCTGAGATTGGGTTCTGAGATCATGAACTGATCTGAAACAAAGAGTCAGATACTTAACCGACTGTACCACCTATGTCCTCCCTTTTTCCTTTCTGATTTTGGTGCCTTTTATTTCTTTGTCTTGCCTAATTACTCTGGCTATGAGGTCCAGTGAATAGGAGTGGTGATAAGGGCATACCTGCCTTGTTGTTAACCTTGGAGGAAAATTTTTCAAATTTTGGCTGTTGAGTGTCATGTTAGCTGTGGCCTTATCATGTGGTCTTTATTATATTCAGGTAGATTTCTTCAATATGCAATTTTATCATGAAAGACTTGTATTTTGTTAAATGCTTTTTCATAATTTATTTAGATAACCATATTTTTAAATGCTTCATTCTATTAATGTGGTTTATCACATTTGCTGACTTGCATATGTTGAGCCATTCTTGCATTCTAAGAATAACTTCTACTTGACCATTGTGTATGATCCTTTCAATGTACTGTTGAGTTCAGTTTATGTATTAATGTTGGAAAATTTTGCATCTGTATTTATTAGGGATATTGCCTGTAGTTTTATTTTCCTATGGTGTTCTTATTTGGTTTTAGTATCAGGGTTTTGTTAGTAAGTTTGTGAGTATTCCTCTTTAATTTTTTGGAAGAGTTTGAAGATCATTGGTACTAATTCTTAAATGTTTGGTAGGATCCACCAATTAAAACATCTTGTTCTAGACTCTTCTGTGTTGGGAGTTTTGATAAATGATGAAATCTTCTTACTCATTATTGGTCTCTTCAGATTTTTTTTTTCTTCATTCTTCAGTCTTGGTCTGTTGTGTCTTTTAAGGTTGTGTCTTTTTCTCATGTCCACTAAATTATCCAAATTGCTAGTGTATAATTGTTCATGATAATCTTATGATATTTTGTATTTCTTCAGTAATAGCTGTAATAGTTCTTTTTTCATTTTGATTTAATTTATTTGAGTCTTTTCTCTGGTTTTCCTAATTAGTCTACCTAAAATTTTGTAAATTTTATTTATCTTTTTAAAATAATTAGCTTTTAGGTCACCTGGGTGGCTCAGTGGGTGAAGCTGCTGCCTTCGGCTCAGGTCATGATCTCAGGGTTCTGGGATCGAGTCCTACATTGGGCTCTCTGCTCAGCAGGGAGCCTGCTTCCCTTCTTATCTCTCTGCCTGCCTCTCTGCCTACTTGTGATCTCTTTATGTCAAATAAATAAATAAAACCTTTTAAAAATAAAATAAAATAATCAGCTTTTAGTTTCACCATCTGTCCTATAGACTTCCTGGTCTCTAGTTTATTTTTTTTTCTGCTCTGATCTTAGTTATTTCCTCCTTTTGCTAACTTTGGGTTTAGCTTGTTTTCTTTCTTCTAGTTCTGTGAGATGTAAAGTTAAATTGTTCATTAGAGATATGTCTTTTTTTAAAAATATAGACATTCATCATTATTAACATCCTTCTCTTAAAACTTTTCGCTCCATCCCATAAGTCTTGGTATGCTATAGTTTCATTTTCATTAGACTTAAGATATTTTTGATTTGCCTTTTAGTTTCTTCTTTGACCCATGTTCCATGTTCAGGAGTATGTTCTTTACTTTCACATTTTTGTGAATTTTCCAGCTTTCCTCTTATTACTGAATTCTAGTTTCCTATCATTGTGGTCAGAAAAGATATTTGATATTGATTAAAGTCTCTTCAATTTGTTAAGCCTTTTTTGGTGACTTAATTTGTAATATCTATCCTGGTGAATATTCCGTGTTCTTGAGATGAATATGTATGATGCTACTGTTGGATACAATTTTTGAGTGTTTCCATTAGGTTCATTCAGCCTAAGGTATAGCTCAAGTCTCGTGTTTCTTAATTAATTTTCTGTCTACCTGATGTTTCTATTGTTTCTGAAGTCCCCAACTATTCTTGTATTGCTATCTGTTTCTCCCTTCAGATCTCTTAATATTTGGTTAATATATTTAGTCTCTCTAAAGCTGTAGGTATATATACTTAACAGTTGCTATACTTTTTAAAGTATTTGCCCCTTTATTATTATATAAAGACTTATTTGTCTCTTGTTATCATTTTTAGCTTAAAGTCTATTTTGTCTGTTCTCTGTTCTCTTCTGGTTTCCACTTGCATGGAATACATTTTTATAGCTCTTCAATTTGAGGTTTTATGTTTCCGTAATGCCAAAGTGAGTCTCTTGGAGGCAGCAAATAGCTGGGTCCTGTTATTAAAAATCTATTTAATCACTCTATGTCTTTTGATTGGAGATTTCAACCCATTTACATTTAAAGTAATTATTGATCAGAAAGGTGTTACTCATGCCATTTTATTGTTATTTGACTCTTTTGTTCCCTTATCCTTCTTATCTTTCTGGCTTCCTCTGTGAATGATAATTTTTCATAGTCGTATGCTTTAATTTCCTTCTCTATCTTTTTTCTGTCTACCATAGGTTTTTGCTGTTTATCAGGTAGCTTATACAAAGCATCTTTTAGATACGGCAATTGTAACACTGATTACAACTTCACTTCTCTCACATATAAACTCCTAGCCATTTTACTCCCCTTCCTTTTTATGTCTTTGATGTCACAATATGCCTCTTTTTATATTGTGTACTCATTAACAAGTTATTATAGCTATAGTTATTTTTAATACATTTGTTCATTAATCATTGTATTGGTGTTGTGTTTAACACATTACTATATTCCAGTATTAAATTATTCTGAATTTGATTGTATACTTACTTCTACCAGTGTGTTTATTTTAACATGTCTTCATGTTATTAATTAGTAAACGTTTGTTTCAACTTGAAAAGCTCTTTTCAACTTTCCTTGCAAAGTAAGTCTAGTGGTGATGAATTCTCTCAGCTTTTATTTGTGTAGGAAAGTATTTATCTTGCCTTGATTTCTGATGGACATCTTTGCCCAATATAGTAATTTTAGTTGACACTTTTTTCTTTTTGGCACTTTCAATATATATCATCCCACTTTCTCCTGGACCACAAGGATTCTGCTGAGAAATCTGCTGAAAGCTTTGATTCATCTTTTTCTTCTTTCTGTTCATAAAGGCTTTTGTCTTTGATTTTAGACAGCTTTATTATGTGTCTTGGATAAAATCTCTTTTGTTTGAAATTTTGGTTGTGACTTGTTATCTTCATGAATTTGAATGCCCAAATCTCTCCCCATATTTGGGTAGTTCTCAGACATTTCTTTAAATAAGCTACTGTGGACTCTCAGAAACAAACTGAGGGTTTTGGAGGGGAGAGGATTGGGGGATAGATGAGCCTGGTGGTGAGGGATAGAAAAATCAATAAAAGAATGGAACAAAGTTCATGTTACCCACATTTTACTAATTGCATTTTTATCCAATTGTTTTCCAGAGCACCTTACTCCAGTTTGCGCATAAATTAGATATTACACCATAAATAGACTGGTAATATTATACCTTTCCCCTTCTATGGAGGGCAGTTTGCTTTCTCAGCAGCAAAACAGAAACTGCCTCTTGTGCTTCAGAACTGTGTCAGCAGCAAAACGAAAGTATTTTTTGTCACCTGCACTGCTGTCAGCTGAAAAAAAAAATAGAAAGTGAAGAACATAATTTCAGCACTAACACAGATATTGGAATGATTTACCTGTTCTGCTTCACTTTTATCTCAGCTCTCAGAGTTTCATTCATCAATATTTAATTTACACATACATATCTCGTTTTTACACTGTTTGTATGCCCACTAACAGATAGCTATGTTGCATGCATAGTGTTCATCAAGGAAAATGAGAAAGATACACAGCTACACAATATTGGCATCTGGGTGGGGCTCATACAACCCCATTTACTAGTGTAAATTGTCCATGAATAATGGGTCAAACAGAAATAAGCATCTTTTCCCCCCATTGAAAAAACACTAGGCAGTGACCAAATATGAACAACTTGATTAAAAAACATGAGGATTAGACTTCAAGGTACATTGGTAAAATTTTTAAAAACAAAAAACTGATGAATTCAGAGGGAGCCTGTGAAGATGGCTGAGTAGCAACATCCCAAGTTCATCTTGACCCAAAGATACAGCTAGATAAAAGCCACATTAGGACAACTAGCTCAGAAGATGAACTGAAGACTGGCAGGCCAGACTCTGTACAGTTAAATGTAAAGAGGAGGACACATTAAAAATGGTAGGAAGGGCAGAGATTCAGTCCAGAACCAAATTAACTGGTGAGAATAACCACAAATGCCAAGGACATGATGACCATGGACAATGGAGAGGAATAGACCCCACACCAAGACACCCCAGACACAGGAGACCTGCAGTGGGAAGATGAATCCTCAGGACATTTGGTTTTGAGAATCAGAAAGGTTTAATTTGGGGAGTTTGTAAAATCATCAGGGCTTAATACCAGAAACTTTAAAAATTAGTGGACTTCTCTCTGGGAGAACTGGAAGGCAACAGGAAACTGAAGTACTGCCTTTAAAGAGCCAGCATTACAAACAACCCCAGAAAGACACAGTATAGAACAGTAGTTTGAAAAATGCCTGGGGTATACATGAAAGAGATTTATTTACTAATCTCAGAATTGGCACTGGCTGGGCTGGCATCTTTAGGAGAGGTCTTCAGAAACAAAAGAGCTGGTAGGCACCATTTCCCTTTCACTCCCAGCCTAGATACCCAGACACCTGCAAGAACCCTGCACCCTATCCCACACATTCTTCTGTGGACTACCCTATCCAACCCATTCCACCCAGCAGGAGTCCTTCCAAAGCAGTGTCTGACATATCTCATTCTGCAAGCAGTCCCAAAAATGACCAACACCACTCCAAAGTGATTCTTGATCTGGGGAGAGGGGAAGAAAACAACATACACAGTTCAATTGCAGCCCAAGTAATGGGCTGGGGGAAGACATCTGATCTGACTGATGGCCCTACCAAAAATGTTTCACAAGAAGCAGCACAAGAAGAGATAGATCCCTGTAGTTCTCGCTCAATGCAAGCTTAACAGACAGAATGATGGGAGACATCTGGTCTGAGTGCAGGCCCAGGTTGCAATGAAATGCTCTCAGGGGACAATGCAGATACAGTGTCCTGTATTTCAGTGCTGTCATAGCCCTAACAAATGGGCTGAGGAGACACATCTAATCTGACACAACTACAAGACCAGGTGGTCCCAAACTAACAATTAGCAACACAGGAAGCAAACCCTGCATACAACAGGAAAACAGAACTATTGCAGCTAACTGGACTGAAGTCAAACATGGCTCAACCACAATAGTAGGGCATACACAACATACATAGGAAATACCCCTGAAGTACCTGGTTCTGGTGAACAGCAGACATTATGCAACAGGGCATTACAGGGTCTCTTCTTCATAGGGCCACACTTTCAAGATGAGGGGATGTGCCTCACTTTCTTACCCACTGAGCCACCCAGGCGCCCCATGTGCCTCACTTTCTTAACATAGATGCTGACACAGACAGTTAAGTAAAATGAAGAAAGAGAGAAGACTATGTCCCAAGTGAAAAATGAAACAAAATCACAGTAAAAGAGTCAAATGAAATGGAGGTAAGTAATATGTTTGATAAAGAACTCAAAGTAACAGTCATAAAGTTGGACTTGAGAAAAGAGTGAAGGATTTTGGCAAGATATTCAACAAAGAGGTAGAAAATATAAAAAAGATGCAATCAGAGATGAAGAACTCAATAACTAAAATTAAATACATGGGGATAAGTAGTGGACTAGAGGAAGCAAAAGAATGGGCCAGTGAGCTGGAAGACAGAATAATGGCAATCCACCAAGCGGAACAGAAAAAAGAAAAAATAAAAACAAAAAAAAATGGGAATAAGTTAAGTGAAAACAGTGACATCTTCAAGTGTAATAGTATTCGTATTAAAGGGATTCCAGAAAGAGAACAGAGAGAAAAGGGGGAAGGCAATGTTTTTAAAGAAATAATAGCTGAACATTTCTCTAATCTGGGGAAGGAAACCAACATCCAGCAGGCACAGAGAGTTCCCAACAAAACTGACCCAAGGTGGTCCAAACCAAAATACATAATGAAAATGGCAAAAAGTAGTGATAAAGAGAGAATTTTAAAAGCAGCACAAGAAAAGAAAAGAGTTGCATACAAGGGAAACTGCAAAAGGCTATCAGCTGATTTCTTTTTTTTTTTTTTCAGCAGAAACAGTAGATCTTGTCATATGAGTACAGGGTGATGTGTGGAAGTGTTGAATTACTATACTGTGTACCTGAAACTAATACAAATACAACATAATAAAGGCCATATATGAAAAACCCACAGCTAACAACATACTCAATGGGGAAAAATGACAGATTTTCCTCTATGATCAGGAACAAGACAAAGGATATCCACTCCAACCACTTTGTTTCACCTTACCTTTGGTAGTCTTAGCCACAACAATTAAGCAAGAAAAAGAAATAAAAGGCATCCAAATTCCTAAGGAAGAAGTGAAACTGTTACTATTTGCAGATGACATGTTACCATATATAGAAACCCCTAATAACTCCACAAAAAAACCTAGTTAGAACTGTTAAATGAATTCAACAAAGTCATAGGATAAAAAAATAATGTACATAAATCTGTTGCATTTTATACACTAATAATGAAGTAGCATAAAATGAATTACAAAAGCAATCCTATTTACAATTGCACCAAAAAGAGTAAAATACTTAAGAATAAACTTAACCAAAGAGGTGAAAGACCTGTACTCTGAAAAATATAACTGATGAAAGAAATTGTAGATGACACAAATAGAAAGTAATCTATGCTCATGTATTGGAAAAACAAATATTGTTAAAATGTCCGTACTACCCAAATAAATCTATAGATTTAATGCAAACCCTATCAAAACACCAAAGCATTTTCAACAGAACTAGAACGAATAACCTAAAGTTTGTATGTAACCACAAAAGACCCTGAATACCCAAAGCAATCTTGAGAAAGAAGAATAAATCTGGAGGTATCAGAGTCCCAGATTCCAAAATAAAATGCAAAGCTATAAGGTCCAAACAGAATGGTACTAACACAAAAATACACACATATATCAATAGAGGAGAGTAAAGATAGCAGAAATAAACCCATGCTTTTATGATCAATTAATCTATGACAAAGGAAGCAAGAATATGAAATGGAAAAAGACAATCTTTTCAACAAATGGTATTGGGAAAATTGGACAGGTTCATGCAAAATAATTGACCATTTTCTTACACTATACACAAAAACAAAATCAAAATGGATTAAAGACCTAAATGTGAGACACTATACACAAAAATAAATTCAAAATGGATTAAAAACCTAAATGTAAGACCTGAATCCATAAAGTTCCTAGGAAAAATTATAGGAAGTAATCTCCTTGATATCAGCAATGAAAACACTTTTTAAAGGTATATCTGCCTTCTCAATGGAAACAAAACAAAATTGAACTATTGGAGCCATACCAAAATAAAAAGATTTTCCCAGAAAAAGAAATCATCAACAAAACAAAAAGACAATGTACTGAATGGTAAAAGACATTTGCAAATTATATCTATATCTATATCTATATCATCTATATCTATATCTATATCTATGTATCTGATAAGGGGTTAATACCCCAAATATATAAGGAACCTATACAACTCAACATCAATAAAAAATCAATTAAAAATGGGTAGAGGACCTGAATAGACGTTTTTCCGAAGACATACAGATGGCCAGGAGACACATGGAAAGATGTTCAACATCTCTAATCATCAAGGAAATGCAAGTCAAATCCACATTGACATATCACCTCTCACCTGTCAGAATGTCTAAAATCAAAAAGACAAGAAATAACAAGTGTTAGTGAGCATGTAGAGAAAGATGAACCCTCATGCACTTTTGGTGGGAATGCAAGGTGGTGAAGCCACAGTATGGAACTGTATGGAGGTTCCTCAAACAATTAAAGATAGAACTGTCACATATGATCCAGTAATTGTACTACTGGGTATTTACTCATAGAATATAAAGAATAAATTTTGAAAGATATGTGCACCCTTAAGCTTATTGCAGCATTATTTACATTAGTAATTATGGAAGCAGGCCAAATGTACTTTGATAGGTGAATGGATGAAGAAAAAAAATATATATATAATTTAAATATATTAATGTTATATTGCAATATAATAAAATATTATTCAGGCATAAGAAAGAATGAATTCTTGCCACTTGTAACAACATGAATGGATTATAATGCTAAGCTAAATAAGTCAGAGAAAGACAGATACTTTATGATTTCACTCATATGTAGATTTTTTTTTCCAATTTATTTATTTTCAGAAAAACATTATTCATTATTTTTTCACCACACCCAGTGCTCCATGCAAGCCGTGCCCTCTATAATACCCACCACCTGGTACCCCAACCTCCCACCCCCCGCCACTTCAAACCCCTCAGACTGGTTTTCAGAGTCCATAGTCTCTCATGGTTCACCTCCCCTTCCAATTTACCCAAATTCCCTACTCCTCTCTAATGCCCTTTGTCCTCCATGCTATTTGTTATGCTCCACAAATAAGTGAAACCATATGATAATTGACTCTCTCTGCTTGACTTATTTCACTCAGCATAATCTCTTCCAGTCCCGTCCATGTTGCTACAAAAGTTGGGTATTCATCCTTTCTGATGGAGGCATAATACTCCATAGTGTGTATGGACCACATTTTCCTTATCCATTCATCCGTTGAAGGACATCTTGGTTCTTTCCATAGTTTGGCGACTGTGGCCATTGCTGCTATAAACATTGGGGTACAGATGGCCCTTCTTTTCACGACATCTGTATCTTTGGGGTAAATACCCAGTAGTGCAATTGCAGGGTCGTAGGGAAGCTCTATTTTTAATTTCTTGAGGAATCTCCACACTGTTCTCCAAAGAGTCTGCACCAACTTGCATTCCCACCAACAGTGTAAGAGGGTTCCCCTTTCTCCACATCCTCTCCAACACATGTTGTTTCCTGTTTTGTTAATTTTGGCCATTCTAACTGGTGTAAGGTGATATCTCAATGTGGTTTTAATTTGAATCTCCCTGAGGGCTAATGATGATGAGCATTTTTTCATGTGTCTGATAGCCATTTGTATGTCTTGATTGGAGAAGTGTCTGTTCATATCTTCTGCCCATTTTTTGATGTGTTTGTCTGTTTCGTGTGGGTTGAGTTTGAGGAGTTCATTATAGATCCTGGATATCAACCTTTTGTCTGTACTGTCATTTGCAAATATCTTCTCCCATTCCGTGGGTTGCCTCTTTGTTTTTTTGACTGTTTCCTTTGCTGTGCAGAAGCTTTTGATTTTGAGGAAGTCCCAGAAGTTTATTTTCGCTTTTGTTTCCTTTGCCTTTGGAGTCGTATCTTGAAAGAAGTTGTTGTGGCTGATATCAAAGAGATTACTGCCTATGTTCTCCTCTAAGATTCTGATGGATTCCTGTCTCAAGAATTTTCAAGAAATAAATGAACAAAGAAAAAAAGACAAACCCCAAATAGACTTAACTATGAAGAACAAACAGACAGTAATCAGAAGGGAGGTGGGGGGAGGAGGAGTGAAATAGGTGGAAAAGATTAAGAGTACACCTACTTGATGAGTACTGTGTAATATATTGAATTGTTGAATCAGTATATTGTATAAGTGAAACTAATATAGCACTGTATGTTAACCATACAGGAATTAAAATTAAAAAAATAATTAAGAATGGAATTACCATATGATTCGGTAATTCTACTACTGGGTATTTATCCAAAGAAAACAAAAACTCTAATTCAAACTCTAATTCAAAAACTCTAATTATAATTCAATTTATAATAGCCAAGATGTGGAAACAAACCAATGTTTATTAATAGATGAATGGATTATGAAGATGTGTATATATGTATAGAGTGCATTACTCAGGCATAGAAAAGAATGAAATTTTGCCATTTACAACAGCAGAGATTGATCTAGAGGGTATAATACTAATTGAAATAAGTCATTCATAGACAGTTAGATACATAGTTTAGCTCATATGTGGAAT
This sequence comes from Neogale vison, assembly GCF_020171115.1. NCBI lineage: Eukaryota > Metazoa > Chordata > Mammalia > Carnivora > Mustelidae > Neogale > Neogale vison. The sequence continues at coordinate 57,789,061 of NC_058105.1, forward strand.
TTGAGAAACAAAACAAATGATCAAAGAAGCAAACAAAATCCAGACTCTTAAATATAGATAACAAACCAATGGTTGCCAGAGGGGAGGTGGGTTGGTACATGGGAGAAATAGGTGAAGGGGATTAAGAGTACACTTACTGTGATGAGCACTGAGTAATGTATAAATTGTATTGTACACCTGGAAGTAATATGACATTGCATGTTAATTATACTGGAATTTAAAAACTGATGCTCAATTTTCCACACATATGGAACTTTTTTCCCCCAAGGGACACATAGTACAGAGTTCTATATTGCTCATTTTGAAGGATCAAGGGCATGAAATTGAACAAGGTTTCAGCAGATCTCCTGGATGGGGAATTTTTTCCAATATCCAGGAAGAGTTCTCACCAGAAATAAAACCCTGCTGGAACCTTATCTTAGACTTTCCAGCCTCTAGAATTTTGAGAAAATAACTTTCTATTCTGTAAGCCACAGTCTGTGATATTTTGTTATGGCAACCCAATTCTCTTTCTGTTCTTTGCTCATTGGCTTTAGTTTATTTTGCATGGGAAAACTACTTCAATCTTCATCATGTAAGCTTCTCTAATCTATAATAATACTATATGCCAGTATCTCAAACTTGACCATGCATTGGAATTACTTGGAGGGCTTCTTAAAACACAGTTCTTGTTTGCACACCAGAATTTCTGATTCAGTAGGTCTCCAATGGGGCCCAAGGTTTTATACTTCTAAAAGCCCCGAGGTGATGTTGTTGATACTGATGGTCCAGGGCATTCTGAGAACCATGGCTGTAAACTACAGTATATTATTTTATAAGCACTTACACTTTAGGATAAACTTTCACAGGAGTCCTTTAGACTGCAAAAGTCCTTAGCTTCTTGATTAAAAATCAAGCTTTTAAGAGTAAAACAAACAAAATAAGAAAACCCTTCTTCATCAGGAAACTTAGCTTTTGCAATGCAAAAAATACCTTGAGTTTCAAAGCTATAATCTCTGCAAGGGTTTTTGTTTTGTTTGTTTGTTTGTTTGTTTGTTTGTTTAGTTTTATGTATTTAAGTAATATCTACACCTAAAATGGGGCTCAAACTCATGACGGTGAGATCAAGAGTTGCACACTCTTCCAACTGAGCCAGCCAGGTGCTCCGCTGTTTTTTGTTTGTTTGTTTGTTTGTTTTTGTTTTTTTAATTACTTAGAAACTCAAGAATGTCTGGGTGGCTTAGTCAGTTAAGCACCTGCCTTTGGCTCAGGTCATGATCCCAGGGTCCTGGGATTGGGCCCCTCATCTGCTAAACAGGGAGTCTGCTTTTCCCTCTGCCCCTGCTCTCTCTCTCTCTTTCGCTCTCTCTCTCTCTCATGTGCTCTCCCTCTCTAATAAATAATAAAATCTTAAAAATTATTTAGACGCTCAAATGACTGTTTTTGGAGGATTGCTTTCTGTCTTCATTCCTTTGGATGAAAAATGTCTAGAGATTTATCAAAAGCCAATAATTCTGTAGGGTCTCACAGAAGCAGAAAAATACAGAAAAGAAAAACATTAGTTATCACAAAATTTTACACTGCCATAAAAATAACTACTGTTTATTTAGTGTACGCCATGTGCTGTACTGGAAGTTATTCTCTTTTCTCATTAATTCTCAAAATGAGCCTCTTTAAAAGATGTAATGTTTTGTTATTGTGGAAGTTGTTTCTACTTATAATTGACAAAATGAGGCTTGGGTGAAGTTAAGAGACTTGTCCATGGTTTCAGAACTTGTAAGTGGCAAAATAAATTTTTTATTTATATTTTTTAAATTTTTAATAAACATACAATATATTTTTATCCTCAGGGGTACAGGTCTATGAATCACCAGGATTACACATTTCACAGCACTCACCCCAGCACATACCCTCCCCAATGTCCACAACCCCACCCCCCTCTCCGAACCCCCCTCAACCCAGCAACCCTCAGTTTGTTTTGTGAGATTACGAGTCACTTATGGTTTGTCTCCCTCCCAATCCCATCTTGTTTTATTTATTATTCTCCTACCCCCTTAATCCCCCATGTTGCATCTCCACTTTCTCATATCAGGGAGATCATATGATAGTTGTCTTTCTCTGATTGACTTATTTCGCTAAGCATGATACGCTCTAGTTCCATCCATGTTGTCGCAAATGGCAAGATTTCATTTCTTTTGATGGCTGCATAGTATTCCATTGTGTATATATACCACCTCTTCTTGATCCATTCATCTGTTGATGGACATCTAGGTTCTTTCCATAGTTTGGCTATTGTGGACATTGCTGCTATAAACATTCAGGTGCAGATGCCCCTTCGGATCACTACGTTTGTATCTTTAGGGTAAATACCCAGCAGTGCAATTCCTGGGTCATAGGGTAGCTCTATTTTCATTATTGAGCAATATCCATGCTGTTTTCCAGAGTGGTTGCACCAGCTTGCATTCCCACCAACAGTGTAGGAGGGTTCCCCTTTCTCCGCATCCTTGCCAGCATCTGTCTTTTACTGACTTGTTAATTTTAGCCATTCTGACTGGTGTGAGGTGATATCGCATTGTGGTTTTGATTTGTTTTTCCCTGATGCCGAGTTATGTGGAGCACTTTTTCATGTGTCTGTTGGCCATCTGGAGGTCTTCCTTGCAGAAATGTCTGTTCTTGTCCTCTGCCCATTTCTTGATTGGATTATTTGCTTTTTGGGTGCTGAGTTTGCTAAGTATTTTTATAGATTTTACACACTAGCCTTTTATGTGATATGTCGTTTGCAAATATCTTCTCCCATTCTATCAGTTGTCTTTTGGTTTTGTTAACTGTTTCCTTTGCTGTGCAAAAGCTCTTGATCTTGATGAAATACCAATAGTTCCTTTTTCCCCTTGCTTCCCTTGCTTCCTTGCCTTTGGCGATGTTTCTAGGAAGATGTTTCTGTGCCTGAGGTGGAAGAGGTTGCTGCCTGTGTTCTCCTCAAGGATTTTGATGGATTACTTTCTCCCATTGAGGTCCTTCATCCATTTTGAGTCTATTTTCATGTGTGGTGTAAGGAAATGGTCCAATTTCATCTTTCTGCATGTGGCTGTCCAATTTTCCTAGCACCATTTGTTGAAGAGGCTGTCCTTTTTTCCATTGGACATTCTTTCCTGCTTTGTCGAAGATTAGTTGACCTTAGAGTTGAGGGTCTATTTCTGGGCTCTCTATTCTGTTCCATTGATCTATGTGTCTGTTTTTGTGCCAGTACCATGCTGTCTTGATGATGACAGCTTTGTAATACAGCATAAAGTCCGGAATTATGATGCCACCAACTTTGGCTATCTTTTTAAATATTCCTTTGGCTATTCAAGGTCCTTTCTGGTTCCATATAAATTTTAGGATTATTTGTTCTATTTCTTTGAAAAATAATGGATGGTATTTTGATAGGAATTGCATTAAATGTGTAGATTGCTTCAGGTAGCATAGACATTTTCACAATATTTATTCTTCCAATACAGGAGCATGGAACATTTTTCCATTTCTTTGTGTCTTCCTCAATTTCTTTCATGAATACTTTATAGTTTTATGAGTATAGATTCTGTGCCTCTTTGGTTAGGTTTATTCCTAGGTATCTTATAGTTTTGGGTGGAACGGTAAATGGGATTGACTCCTTAATTTCTCTTTCTTCGGTCTTTTTGTTGGTGTAGAGAAATGCAACTGATTCCTGTGCATTGATTTTATACCCTGACACTTTATTGAATTCCTGTACAAGTTCTAGCGGTTTTAGAGTGGAGTCTTTTGGGTTTTCCACATATTGTATCATATCATCTGTGAAGAGTGATAATTTGACTTCTTCTTTGCTGATTTGGATGCCTTTAATTTCCTTTTGCTGTGTGATTGCTGAGGCTAGGACTTCTAGTACTATGTGGAATAGCAGTGGTGATAATGGACATCCCTGCCATGTTCCTGACCTTAGCGGGAAAGCTTTCCATTTTTCTCCATTGAGAATGATATTTGTGGTGGGTTTTTCATAGATGGCTTTGATAATATTGAGGTATGTGCCCTCTATCCCTACACTTTGAAGAGTTTTGATCAGGAAGGGATGCTGTACCTTGTCAAATGCTTTTTCAGCATCTATTGAGAGTATCATATGGTTCTCGTTCTTTCTTTTATTAATGTATTGTATCACATTGATTGATTTATGGATGTTGAACCAACCTTGCAGCCTTGGAATAAATCCCACTTGGTTGTGGTGAATAATCCTTTTAATGTACTGTTGAATCCTATTGGCTAGTATTTTGGTGAGAATTTTCGCATCTGTGTTCATCAAGGATATTGGTCTATAGCTCTCTTTTTTGATGGGATCCTTGTCTGGTTTTGGGATCAAGGTGATGCTGGCCTCATAAAATGAGTTTGGAAGTTATCCTTCCATTTCTATTTTTTTGGAACAGTTTCTTGTGAATAGGAATTATTTCTTCTTTAAATACTTGGTAGAATTACCCTGAGAAGCCATCTGGCCCTGGGCTTTTATTTGTTTGGAAATTTTTAATGACTGTTTCAATCTCCTTACTGGTTATGGGTCTGTTCAGGCTTTCTATTTCTTCCTGGTTCAGTTGTGGTAGTTTATATGTCTCTAGGAATGCATCCATTTCTTCCAGATTTTCAAAAATGTTGGCATAGAGTTGCTCATAGTATGTTTTCATAATTGTCTGTATTTCTTTGGTGTTAGTTGTGATCTCTCCTCTTTCATTCATGATTTTATTTTTGGGTCCTTTCTCTTTTCTTTTTGATATGTCTGACCAGGGGTTTATCAATCTTATTAATTCTTTCAAAGAACCAGCTTCTAGTTTGGTTGATTTGTTCTATTGTTTTTTTGGTTTCTATTTCATTGATTTCTGCTCTGATCTTTATGATTTTCTTCTTCTGCTGGGTTTAGGGTTTCCTTCTTGTTCTTTCTCCAGCTCCTTTAGGTGTAGGGTTAGGTTGTGTACCTGAGACCTTTCTTGTCTTGTACTGCTATATATATATAGTATATATAGTTTATATATATGTATATGCATATATACATATACACACATAGATATATAAACTATGTATATATGTGTATATATATATATATTTATAGCAGTACAAAACAAGAAAGTTCTCAGGTATATATATACATATATAGTATATATATACATTATATATGTATATATCAGGTATATATAGTGTATATACATATATACATATACATATATATAAACTATATATATAGTTTATAAACTATATATATAGTTTATATATATATATATGTGTATACACACAAAGGCTTATGCTGCTATATATTTTCCTCTCAGGACTGCCTTTGTTGTGTCCCACAGATTTTGAACTGTTGTGTTTTCATTATCATTTGTTTCCATGAATTTTTTCAATTTTTCTTTATTTTCCTGGTTGACCCATTCATTCTTTAGAAGGAAGCTGTTTAGTCTCCATGTATTTGTTTTTTCTCCAAACTTCCTCTTGTGATTGAGTTCTAGCCTCAGAGCATTGTGGTCTGAAAATATGCAGGGAATTATACCAATTTTTTGATACCAGTTGAGACCTGATTTAGGACCAAGGATGTGATCTATTCTGGAGAATGTTCCATGTGCAATGGAGAAAAATGTGTATTCTGTTGCTTTGGGATGAAATGTTCTGAATATATCTGTGAAGTCCATCTGGTCCCATGTGTCATCTAAGGCCTTTATTTCCTTGTTGATATTTTGCTTGGATGATCTGTCCATTTCAGTGAGGGGCGTGTTAAAGTCCCCTACTATTATTGTATTATTGTTGATGTGTTTCTTTGATTTTGTTATTAATTGGTTTATATAGTTGGCTGCTCCCACGTTAGGGATATAGATATTTAAAATTGTTAGATCTTCTTGTTGGACGGATGCTTTGAGTATGATATAGTGTCCCTCCTCATCTCTTATTATAGTCTTTGGCTTAAAATCTAATTGATCTGGTATAAGTATTGCCATTCCTGCTTTCTTCTGATGTCCATTAGCATGGTATATTATTTTCCACCCCCTCACTTTAAATCTGGAGGTGCCTTCGGGTCTAAAATAAGTTTCTTGTAGGCAAAATATAGATGGGTTTTGTTTTTTTACCCATTCTGATAGCCTGTGTCTTTTGATTGGGGCATTTAGCCCATTAACATTCAGGGTAACTATTGAGAGATATGAATTTAGTGCCATTGTATTGCCTGTAAGGTCACTGTTACTGTATATTGTCTCTGTTCTTTTCTGATCTACTAATTTTGGGCTCTCTCTTTGCTTAGAGGACCCCTTTCAATATTTCCTGTAGATCTTGTTTAGTGTTTGCAAATTCTTTCAGTTTTTGTTAGTCCTGGAAGCTTTTTATCTCTGCTTCTATTTTCAATGATAGCCTAGCTGGATATAGTATTCTTGGATGCATGATTTTCTTGTTTAGTGCTCTGAATATATCATGCCAGCTCTTTCTGGCCTGCCAGGACTATGTGGATAAGTCAGCTGCCAATCTAATATTTTTACCAGTGTATGTTACAGACTTCTATTCCCGGGCTCCTTTCGGGATTTTCTTGTCACTAAGACTTGTAAATTTTACTAAAGTTGACATCATGTGGGCCTATTCTTGTTGATTTTGAGGGGGGTTCTCTGTACCTCCTGGATTTTGATGCTTGTTCCCTTTCCATATTGGGGAAATTCTCTCCAATAATTCTCTCCAATATACCTTCTGCTCCCCTCTCTCTTTCTTTTTCTCCTGGAATCTCAATTATTCTAATGTTATTTCATCTTATGGTGTCACTTATCTTTTGAATTCTCCCTTCATTGTCCAGTAGCTGTTTGTCCCTCTTTTGCTCAGCTTCTTTATTCTCTGTCATTTGATCTTCTATATCACTAATTCTTTCTTCTGCCTCATTTATCCTAGCAGCGAGACCCTCCCTATTTTATTGCACCTCATTACTAGCTTTTTTGATTTCAACTTGGTTAGATTTTAGTTCTTTTATATCTCCATAAAGGGCTTTTATATCTCCTGAGAGGGTTTCTCTAATATCTTCCATGCTTTTTGAGCCCAGCTACAACCTTGAGAATCGTCATTCTGAACTCTAGATCTGACATATTACCAGTGTCTGTATTGATTAGGTCCCCAGCCTTTGGTACTGCCTCTTGTTCTTTTATTTTGTGGTTTATTTTTCTGCTTTGTCATTTTGTCCAGATAAGACTATATGAAGGAGCAAGTAAAATACTAAAAGGGTGGCAAAGACCCCAGGAAAATACACTTTAACCAAATCAGAAGAGACCACAAATCGTGGAGGGAGAAAGGGGATAAAAAGAGGTTCAGAAAAAAAAAGAAACTATTAAAAAAAGAAAACAAATAAAGAAAAACATAAAAAAGAAAAAATTATATATATATATATATATATTAGATAAACTAGTTAAAAAACGTTAAAAAAGAAAAGGGTAAAAGTTAAAAAAAATTTAGCAGAAGAAGAAAAAAATTGAAAAAGAAAAAAAAATTAAATTAACTGCAAGACTAAAGAATCATGGGGAGAAAGCCATGATTTCGGTGCTTTGCTTTCTCCTCCTGTGGTATTCTGCTGCTCTCCTTGATATTGAACCTGCACTCCTTTGTAGGTGAACTTGGTCCTGGCTAAATTTCTTGTTGATCTTCTCCGGGAGGGTCTGTTAAAGTGATTCTCAAGTGACTTTGCTCCAGGCGGAATTGCACCACCCTTACCAGGGGCTAGGCTGAGAAATCAGCTCGGGTTTGCTTTCAGGAGCTTTTGTTCCCTGAATGCTTTCCGTAGATTTCCAGAGGATGGGAATAAAATGACAGCCTCCCAGTCTCTGGCCCATAGGAGCCGAGAGCTCGGGACCCCACTCCTCAGTGCGCCCTCAGAGAATAATGCCCAATTACTCCCGTCTCCCTGGCCTCCTGCCCCGCTCTGAGCTCACCGAGCCTGTGACTGGTTCACGCTAACCCCGAGCTCAGATTTCACTCCTCGGCTCTGTCTCTGTAGCCAGCTTCCCCGTTCTATTACCTGCAAGCTCTGCAAAACTCAGACACCCCTGATCCTTCTGTGACCCTAAGGGACCTGAGGCCACGCTGACTGCGTGGGCTCACCCCAGTTTAGCATCTGGAGCACTGTCCCTCAGAGGAATAGATATTTAAAAGTCCTAATTCTGTGCTCCGTTGCTCCGCTGCTTGCCGGGAGCCAGCCCCTCCCCCCGCAGTCTAACATCCCGTCATTTTGGATTCACTTCTCGACCAGTCCTACCTTTCTGAAAGTGGTTGATTTTCTGTTTCTAGAATTGCTGTTCTTCTTCTCTTCGATCTCCCATTGGAATTGTGGGTGTTTGCAATCTTTAGATAAGCTATCTAGTTGATCTACTGCTACATGAAGTAGTTTCAGCCTGCTACTTCTCCACCATCTTGACTTCTCCATCTGCAAAATAAAATTTTAACTAGACGTGCTTTGTTATGTATAACTTTTTTTTCCATTTTTTTCCAATTTATATATTTTCAGAAAAACATTATTCATTATTTTTTCACCACACCCAGTGCTCCATGCAAGCCGTGCCCTCTATAATACCCACCACCTGGTACCCCAACCTCCCACCCCACCACCACTTCAAACCCCTCAGATTGTTTTTCAGAGTCCATAGTCTCCCATGGTTCACATCCCCTTCTAATTTACCCACATTCCCTTCTCGTCTCTAATGGCCCTTGTCCTCCATGCTATTTGTTATGCTCCACAAATAAGTGAAACCATATGATAATTGACTCTCTTTGCTTGACTTATTTCACTCAGCATAATCTCTTCCAGTCCCGTCCATGTTGCTACAAAAGTTGGGTATTCATCCTTTCTGATGGAGGCATAATACTCCATAGTGTATATGGACCACATCTTCCTTATCCATTCATCCGTTGAAGGGCATCTTGGTTCTTAACATAGTTTGGCGACCGTGGCCATTGCTGCTATAAACATTGGGGTACAGATGGCCCTTCTTTTCACGACATCTGTGTCTTTGGGGTAAATACCCAGTAGTGCAATTGCAGGGTCATAGGGAAGCTCTATTTTTAATTTCTTGAGGAATCTCCACACTGTTCTCCAAAGAGGCTGCACCAACTTGCATTCCCACCAACAGTGTAAGAGGGTTCCCCTTTCTCCACATCCTCTCCAACACATGTTGTTTCCTGTTTTGTTAATTTTGGCCATTCTAACTGGTGTAAGGTGATATCTCAATGTGGTTTTAATTTGAATCTCACTGAGGGCTAATGGTGATGAACATTTTTTCATGTGTCTGATAGCCATTTGTATGTCTTGATTTCTTCTGCCCATTTTTTGATATGTTTGCCTGTTTCGTGTGTTTTGAGATTGAGGAGTTCTTTATAGATCCTGGATATCAACCTTTTGTCTGTACTGTCATTTGCAAATATCTTCTCCCATTCCTTGGGTTGTCTCTTTGTTTTTTTGACTGTTTCCTTTGCTGTGCAGAAGCTTTTGATTTTGATGAATTCCCAAAAGTTTATTTTCACTTTTGTTTCCTTTGCCTTTGGAGACATATCTTGAAAGAAGTTGCTGTGGCTGATATCGAAGAGATTACTGCCTATGTTCTCCTCTAGCATTCTGATGGATTCCTGTCTCACGTTGAGGTCTTTTATCCATTTAGAGTTGATCTTTGTGTACGGTGTAAGAGAATGGTCGAGTTTCATTCTTCTACATATAGCTGTCCAGTTTTCCCAGCACCATTTATTGAAGAGACTGTCTTTTTTCCACTGTATATTTTTTCCTGTTTTGTCGAAGATTAATTGCCCATAGAGTTGAGGGTCCATATCTGGGCTCTCTACTCTGTTCCACTGGTCTATGTGTCTGTTTTTATGCCAGTACCATGCTGTCTTGGTGATCACATCTTTGTAATAAAGCTTGAAATCAGGTAAGGTGATGCCGCCAGCTTTATTTTTGTTTTTCAACATTTCCTTAGCGATTCGGGGTCTCTTCTGATTCCATACAAATTCTAGGATTATTTGCTCCAGCTCTTTGAAGAATGCCGGTGGAATTTTGATCGGAATGGCATTAAAAGTATAGATTGCTCTAGGCAGTATAGAAATTTTAATAATGTTTATTCTTCTGATCCAAGAGCATGGAATGGTCTTCCATCTATTTGTGTCTTCTTCAATTTCTTTCATGAGTGTTCTGTAGTTCCTCAAGTACAGATCCGTTACCTCTTTAGTTAGGTTTATTCCCAGTATCGTATGTTTCTTGGATCTATAGTAAATGGAATCGATTCTCTAATTTCCCTTTCTGTATTTTCATTGTTAGTGTATAAGAAAATCCACTGATCTGCACATTGACTTGTAGCCTGCCACGTTGCTGAATTGCTGTATGAGTTCTAGTAGTTTGGGGGTGGAGTCTTTTGGGATTTCCATATAAAGAATCATGTCATCTGCGAAGAGAGAGAGTTTGACTTCTTCATTACCAATTTGGATACCTTTTATTTCTCTCTGTTGTCTGATTGCTGTTTCTAGGACTTCTAATACTATGTTGAACAAGAGTGGTGAGAGTGGGCATCCTTGTCGTGTTCCTGATCTCAACGGGAAGGCTTCAAGCATTTTCCCATTGAGGATGATATTTGCTGTGGGTCTTTCATAGATAGATTTGATGAGGTTCAGGAATGTTCCCTCTATCCCTATACTTTGAAGCGTTTTAATCAGGAACGGATGTTGGATTTTGTCAAATGCTTTTTCTGCATCAATTGAGAGGACCATGTGGTTCTTCTCTCTTCTCATATTAATTTGTTGTATCACATTGATTGATTACGAATGTCGAACCTCCTTGTAGCCCAGGGATGAATCCCACCTGGTCATGGTGGATAATCTTTTTTATGTGCTGTTGGATCCTTTTGGCTAGGATCTTGTTGAGAATCTTAGCATCCATATTCATCAGTGATATTGGTCTGAAATTCTCTTTTTTGGTAGGGTCCTTGCCAGGTTTGGGGATCAGGGTAATGCTGGCTTCATAGAAAGAGTCTGGAAGTTTTCCTTCTGCTTCAATTTTTTGAAACAGCTTTAGGAGAATATGTGTTATTTCTTCTTTGAAGGTTTGGTAGAATTCTCCAGGGAATCCGTCAGGTCCTGGGCTCTTGTTTTTTGGGAGGTTTTTGATCACTGCGTCAATCTCATTATTAGATATTGGTCTATTCAGGTTGTCAATTTCTTCCTGGTTCAATGTTGGTAGTTTATATTTTTTGTGGTTCTTTTTGATGAGGTTCTTTCTTTACTTGCATATATATTTATTTTCTCTTGCCATATACTTGTATCAGTCTTTATATATCTCTTCTTTGTCTACTTCATAAATCTTACCTTCGGCCCAACTGGGCTGAACCTTCTTTTTCATCTTCCCTTTCTTTCCTGTCTCTCTCTCTCTCTTTTTTTTCTTTTTCTTCTTCTTCTTTTCTTTTTCCTTTTCTTTTTTTCTGTCTCTCGTTTCGGCGGGGAATCCTGATTGCTCAGAAGTGTTCCAGGGTGCACCTTGACTGCACCAGAGTTGATACATCCAGCTACATCTGTTCAGTCATCTCCCACCAAAATGACTAGGAGGAGGAATGCCCAGCAGAAGAAAAATACAGAGGATGGACCTTCTGCAACAGAGCTAATGGCTATCAACATAGACAATATGTCGGAAAGAGAATTCAGGCTAACAATTATCCAGGCAATAGCTAGGTTGGAGAAAGCCATGGATGACCAAACAGAATTGAATAGGGCCGAACTGAAAGCGACCAGACAGGATGTTCACAATATTAGGGCGGAGCTCAAAGCTACCAGGGAGGAGGTTCACAATGCTCTCAATGAGTTCCAATCTAATCTAAACTCTCTCAAAGCTAAGGTAACTGAGACAGAAGATAGAATTAGTGATCTGGAAGACAAACAGATAGAGAGAAAGGATCAGGAGGAAGCCTGGAACAAACAGCTTAGATCCCACGAAAGCAGAATCAGGGAAATAAATGATGCCATGAAGCGTTCCAACGTCAGAATTATTGGAATTCCTGAAGGGGAGGAGAAAGAAAGAAGTCTAGAAGATATCGTGGAACAAGTCCTTCATGAAAATTGTCTGAATCTCGCGAATGAAACCAGCGTTCATGTACTAGAGGCTGAACGGTCTCCACCCAAGATTATACATTCAAAAAAAAAAACATCACGACACCTGATAGTCAAATTGAGGAATTATAATTGTAGGTAAAATCTCTTAAAAGCCGCCAGGGCAAAGAGGCTCCTTACTTACAGAGGGAAGCCCATCTGAATAACGTCAGAACTGTCCACAGAGATCTGGCAAGCCAGAAGAGGCTGGCAAGATATATTCAGGGCACTAAATGAGAAGAACATGCAGCCAAGAATACTTTATACAGCAGACTGACATTCAAAATGGATGGAGAGAGAAAGTTTTCAAGACCAGCAAGGCTTAAAAGACTATGCAACCACCAAGCCGACACTGCAGGAAATATTAAGGGGGGTTCTATAAAAGAGGAAAAATCCCAAGAATAGAATTGAACGGAAATATAGAGACAGTCTACAGAAAGAAAGACTTCAAAGGTAACTCGATGTCAATAAAAACGTATCTATCAATAATCACTCCCAATGTGATTGGCCTAAATGCACCCATAAAATGGCACAGGATTGCAGATTGGATAAAACGACAGGACCCATCCATATGTTGTCTACAAGAGACCCATTTTGAACCTAAAGATACACACAGACTGAAAGTGAAGGGATGGAGAAGCATCTTTCATCCAATGGGCCTCAAAAGAAGGCCGGGGTAGCGATTCTCATATCAGATAAATTGGACTTCAAACTAAAGACTGTAGTCAGAGATAGAGAAGGACACTACATAATCCTTAAAGGGACTATCCACCAAGATGATCTAACAATTGTAAATATCTATGCTCCCAATATGGGAGCAGCCAATTACTTAAGAAAACTGTTAATCAAGATAAAGAGTCATATTGATATGAATACACTAATCGTAGGAGATCTTAACACGCCTCTTTCAGAATTAGACAGATCATCGAAGCAGAAAATCAATAAAGAAACAAGAGCATTGCATGACACACTGGACCAGATGGACCTCATAGATATAGACTGAACATTCCACTCTAAAACAACAGAATACTCATTCTTCTCAAGTGCACACAGAACCTTCTCCAGAATAGACCACGTACTGGGTCACAAATCAGGACTCAACTGATACCAAAAGACTGAGATGATTCCCTGCATATTCTCAGATCACAATGCTTTGAAACTGGAGCTCAATCACAAGGAAAAGTTCCGAAGGAACTCAAACACCTGGAAGCTAAAGACCACCTTGCTTAAGAATGCTTGGATCAACCAGGAGATCAAAGAAGAACTGAAACAATTCATGGAAACCATGAGAATGAAGACACTTCGGTCCAAAACCTATGGGATACAGCAAACGCGGTCCTAAGGGGAAAATACATAGACATAAAAGCCTCCCTCTAAAAATTGAAAAATCTGGAACACAGCAGCTGTCTCTACACCTTAAAGAACTGGAGAACGAACAACAAATCAAACCAACTCCATACATAAGAAGGGAAATCATCAAGATTAGAGCTGAGATCAATGAGGTAGAAACCAGAGATACAGTAGAACGTATCAATGAAACTAGAAGCTGGTTTTTTGAAAGAATCAATAAGATAGATAAGCCACTGGCCACACTAATCCATAAGAAAAGAGAGAAAGCCCAAATTCATAAAAATATGAATGAAAAGGGAGAGATCACAACGAACACCAAGGAAGTAGAAACAATCATCAGAAGTTATTATCAACAGTTATATGCCAATAAGCTTAGCAACCTAGATGAAATGGATGCATTCCTGTTATGTATAACTCTTAACCACTGCTAGAAAGACTTACTCATATAAATTTTAAAAATAAAATATATTATGAATTTATGACTGACAAAGAAATAACTACACTTATTCAAACTTACTATGTCTTTTTTTTTTTTTTGTGAGACACATTTAGGCTGGCTATTAAGAAGAATGTCCCAGACAGGAGGTCTATTATAACTCATTAAAAGTATCAACTTTATGCCCTTGATCATTTAAAGGAGACAATATAGAACACTGGACTATGTGTCACTTGAAAAAAGAAAAAAAATAAACCTCTGTATGGGCAGGAAACTGAACAAATTAGTTTTTTTTCAGTTCCAGTATATTTAATGTACAGTGTTATATTTGTTTCAGGTGTACAATATAATAATTCAACAGTTACATACACCAGCCAGTGCTTATCACAAGTGTATTTCTTAATTCCCATCACCTATTTAACCCATCCACCCATCCCCTTTCCTATGGTATTGAGAACTATTGTTCTCAATAGTTAAGAGTCTGTTTCTTGGCTTCTCTCTCTCTCTCTTTCTTTGCTCATTTTTTAAAAAATTCCACATATGAGTGAAATCATGTGTTTGTCTTTCTCTGATGGACTTATTTCACTGAGCATTATACGTTCTACCTCCATTCATGTCTTTGCAGGAAGAGGGAAATTTTCAATGTTTATAAAATATTTTTAGTTCAGCTCTTACAAAAAAACAAACAATCAAACATACATACATACATACATACCCTGTTCGTTTTGTGGTACTGTCTGGGGCTTCAAGTGTATTTTGCATTACCATACTGGAAGAGAGAGACTTGTTACAAGTCAAAGCCCTAGACAGATAAAGATTCTATATGAAACTATTTAATTGAAGCAAACCCTCTTTTTCTGGGTCAATCTAATAGAAGGTGAGGATGACTTATGGCAAGACAGAACAACTGTGATTTGGTTGATAAAATGCCCTAACCATAGCAGTTTTGGCTCCAAGAATAGTCCGTGCTAACAATAACTATCTTTTCTGAAACTATAAGAAGGTGAGAAGATGAATATGAGCTCTTTGCTGCATAGAAATGAGGAGGTTCCATTTCTAGGAAATCATTTTTCTCTGTCTTGGAAGAGAGCAGCCAGGCTATTCAGAAAGCAATGAAAAAGGGAATGTTTGAAAGTTGCATGCACACTGATGTATGCTCTGGCTGCAGCCAGACCTCTCTAATCTCGGGGAGGAGTCCAGTGTCATTCACAGAAAATGAAAATTTTAAGGGATAAATTTATCTATATAGTAGAGTTGTTGATTCAATAAAAATAGACTGTTGTCATCTGGATGAGAATATTTTCACTATTAATTTCCCCTTTTTTGGTTCAGGATTTTTTGTGTGTAAAACAATGCAAGATGAAATTCATAGGAAAAAAAATCTTGCAACATTTGATAGTGTTATTTCTCCCGGTACCAGCATCTGCCTTTGACCTAAGAGAGACAGCAATATCTCTTAGAACAACTTCAAATCTAAGAACTTATACCATGTGCAAACTAAATCTAAGAAATAACTTCAACAGTAGCTAGGATATCAGACTGTGACATAGCACCCATTACAGAGGTCCTGAATAATAGAGGATATCTACTAGCTGGCTCTCTACAAGTTCATATGAAAAATAAATTCTGTATTAATTTCCATAATAAATCTTTTTGTTCAGGACAGCAAATCTTTACCCTCATCATTTTTTTCCTTGGAACATTAATTAAGTGATCATATCTCAGCTAGGATCTGCCTTTGGAATTGGCATAAAAGAAAGTAAGTCTTACATGGTGGGAGTTATGGATACTTATCCTGTGAACTAACATTTCCTAACCTGCTTTCAGGTCTTACAGAATTTCCACATACCTGCTGAGTGTCCCCATTTGAATATTACTAAGATACCTCATACTCAGTAAGCCAAAAATGAACTCATCTTCCTACTGAAGCCTGCTTATTCTTCTGAACTACTCCTGGGTTTATGAGCTTCAACAGTGTCATCTTTGGCTCTTCTTTAAACCACAAACTCAGAATACACATTCTGGCGATTTTTCCTTTGTAGTGTCTTTAACTCTCAATTCATGCTTTAGTTCTCATTGTCATCAAATTGGCCCAGGTATTAGCACTTTAATGTGAATAAATGCCTCTCCCAAATATAGATTTCTTACCCACCTATTCCTATGCCCCATGCTTTCAAGTTGATACCCACTCCCTTTATACCCCACAAAATTCAAAGGTGATAACTCTCTATAAAAATAAATTTCCCACAGAAATATAGATCATGTTCTCTATGTTACATGGTGATATTAAGGTAATGCCTCTGGGAAGAGATACCAGCAAAACTATTTCCCAAGAGATCCACAGGATGGTGTTCTTGGGTATTACAATAGGATTCTGTTTCCTCCATTTATTTAACTATTCCCCATACTCATCAACAAGTAAAGAATGAGTATATTAAATGGACACAAAAAATTAAGCTTGAGACATGGTTAATATTAGAGAAAGAATGTTTGACCCTAAGGATAGTCTGAAGAATCTGAAGAGATATAAATCTGTTCTCTCAGAGGACTCTAAGAAGGCTTTATTACTATACAGGAAATCTGAATCTCTCAATTATATTTTGGTGTCTGCCATCCACTCCTGGATTCTGGTTATCCCCTGTCCAGGAATTACATATGACAGAACAAGTGACACATAGGCACTTATGAATTTGAAATGGTTATTACTTACATAGCAAACAGCAAAGAGAAGGGTCCATGTTCAATGTGGGATGAAAAAAAGCAAGGAGTGAAAGTGGTTGGGGTTGAGACTGCAGTAGAGGGACCAGGTTTGAAATTTCTGCAGATGCTAAGGCACAGAGAGAGTGGGCATGCTTGTCAGACTGCCAAGATGTAGGGAAAAATGGGAAAGGAAAAGACAGAAATTTGAAAGTGGCCATTGGTCAAATATCTAAGTTGCAGTCTTCTAATTTCTCAAAATTCACCTGGGTTGGTTAATTGATGACTGAAATATTAAGTTATATTTAATTGAATTTAATAAATAATGAATAATAAGAGCCTGATATCTAAATATCATATTATAGTTAATATGAATTAACCTTGAAATCAATTTCTAGTCAGATCACCTCAGGTCAAATGAGATAACCAAGAAAATAATTCAGTGGAGACTATGACATTTTTTTAAATATCCTAGTAAACACTGTTGACTACATTAATTTTTCTTTCATTTATTGAATGATTTTAATAGAAGATTTGGACATATCTTCATTGGCTTTAATACTTCTACTTTGCTGTTGGATGGTTTGAACACCAAAGGCAACTCCATTTATCCCCCAAATAGTAGGTAATATAAGTTCAAAAGAAATTTATACTATAGATAACCCTAAAGATGCCACTAAAAAAACCTTGTTTGAACTAATTAATGAATTCAGCAAAGTTTCAGTATACAAAATTGACACATAAAAATCAGTTGCATTTCTATTCACTAACAACACACATTCAAAGAAGACATTTAAAATATCCCATTTACAATAGCATAAAAAGAAAAAAACTATTTAGAAATAAAGTTAGCCAAGAAGACATAAGACTTGTGTGTTAACAAATGGATAAGGAAGATGTGGTCCATATACACTATGGAGTATTATGCCTCCATCAGAAAGGATGAATACCCAACTTTTATAGCAACATGGACAGGATTGGAAAAGATTGTGCTGAGTGAAATAAGTCAAGCAGAGAGAGTCAATTATCATATGGTTTCACTTATTTGTGGAGCCTAACAAATAACATGGAGGACATAGGGAGATGGAGAGGAGAAGGGAGTTGAGGGAAATTGGAAGGGGAGGTGAACCATGAGAGACTATGGACTCTGAAAAACAGTCTGAGTATCTTGAAGGGGTGAGAGGTGGGAGGTTGGGAGATCCAGGTGGTGGGTATTAGAATTTTTTAGAATTTTTTTTAATTTAATTTAATTTAATTTATTTATTTGACAGAGAGAGATCACAGGTAAGCAGAGAGGCTGGCAGAGAGAGAAAGAGAGAGAGAGAGAGAGAGAGAGAGGCAGGCTCCCTGCTGAGCAGAGAGCCCGATGTGGGACTCGATCCCAGGACCCTGAGATCATGACCCGAGCCGAAGACAGAGGCTCAACCCACTGAGCCACCCAGGTGCCCCCAGGTGGTGGGTATTAAGGAGGGCACGTATTGCATGGAGCACTGGGTGTGGTGCAAAAACAATGAATTCTGTTATGCTGAAAAGAAATTAAAATATATATATATATAAACAACTAGCAAATAAAAAAAATTGCTGAGAAAAAGTAAAGAAGACACAAACAAATGGGAAGATATCTTGTGTTCGTGGATTGGAAGACTTCGTATTGTTGAAATGTCCATATTAGCTATATTAGCCAGGGTTCTCTGGGAAAACAGAACTAATAAGATGTATATATGTATCTATCATTTTCATCTCTATATTTGCCTATCTGTATCAATGTAGATACATATAGATGATAAATAGACAGAGGATAAATAAGAGAATCATTATAAGAAATTGGCTTATGTGGTTAGAGACTGACAAGTCCAAGATTTACAATCAGCAAGCTGAAAACCTGAGTCCAACAGATTCTAGACCCCCAAAGAACCAATGTGTTAGTTCAAGTCTGAAGGCAGAGGGGGAGAAAGAAAAGCCTTAGCTTAAAGGGAGTCAAGGAGGAGGAGTTCTTTCTTACCCATGCTCCTTCTTGTTCTATTCAGGTCTTCAACCAATTAGGTGAGGCCCTCCCACATTAGGGAGGGCATTCTGCTCTACTCAGTCTACCAATTTAAATATTAATCTCATCCCCCAAACATCCTCACAGATGAATCCAGAATAATGGGTAAAAATAAAATATCTGAGCACCTGTGGCCCAGTGAAGTTGACACATAGTAATAACCATCACACTACCCAAATCAATCTATAAATTTAATGTCATCCCTAGCAATATCTCAATGACATTTTATTTATATAAAAACTACTAAGATACATATGGAATTTCAGTGGATCCAACATGGCCAAAACAATTTGAAAAAGGAATAAAGTTGGAAGACTCACAATTCTTGATTTCAAAACATACTACAAAACTACAGTAATCAAAACAATGTTGTATTGGTGCAGAGACAGACATACACACCAATGAAACAGAATAGAGAACTCAAAAATAAACTCTCATACATGATCAAATGGTGTTTGACAAGAGTGTCAAGATACAATAGGGAAACTACAATGTCTTCAATAAATGGTGTTATGAAACTGAACATCCACATGCAAAAGAATGAAGCTGAATGGTACCTTGCATTATACACAAAAAGTTAACTCAATCATTTAAGAAACTAAACACAAGACCTAAAAATAAAAAGCTCCTATAAGAAAACAAAAGGGTAAACTTCATGACATTGAATATGGTAATTATTTCTTGGATATGACACCAAAATCAGTCACAAAAGGAAAAAAAAAACAACAAAACAGAAAAATGGGACTACATGAAACTTAAAAACTGCTTATTAAAGGAAACAGAGTGAAAAGACAGCCTGTGGAATGGGAGAACATATTTTCAAATCATGTATCTGATAAAGGGTTAGTACCTAGAATGGTACTAGAGTACTATCTAGAGCTCCTGTGATTCAACAACAAGCAATCCCATTAAAATATGGGCAGAACACCTGAATACACATTTCTCTAAAGATATTCAAATGTTCGGTAAGCATATGAAAAGATGTTCAACATCAGTAATCATAGAAAATGCAAATTATAGATCCTGGATATCAACCTTTCGTCTGTACTGTCATTTGCAAATATCTTCTCCCATTCCGTGGGTTGCCTCTTTGTTTTTTTGACTGTTTCCTTTGCTGTGCAGAAGCTTTTGATTTTGATGAAGTCCCAAAAGTTTATTTTCGCTTTTGTTTCCTTTGCCTTTGGAGACATATCTTGAAAGAAGTTGCTGTGGCTGATATCAAAGAGATTACTGCCTATGTTCTCCTCTAAGATTCTGATGGATTCCTGTCTCACGTTGAGGTCTTTTATCCATTTAGAGTTGATCTTTGTATACGGTGTAAGAGAATGGTCGAGTTTCATTCTTCTACATATAGCTGTCCAGTTTTCCCAGCACCATTTATTGAAGAGACTGTCTTTTTTCCACTGTATATTTTTTCCCGTTTTGTCAAAGATTAATTGACCATAGAGTTGAGGGTCCATATCTGGGCTCTCTACTCTGTTCCACTGGTCTATGTGTCTGTTTTTATGCCAGTACCATGCTGTCTTGGTGATCACATCTTTGTAATAAAGCTTGAAATCAGGTAAGGTGATGCCGCCAGCTTTATTTTTGTTTTTCAACATTTCCTTAGCGATTCGGGGTCTCTTCTGATTCCATACAAATTCTAGGATTATTTGCTCCAGCTCTTTGAAGAATGCCGGTGGAATTTTGATCGGAATGGCATTAAAAGTATAGATTGCTCTAGGCAGTATAGACATTTTAACAATGTTTATTCTTCCGATCCAAGAGCATGGAATGGTCTTCCATCTATTTGTATCTTCTTCAATTTCCTTCATGAGTGTTCTGTAGTTCCTCAAGTACAGATCCTTTACCTCTTTAGTTAGGTTTATTCTCAGGTATCTTATGGTTCTTGGTGCTATAGTAAATGGAATCGATTCTCTAATTTCCCTTTCTGTATTTTCATTGTTAGTGTATAAGAAAGCCACTGATTTCTGCACATTGACTTTGTATCCTGCCACGTTGCTGAATTGCTGTATGAGTTCTAGTAGTTTGGGGGTGGAGTCTTTTGGGTTTTTCCATATAAAGAATCATGTCATCTGCGAAGAGAGAGAGTTTGACTTCTTCATTACCAATTTGGATACCTTTTATTTCTCTCTGTTGTCTGATGGCTGTTGTTAGGACTTCTAATACTATGTTGAACAAGAGTGGTGAAAGTGGGCATCCTTGTCTTGTTCCTGATCTCAATGGGAAGGCTTCAAGCTTTTTCCCATTGAGGATGATATTTGCTGTGGGTCTTTCATAGATAGATTTGATGAGGTTCAGGAATGTTCCCTCTATCCGTATACTTTGAAGCGTTTTAATCAGGAACGGAAGCTGGATTTTGTCAAATGCTTTTTCTGCATCAATTGAGAGGACCATGTGGTTCTTCTCTCTTCTCATATTAATTTGTTGTATCACATTGATTGATTTGCGAATGTTGAACCATCCTTGTAGCCCAGGGATTAATCCCACCTGATCATGGTGGATAATCTTTTTAATGTGTTGTTGGATCCTGTTGGCTAGGATCTTGTTGATAATCTTAGCATCCATATTCATCAGTGATATTGGTCTGAAATTCTCCTTTTTGGTAGGGTCCTTGCCTGGTTTGGGGATCAGGGTAATGCTGGCTTTATGGAAAGAGTCTAGAAGTTTTCCTTCTGCTTCAATTTTTTGAAACAGCTTCAGGAGAATAGGTGTTATTTCTTCTTTGAAGGTTTGGTAGAATTCCCCAGGGAATCCCTCAGGTCCTGGGCTCTTGTTTTTTGGGAGGTTTTTGATCACTGATTCAATCTCGTTATTAGATATCGGTCTATTCAGAAGGTTGATATCCAGGATCTATAATGAACTCCTCAAACTCAACCCACATGAAACAGACAAACACATCAAAAAATGGGCAGAAGATATGAACAGACACTTCTCCAATCAAGAAATACAAATGGCTATCAGGCACATGAAAAAATGCTCATCATCATTAGCCCTCAGGGAGATTCAAATTTAAACCACATTGATATATCACGTTACACTAGTTAGTATGGCCAAAATTAACAAAACAGGAAACAACATGTGTTGGAGAGGATGTGGAGAAAGGGAAACCCTCTTACACTGTTGGTGGGAATGCAAGTTGGTGCAGCCTCTTTGGAGAACAGTGTGGAGATTCCTCAAGAAATTAAAAATAGAGCTTCCCTATGACCCTGCAATTGCACTCCTGGGTATTTACCCCAACGACACAGATGTCGTGAAAAGAAAGGCCATCTGTACCCCAATGTTTATAGCAGCAATGGCCACGGTCGCCAAACTATGGAAAGAACCAAGATGCCCTTCAACGGATGAATGGATAAGGAAGATGTGGTCCATATACACTATGGAGTATTATGCCTCCATCAGAAAGGATGAATACCCAACTTTTGTAGCAACATGGACGGGACTGGAAGAGATTATGCTGAGTGAAATAAGTCAAGCAGAGAGAGTCAATTATCATATGGCTTCACTTATTTGTGGAGCATAACCAATAGCATGGAGGACAAGGGGCGTTAGAGAGGAGTAGGGAATTTGGGTAAATTGGAAGGGGAAGTGAACCATGAGAGATTATGGACTCTGAAAAACAGTCTGAGAGGTTTGAAGTGGAGGGGGGGTGGGAGGTTGGGGTACCAGGTGGTGGGTATTATAGAGGGCACAGCTTGCATGGAGCACTGGGTGTGGTGAAAAAATAATGAATAATGTTTTTCTGAAAATAAATAAATTGAAAAAAAAAAAGAAAATGCAAATTAAAACCACAATGAGATATCATCTCATTAGAATCCTCACTACCAAAATCAACCAAAGAAATAAAAAATAAAAAATATTGGCAAGGAACACTTGTGGGCTATTGAAGGGGATAGAAAATGGTGCAGCTACTATTTAAAATAAAATTAAAACTTCAGGGATGCCTGGGTGGCTCAGTTGCTTAAGCATCTGCTTTCAGCTCAGGTCATGATCTCAGGGTTCTGGGATCAAGCTCTGAGTCAGGCTCCCTGCTCAGTGGGGATTCTGTGTTATCCTCTCCCTCTGCCCTTCCCCCTGTTTGTGTTCTCTCTCTCTCAAATAAATAAAATCTTAAAAAATTAAAGCTGCCATATAATGCAACTAAATTAATAAAATATGTAATAAAAAATAAAACTACCATATACTCCATCAATCACGTGTTTGGGTATTTAACCAGAATAATTGAAAGCAGGATCTCAAAGAGGTATTTGGACATCCATGATCCTTGCAGTTTTACAGCTAAGAGGTGGAAGCCTCCCAAATGTCCACTGACAGATAAATATTAAGGAGGGCATATATTGCATGGAGCACTGGGTATTATACATAAACAATTAATCTTTGAACACTGTATCAAAAACTAATGATATACTGTATGGTGACTAACATAATTAAGAAAGAAAGAAGAAAGAACCAAAGAAATAAAGATGTATTACACGTGCAATGGGATATCATCCACTCTTTTAGGAAAATAGAAATCTTGTCATATGTACAATATGGATGAACCTTGAAGATATAATGCTAAGTGTAATGATCCAGTCATGAAAAGAAAAATACTGTATGATAGAAATCACTTATGTTGGACATCTAAAATAGTCAAATTCACAGAAATGAAGTACACAAAAGTCATTGGTTGTTTCCAGAGACTGTGGGGAGTGGGAAGTGGGGAGATCTTTTTTAATGGGTACAGACTTTCAGTTTTGTGAGATCGAAAAAATAATGGAGATTTGTTTCAAAACAATGTGAATATACTTAACATTACTGAATTATACAGTTAAAAATTATTGATAGTAAAATTTATGTTCTATTTTTACCCCAATTTAAATGAAAAATTTAAAAGAAATTTTATTATTCCATGAAGTCACTATGGAGGTATAGGAAATTTTGCCAACAGCTCCTCCCCACAAAACCCAGACCTCTAATTTTCACATTGTAGAAGCTATATTAGGAAAAGGTAACATTAGGATAGGTCGGGATAGTAAAACTGTAATCTTGATGGAGCCTTAATTTTAGTTTTAATCTTGTTTCTTCCTCTCTTTCACACTCCCCTTTGCTCATTTCTTTTGTTTCTTAAGTATCACATATGAGTGAAAATGAGTGAAATCATATGGTATTTGTCTTTTCCTGAAATAACTGAGTCATTTCACTTTGCATTACACTCTCAAGCTCTATCCATGTCTTTGCAAATGGCAAATTTCATTGTTTTCTATAGCTGGATAATATTCTATTGAATATATATATACACCATATCTTCTTTACCCATTCATCAATTCATGGACACTTGGGCTGCTTCCATATCTTGGCTATTATAATAATGTAGAGCTGCATGTATCCCTTTAAATTAGTGTTTTTGTATTATTTAAATACCCAGTGCTGCAATTGTTAGATAATAGTGTAGTTCATTTTTTTTTAACTTTTGAGAAACCTCCATACTCTTTTCCAGGGTGACTACGCCAGTTTGCATTCCCAGTGGTGTAAGAGAGTTCCTTTTTCTCCACATCCTCACTGACACCTGTTGTTTCTTTTGTTGTTGATTTTAGCCATTCTGAGAGGTGTAAAGTGCATATCTAATTGTAGTTTTGAAATGCATTTCCATGATGATCAGTGATGTTGAGCATCCTTTTGTGTTTCTCTTGGTCATCTGTGGGTCTTCCTTGGAGAAATATCCCTTCACATCTGCTGACTATTTTTAATTGGGTTGTTTGGTTTTAGGATACTGAGTTGTATCAAATCTTTATATATTTTGGATATAAGTTGGATATTTCATTTGCAAATACCTTCTTCCATTCTGCAGGTTTCCTTTTAGTTTTGTTGATTGTTTCCTTTGCTATGCAGACAATTATTATTTTGAAATAGTCCCAATAGTTTATTTTTGCTTTTATTTCCCTTGCCTCAGGAGACATATCTAGAAAAATGTTGCTATGGCTGATCAGAGGGATTACTGCCTGTGCTCTCTTCAAGGACTTTTATGGTTTTATATCTCACATTAATGTCTTCAGTCTATTTTGAGTTTATTTTTGTGTATGGTGAAAGAAAGTGGCCCAGGTTCATTCTTCTGCATGTGATTGTCCAGTTTTCTCAACACTGTTTATTGAAGAGACTGTCTTTTTCCCCATTGGATATTCTTTTCCACTTTGTTGAAGATGAACTGACTATATAATTGTAGATTTCTTTCTGGGTTTCCTGTTCTATTCTACTGACCATGTGTCTATTTTTATGCCAATATAATACTGTTTTAATTACTACTACTTTGTAATATAACTTAAAATCTGCAATTGTGATACCTACAGTTTTGTTTTTCTTTTTCAAGATTGCTTTGGCTATTTGAGGTCTTTTGTGGTTCCATACTAATTTTAGGATTTTTAGTTCCCACTCTGCAAGAAATTTTGGTATTTTGACAGGGATTGCATTGAGTGTGTAGATTGCTTTGGGTAGTATAAACATTTTGACAATATTTTTTCTTCCAACCCAAGAGCATGGAATGACTTTCCATTTTTTTTGCATAATCTTGTGTATCTTTCATCAGTGTTTTTTAGTTTTTGGAGCACAAGTATTCATATCTTTGGTTACTTATATTCCTAGGTATCTTATTTGGGTTGCAATTGTAAATGGAATTATTTTCTGAATTTCTTTTTCTACTGCACCATTATTCATATATAGAAATACCATAGATTGTTACACAATGATTTTGTATCCGCAAATTTACTGAATTTGTCTATCAATCCCAACAGATTTTTGGTGGAATTTTTGCTGGATTCTTATTTTGTGGCTAGGAATTCCAGAACTATGTTGAATAAAATTGGTAAGATGGACATGCCTGTCATGTACCTGACCTCAGGGAAAAAAGCTTTTTTCCCCCATTGAGGATGATGTTAGCTGTGGGCTTTTCATATAATCATTTAATATGTTGAGATATATTCCCCTAAACCTACTTTGTTGAGGGTGTTAAAATGAATAGATGTTCATTTTGTGGACATATACTTTGGCAAATACTTTTTCTTTATCTATTGAAGGTACAGTATTGTTCTCATTCTTTTTCTTATTGATGTGATGTATCATATTGATTCGCAAATATTGAACAACACTTGCAATAGAGGAATAAATCCCACTTCATTGTGGGGAATATTTTTTGATGTATTGTTGAATTCAGTTTGTTAGTATTTTTTTGAGGCTATCTGAATCTATGTCCATCATGGATATCGACCAGTAGTTCTCTTTTTGGGGGCGTCTTTATCTGGTTTTGGTATCAGGGTAGTGTTAGCCTCATAGAATCAATTGGGAATTCTTCCTTCTTTCCTGTGTTTTGGAAAGGTTTTTGAAGTATAGACATTAACTCTTAGTTAAATATTTGTTAGAATTAGCCTATGAAGTAGTAAAGGAAGATGGCAGTGGAGCAGGAGGACCCTAGACTGCCTCATTACACAAACAAAACTAGATATTGATCAGGTTATTCCAAATACCCCAGAAAAAGACCTGAAAACTGACAGAACAAGCTACACAACTAAAGAGAGAGAAAAGGCCACATCAAAGAGGTAGGAAGTTCAGAGATAAGGTTCAAGGGAGAAATGGATCATGGGTGTTGCAGAAGGGAAGAAGGCATTGACTCAGAGAAAATCAAGAGAAACAGGAGCGCACAGGAGTACAAAAGGAGAACATTTAAACAAAACTTAAGAATTATAAAATGAAGAGTTCTTGCAACCAATCAATAGGGCATAAAGCCTAGAGTTTTAAAGGTCAGTGGGCTTGGCTAGGCTAGGGCCTGGAGGGCACTGTCTTCCTCCTGGAGAGAAGGTAGGCAAACAATCCAGAGGCAGAGAACATGGAAACAGCCATTTGAAGAATGCCTGGGACAAACAGTGGAGAAATTATTTGATCTTTCTGAGTGCATCTCCCTAGAGGCAAGCCTTAGCGGTGACACCTCTCTGGGAACAAAGAGGCTGGTCAGCACCATTTGCACTCCCCTGCCTTTCAGCATAGAAATATAGTCACCAGCTGGAAGTAGCGCAGTGCCAACACTCACTGCCTAACTTGGTTACACCAAATCCCACCACCCTATGCTACAGTGGACCTACCCTTCTCAGTCATAAATTATGCAGTCCCAGCAAAGTGGGATCCTCCTGCAAAAGACCAGCATAAACTGTTGTCACAGCACATTTCCCAATCAGAGAATTCTGCAGGGTCCTGGTTCTGGTGGCAGTGGTGACAGATTTCATTTCACAAGCAGATCAGAGAACACCTACTTGAAAATCAGCACATTCATGTCAGGGACCAAACACTGCCCACAGAAGGCAAGTGGAGCTTCTGTATATAACAGGCCTGAGGAATTGAGCAGCCAAAACACAATAGCAGACCGCATATAGCATGCACTCAGGACACTTCTTGAATCACAAAGCCCTGAGCACTATATGACCTCTTCAGATGGGAGCAAGAGACATAACTGGCTTTCCCAACACAGAGAAGAATGCAAGGTTATAGAGAAAATGCAATGACAGAATAATTTATCTCTAGTGGGGGGGGGACAAGATGGCGGGGTACTAGGAAGAGGCGTCTTTTCAGCTGGTACCCCAAAGTGAGCTGATTACCTACCAAAGAACTCTGATCACCCATGAAATCAGCCTGAGATCAGAATTATACACGTCTGGATCTCTACAGGGGCAGAAGACGCCAGTGAGCAGGTAAAGCGGAATGGGAACAGCGGACTGATATCGGAAGATAAACAAAAGGGGGAGGGAGCCACCAGAGGCGACCGGTGCAAAAGTAATACCCCGATACGAGCGAGAGTGCCCTGCGTCTGGGGACCAGCATTAACTTGGAGACTGGTTGAAAGCACTCCAAAAGAGCAAAGGATCGCGGGGGCAAATTGTGGGAATCGGGGCGGCTAGGGACAGGGGCTTAAGTCCCCGGTCCCAGACGGCCTCCCCGGCGCGGAGGCAGAGAGAGTGCGGCGGAGAAACCGGCTCCTGGTCCCTAAGCCGCCAGCGCGCCCCAGAGCGCGGGGGTTCCGGCTCCTGTGAGGGGATGGGAGCCGCGCCGGTCTGCAGAACGCGCGATAGCCCTACCACAAAGCTTGAGATGCGCGCACACGTCGCTCCAGCTCTCCTGGGTTTCTAAGGCCCTGGGGCGTTTCTTGACCCGGGCCATTGTTTCAAAGTCTAAGCCGCGCGCCCGCGAAACTCTTCCCCGGACAGAGGCGCGCAAAAGCCCAGCCTGCGGCTTACGGACCAGCGCCCCGTTCTCAGTGCCCCAGACGCGCGCCCGACCCACAGCCGCCTCTGAAAAGAGGTGCGCGCAAGCCGGGCACTCACAGCCCCGGCCGACTCCGGCCGGCGGCAAAATCTCAGTGTGCGATCGCTGCTTGGAACCTCTCTGGCGGTCAGGAGCTCCCAGACAGCCGCCACTGCCTTGGCTTTGGGGACAAGCAAAAGATCCTGCGCCCCCAGGGTCTTTAACTTGGAACCTGCACTGCCAGCGTCCAAGGGGGAATTTATTCAGCTTCTGCACCCAGACTGAGGCTTCTGAGACGGAGATCAGGAAGTGTTCCAGGGTGCGCCTTGACTGCACCAGAGTTGATACATCCAGCTACATCTGTTCAGTCTTCTCCCACCAAAATGACTAGGAGGAGGAATGCCCAACAGAAGAAAAATACAGAGGATGGACCTTCCGCAATAGAGCTAACGGCTATCAACATAGACAATATGTCGGAAAGAGAATTCAGGCTAACAATTATCCAGGCAATAGCTAGGTTGGAGAAAGCCATGGATGACCAAACAGAATTGATTAGGGCCGAACTGAAAGCGACCAGACAGGATGTTCACAATGTTAGGGCGGAGCTTAAAGCTACCAGGGAGGAGGTCCACAATGCTCTCAATGAGTTCCAATCCAATCTAAACTCTCTCAAAGCTAGGGTAACTGAGACAGAAGATAGAATTAGTGATCTGGAAGACAAACAGATAGAGAGAAAGGATCAGGAGGAAGCCTGGAACAAACAGCTTAGATCCCACGAAAGCAGAATTAGGGAAATAAGTGATGCCATGAAGCGTTCCAACGTCAGAATTATTGGAATTCCTGAAGGGGAGGAGAAAGAAAGAAGTCTAGAAGATGTCGTGGAACAAGTCCTTCATGAAAACTTTCCGAATCTCGCGAATGAAACCAGCGTTCATGTACTAGAGGCTGAACCGTCTCCACCCAAGATTATACACTCCAAAAAAACATCACGACACCTGATAGTCAAATTGAGAAATTATAATTGTAGGTATAATCTCTTGAAAGCTGCCAGGGCAAAGAGGCTCCTTACTTACAGAGGGAAGCCCATCTGAATAACGTCAGAACTGTCCACAGAGATCTGGCAAGCCAGAAGAGGCTGGTAAGATATATTCAGGGCACTAAATGAGAAGAACATGCAGCCAAGAATACTTTATCCAGCAAGACTGACATTCAAAATGGATGGAGAGATAAAGAGTTTCCAAGACCGGCAAGACTTAAAAGACTATGCAACCACCAAGCCGATACTGCAGGAAATATTAAGGGGGGTTCTATAAAAGAGGAAAAATCCCAAGAATAGCATTGAACAGAAATATAGAGACAGTCTACAGAAAGAAAGACTTCAAAGGTAACTCGATGTCAATAAAAACGTATCTATCAATAATCACTCTCAATGTGAATGGCCTAAATGAACCCATAAAACGGCACAGGGTTGCAGATTGGATAAAACGACAGGACCCATCCATATGCTGTCTACAAGAGACCCATTTTGAACCTAAAGATACACGCAGACTGAAAGTGAAGGGGTGGAGAAGCATCTTTCATGCCAATGGGACTCAAAAGAAGGCTGGGGTAGCGATTCTCATATCAGATAAATTAGACTTCAAACTAAAGACTGTAGTCAGAGATACAGAAGGACACTACATAATCCTTAAAGGGACTATCCACCAAGATGATCTAACAATTGTAAATATCTATGCTCCCAATATGGGAGCAGCCAATTACTTAATAAAACTGTTAATCAAGATAAAGAGTCATATTGATATGAATACACTAATTGTAGGTGATCTTAACACGCCTCTTTCAGAATTAGACAGATCATCGAAGCAGAAAATCAATAAAGAAACAAGAGCATTGAATGACACATTGGACCAGATGGACCTCATAGATATATACAGAACATTCCACCCTAAAACAGCAGAATACTCATTCTTCTCAAGTGCACACGGAACCTTCTCCAGAATAGACCACATACTGGGTCACAAATCAGGACTCAGCCGATACCAAAAGACTGAGATTATTCCCTGCATATTCTCAGATCACAATGCTTTGAAACTGGAGCTCAATCACAAGGAAAAGTTCCGAAGGAACTCAAACACCTGGAAGCTAAAGACCACCTTGCTTAAGAATGCTTGGATCAACCAGGAGATCAAAGAAGAACTGAAACAATTCATGGAAACCAATGAGAATGAAGACACTTCGGTCCAAAACCTATGGGATACAGCAAAGGCGGTCCTAAGGGGAAAATACATAGCCATCCAAGCCTCCTTCAAAAAAAATGAAAAATCCAGAACACACCAGCTGTCTCTACACCTTAAAGAACTGGAGGATCAACAACAAATCAAACCAACTCCACACATAAGAAGGGAAATCATCAAGATTAGAGCTGAGATCAATGAGGGAGAAACCAGAGATACAGTAGAACGTATCAATGAAACTAGAAGCTGGTTTTTTGAAAGAATCAATAAGATCGATAAGCCACTGGCTACACTAATCCAAAAGAAAAGAGAGAAAGCCCAAATTCATAAAATTATGAATGAAAAGGGAGAGATCACAACTAACACCAAGGAAGTAGAAACAATCATCAGAAGTTACTACGAACAGTTATATGCCAATAAGCTTAGCAACCTAGATGAAATGGATGCATTCCTGGAAAAATATAAACTACCAAAATTGAACCAGGAAGAAATCGACAACCTGAATAGACCGATATCTAATAACGAGATTGAAGCAGTGATCAAAAATCTCCCAAAAAACAAGAGCCCAGGACCTGACGGATTCCCTGGGGAATTCTACCAAACCTTCCAAGAAGAAATAACACCTATTCTCCTGAAGCTGTTTCAAAAAATTGAAGCAGAAGGAAAACTTTTAGACTCTTTCTATGAAGCCAGCATTACCCTGATCCCCAAACCAGGCAAGGACCATACCAAAAAGGAGAATTTCAGACCAATATCACTGATGAATATGGATGCTAAGATTCTCAACAAGATCCTAGCCAACAGGATCCAACAACACATTAAAAAGATTATCCACCATGATCAGGTGGGATTCATCCCTGGGCTACAAGGATGGTTCAACATTCGCAAATCAATCAATGTGATACAACAAATTAATATGAGAAGAGAGAAGAACCACATGGTCCTCTCAATTGATGCAGAAAAAGCATTTGACAAAATCCAACATCCGTTCCTGATTAAAACGCTTCAAAGTATAGGGATAGAGGGAACATTCCTGAACCTCATCAAATCTATCTATGAAAGACCCACAGCAAATATCATCCTCAATGGGAAAAAGCTTGCAGCCTTCCTATTGAGATCAGGAACAAGACAAGGATGCCCACTTTCACCACTCTTGTTCAACATAGTATTAGAAGTCCTAGAAACAGCAATCAGACAACAGAGAGAAATAAAATGTATCCAAATTGGTAATGAAGAAGTCAAACTCTCTCTCTTCGCAGATGACATGATTCTTTATATGGAAAACCCAAAAGACTCCACCCCCAAACTACTAGAACTCATACAGCAATTCAGCAACGTGGCAGGATACAAAGTCAATGTGCAGAAATCAGTGGCTTTCTTATACACTAACAATGAAAATACAGAAAGGGAAATTAGAGAATCAATTCCATTTACTATAGCACCAAGAACCATAAGATACCTGGGAATAAACCTAACTAAAGAGGTAAAGGATCTATACTTGAGGAACTATAGAACACTCATGAAAGAAATTGAAGAAGACACAAAAAGATGGAAGACCATTCCATGCTCTTGGATCGGAAGAATAAACATCGTTAAAATGTCTATACTGCCTAGAGCAATCTATACTTTTAATGCCATTCCGATCAAAATTCCACCGGCATTCTTCAAAGAGCTGGAGCAAATAATCCTAGAATTTGTATGGAATCAGAAGAGACCCCGAATCACTAAGGAAACGTTGAAAAACAAAAATAAAGCTGGCGGCATCACCTTACCTGATTTCAAGCTTTATTACAAAGCTGTGATCACCAAGACAGCATGGTACTGGCATAAAAACAGACACATAGACCAGTGGAACAGAGTAGAGAGCCCTGATATGGACCCTCAACTCTATGGTCAATTAATCTTCGACAAAACAGGAAAAATATACAGTGGAAAAAAGACAGTCTCTTCAATAAATGGTGCTGGGAAAACTGGACAGCTATATGTAGAAGAATGAAACTCGACCATTCTCTTACACCGTACACAAAGATCAACTCAAAAAGGATAAAAGACCTCAACGTGAGACAGGAATCTATCAGAACCTTAGAGGAGAACATAGGCAGTAATCTCTTCGATATCAGCTACAGCAACTTCTTTCAAGATACGTCTCCAAAGGCAAAGGAAACAAAAGCGAAAATAAACTTCTGGGACTTCATCAAAATCAAAAGCTTCTGCACACCAAAGGAAACAGTCAAAAAAACAAAGAGGCAACCCACGGAATGGGAGAAGATATTTGCAAATGACAGTACAGACAAAAGGTTGATATCCATGATCTATAATGAACTCCTCAAACTCAACCCACACGAAACAGACAAACACATCAAAAAATGGGCAGAAGATATGAACAGACACTTCTCCAATCAAGACATACAAATGGCTATCAGACACATGAAAAAATGCTCATCATCATTAGCCCTCAGGGAGATTCAAATTAAGACCACATTGAGATATCACCTTACACCAGTTAGAATGGCCAAAATTAACAAAACAGGAAACAACATGTGTTGGAGAGGATGTGGAGAAAGGGGAACCCTCTTACACTGTTGGTGGGAATGCAAGTTGGTGCAGCCTCTTTGGAGAACAGTGTGGAGATTCCTCAAGAAATTAAAAATAGAGCTTCCCTACGACCCTGCAATTGCACTCCTGGGTATTTACCCCAAAGATACAGATGTCGTGAAAAGAAGGGCCATCTGTACCCCAATGTTTATAGCAGCAATGGCCACAGTCGCCAAACTATGGAAAGAACCAAGATGCCCTTCAACGGATGAATGGATAAGGAAGATGTGGTCCATATACACTATGGAGTATTATGCCTCCATCAGAAAGGACGAATATCCAACTTTTGTAGCAACATGGACGGGACTGGAAGAGATTATGCTGAGTGAAATCAGTCAAGCAGAGAGAGTCAATTATCATATGGTTTCACTCATTTGTGGAGCATAACCAATAGCATGGAGGACAAGGGGCGTTAGAGAGAAGTAGGGAATTTGGGTAAATTGGAAGGGGAGGTGAACCATGAGAGACTATGGACTCTGAAAAACAGTCTGAGGGGTTTGAAGTGGCGGGGGGGTGGGAGGTTGGGGTACCAGGTGGTGGGTATTATAGAGGGCACAGCTTGCATGGAGCACTGGGTGTGGTGAAAAAATAATGAATACTGTTTTTCTGAAAATAAATAAATTGGGAAAAAAAAAGAAATGCAAAAAAAAAAATTATCTCTAGTGAAAAAAAAAATGAGATAAAGCCATGACCAGAGATCTAAGTGAAACGGATAGAAGTAGCATGCCCTATGGTTAATTTGAAGCAAGAGTCATAAAGATTTTCACTGTGCTTGAGAAAAGAACAGAAGACATAGGGAAACTCTCACTACAGAGATAAAAGAGTTTAAAAAGATGCAATCAGAGATGATGATTGCAACAAATGAGATTAGAAACAGCAGGCTGGAAAAAACAATAACAACAACAACAACAGAGGAATGAACTTAGTGAGCTAGAAGACAAAGTAGTGGAAAACAATAAAGTTGAACAGAAGAGAGAAAGAAGAATTATGGAACACAGGAATAGATGCAGGAAACTCAGTGACTCCATCAAATGTAATACCATATGCATTATAGGAGTCCCAGAAGAAGGGAGAAAAGGGGGCAAAATGTTATTTGAAGAAATAGCTCAAAATTTCCTTGATTTGGGGAAATGAACAGAGACTCCAGATACAGGAGGCTTAAAGAAATCTCATCAAAATGAACTAAAGCAGGCCAATTCCAAGATAGAATTAAATTCACAAAATATAATGATAAAGAAAAAAAATCTCAAATGTAGCAACATAAAAGATGTCTTTTTTTTAAAGATTTTATTTATTTACTTGACAGAGAAAGATCACAAGTAGGCAGAGAGGCAGGCAGAGAGAGAGGAGGAAGCAGGCTCCCCAGTGAGCAGATAGCCTGATACAGGGCTCGATCCCATGACGCTGGGATCATGACCTGAACTGAAGGCAGAGGCTTTACCCCACTGAGCCACCCAGGCACCCCAAATGATGTCCTTAAATTACAAGGGAAAACCCAGAAGTTTAGCTGGATATTTTTCTTTCTTTCTTTTTTAAAATAGAGACAATTGTCAATGAATTTAATCTTTTTAGTTTCAAGTTTTTATTTAATTTCCAGTTAGTTAATATACAGTGTAATATTCGGTTCAGGAGTAGAATTTAGTGATTCATCAGTACCTATAACACCCAGTGTTCATCACAAGTGAAATCTGGAAAACCACAAGCAAGTGGTATGATATATTCAATGTGCTCAATGGGAAAAATCTGCATCCAAGGTTACTCTATTCAGCAAGGGTATTGTCCAGAATAGAATGAGAGAGAGAATTTCCCAGCAGAAAGAAATGAAAGGACTCTATGACCACTAATCCAGCCCTGAAAGAAATATTAAAGGGGGCACTTTGAGTGGAAGGGACAGACCAAAAGTTACAAAGACAAGAAAATATCAGAGAAAATCTCCAGAAAGAACAACAAAACAAGTAGTGACTTGACAATAAATTTCTATCTACCAATAATTATTATGAACATAAATGCGCTAAATACACCAATAAAAAGATACAGGGTATCAGAATGGATTAAAAAGAGAAAAAAAAAAAAAACAAGATCTGGGACACCTGGGTAGCTCAGTTGGTTATGCATCTGACTCCTGATTTTGACTCAGTTCATGATCTCGGGGTCATAGAATCCAACTCCATATTGGGCTCCACACTCAGCACAGAGTCTACTTGAAATTCTGTCTCACCCTCTCCCTTTTCTTCTGCCTAATCCACACTTAAAATAAATAAATAAATAAATAAATAAATAAAATCTTTTAAAAAAAGACCCATTTATATGTAACAAAAGTCACATTTTAGAATTAAGGAAACTGTCAGGTTGAAAGTGAGTAGCTAGAGAAACATTTATCAGGCAAATGAATGTCTGAGTAGCATTACACACATTGGGCAAACTAGACTTTAAAACAAAGACTTAACAAGGGACATAGAAGGACATTATACAAAAATAAAAGGGACAACCCAAGAAAGAGATCTAACAATTGTAAATATTTATGTCCCCAACCTGGGAACACCCAAAACATAGAACAGTTAATGGTAAGGGTAAAGGAACTAATTGATAACAATACAATAATAGTATATGATTCTAACACCCCACTTACCTCAATAGACTGATCATCTAAACAGAAAATCAATAAGACAGCAATGGCTTTGAGTGACATACTGGACCAGATGGACTTAGCAGATATATTCAGAACATTTCATCCTAAAGCACCTGAGTATACATTTTATTTGAGAGCACATGGCACATTCTCCAGAATAGAAGACATACTGGGTCACAAATCAGGTCTCAAAAAATAGAAAAAAAGATTGAAGTCACACTATACACTTTTTCTGACCATAATACTGTGAAACTCAATGACAACCACAAGAAAAAAAACCTGGAAATAATACAAATAAATTGAGGTTAAGCAACATGCTATTAAACAATGAATGGATGGGGGTGTCTGGATGGCTCAGTGGGCTAAGCTTCTGCCTTCAGCCCAGGTTTTGATCTCAGGGTCCAGGGATTGAGCTCCACATCTGGATCTCTGCTCAGCAGGGAGCCTGCTTTCCCCTCTATCTCTGCCTGCTGCTCTGTCTACTTGTGATCTCTCTCCCTCTGTCAAATAAATAAATAAAATCTTAAAAAACATAAACAATGAATTGAGCAACCAGGAAATCAAAGAACAAATAAAAAAAATACATGGAAACAAATGAAAATAAAAACACAGTGGTCTAATACCTTTGGGATGCAGAAAAGTGGTCTAAAGAGGAAAATATATAACATTACAGGCCTACCTTAAGAAGCAAGAAATATGTCAAACAACTAACCTAACCTTACACCAAAGGAGCTAGAAAAGAACAAGAAATGAAGCCTAAAGCTAGCAGAAAGAAGAAAATAGAGATTAGAGCAGAAATAAATGATACAGAAACTTTAAAAACAATAGAAAAGAGCAATGGAACCTGGAGCTGGTTCTATGATAAATTAATAAGGCTGATAAATTCCTAGCCAGACTTATCAAAAAGAAAGGAGAGAGAACCAAAATAATAAAATTTAAAAATGAAAAGGAAATAACCAACACCACAGAAACAGAAACAATTAAGAGATAATATTTTGAAAATTTGTATGCCAACAAATTGGAAAGCCTGGAAGAAATGCATAAATTCCTAAAAACAAATAAACAGTAAAACTGAAACAGGAAGAAATAGAAAATTTTAACAGACTGATAAATAGCAAAGAAATTGAATTGGTAATAAAAAATCTCCCAACTAACAAAAGTCCAGGACCAGATGGATTCAGAGGTGGTTTCTACCAAAAATTTAAAGAAGAGTTAATAACTGTTCTCAAACTATCAAAAAATTAAAAAATGAAGGAAAACTTCCAAATTCTTTCTATGACGTTAGCAATATCCTGATACTAAAAACCAGATAAAGACTCCACTAAAAGAGAAAACTATAGAAAAATATCCTTTATGACCATGGATGCAAAAATTCTCAAAGAGATTCTAGCGAATTGAATTCCACAATACATTAAAAGAATCATTCAGCACAATTAGGATTTATTCCTGGGCTCCAAGTGTTGTTCAATATCTGCAAATCAATCAACATGATACACGACATTAATAACAGAAAGGATAAAAGCCATGTGACCTTTGCAATAGATGAAGAAGAAGCATATGGCAAAATACAACACCTACTCTTGATAAAAACCCTCTACAAATTAAGATCTGAGGGGACTATACCTCAATATCATAAAGGGCATAAAAAATGACAGCTAATATCATCATCAAAAGGAAAAAACTGAGAGCTTTTTCTCTATGCCCAAGAACAAGACAAGGATGTCTACTGTCACCACTGCTATTTAACAAAGTACTGGAATTTCTAGTCACAATAGTCAGACAACAAAAAGAAATAGGAGGAATACAAATCAGCAAGAGAGAACTCAAACTTTCACTATTTACAGATAACATGATACTCTCTATAGAACACCTGATAGACTTCACCAAAAATTTGCTGGAACTGACACATGAATTCAGTGAAGTTGCAGAATACAAAATCAACATACAGATATCTATTGTTTTTCTAACACTAATAATGATGCAGTAGAAAAATGAATTAAGAAATCAATCTTACTTATAATTTCATGAAAAACCCTAAGGTACCTAGGAATAAACCTAACCAAAAGGGGTGAAAAATTTGTATTCTGAATACTATAAAACATTGATGAATGAAGGGGAGGAATTAACATGGTGCAGTAGTAGGAGGACCCTACGCCTTTCCCCTTGGAAACAGCTAATTATTCTGAACACCCAGGAAATCTTTTTGAGGACTGAGAGAACAAATTTCAGAATTAGAAGGAGGAAAGGGGGCACATGATGGAAGGTAGTAGGTGTGGAGGTGTGATAAAGGGAAGAAAGGAGTCACTGATGCTGCAGAGAGGAGGGATCAGAGCAGAGGAGAAAGAGTAAGAGAGGGAGAATAAGACATTGTACAAGATAAACACTTCCCCAAAATCACTGATGGGGAAAACAAGAGGGGCTGATTGTTTCAAGTTTTATAAGGAGTGGAGCTCAAAGTCTGAAGTTTTAGAAGTCCACAACATAACCAGGTGTATCCTGGTGGGCATAAAGATTTTCCTGTGGAGAAGGAGGGCAGAAGCCCAGGAACAGACAGTGTGGGATGACACTGCGAGTAATGGTTCCCTCTCTTTGAGTGCAATTGGGAAAGGTGGCATTTTCTCTCCAGGGATCAAAGAGCGGACAGTCGCCATTGAGCTACCTCAGTCATTAACAAACAAGCAGGGATGCTTGCTGAGGGCACCTAACATGGATGCTGGTTTTTTTCTGCACTTTACCTAAAACTCCAAGCCCCTGTATGTTCATACAACTGTCCTTCTGGGAAACACAGCACCAGCCACAGTGCAATGAGACCCTCCCCCAGAGGTTCAGTGTGGTCTGTGCTGTTCCCAGTCCCTACAAGTTGGAGTGAAACTCAGCTAGTGTGCCTGAAATAGAACACAGGAGCACAGTCCTGGTGAGTGGGCACAGACAGGATGAAAGCAGGGATCTGAAGGATTCCTTCAGCAAAGGAAGACAGATTGTTTCCTCTTATGTGAGGGCTTCCTGAATAGCAGTAGGCAAAAACTACTCCCCTCTCTGGGACCAAGAAAGTCAGCTGATGGCATTTTTACACCTGCCTATCAGCACTTATGGACTTCTGTGACCACCACAGTGCTTACAGTGGAGTCTTGAGTAGTTTATACCAGCCCTGCCCTGCCCTGCCTGCTTTGTAGGTGCTTCTGAAACAGGACAAGTATGCTGAGAGTCAAAGCAGCAGGATCCTCCCTCAGAAGACCAATACCCCCTCATGTACCAAGTCTACTGACCATAAAATGCTGCAGAGCTTCAGCTCTAGGGGAAATAGGATCTAGCATCTTTTAACAAGCAGACCAAAACACACCTAGTTAAAACTTGCTACACAGAGGACAAGTTCCAAATAATCCCCATTGCAATCAACATGAAATTCGGCAGAGGACTGATCTGAGGGAAAGACCAGCCAAAACAAAACAGTAGAGTACATACAGCATACAGCAGAAACACATCCTAAAGCGCCAGTCCCTGAAAAGTATAACACTTTTTCTTAATATAAACATTCTCAGAAACCGAAAATATAACAGGCTTTCCTAATGGACAGAAGGCAGATGCATAGACAAAATTACAAGATGGAGGAATTCACCCAAAAAGAAAGAATAAGAAGCGGTCATGGCTAGGGATCTAATTTAAAAAGATATAAATAATATGTCTGAGCCATATTACCGAAGGACAATCATAAGGATAATAGCTGAACTAGAGAAAAAAAACATAGAAAACATTACAGACCATTTACTACACACACAAAGGACTTCAAACTAGTTAGTCCAAAAAAAAAGGGGGGGGTTATAACTGAGATGCAAATGGCCTGGATGTAGTGACCACAAGGATGGAAAAAAACAGAGGATTAAATAAGCGATATAGAAGAACAAATTTAGGAAAATAATAAAGCTGAAAAGAAGGGGGAAAGAAAAATGTTGGATCACAAATGTAGACTTAGGGAACTCAGTGACCTCATAAAACACAATAACATTGATATCACAGGATTCCCAGAATAAGAAAAGAGGCTTAAAGGGGTAAAAAGATTATTTGAGCAAATTATAGCTGAAAGCATCCTTATTCTGGGGGAAGGAAACAGACGTCCAAATACAAGAGGGACTGAGAACTCCCAACAAAGTCAACAAAAGCAGGCCAAAACCAAGATACATCACAGAAAAATTTGCAGAATACAGAGATAAAGAAAGAATCCTGTAAACACCTATGGAAAAGAAATCCCTAAATTTAAAAGGGAACACAAAATAGGTTAGCAGCAGATCTGTCCACAGACACATGACAGGCCAAAAGGGAATGGTATATATTCAACATGTTCAATGGGGATAATATGCAGCCAAGAATACCCTATCCAACAAGTCTGTCATTCAGAATAAGAGAGGTGAAGAGCTTCACAGAAAAACAAAAACTAAAGGAGGTCATGACCACTAAATGAGCCCTGCAAAAAATATTAAAGACTCTTTGAGTGGGAAACAAAACCAAAAAGCAACAAAGACTGGAAAGGAACAGAGACAAACTCCAGAAATTCTGATTATACAGGTAATACAATGACACTAAATTCATATCTATTAAAAATTACTCTGGGTGTAAATAGACTAAATGTTCCAAAGTAAAGACATAGGATATCAGAATGGATAAACAACAAAACAACAATAACAACAAAACCAAGACCCATGTGTATGCTGTCTACAAGAGACTCATTAAGACCTAAAGACATCTGCTAATTGAAAGTGAGAGGAGGAGTGTCTGGGCGGCTCAGTGGGTTGAGGCCTCTGCCTTTGGCTAAGGTCATGATCTCAGGGTCCTGGGATCGAGCCCCGCATTGGGCTCTCTGCTCAGTGGAAAGCCTGCTTCCTCCTCTCTCTCTCTCTCTTCCTGCCTCTCTGCCTACTTGTGATCTCTGTCAAATAAATAAATAAAATCTTAAAAAAAAAAGAAAGTGAAGGGATAGAGAACCATATATCATGCTAATGGACATCAAAAGAAAGCCAGAGTAGCCATAGTCATATCAAAGTAGGTTTTATTTATTTTTTTAAAAGATTTTATTTATTTATTTTTTAATTTATTTGACAGAGAGAGATTACAATTAGGCAGAGAGGCAGGCAGAGAGAGAGAGGAGGAAGCAGGCTCTCCACCGAGCAGAGAGCCCAATATGGGACTTGATCCCAGGACTCTGAGATCATGACCTGAGCCAAAGACAAAGGCTTAACCCACTGAGCCACCCAGGTGCCCCTCAAACTAGGTTTTAAACCAAAGACTGTAACACGAGGTGAGGAAAGGCACTATATTATAATAAATGGGTCTACCTATCAAGAAGATTAAACAGTTATAAATGTTTATGCCCCCAACTCAGGAGCACTTGAATTTATAAAACAATTAATACAAACATAAATAAAGTCATTGATAATAATACAATAATATCAGGGGACTTTAACTCCCCACTTATAGCAATGGGTCATCTAAGCAGAGAACCAACAAGGAAATGATGGCTTTGAATGACACACTGGACCAGAAGGACTTAACAGATATATTCATAATATTTCATCCTAAAGCAGATGAGTACACATTTTTTTGAGTATACATGGAAGTCTCCAGAATAGATCATATCATATGCTGGGTCACAAATCAGGCCTCAGTGAAAAGAAGGGCCATCTGTACCCCAATGTTCATAGCAACAATGGCCACAGTCTCCAAACTGTGGAAAGAACCAAGATACCCTTCAATGGATGAATGGATAATGAAGAGATGGTCCATGTATACTATGCAGTATTATGCCTCCATCAGAAGGGATGAATACTTATTTCGCTAAGCATGATACGCTCTAGTTCCATCCATGTTGTCGCAAATGGCAAGATTTCGTTTCTTTTGATGGCTGCATAGTATTCCATTGTGTATATATACCACATCTTCTTTATCCATTCATCTGTTGATGGACATCTAGCTTCTTTCCATAGTTTGGCTATTGTGGATTATAGAGGGCACAGCTTGCATGGAGCACTGGGTGTGGTGAGAAAATAATGAATACTGTTTTTCTGAAAATAAATAAATTGGGAAAAAAAAAAGAAAGGATGAATACCCAGCTTTTGGATCAACATAGATGGGACTGGAAGAGATTATGCTGAGTGAAATAAGTAAAACAGAGAGAGACAATTATCATATGGGTTCATTTATTTGTGGAACATAAGGAATAACACGGAGGACATGGGGAAATGGAGAGGGGAAGTGAGTTGGAGGAAATTAGAGGGGGAGATGAACCATGAGAGACTATGGACTCTGAGAAACAAACAGGGTTTTGGAGGGGAGAGGGGTGGGAGGTTGGGTGAGCCTGGTGGTGGGTATTATGGAGGGCATGTATTGCATGGAGTACTGGGTGTGGTGCATAAACAATGAATTATGGAACACTGAAAAGAAATTAAAAAAAATAAAAATTTTAAAAAAGAAATAGATTGAGATTGCACCATGCATATTTTCAGATCACAATCCTGTGAACCTTGAAGTCAACCACAAGAAAAATTATGGAAAGACCACAAGTACTTGGAAGTTAAAGAACATCCTACTAAGGAACCAGGAAATTTAAAATAAAATTTTAAAAAACGGATGTAAACAAAAATGAAAACAAAAGACAGTCCAAAACCTTTGGGTTGCAGCAAAAGTGCTTATAAAAGGGAAGTATGTAGCAATACATGCCTACCTCAAGAAGCAAAGTCTCAAATATACAACCTAACCTTACACATAGGGGAGCTAGAAAAAGAAGAGCAAATAAAGCCCAAGGCCAACAGAAGAAGGGAAATAATAAAGATTGGAGGAGAAATAAATGATACAGAAACAAGAAATAAAACCCCAGAAGTACAGATAAGTGAAACTAGGAGGTGGTTCTCTGTAATAATTAATAAAATTGATACCCCCATAGCCAGAATAACCAAAATAAAAGAAAGGGCCAAAATAAATTAAAAACATGAATGGAAGAGGAGAAATACACCACAGAAATACAAACCAACCAACAGAAATACAATTATAAGAGATTATTATGAAAAATTACATGCCAACAAATTGGACAATCTGCAAGAAATTACTAAATTCCTAGAAACATAAAAACTACCAAAAATGAAAATTTGAATAGACTGATAACCAGCTATGAAATTGAATTAGTCATTAAAATCTCCCAACAAACAGAAGTTCAGGGCCTGTTAGTTTCCCAAGGGAATTCTACCAAACAGTTGAAGAAGAGTTAATACCTATTCTTCTCAAACTTTTCTAAAAAATAGAAATGGAAGGAAAATTTCCACACTAATTCTACGAGGGTAGCATTACATTGATTACAAAACCAGACAAAAATCCCCTAAAAAGGAGAATTAGAAGCCAATATCCCTCATAAACATGGATGTAAAAAATTCTCAAGGAGATACTAGAAAATCAGATCCAACAGTAATTAAAAGAATTATTCACAATCAAGTAAGATTCATTCCTGGGTTACAAGAGTGGTTCAACACTCACAAGCCAATGTGATAAAACGCATTAGTAAAAGAAAGGATAAGAACCATATGCTTTTTTTCAATAGATGCAGG
Organism: Neogale vison; assembly: GCF_020171115.1. Classification (NCBI taxonomy): domain Eukaryota; kingdom Metazoa; phylum Chordata; class Mammalia; order Carnivora; family Mustelidae; genus Neogale; species Neogale vison. The sequence continues at coordinate 57,831,992 of NC_058105.1, forward strand.
AAAATCATCTGACAGAGTACAGCATCCGCTCTTGATAAAAAAGCTCAACAAAGTAGGGATTGGAGAAACATCCCTCAGCATCATAAAGGCAATATACAAAAGACCCACAGCTAATATCATCCTCATTGGGGAAACAGTGGTGTCTTTTTCACTAAGGTCGGGAATGATACAAGGATGTCCACTCTCACCACTGTTATTTAACATAGTACTGGAAGTCTTAGTCTCAGTAATCAGGCAACAAAAAGAAATAAAAGGCATCCAAATAGACAAGGAAGAAGTCAAACTTTCACTATTCACAGACAGAGTCCATAGTCTCTCATGGTTCATCTCCCCTTCCAATTTACCCAAAAGCACATACCCTCCCCAATGTCCATAACCCTACCCCCCTTCTCCCAACCCCCCTCCCCCCAGCAACCCACAGTTTGTTTCGTGAGATTAAGAGTCACTTATGGTTTGTCTCCCTCCCTATCCCATCTTGTTTCATGGATTCTTCTCCTACCCACTTAAGCACCATGATACTCTGTGTAGAAAACCTGAAAAACTCCACCTGAAAATAGCTAGAACTGATCCACAAATTCAACAAAGTCACAGGTTGTATAATCAATGTACAAAAATGTTTGCATTTCTATACAGCAATAATGAAGAAGCAGAGAAATCAAGGAATCAATCCCATTTATAATTGCACCCCAAACCATAAAATACCTAGGAATAAACCTAACCAAAGAGGTAAAAGATCTGTACTATGAAAAAAAAAAAAAAAAAAAAAAAGAAAACTATAGAACCCATGAAAGAAACTGGTGATGACACAAAGAAATGGAAAAAACATTCCATGCTCAGGGATTGGAAGAAAGACAGTCTCTTCAACAAATGGTGTTGGGAAAACTGGACAGCAACATGAAAAAGATTGGTACTGGACCACAGTCTTATACAATACACAGAAATAAATTCAAAATGGATGAACATCTAAATGTGAGACAGGAAACCATCAAAATTATAGAGGAAAACACAGGCAGCAACCTCTTGGAAATTAGCCATAGCAACTTCTTACTAGGAACATCTCTGGAGGCAAGGGAAGCAAAAGCAGAAATGAACTATCAAGATAAAAGCTTCTGCATAGTGAAGGAAACAATAAAATTAAAAGGCAACCTTCATAATGGGAGAAAATTGTTGCAGTGACATATCTGATAAAGGGTTAGTATCTAAAATCTATAAAATACCAAACTCAACACCCTCAAACAAATAATTCAGTTAAGAAATGGGCATAAGACATGAATAGAAATTTGTTTTCAAAGAAGACATACAGATGGCTAACAGACACATGAAAATATGCTCAACATCACTCATTATCAGGAGAATACAAATCGAAACCATGACGAAATACCACCTCATAGCAGTCAGAATGGCTAAAATGAACAGCACAGGAAACCACGGGTGTAGGCCAGGATGCAAAGAAAGGAACCCCTCTTACACTGTTGTTGGGAATGTAAATTGGTGCTGCCACTCTGGGAAACAGTATGAAGGTTCCTCAAAAAATAAAAAATAGGGGACAAGATGGCGGGGTAGTAGGAAGAGGCATCTTTTCAGCTGGTACCCCAAAGTGAGCTGATTACCTACCAAAGAACTCTGATCACCCATGAAATCAGCCTGAGATCAGAATTATACACGTCTGGATCTCTATAGGGGCAGAAGACGCCAGTGAGCAGGTAAAGCAGAATGGGATCGGCGGACTGATATCGGAAGATAAACAAGAGGGGTAGGGAGCCACCAGAGGCGACCGGTGGGAAAGTAATACCCCAATACGAGCGAGAGTGCCCTGCGTCTGGGGACCAGCATTAACTTGGAGTGTGGTTGAAAGGACTCCAAAAGAGCAAAGGATCGCAGGGGGAAATTGTGGGAATCGGAGCGGCTAGGGACAGGGGCTTACGTCCCCGGTCCCAGACGGCCTCCCCAGCGCGGAGGCAGAGAGAGTGCGGCGGGGAAACCAGCTCCTGGTCCCTAAGCCGCCAGCGCGCCCCAGAGCGCGTGGGTTTCGGCTCCTGTGAGGGGATGGGAGCCGCGCCGGTCTGCAGAACGCGCGCTAGCCCTACCACAAAGCTAGAGATGCACGCACACATTCCTCGAGTTAAGTCCCTGGGTTACTAAGGCCCCGGGGGCGCTTCTTGACCCGCGCCATTGTTTCAAAGCCTAAGCCGCACGCGCACACGAAACTCTTCCCCGGACAGAGGCGCGCAAAAGCCCAGCCTGCGGCTTATGGACCAGCGCCCCGTTCTCAGTGCCCCAGACGCGCGCCCGACCCACAGCCGCTGCTGAAAGAGGTGCACGCAAGCCGGGCACTCCCAGCCCGGGCCGGCGGCAAAATCTCAGTGTGCGATCACTGCTTGGAACCTCTCTGGCGGTCGGGACCTCCCAGACAGCCGCCACTGCCTTGGCTTTGGGGACGAGCAAAAGATCCTGCACCCCCAGGGTCTGAAACTTGGAACCTGCGCTGCCAGCGGCCAAGGGGGAATTTATTCAGCTTCTGCACCCAGACTGAGGCTTCTCTCTGAGATGGAGATCAGGGTGCGATTTGATTTCTTCTAATACTACAAAAACCATCAAAGGCGGTCAAGGTGAAAGGGAAAAAAGTGAACAAGCAAAAAAAAAAAGCCGCTAGAAAACAAAAGCCTGAAAAAAACCAGTTTCCCCAGAGCCCACCCCCTTGAGGGGGGCGGGGGGGACTCAACTCAGGAAACATCATTGACTGACAACCCACTTGGCAGGACCCTCCCCCAGAAAACAAACCAAGAAAGAAAGAAAAAAAAAGGACTACAAGAGAACCACCACTACTTCATAGGAAAACTTGTATTATTCACACGTTTCCACTATTCTGGTTCATATATATATATATATATATATATATATATATATATTTACACATAGGTAATTTTTTAACCTATTTACCACCACAGCGAGCTGCACAGTACATCAAATTCCATAATACCTTTCTAACCTGAACTTTTTGATACATACACCTATGTTTTTCTTTTGCATTTTTATTTTTTTAATTCCTTTTTTTAAAATTTTAGTTTAGTTTAGTCTAGTATATTCCTTTTTATTTTTATCCTCTAATATTCATATAGAGTTAACTTCAAAGTAATCCCCTTTCCCCAATCAATACTACCCCTATAGGTAAACCAATTTTTAATCCCCTTTATCTTAGGAAAGTTGAGTCCTTTAACAAAGATATCAAGATACATCCAGGAAGAATCAAAACAACCTTCCTCACACACACTGAGAATTTATAAGAACTCTCCCATCTTCTTCCACCAGTGTTTCTATGTTTTTTGAGTTTGCCCTGATAGCATATAAATTTTACACTTGTGGTTCTTTTTGACGAGGTTCTTTCTTTATTTGCATATAGATATATATATATATCTTCTTTCTCTTGCCATATAATTGTATCAGTCTTTTTATCTCTTTTTGTTTGTCTACTTCATAAATCTTACCTTGGGGCCCATGTGGGCTGAACTTTCTCTTTCATCTCCCCTTTCTTTCCTGTCTCTCTCTCTCTTTTATCTTTTTTTCTTCTTCTTTAACTTATTTTCCTTCTATTCTTTTTCTTTTTCTTTTCTTTTGTCTCTCGTTTGGGTGGGGAATCCTGATTGCTCAGAAGTGTTCCAGGGTGCAACTTGACTGCACCAGAGTTGATACATCCAGCTACATCTGTTCAGTCTTCTCCCACCAAAATGACTAGGAGGAATACCCAACAGAAGAAAAATACAGAGGATGGACCTTCTGCAACAGAGCTAACGGCTATCAACATAGACAATATGTTGGAAAGAGAATTCAAGCTAACAATTATCCAGGCAATAGCTAGGTTGGAGAAAGCCATGGATGACCAAACAGAATTGATTAGGGCCGAACTGAAAGCGACCAGACAGGATGTTCACAATGTTAGGGCGGAGCTTAAAGCTACCAGGGAGGAGGTCCACAATGCTCTCAATGAGTTCCAATCCAATCTAAACTCTCTCAAAGCTAGGGTAACTGAGACAGAAGATAGAATTAGTGATCTGGAAGACAAACAGATAGAGAGAAAGGATCAGGAGGAAGCCTGGAACAAACAGCTTAGATCCCACGAAAGCAGAATCAGGGAAATAAATGATGCCATGAAGCGTTCCAACGTCAGAATTATTGGAATTCCTGAAGGGGAGGAGAAAGAAAGAAGTCTAGAAGATATCGTGGAACAAGTCCTTCATGAAAACTTTCCGAATCTCACGAATGAAACCAGCGTTCATGTACTAGAGGCTGAACGGTCTCCACCCAAGATTATACACTCCAAAAAAACATCACGACACCTGATAGTCAAATTGAGGAATTATAATTGTAGGTATAATCTCTTGAAAGCCACCAGGGCAAAGAGGCTCCTTACTTACAGAGGGAAGCCCATCAGAATAACGTCAGACCTGTCCACAGAGACCTGGCAAGCCAGAAGAGGCTGGCAAGATATATTCAGGGCACTAAATGAGAAGAACATGCAGCCAAGAATACTTTATCCAGCAAGACTGACATTCAAAATGGATGGAGAGATAAAGAGTTTTCAAGACCGGCAAGGCTTAAAAGACTATGCAACCACCAAGCCGACACTGCAGGAAATATTAAGGGGGGTTCTATAAAAGAGGAATTGCACTCCTGGGTATTTACCCCAAAGATACAGATGTCGTGAAAAGAAGGGCCATCTGTACCCCAATGTTTATAGCAGCAATGGCCACAGTCGCCAAACTATGGAAAGAACCAAGATGCCCTTCAACGGACGAATGGATAAGGAAGATGTGGTCCATATACACTATGGAGTATTATGCCTCCATCAGAAAGGATGAATACCCAACTTTTGTAGCAACATGGACGGGACTGGAAGAGATTATGCTGAGTGAAATAAGTCAAGCAGAGAGAGTCAATTATCATATGGTTTCACTTATTTGTGGAGCATAACAAATAGCATGGAGGACAAGGGGCGTTAGAGAGGAGTAGGGAATTTGGGTAAATTGGAAGGGGAGGTGAACCATGAGAGACTATGGACTCTGAAAAACAGTCTGAGGGGTTTGAAGTGGCGGGGGGGGTGGGAGGTTGGGGGTACCAGGTGGTGGGTATTATAGAGGGCACGGCTTGCATGGAGCACTGGGTGTGGTGAAAAAATAATGAATAATGTTTTTCTGAAAATAAATAATTCGGAAAAAAAATTAAAAATAGAACTACCCTATGATCCAGTTTGCATTACTGGGTATTTAGCCAAAGAATACAAACATACTGTTTTTCAGAGTCCATAGTCTCTCATGGTTCATCTCCCCTTCCACTTTACCCAAAAGCATATACCCTCCCCAATGTCCATAATCCTACCCCCCTTCTCCCCACCCCTCTCCCCCCAGCAACCCACAGTTTGTTTTGTGAGATTAAGAGTCACTTATGGTTTGTCTCCCTCTCTATCCCATCTTGTTTCATGGATTCTTCTCCTACCCACTTAAGCCCCCAGGTGGTGGGTATTATAGAGGGCACAGCTTGAATGGAGCACTGGGTGTGGTGAAAAAATAATGAATACTGTTTTTCTGAAAATAAATAAATTGGAAGAATACAAACATACTGATTCAAAGAGGCACATGCACCCTGATGTTTATAGCAGCGTTACCAATAGTAGTCTAATTATGGAAAGAACCCAAATGTCCATGGACCAATGAATGTATGAAAAAGAAGTAGTATATATAAACAATGGAATATTACTCAGCCATCAAAAAGATTTTAATCTTGCTGTTTGCAACAGTGTGCATGGAACTAGAGTGTCTTATGTTAAGCAAAATAAGTCAGTCAGAGAAAGACAAAAACCATATGATTTCACTCATATGTGGAATTTAGGAAACAAAACAGCTGAACATAGGGGATAGAAAAAATATAGAGGGAGACAAGCCATAAGGATAGGGAACAAACTGAAGTTTGATGGAAGGGAGAGCAGCAAATGGGTGATGGGTGTTAAAGAGGAAACTTGTGGAAAGCACTGGGAATTATATATAATATATAAAATAATATTCATTACATATTTACTGATGAATTATATATTATATTACATATAATGTATTAATGTATTAATATAATATATCTTATATACTTAGTGATGAATATATATATTATATATTTAGTGATGAATCACTAAATTTCACTCTTGAAGACAATATTATACCAGATATTTATTTATTAAAATATAAATAAAAAACCTATAAAAATACTTAAGTAATTTGTGATACTTTTATATATGTTTTTATGATTAAAAATGTACAATTAGGCTGTCATTAGACTTGGTGAAGATTTCTAGCAGCAGCCTGAATGTTGTGAGGAGAAAAATCTCCTGGCAAGGTTAATGATTGCCTCAAAGAGGCCTTATGTTTTGGTGTTCCCTTTTGTTAGAAATGATGAGTGCATTATATAACCATTAGCTATTACAGATATTATGGGTGTAAGGTCATATAGCAATGGTTTCATTGGCACTGGGAGGGTTAGTGGTCATGTAGTTCATTATAAAATAGGAGTCCTGAGGTTTCAAGTGTTTACAAAAAACCTGGAGCAGACATTTTGGCATTTCTTTAGGATCTCTGACTGGTCCTTGAAGGGCTTTCTTAAGAGTAAGTCTCCCAGATCCCAATTGTTCAGGTTCAAATGGTCTTTGGTGGTTTTGGAGGCTATAAATCACTTTGGACTCTAGCAAAGTAAACTGAAAAGACATTGACATGAGAATTACCAGGCTTTAGATGATGTCCATTAGCTTCATGGAGTTTGGTGGCAAGGATTTTTAAGTTCCAAAGTTTGCACACCCCAGGGGGAATCAGAATTAATTTACTTCTTCTTTACTATGTCACTGTAGTAGGGACTAATAAAATCCTATGCTAACAATGAAAAATTAGGTCCCTCATCTCCAGTCCTGGAGATTAAATTAATCTTGAGAAGTGCAACTTTTTGGTTCCCTCAGTAAATCACTTGGCTGCAGACAAATACTATACCAGTGAGTTGGTGTCTCAGAATGAATCATATATATTTTCATTGTTAAGAGTCCGTATCAGTCAGTATCTCCAGGGTAGCATACTAGGAACCGGTTCAAAAAGTTGGGTTTAGAACTTCACTTTCATTCAATGTATTCTAACTGCTGTGTTGTGTCCTTTCAAAAGAAAAGCACTATTTTAAGTAGCTAGAGAATGGCAGGAACATGTATTCATTTCATTGGTCACACAGACATAAAAACCACACTCTAGATTTCTATTTAAATTCATACCAAAATGCATAAAAATGTTCAATCTTTAATCAACAGCTTTAGAAAGACCATCTCCTTAGAAAGCATCAATATAATTGATATTCATATATGGGTATTAGTTTGAACAGATCAGGAGATAACTCTCTCAAACTTACGGGATAACTGTTAAAAATACCCCAAATAACCTCCAGGGTAAATACATGCAAGTGTAAGTATTTGGAGTAAATTCATCCTTTTCGTTTCCAAGTAGAAATTTTAACTGTGTCATGACATGCTTTAGAAAATTTCTGTATTTGATTACTTTATTCACAAAAGTCATTCAAGAATGATTCATTTTATGCCACATATGATTTCAGTAAAAATGTGTCACCTGTATATTTACTTTGGACACTTTTTAAAGGCAAGAACAAATACATTAGTTCAATGCAACCTGGGCTGATCATATCATTTAAAGATTATTATGAAGTGAATTTTTTCAAGGCATGAATAAATTCAGAAACATAAAAATTTCAGGACATAATCATGCCAACAGTAAGTTGATTATGTATCAACAAATTTAAAAAGTTAAATTATATGTTATTTAGACACCTTGCTACTTGACTAAACTTGTTATCCCAAATTAATGTAATTTAACAGCAATTTTTGAATATATATAGAATGCTTTCTGTATCTCTTTCTCTCAATTCCAAATAAACCAATCTTATTTCTTCTTGCTTTCAGTGCTCTATCATCTTTTAAAGTAATAATCTTCTATAAAATTCCATTTTCTTACTAGTGATACTCTTCCAAAATAGCTGTACTTTAGACTAGCATGGAACAGGATATGAAGAGAAAACAAGCAAAGAACTATGATAATATAAGAGATATAATGTTTGTTGAAAATTCTTAAAAGCAGGGACTATTTAATATATTTTATTTTATTATTTTATTTTTTATTGTTAGTATATTTTATTATAGTAAGAAAGCAAGTGATCAGTAAATATGACTACATTATTATAACATTTAATTTTCCTGATAGCCTTATGAGGTCAGAACATCATTTATCCTTATTACACTCAGTTTACAGATAAGAAAACTGTAGTTATTTCAAAATACCTTCTCTTTCATATGAATTTTAAAACTTATTTAATTCAATACTAAGGATATTCACATTTAGCTTATGATTGGAACTCAACTTGAAAATTACTAACTTGTTAGTATAGAGAAAGAGTACTACTACATAAGGATGTATCAGGATGTTATATGCAGCATCACTTCTAATAGTACAAAAATTGGAAGTGACCTGAATAATCATCAATAGGAGAATACATCATGGTGTATAAAAACTGCAGATTTTTTTTCCTAGTAAAAGGAATGCCTTATACCTTTAAATCTTGACCTAGATGGGTATCTAGGTCTAGATACGTTATTAATTGTAAATGCAATTTAAAGAACAATGTGTATAGCATTATCCCATGTTTGTAAGACAAGAGTGAGGAAAAGAAAATATAAGACTGAAGATATTAGTTATCTCAGTGAAGTGCACGTGGATCACACATTAATTTTGTTTTTATTTTATTTTATTTTATTTTATTTTATTTTATTTTATTTTTTCAGTGTTCCAAGGTTCATTGTTTATGTGCCACAGTCAGTGCTCCATGCAATACATACCCTCCTTAATACCCACCATCAGGCTCACCTATCCCCTCACCCCCCTCCCAACCCAAACCCTCAGTTTGTTTCTCAGAGTCCACATTCTCTCATGGTTTTGTAATTAAAAAGAATTACTTAGTAATGTCTTTAAAAACTAGAACAAACATCAAAATACTATAGTGATTTTCTCGAAGCTATGAATAATGCTTGCTTATGTTTTTCACTTTTTTTTAAATGTTGTAGCATAAATGAAAGTTATTTTACTGAGGAAATAATAATTTCTTCACAGGGTTGTTGTGAAGATTATATGAATAATGAACGAGAAGTCCCTGCCAGATACAGACTTTTGATAATATCTGTTTCAGTCATATGGGTAATGGGTCAGAATAGAAATAAATTTATTTAGTTGTAGAGATAAGGAAGTAACCTTTGAGAGGATATGAAGAAAAGACAAGATTTTCACAAGTGAGCATGGGATAATGGCCAAGGAGATGACAAAAACAGGATACGTTTAGGAAAGTCAATTGCAAGAAATGTGCCTTTAACTAAGCAAAGAGGAAAAAGACCTGTACTATAAAAACGATAAAACACTGATGAAAGAAACTGAAGATGACACAAACAAATGGAAAGATATTCCATGCTTATGGATAGGAAGAATTAATATTTTTAAATTGGGGAGGGTATGTGCTTTTGGGTAAATTGGAAGGGGAGATGAACCATGAGAGACTATGGACTCTGAAAAACAATCTGAGGGGTTTGAAGTGGTGGGGGGGGTGGGAGGTTGGGGTACCAGGTGGTGGGTATTTTAGAGGGCACAGCTTGCATGGAGCACGGGGTGTGGTGAAAAAATAATGAATACTGTTTTTCTGAAAATAAATTGGAAAAAAAATTGTCCATGTTAGGGGTGTCAGGGTGGCTCAGGGTTTAAGCCTCTGCCTTCAGCTCAGATCATGATCCCAGAGTCCTGGGATCGAGCCCCACATTGGGCTCTCTGCTCATCAGGGAGCCTGCTTCCCCCTCTCCCTCCACCTGTTTCTCTGCCTACTTGTAATTTCTCTTTCTGTCAAGTAAATAAATAAAATCTTTTTTTTTAAATGCCCGTGTTAGCCAAACCAATATATAGATTCGATGCAATCCTTATTAAAATGCCAGGAGAGTTTTTATTTTTACAAAACTAGAACAAATAATACTAAAATTTGTAGAGAATCAAAAGAGACTCTGAATAGCCAAAGCGATCTTGAGAAATGAAAACAATGCTGGAGAGATCACAATTCCAGATGTCAAGATTTATTACTACAAAGCTGTAATCATCAAACAGTATGGTACTGGTGCAAAAATAGACACATAGATCAATAGAACAGAATAAAGAGCCTAAAAATAAACAGACAATTACATGGTTCATTAACCTATGTCAAAGGAGGCAAGAATATACAATGGGGAAAAGACAGTCTTCAGTAAATGTTACTGGAAAATTACACAGCTTCTTGAAATTGCACCACTTTTTCACACCGTACACAGAAATAAACTCAGAATAGATTAAAGGCCTAAATGTGAGACCTGAAGCCGTAACAATGTTACAAGAATTTCTCTGATATAGGTTGTACTGATGCTTTTGTAGATAAGACAATGGAAACAAAAGCAAAAACAAACTATTGGGACTACATCAAACTAAAAAGCTTTTTACAGCAAAAGAAACCATCAACAACAACAAAAAGGCAACCTATGAATGGGAGAAGATATTTGCAAATGATGTATCTCATAAGAGATTAATATCCAAAATATATAAAGAACTGATATGACTCAACAACAACAAAACCCAAATAATCTGATTAAAAATGGGCAGAAGAACAGAATAGATATCTTTCCAAAGAAGACAGAAATGGCCACAGAAACATGAAAATATGCCCAGTGTCGCTTATCATCAGGGAAAAACAAATCAAAACCAGAATAAGATGATAACTTTATACCTGTAAATGGCTAAAATCAAAATCGAAGGCATGAGAAATGACAAGCATTTGTGAAGGTGTGGAGAAAAAATGATCCCTGATACACTGTTGGTGGGAATGTAAACTGGTATAAGCAATGGGGAAAACAATACAAATGTTCTTGCAAAAATTAAAAATAGAAATAACATGTGATCTAATAACTTCACTATTGGGTATTTACCTAAAGGAAAAAAATACACAGTATTTTGAAAAGAAATATACACCCCTATGTTTATTGCAGCATTATTCACAATAGCCAAGATATAAAAGCAACCTGTAATCATCAATAGACAAATGGATAATAAAGATGTGATATATATATATATATATTTAATGGGATGTTATGCAGACATAAAAAGTTGAAATTGTGCCATTTGAGACAACATGGTTGGACCTAGAGGGTATAATGCTAAGTGAAATAAGTCAGACTGAGAAAGAAAAATACTGTGTTATCTCACTCGTATGTGGAATCTAAAATAAAAAAACAAATGAACAAAGAAACAAAAAACAGAATCAGGCCTATAAATAGAGAGAACAAACTGATAACTGCCAGAGGGAAGGTAGGTGGAATGGTGGACAAAATGGGTGTAGGGGAATGGGAGATACAGACTTCTTATGGAACGAATAAGTCACAGGAATAAAAGGGACAACATAAGGAATATAGTCAATGATATTGTCATAGCAAAGTGTGGGGTCAGATGGTAGTTTCACTTGTAGTGATCACAAAAGAATGTGTAAACTTGTTGAATCACTACAATGTAACCTTGAAAGTAATGGAACATTGTGTGTCAACCGTACTCAAACAAAACAAAATAAGAAAGCAACAATCCTATATGTAAAGAAGAAAGAAAAATTTTAGTTAAATAAAATGGCTTAATGTGTGGGCAAAAAATGTGCTTTCAAAAATTGACATTAAGAAAAGATAGAGGATGATATTAACTTCACAGAATTAGTTGGTCCAGGAAGTACGTTTTGGGATAGGGAGAAAACTGAGAATGTTTTCATGAAAAAAAAAAAAGATTAAATGTCATATTTCAGAATCAATAACTCATTGTTGGAATAAGGTATAGAGGATGCAGTTAGGGATGGATAAGTAGGGTTGTAGCTTTGGTAAAGAAGGTACATCTTATTAATGACAGAATAAAAAATAAGGGATGCAGAATAATTTTTAGGATGGATAGAGTGCATATTGAGAGAGATTTCATGTTGGAAATATTTATTTTCAAAAATAAATAGCCAAAAAAAGAATAAGGCTAGGGTTGAACACTGAAGAAAATTAAGAAAGTTTGGAACAATTATAATGGAGGACCATAAAGAGTTATTAAAGATACTTAAAGGACTGGTATCAGTAGCAAAAACCTAGTTGAGGTCAAATCACAATATCATCATGGTTTAGCAACTTTTTCACCAAAGCCCTGTGCCTAAGAAGTAAAAGTGAATGGTAAATGTCATCCACAACTTGAAATTAGTGTGGCAGAGGGTGATGGTGTACCCCCAATATCCACTATTCCCTTTTTCTACAGCAATAGGACTCATAGTTTTAACTTGATACATAGATACTCAGAATAAAACAGCAGTTCCTAGTTTTCTTTCCAATTAAAGTATGGTTACATGACTGTTCTGCCTGAGATGTGAAAAGAGGTAATGTACACAAATTCCAAGTTGCATCTTTAAAGATAAGATATGACTCTCCCTTACTTTTTACCCCTTTCAAGCAAGTACTAGATGGAATGTTGATGTACGGTGGGTCATTTTGGACTATGTGGATGAGGAGAGCATCTTAAAGATGACAGAACATAAAAATAAAAGTAAATGGACCCCTCATGATTTCACAGAGAAAGACATACTAAATTAAGGGGAGTAATGTCACCAAGATGGTAGCAATGGTTGTTCCTGTCTCTATCCCATTCCCAAGAGAACTGACAACTATTCAAGAACAATAAACCATTGAGAGAATCCTAGAACACAGGAGTGAAGCCAAAGCTCTTCCCCTGCAGCATTGACAACAAAACAGACTGCGTTGGGGGTAAGAGGAGCAGCTACAAGTTGACTGCATTGCTCTTCTTCCATGTGAGCACAGCACCATGAAGATGGATCTCTCCTGAACCTCTGGTTCTTTATTTAAAAAACAAAAAAAAAGAACCTGAAGGTGGACAACCAGTGCTCCCCAGAAGTTTAGGTTGCTTTGTGGGAGTGCCTACTCTACGCCTTCCCCACAGAGATTGCAAGAGTATCTATAGGGTTCAACAACTAGAAATCTGACTGTGGTGGAGAAGCAGGATGGGGGCTTGCAACAACCAGCATATGGATCTTGGCAAAGTTCCTACTTGCAATTCTTGTCAGTGGTGCACTGTGATCAGGGAACTTGGCACAGTGTAGATCTGCTTGATTTGGATCCTCAAATGAGGAGCTTCATTGGTCCTAGAGCCTGATTTGCACAAGCTCAGGCATGGGGCTAATTCATAGCCCCACCTGTTGTAGAGAGTGTGTCCCAGCCACATCTAAACAAGGGGGTTGGTGATAATACCTGGAAGCTGTGCAGATGCTGAGACCTAGAGGTGGGTAGAGAGAATTTATCACCTCCAGAGCAAAGCCAGTACTGGACATGGAGAGTTCTCCTGCTATGCAGGGGCAGAGAGATTAATTCATAGCCAGAGCTGAAGGTAGCTCCTGGACCCTCCCAACAAGAGATAGTTTTTGGTTAATTGAGAACAACCTAGAATGACCTCTCCCTTTCCTGCCCAAACAAGAGAGTTGAGACATAATCCCACTGACAATGACTCCCAGTCCCATCTGACAAGAAGGGCTGGAAAGAACACTTGGAAACTGTGTGTTTTAGTAGCAATCAAGCCAAGATTAGGGCAGAAAGAATTGAGAGTTTACATAGAAAGGCAGTTGGACCTGTTTGGTTGGGAAACTTGGGACATGGGTCAACTTACGTTAAGGCAAAAAAAAAGTGTTTAACCAGCTTTAGTGCTTCTTCTCCCACTGAACTCAAGCAAAGAAACTAATTAATAACAATACTTATTGCTGAATGCAGCCTGCAGGCTGTTAAACCAGGGAACTCAGAACACATGAGAAGCACATAACCCATCCAACAGTATGGTTACAATAACACTTGATCAGAGCACAGACCAAGTCTTTTCCCATCTGCTGAGCACAAGTATGATGGCCTCTCTTCACCAGGAAATTCAGTGTACACTCTTGCCAGATTCAGGTCCCCAAACAATGAGCCATAAAAGCCATGTATCTTGCTTCCCTGCCATGGCAGGGAATAATTTACTAATTATTGTAGTATCTAATTCTGACTATCCAGTAAGCCTGAGCAGAAAATCCAGGAAACCATGGAGATGATCCTACAGACTCACTTGGGTTTGGAACCCAGCAAGCAGTCTTATCTAACTATTCTCAGCCAGTGACATATGCCCCCATCCCTGACCTCAGAGTTTAAACAGTGACCTCACCCAAATACAGACCCTGATAGTAGGCCCCATGTTCACAAAGATATTACCAGCAGACATGCCAAGAAATACAAATTAAGGTGATTGGTAAAGATCTCTATCTACCAAAATAAACCTGTAAAGTCCATAAGATGAGTTCAATTACTCAAATGCACAGACTACAGTATGGAATGAAGCATCATGAAGAACCAAGTAAATATAACACCACCAAAGGAAAATAACAAAGCTTTAATAACTGATCCTAAAGAAATAAAGATATATGATTGACACAAAGAATTCAGAATCCTCTTTTTTTTCCAATTTATTTATTTTCAGAAAAACAGTATTCATTATTTTTTCACCACACCCAGTGCTCCATGCAAGCCGTGCCCTCTATAATACCCACCACCTGGTACCCCAACCTCCCACCCCCCCGCCACTTCAAACCCCTCAGATTGTTCTTCAGAGACCATAGTCTCTCATGATTCACCTCTCCTTCCAATTTCTCCCAACTCCCTTCTCCTCTCTAACACCCCTTGTCCTCCATGCTATTTGTTATGCACCACAAATAAGTGAACCTATATGATAATTGACTCTCTCTGCTTGACTTATTTCACTCAGCATAATCTCTTCCAGTCCCATCCACGTTGCTACAAAAGTTGGGTATTCATCCTTTCTGATGGAGGCATAATACTCCATAGTGTATATGGACCAGAATCCTTTTAAAGAATTTTAGGTAACTACAAGAACACAGACAACTAAATGAAATTAGGAAAACTGCATGAAAAAAATGAGTTCAACAATGCAATAGAAACCATCAATAACAAATCTTAAGTTTGAAAACATACAATAACTGAACTGAAGAATATTTTAAAAATTCAAAAGTATATGTGGACCATGCATAAAAGAGAATTGGTGACATTCAAAACAGGCCATTAGAAATTACCTGGTCATAAGACCAAAAAGAAAAAAAAAAAGAATGAAAAAGAGTGAAGAAAGCATATGAGACTATGGAGCACACTGAAAAGAAGGAATATTTGCATTATGGACTTCCAGAAGAAAAAATACAGATAAAGGGACAGAAAGCATATTTAAAGCAATAATGGCAGGGATGGAAGGAAGATGGTGGAAGAGTAGGGGACCTCCTATCATCTGGTCCCTTGAATTGAGTTATATATTTATCAGATCATTCGGAACACCTGTGAATACGACCTGAGACCTAAGAAAATAACTGATGTAATTCTACAAATAGAAAATATACCACTTTTGGCAAGGTAGGAGGTTTGAAGAAGTGAATCTGAAGGGATATATCAGAAGATAAATCACAGGGAGAGGGAGCCTCTGGAAGTTGGCTACTGAAAAGTGATATAGCAGTGGAGTGCAAAATTGGAACTCCACAGTTCCTGTAAGGGATGTCCCTGCCTGAAAGGTGCTCAGGTGACAAAGTGGCTCAGAATTCTAGGTCGAACAGGGTGGTCTCAGGATCCTCAGGGTCACAGAAAGAATGAGGGTGACTGAGTGCAGCAGAGTTCCCAGGCATCAGAATGGGGAAGCTGGAAATCAGTGAGCCCAGGATTGGCATCTCATCTAGGTGTTGCCATAAACCACAAATCATGGCATGATCAGGCCACAGCTCTCCAAACAGGGCCCAGCAAGCGGCAAAGCCTCTGTGAGAACCCCCTCTCTCTCATCGGAGGAGCAGCTCAGGTATGTACAGGAAAATGGTCCCAGAGCAGGGACCCAGGAAACAGCTGGCCATGGTAAGGCCCCACTCTCTCCCCTTGGAAGATCGGGGTGGTATGTGCTGCAGGATTCTACAGAGTTTGAAGCCCACAAAGTGCTTTGAATGATTTTCCCTGAGGATACATTAAAGAGTGCAGACTGTGATCAATTGGTTCCAGGGCTGGAGTTGGGGGCAGATCCATTTATTTTTCCTTTATCTTCTAAGCAACACAAAAAACTTTCAGGGAACAAAAGCCACATAGAGAAACCCCAATTGGCTTACACTGGAGCCTTCACCCTGGCAAGGGGTCATGCAACTCCACCCAGGCAAAGAAATCTGAGAATCAGTGCAACAGGCCCCTCCCACAGAAAACTAACAGGAACATCAGGCTTATACCAAATCTATTGATCACACAGAACTGAACAAATTCCTGTCCTAGGGGAAAATAGTATCTAGAATTTGAGTTTTTTTCCTCATGATCTTTTAGTCTTCCAGTTTAAAATTTTCTTTCTCTTTCTCTTTTTCTTTTCAACAAGCATAATATTTTACCAAGTCTTTTTTAAAGACTTTATTTTTATTTTATTTTTATTTTATTTATTTTCAGCATAACAGTATTCATTATTTATTTTAAAATTTATTTTTAAATTTTATTTTTAAAATTTATTTTTATTTATTTTCAGCATAAATTTTAAATTTTTTAAATTTTAAAATTTATTTTTATTTATTTTCAGCATAACAGTATTCATTATTTTTGCACCAAACTCAGTGCTCCATGCAATCCAACCCTCTATAATACTACCACCAGGTACCCAACCTCCCACACCCCTGCCACTTCAAACCCCTCAGATTGTTTTTCAGAGTCCATAGTCTCTCATGGTTCACCTCCCCTTCCAATTTCCCTCAACTCCCTTCTCCTCTCTAACTCCCCATGTCATTCATGCTATTTGTTGTGCTCCACAAATAAGTGAAGCCATATGATAATTGACTCTCTCTGCTTGATGGATTTCACTCAGCATAATCTCTTCCAGTCCCATACATGTTGCTATAAAAGTTGGGCATTCATACTCTGATGGAGGCACAATACTCCATAGAGTATATGGATCACATCTTCCTCATCCATTCGTCCGTGGAAGAGCATCTTGGTTCTTTACACAGTTTGGCGACCATGACCATTGCTGCTATAAACATTGGGGTACAGATGGCCCTTCTTTTCACTATATCTGTATCATTGGGGTAAATACCCAGTAGTGCAATTGCAGGGTCATAGGGAAGCTCTATTTTTAATTTCTTGAGGAATCTCCACACTGTTCTCCAAAGAGGCTGCACCAACTTGCATTCCCACCAACAGTGTAAGAGGGTTCCCCTTTCTCCACATCCCCTCCAACACATGTTGTTTCCTGTCTGCTAATTTTGGCCATTCTAACTGGTATAAGGTGATAGCTCAATGTGGTTTTAACGTGAATCTCCCTGAGGACGAGTGATGATGAGCATTTTTTCATGTGTCTGATAGCCATTTGTATGTCTTCATTGGAGAAGTGTTTGTCCATATCTTCTGCCCATTTTTTGATATGATTGTCTGTTTTATGTGTGTTGAGTTTGAGGAGTTCTTTATAGATCCTGGATATCAACCTTTTGTCTGTACTGTCGTTTGCAAATATATTCTCTAGTACATGAACACTGGTTCCATTCACCAGATTGGGAAAATTTTCATGAAGGACTTGTTCCACTATATCTTCTAGACTTCTTTCTTTCTCCTCCCCTTCAGGGATCCCAATAATTCTGACGTTGGAACGCTTCATGGCATCATTTATTTCCCTGATTCTGTTTTCGTTGTTTCTAAGCTGTTTGTTCCAGGCTTCCTCCTGATCATTTCCCTCTATCTGTTTGTCTTCCAGATCACTAATTCTATCTTCTGTCTCAGTTACCCTAGCTTTGAGAGAGTTTAGATTAGATTGGAACTCATTGAGAGCTTTGTGAACCTCCTCCCTGGTAGCTTTAAGCTCCGCCCTAACATTGTGAACATCCTGTCTGGTCGCTTTCAGTTCGGCCCTAATCAATTCTGTTTGGCCATCTATGGCTTTCTCCAACCTAGCTATTGCCTGGATAATTGTTAACCTGAATTCTCTTTCCGACATATTGTCTATGTTGATAGCCATTAGCTCTGTTGCAGAAGGTCCATCCTCTGTATTTTTCTTTTGTTGGGAAAATATATTCTCCCATTGCTTGGGTTGCCTCTTTGTTTTCTTGAATGTTTCCTTTGCTGTGAAGAAGCTTTTGATTTTGATGAAGTCCCAAAAGTTTATTTTTGCTTTTGTTTCCTTTGCCTTTGGAGACATATCTTGAAAGAAGTTGCTGTGGCTGATATCAAAGAGATTACTGCCTAGGTTCTCCTCTAGGAGTCTGATGGATTCCTGTCTCATGTTGAGGTCTTTTACCTATTTTGAGTTTATCTTTGTGTACGGTGTAATAGAATGGTCGAGTTTCATTCTTCTACATATAGCTGTCCAGTTTTCCCAGCACCATTTATTGAAGAGACTGTCTCTTTCTGTGAAGCCAGCATTACCCTGATCCCCAAACCAGGCAAAGACCCTACCAAAAAGGAGAATTTCAGACCAATATCACTGATGAATATGTATGCTAAGATTCTCAACAAGATCATAGCAAATAGGATCCAACAGCACATTAAAAAGATTATCCACCATGACCAGGTGGGATTCATCCCTGGGCTACAAGGATGGTTCGACATTCGCAAATCAATCAATGTGATAGAACAAACTAAGATGAGAAGAGAGAAGAACCACATGGTCCTCTCAATTGATGCAGAAAAAGCATTTGACAAAATCCAGCATCCGTTCCTCATTAAAACACTTCAAAGTATAGGGATAGAAGGAACATTCCTGAACTTCATCAAATCTATCTATGAAAGACCCAAAGCAAATATCATCCTCAATGGGAAAAATCTTGCAGCCTTCCCGTTGAGATCAGGAGCACGACAAGGATGCCCACTCTCACCACTCTAGTTCAACATAGTATTAGAAGTCCTAGCAACAGCAATCAGACAAAGAGAAATAAAAGGTATCCAAATTGGCAATGAAGAAGTCAAACTCTCTCTCTTTGCAGATGACATGATTCTTTATATGGAAAACCCAAAATACTCCACCCCCAAACTACTAGAACTCATACAGCAATTCAGCAACATGGCAGGATACAAAGTCAATGTACAGAAATCAGTGGCTTTCTTATACACTAACAATGAAAATACAGAAAGGGAAATTAGAGAATCAATTCCATTTACTATAGCACCAAGAACCGTAATATACCAGGGAATAAACCTATCCAAAGAGGTAAAGCATCTGTGTTCGAGGAACTACAGAACACTCATGAAAGAAATTGAAGAAGACACAAAAAGTTGGAAGACCATTCCATGCTCTTGGATCGGATGAATAAACATTGTTAAAATGTCTATACTTCCTAGAGCAATATATACTTTTAATGTCATTCCGATCAAAATTCCTCCGGTATTCTTCAAAGAGCTGGAGTAAATAATCCAAAAATTTTTATGGAATCAGAAGAGACTTCCAATCACTAAGAAAATGTTGAAAAACAAAAATAAAACTGGGGGCATCACGTTACGTGATTTCAAGCTTTATTACAAAGCTGTGATCACCAAGACAGCATGGTAGTGGCATAAAACAGACACATAGACCAGTGGAACAGAGTAGAGAGCCCAGATATGGACCCTCAACTCTATGGGCAAATAATTTTCAACAAAACTGGTAAGAATATTAAAGTGTTTTTTTTAATTTTCATTTTTATGTTTACATTTTATAGATATATTATTTATTTTTGGCTTCCTTTCACTGTGTTCAATTTTATTTCTGTGTATAAATGAGTTTTTCTTTACTCTTTTGGGATCAAGTGTCTTCTGACAAACAGATCAAAATACATCCAGGACCATGTGTATCATCCTGTTCTGTACACCTGTTTCATTATAGTCTCCCCTGCCCCGCCCTTTGTTTGTTGGTTTTATTTATTTATTTATTTGGTTTCTGATCTTTTCTGATTTGCCTAGTGTTTATTTTGTTGGGGTAGTGGTTGATATTTTCATTTTTATTTCTTTTTTGTTCTAATGTTCATCTATTCTTCTCTGGACAAAAGGACCAGAAGGAAAAAATTCCAGAAAAAAGGACAAGAGGTAGTAATCACTGCCAGAAACTTAAGAAATATGGATATTGGTAAAATGTCAGAGCTAGAATTCAGAAAATCAATTACAAAGACATTAGCTGGACTTGAAAAAAACATAGAAGACACTAGAGAATCACTTCCTTGAGAAATAAAAGAATTAAGATCGAATCAGTTTAAAATTAAAAAAAAGGTATTGCTGAGATGCAATCAATAATGGAGCACCTTATTGCTGGGATAAATGAGGCAGAGGAAAGAATAAGTGATAGAGAAGATAAAATTATGGAGAATAAAGAATGGAGCAAAGAAGATAAGCAATTACTGGACCATGAAAGGATGATTTGAGAGATAAGCAATACCAAAAAGCAAAACAATATTAGAATGATTGGGGGTGCAGAGGAAGAAGAAATAGAGGGGGAAAGAAAGTATATTTGAGCAAATTATAGCTGAGAAATTTTCTAATCTGGGGAAGGAAATGGGCATTCAAGTCCAGGAAGCACAGAGAACTCCCATCAAAATCAATAAAAATATATCAACACTCCAATATATAATAGTGGATCCTGCAAGTTTCAGAAATAAAGAGTAAATCCTGAAAGCAGTTCAAGACAAATGGTCCCTGACCTACAAAGACAGGAATATTAAACTGGCAGTAGACCTATCCACAGAGACACTGCAGGTCAGAAAGAGCTGGCATGATATATTCAGGGTATTAATGAGAAAAACATGCAGCCAAGAATACGTTATCTATTAAGGCTGTCATTAAGAACAGAAGGAGAGATAAAGAGCTTCCAGGATGAATAAAAACTAAATTTGTGATCACTAAACCAGCCCTGCAAGGAATATTAAAGGGGATCCTGTAAACAAAGAGAGAGCCCAAAAGTAACATAGACCAGAAAGGAACAAAGGCAATACACAGGAGCACTGATTTTACAGGTAATACAATGTCACTAAGTTCATATCTTTTACTAGTTACTCTGAATGTAAATGGGCTAAATGCTCTAATCAAAAGACATAAGGTATCAGATTGGATAAAAAAGCAAGATCCATCCATATGCGGTCTAAAGGTGACTCATTTTAGGCACAAAGTCACATCTAGACTGAAAGTAAAGGGGTGAAGAACCATCTATTATACTAATGGACATTAAAAGAAAGCTGGGGATAGAATCCTTATATCAGACAAATTAGATTTTAAACCAAAGTTTGTAGTAAGAGATGAAGAGGGACACTATATCATACTTAAAGTGTCTATCCAACAAGAAGACTAATAATTATAATATTTATGCCCCTAACTTGCAAGCAGCCAATTATGTCAACTAATTAAAAAGAAAATTAAATAAACACATTGATAATACAATTATAGCAGGGGGCTTTGACAACCCACTGACAGCAATGTACAGATTATCTAAGATCAGCAAGAAAACCAGGCTTTGAATGACACACAGGACCAAATGGACTTCAAAGTTATATAGAGAGCATTTCAACCTAAAACAACAGAACACACATTTTTGATGAGTACACATGGAACACTCTCCAGAAGACATCACATGCTGGGTCACAAATCAGGTCTCCACCACTACCAAAAGATTGGGATTATTCCTTGAATATTTTCAGGGAATCTTGACCTCAATCACAAGAGGAAATTTGGAAAAAAGTCAAATACTTGGAGGTAAAAGAGCATCCAACTGAAGAATGAATGGACTAATCAGGAAATTAAAGAAGAATTAAAAATATAGAAATAAATGAAAAAGAAAACACAATTGTTCAAAACCAGTGGGATGTAGAACTGGTGGTTTTAAGAAGGAAGTACATAATACAAGTCTTTCTTATGAAAATAGAAGATATTTGCAAATGACAGTACAGACAAAAGGTTGATATCCAGGATCTATAAAGAACTCAAACTCAACACACACAAAACAGACAATCATATCAAAAAATGGGCAGAAGATATGAACAGACACTTCTCCAATGAAGACATACAAATGGCTATCAGACACATGAAAAAATGTTCATCATCACTAGCCTTCAGGGAGATTCAAATTAAAACCACATTGAGATACCACCTTACACCAGTTAGAATGGCCAAAATTAGCAAGACAGGAAACAAAGTGTGTTGGAGAGGATGTGGAGAAAAGGGAACCCTCTTACACTGTTGGTGGGAATGCAAGTTGGTGCAGCCTCTTTGGAGAACAGTGTGGAGATTCCTCAAGAAATTAAAAATAGAGCTTCCTTATGACCCTGCAATTGCACTACTGGGTATTTACCCAATGATACAGATGCAATGAAAAGAAGGGCCATCTGTACCCCAATGTTTATAGCAGCAATGGCCATGGTCGCTAAACTGTGGAAAGAACCAAGATGCCCTTCAACGGACGAATGGATAAGGAAGATGTGGTCCATATACTCTGAAGTATTGTGCCTCCATCAGAGAGTATGAATGCCCAACTTTTATAGCAACATGGACGGGAGTGGAAGAGATTATGCTGAGTGAAATAAGTCAAGCAGAGAGAGTCAATTATCATATGGTTTCGCTTATTTGTGGAGCATAACAAATAGCATGGATGACAAGGGGAGTTAGAGAGGAGAAGTGAGTTGAGGGAAATTGGAAGGGGAGGTGAACCATGAGAGACTATGGACTCTAAAAATTGAAGAGTCTCAGATACACAAGCTTACCCTGCACCTAAAGGATCTGGACAAAGAACAGCAAATAAAGCCTAAACCGATCAGGGAAAGAAAAATTATAAAGATTAGAGCAGAAATCAATGAAATAGAAACCAAAAGAACAGTAGAACAGATCAATAAAACTAGAAGTTGGTTTTTTGAAAGAATTTATAAGACTGATAAATTCCTAGCCAGACTTATCAAAAAGCAAAGACAAAGAACCCAAATTAATAAAATTGTGAATGAAAGAGGAGAGATCACGACCAACACCACAGAAATACAGAAAATACTGAGAACATATGAGGAGCAACTATATGCCAACGGTTTAGGCAACGTGGAAGAAATGGATGCATTCCCAGAAATTTATAAACCACCAAAACTGAAAACGGAAGAAATAAAAAACCAAAGAGACCTAAAACCAGCAAGGAAATTGAGAAAGTAATAAAAAATCTCACAACAAACGAGAGTCCAGGGCTTTATGTGTTTCCAGGGAAGTTCTCACAAACAATTAAAGAAGAAATTATAGCTATTCTTCTGAAGCTGTTTCAAAAAATAGAAATGAAAGAATAACTTCCAAACTCAGTCTTTGAGGCCAGCATTACCTTGATTCCCAAACCAGATAAAGACCCCACCAAAAAGGAGAATTACAGATCAATATCCATGATGAAAACAAATACCAAAATTCTCACCAAGGTATTAGCCAAGAGGATCCAACAGTATATTTAAAAAAGCATTCACCACAACCAAGTGGGATTTATTCCTGGGCTGCAAAGTTGACTCAACATCCACAAACAAATAAATGTGATACATCACATTAATAAAAGAAATGGCAAGAAGTATATGATCCATCAATTAGCGCAGAAAAAGCATTGGCAAAATACAGCACACTTTCTCATTTGAAGCTCTATAGAGTGTAGGGATAGATAGAGGAGACATATCTCAATATCGTAAAAGCCATCTACAATAATCCCACAGTGAATATCGTTCTCAATGGGAAACAGTGAGAGCTTTTCCCAAAGGTCAGGAACATAGCAAGGATGCCCACTCTCATCAGTTTTGTTCAACATAGTACTAGAAGCCCTAGCCTTAGCAATCAGACAACAAAAAGAAATAAAATACTTCCAAACTGGCAAAGAAGTCAAACTCTCACTCTTCACAGCTGACATGATACTTTATGTGGAAAACCCAGAAGACTCCACAAAAAACAAAACTTCTAGAACTCATGAAGGAATTCAGCAACATAGCAGGATATATGATCAATGCACATAAATCATTTGCATTTCTCTACACTAACAATGAGACAGAAGAGAGAGAAATTACAGAATTGATCCCATTTACAATTGCACAAAAACCATAAGATAGATACCTTGGAATAAACTTAACCAAAGAAGAAAAATATCTGTACTCTAAAAACTAAAGAGCACTTATGAAAGGAATTGAGGAAGCCACAAAGAAATGGAGAAATATTCCATGCTCAGGGATTACAAGAAAAAATATTGTTAAAACATCTATGCTATCCACAACAATTTAGTACATTTAGTACATTTCCTATCAAAATACCATCACATTTTTCACAGAGTTGGAACATATAATCCTAAAATTTGTATGGAACCAGAAAAGACCCTAAGTAGCCAAAGGAATTTTGAAAAGGAAAATCAAAGCTGGTGGCATCACATTGACAGACTTCAAGCTATATTGCAAAGCTGTAATCATCAAGACATTATGGTACTAGAACAAAAGCAGGCACTTAGATCAATGATATAGAATAGCAATCCCAGCAGTGGACCCTCTCTCTCTCTCTCTCTTTTTTTTTTTTTTGAAGATGTTACTTATGAATTTGAGAGATATATTGAGAGAGAGAGCATGAGTGGAAAGGATGGGGAGAGGGAGAGGTGAGAAACAGGCTCCCCACTGAGCTGGGAGCCTGATGCAGGGCTCAATTCTAGGAACCCAAGATCACAATCTGAGCCAAAGGCACAGGCTTAACTGACTGAGGCACTCAGGCACCCCTGAACCCTGAACTCTATGGTCAACCAATCCTCCACAAAGCAGGAAAGAATATTCAATGGAAAAAGGACAATCTCTTTAACAAATGTTGTTGGGAAAATTGGACAGTTGCATGTAGTAGAATGAAACAAGATTATTACACCGTACACGAAGATAAACTCTAAATGGACATAAGACCTAAATGTGAGACAGGAATCCATCAGTATCATAGAGGAGAACACAGGCAGCTGTTAGGACCAATTTAATGTTAAAACCTCTTTAACTATTAGGGCCTGCTTAGCCAGAGCAACTCCATATTGCCTAGGTAGCCGTATTGTTTACATCCATGGACTTCGTTCCGGGAATAAACGCACCAGTAGTTCCTGGTATGGTTCCAGGTATTGATTCTGGGAGTAACGCCTTAACAATAGAAGCCACATACCTTGGGTCTATGGTTATGCCCTATAAAACCAGTCTGTGAGATCAGGAGGGTGTCGCTCTCTTTGGAGGCAGCCCTGGCTGGTCAGTCTGACTTCTAATGCAAATGGCATAGAATAAAGCTCTACATAACTTTCACTTTGTCTCAGTCTCATTCCTTTGATAACAGACTCCAACATTCTGGGGGCTTGTCCACGATCAAATGACAAGAACTGAGCCAGCATCAGAATTTCTGGGAAAAGCCTCTGGAGGTAAGATCTCGAGATTTTATTCTGCAGGACCTAGTCTGTCTGTCTGGTTGTGGAGCTCCAGGGTATAGCACACCAGGGAGAAGCTTGATACAGCATTGTCCCCCAGGGATGGAGTGGGTGCGGGGATGCTCCATCCCTTCACTGGTAGATCGCCAGGGAGTTCAAATCCCCCTAGGCAGTCAGGGGACTGAGAAAATCCCCACCAGTGGCAGGTTGTATTTTTGAGTTGGGATTATATCTTGCACACCCTTAGACTTGCTATCTGGTTGAGGAAGGGCTGCTGGGTCTGGTCTGAGGTTGTCTTTGTCTTGTCTTTTTGTTGTCTGTTGTGTTGTTTGTTGTGTTTGAAGAAATGGGGAAAGCAGAGAGTAAGGGACCTATGACACCCCTAAGTCTTGTTCTCCAGCATTTCAAGGATTTTCAAGGTAAAACCACCCAGTTGGGTGACAAGGTTTACCCAGGAAAACTCTCTAAAACTGGGAATCCTTTCTCTGCCTTCTGGCAGCCGTCCCCCTTCTGTTTCTGCACCAACTTGGGTGTGGCCTGCATAACTGGCCTCTAGACCATCCTTGGTGCTTCCTGCACCATGGCTCCTTCCCTCTTCACTGTCAAAGAGCAAGAAGAGCAGCCCCTGGACCTAGCACCCTCCACTCCAGATCTTCCTACCCATGTCTCAGATAAACATTAAAAGTGGAATGGGACCAGGTAAAATGTAAATCAGTATTTGAACTAAGTTAAGTTTGTTGGTTTAATTAAGATAGACACATCTTTAAAGTTACAGCAGTAAATGTGAAACTTCAATCAAAGTTTACTCAAGGTCAAATAAGCTCATGCTATTTGTTAAAATCTGTTAGCAAAGAAATAACTGAACTGATGGTTAATTGTCTGTCTCAAAGTTTTAATGGGTAATTGTTAAAGTAACTTTCAAAGTCTTTGGTAACCTGAAACTTTAAGGTTTTGGTTGGATGACAAATGGAATTAAATTATGGACATCTAGATCTTAATCAAATGGGATAAAATGCTAAAGCATTAAGTACTTGATGTAGGTTTGTGTTTTTGACTTCTTACTGCAAAGAAACTAACAATATTTAAATCTGTTGGTAAACATGTTTTGTGCTTAACTGATTCATAAATTTGCCATCTACAGAATTCTGTTGTAACTGTTCACAACTGGTTAATACTTAACCATCACCAGAGACTGAAGTGTTTCTAAGAATAGAAAATTATGTTAACTGTAACAAAGACTGATGGAAGTAAGGGAAATAACCCTATATGTAAAAAAAGTAGGAGATATATAATAAAGATAAGGAATGGGAATACATTTTGTTAAAGATAAAAGGAAATTTTGTCCTAAATGAGATGGTTGTTTGAAAGGAAATGGCTTGGGACATAACCTGGAAGCAAAAAAAATTGTAAAGTGTTTGTGAAGGGAAATCTTCAGAAAACAAACAAACAAACAAACAAAAAACCCAACAATAACAACAACAACAACAAAAAAAAAAACAAAACAAAGCTAGGTAAGGTCAGGGCAGACTACAAAAGAAAAACGCCATAAGGTTTTTTTAAAAGATTTTATTTATTTATTTATTTATTTGACAGAGAGAGATCACAGGTAGGCAGAGAGAAAGAGGAGGAAACAGGCTCCCTGTGGAGCAGAGAGCCAGATGCCGAGCTCGATCCAAGGACCCTGGGATCATGACCTGAGCTGAAGGCAGAGACTTTAACCCACTGAGCCACCCAGGTGTCCCTCACTGTAAGGTTTTTATTAAAAGTTTTAATGTTGTCTGAAAAACCAGAGAAAAGGCAGTTGACTGTAGTAAGTTTAGAAAAACTGTACACACACAAAAAGAGGGCCTAAGAGAGTAAGTAGTTTTGTCTTAAAGTAAAAATATCTGGTTGCACCAGAACATTAAAGGAGATCATAAAAACTAAACGTGAGGGTATACAGTAAGTCATAGAAGGCTTGGGGAAGTGACTTTTATTTGTCTTGCTTTATGGTTTTGAAAAAAAAAACAATGAAATATGTTGAAAATTTGAACATATTAGATCAGTTTTGATGGATTTATTCATAAAAAGAGCAAAAAGACTAATAAATCTTTTCCTGTAAAATGTTTCTGTTCAAATGAGGCATAGTATTTAAGGAAGGAAAACTAAAGCTCTGTGTCATGGCAAATCTACATTGGTGATCCACTCAAGTAAATGTTAACTATTATGTATTAATTGATCTGCTGTTAAAAAGAGAATGTAAATGGTTTTCTCTTTGCCTGCCCAAAGAAACCAGCTTCTATGTTTTGTTTTATCAGATCTTAATCCTAGATTTTAGCAATTGCCAACAAGATTTAAATTATAAATGAAATCTCTTTGACTCATAAGGCTTTGGTATGCTAAGTTACTCAGGAAGTACTGCTAAACCAATGATAAACCTTGGGTTACATTTGGATAAATGCCATAACTATTAAAGAGATTCTATGCATTTCCTAAATTTTTATTTTTTGATACAGGTCATCACCTGATATTTAACCATATCTATTCTAAGTTTTTGTCATTTGTAATTGTTTTAATTCTCCTATAAAATGAATTCCACCTTAAAAGAAATTCATATGGGAGACTTTCAGGTCAAATACAGGTCTTTGATATGTTGAAATCCTGGAACAGAAATGGATTCACACGTGTCACATCAAACAAGCTGAAAACAAGGACACGCCCCCAGAAATGGGAGCCACTGCTGGTGGACCCCATTAACTGTCGACTAAAACTAAGACTCAAAAGGGTTTCATACCTTGGTCACTTTTAACCCTGTTCCTACTCAGCAGCAGCCAGGGGACACCTCATTGGTCTAAAACAGCCCAGTAGAAAATCAGAAAAACAGCAGATGGAACAACAGTCAAGGTTAACCACACATTAGGTCAGCCTGTTTTCACCCTCAAGAACTGACTGAAGAGTCAAAGAATTGACTAATCTCCAAAGAAAAGGGGGGAATGTTAGGGCCAATTTAATGTTGAATCCTGTTTAACTATTAGGGCCTGCTTAGCCAGAGCAACTCCATATTGCCTAGGTAGCCATATTGTTTACATCCACGGACTTCATTTCGGGAACAAACGTCCCAGTAGTTCCTGGTATGGTTCCGGGTACCGATTCTGGGAGTAAACGCCTTAACAATAGAAGTCACATAATTCAGGTCTGCGATTATACCCTATAAAACCAGCCTATGAGATCGGGAGGGGGTTGCTTTCTTCGGAGGCAGCCCTGGCTGGTCAGTCTGACTTCTAATGCTTGGAATAGAATAAGGCTTTGCATAACTTTCACTTTGTGTCAGTCTCATTCCTTTGATAACAGAGCCCAACAGCAGAAACCTCTTCAACCTTGTTTGAAGCAACTTCTTGCTAGATATGTCTCCAAAGGCAAAGGAAACAAAAGCAAAAATAAACTTTTGGGACTTCATCAAGATAAAAAGTTTCTGCATCAGAAAGGATGAATCCTTAAGCTTTAAATCAACATGGATGTAATCAGAGGGTATTACACTGATCGATATAAGTCAATTATAATATGGTTTCACTCCTATGTTGAATATGAGAAACAATGCAGAGGATTATAAGATAAGAGAGGGAAAACTGAATAAGAATTAATCAGAGAGAGGGGCACCTGGGTGTCTCAGTGGGTTAAAGCCTCTGCCTTTGGCTCAGGTCATGATCCTAGGGTCCTGGGATCGAGCCCCACATCGGGCTCTCTGCTCTTCAGAGAGCCTGCTTCCTTCTCTCTTCCTGCCTGCCTCTCTGCCTACTTGTGATCTGTCTGTCAAATAAATAAATAAAATCTTAAAAGAAAAATAATTAATCAGAGAGGGAGACAAACCATGAGAGACTTAACTACAGGAAATAAACTGAAGGTTGCTGGATGGGAGGTTGGTGGGGGGGTGGGATAATTGGGGGGGCCTTTAGGAGGCACTTGAAGTAATGAGCACTGTGTGTTAAATGCAACTGACGAGTTATTGAATTCTACATCTGAAACTAATGATATACTATATGTTGGTTAATTAAGTTAAAATTTTAAAAAAGAGAAAAAAAATAATGGCTGAAAAGTTCCTGAACCTTGAGAAAGAAATGAACATCCAGCTCCACGAGGCCCAAAGACCTCCAAATAGGGATACACCAGAACACATTATAATTAAATTATTAAAAGTCAAAGACTAAGGAAGAATTCTCAAAGCAGTATGAAAAGGGAGATGAAAAGTGTATCTTTATAAGTCTATGGGTGGATTTCTCAACAGAAATATTTTATGCCAGAAGAGAAAGCATGACCTATTTGAACTATGAAAATTAAAAAAAAAAAATCAACAACAACAAAAAAATAAAACAACAACAACAACAAAAAACCCCTAATAATCAAACATATTATACCTGGAGAAGCTGTCCTCCAGAAATAAAGGAGGTATAAAGACTTTCTCAAACAATGGTTGAGGAAATTCATTACCACAATACCTGCCACAGAAAAAGTGCACTGAAGAAAGATGCTAATTAATGTCATGAAAACACAAAAAGTGTAAAACTCACTGGTAATGTTAAGTACATATAGTTAGATTTTATAATTTGGTTATGGTGCATAATTTACTTACAACTCTAGGTTAAAATTTTTTTAAATGAATATGGTAAAATTACCATAACTATAATAATCTGTTATTAGTTATACAATATAAAACAAATGTAAATTGTAGCAGCAATAACCTAAGTTATGAGGGCGAGAAGAACTAAAGTGTAAAGTTTAGGAATTCTTTTCACATTGTTTTAGTTGTCACCAGTTTAGAATAAAGTGTTATGATTTTAAGATATTTAACATAATTTTCATGGTAACAACAAGGAAAAACCTATGACAGTTACACAAAAGAGTATGATTAAGAAGTCACAGCATAGTGATACCAAAAGATGTTACAACATGCAAAAAAAAAAGCAGGATAAGAAACAAGGAACAACATCAACAAAGTGAACCATAAAACAATGAAAAAAAAGGTAATATTTTAGTCTTTACTTATCAGTAAGTATTTTAAGTATAAACAGATTAAATTTTCCAATTAAAAGAAATAGAATAGGTTAAAAAATCCAACAGTATGCTGCCTATAGGAGACTTACATTATCCTTAAAGATATACCTAGATTGAGAGTGAAGGGATGGAAAAATTTATTAAAAGCAAATGGTTTTGGAGAGGATGTGGAGAAAGGGGAACCCTCTTCCACTGTTGGTGGGAATGCAAGTTGGTGCAGCCTCTTTGGAGAACAGTGTGGAGATTCCTCAAGAAATTAAAAATAGAGCTTCCCTACGACCCTGCAATTGCACTCCTGGGTATTTATCCCAAAGATACAGATGTCATGAAAAGAAGGGCCATCTGTACCCCAATGTTTATAGCAGCAATGGCCACAGTCGCCAAACTATGGAAAGAACCAAGATGCCCTTCAACGGATGAATGGATAAGGAAGATGTGGTCCATATACACTATGGAGTATTATGCCTCCCTCAGAAAGGATGAATACCCAACTTTTGTAGCAACACGGACGGGAGTGGAAGAGATTATTTGAGTGAAATAAGTCAAGCAGAGAGAGTCAATTATCATATGGTTTCACTTATTTGTGGAGCATAACAAATAGCATGGAGGACAAGGGGCGTTAGAGAGGAGTAGGGAATTTGGGTAAATTGGAAGGGGAGGTGAACCATGAGAGACTATGGACTCTGAAAAACAGTCTGAGGGGTTTGAAGTGGCGGGGGGTGGGGTGGGAGGTTGAGGTACCAGGTGGTGGGTATTATAGAGGGCACGGCTTGCATGGAGCACTGGGTGTGGTGAAAAAATAATGAATACTGTTTTTCTGAAAATAAATAAATTGGAAAAAAAAATAACAAAAAAAAATAATGAATATTGTTTTTTCTGAAAATAAATAAATTGGAAAAAAAAAGCAAATAGTAACCAAGGTGTGGGAGGAACAGGAGTCACTATACTTAATCAGACAAAATAGACATGAAAGTAAAAAGAATAAAAAGAGACAAAGATGGTCATTGAATATTAATAAAGAGGTCAATCCAGCAATAAGAGGTAACAATTGTTAATATTTATACACCCAACATTAAAGAACCCAAATATATAAAGCAAAAATGAACAGGATTAAAGGAGAAATAAACAGTAATACAGTCATAACTGGGGACTGTAATATCCCACTTTCACCAATGGATAGATCACCCAAACATAGAATCTATAGGGAAACAGTGTATTTGAAAAAAATTATAGGCCAAATGGACCTAACAGACATAAACAGAACATTCTATCCAACAACATGGGAATAAACATTCTTCTCAAGCACAAATGGGACATTTCTAAAATAGACTATAAAGCCACAAAACAAGTTTTAGCAAATTCAAGAAGATAGAAATCATATTAAGTATCTTCTCTAATGACATCTATCTAGATATAAATAATAAGAGGTAAATTAAAATTTACAAATACATGGAAATGAATAACACTCTTCTGAACAAAAAATGAATCAAAGAAGAAACTAAAGGGTAAACAAAGAAACATTCGTGAGACAAATGAAAATGGATACATAACAGATCAGAAATTATGGGATGCAGTAAAAGCAGTTCTAAGAGGGAAGTTTATAGCAATAAACAGCTACATTAAGAAGCAAGAGAGAACATGGAAAGATAGTGGAGTAGGAGGACTATGAGCTCACACCCATCCCTCATTTACAACTAGATATCATACACATCCATGTCAATAAACTGGAGAGTGATCCAAAGACTGGCAGGACAAACTCCACAACTAAATACGGAGTAAGAACTTCATCTGAAAGTTGTGGAAGGTCAGAAGGGCAGAGGGAAGTTGTCTTCAGGAGGAAGGGAGCTGCGTACATGGAGAGGACAGAGAAATGGGCCTTTCCACCAGGGAGGTCGGGTGGGAAAGACTAACTACCATAGCATTTGGCTTTAAAAACCAAAGGGGCTGAATTTTGAGTTTGTAAAACCAGTGGGACTTGGAGCCTGTAGCTTTAAAATTCAGTTGACTCAGCACTGGACAAGCAAGGAGGGAAAGAGATAACTGAGTTGTTTCCCTTAAAGAGACTTCAGCCTGCATGGAAGGGCAACATATAAATGGCAGTTTACACAATAGTGGAGGCAAATGGGAGACAGATCTGTTCATACTGATTTCAAAGCGTGTTGGGTGACTTTGAAAATAAGGGAGATGTTCTAGCATAAACACAGGGCTCCCTGTGGGAAGCAGGGCACACGGTCACTTATAGCCTTGGTCCAAGGCTCACAGCAGATTTTGTTAAAGGGTTGCTCCTGCCTTGCCTAGCCACCAGGTGCACAGCTGCTGCTGTGTGTCCCACCCAGCTACAACACAGTGCCCAACTGTATGCTGTCAGCCACAGTTCTATGCCACAACCAGCCTCATGTCCCCAGCCACCCTTGTGTGCAGCCCCAGCTGCAGCAGCAGTTTGGGGGATCCAGCATCCTATTACTGGCACAGTGCAAATTTTGCTAACATCACTGCCCACCCCCAAGTTCCACGGTGAAAACTCTCCCTCCTGAGCTGTCCTGCCTGGGTCTTACTAACACCACAGAGAACCAGTGCAGATAACAAAAAGCAGAGAGACAGTACAAAGGATTGCAATGACAGGAAAAGTAACTCAGACACATCAGGGTATAAGCAACTCACACGGAATACTCCTGAATTGCCAGATTCTGGTGAACAGGAGACACAGTTTTATAGATCAGTCCAGGCATACTCTTCATAAAGTCACTACTGCGACTTGGAACCTGCTCTGCCAGCGGCCTAGGGGGAACTTATTTGGGCTCTGCAGCCAGACTGAACCTTCTCTCTGAGAGGGAGGTCAGGGTGCAGTATGTTTTCCTCTAAAACTACAAAAACCATCAAAAGCGGTCAAGGTGAGGAAAAAAAAAAGTGAACAAACATAAAAACTGCCAGAGAACAAAAGCCTGAAAAAAAACAGTTTCCTCAGAGCCCACCCCCTTGAGGGGGCCGAGAGGATTTAACTCAGGGAACATAATTGACTGAAAACCCACGTGGCAGGCCCCTCCCCCAGAAAACAAACCAAGAAAGAAAAAATAAAAAGGATGACAAGAGAACAACCACCACTAATTCATAGGAAAACTTTTATTTTTTACTCATTCCCACTATTCTGGTTCTTTTTTTATATATATAGATGATTTTTTTAACCTGTTTACCATCACAGTGAGCTGCCTAGTACATCAAATTCCATAATAATCTTCTAACCTGAACTTTTTGATACATACACCTATGCTTTTCTTTTGCATTTCTCTTTTTTGAATTTCTTTTATTTAAATTTTCGTTTAGTTTAGTCTAGTTTATTCCTTTTTATTTTTGTTTTCTAATACTCATATAGAGTTAAACTTCAAAGTAATCCCCTTCCCCAATCAATACTACTCCTATAGGTAAACCAATTTTTAATCCCCCTTTATCTTAGGAAAATTGAGTCCTTTAACAAAGATATCAAGATACATCCAGGAAGAATCAAAACAACCTTCCTTGCCCACACTGAGAATTTATAACCACTCTCCCATCTTTTTCTTCCACCAGTGTTTCTGTGTTTATCCTGATAGTATATAAATCTTACACTTGGGTTTCGTTTTGAAGAGGTTCTTCCTTTATTTGCATATATATTTTTTCTCTTGTCATATAATTTTATCAGTCTTTTTGTTTGTCTGTTTTTGTTTGTCTACTTTATAAATCTTACCTTGGGGCCCATGTGGGCTGAACCTTCTCTTTCATCTTCCCTTTCTTTCCTGTCTCTCTCTCTCTCTCTTTCTCTTTTTCTTTTTCTTTTCTTTTGTCTCTCGTTTGGGTGGGGAATCCTGATTGCTCAGAAGTGTTCCAGAGTGCACCTTGACTGCACCACGGTCAATACATCCAGCTACATCTGTTCAGTCATCTCCCACCAAAATGACTAGGAGGAGGAATGCCCAACAGAAGAAAAATACAGAGGATGGACCTTCTGCAACAGAGCTAACGGCTATCAACATAGACAATATGTCGGAAAGAGAATTCAGGCTAACAATTATCCAGGCAATAGCCAGGTTGGAGAAAGCCATGGAAGACCAAATGGAATTGATTAGGGCTGAGCTGAAAGCGACCAGACAGGATGTTCACAATGTTAGGGCTGAGATTAAAGCTACCAGCTTTTAATTACAAAAATTAATTAATTTTTTAATTACAGCTTTGTAATAAAGCTTGAAATCAGGTAATGTGATGCCCCCAGTTTTATTTTTGTTTTTCAACATTTCCTTAGTGATTCGGGGTCTCTTCTGATTCCATACAAATTTTTGGATTATTTGCTCCAGCTTTTTGAAGAATACCGGTGGAGTTTTGATTGGAATGGCATTAAAAGTATAGATTGCTCTAGGCGATATAGACATTTTAACAATGTTTATTCATTTGATCCAAGAGCATGGAATGGTCTTCCCTCTTTTTATGTCTTCTTCAATTTCTTTCATGAGTGTTCTGTAGTTCCTCGAGTACAGATCCTTTACCTCTTTGGTTAGATTTATTCCCAGGTATCTTATGGTTCTTGGTGCTATAGTAAATGGAATCGATTCTCTAATTTCTCTTTCTGTATTTTCATTGTTAGTGTATAAGAAAGCCACTGATTTCTGCACATTGACTTTGTATCCTGCCACGTTGCTGAATTGCTGTATGAGTTCTAATAGTTTGGGTGTGGAGTCTTTCGGGTTTTCCATATAAAGAATCATGTCATCTGCAAAGAGAGAGAGTTTGACTTCTTCATTGCCAATTTGGATACCTTTTATTTCTCTCTGTTGTCTGATTGCTGTTGCTAGGACTTCTAATACTATGTTGAACAAGAGTAGTGACATTGGGCAACCTTGTCTTGTTCCTGATCTCAATGGGAAGGCTTCAAGCTTTTTCCCATTGAGGATGATATTTGCTGTGGGTCTTTCATAGATAGATTTGATGAGGTTCAGGAATGTTCCCTCCATCACTATACTTTGAAGCGTTTTAATCAGGAACAGATGCTGGATTTTGTCAAATGCTTTTTCTGCATCAATTGAGAGGACCATGTGGTTCTTCTCTCTTCTCATATTAATTTGTTGTATCACATTGATTGATTTGTGAATGTCGAACGATCCTTGTAGCCCAGGGATGAATCCCACCTGATCATGGTGGATAATCTTTTTAGTGTGCTGTTGGATCCTGTTGGCTAAGATCTTGTTGAGAATCTTAGCATCCATATTCATCAGTGATATTGGTCTGAAATACTCCTTTTAGGTAGGGTCTTTGCCTGGTTTGGGGATCAGGGTCATGTTGGTTTCCTAGAAAGAGTCTGGAAGTTTTCCTTCTGCTTCAATTTTCTGAAACAGCTCCAGGAGAATAGGTGTTATTTCTTCTTTGCAAGTTTGGTAGAATTCCCCAGGGAATCCTTTCCTGGGCTTGTCCTGGGCTCTTGTTTTTGTGGGAGGTTTTTGATCACTGCTTCAATCTCGTTACTAGATATTGGTCTATTCACGTTGTTGGTTTCTTCCTGGTTCAATTATGGGAGTTTATTGCTTTCCAGGAATACATCCATTTCATCTAGGTTGCTAAGATTATTGGCATATAACTGTTGATAATAACTTCTGATCATTGTTTCTACTTCCTTTGTGTTAGTTGTGATCTCTCCCTTTTCATTCAGGATTTTATTAATTTGGGCTTTCTCTCTTTTCTTTTGGCTTAGTGTGGCCAATGGTTTATCGATCTTATTGTTTCTTTCCAAAAAACCAGGTTCTAGTTTCATTGATATGTTCTACTATATCTCTACCTCATTGATCTCAGCTCTAATCTTGATGATTTCCCTTCTTATGTGTGGAGTTGGTTTGATTTGTTGTTGATTCTCCAGTTCTTTAAGGTGTAGAGACAGCTGCTGTGTTCTGGATTTTTCAATTTTGTTGAGGGAGGCTTGGATGGCTATGTATTTTCCCCTTAGTACCACCTTTGCTGTATCCCATAGGTTTTGGACCGAAGTGTCTTCATTCTCATTGGTTTCCATAAATTGTTCCAGTTCTTTCTTGATCTCCTGGTTGATCCAAGCATTCTTAAGCAAGGTAGTCTTTAGCTAGCAGGTGTTTGAATTCCTTCTGAACTTTTCCTTGTGATTGAGCTCCAGTTTAATAGCATCTGAGAATATGCAGGTAATCATCTCAGTCTTTTGGTATCGGTTGAGTCTTGACTTCTGACCCAGTATGTGGTCTATTCTGGAGAAGGTTCCATGTGCAAGGGAGAAGAATGAGTATTCTGTTGTTTTATGGTGGAATGTTCTGTATATATCTATGAGGTCCATTTGGTCCAATGTGTCATTCAATGCTTTTGTTTCTTTGTTGATTTTCTGCTTCAATGATCTCTCTATTTCTGAGAGAGGTGTGTTAAGATCTACTATTAGTGTATTCATATCAATGTGACTCTTTATCTTGATTAGCAGTTTTCTCATGTAATTGGCTGCTGCCATATTGGGGGCATAGATATTTAAAATTGTTAGATCATCTTGGTGGATAGTCCCTTTAAGAATGATGTAGTGTCCTTCTGTATCTCTGACTACAGTCTTTAGTTTAAAGTCTAACTTATCTGGGCGCCTGGGTGGCTCAGTGGGTTAAGCCGCTGCCTTCAGCTCAGGTCACGATCTCAGTGTCCTGGGATCGAGTCCCGCATCAGGCTCTCTGCTCAGCAGGGAGCCTGCTTCCATCTCTCTCTATCTCTCTCTGCCTGCCTCTCCATCTACTTGTGATCTCTATCAAATAAATAAATAAAATCTTTAAAAAAAATAAAGTCTAATTTATCTGATATGAGAATCGCTACCCCAGCCTTCTTTTGAGGTCCATTGGCATGAAAGATGCTTCTCCATCCCTTTACTTTCAGTCTGGGTGTATCTTTAGGTTCAAAATGGGTCTCTTGTAGACAACATATGGATGGGTCCTGTTGTTTTATCCAATCTGCAACCCTGTGCCATTTTTTGGGTGCATTTAGGCCATTCACATTGAGAGTGATTATTGATAGATATATTTTTATTGACATCATGTTACCTTTGAAGTCTTTCTTTCTGTAGATTGTCTCTATATTTCTGTTCAATGCTATTCTTAGAATTTTTCCTCTTTTATAGAACCTTGCTTAATATTTCCTGCAGTGTCGGCTTGGTGGTTGCATAGTCTTTTAAGCCTTGCCGGTCTTGGAAACTCTTTATCTCTCCATCCATTTTGAATGTCAGTCTTGCTGGATAAAGTATTCTTGGCTGCATGTTCTTCTCACTTATTGCCCTGAATATATGTTGCAGCCCTTTCTGTCTTGCCAGGTCTCTGTGGACAGGTCTGACATTATTCTGATGGGCTTTCCTCTGTAAGTAAGGAGCCTCTTTGTCCTAGCGGCTTTCAAGAGGTTTTACCTACAGTTATGATTCCTCAATTTGACTATCAGGTGTCGTGATTTTTTTGGAATGTATAATCTTGGGTCGAGACTGTTCAGCCTCTAGTACAAGAACGCTGGTTCCATTCGCGAGATTGGGAAAATTTTCATGAAGGACTTGTTCCACTATATCTTCTAGATTTATTTCTTTCTCCTCCCCTTCAGGGATTCCAATAATTCTGACGTTGGAATGTTTCATGGCATCATTTATTTCCCTGATTCTGTTTTCGTGGTTTCTAAGCTGTTTGTTCCAGGCTTCCTCCTGATCCTTTCTCTCTATCTGTTTGTCCCCCAGATCACTAATTCTATCTTCTGTCTCAGTTACCCTAGCTTTGAGAGAATTTAGATTAGAATGAAACTCATTGAGAGCATTGTGAACCTCCTCCCTGATGCCTTTCAGTTCTGCCATGTTGCAGGTGCACCCTGGAATGCTTCTGAGCAATCAAGAGTCCCCACCGAAACTAAAGAAAAAAGAAAAAGAGAAAAAAGGAAAAAGAAAGATGGGGGGGAAGAAAGATAAAATAAAATAAAAGACCCAGCCCAAATGGGCCCCAAGGTAAGATTTATGAAGTATACAAACAAAAACAGACAAACAAAAAGACTGATAAATGTATATGACAAGAGAAAAAAATATATATATATAAGCAAAAGAAAAAAACAAAAAAGAAGAACCTTGTCAGAAAGAACCCCAAGTATAAGATTTATATACTATCAGGACAAACACAAATACACAGACACACTGGCAGAAAAAAAAGATGGGAGAGTGGTTATAAATTCTCAGTGTGAGCAAGGAAGGTTATTTTGATTCTTCCTCGATGTATCTTGATATCTTTGTTAAAGGACTCAACTTTCCTAAGATCAAGGGGAATTAAAAATTCATTTACCTATAGAGGTAGCATTGATTGGGGAAAGGGGATTACCTTGAAGTTTAACTCTATATGCATATTCAAAAATAAAAATAAAAAAGAATAAACTAAACTAAACTAAAATTTCAAAAAAAAAATTAAAAATATAAAAGCAAAAGAAAAATGGGTATATGTATCGAAAAGTTTGGGTTAAAAAGTTACTATGGAATTTGATGTACTGAACATCTCACTGTGATAGTAAATAGGTTAAAAAATTATCTATATAAAAAAAATGAACCAGAATAGTGGGAACGAATTAAAAATAAAAGTTGTATCTATGAAGTAGTGGTGGTTGTTCTCTTGTCATCTTTTTTTTTCTTTTTTTTTTCCCCTGGTTGGTTTTCTGGGGGAGGGGATTGTGACGTGCATTTTCAGGCAATGGTCTCTGAGTTAAGTCCTTCAGCCCCCCTCAAGGGGGTGGGCTTTGAAGAAATCGGTTTTTCAGGCTTTTGTTCTCTGGAGGTTTTTATGTTTGTTCATTTGTTTTCTCTTCCCTTGGTGGCTTTTGATGGTTTTTGGAGGTTTAGAGGAAAGCATCCTGCACCTCACTCTCAGAGAGAAGCCTCTGTCTGTTCCCCTCTGGATGCTCCAGAGCACATAATTTCCCCCTTGGCTGCTGGCAGAGCAGGTTCCAAATCGTGGTCCCTGGGGACACAGGAACTCCTGCTTTTACCCAAAACCATGACAGTGGCAGCTGTCTGGGCAGCTCCAGACCGCCAGAAAGGCTCCAAGCAGTGATCGCACACTGAGATTTTCTCACTAGCCCAGACTGGGAGTGCCTGGTCTTTACAGGTCTGAGAGCACCAGGCTGGCACCTTCAGGCATCTCTCTCAGGGGAGGGTGTGGGGTGTCTCAGGCTCTGATAGCATGGTACAGTACTCACATGGAGAGTGCAAAAAGGCTGTGCTTCTGCCAGCTGGCGAGGCTCCCAGCCCCTCATGGGAGCCGGTACCAAGACCTGGTTTCTCCACCTCACTCTCTCTGGTTCAGCGCCAGGGTTGGCTGTCCTGGGTCCTGGGACTTAAGCCCCTGTCCCTAACCATCCCGATTCCCACAGTTTCCCCCCATGATCCTTTGCTCTTTTGGAGTCCTTTCAACCACACTC
Source organism: Neogale vison (assembly GCF_020171115.1). NCBI lineage: Eukaryota > Metazoa > Chordata > Mammalia > Carnivora > Mustelidae > Neogale > Neogale vison. Next base: position 57,872,026 of record NC_058105.1, read on the forward strand.
CAAGTTAATGCTGGTCCCCAGACGGAGGGCACTCTCATACTGGGTTATTACTTTCCAATGGTTTGCCTCTGGTGGCTCCCTCCCCCTTTTGTTTATCTTCCAATATCAGTTCGCCGTTCCCACTCCACTTTACCTGCCCACTGGTGTCTTCTGCCCCTGTAGAGATCCAGACATGTATAATTCTGATCTCAGGCTGATTTCATGGGTGATCAGAGTTTTTTGGTAGGTAATCAGCTCACTTTAGGGTACAGGTTGAAATGGCGCCTCCTCCTACTTCCCCGCCATCTTGTCTCCCTCCTGAATAATTCTTTAATATACTATTGAATTCAATTTTCTAGTATCTTGTTGAGAATTTTTGCATCCATGTTTATCAGGAATATTGGTCTCTAATTCTCCCTTTTAGGGGGTCATTGTCTGACTTTACTGACTTTAGAATCAAGATAACGTTGGCCTTGTAGAATGAGTTTTGAAGTTTTCCTTCTATTTCTATTTTTTATACTATTTGAGAAGTAGGTTTTGACTCATTTTTAAGGTTTTTTTTTTTTTTTTTTTTTACTCATTTTTAAATATCTGGTAGAATTCTCCTTTGAAGCCACCTTACCCTGGACTTCTGTTTGCTGGGAGGTTTTTGATTATTGATTAAGTTTGTTTGCTTGTTATCGATCTCTTCAAATTCTCTGTTCTTTCTGTTTCAATTTTGATAGTTTTATGTTTCTAAATATTTCCCACTTCTTCCAGATGGCCCAGTTTGTTGACAAATAATTTTCCATAATATTCTTTTATAGTTGCTTGCATTTCTGTGGTGTTGGTTGTAATTTAGTCTCTTTAATTTTTTATTTTATTTATTTAGGTTATTTCTGTTTTCTTTTCTATAAGTCTGGCTAGGGGGTTATCAATTTTATTCTTTCAGAGAAGCAGTTATTAGTTTCCTTGATCTGTTGTACTATTTTTCGTTTGTTTGCTTCTATATCATTTATTGCTGTGCTAATCTTTATTAATCCCCTTTTGCTGGCTTTAGTCTTTATTTCATGTTCCTTTTCTAGCCCATTTAGGTGTAAGATGAGGTTGTATATTTGAGACCTTTCTTGCTTCTTGAGGTAGGCATGTATTACAATATACTTTCCTCTTAGAACAAGATTTCCTGCATCCCAAAGGTTTTAGGCTGTTGTGTTTTCATTTTCATTTGTTTCCATGTATTTTCAAAATTCCTTCTTAAATTTTCTTGTTGACCCATTGATTATTTAGTAGGATATTTTTTAACCTCCATGTATTTGTGGTATTTCCAATATTTTTTTCATGTGGTTTCCTGCAAGTTTCATAGCGTTATGGTCTGATAATATAATTACAATCTTTTTGTCCTTGTTCAGAGCTGATTTTTGGCCCAGCATGTGATCTAATCTGAAGAATGTCCCATATGCACTTGAAAAGAATGTGTATTCTGCTGCTTTAGGATGAAATGTTCTGAATATATCTGTTAAGTTCATCTAGTCCAGTGTGTCATTCAAAGCCATTGTTTGTTGATTTTCTGCTTAGATAATCTATCTGTTCATTGCTGTGAGTAGGATGTTAAAGTTCCCTGACGCTATTGTATTATTATCAATGAGTATATTTTTGTTTGTTTTTAATTATTTTAGATATTTCTGGGGCACCTGGGTGTCTCAGTGAGTTAAGCCTCTGCCTTAGATTCAGGTCATGATCTCAGGGTCCTGGGATTGATCCTTGCATTGGGCTCTCTGCTCAGCAGGGAGCCTGCTTCCATCTCTCTTTCTCTGCCTATCTCTCTGCCTACTTGTGATCTCTGTTTGCCAATAAATAAATAAATAAATAAATAAAATCTTTTAAAAAAATTCTGTGTTCCCTAGTTGGGGCCATATGTATCTACAACTGTTAGATCTTAATGTATAGACCCTTTAATTATGATATAATTCTCTTCCTCATCAGTTGTCACTGTCTTTAAAAAAAAAAAAACAACTTAGATTGTCTGTCATAAGTATGGTACTCTGACTTTCTTTTGATGTCTATTAGCATGGTGATTTATCTTCTCATCTTCCATCTGCAGTAGTCTTTAGGTCTAAAATGAGTCACTTGTAGGCATTATATAGATGGTCTTGTTTTTTAATCCATTCTGATACCCCATGTCTTTTAATTGGAGCATTTAGTCCTTTTACATTCAGAGTGATTTTTGATAAATATGAATTTAGTGCCATCATGTTACTTGTAAAGTTGGTTTCTGGTGTTGTTCTCTGTTCCTTTTATGTTTTTCTTGCTTTTGGCATTTTTTCCCTACTCAAGGGGTCTCCTTTAATATTTCTTGCAGGGTTTGTTTAGTGATCATGAACTCCTTTATTTTTTTTTTTTGTCTGGGAAACTTTATCTCTCATCCTATTCTGAATGACAACCTTGTGGTATAAAGTATACCCCACTGCATATTTTTCCTATTTGGCAGTTGAATATACCATGCCACATTCTTCTTCCCTGCCAACTTTCTGTGGATAGATTTACTGAAATCAGGTTAGCCTTCCCTCATAAGTTAAGGACTTTTTTCATTCACTGCTTTCAGGATTCTTTCCTTGGTTGTGTATTTTGTGAATTTGAGTATGATACATTTTAGTGATGGACAGCTTTTATTAAATTTAATAAGAGGTCTCTGTACATGTTGGATTTTGATGTCTGTTTCCTTCTCCAGATTAGGGAAGTTTTTAGCTATAATTTGCTCATATAAAACTTCTGTCTTTTTCTCTCTCTTCTTCTGGGACTCCTATGATACAAGTTTTATTATGTTTTAAGTAATCTTTGAGTTACCTAAGCCTATGTTCATGATCCAATACCTTTATTTTCCTCTTCTTTTCAGCTTCTTTATTTTCCATAATTTTATCTTCTACATCTCTGATTCTTTCCTCTGCTTAATCCATCTTCATTTTCATGCCATCCAGTTGGGTTTGCATCTCAGTTGTAGCATTTTTTAATTTCAACCTGAATAGTTTTTATTACATTCATCTCTGCAGTAAGGGATTCTTTATTGTCATCTGTGCTTTTTTTCAAACCCAGCTAGTATCTTTATAATTGTTTTTTTTTCCAAATCTGTTTCACACATCTTAATTATATCTGTATTGATTACATCTCTGGCCATTATTCATCCTGATCTTTCTTTTGGGGTGAGCTCCCCCATCTTGTCACTTTGTCTAGGTCACTGTGTCTCTGTGTGTGTGTGTGTGTGTGTGTGCATTAGGAAAGCCTGTTATATTCCTGTTTCTGAGTGTATTAGCTATATTAAGAAGAGGACCAATAAACGATGTCCTATAAGTACCCTGCTTTATGTTTTGGCTGCTCCTACCCTCAGGTTAGTTAGGGTGTTTCACCTTGTGCACTGTGTGGCAAATTTTAACTAGATTTATTTTGGTATCAAAATTCTATTTCCCCTAGAGCTGAAGCAACACTCTATGATCAGTAGATTGGTGTGGCAGAGGGTTTTATGCTGATCTTCTGGACGATGGGTCTGGTCCACTGACTCTCAGGTGGACTTCTCTATTGCAGTTGCACCTGTAGGGCATAGGGAGGCATGGCTTGTTGTAACTGGCTATAGTTTCTACTGGGAGGTGCTGTGCTGCTCTGTGATGCTGGTCAATGCTGATGTGATACTTTTGCCACTTGCTGGTTTGTCCCAGAAAATCAGTCACACAACCACAGAGAAGTTTGACATCTATGGTAAAATGCAACAAATAGCTGGCACCAAGTCTTGCTTCCCTCACCAGGTGTCTTTTTTCTTATGCTAGGTAATGGGGCAATATGTTGGCACCTGCAGTCCTTTTGTCCCCAGCAAGGCTGTACCCCTCCCAAATGCACTCCAAGAAAGGGAATTGTCTCTGGCAGGGCAACCCAGGGAGTCTTAAGACTAGAGAGTCAATTATCATATGGTTTCACTCATTTGTGGAGCATAACCAATAGCATGGAGGACAAGGGGCGTTAGAGAGTAGTAGGGAATTTGGGTAAATTGGAAGGGGAGGTGAACCATGAGAGACTATGGACTCTGTAAAACAGTCTGAGGGGTTTGAAGTGGCGGGGGGGTGGGAGGTTGGGGTACCAGGTGGTGGGTATTATAGAGGGCACAGCTTGCATGGAGCACTGGGTGTGGTGAAAAAATAATGAATACTGTTTTTCTGAAAATAAATAAATTGGGAAAAAAAAAAAAAAGACTATGCTGCTCTCTCCCTGAGCAGGTCTCTGTCTTCCTTTCCCACAGCAGCACCACTAAGCCCACCAAGCACAATCCCAGTGATGGTGTGGACTTCTAAAACTTTAGAGTTTGTGCTCCACTGCTTATAATAATTTATGGATGTCAGTCCATTTCCTTTTCTTACCCAATGGTTTTGCGAACAGTTTCTCTTGGGCAAGCACCTATACACTTCTCTCTCTCTCTCTCTCTCTCTCTCACACACACACACACACACTTTCTCCACAATCTCAGGTCTCTCTTCCCTCTGCAACACCTAAATTTCTTTTGTCCCCCAAATCAACTCTCAGCAGCCCCAACCTTCCATGAGGTGGTAATTTTTCTACTTGTAGATGTGTAGTTGTGTTCTTTCAGTCCTCAGATCAATTTCTTGGGTGTTAAGAGTGATTCGATATTTATCTAGCTGTGTTTGTGGGAAAAGGCAAGCCTATGTTACCCCTATTCCTCTGCCCCCTTAACTCCTCCTCCAGCATTTCTTGTATAGGAAAAAATAGACTTTTATATCAAAACTGTAACAAGAAACAAAGAAGGTTACCATATAATAATTAAGGGGACAATTCAACAGGAAAATATAAGAATTACAAATCTTTATGCAGCCAACACAACAGCACCCAAATATATAAAACAGTTCATAAAAAACACAATGAAAATAATTGATAATAACACAGAAATAATAATGGATGTTAACCCTCCCAGTTACATCAAGGATAGATCATCTAAACAGAAAATTAACAAGAAAGCAATGGCATTGAATGACACATTGGAATAGATATATTTGACAGATATATTAAGACCATTTCGTCCTAAAAGAGCAGGTTATACATTCTTTTCAAGTACACATGGAATATTCTCCAGAATAGATCACATATTAGCCCACAAAACAAACGTCAAGAAATTGAAGATTGACATCATTCCAATGCCCTTTACTAGCCACAGTTCTATGAAACTAAATGTCAAGCAAAGAAAAAATCTGGAAAAACTCCAAATATGTAGAGGTTTAAAATGAATGGGTCTACTAAAAAATGAATGGGTCAGCTAGGAAATCAAATAATAAAAATAAAATAATAAAATTTGATGGAAAAAAATGAAAATGAAAACACAACATTTTCAGATTCCTGAGATGCAACAAAAGCAATCCTAAGAGTGAAGGATAGAGCAATACAGGCTTACCTCAAGAAACAAGAAAAATCTCAAATAAAGAACCTGACCTTATACTTAGAAGAGCTAAAAAAGAATAACAAACAAAACTCCAAACCAGAAGAATAAAGAAAATAACAAGGATCAAGCAGAAATAAATTATACAGAAACAAACAAACAAAATAATAATCAAAATAAAATGAGGAGCTGGTTCTTGGGGGAAAAATCAATAAAATTGATAAACTTTTAGGAAACCTATCAAGAAAAAAAGAGAAATTACTCAAGCAAATAAAATCACAATGAGAGCGAAGGAATAACAGCCAACACCACAGAAATACAAACAATCCTAAGAGAATATTAAGAAAAAAGTATATACCAGAAAACTGGACAACCTGGAAGAAATGGATAAATTCCTAGAAACACAAATTACCAAAACTGAAACAGCTAAAAATAGAAAATGTGAACAGACAGGTTAACAGAAAATAAATTGAATTAGTAATCAAAAAATTCACAATAAGCAAAAGTCTAGGACCAGATGGATTCAAAGGGGAATTCCGCCAAACATTTAAAGAATTAATATCTATTCTTCTCATTCTTTTCCAATAAATGAAAAAGGAAGAAAGGCTCCAAAATCATTCTGAGTCCAGCATTACACAGATAACAAAACCAAATAAAGACACCACAAAAAAGAGAAATAAAGGCTGATATTCCTGATGAACATAAATGCAAATTCCTCAACAAATTATGAGAAAACTGAATTCAACAATACATTAAAAATAGCATTACCCATGATCAAGTAGTATTTATTCCAGGGTTGCAAGGGTGGTTCAATATTTGCAAATCAATCAATGTGAAACATCACAATAAGAAGGGAAAAAATAAGAACTATGCAATTATTTCAAGAAGTAGAAAAAGCATTTAATAAAATGAAAAATCTATCCTTTTTTATTATTAAGTTGAATTAGCCAGCATACAGTACACCATTAGTTTTTGATATAGTGTTCAATGATTCATTAGTTGTATATAACACCCAGTGCTCATCAGATCATGTGTTCTCTTGAAGATTTTAGTTATTTGTCAGAAAGAGAGAGTGCACACAATCAGAGGGAGCAGCAGGCAGAGGGAGAATCAAGCTCCCCACTGAGCAAGGAATCCAATGTGGGACTTGTTCCCAGGATCCTGGGATCATGACCTGAGCCAAAGACAGATGCTTAACCTACTGAGCCACTCAGGCATCCCACCAAAGTACAAAATCCATTCAAGATAAAAACCCTCAACAAAGTAGATTTAGAGGAAACATAACTCAACATAACAAAACACGTATATGCAAAATCCCTGGACAGCAACATGCTAAAGAATGAAATGGACCCTTTCTTACACCATATACAGAAAATAAATTCAAAATGCATGAAAGACCTAAATGTGAAAGAGGAAAACATTGAAATCCTAAAGGAGAATATAGGCAGTGACCTGTTTGACATTGGTCAAAGCAATTTCTTTCTAGATATGTCTCCTGAGGTATGGGAATCAAAAGGAAAAATAAAATACTGTGACTATATCAAAATAAAAAAGCTTCTGCACAGCAAAGGAAACTATCAACAAAACTAAGACAACCTACTAAATGGGAGAAAATAATTACAAATGACATACCAATAAATAATTAATATCCAAAATATATAAAGAACTCATACAACTCAATAGCAATAGTAACAGCAATAGTAATCCAATTAAAAATGGGCAGAGCCCTGAATAGACAATTTTCTAAAAAAAGACATATGAATGGCCAACAGGTGCAAGAAAGGTGGTCAATATCACTAGACATCAGGAAATGAAAATTAAAACCACAATAAGATAATATCTCATAGCTCTTAGAGTAGCCATCATCGAAAAAACCGAGATAAATGCTGGTATGGTTGTGGAGAGAAGGGAACATTTGTGCCCTGTTGGTGGGATTGTAAATTAGTATGGATATTATGGAGAACATTATGGAAGTTCCTCAGAAAATTAAAAATTGGTTATCCTATAACCTATCAATATCTCTTCTGTGGATATGTACAAAGGAAAAAAATACTAACTCCAAGAGATGTATGCACCCCATGTCCATAGCAGTAGTATTTACAGTAGCCAAAGCACTGATTATATATATAAACACATTTTTAACCCCCCACTGAGCCACCCAGGTGCCCCTATAAACACATTTTTAAAATCCATGTATCCATTGATAGACACTTGGGATATATATCCCAAGTATGTATCATGTTAAATACATATATATAATGAATACCATATATATGTATCATTCCCCATAAAATGAAGAAATCCTGCCATTTATGAAAATATTGGTGATGTAACTTCATGTTGCATGCTAATTGAAGTAAGTCAGATAGAGAAAGACAAGTATTGTATATTCTCATTTATGTTTGGAAACCTAAAAAAAATTATAGAAAAAGAGATCAGACTCATTGTCTGTTACCAGAGGTGGAAGGTGAGGGGAGGTGGTATTGGAGGAAGGTGGTCAGAAGATATAAAGTAAATAAGTGTCAGGGATGTAATGTACAGCCTGATGAATATAGGTAACAGTGCTATATGATATACAGAATGTTTGTAAAAAAGTAAATCCCTAGAGTTTAAAACACAAGGTGATTTTTTTTCCTTTTTCTTTTCTCCATTCTTTTCTTTTTATTGTACCTTTATGAGATTATGGGTGTTACCTAAACTTATTGTAGTACTCATTTTACAATAATATATGTAAATCAAATCATCATGCCATATGCCTTAAACTTATATACAATATATATCAATTATTTCTCAATAAAGCTGAGAAAAGGGACACATTAGTGGCTCAGTCAGTCAAGTGCCTGAGCCTTCAGCTCAGGTCATGATCCCAGGGTCCTGGGATTGAGTCCTGCATTAGCCTCCTTGCTCACTGGGGAGTCTGCCTCTTCCTCTGCCTGCCATTCGCCCTGCTTGTGTTCTCTCTCTCTGACAAAAAAAATTTAAAAAAATCTTTAAAAAAATAAAAAATAAAACAGAAAAAAGGACATACTAGCTTATATTTTTACATAAAGGTGAAATTAACTTCTATCTCATAAGTTTTTATTATTTTGTCTCTCTGTCACAACAAATACATTTATACACTTAGTGAACTAAAATTTAAAGATGCTGCTATAGCAGAAGCTACAATAATAATGAGGCAGCATTAGGAAAAGTTCGGAAGGAATTCAAACATCTGGAAGCTAAAGACCACCTTGCTTAAGAAGCTTGGATCATGTCCACAATAGCCAAAGTATGGAAAGAACCTAGATGTCCATCAACAGATGAATGGATAAAGAAGATGTGGTATATATACACTGTGGAATACTATGCAGCCATCAAAAGAAATGAAATCTTGCCATTTGCGACAACATGGATGGAACTAGAGCGTATCATGCTTAGTGAAATAAGTCAAGCAGAGAAAGACAACTATCATATGATCTCCCTGATATGAGGAAGTGGTGATGCAACATGGAGGCTTAAGTGGGTAGGAGAAGAATCCATGAAACAAGATGGGATAGGGAGGGAGACAAACCATAAGTGACTCTTAATCTCACGAAACAAACTGTGGGTTGCTGGGGAGAGGGGGGTTGGGAGAAGGGGGGTAGGGTTATGGACATTGGGGAGGGTATGTGCTTTTGGGTAAATTGGAAGGGGAGGTGAACCATGAGAGACTATGGACTCTGAAAAACAATCTGAGGGGTTTGAAGTGGCGGGGGTGTGGGAGGTTGGGGTACCAGGTGGTGGGTATTATAGAGGGCACAGCTTGCATGGAGCACTGGGTGTGGTGAAAAAATAATGAATACTGTTTTTCTGAAAATAAATAAATTGGAAGAAAAAAAGAAAAAAAAAGAGGATGTACTATGTGTACACAACCTGTAGGTAAAAATACCTATTTTGGGGAATGCAGACTCATTCTTCTACCAGTGGAGTTTTACCAACAGAGAAGATACTATATGAACTATATAAAGTAGGAATGTCTAGAAAATGTTGGATGGGAACCTGCAGAGAAAGAATCCCAGGAGCAGTACTGGCACCTTATCTTTGCCCACACACCTCTGTTTATACTCCTCTATCTTCATCCCTGCTATGGTAAATGTATTTTTATAATACGCAGACTAGGTAATTCCTTTTTTTTTTTAAATAAATCATTAAAACTTCTGTTATAAGGAATATGAAAAAAAAAAAAGAAGCTTGGATCAATGAGGAGATCAAAGAAGAACTGAAACAATTCATGGAAACCGATGAGAATGAAGACACTTCGGTCCAAAACCTATGGGATACAGCAAAGGCAGTCCTAAGGGGGAAATACATAGCCATCGAAGCCTTTTTACTTTTATACTATTTATATAAAATAAGTATATTAATAAAAAAAAGAAAAAAAAAGAAAATCAAGGTGAGGAGATCCACTGTTGTCTCTGAGGTTTTCTTCTGACCCATGGACACTTTCACTTCAAGTCTTAATGGTGACATTTATTCCTCCAGTGATAAATATTTGTTTCAATAACATCATATTCCCCCCCAGTGTTCCATTTTATTATTTTTCTGCTTACAGAATCACATTTTGTTCTGATGCTTAATTGCACTGTAATCGTTTTGAAGACATTTTAAATGGCAATTAACTCATGTAATACCAACAATGCGTATAACTCACCTGATGCGTTTTATCACGAACAGCAATGACCAGGTTTCCCATGTACAACAACATCACAATATCTATCTGTCCACCATTAGCTATAAGACACAATTGTTGTAAGTAAAGCATAATATTGGAGATATATAATTTGTTGGAAGTTAATCCTAATTTCAGAGATTTATCAGAGAGAAAATGTGCCAAATAGTGTGTCTTAGAACTGATTAAATATGGTATTTACATGAGAATTGATCCTAAGAGGAGATACCACTAAGGTTTACTAAGTTTGAGGATGCAGAGAAAAGGGAATAGTTTTACACTGTTCGTGGAAATGCAAACTGGTGCATCATTAGGTTTTTGATGTTGTGCTCCAAAATTCTATTTATTTATTTGACAGAGAGAGACACAGCAGGAGAAGGAACACGAGTAGGGGGAGTGGGAGAGGGAGAAGCTGGCTTCCAACTGAGCAGGGAGCCTGATGCAGGATTCAATCCCATGACCTGGGATCATGACCCAAGCTGAAGGCAGATATGTAATGACTCTGCCTTGATGTTTATAACAGGTGCCCCCATCCTGATGTCTTTAACAGCATTATCAACAATAGCCAAACCATGGAAACCTCTCAAATGTCCATTGACTTATGAATGGATATATATACACGTGGAATATTACTCAGCCATCAAAAAGAATAAAATCTTGCCATTCGCAATGATGTGGGTGTATCTAGAGTGTACTATGTTAAGCAAAATATGTCAGTCAGAGAAAGACAAATATCATGTGATTTCACTCATATGTGGAATTTAAGGAACCAAACATGAACATAGAGGAAAGGGGGAAAAAGAGAGAGAGGGAATCAAACAAAAAATTATTCTTAACTACATAGAACAAACAGGATTGATGGAGGAAGGTAGGTGGGGGATGGATTAAATGAGTGATAGGTATTAAGGAGGGCATTTGTTGTGATGAGGACTGGGTGTTGTGTGTTAGTGATGAATCATTAAACTCTACACCTGAAATCAATTTTGTTATGTTAACTAACTAGAATTTAAATAAAAACTTGAAAAAAAAAGGATTTAGTCAACTGAAGACAAGTAAGATCAGAGGAAGACACTGGCTTGGAACCGTATTGACTGTCACTTCAAATACCCTCTGGACCAGTAACCTTAGACTCCTCCTGAATCCCTGGGTGAGGAGACTACTCTCAGTGCATAAACTAGTGACCACCAATCTACTTGATTAGACTAACAGCATTGTCAAATAACACTGCCATTAGTGGTAACAACAGATATTACTATATCAGGCCAAAGAAGGAGAGACATCTTGTTAATTAGCTATCCTTAATCCATTTTTAACTCCCTTTTCCTTTGATACTTTCCATTATAGAAACTAGATAGCAAAAACCTAAATTTCCCATACTCACTTGCAAATAGGAGTATCAATGTGATTCAGTTCTAGTAGTGAGACATCAAGCGGAAGTCTGCTGACACTGACTCTCTCTTGTTCCCTCTCTCTTTCTTGAATATCAACATGACATTTGGAGCTTCAGCAGCCATATTATGACAATAGGACAACAAGCATGAAGACAAAAGTCTACATGTATGAATAGTGCGTCAGAAAAAAATAGAACTACCTTGGGTCCAAATGGCATTGTTGAACAACTAAGCAAACACAAGCAAGGACCAGTATTTGGACTTTTTTTGTTTTGTTTTGTTTATTGTTTTTTTAAATATTTACTTGTTTATTTTAGAAAGAGAGAGCATGAGTGGGAAGGGGCAAAGTGAGAGGGAGAGAGAATCTCAAGCAGATTTCATGCTGAGCATGGAGCCCAATGTGGGGCTTAAACTCATGACACTGAGATCACAACCTAAGCTGAAATCAGGAGTTGGATGCTTAACCAAATGAGCCACCCAGGTGCCCCAATCTAGACTTGTGGGTTTTTTTTTTTAATTTTTTGGCTATGTTTAGGTATCCAATACCTAGTTCATCACTAGTTTCTGATGTAATTAAAAATTAATTAGTTGTATATAGACTTGTTTTTATGTGAAAAAATTTCCATTTAGTTACTTAGTAACTATTAGTTTGTAACTTTCATCTGAACATATTTTAAATTAATATGGAGGCTAATGGCAGCTGCCACTGAGTGGTCAAAAGTTCCAATTTGTGGAATATGTGATAGATCACCCACTTTTCCCACCCCTCCTCCTGTACAGGAAATTCAGAGTATCTGAGGAGAAAATGATGGTCTGGAGTTCCTGCAGAATGTCTGTAGATATTAGTTGCAAATTTTCTGTGGAAATTTAGAAAGGCATTATGTTAGTCTGTGTCATTTGAAAACATGAAAAAGTCTATCTGAAATAAGGGAAATATGGACTATGTTTTTAAACAATAAAAGTACTTGCAAATGTATGATATTTCTTCTGAAATGGGGTCCTCAAAATACCCTCTAAATGTTTTCACAAATAAAAATGATTTACCTGGGTGCCTGGGTGGCTCAGTTGGTTAAGCACCTGCCTTTGGCTCAGGTCATGATCCCAGAGTCCTTGGATTGAGTCTCACATTGGACTCCCCGCTCCGTGGGGAGTCTGCTTCTCCCTCTGACCTTCTCCCCTCTTATGCTCTCTGACTCTCTCTCAAATAAATAAATAAAATCTAAAAAAAAAGATTTACCTAATGTCTGCATTTTCAACTCACAGAGATAATTTATTGTTTCAGAAACATATTTACATGGTACATAGATTTGTACTAGAATTCAACAAATATGCCAGCAATTTTATCATGCAGTCAGCTTTGAAAATGTAGCTTGTAAACTTCAGCTATATTATGTTCTCAATTTAGATACATCAGACTATGTGAAATTCAGGTACAGGAAAATTTCTATTGCAGCAGAGTTTCTCTGAGTCTAAATTATATTGTTTGAAAAAAATAATGCAGCTTGTAACATACCTCAAAAGTTGAGTAGCCCTGCTGAGCTGGGACCATTTCTCCCAAGTATGACCTGTAAGGGCACGATAATAAGTGTAATGGCAATCTGCAATATGCCATTACAAATAGGAAAAAAAAATCCTGCTCCTCTAGATAAAATTCTAGATTTAAATGGCCTAAAAATGACAGATTACTAGTCCATTATAGACCACAGTGGAGATTAATTTTCAAAGTATCTTTCATATAAATTACATTTGAGTGACATTAGGTTTCAAAGATATAAAAGACTGGAGATCCTATGATTTTAATCTATTCTATATCACAAAAGTGTCAAACATTTAAAGAATGAAATAAAACAGATATATTTCAGAGAGAAATTTAAAATTACAGAGAGGTATCTGAGTGGTTCAGTTGGTTAAGGGTCCTACTCTTGATTTCAGCTCATGTCACAGTCTTTGATGGAGCTCCTCACCAGGCTCTGCATTCAGTGTGGTGTCTGTTTGAGATTCTTTCTATCCCTCTGCCCCTCCCCCAACTCGTGCACTCACTCTCTCTGTAAAATAAATAAAATCATTAAAAAATAAAAATAAAATTACAAAGAAACAACTCTAGACTTCCTGATCCATAAACATGATTCCCATCATTCTTTATTTACATATTAGGTTTAGATGAATCCAGGCTTAACAGTATAACAGGTGGCCAAATACAATAATCTACTCTTTGTATATAAATCTTCATACAGTTTGATATGTGATAGAAGTATTTCTTTCTGAAATTTTATTCAAATTAGATCGGCCACCCATAGATGATGTGTGGTGTATAAGCAATGAGCCCATTCAGTGATACACCTGAATTAGTTTGATTTTTTTTTTAATTTCTAGCTTTACTTTTCTCCTCTGATATTATCCGATATGTATTTATTTAGTATTTATTTCAGTTACTTGTGATATTTCTACTTTTTTACTCTTCTATCCAGATAATTGATAAATGGCCTTGACTTTAAAAAAAATCACTATATAACAAAAAGGGGCTGATATTTGTGGGCTATAGCAGGTGTCTCCAAATATTCAGGGGTTTTTCTCCAAGAGGTACAGTATGAAATACATAACGGATTAAAGAAATGCAACTGTGTTCTAAAGTTTTTTGTTATAAAATGATTGATGATATTAAAACTCTAAGGAAAGAATTCATCAATCAAAGAGGGAATTGGTCCACATGGAAGCCTAAGATGATCAGAACTCAGTTACATTTTTAAAAAGCTGAAACTAATATTTGTATGCCAATGATATATACAGAATCTGTTCTTGAAGAGCTTATATTTTAGTGAGGAATCAAAAATGTAAAATTAAAAGAAAAGATAATATCAATGCAGTGGGTTAAGTGTTTTGGTTAATATAAACCCACAGCGCTAAAGGAGTACAGAGGAATAGCACCTAAACTAGCCTGGGACATAGCATGGGAGATATCTTGATGGATGTGAGATATCAGACATGTGCACTCGATCTCAAAGGAGGAGTTAACACTGTCCAGGAATTAAATGGAAGTTGTGATGATAAGAGTAGATGGCAGGTTTCTTGGTAGGTAGAGAGTACAGAAATAGTATGGTATAGGCATAGAAATACACTGAGGTCAGTTCCACTGGAACAAAAAGAGGGAGAAGGAGAGATAAGCAGAGGCTAAATCATGAAGACCTTAGAGGCCAGGTTATGAAGCTTGGATCTTATCTTTTGGTAATTTTTTGCAGTGAGGGTTTTCAAGTTTTCAAGACAAGTTAACACATATGCCAAGGCACAGGACAAATATGGTGTGTTTTTGTAAGGCATCCATTTTATTTTTGATATATAATTTAGAACATTATTTTTGTATTAAAATAAACATATGTTATCATCTGGAGTTCAAAATTGCTAGTGAACAAGTTAAAGATAAAACACAAGACTTCAAAGAATTTCCTTGTCATTACCCTCCACCCTTACTCTCTTTTAGGGTTTGTGTAAGGGTTTTATTTCTTGTATGATATTTCAGAGGAAAAGTTTTGGGACCACAATTCTAAAATATGGGCAGACATTGAAGGATTTTATGCAAAGGTATGACAAGGTGAAACCTGTGTTTTAGATTACCATGGCAGTTGTGAAAAGAATAGATTTCACCAGGGATGGGAAAGCAGGGTAGGACAATAGCTTAGAAGGCTATTACAGCAGTGGAGATAAGGGGTTAAACTAGGGTTTAAACATGGTGAATGGAAAAGAGGCTACAGAGACCAGAAAGATTTTATAGGTAAAATTGGCAAAATTTAAAGACGAATATTGGAGGTTAAGAAGAGGAAGAATCTAGAAAATATTCCAGTTCCTGCCTTGAATATCTGGATAGATGAGGTGCATGGGTGGACAATCTGCCTTTAAGGAAAAAAAAATTATCCCTTTGTGTTTGACATATTGCCTGTGAGGTGCCTGGGAAGACATTGAGGTTGAAGCTTTGTCTGATTTCAAGCTTTATTACAAAGCTGTGATCACCAAGACAGCATGGTACTGGCATAAAAACAGACACATAGACCAGTGGAACAGAGTAGAGAGCCCAGATATGGACCCTCAACTCTACGGTCAATTAATCTTCGACAAAACAGGAAAAAATATACAGTGGAAAGAAGACAGTCTCTTCAATAAATGGTGCTGGGAAAACTGGGCAGCTATATGTAGAAGAATGAAACTCGACCATTCTCTTACACTGTACACAAAGATAAACTCAAAATGGATAAAAGATCTCTACATGAGACAGGAATCCATCAGAATCCTAGAGGAGAACATAGGCAGTAACCTCTTCAATATCAGCCACAGCAACTTCTTTCAAGATACGTCTCCAAAGGCAAAGGAAACAAAAGCAAAAATAAACTTTTGGGACTTCATCAAAATCAAAAGCTTCTGCACACCAAAGAAACAGTCAAGAAAACAAAGAGGCAACCCATGGAATGGGAGAAGATATTTGCAAATGACAGTACAGACAAAAGGTTGATATCCAGGATCTATAAAGTACTCCTCAAACTCAACACACACAAAACAGACAGTCATATCAAAAAATGGGCAGAAGATGTGAACAGACACTTCTCCATGAAGACATACAATTGGCTATCAGACACATGAAAAAAATGTTCATCATCACTAGCCCTCAGGGAGATTTAAATTAAAACCACATTGAGATACCACCTTATACCAGTTAGAATGGCCAAAATTAGTAAGACAGGAAACAACATGTGTTGGAGGGGATGTGGAGAAAGGGGAACCCTCTTACACTGTTGGTGGGTATGCAAGTTGGTACATTCTCTTTGGAGAACAGTGTGGAGATTCCTTGAGAAATAAAAAGAGAACTTTCCTATGACCCTGCCATTGCACTCCTGGGTATTTACCCCAAAGATACAGATGTAGTGTAAAGAAGGGCCATCTGTACCACAATGTTTATAGCAGCAAAGGCCACGGTCGCCAAACTGTGGAAAGAACCTTCCAAAAGCGAAGATGAACTTTAGGGACTTCACCAATATCAAAAGCTTCTGCACAGCAAAGGAAACAGTCAAAAAAACAAAGAAGCAACCCACGGAATGGGAGAAGATATTTGCAAATGACAGTAGAGACAAAAGGTTGATATCCAGGATCTATAATGAACTCCTCAAACTCAACACACATGAAACAGGCTTTGTCTGATCCAAATAGCTTACAAGATATGAAACACTGATCTTCTCAGCCTTCAGCATGGTTAGGCTTTTTGTAGAGCAGCTAGAGTCCCCAGTGGTCAGGCTGAGCTGCACACCTCAGGATGTGCACTACCTCAAGCATTAACCCCAATGTGCTGTATAATTATTTGTTTTCTTTGTGTGTCATACCATTAAAAAAAATTGGGAAGCACCAGTTTAGGTGATGGTGCCCAAATGGTTGTTGAATATATAAGTACGAAACTCAGAAGAGTTATTGATGATGGAGATATAGATTTGGTGTCATCCACACACAGATGCTATTTAAAACCTGGGAAGTGCTGGGGCGCCTGGGTGGCTCAGTGGGTTAAAGCCTCTGCCTTCAGCTCAGGTCATGATCCCAGGGTCCTGGGATCAAGCCCCACATCGGGCTCTGCTCGGCGGGGAGCCTGCTTCCTCCTCTCTCTCTCTCTGCATGCTTCTCTGCCTACTTGTGATCTCTGTCTGTCAAATAAATTTAAAAAAAAATCTTAAAAAACAAACAAACCAACCTGGGAAGTGCTAAGGTAAAGATATGTACAAGAGTCCACAAATGACAATTCATAGAGGTCCAATGGAGAGAATTCAAGGTATTTCTGTTGTGTAGATGGTACATTAAATAATAAAAATAACAATAGTTAACATTTTTGAGCACTTAGTATGTGCCAGGCATTGTTCTGAGCATTTTGCATTTATTCATTCCTAACAGCAATCCCACAAAGATAGTAAGCATTATTTGTTATCCTCATTTTACAGAAGAGAGAACTGAAGTACTGAGATGCTGAATAACTTATCCAAAGTCCCACAGCTAGGAAGTAGAAGAGCCAGGTATTGATGTCATTAACCAGTCAAATCATGTAGCTCACTGCACTTGTTCTGTATCTGTGCTCAATAAATTAGCTTCTGATTATGTTTTGACTTCCTATATAAGCTACTGTGAGAGAATGAGCTGATCAGAAGATGAGTAATTTGATCTCTTTGACAAATATAACTATCATTTTACATGATGACCTGATGTTCTAGTTTAGATGCCAGTCTTTGGCGAAGTTGGTGAGTTTAAGTCAGCTCATTGGAGACTAAGCACCTATAGAAATACATACAGAATGAATCACTAAATTCTACCTCTGAAACCAATCCACTGCATGTTAATTAAATTGAATTTAAATTTTAAAAAATGAAGAAAAATAAAAGTTTTTAAAAAAGAAATATAGAGGATTGAACATTTGGTCTTGAAAGGCAGATTGTCAGACCCCATACTGTGATAACTATCAATACAAAATGTTGTCTGCTGAGATTTCTAGGCAACCAAAAGACTTCTGGTAAGGTCTGACATAATTTTTTTTTTCTTTTTGCACTTCAAACTGTAGAAGATGGAAAAAAATTGGGAAAAGGCAAATTGAATGAAAGAGACTTGAGCGCTGCTTTCTATGTGTGGAACAAATTGCATGCAGTGATCCTGCTCACCAAGATGTACATAAAATGAGGAAAAACCAAGGCTTCAATTCAACAAATACAGCAAATTGTTTAGCACAGATTAATAATAGAAATACTACATTTGGAGCCAATTATTTGTGTTGAACAAAAAGCAAATCCAGTATGTTTACACATCTAGTTTGTGTTTGCTTTTTAACATCTGCCAATGAAGCATACATAATGTTGAAAGGACAGGATCCCAGATCAGAGAGAGGTAAATCATAATTGGATTGAAACTCAGAAAATAATTGCAATGTTAACTGATGAGTTGGGTAGCTCAGAATTGTTTTCCTTTCATCTGAGAACGAAGAGGATATCTTTCTTTAGGCAGTGCTGCAAAACTCTATGCTGTCTCTATTACACTTTCTTAAGTAAACATACTTTCAAGTAATCAAGAATCAAGGACCAAGGTATCAAGGGAAAAGGTAAAATTATTAAAGAAATAAATGTTATATGGGATTATATGCATAATATTGTCTGCTGGGCAAGTGACTTAAAATCTCAAACCTCAGTTTCCTTATATGTAAAATTTGGATAATGGTAGTTACTTTCCAGGAGAAAAGTGAAGATCCAGGAGATTAAGTGAAATAATTTGTAATAATGTCTAGCACACAGTGCTTGACATATATATCAGACATTAAAAGGTGACTATTACAACTCTGTGCAAGTCTTCTTACACATAATAAGATTAGAACCTTCCTTTGAAAATGTAAGTAATCTCCCTGCTAAGCCCACACACTTTCGAGGTCTTAGGAGTACTTAGAACAAAGTTTTTGGGTTGCATTTATTCACAATATTTCCTTTAAAATGCTTTGTGGCCATTGCCTGGTAGATCTCACACTGGTGACCTACATGATCTTGTAAATCAGTGCATTTTCCTTGTATACAGGTTTTAGGTAGTGGCATGATCTCATCTTAAAACTATTCTTAGACAATGAAAACTTTTTTTTTCTTTTATCAATTTCAATTTCGTTTATATCCAGACCTGCCTTATACTGCCATCTCCTGGAAATGTCTGGTCTTGAACAACTTCTCAATTTATATAATAATATTTTGCTGGCTGGTGACTGGCTATCAGATATCAGGGTCTACATGTTGGTTTTGATCTCCCCAGTGTCTCTTCTTTAAAATTACACTCTGAGTAAACCCTTGGCAATAAACATGCAAATTTTCTAGAGTGCCTCATGGCTTCATCCTTGGGCAGTGAAATCAATAGAGACATTACAAATGAAAATGGTCAATAAAGATTAAGTTTTTTTTTTTTTTTTTTCTATAGCAATTTCAGCTGATTATAAGCCTGGTAAGATAAATGTAATTTTATATATTATCAAACCTAATGCAACTAAACTTTGGTAGATTCTTTCATTTGAGGATCATTAGGGGGAAAAATCCTTATTGAAAATGGGAAACTAAATATTCATCCTATTGGGACTTGTTTTCAGATGATGATCCTTAGCAGTGTGACAAAGTAGAAGAATAGGAGTTAGGAGACTGTGATTCTGGGTCTTATCTTAATAGCTGCATAGTCCTGTACAAGCCAATTCCTCTTTCTAGGCTATGTTTCTACAAATTGTAAAAATAAGAATGGAAGAAGGTGATCTGTAAGTTCATTATAGGATCTCACATTCTGTAATTTTATGAAAGGTCAAGGATGACATTGTGATTAATCATATCCAAGTGGAAGTAGACTGAGTTATGGAAGCAGTGTTGCAGCAGTCTTAATGAGATGGGGGAAGTGACACATGTAGGTTGGTCCATAACTGCTATTGAAAGAAAAGATATTGATAATAATGGCTGTATGTAAGAAATTTGACTGTGATTGTGTCTTATGTAAAATACAAGTTTTCAGATTCTTTTTTTTAATTTTAATTTTAATTTTATTTTATTTTATTTTTCCAATTTATTTATTTTCAGAAAAACAGTATTCATTATTTTTTCACCACACCCAGTGCTCCATGCAAGCCGTGCCCTCTATAATATCCACCACCTGGTACCCCAACCTCCCACTCCCCCGCAACTTCAAACTCCTCAGACTGTTTTTCAGAGTCCATAGTCTCTCATGGTTCACCTCCCCTTCCAATTTACCCAAATTCCCTACTCCTCTCTAACGCCCCTTGTCCTCCATGCTATTTGTTATGCTCCACAAATAAGTGAAACCATATGATAATTGACTCCCTCTGCTTGACTTATTTCACTCAGCATAATCTCTTCCAGTCCCGTCCATGTTGCTACAAAAGTTGGATATTCGTCCTTTCTGATGGAGGCATATACTCCATAGTGTATATGGACCACATCTTCCTTATCCATTCATCCGTTGAAGGGCATCTTGGTTCTTTCCATAGTTTGGGACCGTGGCCATTGCTGCTATAAACATTGGGGTACAGATGGCCCTTCTTTTCACGACATCTGTATCTTTGGGGTAAATACCCAGGAGTGCAATTGCAGGGTCGTAGGGAAGCTCTATTTTTAATTTCTTGAGGAATCTTCACACTGTTCTCCAAAGAGGCTGCACCAACTTGCATTCCCACCAACAGTGTAAGAGGGTTCCCCTTTCTTAACATCCTCTCCAACACATGTTGTTTCCTGTTTTGTTAATTTTGGCCTTTCTAACTGGTGTAAGGTGATATCTCAATGTGGTTTTAATTTGAATCTCCCTGAGGGCTAATGATGATGAGCATTTTTTCATGTGTCTGATAGCCATTTGTATGTCTTGATTGGAGAAGTGTCTGTTCATATCTTCTGCCCATTTTTTGATGTGTTTGTCTGTTTCGTGTGGGTTGAGTTTGAGGAGTTCATTATAGATCCTGGATATCAACCTTTTGTCTGTACTGTCATTTGCAAATATCTTCTCCCATTCTGTGGGTTGCCTCTTTGTTTTTTTGACTGTTTCCTTTGGTGTGCAGAAGCTTTTGATTTTGATGAAGTCCCAGAAGTTTATTTTCGCTTTTGTTTCCTTTGCCTTTGGAGACGTATCTTGAAAGAAGTTGCTGTGGCTGATATCAAAGAGATTACTGCCTATGTTCTCCTCTAAGATTCTGATGGATTCCTGTCTCACATTGAGGTCTTTTATCCATTTAGAGTTGATCTTTGTGTACGGTGTAAGAGAATGGTCGAGTTTCATTCTTCTACTAGAACTCATACAGCAATTCAGCAACATGGCAGGATACAAGTCAATGTGCAGAAATCAGTGGCTTTCTTATACACTAGCAATGAAAATACAGAAAGGGAAATTAGAGAATCAATTCCATTTACTATAGCACCAAGAAACATAAGATACCTTGGAATAAACCTAACTAAAGAGGTAAAGGATCTGTACTTGAGGAACTACAGAACACTCATGAAAGAAATTGAAGAAGACACAAATAGATGGAAGACCATTCCATGCTCTTGGATCGGAAGAATAAACATTGTTAAAATGTCTATACTGCCTAGAGCAATCTATACTTTTAATGCCATTCCGATTAAAATTCCACCGGCATTCTTCAAAGAGCTGGAGCAAATAATCCTAAAATTTGTATGGAATCAGAAGAGACCCCGAATCGCTAAGGAAATGTTGAAAAACAAAAATAAAGCTGGCGGCATCACCTTACCTGATTTCAAGCTTTATTACAAAGCGGTGATCACCAAGACAGCATGGTACTGGCATAAAAACAGACACATAGACCAGTGGAACAGAGTAGAGAGCCCTGATATGGACCCTCAACTCTATGGTCAATTAATCTTTGACAAAACAGGAAAAAATATACAGTGGAAAAAAGACAGTCTCTTCAATAAATGGTGCTGGGAAAACTGGACAGCTATATGTAGAAGAATGAAACTCGACCATTCTCAGATTCTTTTTAGATGTTAGTAACTTTTTTGTTGCATTCCAGTACCAAATGCCCCAGTGCTCTGCTACTATCTAAACACAGGTAAGCTTATATGTTAACAGCTAACTAGGAGGCAAAATATAGGGGTCACAGATCTAAGAAACCTGTGGGTTGAAACATTGTTGGATGCTGAAAAAACATGCTTGCTAACATGTACATGAACACTTTATCATTAAACAAAGCCTTAATTTGCAATTATTTATCATTTCTTCAACAAAATGGAGTTCTAATGGAATTGGGATATTGGGCTGTGAGGTCCAAGTGTCAGCAGTAAGACTGCTTCAAAGTACACAAACAATCTGAGGGGTTTGAAGTTTCGGAGGCTGGGAGGTTGGGGTGCCAGGTGGTGGGTATTATAAAGGGCACGGTTTGCATGGAGCACTGGGTGTGGTGAAAAAATAATGAATAATGTTTTTCTGAAAATAAATAAATTGAAAAAAAAAAAGTACACTGACATGGGGTGTTGGAGCGGGAGAGACCATAATGAACCAGCTCCAGAGGTCAGAGGAGTCAAGATTGTGAGCACAAACAATTACCATTTAATGAGGCTTGAATGTGAAGGGAAAATATATGAGAATGCAGGGAACAATGGATAATTCCCTGTTTTTAAAAGTCATCATGTCCTAAAACCTTTACAACACTACTATATAACACGGGCAGGAGACAAATAAATATTTATATACATTTAGTACAGTCAGTTAGCCAACATATAGTACATCAGTAGCTTTTGTAGTATTCAACATTCATTAATTGCTTAAAACACTCAATGCTGATCACAACACATGATCTCCTTAATACCCATCACCTGGTTACCCCATTTCCTCATCCTCCTCCCTTCTGTAGCCCTCAGTTTGTTTCCTGGGGTCCAGAGTCTCTCATGACTTTTTTCCCTCTCTGATTTCTTCCATTCAGTTTTCTCTCCCTTCCTCTAATATCTTCCATGCTATTCCTTATGATAATTATCTTTCTCTGCTCGACTTATTTCACTGAGCATAGTCCCCTCCAGTTCCATCCATGTCAATGCAAATGCTGGGCATTCATCCTTTCTGATGGTTGAGTGATATTCTATTGTATATTCCACATCTTCTTTATCCATTCATCTGTTGAAGGGCATCTTGTCTCCCTGCACAGTTTGGCTATTGTGAACATTGCTGCTATGAACACTGGGGTGCATGTGTCCTTTCTTCTCACCACACCTGTATCTTTGGGGTAAATACCTAGTATTGCAATTGTTGACTCATAGGATTGCTCTATTTTTAACATCTTGAGGAACCTCCATATTTTTTTCCAGAGTGGCTGTACCAGCTTGCATTCCCCAACAGTGTTAGAGGGTTCCCCTTTCTCCACATCCTCTCCAACATTTGTTGTTTCCTGCCTTGTTAATTTTTCCATTCGAACTGATATAAAGTGGTATCTCACTGTGGTTTTGATTTATATTTCCTTGATGGCTAGTGATGTTGAGCATTTTTTCACGTGTTTATTGGCATTTGTATGACATTGGAAAAATGTCTATCTGGTCCAATGTGTCCTTCAAAGCTCTTTTGTTGTTGTTGTTGTTGTTGATCTTCTGCTTAGATGACCTGTCTATTGCTGTCTCCTACTTTTAAAATATTATCAGTATGTTTCCTTATTTTGGTTAACAATTGGCTTATGTAATTGGCTGCTTCCATGTTGGGAGCATAGATATTTATAATTGTTAGATCCTCTTGTTGGATATACCCTTCAAATATAATACAGTATCCTTCTATGTCTCTTATTATGGTCTTTGGTTTGAAATCTAATTTGTCTAATATGAGGATTGCTACCCTAGGTTTCTATTTTTAATATTATAAAATAGGATGGTTAGGTCTTTTTATTAAAATAAGTTAAAAATACTTGAAATAGGGGCACCTGCATGGCTCAGTCAGTTAAGCCTCTGCCTTTGGCTTGGTTTATGATCCTAGTATCTTGGGATCAAGTACTGCATTGGGCTCCTTGCTCAGTGGGGAGTCTGCTTCTCCC
Source organism: Neogale vison (assembly GCF_020171115.1). NCBI lineage: Eukaryota > Metazoa > Chordata > Mammalia > Carnivora > Mustelidae > Neogale > Neogale vison. The sequence continues at coordinate 57,896,040 of NC_058105.1, forward strand.
TCCTCTTGCTCTTTTTATTTGTCCAAAGATTTTTATTTATTTTTTTATTATGTTCAGTTCATGAAATGTGGTCCATATATATGATGGAATATTACTCAACCATCAGGAAACATGAATACCCACCATTCTCATCAACGTGGATGAAACAGGAGGGGATTATGCTAAGTGAAATAAGTCAAGCAGAGAAAGACAATTGTCATATGGTTTCACACGTATGTGGAATATAAGGAAGAGCACAGAAGACCATAAGGGAAGGGAGGGAATAACCTAATTTTCTTTTGAGATCCATTAGAGTGGTAGACGGTTTCCATCTCCTCACTTTCAATCTGGAGATGTCTTTAGGTTCAAAATGAGTCTCTTGTGGACAGTATATGGATAGGTCCTATTTTTTTTTTTTATCCAATCTGCAACTCTCTTTCTTTTAATGGGATCATTCAGCCCATTTACATTTAGAGTAACTATTGAAAGGTATGAATTTAGTGGCATTATATTGACTGTAAAGTCCCTGCTTCTATAGATTTTCTGTTTCTTTCTGGTCTATGTGACTCTTGGGGGTGTCTCTTTGTTTACAGAATCCCCCTTAATATTTCTTGCAGGGCTGGCTTGGTGGTTGTATATTCTTTCAGTTTCTGCCTGTCCTGAAAGTTCTTTATCATTCCATCCATTCTGAATGACAGCCTTACTGGATATAGTATTCTTGGCTGCATGTTATTCTCATTTAGTACTCTGAATATGCCTTGCCAGCCCTTTCTGGCTTGCCAGGTTTCTGTGGACAGGTCTGATGTTATTCTGATGTTCCTCCCTCCATATATGAGGAAACTCTTTTTCCTGGTTGTTCTCAGGATTGTTTCCTTGGCTGTAAAATTTGCAGGTTGATCTAATATATATATATATATATATATATATATATATATATATAAAACATATAATAATTATATATATTATATAACATAATTATATTATATATAATTATATACACATATAATGCACACACATATAATAATTATATAACACACATTATATAATTATATAATACACACATATAATGCACACACATATAATTATAATATATATATAAAATAATTATGTGTGTGCATTATATGTGTGTATTATATAATTATATAATGTGTGTTATATAATATAATTTTATTATATATGTATTATATAATATATTATGCATATCATATATCCATATAATATAATATTATAATATGCATATTATATATTATATGCATATTATATAATATGTCATATATATGTATACATATATAATCTGTCAATGGACATTTGGGCTCTTTCCATAATTTGGTTATTGTCGATAATGCTGCTATAAACATCAGGGTGCCTGTATCCCTCTGAAGGAGTATTTTTGTACCCTTTGGGTGAATACTTAGTAGTATAAATGCTGGATATTAAGGTAGTTCTATTTTTAACCTTTTGAGGAACATCTATACTATTTTCCACAGTGACTGGACCACTTTGCATTCCCACCAACAGTGCAGTAGGGTTCCCCTTTCTCCACATCCTTGGCAACACTGACTTTTTATTTTATTTTTTTATTTTAGCTAGTCTTACAGGTGTAAAGTGATATCTCATGTAGTTTTGATTTGTATTGTCCTGATAATGAGTGATGTTGAGCATCATTTCATGTGTCTGTCGGCTATCTTTATGTATTCTTGGGAAAATTGTCTCTTCTTATCTTCTACCCATTTTTTTTTCAATTTATTTATTTTCAGAAAAACATTATTCATTATTTTTTCACCACACCCAGTGCTCCATGCAAGCCGTGCCCTCTATAATACCCACCACCTGGTACCCCAACCTCCCACCCCCCCGCCACTTCAAACCCCTCAGATTGTTTTTCAGAGTCCATAGTCTCTCATGGTTCACCTCCCCTTCCAATTTACCCAAATTCCCTACTCCTCTCTAACGCCCCTTGTCCTCATTTTTTAACTGGATTATTTTTGGAGGGTTGATTTTTATAAATTCTTTGTGTATTTTGGATACTAACCCTTTATCAGATAGGTCATTTGCAAATATTATCTCCCATTCTGTAGGTTGCCTTTTAGTTTTACTGATTGTTTCCTTTGCTGTGCAGAAGATTTACTTTCATGAAACCCCAATAGTTTATTTTTGCTTTTGTTTCTATTACCTCAGGAGACATATCTGTTAAGAAGTGGCTATGGTCTGTGTTCTCTAGGATTTTAATGGTCTGACATTTAGGTCTTCCATCCATTTTGAATTTATTTTTGTATATGATGTAAGAAAGTGGTCTAATTTCATTCCTTTGCATGTTGTCATCTAGTTTTGCCAACACCGTTTGTCAAAGAGACTGTCTTTTTTTTCTACTGAATAAATATTCCCGGTTTGTCAAAGATTAACTGACCACATAGCTGTGAGCTCATTTCTGGGTTTTCTACTCTGTTCCATTGATCTATGCATCTATTTTTGTACCAGTACCTTAGTGTCTTCAATACAGATTTGTAACATAACTTGAAGCCTGGTTGTGGTATTCTGTCTTTGCTTTCCTTTTTAGAGATTGCTTTGGCTATTTGGGGTCTTTTGTGGCTCCATAGAAATTTTAGAATTGTTTGATCTAGCTCTGTGAAAAATGTTCTTGGCATTTTGGTAGGGATTGCATTAAATGAGTAGATTGCTTTGGGTAATATAGATATTTTAACAGCATTTTTTTCCTCCAATCCAAGAGCATGGAATGTTTTTCCATTTCTTTGTGTCTTTTTCTATTTCTTTTATTAGTGTTTTATAGTTTTCAGATTATATATCCTTTACCAATTTGGTTATGTTTATTCCTAAGCATCTTATGGTTTTTGTTGCAGTTGTAACTGGGATTGATTCCTTGATTTCTCCTTCTGCTGCTTCATTATTGGTGTATAGAAATGCAACAGATTTCTGTACATTGATTTTTTATCCTGCAACTTGACTGAATTTGTGTTTTAGTTCTAGCAATTTTTTTGGTAGAATCTTTTGGGTTTTCTATATAGAGTATCATGTCGTCTGCAAATAGTGAAAGTTTGACTTATTCCTTACAAATTTGGATAACTTTTATATCTTTGTGTTGTCTGATTGCTGTGCCTAAGACTTCCAGTACTATGTTAAATAATGATGGTTGGAGTGGACATCCCGACTTGTTCCTGACCATAGAGGAAAAGTTCTCAGTCTTTCTTTATTGAAGATATTTGCTGTAGGTTTTTCATATATGGACTTTATTGTGTTTAAATATGTTCCCTCTAAGCCTACTTTGTTGAGAATTTTTTTTCTTTTATCATGAATGAATGCTGTACTTTTTCAAATGCTTTCTACATCTATTGAAATGATCATTGGTTCTTATCTTTTATGAATGTGGTGTATCATTTTGATTGATTTGCAAATATTGAATGACCCTTGCAGCCCAGGAATAAATCCCACTTGACTGTGGAGAATGGTTCCTTTAATGCGCTTTTGGATTCAATTTTCTAGTATTTGGTTGAGAATTTTTGTATCCATGTTCAACACAATATCAGACTGTAGACTCTTTGTTAGTGAAGTCTTTGTCTGGTTTTGGATAATGCTAGCTTCATAGAATGAATTTGGAAGTTTTCCTTCCATTTTTATTTTTTGGGAGATTTTGAGAAAAATAGGTATTGACTCTTCCTTCAATGTTTGGTAAAATTCCCCTAAGAATCCATCTGGCCCTGAAGTTTTGTTTGTTGGGAGATTTTTGATTACTGATTCAAATTCTTCGCTGGTTATTGGTCTGTTAAAGTTTTCTATTTCTTCCTGCCTCAATATTGGTAGTTTATATGTTTCACAGAATTTATCCATTTCTTCAAGATTGTCCAATTTTTGACATACAGTTTTTCATAATATTCCTCTTATAATTGTATTTCTGTATTATTGGTTGTTATTTCTCCTTTTTCATTTGTGATTTTATTAATTTGGGTCAGTTATCTTTTCTTTTTGATAAATCTGGCCGGAGTTTATCAATTTTATTTTTTCAAAGAACCAGCTGCTGGTTTCATTGATCTATTCAACTGTGTTTGTTGTTGTTGTTGTTTGTTTCTGTATCATTTAGTTCTGTTCTAATCTTTATTATTTTCTTCCTTTTGTAACTTTATGCTTCATTTAGTGTTATTTTTCTAATTCTTTTATGTTTAAAGTTAGGCTGTTTGAGATTTTTCTTGCTTCGTGAGGTAGGCCTGTACTGCTATATACTTCCCTTTTAGGACAACTTTCGCTGTAACGCAAAGGTTTTGGACCAACGTGTTTTCATTTTCATTTGTTTACATGTATGTTTTAATTTCTACTTTATTTTATCATTGACCCATTCATTGCTTAGTACCACATTGTTTAACGGCCATGTATTTGTGTACTTTCCAAATGTTTTCTTGTGGTTGAATTCAAGTTTCATAATATTGTAGTCTAAAAGAAATATGGTATGATCTCAATGCTTTTGTACTTGTTGAGGCCTGTTATGTGACCTACTATGTAATCTATTCTGGAGAATGTCCTTGCACAGTTGAAAAGAATGTATATTTTGCTACTTTAGGATGGAATGTTTTGAATATATATCTGTTAAGTCCACCTGGTCCAGTGTGTTATTCAAAGCCATTGTTTCCTTGTTAACTTTCTGCTTGATGATCTCTCCATTGATGTAAATGGGGTGTTATGGTCCCCTAATATTATTGTATTATTATCAATGAGTTCCTTTTTATTTATTATTCATTGTTTTTTGTGAGGAGAAAATAAAAAACTTTATTATTATTATTATTTTTTTTCTTTTCCAATTTATTTATTTTCAGAAAAACAGTATTCATTATTTTTTCACCACACCCAGTGCTCCATGCAAGCCATGCCCTCTATAATACCCACCACCTGGTACCACAACCTCCCAACCCCCCGCCACGTCAAACCCCTCAGACTGTTTTTCAGAGTCCATAGTCTCTCATGGTTCACCTCCCCTTCCAATTTACCCAAATTCCCTACTCCTCTCTAACGCCCCTTGTCCTCCATGCTATTTGTTATGCTCCACAAATAAGTGAAACCATATGATAATTGACTCTCTCTGCTTGACTTATTTCACTCAGCATAATCTCTTCCACCCCGTCCATGTTGCTACAAAAGTTGGGTATTCATCCTTTCTGATGGAGGAATAATACTCCATAGTGTATATGGACCACATCTTCCTTATCCATTCATCCGTTGAAGGGCATCTTGGTTCTTTCCATAGTTTGGCGACTGTGGCCATTGCTGCTATAAACATTGGGATACAGATGGCCCTTCTTTTCACGACATCTGTGTCTTTGGGGTAAATACCCAGGAGTGCAATTGCAGGGTCATAGGGAAGCTGTATTTTTAATTTCTTGAGGAATCTCCACACTGTTCTCCAAAGAGGCTGCACCAACTTGCACTCCCACCAACAGTGTAAGAGGGTTCCCCTTTCTCCACATCCTCTCCAACACATGTTGTTTCCTGTTTTGTTAATTTTGGCCATTCTAACTGGTGTAAGGTGATATCTCAATGTGGTTTTAATTTGAATCTCCCTGAGGGCTAATGATGAAGAGCATTTTTTCATGTGTCTGATAGCCATTTGTATGTCTTGATTGGAGAAGTGTCTGTTCATATCTTCTGCCCATTTTTCGATGTGTTTGTCTGTTTCGTGTGGGTTGAGTTTGAGGAGTTTATTATAGATCCTGGATATCAACCTTTTGTCTGTACTGTCATTTGTAAATATCTTCTCCCATTCCGTGGGTTGCCTCTTTGTTTTTTTGACTGTTTCCTTTGGTGTGCAGAAGCTTTTGATTTTGATGAAGTCCCAGAAGTTTATTTTTGCTTTTGTTTCCTTTGCCTTTGGAGACGCATCTTGAAAGAAGTTGCTGTGGCTGATATTGAAGAGGTTACTGCCTATGTTCTCCTCTAGGATTCTGATGGATTCCTGTCTCACGTTGAGGTCTTTTATCCATTTAGAGTTGATCTTTGTGTATGGTGTAAGAGAATGGTCGAGTTTCATTCTTCTACATATAGCTGTCCAGTTTTCCCAGCACCATTTATTGAAGAGACTGTCTTTTTTCCACTGTATATTTTTTCCTGTTTTGTCAAAGATTAATTGACCATAGAGTTGAGGGTCCATATCTGGGCTCTCTACTCTGTTCCACTGGTCTATGTGTCTGCTTTGATGCCAGCTGTCTTGGTGATCACAGCTTTGTAATAAAGCTTGAAATCAGGTAAGGTGATGCCGCCAGCTTTATTTTTGTTTTTCAACTTTTCCTTAGCGATTCGGGGTCTCTTCTGATTCCATACAAATTTTAGGATTATTTGCTCCAGCTCTTTGAAGAATGCCGGTGGAATTTTGATCGGAATGGCATTAAAAGTATAGATTGCTCTAGGCAGTATAGACATTATAACAATGTTTATTCTTCCGATCCAAGAGCATGGAATGGTCTTCCATCTATTTGTGTCTTCTTCAATTTCTTTCATGAGTGTTCTGTAGTTCCTCAAGTACAGATCTTTTACCTCTTTAGTTAGGTTTATTCCCAGGTATCTTATGTTTCTTGGTGCTATAATAAATGGAATCGATTCTCTAATTTCCCTTTCTGTATTTTCATTGTTAGGGTATAAGAAAGCCACTGATTTCTGCACATTGACTTTGTATACTGCCACGTTGCTGAATTGCTGTATGAGTTCTAGTAGTTTGGGGGGTGGAGTCTTTTGGGTTTTCCATATAAAGAATCATGTCATCTGCGAAGAGAGAGAGTTTGACTTCTTCATTACCAATTTGGATACATTTTATTTCTCTCTGTTGTCTGATTGCTGTTGCTAGGACTTCTAATACTATGTTGAACAAGAGTGGTGAAAGTGGGCATCCTTGTCTTGTTCCTGATCTCAGTGGGAAAGCTGCAAGCTTTTTCCCATTGAGGATGAAATTTGCTGTGGGTTTTTGATAGATAGATTTGATGAGGTTCAGATGTTCCGTCTATCCCTATACTTTGAAGCATTTTAATCAGGAACGGAAGCTGGATTTTGTCAAATGCTTTTTCTGCATCAATTGAGAGGACCATGTGGTTCTTCTCTCTTCTCATATTAATTTGTTGTATCACATTGATTGATTTGCGAATGTTGAACCATCCTTGTAGCCCAGGGATGAATCCCACCTGGTCATGGTGGATAATCTTTTTAATGTGCTATTGGATCCTGTTGGCTAGGATCTTGTTGAGAATCTTAGCATCCATATTCATCAGTGATATTGGTCTGAAATTCTCCTTTTTGGTAGGGTCCTTGCCAGGTTTGGGGATCAGGGTAATGCTGGCTTCATAGAAAGAGTCTGGAAGTTTTCCTTCTGCTTCCATTTTTTGAAACAGCTTCAGGAGAATAGGTGTTATTTCTTCTTGGAAGGTTTGGTAGAATTCCCCAGGGAATCTGTCAGGTCCTGGGTTCTTGTTTTTTGGGAGGTTTTTGATCACTGATTCAATCTCGTTATTAGATATCGGTCTATTCAGGTTGTCGATTTCTTCCTGGTTCAATTTTGGTAGTTTATATTTTTCCAGGAAAGCTTCCATTTCATCTAGGTTGCTAAGCTTATTGGCATATAACTGTTCGTAATAACTTCTGATGATTGTTTCTACTTCCTTGGTGTTAGTTGTGATCTCTCCCTTTTCATTCATAATTTTATGAATTTGGGCTTTCTCTCTTTTCTTTTGGATTAGTGTAGCCAGTGGCTTATCGATCTTATTGATTCTTTCAAAAAACCAGCTTCTAGTTTCATTGATACTTTCTACTGTATCTCTGGTTTCTCCCTCATTGATCTCAACTCTAATCTTGATGATTTCCCTTCTTATGTGTGGAGTTGGTTTGATTTGTTGTTGATTCTCCATTACTTTAAGGTGTAGAGACAGCTGGTGTGTTCTGGATTTTTCAATTATTTTGAGCGAGGCTTGGATGGCTATGTATTTTCCCCTTAGGACCGCCTTTGCTGTATCCCATAGGTTTTGGACCAAAGTGTCTTCATTCTCATTGGTTTCCTCGAATTGTTTCAGTTCTTCTTTGATCTCCTGGTTGATCCAAGCATTCTTAAGCAAGGTGGTCTTTAGCTTCCAGGTGTTTGAGTTCCTTCGGAACTTTTCCTTGTGATTGAGCTCCAGTTTCAAAGCATTGTGATCTGAGAATATGCAGGGATTCATCTCAGTCTTTTGGTATCAGTTGAGTCCTGATTTGTGACCCAGTATGTGGTCTATTCTAGAGAAGGTTCCGTGTGCACTTGAGAAGAATGAGTATTCCATTGTTTTAGGGTGGAATGTTCTGTATATATCTATGAGGTCCATCTAGTCCAATGTGTCATTCAATGCTCTTGTTTCTTTATTGATTTTCTGCTTCGATGATCTGTCTAATTCTGAAAGAGGCGTGTTAAGATATCCTACTATTAGTGTATTCATATCAATATGGCTCTTTTCTTGATTAATAGTTTTCTTAAGTAATTGGCTGCTCCCATATTGAGAGCATAGATATTTACAATTGTTAGATCATCTTGGTGGATAGTCCCTTTAAGGATTATGTAGTGTCCTTCTGTATCTCTGACTACATACTTTAGTTTGAAGTCTAATTTATCTGATATGAGAATCGCTACCTCAGCCTTCTTTTGAGTCCCATTGGCATGAAAGATGCTTTTCCACCCCTCCACTTTCAGTCTACGTGTATCTTTAGGTTCAAAATGGGTCTCTTGTAGACAGCATATGGATGGGTCCTGTCATTTTATCCAATCTGCAACCCTGTGCCGTTTTATGGGTGCATTTAGGCCATTCACATTGAGAGTGATTATTGATAGATACCTTTTTATTGACATCGAGTTACCTTTGAAGTCTTTCTTTCTGTAGACTGTCTCTATATTTCTGTTAAATGCTATTCTTGGGATTTTTCCTCTTTTATAGAACCCCCCTTAATATTTCCTGCAGTGTCGGCTTGGTGGTTGCATAGTCTTTAAGCCTTGCCCGTCCTGGAAACTCTTTATCTGTCCATCCATTTTGAATGTCAGTCTTACTGGATAAAGTATTCTTGGCTGCATGTTCTTCTCATTTAGTGCCCTGAATATATCTTGCCAGCCTCTTCTGGCTTGCCAGGTCTCTGTGGACAGGTCTGACGTTATTCTGATGGGCTTCCCTCTGTAAGTAAGGAGCATTTTTGCCCTGGCGGCTTTCAAGAGATTATACCTACAATTATAATTCCTCAATTTGACTATCAGGTGTCGTGATGCTTTTTTTTTGAATGTATAATCTTGGGTGGAGACCGTTCAGCCTCTAGTACATGAACGCTGGTTTCATTCGCGAGATTCGGAAAATTTTCATGAAGGACTTGTTCCACGATATCTTCTAGACTTCTTTCTTTCTCCTCCCCTTCAGGAATTCCAATAATTCTGACGTTGGAATGCTTCATGGCATCATTTATTTCCCTGATTCTGCTTTCGTGGGATCTATGCTGTTTGTTCTAGGCTTCCTCCTGATCCTTTCTCTCTATCTTTTTGTCTTCCAGATCACTAATTCTATCTTCTGTGTCAGTTACCCTAGCTTTGAGAGAGTTTAGATTAGATTGGAACTCATTGAGAGCATTGTGGACCTCCTCCCTGGTAGCTTTAAGCTCCGCCCTAACATTGTGAACACCTATCTGGTCGCTTTCAGTTCGGCCCTAATCAATTCTCTTTGGTCATCCATGGCTTTCTCCAACCTAGCTATTGCCTGGATAATTGTTAGCCTGAATTCTCTTTCCGACATATTGTCTATGTTGATAGCCGTTAGCTCTGTTGCAGAAGGTCCATCCTCTGTATTTTTCTTCTGTTGGGCATTCCTCCTCCTAGTCATTTTGGTGGGAGAAGACTGAACAGATGTAGCTGGATGTATCAACTCTGGTGCAGTCAAGGTGCACCCTGGAACACTTCTGAGCAATCAGGATTCCCCACCCAAACGAGAGACAAAAGAAAAGAAAAAGGAAAAGAAGAAAAAGAAAAAGAAAGAAAAAAAAGAGAGAGAGGGAGAGACAGGAAAGAAAGGGAAGATGAAAGAGAAGGTTCAGTCCAGATGAGCCCCAAGGTAAGATTTATGAAGTAGACAAACAAAAAGAGATAAAAAGACTGATACAAGTATATGGCAAGAGAAAAAAAAAATATATATATATATATATATATGCAAATAAAGAAAGAACCTCGTCAAAAAGAACCACAAGTGTAAAATTTATATGCTATCAGGACAAACTCAAAAAACACAGAAACACTGGTGGAAGAAGATGGGAGAGTTCTTATAAATTCTCAGTTTGTGAGGGAAGGTTGTTTTTTTTTTTTTTTTTTTTTTTTTTTTTTTTTCCCAATTTATTTATTTTCAGAAAAACAGTATTCATTATTTTTTCACCACACCCAGTGCTCCATGCAAGCTGTGCCCTCTATAATACCCACCACCTGGTACCCCCAACCTCCCACCCCCCCGCCACTTCAAACCCCTCAGACTGTTTTTCAGAGTCCATAGTCTCTCATGGTTCACCTCCCCTTCCAATTTACCCAAATTCCCTACTACTCTCTAACGCCCCTTGTCCTCCATGCTATTGGTTATGCTCCACAAATGAGTGAAACCATATGATAATTGACTCTCTCTGCTTGACTGATTTCACTCAGCATAATCTCTTCCAGTCCCGTCCATGTTGCTACAAAAGTTGGATATTCGTCCTTTCTGATGGAGGCATAATACTCCATAGTGTATATGGACCACATCTTCCTTATCCATTCATCCGTTGAAGGGCATCTTGGTTCTTTCCATAGTTTGGCGACTGTGGCCATTGCTGCTATAAACATTGGGGTACAGATGGCCCTTCTTTTCACGACATCTGTATCCTTGGGGTAAATACCCAGGAGTGCAATTGCAGGGTCGTAGGGAAGCTCTATTTTTAATTTCTTGAGGAATCTCCACACTGTTCTCCAAAGAGGCTGCACCAACTTGCATTCCCACCAACAGTGTAAGAGGGTTCCCCTTTCTCCACATCCTCTCCAACACATGTTGTTGAGGGAAGGTTGTTTTGATTCTTCCTGGATGTATCTTGATATCTTTGTTAAAGGACTCAACTTTCCTAAGATAAAGGGGATTAAAAATTGGTTTACCTATAGGGGTAGTATTGATTGGGGAACGGGGATTACTTTGAAGTTAACTCTATATGAATATTAGAGGATAAAAATAAAAAGGAATATACTAGACTAAACTAAACTAAAATTTTAAAAAAAGGAATTCAAAAAATAAAAATGCAAAAGAAAAACAAAGGTGTATGTATCAAAAAGTTCAGGTTAGAAAGGTATTATGGAATTTGATGGACTGTACAGCTCGCTGTGATGGTAAATAGGTTAAAAAAAATTACCTATGTGTAAAAAAAAACAAAAAAATATATGAACTGGAATAGTGTGGAAACGAGTGAATAATACAAGTTTTCCTATGAAGTAGTGGTGGTTCTCTTGTAGTCTTTTTTTTTCTTTCTTGGTTTGTTTTCTGGGGGAGGGGCCTGCCAAGTGGGTTGTCAGTCAATGATGTTTCCTGAGTTGAGTCCCCCCGCCCCCCTTAAGGGGGTGGGCTCTGGGGAAACTGGTTTTTTTCAGGCTTTTGTTCTCTGGCGGTTTTTTTTGCTTGTTCACTTATTTCCCTCTCACCTTGACCGCCTTTGATGGTTTTTGTAGTATTAGAAGAAATCAAACCGCACCCTGATCTCCCTCTCAGAGAGAAGCCTCAGTCTGGGTGCAGAAGCTGAATAAATTCCCCCTTGGCCGCTGGCAGCACAGGTTCCAAGTTTAAGACCCTGGGGGTGCAGGATCTTTTGCTCGTCCCCAAAGCCAAGGCAGTGGCGGCTGTCTGGGAGCTCCCGACCGCCAGAGAGGTTCCAAGCAGCGATCGCACACTGAGATTTTGCCGCCAGCCCGGGCTGGAAGTGCCTGGCTTGAGCGCACCTCTTTTCAGAGGCAGCTGTGGGTCGGGCGCGCATCTGGGGCACTGAGAACGGGGTGCTCGTCTGTAAGCCGCAGGCTGGGCTTTTGTGCGCCTCTGTCCGGGGAAGAGTTTCGTGCGCGCGCGGCTTAGGCTTTGAAACATTGGCTCGGGTCAAGGAGCGCTGGCCGGGCCTCAGTAACCCAGGGGAGCTTGAGGGACGTGCGTGCGCATCTCAAGCTTTGTGGTAGGGCTAGCCCGTGTTCTGCAGAACGGCACGGCTCCCATCCCCTCACAGGAGCCGAAACCCATGCGCTCTGGGGCACGCTGGCGGCTTAGGGACCAGGAGCTGGTTTCTCCGCTGCACTCTCTCTGCCTCCCCACCGGGGAGGCCGTCTGGGACCTGGGACTTAAGCCCCTGTCCCTAGCTGCCCCGATTCCCACAATTTCCCCCCCGCGATCCTTTGCTCTTTTGGAGTGCTTTCAACCAGTCTCCAAGTTAATGCTGGTCCCCAGACGCAGGGCACTCTCGCTCGTATTGGGGTATTACTTTCCCACTGGTCGCCACTGGTGGCTCACTCCCCCTTTTGTTTATCTTCCGATATCAGTCCGCCATTCCCATTCCGCTTTACCTGCTCACTGGCGTCTTCTGCCCCTGTAGAGATCCAGACGTGTATAATTCTGATCTCAGGCTGATTTCATGCGTGATCGGAGTTCTTTGGTAGGTAATCAGCTCACTTTGGGGTACCAGCTGAAAAGAGGCCTCTTCCTACTACCCCGCCATCTTGTCCCCCCTCTATTATTCATTGTTTTATGTATTTGGAGCTCCCATGTTGGATGCATAAATATTTAAAATAGTTAGATCTTCTTCTTCTTTTGTTTTTTTTTTTTTTTTAGATTTTTATTTATTTATTTGACAGACAGAGATCACAAGTAGGCAGAGAGGCAGGCCGAGTGAGAGGAAGGGAAGCAGGCTCCCTGCTGAGCAGAGAGCCCGATGCGGGACTCGATCCCAGGACCCTGAGATCATGACCTGAGCCGAAGGCAGAGGCTTTAACCCACTGAGCCATCCAGGCACCCCAACAGTTAGATATTCTTATTAGATAATCTGCTTTATTATGATATGGTGCCCTTCTTCATTTCTTCTTACAGTCTTTGGTTTAAAATCTAATTTTTCTGATATAAATATGGCTACTCTAGCTTTCTTTTCATGTCCATTAACATGATATATGTTTCTCCCTTCCCTCACATTCAGGTTGCAGGTGTCTTTAGGTCTAAAATGAATCTCTAGTAGGCACCATATAGATGGATCCTGTTTTTTGTTTCTTTGGGTTTTTTTTTTTGTTTTTGTTTTTACCCATTCTGACACTCTATATCTTTGGATTGCAACATTTTGTCAATTGATATTGAGATTAATTATTGATAGATATGTACTTATTGCCATTTTATGACTTGTTTTGTTGTTGTGTCTGGAGATTTTCTCTCTTCCTTTTTTGTCTTTGTCACTTTTCAATGTTCCTTTCTTTTTAAAGAGTCCATTTTAATATTTCTTGCAGGGATGTGTTAGTGGCCACAAACTCCTTTAGCTTTTGTTTGTAAAACTCTTTTTTTTTACATTTTTTAAAATTATTTTTATAAACATATAATGTATTATTAGCCCCAGGGGTACAGGTCTGTGAATCACCAGGTTTATACACTTCATAGCACTCACCATAGCACATACCCTCCCCAATGTCCATAACCCCAGCACTCTCTCCCTACCTCCCTCCCCCTGGCCACCCTCATTTTGTTTTGTGAGATTAAAGTCTCTTATAGTTTGTGTCCCTCCCTATCCCATCTTGTTTCATTTATGCTTTACCTACCCCCCAAAACTCCCATGTTGTTTCTCGACTTCTTCATATCAGGGAAATCATATGATAGTTGTCTTTCCCAAATTGACTTATTTCGCTAAGTGTAATAACCTGTAGTTCCATCCACGTCATCACAAATGGCAAGATTTCATTTCTTTTGATGGCTGCATAGTATTCCATTTTATATATATTCCACTTCTTTATCCATTCGTCTATTGATGGACATCTAGGTTATTTCCATAGTTTGGCTATTGTGGACATTGCTGCTATAAACATTTGGGTGCACATGCCCCTTCGGATCACTACATTTGTATCTTTAGGGTAAATACCCAGTAGTACATTGCTGGGTCATAGGGTAGCTCTATTTTCAACTTTTTGAGGACCTTCCATGTTGTTTTCCAGAGTGGTTGCACCAGCCTGCATTCCCACCAACAGTGTAGGAGGGTTCCCCTTTCTCCACATCCTCGCCAGCATCTGTCATTTCCGGACACGTTAATTTTAGCCATTCTGACTGGAGTGAGGTGGTATCTCATTGTGGTTTTGATTTGTATTTCCCTGATGCTGAGTGATGTAGACCAGTTTTTCATGTGTCTGTTGGCCATCTGGATGTCTTCTTTGCAGAAATGTCTGTTCATGTCCTCTGCCCATTTTTTGATTGGATTATTTGTTCTTTGGGTGTTGAGTTTGATAAGCTCTTTATAGATTTGGGATACTAGCCCTTTAACTGATATGTCGTTTGCAAATATCTTCTCCCATTCTATCAGTTGTCTTTTGGTTTTGTTAACTGTTTCCTTTGCTGTGAAAAAGCTTTTGATCTTGATGAAGCCCCAATAGTTCATTTCTGCCCTTGCTTCCCTTGCCTTTGGCGATGTTCCTAGAAAGAAGTAGCTGCGGCGAGGTCGAAGAGGTTACTGCATATGTTCTCCTCGAGGATTTTGATGGATTCTTTCTCACATTGAGGTCCTTCATCCATTTTGAGTCTATTTTTGTGTGTGGTGTAAAGAAATGGTCTAATTTCATTTTTCTGCATGTGGCTGTCCAATTTTCCCAACACCATTTATTGAAGAGGCTGTCTTTTTTCCATTGGACATTCTTTCTTGCTTTGTCAAAGATTAGTTGATGATAGAGTTGAGGGTCTATTTCTGGGCTCTCTATTCTGTTCCATTGATCTATGTGTTTGTTTTTGTTCCAGTACCATACTGTCTTGATGACGACAGCTTTGTAATAGAGCTTGAAGTCTGGAATTGTGATGCGACCAACTTTGGCTTTCTTTTTCAATATTCCTTTGGCTATTCAAGGTCTTTTCTGGTTCCATATAAATTTTAGGATTATTTATTTCAATTCTTTGAAAAAAAATAGACGGGATTTTGATAAGGATTGCATTGAATGTGTAGATTGCTTTACATAGCATAGACATTTACACAATATTTGTTCTTCCAATCCATTAGCATGGAATATTTTTCCATTTCTTTGTGTCTTCTTCAATTTCTTTCATGAGCACTTTATAGCTTTCTGAGTATAGATTCTGTGCCTCTTTGGTTAGGTTTATTTCTAGGTATTTTATAGTTTTGGGTACAGTTGTAAATAAGATCAACTCCTTAATTTCTCTTTCTTCTGTCTTGTTGTTGGTGTATAGAAATGCAAAGGATTTCTGGGCATTGATTTTATATCTTAACAATTTACTGAATTCCTGTACACATTCTAGCAGATTTGGAGTGGAGTCTTTTGGGTTTTCCACATATAGTATCATATCATCTGCAAAGGGTGAGAGTTTGACTTCTTCTTTGCTAATTTGGATGCCTTTAATTTCTTTTTGTTGTCTGATTGCTGAGGCTATGACTTCTAGTACTATGTTGAATAGCAGTGGTGATAATGGACATCCCTGCCATGTTGCTGACCTTAGCAGAAAAGGTCTCAGTTTTCTCCATTGATAATGATATTTGTGATGGGTTTTTCAAAGATGGATTTGATAATAATGAGGTATGTGCCTTCTATTCCTACACTTTGAAGAGTTTTGATTAGGAAGGGATGCTTTACTTTGTCAGATGCTTTTGCAAAATCTATTGAGAGTATCATATGGTTCTTGTTCTTTCTTTTATTAATGTATTGTATCACGTTGATTGATTTGCAGATGTCAAACCAACCTTACATACATGGAATAAATCCCACTTGATCGAAGTGAATAATCCTTTTAATGTACTGTTGGATCCTATTGGCTAGTACTTGGGTGAGAATTTTCGCATCTGTGTTCACCAAGGATATTGGTATGTAATTCTCTTTTTTTGATGGGATCCTTGTCTGGTTTTGGGATCAAGGTGATACTGGCCTCATAAAATGAGTCTGGCTAGTGATGATAAACATTTTTTCATAAGTCTGATAGCCATTTGTATGTCTTGATTGGAGAAGTGTCTGTTCATATCGTCTGCCCATTTTTTGATATGTTTGCCTGCTTCATGTGTGTTGAGTTTGAGGAGTTCATTATAGATCCTGGATCTCAAACTTTTGTCTGTACTGTCATTTGCAAATATCTTCTCCCATTCCGTGGGTTGCCTCTTTGTTTTTTTGACTGTTTCCTTTGCTGTGCAGAAGCTTTTGATTTTGATGAAGTCCCAAAAGTTTATTTTCACTTTTGTTTCCTTTGCCTTTTGAGACATATCTTGAAAGAAGTTGCTGTGGCTGATATCGAAGAGGTTACTGCCTATGTTCTCCTCTAGGATTCTGATGGATTCCTGTCTCAGGTTGAGGTCTTTTATCCATTTTGAGTTTATCTTTGTGTACAGTGTAAGAGAATGGTCGAGTTTCATTCTTCTACTTACAGCTGTCCAATTTTCCCAGCACCATTTATTGAAGGGACTGTCTTTTTTCCACTGTATATTTTTTCCTGTTTTGTCGAAGATTAATTGACCATAGAGTTGAGGGTCCATATCTGGGCTCTCTACTCTCTTCCTCTGGTCTATGAGTCTGTTTTTATGCCAGTACCATGCTGTCTTGGTGATCACCGCTTTGTAATAAAGCTTGAAATCAGGTAAGGTGATGCCGCCAGCTTTATTTTTGTTTTTCAACATTTCCTTAGCGATTCGGGGTCTCTTCTGATTCCACAAATTTTAGGATTATTTGCTCCAGCTCTTTGAAGAATGCCGGTGGAATTTTGATCGGAATGGCATTAAAAGTATAGATTGCTCTAGGCAGTATAAACATTTTAACAATGTTTACTCCTCCTATCCAAGAGCATGGAATGGTCTTCCATCTATTTGTATCTTCTTCAATTTGTTTCATGAGTGTTCTGTAGTTCCTTGAGTACAGATCCTTTACGTCTTTGGTTGGGTTTATACCCAGGTATCTTATGGTTCTTGGTGCTATAGTAAATGGAATCGATTCTCTAATTTCCCTTTCTGTATTTTCATTGTTAGTGTATAAGAAAGCCACTGATTTCTGCACATTGACTTTGTATCCTGCCACGTTGCTGAATTGCTGTATGAGTTCTAGTAGTTTGGGGGTGGAGTCTTTTGGGTTTTCCATATAAAGAATCACGTCATCTGCGAAGAGAGAGAGTTTGACTTCTTCATTGCCATTTTGGATACCTTTTATTTCTCTTTGTTGTCTGATTGCTGTTGCTAAGACTTCTAATACTATGTTGAAGAAGAGTGGTGAAAGTGGGCATCCTTGTCTTGTTCCTGATCTCAATGGGAAGGCTTCAAGCTTTTTCCCATTGAGGATGATATTTGCTGTGCTCTTTCATAGATAGATTTGATGAGGTTCAGGAATGTTCCGTCTATCCCTATACTTTGAAGCGTTTTAATCAGGAACAGAAGCTGGATTTTGTCAAATGCTATTTCTGCATCAATTGAGAGGACCATGTGGTTCTTCTCTCTTCTCATATTAATTTGTTGTATCACATTGATTGATTTGCGAATGTTGAACCATCCTTGTAGCCCAGGGATGAATCCCACCTGATCATGGTGGATAATCTTTTTAATGTGCTGTTGGATCCTGTTGGCTAGGATCTTGTTGAGAATCTTAGCATCCATATTCATCAGTGATATTGGTCTGAAATTCTCCTTTTTGGTAGGGTCCTTGCCTGGTTTGGGGATCAGGGTCATGCTGGCTTCATAGAAAGAGTCTGGAAGTTTTCCTTCTGCTTCCATTTTTTGAAACAGCTTCAGGAGAATAGGTGTTATTTCTTCTTTGAAAGTTTCATAGAATTCCCCAGGGAATCCGTCAGGTCCTGGGCTCTTGTGTTTTGGGAGGTTTTTGATCACTGCTTCAGTCTCATTATTAGATATTGGTCTATTCAGGTTGTCGATTTCTTCCTGGTTCAATTTTGGTATTTTATAGTTTTCGAGGAATGCATCCATTTCATCTAGGTTGCTAAGCTTATTAGCATATAACTGTTGATAATAACTTCTGATGATTGTTTCTACTTCCTTGGTGTTAGTTGTGATCTCTCCCTTTTCATTCTTAATTTCATGAATTTGGGCTTTCTCTTTTCTTTTGGATTAGTGTGGCCAATGGTTTATTGATCTTATTGATTCTTTCAAAAAACCAGCTTCTAGTTTCATTGATACGTTCTACTGTATCTCTGGTTTCTCCCTCATTGATCTCAGCTCTAATCTTGATGATTTCCCTTCTTATGTGTGGAGTTGGTTTGATTTGTTGTTGATTCTCCAGTTCTTTAAGGTGAGGAGAAAGCTCGTGTATTCTGGATCTTTCAATTTTTTTGAGGGAGGCTTGGATGGATATGCATTTCCCACTTAGGACCGCCTTTGCTGTATCCCATAGGTTTTGCACAGAAGCGTCTTCATTCTCCTTGGTTTCCATGAATTGTTTCAGTTCTTCTTTGATCTCCTGGTTGATCCAAGCATTCTTAAGCAAGGTGGTCTTTAGCTTCCATGTGTTTGACATCAGGGAGATTCAAATTAAAACCACATTGAGATATCACCTTACACCAGTTAGAATGGCCAAAATTAACAAAACAGGAAACAACTTGTGTTGGAGAGGATGTGGAGAAAGGGGAACCCTCTTACACTGTTGGTGGGAATGCAAGTTGGTGCAGCCTCTTTGGAGAACAGTGTGGAGAATCCTCAAGAAATTAAAAATAGAACTTCCCTATGACCCTGCAATTGCACTCCTGGGTATTTACCCCAAAGATACAGATGTCGTGAAAAGAAGGGACATCTGTACCCCAATGTTTATAGCAGCAATGGCCATGGTTGCCAAACTATGGAACGAACCAAGATGCCCTTCAACGGACGAATGGATAAGGAAGATGTGGTCCATATACACTATGGAGTATTATACCTCCATCAGAAAGGATGAATACCCAACTTTTGTGGCAACATGGACAGGACTGGAAGAGATTATGATGAGTGAAATAAGTCAAGCAGAGAGAGTCAATTATCATATGGTCTCACTTATTTGTGGAGCATAACAAATAGCATGGAGGACAAGGGGTGTTAGAGAGGAGAAGGGAGTTGGGGTAAATTGGAAGGGGAGGTGAACCACGAGTGACTATGGATTCTGAAAAACAATCTGAGGGGTTTGAAGGGGCCGGGGCCTGGGAGCTTGGGGTACCGGGTGGTGGGCATTATGGAGGGCACGGATTGCATGGAGCACTGGGTGTGGTGAAAAAATAATGAATATTGTTTTTCTGAAAATAAATAAATTAATTTATAAAAAAATAAATAAAATATGTTTGGAAGTCTTCCTTCCATTTCTATTTTTTGGAACAGTTTCAGGAGAATAGGTATTAACTCTTCTTTAAATGTTTGGTAGAATTCCCTTGAGAAGCCGTCTGGACCTGGGCTCTTGTTTATTTGAAGATTTTTGATGATTGTTTCAATCTCCTTACTGGTTATGGGTCTGTTTGGGTTTTCTATTTATTCCTGGTTCAGTTGTGGTAGTTTAGTTGTCTCTAGAAATGCATCCATTTCTTCCAGATTGTCAAATTTGTTGGCCTAGAGTTGCTCATAATATGTTCTTATAATTGTATTTCTTTTGTGTTGGTTGTGATCTCTCCTCTTTCATTCATGATTTCATTTTTGGGGGGTTCTTTCTCTTTTCTTTTTGATAAGTCTGGCCAGGGGTTTATCAATTTTATTTATTCTTTCAAAGAACCAACTCCTAGTTTGGTTGATTTGTTCTATTGTTTTTTTGGTTTCTATTTCATTGATTTCTGCTCTGATCTTTATGATTCCTCTTCTCCTGCTGGGTTCAGGCTTTCTTTGTTGTTCTTTCTCCAGCTATTTTAGGTGTAGGGTGAGGTTGTGTATTTGAGACTTTTCTTGTTTCTCGAGAAAGGCTTGTATACTATATATTTTCCTCTTGGGGCTGCCTTTGCTGTGTCCCACAGATTTGAACCATTGTGTTTTCATTATCTTTTGTTTCCATGATTTTTTTCAATTCTTCTTTATTTTCCTGGTTGACCCATCCATTCTTTAGAAGGATGCTGTTTAATCTCCATGTATTTGGGTTCTTTCCAAATTTCCTCTTGTGATTGAGTTCTAGCTTCAGAGCATTGTGGTCTGAACATATGCAGGGAATGACCTCAATCTTTTGATACCAGTTGAGAACTGATTTATGACCCAGGATGTGATCTATTCTGAAGAATGTTCCATGTGCACTGGAGAAGAATGTGTATTCTGTTGCTTTGGAATGGAATATTCTGAATATATCTGTGATGTCCAGTGTGTCATTTAAGGCCTTTATTTCCTTGTTGATCTTTTGCTTGGATGATCTGTCCATTTCAGTGAGGGGAGTGTAAAAGTCCCCTACTATTATTGTATTATTGTTGATGTGTTTCTTTGATTTTGTTATTAATTGGTTTATATAGTTGGCTGCTCCCATGTTAGGGTCATAGATATGACCGGCCCCTCCCCCCCACCATCTATCTTATCATCACTTTGGATTCACTTCTCCGCCGGTCCTACTTTTCAGAAAGTGGTCGAATTTCTGTTTCTAGAATTGTTGCTCTTCTTCTCTTCAATCTCCTGTTGGATTTGTAGGTGTTCGGAATGGTTGGATAAGCTATCTAGCTGATCTCCTACTACCTGATATCATCTCAGCCTGCTACTTCTCCGCCATCCTGAGTCCTCCCACCTAAAACTCTTTTTTTTAAAGATTTTATTTATTTGACAGACAGAGATCACAAGTACGCAGAGAGGCAGGCAGAGAGAGAGAGAGAGGAAGAAGCAGGCTCCCAGCCAAGTGGAGAGCCTGATGCAGGGCTTGATCCCAGGACCGTGGTGTCATGATCTGAGTCAAAAGCAGAGGCTTTAACCCACTGAGCCACCCAGCCCCACCCCCACCTTTTGTAAAACTCTTTATCTCTCCTTCTATTCTGAATAATACCTTTGCTGGATAGAATATTCCTAGCTGTAGATTTTTCCCACTCAGCATGTTGAATACCCCTCCATTCTTATTTGCCAAGTCTGTGGAGAGACCTGCTGCCGGCCTTATTGTTCTTCTCTGGTAAGTTAAGGACTTCTTTTGTTTTGCTGCTCTTCCTTTTTTTGTTGTTGTTGTATTTTACAAGTTTGATTACAATATATCTTGGTGTTGCACTGCTGTTGTTGATTTTGGTGGGGGTGCTCTATGCTTTTTGGAATTGAATGTCTGTTTCCTTCTCCAGTTTAAGGAAATTTTCAGCTATTATTCCCTCAAATAAATTTTTTGCTGCTTTTCTCTCTCTTCTTCTGGAACTCCTATAATACAAATGTTATTATGCTTGCTGGAGTCACTGAATTACCTATGTCTATTCATCCTGCATAATTCTTCTTTCTTTTTTCAGTTTCATTATTTTCTATTAGTTTTTCTTCTATATAACTTGTACATTCCACTGTTTCTTCCATTCTTGTGTTCATTGCATCCAATCTATTTCAAGTCTCCATTATGGCATTTTTCATTTCTGACTGATTGTTTTTTAACTCCTATCTCTGTGGCAAGGGACTCCCTGCAGTTTTCCCATTCTTTTTTCAAGCCCTGCATGTACCATTATGATTATTTCTTTAATTTCTCCATCAGCCATTACATATATTTGTTTTGCTTAAATCTCGGGCTGTGAATTTATATTGTTGTTTCATTTGGGATGAATTCCTCTGCTCTAGCGTTTGTCTATCTCTGTTTTCTTCTGTATTTTAGAAAAGACTTTTATGTTATTACTTCTGAGATTAATGGCTTTAGGAAGAAGAGCTTACATAGTGTCCAGGGCCCCATGTTTCAGGGACTGTTTCTGGTGTGTGCTTGTTTTCACTCAGCTGCTGTGTTTTGGCTGCTTTATCCATTAGGGTCATTCATTTATAGAGGTTCTCCTTTCCTACAGTGGGCAATGTTTTATCCTTGGCCAAAATGTGACGTTTTAGCTAAGTGTGCTGTGGTTCTGCTTGTTAAATGAGACCTGACAGTACTTCCACTAGAACTGGCTCTCTGGTTAGGAGATGTGGTGTGGGCAGGGGTTTTGGGTGGTCTTCTGGGAGGGTCCTGGCATGCTGGGACTGAGACAAACTTGATCAGGAAGGGCAACACCAGTAGAACACAGAGGTGTGGGATCTGATGTAAGTAGGTTAAGCAGCGAGTTTTGGCATTGCTGTTTTCTGTGGGTAGGTGGCTCTTGTGTTGAGGTGCCGGGAAAAGAAATGGTGTCAGGCAGTTCCTTTGTCTCCATAGAGGGGTCTCTGTTCTTGTAGCTCCCAAGTAAGCACTCAGAGAAGAGAAAAGAGTTTACCCACTGTGTGTTCCAGGTGTTTTTCACATCACTATTTCCACATAGTCTGCCTCCAGGTTACCTGCCCACTTTCCACTCCAGGAGCATCACCATGCCCTCCAGGATCAATTCCAGCCAAGCCAGCAGAATTAAAATTCCAGGCTTTAGGTACATGGTGTATGCAGGAGTCTGGGATGGTCTTCCTGGTGAGGGTCTCACCATGCTGGAATTGAGGGAAGTTTGACTAAGAAGGGCAGCCACTCCAGAGTGCAGGGGTGTGGGACTTGGAGCAAGCAAGCTAGATAGCCAGTGTCAGGTGAATTGCCCTTCTCAGGTGGTTCTACAGTTATGCTGAATGGTAGGTGTGGGGGATAGCACTCACCAGCTCCTTTGACCCTAGAGAGGTTGTTTTATGATCTCCACCTCTCAGTGACACACTCCCACAAGAATGAACAGTCTCTCCCTGTGTGCTCCAGATGTTCTTCTTATCTGTGCCTCCATGCCATCTTTCCTTGGGTTATTTGCCTGCCTTCTATGCAGTAATAGGAATGTGCCTTAGGACTCTATCCCATCCAAACATGCAGACCTTTAAAACTCCAGTCTTCAAGCCCCACTGGTTTCAAATACTCATGAAAACCAGCCCCTCTTATTTTCCAAGCCAATGGCTTTGGGAAAGATTTCTGCTTGTGTATAACCCTGTGTGCTCCTTCCTCATTCCTTTCTGGGCTCCCTCCCTTCTGCAGCACCTGTGATCCATTTCTGCTCTGAACCAGGTTTCTGGACTCCCTACCTCCCTCAGTGTGGTCTCTTCTCATCTAAGCTTCTACCTGACCTTCCTTTCCCAGGACTTGGGTCCCAGTGATCAGCTTCACTTACAGAGACACTTTCATCTTTATCAAGTATAAATCCCCAAATCTGTCATTTATTCATTCATTAAGCAAACATTTTAATGGTGCCCAATGTATGGTAAGCTGTTTTCTAAGAACTTCGGATACAGCAGTAAAAACCCACAGTAATAGAGCTTGCACTCTATTGAGAGAAAGGAAACAAACAAACAAACAAAAGACACATTAAAATGTATTATATTAGGAATTAAGTGTTATGGAGTAGATCAAACATGGTTAATATGGAATGTAGTAAGGTGATAATTGAGGATGACTTAAAGGAAATGAAGGAGTAGTGATTCGAAATTCCTGACAGATATTAATCTTTGTAATCCAGGGTCAATAAATAGGAACTCCTGGAAATTCTCAGAAATTTCTGAAATCATAAGATACTCAGCATCTTTCATAACATTTACTTGTATGTTTTTAACCAATTGTGACTTTTCATAATAATAAACAGTAAATCATTTTTCTCTTATAGCTGTAAAATAAAATCTAATATAATAATACTTAAATGGTTTATTATTATGAAGCAATAGATCATAAAAATTATGTATTTCAATTATATGTAAAAATTATCTCTACCTGATACAAACAATTGATAACAAAAAATATTAAAAGAAAGTAACATAAACTCAAAATTGCCCGATAGAAATCATTTGAAAACTTGAAGATAATATCACAAACATTTACTATTTCAAAGATAACATTCTTAAAATGAATTTTTTAAAAATTGCATTCTCCGGTGGAGGGGGACAAGATGGCGAGGGCATAGGAAGAGGCGCCTTTTCAGCCGGTACCCCAAAGTGAGCTGATTACCTACCAAAGAACTCCGATCACCCATGAAATCAGACTGAGATCAGAATTATACACGTCTGGATCTCTACAGGGGCAGAAGACACCAGTGGGCAGGTAAAGCGGAATGGGAACGGTGGACTGATATCGGAAGATAAACAAAAGGGGGAGGGAGCCACCAGAGGCAACTGGTTGGAAAGTAATATCCTAATACGAGCGTTGGGGGACCAGAATTAACTTGGAGACTGGTTGAAAGCACTCCAAAAAAACAAAGGATCATGGGGGGAAATTGTGGGAATCAGGGCAGCTAGGGACAGGGGCTTAAGTCCCTGGCCCCAGACAGCCTCCACGGAGCTGAGGCAGAGAGAGTGTGGCGAAGAAACCGTTCTTCATCCCTAAGCCGCCAGCGTGCCCGAGAATGCATGGGTTCTAGTTCCAGTGAGGGGATGGGAGCCGCGCCGGTCTGCAGAACATGCGCTAGCCCTACCTCAAAGCTTGAGATACGCACGCACGTCCCTCATGCTCCCCTGAGTTACAAAGGCCTGGCCGGTGCTCTTTGACCTGCGCCATTGTTTCAAAGCCTAAGCCACGGGCCGAAACTCTTCCCCTGACAGAGGCGCGCAAAAGCCCAGCCTGGGGCTTACGGACCAGCGCCCTGTTCTCAGTGCCCCAGACACGCACCCAACCCATAGCTGCCTCTGAAAAGAGGTGCACGCAAGCTGGGCACTCCCAGCCCGGGCCGGCGGCAAAATCTCAGTGTGCGATCACTGCTTGGAACCTCTCTGGCGGTCGGGAGCTCCCAGACAGCCGCCACTGCCTTGGCTTTGGGAACGACCAAAAGATTCTGCGCCCCCAGGGTCTACAACTTTGAACCTGCTCTGCCAGCAGCCAAGGGGGACTTAATCAGCTTCTGCACCCAGAATGAGGCTTCTCTCTGAGAGGAAGATCAGGGTGCGGTTTGATTTCTTCTAATACTACAAAAACCATCAAAGGCGGTCAAGGTGAGAGGGAAAAAAGTGAACAAGCATAAAAACTGCCAGAGAACAAAAGTCTGAAAAAAAAACCAGTTTCCCCAGAGCCCACCCCCTTGTGGGGGGCGGGAGGACTCAACTCAGGAAACATCATTGACTGACAACCCACGTGGCAGGCCCCTCCCCCAGAAAACAAACCAAGAAAGAAAAAAAAAAAAAGGACTACAAGAGAACAACCACTACTTCATAGAAAAACTTGTCTTGTTCACTCGTTTCCACTATTCCGGTTCATTTTTTTTTTTTTTACACAAATAGGTAATTTTTTTAACCTATTTACCATCACAGCGAACTGTACAGTAATCAAATACCATAATACCTTTCTAAACTGAACTTTTTGATACATACACCTATGTTTTTCTTTTGCATTTTTATTTTTTGAATTCCCTTTTTTAAAAAATTTTAGATTAGTTTAGTCTAGTATATTCCTTTTTATTTTTATCCTCTAATATTCATATAGAATTAAACTTCAAAGTAATCCATTTCCCCAATTAATACTACCCCTATAGGTAAACCAATTTTTAATCCCCTTTATCTTAGGAAAGTTGAGTCCTTTAACAAAGATCAAGATACATCCAGGAAGAATCAAAACAACCTTCCTCACACACACACTGAGAATTTATAAGAACTCTCCCATCTTCTTCCACCAGTGTTTCTGTGTTTTTTGTGTTTGTCCTGATAGCATATAAATTTTACACTTGTGGTTCTTTTTGATGAGGTTCTTTCTTTATTTGCATATATATATATATATATATATATATATATATATATATATTCTCTTGCCATATAATTGTATCAGTCTTTTTATCTCATTTTGTTTGTCTACTCCATAAATCTTACCTTGGGGCCCATCTGGGCTGAACCTTATTTTTCATCTTCCCTTTCTTTCCTCTCTCTCTCTCTCTTTTTTTCTTTTTCTTTTTCTTCTTCTTCTTTTCTTTTTTATTTCTTTTGTCTCCCGTTTGTGTGGAAAATCCTGATTGCTCAGAAGTGTTCCAGTGTGCACCTTGATTGCACCAGAGTTGATACATCCAGCTACATCTGTTCAGTCATCTCCCACCAAAATGACTAGGAGGAAGAATGCCCAACAGAAGAAAAATACAGAGGATGGACCTTCTGAAACAGAGCTAACGGCTATCAACATAGACAGTATGTCGGAAAAAGAATTCAGGCTAACAATTATCCAGGCAATAGCTAGGTTGGAGAAAGCCATGGATGACCAAACAGAATTGATTAGGGCCGAACTGAAAGCGACCAGACAGGATGTTCACAATGTTAGGGCGGAGCTCAAAGCTACCAGGGAGGAGGTTCACAATGCTCTCAATGAGTTCCAATCTAATCTAAACTCTCTCAAAGCTAGGGTAACTGAGACAGAAGATAGAATTAGTGATCTGGAAGACAAACAGAGAGAAAGGATCAGGAGGAAGCCTGGAACAAACAGCTTAGAAACCAAGAAAACAGAATCAGGGAAACAAATGATGCCATGAAGCATTCCAACGTCAGAATTATTGGAATCCCTGAAGGGGAGGAGAAAGAAATAAGTCTGGAAGATATAGTGGAACAAGTCCTTCATGAAAATTTTTCCAAACTCGCGAATGGAACCAGCGTTCATGTACTAGAGGCTGAACGGTCTCCACCCAAGATTATACACTCCAAAAAAACATCATGACACCTGATAGTCAAATTGAGGAATTATAATTGTAGGTATAATCTCTTGAAAACCACCAGGGCAAAGAGGCTCCTTACTTACAGAGGGAAGCCCATCAGAATAACGTCAGACCTGTCCACAGAGACCTGGCAAGCCAGAAGAGGCTGGCAAGATATATTCAGTGCACTAAATGAGAAGAACATGCAGCCAAGAATACTTTATCCAGCAACACTGAAATTCAAATTGGATGGAGAGATAAAGAGTTTTCAAGACCGGCAAGGCTTAAAAGACTATGCAACCACCAAGCCGACACTGCAGGAAATATTAAGGGGGGTTCTATAAAAGAGGAAAAATCCCAAGAATAGAATTGAACAGAAATATAGAGACAGTCTACAGAAAGAAAGACTTCAAAGGTAACTCGATGGCAATAATAACGTATCTATCTATAATCACCCTCAATGTAAATAGCCTAAATAAACCCATAAAACGGCACAGGGTTGCAGATTGGATAAAACAACAGGACCCATCCATATGTTGTCTACAAGAGACCCATTTTGAACCTAAAGATACACGCAGACTGAAAGTTAAGGGATGGAGAAGCATCTTTCATGCCAATGGGCCTCAAAAGAAGGCTGGGGTAGCGATTCTCATATCAGATAAATTAGACTTCAAACTAAAGACTGTAGTAAGAGATACAGAAGGACACTACATAATCCTTAAAGGGACTATCCACCAAGATGACCTAACAATTGTAAATACATATGCTCCCAATACGGGAGCAGCCAATTACTTAAGAAAACTGTTAATCAAGATAAAGAATCATATTGATATGAATACAATAATCGTAGGAGATCTTAACTCACCTCTTTCAGAATTAGATAGATCATCGAAGCAGAAAATCAATAAAGAAACAAGAAAATTGAATGACACATTGGACCAGATGGACCTCATAGATATATACAGAACATTCCACCCTAAAACAACAGAATACTCATTCTTCTCAAGTGCACACAGAACCTTCTCCAGAATAGACCACATACTGGGTCACAAATCAGGACTCAACCAATACCAAAAGACTGAGATGATTCCCTGCATATTCTCAGATCACAATGCTTTGAAACTGGAGCTCAATCACAAGGAAAAGTTCAGAAGGAACTCAAACACTTGGAAGCTAAAGACCACCTTGCTTAAGAATGCTTGGATCAACCAGGAGATCAAAGAAGAACTGAAACAATTCATGGAAACCAATGAGAATGAAGACACTTCGGTCCAAAACATATGGGATACAGCAAAGGCAGACCTAAGGGGAAAATACATAGCCATCCAAGCCTCCCTCAAAAAAAATGAAAAATCTAGAACATACCAGCTGTCTCTACACCTTAAAGAACTGGAGAATCAACAACAAATCAAACCAACTCCACACATAAGAAGGGAAATCATCAAGATTAGAGCTGAGATCAATGAGGGAGAAACCAGAGATATAGTAGAACGTATCAATGAAACTAGAAGCAGGTATTTTGAAAGAATCAATAAGATCGATAAACCATTGGCCACACTAATCCCAAAGAAAAGAGAGAAAGCCCAAATTCATAAAATCATGAATGAAAAGGGAGAGATCACAACTAACACCAAGGAATAAGAAACAATCATCAGAAGTTATTATCAACAGTTATATGCCAATAACCTTAGGAACCTAGATGAAATGGATGCATTCCTGGAAAAATATAAATTACCAAAATTGAACCAGGAAGAAATCGACAACCTGAATAGACCAATATCTAATAATGAGACTGAAGCAGTGATCAAAAACCTCCCAAAACACAAGAGCCCAGGACCTGACAGATTCCCTGGGGAATTCTATGAAACTTTCAAAGAAGAAATAACACCTATTCTCCTGAAGCTTTTTCAAAAAATGGAAGCAGAAGGAAAACTTCCAGACTCTTTCTATGAAGCCAGCATGACCCTGATCCCCAAACCTGGCAAGGACCCTACGAAAAAGGAGAATTTTGGACCAATATCATTGATGAATATGGATGCTATGTTTCTCAGTAAGATCCTAGCCAACAGGATCCAACAGCACATTAAAAAGATTATCCACCATGATCAGGTGGGATTCATCCCTGGGCTATAAGAATGGTTCAACATTCGCAAATCAATGTGATACAACAAATTAATATGAGAAGAGAGAAGAACCACATGGTCCTCTCAATTGATGCAGAAAAAGCATTTGACAAAATCCAGCTTCCGTTCCTGATTAAAACGCTTCAAAGTATACGGATAGAGGGAACATTCCTGAACCTCATCAAATCTATCTATGAAAGACCCACAGCAAATATCATCCTCAATGGGAAAAAGCTTGCAGCCTTCCCATTGAGATCAGGAACAAGACAAGGATGCCCACTTTCACCACTCTTCTTCAACATAGTATTAGAAGTCCTAGCAACAGCAATCAGACAACAGAGAGAAATAAAAGGTATCCAAATTGGTAATGAAAAAGTCAAACTCTCTCTCTTCGCAGATGACATGATTCTTTATATGGAAAACCCAAAAGACTCCACCCCCAAACTACTAGAACTCATACAGCAATTCAGCAACGTGGCAGGATACAAAGTCAATGTGCAGAAATCAGTGGCTTTCTTATACACTAACAATGAAAATACAGAAAGGGAAATTAGAGAATCGATTCCATTTATTATAGCACAAAGAACCATAAGATACCTGGGAATAAACCTAACCAAAGAGGTAAAGGATCTGTACTCAAGGAACTACAGAACACTCATGAAAGAAATTGAAGAAGACACAAATAGATGGACGACCATCCCGTGCACTTGGATAGGAAGAATAAGCATTGTTAAAATGTCTATACTGCCTAGAGCAATCTATACTTTTAATGCCTTTCCGATCAAAACTCCACCGGCATTCTACAAAGAGCTGGAGCAAATAATCCTAAAATTTGTATTGAATCAGAAGAGACCCCGAATCACTAAGGAAATGTTGAAAAACAAAAATAAAGCTGGTGACATCACGTTACCTGATTTCAAGCTTTATTACAAAGCGGTGATCACCAAGACAGCATGGTACTGGCATAAAAACAGACACATAGACCAGTGGAACAGAGTAGAGAGCCCAGATATGGACCCTCAACTCTATGGGCAATTAATCTTTGACAAAACAGGAAAAAATATACAGTGGAAACAAGACAGTCTCTTCAATAAATGGGGCTGGGAAAACTGGACAGCTATATGTAGAAGAATGAAACTTGACCATTCTCTTACACCGTACACAATGATAAACTCGAAATGGATAAAAGACCTCAACGTGAGACAGGAATCCATCAGAATCCTAGAGGAGAACATAGGCAGTAATCTCTTCGATATCAGCCACAGCAACTTCTTTCAAGATATGTCTCCAAAGGCAAAGGAAACAAAAGTGAAAATAAACTTTTGGGACTTCATCAAAATGAAAAGCTTCTGCACACCAAAGGAAACAGTCAAAAAAACAAAGAGACAACCCAAGGAATGGGAGAAGATATTTGAAAATGACAGTACAGACAAAAGGTTGATATCCAGGATCTATAAAGAACGCCTCAATATCAACACACACGAAACAGGCAAACATATCAAAAAATGGGCAGAAGAAATCAAGACATATAAATGGCTATAAGACACATGATAAAATGTTCATCATCATTAGCCCTCAGGTAGATTCAAATTAACACCACATTGAGATATCACCTTACACCAGTTAGAAAGGCCAAAATTAACAAAACAGGAATCAACATGTGTTGGAGAGGATGTGGAGAAAGGGGAACCCTCTTACACTGTTGGTGGGAATGCAAGTTGGTGCAGCCTCTTTGGAGAACAGTGTGGAGATTCCTCAAGAAATTAAAAATAGAGCTTCCCTATGACCCTGAAATTGCACTCTTAGGTATTTACCCCAAAGACACAGATGTCATGTAATGAAGGGCCATCTGTACCCCAATGTTTATAGCAGCAATGGCCACAGTCGCCAAACTATGGAAAGAACCAAGATGCCCTTCAATGGATGAATGGATAAGGAAGATGTGGTCCATATACACTATGGAGTATTATGCCTCCATCAGAAAGGATGAATACCCAACTTTTGTAGCAACATGGACGGGACTGGAAGAGATTATGCTGAGTGAAATAAGTCAAGCAGAGAGTCAATTATCATATGGTTTCACTTATTTGTAGAGCATAACAAATAGCATGGAGGACAAGGGGTGTTAGAGAGGAGAAGGGAGTTGGGGTAAATTGGAAGGGGAGGTGAACCACGAGATACTATGGACTCTGAAAAACAATCTGAGGGGTTGGAAGTGGTGGTGGGGTGGTAGGTTGGGGTACCAGGTGGTGGGTATTATAGAGGGCACGGCTTGCATGGAGTACTGTGTGTGGTGAAAAATAATGAATACTCTTTTTCTGAAAATAAATAAATTGGAAAAAAAAAAAAAAGACCTGCTTTCTCCGCCACACTCTCTCTGGCTCAGGGCCAGGGTTGGCTGTCCTCAGTCTGGGGACTTAAGCGCCTGTTCCTAATTGCCCCAATTCCCACAATTTTCCCCCATCATCCTTTGCTCTTTTTGAGTACTTTCAACCAGACTCAAGTTAATACTGGTCCCCAGACGCAGAGCACTCTCTTATTGGTGTATTACTTTCCAATGGGTCGCTTCTGGTGGCTCCCTCCCCCTTTTGTTTATCTTCCTATGTCAGTCACAACTAACACCAAGGAAGTAGAAACAATCATCAGAAGTTATTATCAACAGTTATTTGCCAATAAGATTAGCAACCTAGATGAAATGGATGCATTTTTGGAAAAATATAAACTACCAACATTGAAACAGGAAGAAATCGACAACCTGAATAGACCCATATCTAATAACGAGATTGAAGCAGTGATCAAAAACCTCCCAAAACACAAGAGCCCAGGACCTGACAGATTCCCTGGGGAATTCTACCAAACTTTCAAAGAAGAAATAACACCTATTCTCCTGAAGCTTTTTCAAAAAATGGAAGCAGAAGGAAAACTTCCAGACTCTTTCTATGAAGCCAGCATGACCCTGATCCCCAAACCAGGCAAAGACCCTACCAAAAAGGAGAATTTTAGACCAATATCACTGATGAATATGGATGCTAAGATTCTCAACAAGATCCTAGCCAACAGGATCCAACAGCACATTAAAAAGATTATCCACCATGACCAGGTGGGATTCATCCCTGGGCTACAAGGATGGTTCAATATTCGCAAATCAATCAATGTGATACAACAAATTAATATGAGAAGAGAGAAGAACCACATGGTCCTCTCAATTGATGCAGAAAAAGCATTTGACAAAATCCAGCTTCCGTTCCTGATTAAAACGCTTCAAAGTATACGGATAGAGGGAACATTCCTGAACCTCATCAAATCTATCTATGAAAGACCCACAGCAAATATCATCCTCAATGGGAAAAAGCTTGCAGCCTTCCCATTGAGATCAGGAACAAGACAAGGATGCCCACTTTCACCACTCTTCTTCAACATAGTATTAGAAGTCCTAGCAACAGCAATCAGACAACAGAGAGAAATAAAAGGTATCCAAATTGGTAATGAAAAAGTCAAACTCTCTCTCTTCGCAGATGACATGATTCTTTATATGGAAAACCCAAAAGACTCCACCCCCAAACTACTAGAACTCATACAGCAATTCAGCAACGCGGCTGGATACAAAGTCAATGTGCAGAAATCAGTGGCTTTCTTATACACTAACAATGAAAATACAGAAAGGGAAATTAGAGAATCGATTCCATTTACTATAGCACCAAGAACCATAAGATACCGGGGAATAAACCTAACCAAAGAGGTAAAGGATCTGTACTCAAGGAACTACAGAACACTCATTAAAGAAATTGAAGAAGACACAAATAGATGGAAGACCATTCCATGCTCTTGGATCGGAAGAATAAACATTGTTAAAATGTCTATACTGCCTGGAGCAATCTATACTTTTAATGCCATTCCGATTAAAATTCCACCGGCATTCTTCAAAGAGCTGGAGCAAATAATCCTAAAATTTGTATGGAATCAGAAGAGACCCTGAATCGCTAAGGATATGTTGAAAAATAAAAATAAAGCTGGCGGCATCACGATACCTGATTTCAAGCTTTATTACAAAGCTGTGATCACCAAGACAGCATGGTACTGGCATAAAAACAGACACATAGACCAGTGGAACAGAGTAGAGAGCCCAGATATGGACCCTCAACTCTATGGTCAATTAATGTTTGACAAACAGGAAAAAATATACAGTGGAAAAAAGACAGTCTCTTCAATAAATGGTGCTGGGAAAACTGGACAGCTATATGTAGAAGAATGAAACTTGACCATTCTCTTACACCGTACACAAAGATCAAATCTAAATGGATAAAAGATCTCAACGTGAGACAGGAATCCATCAGAATCTTAGAGGAGAACATAGGCTGTAATCTCTTTGATATCAGCCACAGCAACTTCTTTCAAGATACGTCTCCAAAGGCAAAGGAAACAAAAGCGAAAATAAACTTCTGGGACTTCATCAAAATCAAATGCTTCTGCACACCAAAGGAAACAGTCAAAAAAAAAAAAAACAAAAAAACAAAGAGGCAACCCACGGAATGGGAGAAGATATTTGTAAATGACAGTACGGACAAAAGGTTGATATCCAGGATCTATAATGAACTCCTCAAACACAACCCACATGAAACAGACAAACACATCAAAAAATGGGCAGAAGATATGAACAGACACTTCTCCATTCAAGACATACAAATGGCTATCAGACACATGAAAAAATGTTCATCATTATTAGCCCTCAGTGAGATTCAAATTAAAACCACATTGAGATATCACCTTACGCCATTTAGAATAGCCAAAATTAACAAAACAGGAAACAGCCTGTGTTGGAGAGGATGTGGAGAAAGGGGAACCCTCTTACACTGTTGGTGGGAATGCAAGTTAGTGCTGCCTCTTTGGAGAACAGTGTGGAGATTCCTCAAGAAATTAAAAATAGAGCTTCCCTATGACCCTGCAATTGCACTCCTGGGTATTTACCCCAAAGACACAGATGTCGTGAAAAGAAAGGCCATCTGTACCCCAATGTTTATAGCAGCAATGGCCACAGTCGCCAAACTATGGAAAGAACCAAGAAAAAAAAAAGAACCTGATTTAAGACCTACTGTGATGTCGGTGTGCCTGGGTGGCTCAGATGGTTAAATGTTCTACTCTTTTTTTTTCCAATTTATTTATTTTCAGAAAAACAGTATTCATTATTTTTTCACCATGCCCAGTGCTCCATGCAAGCCGTGACCTCTATAATACCCACCACCTGGTACCCCAACCTCCCACCCCCCCGCCACTTCAAAACCCTCAGACTGTTTTTCAGAGTCTATAGTCTCTCATGGTTCACCTCCCCTTCCAATTTACCCAAATTCCCTACTCCTCTCTAATGCCCGTTGTCCTCCATGCTATTGGTTATGCTCCACAAATAAGTGAAACCATATGGTAATTGACTCTCTCTGCTTGACTTATTTCACTCAGCATAATCTCTTCCAGTCCCATCCATGTTGCTACAAATGTTGGGTATTCATCCTTTCTGATGGAGGCATAATACTCCATAGTGTATATGGACCACATCTTCCTTATCCATTCATCCGTTGAAGGGCATCTTGGTTCTTTCCATAGTTTGGCGACTGTGGCCATTGCTGCTATAAACATTGGGGTACAGATGGCCCTTCTTTTCACGACATCTGTATCTTTGGGGTAAAGACCCAGGAGTGCAATTGCAGGGTCATAGGGAAGCTCTATTTTTAATTTCTTGAGGAATCTCCACACTGTTCTCCAAAGAGACAGCACTAACTTGCATTCCCACCAACAGTGTAAGAGGGTTCCCCTTTCTCCACATCCTCTCCAACACATGTTGTTTCCTGTTTTGTTAATTTTGGCCATTCTAACTGGTGTAAGGTGATATCTCAATGTGGTTTTAAATGTTCTACTCTTGATCTCAACTCAGGTCTTGATCTCAGTTTGTGAGTTCAAGACCAGTGTTTGGCTCCACGATGAGAATGGAGCCTACTTAAAAGAAAAAAACCAAAACCATCATGTAGAAAATATAATGTGATAATTTGTATAATATTATTTTACAAAATCATTAAAAATTCATGAAGGTATATTAAAGAAACTATAGGCCTAATAAAAATGAGATATTTGAGATTCTGAAAAAAAATTGCATTCTCCAACTTTATTGTGGTGTGTTTGACAAAGAAAAAGTGTATATATTTAAGTAGTACAACATGATTTTTTTAAACAATGTGTGATGTGATGTTTTAATATATGTGTACAATTATGAAATGATTACCACAGTCAAGTTGATTAACACATTCATCACTTCTCTTGGTTACCTTTATAGGTGTGTGTGGTAGGAACACTTAACATTTACTCTTTCAGCAAGTTTCAAGTCTGCAATACATTATTATTAACTATAGTCTCTATGTTGTACATTAGATCCCCAGAACTTATCCATCTTATAACTGAGAGTTTGTATTCTTTGAACATATCCCCATTTTTCTAGACCTCCAGCTCCTGGCAACTGCATACTTTGTGAGAGGGAGAGGGAAAGAGAGAGAGAGGATAAATTTGAAATTGAAGAGTAATCAAAAATGATACTGAGGTTTTGTTCTGCAATAGGGAGAAGAGAATTTCCATTAACTGAGATGAGAAAGACTCCTTAAAAGTAGCAAGAAATTGAGGGAAGGTAAAAGTAAAGTATTGGTGGGATCTGGGGCTGTTTTAAGATATGTTAAGTTTCAGACACCTATAACATATCCAAGTGGAAATATTTAGTAGTTAGCTGGATTTTTGTCTGGAGTTCAAAGAAGAGGTCTAGACTACAAGTATAAATTTGAGAATCATAATG
The DNA here is from genome assembly GCF_020171115.1 of Neogale vison. Lineage (NCBI taxonomy): Eukaryota > Metazoa > Chordata > Mammalia > Carnivora > Mustelidae > Neogale > Neogale vison. The sequence continues at coordinate 57,931,823 of NC_058105.1, forward strand.
AATTGGATGATATTTAAAACCATGCAACTGGGGCGCCTGGGTGGCTTAGTGGGTTAAAGCCTCTGCCTTCGGCTCGGGTCATGATCCCAGGGTTCTGGGATCAAGCCCCGTGTAGGGCTCTCTGCTCAGCAGGGAACCTGCTTCCCTTCCTCTCTCTCTCTGCCTGCCTTTCTGCCTACTTGTGATCTCTGTCCTTCAAATAAATAAATAAAATTAAAAAAAAAAAAACAGAACAAAACCATGCAACTAACTGGATGCACTCTCCAAGGGAGTATCATATATATATACACACACACACACACACACACATATATATATACACACACATATATATGTGTGTATATATACATATATGTATATATGTATATGTGTATACATATATATGTGTGTGTATATATATATAGATAGAGAGAGAGAGAGAGAGAGAGAGAGAGAGAAATCATTCAATAACTAGTACTGTGCAATATGTAGAGGCCAGGGTCATAAATAACTGGGTAGAGAAATCAGAGGAAAAGCAGGAGATTGCATAAACTTGGAAGCCAAGAGAAGAAAATACTTAAAAGGAGGAAGGAGCAGACAAATATATCAAATGCTGCTAATTTTTAGATAAAATGAAGACTGAAAGCTGATTTGGGTTTAACAATATGGTGACTTTGACAAGAGCAGCTTCAATGGGTAAATAAGGACAAAGACAAATTCTTATTAGAGGGGTTTTAAGAAAGAAATGAAGGAGAGGAAATGAAAATATTGAGTGTAGAAAATTTATTCAAGGATTTTTGTTGTAAAAGGGAGCAGAGGGATGAGATAATTCCTCTCTACTTACAGTGCTTTCCACTAACAGCCACCCATAAAATAAAATCTTAGGATAATCGAACTATTCAAACACTGTTTCTATACCTGAGCTGCTGGACCCTGTAGAAAAAACCCACAGGTCATGCTGATTGATACTACCAGATATTCATGGTCTTCAACTTCAGCTAGACACCAAATACTTCAAGGCATCTTTTCTACACATTCTAAACAGTTTTTACTCCCATTATAAAATTTCATCCTTCTTTCAACCTCCCCAATCCATACTCCTCACTCTACTGAATCTGCACAAGTAATCAGTTACTAAATATTGTTGGTTCTACCAGTACAACACCTCTGTCACCTCTTTAATGATTTAGTTCATTCTGATTTATTATCTGTATTGTAACACTAGTCCACCTGCCTTTAGAATGTCTCCTCTATAATAGATTTTTGCCACTCCTGTCAGAGTGGGTCTTCTAAAGCACAAATGTGAGCACATCACTGTGTTTAAAAGACCTCAGTGCCCCCCACCCCAATCATCAACAGGATAAAGTCAAACTCTCAAGTTTAACATCTAATGCCCTTCAAGATATAACTCATGTTGTGCATTCATTTATTCCTCCAAAAAATATTTCCTGGAGGCCTATTCTATTCTAAACTCCATACTATTTGCTGGTTAAACCAAAGTAGTTTCATCCTGATTTCAGTTTCCATGAGCTTACAGTCCAATTTCATTTCTGTATCCTTCTTTAATAACTATCGTTATTTATAAGTCATACCTTGCCACTTAGGTTTCTTAAGGTGTGTCTTATTGCCTCAAAGTCCTTTGTTTTTCTGTACCTAAAATATCTTTGTTTCTTCAGGCCCTGCTTAGCTTCTTTAAAATTCAACCCAAACTTCACATCCTCATATATAACTTTCTTACTTAAATGCCTTTTCTGTCTTCCCATGGCACTCTGAGATTACCTCTATGATATTACTTATCACACTGTACAGATAAAATTGATTTATCTGTCCTTCCCAGTGAGACTGTGAGTTCCTTGAGGAACTATGTCTTGTTTGTCTTTGTTTCCCCACCGCCTAGCTTAGTGCCTAATATAGTAGGTACTCCATAAATATTTGACAACTTGAATGAATTAAGGAAAGCATGCTTTGCTTAATCTCATTCAACTTTTACCCTGTAAAGAACTTTATGAATCCTAATTCTTACATATTGCATTTTAGCTTCTTTTCCAAGTTTTGTACAACCTCTGAATCTGATTTACATATCTTTTAGTAGTAGGTCATTACAAGAGACATCTCTCTAAATTTAACATCAATCCATTTATTACCAATCTTTGTTTAAACGTCCTCCAGCTATTAAGCTTCTGCTATTACCCAGATCAGGTTCTCCCAGGACCTTATCAAATACCTTGCCAAAATCCAGAATTATATATATCTATATATGTGTGTGTATATATATATATATATATATATAGAGAGAGAGAGAGAGAGAGAGAGAGAGAGAACATTGCCATCATCTATTCTGTCAAGTGACCTTATCAAAAAAGGAAAAAAGGCTAAAGACCTCTAAGTTGATCATCTTTCCTAGGGCCTCTATTCTCTTCCACATTCTACTCCCAATCCATCCCTCTCTTCCATTTTTAAACACAGGGAAAATTATGTTTTCTCAGCAATGTCTCACATGCATGTCTTTTTTCATACTATTCCCTCTGTCTTAACTATTTCTCTTTCTCCACTTGTTAATGTTATTATTCAAGATGCAGTTGAAATTCAACTTCTTCTTAAAGCTCTTCTAAGAATATCACCCCTCATTTCACCTTTTATGATGAAGTGAAATGGGACTGTCTTTGTGTTTTTCTGTAGTCTGGGAGGAAAATGAGGGATTTGATAAGGCAATTTGATCTTGTTGTCATCCTTCACAGTCAATTACAAAGCAGGGTGTAGGACAAATATCTCTTAGTATAATAAAGTCAGAGTTAATAGTTCACATAAGATATGTTTAAAACATTTGGATTTGTCATATAAACCATATGGAGCTTGGGGAAGAAGATTCATTTTGAGGTGGCAGAAATGATCAATGTTTAATATATTAGGAGAGAACATACTTATAACCCTGTGCCTACCCCAACCATACACACGGAAGATATATAAAGACAAATTCTGAGAGACAGAAAAGTTATATATCACATGGGCTTGAAGATTAGAGTGACAGAGCCACAATACAAAGAATAGCAGCTGCTATCAGAAAATTAAAGGGGGCAGGAAATTGATTCTCCTCTAGAGCTTCCTCAGAGAGCAAGGCCTTGCTGACGCCTTGATTTCAGGGGACTTCAGATATTCAGAACTGTAACAGAATAAATGTGTATTGTTTTAAGTCATCAAATTTGTGGTGATTTGTTACAGCAGTCACAGGAAGCTAATACAGATGGGAAGAAAATAGAGAAATCTATCACTTGGATTATAATATCATATCATATGTAATATAAACTTTGCATTACAGTAAAGTTATGTTAATTACACACCCCACCACCTTACAATGTGCTAGAATATGCGTGGCTTGAGTTCCAAGACTGTGCCATTATCATTGTTGTAGAATTATTTTTTTTGTTTGTTTCTGAACATGCTTCTATGAAAGCCCAATTTCTAAGTGATTTTTTCCCCAATTTATTTATTTTCAGAAAAACAGTATTCATTATTTTTTCACCACACCCAGTGCTCCATGCAAGCTGTGCCCTCTATAATACCCACCACCTGGTACCCCAACCTCCCACCCCCCCGCCACTCTTAAAGCTTAGATTTAAAAAAAAATCTGGTGCAAGTTTTCAGTTTGGAAGATTCACTACTATTATGTTTTTTGTATTGTATCAATGTCTGCAATCCTCTCATCAAACTACTAAATAAAGGGCCAGTTGTTTTTTTTAAGCTTTAGGAAAGTTCCTGTTTCAGGTGCTACCCTCATATATCCTTGCACATTGATTAAATATCTTGAGTTTTATTCTTCTAAATTTGTTAATTTTTTTAAGTCCTGGATTTGCCACTTAGTTGTTGTGTGCCCTATGGCAAATTACTTAAGCTTTATAAATCTGTTTCCTTATCAATGGAAGTGGAATCACAAGTACTACCACAAAGGATTTTTGTAAAAATGAATGAGATAATGTATATGTATCAGTGTAGAAAAAATATTTAAATCTCACCCTAAATATAGCTTCTCTTGCTTCCTAAGATGTATGTGGTAGGAGAAGGAATTTGGTGGTCACATTAATTTCCATCAATAAGAAAATTCGTCTTTATTCTCATTTTCCTGTCTCTTTAATTTTCTGATAGTTGCTGGTATTCTTTGCTTTGTGATCATATCACTCTAATATTTAAATCTCTCTCTGCTCCAACTTCATATCACCTGTTCCTCATGTGTGTCAATTCTCACTCTGCCTCCCTCCTATAAGGATACATGCAATTGCATGTATGGCCCACCAGGATAATTTCATCATCTCAAAATTGTAAACTGAACCAAGGTTGAAAAGTGCATTTTTCTAAGTAAGGTAACATTTACAAGCTCCAGGGATTAGGACTTGGTACTTTGGGGTGTCTATTACTCAGTCTACTACATCATCCATTTCTAGATTGAAGAGAGAGATGAGAGAGAGAGAGAGAGAGAGAGAGAGAGAGGAGTTTGAAAGCTCAGAACATCTACTAATCTGTAAGTGCTTCTGAAGGTAAGCCCCCAGCATGTCTAGACCTCCACTTTGCAGATTATGCTAATATTTCTTGACATACAAAATAGCAAGTCCTATAAATGTTATAGAATGAACAGTGGCCTTCCCAAACTCATATGCTGAAGCTATAATTCCCAATGTAACTGTATGTGGAGATAGGGCTTTTAATGAGGTAATTAATGTAAGCAAGATCATGAAGTTGGGCCCATAATACAATATGACTACTGTCCTTATAAGAGAAGGAAGAGATACCAGGAACATGTGCACACAGAGAAAAGGCCATGTGAGGACACAAAAAGGAGGTAGCCATCGGTAAGCCAAAGTGAGAGACCAACCTGGCTGGTACCTTGACCTTGGACTCCTAGCCTCCAGAGCAATGAGAATATAAGTTTCTGTTGTTTAAGTGATCTAGGCTGTGGTGTTTTGTTTTGGCAGCAAGAACAGGAGGCATATCTAAAATGCAGTTCCAAGTTGCTCATTTTGCACCAGTGTAAAATCTCTTTTTTATTCCAAATTGCTAATAAAGAATGTTTTTGCTATACATTGCTCATATAATAACTGTCAGAGAAAGTCAAAGGAAAAAAAAATAGAGTTCCCTGTGTGGCTGGGTGTCAAACAGTAAAAAAGAGAAAAACTGTTAGATTAGTGAAAGCAGAAACTCAAAACCAGATGTGATTAGGAGACCATAATTCCCAGCGGATTCATGGAAATTACAGGAGGAGTACTGGAGTTCTTCAAAATGTGTGCTAGAGGGCTTGTACCAAAATTAGGGATATCTCAAAGCCCAGGGTAATATCACCTGATATCTGGGTAGCATATGCAAATTGCCTAGTATACTGTCTAATGTTTAATAATCATCCAGAAAATGATGGTTTATTTTCCCCTTCATCTTATCATTACTACTAAGGATAAGTGGGTGTGTCTAAGAGTTGAAATAAAACAAACCAGTTATGGATGGATTAATATTCAACAGTCGCCAAACTATGGAAAGAACCAAGATGCCCTTCAACGGATGAATGGATAAGGAAGATGTGGTCCATATACACTATGGAGTATTATGCCTCCATCAGAAAGGATGAATACCCAACTTTTGTAGCAACATGGACGGGACTGGAAGAGATTATGCTGAGTGAAATCAGTCAAGCAGAGAGAGTCAATTATCATATGGTTTCACTCATTTGTGGAGCATAACCAATAGCATGGAGGACAAAGGGCGTTAGAGAGTAGTAGGGAATTTGGGTAAATTGGAAGGGGAGGTGAACCATGAGAGACTATGGACTCTGAAAAACAGTCTGAGGGGTTTGAAGTGGCGGGGGGGTGGGAGGTTGGGTACCAGGTGGTGGGTATTATAGAGGGCACAGCTTGCATGGAGCACTGGGTGTGGTGAAAAAATAATGAATACTGTTTTTCTGAAAATAAATAAATTGGGAAAAAAAATATTCAACCTAATCCTTTGTAGAGTCACTAATACTCTACTGTTCAGAAAGCAAAAGAAACACTATCTGTAAAAGTAGTAAGATTCAGGGACCCCAAAAAAGCAGTGTTAACATTTTGTAAATTTTAAGGATACTAGCATGAGAAAAATAATAGTCTCATTTTTGGCTTGTTAATTAGAAACCCCAAATTTAAAAATCATCCTAAAATCATGAAATTAAGGTCTGCGACTGAAAAATTTTCCAGGTTTTTTTCTGTTCTCAATAGCACAGCTCAATACCACAGGGAAAAAGTAGGAATGTGCTTTTTTCTAATTTGGAAGAAGATGAAACATCTTCAAGAATAATATGAATTAATCATATGCATTCAGATTCTTTGAAGATTAACAATCATGAAAACACCACAAACTTTCAGATTGTGGAAGTCTGTAACAGATTCCAGAAACCTCAGGTCTTCCACAGAGTTCTTTTGAATGAAAAGACATGTGCAGTATTTTATATAAAGAATGATAGTCCAGGATTTGGAAAATGTTTCTCTAGCAAAGCCTCAGCAAATCACAGCCAGCATGCCCAGAACTTCCCAAAAAAGTCAGCACAGGTAATTGAGTGCTTCGTAAGACACTGGGTTCTCTTTGGGTTGTACTTAGCACTTTAACCATTTCAAAGGTTCTGCCTTTTCCCCATCCCCATCTCCACAGAAGTAGAAATCCTTCCAGCTATTCCTAAGTGAAGTTTTATTACAGAACAGGAAATTATGATGAGCACCTCCAACATAATTACTGATGAGAGTGATGTTTCCTAACCAAGTCATTCCCCCTGAAGGGGTGAAGAAAATTCTATTTCTTTATGCTTACTTTTGAAAATTATTTCAGAACTGCTGATGACAGCAAAAAGACCACTCTCACTTGGGAATCTCATATTTCCTCAATACTTATATTTCTCATTTGACAAAAATCAGTTCTATAGTGACCCTCTACTTTAGTATCATAATTGGCTGATTGCAGATATTGCAGCTGACACAACAATGAAGTTTCCAGCAGGCATGGTGAAAGAACTCTTCCAGACTGAAACATCGCATGAAAAAAGTTGCATTGGAAAACAACTCTATAAAAATAAACTTTAAAGATGCTTAGAACTTTTAACATGGAGAGCTATTTAAGATACAAGTGGGAAAAAAGCAGAGAACCATGAATAATATAATACCATTCGTTCAAAAATGTCTATTTATTGTGCAGCATATACACATATGCACACACATACACATTCAAAACATCTGGAAGTACCTATGCCAAATTGTTGACATGGATAATCTCTTGACTAAGTAACTATTGGCTATTTCTTTTGTTTATTTGTATTTTCTGTATTTCAATAATGAGCATGGATTATGCATATAATAATAAAATGGTAATCAAAATTTTAAAGAAAGAAATTCAGCTACTCAAATCCACTTCTCATCTAAGATTCTGGGTTTTGTTACAAAAGTTATGAATGTTTTTCTATAGGATTTCCATATCTTTTTCCACAGAGGTGCACATTTGTCAAGCCCTTGGCTCCTTTCCCCACTTTTGGTTGTTCATTTGAAAAGTATTCACTGAAGACCTAGTCTACCTTTTTAGTCAAAGAAATGGACTACTCTCCCTACCATCATTGTCCTAAATATGAGATTTTTTAAATGGACCCTTGCTTTGCTCAGCAGGATGGGTTGATGCAACAATTACTTTGAGAGCTTTATCCCAGTCTCTAGAAGAATGGTTTTGTTTAGAGTTTTGAAGTAAAAGAGAGGCATTGATCTTTGGGAAAAGACAGGTCTTTTGAGGTTGGAGTGGTGTCTTTAAATAATGATACCTAACATTGGGGTGCCTGGGTGGCTCAGTGGGTTAAGCCTCTTCCTTCGGCTCAGGTCATGATCTCAGGGTCCTGGGGTCAAGTCCAGCATCAGGCTCTCTGCTCGGGGGGAGCCTGCTTCCTCCTCTCTCTCTCTGCCTGCCTCTCTGCCTTCTTGTGAAGTCTCTCTGTCAAATAAATAATTAAAACCTTTTCTAAAAAGTGGTACCTAACATTGATTAAGCATGTTCCAGCAATTTACGTGCTATATTTCATATAACTCTTAAAATAATTCTTTTAAGTGCAGTTATTCCCATTTTCTAGGTTAGAAATTGAGCACTTACTCTATGCTTTTCTTACCATGTTAAGTAATCAACAGATGGGGACCAAGAAGCATTGGACTTAATTTCCAACAACTGTAGGAAAAAATGCCTATTTCAGTGTACTCTTTTGAGATAGTTTAATTAAATCCTCTCAATTTCTCAGCAGAGGAAACACATACAGAGGACAGTGGTATACACTTAGAGAAGCAAAGAAAAGAGAATAAGTGATTCAAACAAATTTGCAGAATTGTATAACACGGACAAATACCAGTTTGCAAAGTGTACAGAAAGCCCTGTAGACAGTCAAATATAAATAGGAAAATTTTAAATGTTCTGATATAGTATTAACTTACATGCCTTATTCTCAAAATAATACTTTTGAAGTAAGTACAATTGTTCCTATTTTCCAGGTTGGGAATTAAGGCTTAGAGCAGTTAAATGACTTGGTAAATAAAATAAGAAAGAATAAAATGAGATATATAATAATAATAAAAATGTAACAAAATCTTAAATATAAAAATAGAGGACATCATCAAGATGGAGGGCTAGGAAGTACCAATGATTGTCTCTCCCACAAAAACTATAGAAAAAAAGTAAATTACAGAATGACAAAAATAATTTTAGGAAGTTCTGAACTATAACAAAGTAGCAGCAGATACACTGTGGAACTTAAAAACTGAAGATAACAGCACCAAAAGGCATAGGAAACACTTGACTTGTATCATACCAGCCCACAGTCCAGGGAAGCTTGACACCAGAGTGGATTCCCTTGGACAAATTTCACCACATTGGGAAAAGACAAGCAGGAGACCCCAACAAGCCCCATTAATCATGGATGTTTGCCGCCTTTGCTAATGTCTTCACCAATGCTGTACACAGATGATACTTTGACAGGAATCCTTGCTGTTTTATCTCCTCCCTGGGGCTATAGATGTAGCTACAGTGAATCCTACTTTTGGGAGCCTGAGCTGTTGTTGTGATCAGCTCTCTGGGATAAGGACCCTACAGTGCCTTGCCATCTACAGGACCAGAGCTGCCACGGCTCTGCATTCTGCTTCTGGGTTCCAAATCATAGCTTTGATCCACTGTAACAAGGCTTTACTGCTACTGCATTGCATCCTGACCCCAGGTATTAAGTTAGGGCTGTGACCTGCCATTGCTGGAGCCACACAGCTATTGCTTTGGACCCCATCCCCAGTGTGCTGTCAGTATGCAACTTTAATGAGTCATCATTGGGCCACATTGCTGTTTTTCTGTGACTGCCCCTTGGGTCCTAAATTACAGCTTTTACCACCAATCACTGGACTACACTACTGCAACACTATGCCCTGTCCCTAAATTTATAAATCCCAGCTTTGACCTGTCATCACCAGGGCCAAGCTGCTGCTGTTCTGTGGTTGGCCCTGGGGCCAGAGTCAGATTTTGAACCTCCATTCCTAGAGTGTACTCTTATTGCACCCTGAGCCCAAGTCACCACTCTACCTTGTCATCCCATGGTCTTTGTCATTGCTCCATCCTCACCACCCTCCTCAGACAGAAGTACTTTGGTGAGACTCAGAGACCCAAGCCCCAGTTACATGGGAGATCTGTATATGTTTTCACCTCAGACACTGGTACCATTGCTGTAACAAGTGGATCAGTGCTCCAGGACAACAGGGTTGTGGTACTTCCATGTGCATCTGGTTCCCAGACTGCAGGTCTGTAGTCATTTAGAATGCAAGCACACAAGGTCTTGTGTCAAGAGTTATCTCCTCAGCTAGAACTTCCTCATACAGGCCAAAAACAAAAATAAGAAGACCAGTAGTCTTTGCTTCTAAGGACCCAGTAAGCCTTGCCTCCACTGCCACCAGCAGGATATCTGCAGTCTTCATTGAGTTGAACTTAGTTGGTGGAGATTCACAGAGACTACAGCATCATGCCCTTCCAGGAACCAGAGACTGTGCATCACACAGCCAGTGTCCTGCAGCAATGTTCAAGTGGAGGTCTTTGCCCACAAAAACCAGTTTGAAAGCCTGAAAGAAGTGTATGCTCCCTCAAATGTTCAGATATCAATTCAAAGCCATTAGAAACATGAAAAAGCCAGGAAATGTGACACCACCAAATGAACACAATAATTTCCAGTAACTAACCCCAAAGAAATGGAAATCTGAGTTACATGAAAAATAATTTCAAGTAATTATTTTAAGGAAGTTCAGTGTGATACAATAGAACACAGATAGAGGAAACTCCATACTGTTTTTCACAATGACTGCACCAATTTACATTCTTACTAACAGTGCACTGATGTTCCTTTTTCTCTGCATCTTTGCCAATATTTCTTGTCTTTTAGAGCTTAGTCATTCTGACAGTTATGAGGTAATATCTTATTGTGGTTTTGATTTGCATTTCCCTGATCCTTAATCATGTTAGGCATCTTTTCATATGTCTTTTGGCTATTTCTATGCCTTTTTTGGAAAAGTGTCTATTCAGGTCCTCTACCTATTTTAATCAGGTTATCTGTGTGCTTTTTTGGTATTGAGTTGTATAATTTTAAAAATATATTTTAGATATTAACCCCTTATCAGATATATCATTTGTAAATATCTTCTCTCAATTTGTAGGCTGTCTTTTCAACTTGTCGATGGTTTTGATGGTGTCTATCATTCTGAAAAAGCTTTATATTTTGGTGTATCTCCAATAGCTTATTTTTTCTTTTGTTTCTCCTGTTTGAGAAGACATTTCTAGAAAAATGTTAAGGTTGATTTCAAATATATCACTGCCTATATTCTCTTCTAGGAATTCTATGGTTTCAGTTTACACATTTAGGATTTTAATCCATTTTGAGTTCTATTTTTGTGCATTGCATGGTGCATGAAAGTAGTCCAACTTTATTCTTTTCCATGTCACTGTGAAAAAATTAAAAGTAGAAATACTATATGATCCAATAATTTCTCTATTTGACATTTACCCAAAGACAATGAAAACACTACTTTGAAAATATATATACACCTTAATGTTTATTGCAGCATTGTTCACTATAGCCAAGATATGGGGACACCTGAGTGGCTCAATTTGTTATGCATCTTATGCTTGATTTCAACTCAGGTCATGATCTCGGCATGGTGGGCTTAAGCCCTGTGTCGGGTTCTGTGATCAGGCCCAAGTCTTCTTAAGATTTTCTCTCTCCCTCTCCCTCTAAATAGATAAATAAAAATCTCAAAAAAATAACCAAGATATAGAAACAACCCAAGTGTTCACCAATAGATGAATGGATAAAAATAAAATGTGATATATAAATACATTGGAATATTACTCAGCTGTAAAAAATAAGATCTTTCCACAACAACATGGATGGATCTAGAGGGTACTCCACTAAGTGAAATATATCAGACAAAGACAAATACCATATGATTTTATTTATATGTGGAATCTGAAAAAAAAGTAAACAAAAGACTTTTAATTTCATGGAATAAACTGGTGGTTGCCAGAGGGGAAGTGGTGGAGCAATGGATAAAATAAAGGGCATTAAGAGGTACAAACTTCCAGTTATAAAATATATTAGCCATGGATAAAAAGTACAACATAGGGAATATAGTCAATAATATTGTAATAACATATGATGACAGATGGTGACTTCATTTATTGTCGTTATCATTGAGTAAGGTATAAAATTGTTGAATTGATATGTTGTATACATGAAACTAATATAACATTGTATGTTAATTATATTTCAATAAAAATTAAGAAAAGATTAAAAATTTTAAAAAAGATAGGCAATTCAACTCAGGAAAGCAATGCATAAACAAAATGGGAAGTTCAAGAAAGAGATACAAATCATAAAAACAAACCAAACAGATATTCTCAAGTTGAAGAATACAATGAATGAAATAAAAATGAATTAAAAATCTTCAAAAGCAAGCTTAACCAAGAAGAAAATAGAGACTGTGTGCTTGAAGACAGATAGTATCAAGAGAAATCATCCAATCAAAAAGAAGAACAAAAGATTAGAAAGCATGAATAAAACCTCCGTGAATTATGGGCCATGATAAGTAAAATAACATGAGCATTGGGGGCCTGGGTGGCTCAGTTGGTTAAGAGACTGCCTTGAACTCAGGGAATGATCTAGAGTCCTGGGATTGAGTCCCACATCAGGTTCCCTGCTTGGTGGGGAGCCTACTTTTCTCTTTTCCCCTGCCCCTCTCCTTGCTCATGCTCTCCCCCTCAAATAAATAAATAAAATCTTAGAAAAAAGTAACATTAGCATTATGAGAGTCTCAGAAGAATGAGAGAAAGGGGCAGAAAACCTATTTAAGTAGACTTTCCAAATCTGAGGAAAATATAGCCATCCAGGTCCAAAAATCCTAAAGATCCCTAAACAAATAAAACCCAAATGAATATTGTACAATATATTTTATAATAAATCTCAAAAACGAAAGGCAAAGATAAAATTTTGAAATCAGTAAGAGAAAAAGGACTTATTACATACAAGGGTGACACAATAAGGCTATCAGCAAATTTCTCTGCAGAAACCTTGCAAGCCAAGAAAGATACATTCAAGGTCCCCAAAGATGAGGGGACAACAAGCCAAGCACTGGGTGTGGTGAAAAAATAATCAATAATGTTTTTCTGAAAATAGATAAATTGAAAAAAAAGAATAATTTACCCACCAAAGTTGTCTTTCAAAAATGAAGGAGAGATTAAAAAAACTCCCAATCAAAATCTAAGGGAATTTCGTTTTCACTACTAGATCTGCCTAATAAGAAATGTTAAAGAGAGTTCTTCAAGCTGAAAAAAAAAAAAAAAAATATATATATATATATATATATATATATATATACTCATTAGTAACATGGAAACGTAAAAGTGTGCGAAACTAACTGATAAAGGTAAGTATATAGTCAAATTAAAATAGTCTAAGACTGTTATTATGGACAATATGGCGGGAAACTAAGAGGAGGCGTCATTTCAATCTGTACCCTAAAGTGAGCTGATTACCTACCAAGGAACTCTGATCACCCATGAAATCAGCCTGAGATTAGAATTATACACTTCTGCATCTCTACAGGGGCAGAAGATTCCAGTGGGCAGGTAAAGTGGAGTGTGAACATTGGATTGATATCGGGAGATAAACAAAAGGGGGAAGGAGCCACCAGAAGTGACCCATTGGAAAGTAATACCCCAATACCAGAGTGCCCTGTGACCAGCACTAACTTGAAGTCTGGTTGAAAGCACTCAAAAAGAGCAAAGGGTTGTGGGGGGAAATTGTGGGAATTGGGGCAGTTGGTGACAGGTGCTTAAGTCCTAGGACCCAGGACAACCTCCCCTGGCGCTGAGCCAGAGAGAGTGCGGCAAAGAAACCAAGTCTTGGTCCCTGAGCCACGAGTGTGCCTCAGAGTGCATGGGGTCCGGCTCCTGTGAGGGGCTGGGAGCTTTGCCAGCCAGCAGAACCACAGCCCTTTGTACTCTCCACGCATGCAGGCCATGCAACCAGAGTCTGAGTCGCACCCCACACCCTCCTCTGAGAGAGTTGCGGGCAGGCACCAGCCCGGTGCTCTTGGACCCGGAGAGTCTGAGCACTCCCATCCCAGTCCAGTGGGAAAATATCAGTGTGCTATTGGTGTTTGGGACCTCTCTGGTGGTCTGGAGTTGCCCAGACAGCCTCTGCTGTCATGTTTTAGGTACAAGCAGGAGCACCTGTGTCCCCAGGGACCCTGCGATTGGGAACATACTCTGCCAGTGGCCAAGGGGGAATTTATGTGCTCTGGAGGAGCCAGAGGGTAACACACCGAGGTTTTTCTCTGAGAGGGAAGTCTGGGTGCAGTTTGCTCTCCTCTAAACCTCCAAAAACCATCCAAAGCCAACAAGGCGAGAGAAAACAAAAAATCAAACAAACAAATAAAAAAAAACCTCCAGAGAACAAAAGCCTGAAAAACCAGTTTCCTCAGAGCTCACCCCATTGATGGGGGTGGGAGGACCTAACTCAGGGAACATCATTGACTGCAGGCCCCTCCCCCAGAAAGCCAAAAAAAAAAAAAAAAGACAAGAGAACAACCACTACTACTTCATATATACAGAGTTTGTTTTTAATTCGTTCCCAATATTCTGGTTCATTTTTTTTTATAATTTTTTAACCTGCTTACCATCCCAGTGAGATGTCCAGTACATCAAATTCCATAATAACCTTTTAAGTTGAACTTTTTGATGCATATACTTGTGTTTTTCTTTTGCTTTTATATATTTTAATTTAATTTTAGTTTAGTTTATTCTTTTTTTATTTTAATTTTTAAATATTCATATAGAGTTAAACTTTAAGGTAATCCCCTTCCCCCAATCAATGCTACCCCTATAGGTAAACCAATTTTTAATCCCCCTCTATCTTAGAAAAGTTGAGTCCTTTAACAAAGATATCAAGATACATCCAGGAAGAATCAAAATAACCTTCCTCACTCACACTGAGAATTTATAACCACTCTCCCATCTTTTTCTTTCACCAGTGTTTCTGTGTATTTGTGTTTGTCCTGGTAGTATATAAATCCTACACTTGGGGTTCCTTTGGACGAGGTTCTTTTATTGTTATGTTTATATATATAGAGAGATTTTTTTCTCTTGTCATCTACTTTTTAAAAAGATTTTTATTTATTTATCTGAAAGACAGAGATCACAAGTAGGCAGAGAGGCAGGCAGAGAGAGAGAGGAGGAAACAGGCTCCCTGGCAAGCAGAGAGCCCGATGTGGGGCTCGATCCCAGGACCTCAGGATCATGAACTGAGCCAAAGGCAGAGGCTTTAACCCACTGAGCCACCCAGGCACCCCATCTTGTCATCTACTTTTATCAGTCTTTTTGTTTGTCTGTTTTTGTTTCTATACTTCAAAAATCTTACCTTTGGTCCCATTTGGGCTGGGCCTTCTCTTTTATTTTATCTTTTTTTTTCCTGTCTCTCTGTCTCTCTCTTTTTCTTTTTCCTTTTTTCTTTCTTTCTTTTTTCTTTAGTTTGGGTGGGGACTCTTGATTGCTCAGAAGCATTCCAGGGCGCACCTTGCCTGCACCACGGTAGACACATTCAGCTACATTCATTCAGCCATCTCTCACCAAAATGACTAGGAGGAGGAATGCCCAACAGAAGAAAAATTCAGAGGGTGGGCCTTCTGCAACAAAGCTAATGGCTATCAACATAGACAATATGTCGGAAAGGGAATTCAGGCTAACAATTATCCAGGCAATAGCTAGGTTGGAGAAAGCCATGGAAGACCAAATGGAATTGGCAGAACTGAAAGCCACCAGAGATGATGTTCATAATGTTAGGGCAGAACTGAAAGCCACCAGGGATGATGTTCACAATGCTCTCAATGAGTTCCAATCCAATCTAAACTCTCTATAAGCTAGGGTAACTGAGACAGAAGATAGAATTAGTGATCTGGAGGACAAACAGAGAGAAAGGATCAGGAGGAATCCTGGAATAAACACCTTAGAAACCACAAAAACAGAATCAGGGAAATAAATGATGCCATGAAACGTTCCAACGTCAGAATTATTGGAATCCCAAGGGGGAGGAGAAAGAAGGAAAACTAGAAGATATAGTGGAACAAATTCTCCATGAAAATTTTCCCAATCTTATGAATTGAACCAGTGTTCATGTACTAGAGGCAGAAGTACATTTATAAAACTCTTACAGATTAATTTGGTCAGTGCTGTCTTTTTTCATAGGAAATTTGTCAAAGAGTTATCTTATAATATGGCATAAATACAGATATGTAGATATTTATGGTTAGAAACATTGTTATCTTTGACTACGCCTCTTCCTATCTTCAAGCCCACCTCTTACTGAAAAATAAATGCATAAAACTCTCTACTAAAATTCTTTCTAAATAAGATTGAGCTTTTTTTCTTTTTCAGTATTTACAAATTTTAACTTTCTTTTTAAGAGACCTTGCATGTAATTTCTTCCAGAGAACTTTGGTGGTGGAGATACAGGACTTCTACAAAGGATCCTCTGATGGAATGAGCTCCAGGGGCTCTGCACATAGAAGAAGTAAAAAAGGAAGGAAGGAAGGAATGAAGGAAGGAAGGAAGGAAGGAAGGAAGGAAATGTTTAACCATGATTTTAAGGAAATTTGCAACAGCATAGCCTATATTGATTCCAGTTGCTAAATATTTAAATGTCAAGGTAGCTCCAGGCTACCTACATTTATAAGATTCTTATAAATGACACATAAACAATGGTATTTCTAAAAAAACAAATGCTTACTGATAGTGACAACTGAGCAAGCTTATCTCACATTTCTGTCATCTATCATCTATCTATTATCTATCAAATATCTACTTATCTATCTATCATCTATCCATCATCTATTTCTCTCTGATGGAGAATGGCTTACTGAAGGAGATATAGAAATGGAAGATTTACTTCAGCTGTCACTCTAAGCATTAAGTGACCTTTCTATCCAAAATAATTAAATATAACCCCCCTTCCCATTGTTATAGTGTGGAAACCATACCCAGAGAAAACACAGTTGACAGAAGTAACTCAGACCAAACTTTGAGAGCTGCAGCCTCAAATAGTGACAGCATACTGCAGAGAATTTTGGAGGGAAGCTAATATATACAAATCAATTTTTAAATAGTTGGTACTTAAAGACTATACTTTGCATTAACAAAGAATAAGTTGTAATAATTATAGGCATTGAAACAAGATATTGGCATTTTATCACAGATATGAGGCATAAACCAATGTATCCAGACCAGATCTACACAAAGCTTATTCTTATAGCCACACTGGTTATGTGTGGATACATAACTTTGTGACATGGCCATTTTGATGGAGCCACATTGAAATCAAGGGTATTTTTACATTGCTACTTTGATAGAGCTATTTTGATATGGAGAAATTTGATGCAGACTATAAAACATTGTACTTTCTGATTAAAAAAAAAGATTAATATGTGAAGTATGCACCATGACTCATTCCTAAGTTTCAACTCATGTCCACAACCACCTCTGGGGAGTGGGGAATCTTGGACTGGTAATAATATCAGAGATGAGATAAAAATTAGGTATTTGGAAAGACGAACTGATATAAACAAGAAGAATGAGACGTACCCATTATTTCTCCTCTGTTGTCTAATTATCTTTCTTTTGTCTTTGGACCTTCCTCTTCTGCTTTCTTTTTGTGGTCTTCTTTAAAATGAAACAAAAGACCACAAAAAAAAAATAAGAAAACCATGACTTTCGAAAGTGTGATTTCTGTGAAGCTTGAAAAGAAAGCTTCACTTGTGTCTATATCCAGTCCCTCTGGTCTTTGATCCCTGATGTCACAGTAGTCAGAATCAAGGCTTCCTGATCATTCCATACATCAGGTCTTAGAAGGGCTACCTTTCTTTCCATTGTGGATCTAAGTTCATAAGTCCAGGTCTCTTTCTTTAGCAAGCAAGAGAGAATAGTATTTCTGATGGGACGAAAAGAGGCTTATCTAAAATTTGGCCTTGGAAGTCATAAACCAGATTATCTAGCTTCAGCAGTGTGGATATACTGGGAAGAATACCATAGAAAAAAGTAGGGGGGTATCAACATGTAGATGGACTTTTATGTACCTCTCATTTTCCCAGTTCTGGTTTAATTTAAAGTCATTAATGCAGACCCAGCCCTAGGTTCAACTAGGTAAATGTCAAAAGTATTTTAGGTAGAATGTAAGGGTAGAAAATTATAGAGTAGAAGACAGGGCCACACTGACAGTGTGAGATTATTTTTGAGACCTAAGGGGACAGGTGATGGTAGTGGTTATAGCAGTGTGGCATTCTACTCTGATGAGCACATGGGGATCCAGAAAGAACAGCAACTAACTACAGAAGACAGTTTTCTCCAGAGTCAGTGACTTATCAAACCCTTGAGGCAGGGTGATAATTTAGTGTATTGTACAAATCAGAACACTAAGGTGTATAATGGGGACTGTTAATGTTTACACTGGAACAACCAATAGAAAGTGGGACTATCCTGATCACTCTATTTTGAAGTCACTGTTTTGAGACCCATAGCTGAGCCTCTTAATCATTTTCAGAAACACAGTCAGTGTGGCTTTCACTTTCTCCATCAAAAGTAATTCATTTTACATAGTTTATTTAAGAAAATCGTGAAATATCCTATTTGGTATTACATAACCAAAATCATTAAGTCCATTATTAAGCACCCATGGTAAGGTTGATGATGTGAGAGTGTGAGACGGATGTGTTCATTGGAACATTAAGCCATGGTCTAATACAACAATTTCAAAGGACAAAGAAAAATCATGTGGAGGGTTACATTAAAACATGATAAGGAAAATCAGCAGATTCACATTTGAATTCATGATCAAAGAACAAAACATCATCTGAGGATTGGGAAAAGTAAAGAAATCAACAGAAGTTTCTGGAGCTCTCTGATGACATTCCAACAAGCAAAAAAAAAAAAAAATGTGTGCAGGAATATACACATAAGGTCCATCTAAGGTCCATAAGGTCTGGGACTGCCTGACTAGGTGCCCATGTATTGGAATTCAAACAAATCAGTTCTCCTTTCCAGTGTCAATACAGTTTTTCCAATTGTTATAGATTAAGGCTCAATTTAGGACAGCGATACCAGGAATCAGGAGTAGACTGCACCACAGGGGACTGGATCTGATTTTTTTCAGATGAACTTCAGTTTTGAAAATCTGTGTTAAAAATTTTTGTAAAGGGTCTGATAGCACTGCCTAACCATACTACAATTCATTAATTTATTAATACTCCTGTTCTCTGAGACAATTCTTTCACCACACCCTCTCTCCACAAACCTCCAACTTCTCCTCCATCTCCTTTATTCTCAGTTGATGATCTTAATTTTTATTTGACTAAGAAAATACAAATTATTACAAAAGACCATTTTTATCTTCCCACCACCAAATTACCAACCTACTTCCCTCTGTATCCATTAAATCTATTTGGATAAAGTATCTGTGCTTGTGTGAAAAACCAACTCCTCTAAATGTGCTCAGGATCCTTCTTTTCTGGCCCTCTCAGGACTTTATTTATGTAATTATTCCCATTCTATCTTGTAGTACAACATTTATACTTCATTACTGGGTCATCCTTTTTGATATATAGACTTTCATTACAAAAAAAAAAAAAAAAAACTTAACTCCACATTATCTCCCAGCTATTACCTCATTTTCTGCTTTCTGTCACTATAGAAAATTTCAAAATAAATTTGTCCACCCTTATTGTAGCCACTCCCTAACCTCTCTTTCACTTGTCAATCCATGCCTGGCTTGTTTCTATGGCCATTACTCTGCTAAAACAACTCTTGTCAAGGATATCAACCACCCCATGTTGCCCCATGTTGGCAACCCCATGTTGCCAAGTCCAAAGTTATTTCTCTCTTCATCTGACTTTTCTCGAAGTATCATTAAATAATAGAATTAAATATAGTTGGTTATTCCCTAATTCTTGAAATACTTTCTTCTCTCTCTTTGCTCCCATGACACCACACTCTCTTTTTGCTCCTATTGTTTTATGTGATATGTCCCAATTCCTTTTGCTGGCCCAGATGCTCCTTCATTACCTGATTAGTAAATGTTGGAACACCTGAGGTCTTGTTGCTAACCTCTCTTTTTCTCTATATCTACACTCTGTCCATAAGTCCAGTAACATGACTTTAAATAGCACCCATATCCTGATGACTATCAAATTTCTATTTCTACTTCAAAATTGTTTCCTGGGACCCAGATTTATATCTTGCCTACACAAGACTTCTACTTGGGTATTTAGTAGGTGTCCCCAACTAACCATTTCAAAACCAAAGATTTCATCCCCACCCCCACAAAACACCCCTGTACCTCCTCCAGTGTTCCCCCTTCATTCATCTACTTAAACCAAAATTTTTGGTCACACTTAGTTTCTCTTTTTCCCTTATGTCCCATGTCCCATCTATCAGTAAACATTACACTTCTAAAGTAGCTTACTTCTTTTTCTTTCCACTGTCAATTTCTAGTCCAAGATATCAATACATTTCTCTTAGACTTCTGTCAGATTTTGAACTTTTCTCTCTCCTTCCAGTTGTGGAACCCAGAAAGCCATTCTCTGCACAACATTCAGAATCATTCCTGTGAAGAAAGCCCTCTAATGTGATTTTCCACTGAGCCGGCAATAAAACTAAATATCTTAACAATATCCTATGAACTTGCTCTTGCTGCTTAGTTCTTTCCCTGGATTTTTTTTTTTTTTGACAGAGGGAGAGGAGCAGAGAGAGGAGGAGAGAATCGTAAGCAGACTCTATGCCTAGTGTGAAACCCAACATGGAGCTCAATCTCACAACTTTGAGATGATGGCCTGAGCCAAAGTCAAGAGTCATACTTAGCTGATGAGCCACACAGGTGCTTCTTTCCCTGACTTTCTGTACAAAGGGTTTTGCTCAGATTTCAGTCTCATTTCAAATATTATCTCTTCAAAGAGTCCTCCCATCTAACATTGTCTGCTTCCAAGTCGCATCACCCTGTTTTCTGTACCTTTATGATTTATCACAATCTAAAATTATCTTATTTGCTAACTGTCTGCCTCCTCTCCCTCCCCACAATGGAAAATCCATGAGAATAAGACTTAATCTCAGATACCACTGTATCCGCAGGGTATACAACAGTTCCAAGCAGATAGTAGGCAATAATTTTTTGTTGTTGTTGGCTGGATAAATGAATGATAATGTCTAATAAACACTACTGAGTGTGGTTCTATGCTGAGGCCCAAAGGGAATAATATTGGTTTCTTCTAATATGGAGTCTGCACTCCCTTTGTTATGATCCTATACTTTAATGGCCTATCCATATATTTATCTTGAAAGAACACTAATCCCAGAAGGGAATAGTCTGAAAAATAAATAAAGCATGATGAGTTTTCAATCAGAACCAGCCTACTGTTTATGCAGGATCCTTTATATCTCAATCATTCTGCCTGCCTACCTTTTGATACCTTTGTGTCCTCATAAGGAGAATAAGAATGAGAAATAAAATTTGGTTCTCAAACTCATCAATTTGTCTTCCATTAGCAACTTTAATCAAAAGCTAGTAGCAGAAAAAATACTGTGAAGGGGAATTTGATTATTTTCTAGAGATAAACTATATACACATTTCCTCTTGCCTCCCTTCCTGATCAAAACAAAAGATATTTAGATATTGAATATTTAAGATCTAGTGAATATGGGTAACACATCCAGGAAATACATGAGTCAAAGAAGTGGAAGAAAGGGAAAGAAACAGGTAGTCTTCAATCCCTTACTCTAGGGTTACTACAATAAGAAAGGAGCTGTTTCTTTTCCTGCTTCTGCCTCCAAATAATAGCTTTGTTTACCAAAATTAATCTCCTTTTGAACTCTTATGGGTCATCTGTGAAGTGAATATTTACTTTCTTAATGTTCATGCTAGGCTGGCCTGGGCACTTAGAGAAAAGTTTCACATCCATGATTTTAAAAAATCCATAAATATTATAGAAAGTACATATAAATGGAGCAAAAATAACTCATTGGAACCACAACCGTGAGACAGATCAAGTATGTCTCTACAAAATTCTCCTTGATTCCAACTCTAAATTGGCTTACTAATTTCTTTTCTTTCTTTCCCTGTTCTTTTCTTTGTATTACAGTTTATTTCTATCACTAGTCACAATTGTGATATTTTCCTTAATTTTGTTTAACTTCTTTAATGTTTTCCCCCATTATATTCTAAATGGATAAAGTGGGCCCATATGTTGGTCATCTATTAATTTGTAGCATCTTGCACTCACAGGCAAGGTACTAGGAGAGCAGTTTAACCATGATGTACTTAGGTGTAGTTTTCCTCGTGTATATATTGCTTCAAGTTTGCCAAGCTACTGGTAACTGTAAGTGTGTTTGCAACAATTTAGTGAAATTCTCATATGTTATTTCTCCAAATATTTTTTTCTGTCTCCATCTCTCTGTTATTCCAAGTCTTTGTAAGCTAGACTGACTCCTTGTAGTCCTTTTCTCCCCTGTTTTTAGATGAAACAATTTCTATTGACCTATCATGTTCACTGACACTTTATTTTTCCATTTGTATTTTGCTGTTGAGTCTATTTAGTTCTAATTAACAATAAGCAAGGCAGAGAGGCAACTTAAGTGTCCATTGATAGATGATTCGATAAAAATTATCTATCTATACAATCGTATATATAATATACATAATATCTCTTACATACATAATGGAATATTACACGGCCATAAAAAAACAATGAGTTCTTGTCATTTGTGACAACATGGATGCACCTAGAAGATATTATTACAGTGAAATAATTCAAAGACAAACATGATATGATTTCACTTATATGAGGAATCTAAAAATCAATACAAGTGAAAAAACAATAAAGCAGAAACAAAGATTGCAGTCTGTTCTCCAGAAAGCCCTCCAGACCACACCGACTCCATTCTGCCTTTGCTGTATCCAAAAGGTTTTGAACAGATGTCTTTTCATTCTCATTAGTTTCCATGAATTTTATAAATTCTTCTTTAATTTCCTGGTTGGTACATTAATTTTTTAGTAAGATGCTCTTTAGGCTCAAAGTGTTTGAGTTCCTTCTAAATTTTCTCTTGTGATTGAGTTCAAGTTTTAAAGCATTGTGGTCTGAAAATATGCAGGGAATAATTCCAATCTTTTGGTACCAGTTGTGACCTGATTTATGACCCAGAATGTGATCTATTCTGGAGGAGGTCTAGGTGCATTTGAAAAGAATAAATTTTCTGTTTTTTAGGATGGAATGTTCTGTATATACCTATGAAGTCCATCTGGTCCAGTGTGTCATTCAATTCCTTCATTTTCTTGTTGATATTCTGTTGATAATTCTGCTTAGATATTTTGCAATGAGGGAGGTGTTAAAATCCCCTACTGTTATTGAATCATTATCAATGAATTTCTTTAAGTCTCTTTCTAAATGATTTATATAATTGGCTGCTCCCAAGTTAGGAGCATAAATGTTTATATTTGTTCGATCTCCTTGTTGGATAGTCCCTTTAATTATGATATAGTGATGTTCTCCATCTCTCATTACAGTCTTTGGGTTAAAATCTAATTTATCTAATATATGTAATATATGTAATATATTTATCTAATATATATGTATTGCTACTCCAGCTTTATTTTGATGTCCGTTAGCATGATAAACATTTCTCCACTCTTCGTTTTCAATCTGGAGGTGTGTTTGGGTCTAAAATGAATGTCTTGCAGACAGCATATCAATGGGGCAACTTTTTAAATCCAATCTGATACCCTGTGTCTTTTGATCGGGGCATTTAGCCCTTTTACATGCAGAGTAACTTTCAAAAGATATTTAGTGCCATTTTATTACCTGTAAAGTCAGTTTGTACAAATTGTCTCTGTTCCTTTTTGGCCTGCGTTACTTTTGGGCTCTCTCTTTGCTTTAAGAATCCCCTTTAATATTTCTTGCAGGGCTGGTTTAGTGATCACAAATTCTTTTAGTTTATATTTGTCATCCAAGCTCCCCTACTATTCTGAATGTCAGCCTTGGTGGAAAAGTAATCTTGGCTGCATCTTTTTCTAATTTATTACACTGAATATATCATGCCAGTCCTTTCTGGCTTACCAGGTCTCTGTGGATAGGCCTTCTTCCAATCTAATATTTCTACCTTTGTAGTTTACGGTCCTCTTGTCCTGAGCTGCTTTCAGGATTTTCTCTTTGTCTCTCAGATTTGCAAGTTTCACTATACTATGTTGAGGTGTTGACCCATATTTATGGATTTTGATGAGAGTTTTATGTGCTTCTGGACTTGACTACTGAAGCATTATTTACAATAGCTAAATTATGGAAGCAGTCTGAATCTCCAGCAATAGATGAATGGAAAAAGAAAATATTATATATATATATAAATATAGAGAAATATTATATATATATATATATATATATATATATAGAGAGAGAGAGAGAGAGAGAGAGAGAATGATATGAGCTGAGGGTTTTTCACATATCACTTTTATGATGCTTTAGGTATGCTTGCTCTAACCTGATGTTGCTGAGGGTTTTTAAACATGAATGGATGGTGTATATTGTCATGTGCTCCTTCTACATCTATTAAAATGATCTTATGGTTCTTACCCTTTTTTAAAATTAATGTAGTGTGACACATTGATCTGTGAATACTGAGCCACACATGCAGCCCAGGAATAATTTCCACTTGCATGTTGTGACTGATTCTTTTAATGTACTGTTGGATTCATTTTGCTAGTATTCCAATGAGAGTTTTGGCATCAATGTTTATCAGAGATACTAGCTTATAGTTCTTTTTTTTCTGTGATATCTTAATCTGATTTTGGTATTAAGGTAATGCTGATCTCATGGAGTGAATTTGGAAGTTTTCCTTCCTTTTCTATATTTTGGAATAGTTTCATAACAGGTATTAACACCTCTTTAAATGTTTGGTGGAATTCACTGGTGAAGCCATTCAGACATGGACTTATTTATTGAGAGCTTTTTGATTACAGATCAGTTTCTTTGCTGGTTATTGGTCTGTTCAAGTTTTCTATTTCTTCCTGTTTCAGTTTTGGTAATTTATATCTTTCTAGGAATTTATCCTTTGCATGTTGTCCAATTTGTTGGTATATAATTTTTCATAATATTCTCTCATAATTGTTAGTATTTCTGTGAGGTTGGTAGTTATTTCTCATCTCTATTTTTTGATTTTATTATCTTGGTTCCTTTCTATTTTCTTTTACAAATATGATGAGGGTTTTATCAATTTTGTTAGTTTTTTTCAAAGAATCAGTTCTTGGTTTCATTGTTCTGTTCTGGTTTTGTTTTGTTTTTGTTTTTGTTTTTGTTTTCCAATTTATTTATTTTCAGAAAAACAGTATTCATTATTTTTTTGTTTTTGTTTTTTATTTAGTTAGTTATTTTAGTTTCTATATCATTTATTTCTGCTCTAAACTTTATCATTTCCTTCTTTTGCTGATGTTAGGCTTTATTTGCTGTTCTCTTTCTAGCTCCTTATTTGTATAACGTTTGGTTTGTTTGTTTGTGATTTTTTTTCTCTTCTTGACGTAGGCCTGTATTACTATATACTTCCTTCCTAGGACTGCCTTTGCTGCATCCAAGAAATTTTGGACCATCATGTTTTCTTTTCATTTGCTTCCATGTATTTTTTTTTTAAATTTCTTCTTTTATTTCCTGGTAGACCCAGTCATTCTTTAGCAGCATGTTCTTTAACCTCCATATATTTGTAGTCTTACCAAATTGTTTTTTCTTGTGGTTGATTTCAAGTTTCATAGCACTGTGGTCAGAATATATGCATGGTATGATCTCAGTCTTTTTGTACTTATTGAGGCCTAATTTGTGATCTACTATGTGACGTATTCTGGAGAATGTCCTACTGCACTTGAAAAGAAATTGCTTTCTGCTGCTTTAAGAGGAAATGTTCTGAATATATCTGTTAAGTCTGTCTGGTCCAGTGCCTCATTCAAAGCCATTGTTTCCTTGTTGACTTTCTGCCTAGGTGATCCTTATGATTGTTGTTTTAAATTCCCCTTCAGGAATGTTACTTATATTGGTTTGCTTAGCTCTCTGGCTTATGAACTTATGAACTTATCTTGTTTTATTCAGTTGGGATGAATTTCTGTCTTGACATTTTGTCTGAGAGTCAGTTTCTGTGTTTTAAAAAGCCTATCATGTTGCTTTTCTTGATAGAAATAACTTTATGAAAAAGTTATTATATAGCATCTCAAGCCTCCCACTTCAGGGTGTGCCTCTTGTGTGTGCTACATGTTCTGTAATGTTGTGTTCTGGTTGGTCTATCTTTAGTCCAGTCATCTTTTTTGCTCTCTTTACCTGCAGTGGTTAGTGTTTTCTCCTTGCCCAGAATGTGGCAAGTTTTAAGTAGGTGTACTCCAATCTGCTCTTTAAATGAGACCTGATACTACTTCCACTAGAACAAAAGCCCTACAGAATCTCTTGTTGGGAGAGGTGATGTGGGCAGGTGTTTTTGTTGGTTTTTTAGTGAAGGGGTCTGACATACTGGGATTGAGGCAAACTTGACTGAGAATGGCAATACAGCCAGAGTGCAGTCGTGTTGGACTTGGTGTAAGCAGATTAGGCAACCAGTGTCAGAACTTTGGTGCTTACTGTATGTAAGTGGCTCTCGGTTCATGCTGAGGCATGGGTGGAGGGAAATGGCATCAGCCAGTTCCTTTTTCCCTGAAGAGGCATTTCCATCATGATGGCTCTCAGGGAAGCACTGGGAGAAAAGAATACAATCTCCCCCACTGTGTGTCCTAGGCATTTTTCAGACTGCTATTTCCACACTGTGTGCTTTTGGGTTATTTGTTTGTCTTCTCAAGAAGAGCAGTGAGGTGCCCTCCAACCTCTATCCAACCCAAGTCTGCTGAGTATTAAAACTCCAGGCTTTATGGACATAGATTTGGCAGGGGCCTTTACTGACCTTGAGAAGAAGGGTCCTGCCATGCTGGGACTCAGGCAAGTTTGACCAAGAAAGGCAGTCACACCGGAGCACAGGGGTATCTGACTTGGTGTAAGCAATTTAGACAGCCAGTGTCAGGGCTGAGCTGCTTTCTGCAGGTGGTTCTGTGTTTATGCTGATGTCAGAGTAGGGAAATAGTGCTGCTAGCTCTTTTGTCCTAGGAGAGGCCTCTCCATGGATGCTGCCTCTCTGGCACAAGCTCTAAGAAGAGTGAATAATCTCCGCTCTCTGTGCCCCAGGAGTTCTTTGCATTGCTGTTTCTATGTCATCTGTCCCAGGTTGTTTGTCTGCCTTCTATCCAGGAGTAGGGCAGGGCCCTCAGGGTTCTATTCCAGCCAAGTCCAGGATCTTTAAAACTTCAGTCTTTAAGCCCTGCCTGCTGCAAGAACTCGTGAAAATCAGCCCCTCTTGTTTTCCCAGCCAAAGGCTTTGGGGAGATGTTATCTTTGTGTGTTCTGTATGCTCCTCTCTCTTTCTCACCTTTCTCCATGACATGGCTCTCTCCACTCTGCAGTACCCATGGTCCATTTATCCCCCACACCATGTCTCTGTACTTCCTATCTTCTCTAATGTGGCTTCTCTCTCTTTAGTTGTGGGGTTTATTCTTCCAGTCTTCAGGTTGATTTTTGTGGTATTTAGAATGATTTGGTAGTTATCTAGTTGGGCTTGTGGGATGAGATGAGCCTAGGGTCCTCCTGCTCCTCCATCTTCTCTCCTTCCTACAAAATTAAGTATGTAAAAGTTATTAGTGGGGCGCCTGGGTGGCTCAGTGGGTTAAAGCCTCTGTCTTCAGCTAGGTCATGACCCCAGGGTCCTGGGATCGAACCCGTGTCAAGCTTTCTGCTCAGCAGGGAGCCTGCTTCTCTTCCTCTCTTTCCGCCTGCCTCTCTGCCTACTTGTGATCTTTGTCTGTCAAATGAATAAATAAAATCTTTATAAAAGTTATTAGTAAAACTTCTTCCTTTCGAGTGAAGTCACACACATGCATATGCACACTTGCAGAAACACACATACACATTTAGGTGAATGTGTTGGCAGCTGCATTAAAAATGCAACCACCTCTCTTGGATTCTATTTAGTACCACAAAATGGTACCCTGAGATATTGCTCACCAGAAAGAGTGAAGGGATTTGCAAAAGGTACTCATTTTACAACCGCTGAGTAATTTAAATTCCGAGGCAATCTGACTCATGTTACTCACAGTTTCTTCCATTGACACTACAGGTAATAAAGACACCATACACCTTTACTTTTTATATGGACAACTCTCAGTTCATGTAACTTCCTTTTAATAATGGAAATGTGCCATATATATTACCTAAATATGATGCCATATCTGTGCAAAAAAATATACAGAACACACAAATTAAAAAAAAAATCATTTTCAGACCATATGTCTTCATTTTCAGATCAGCAAATATAATTTCTATTCATTTATTACCTCTTATGATAAGGAAATTCCTCCAAGATTCAGTGATGAATAAAAGAACATAATATTTAGTAAGATGAACCTGATTATCAAGGGTAAGTGTTTTATTGTTACTTCCTTTTTAAAACTGAAGTACAATTGACATAAATATTATATTAGTTTCAGTTATACAACATAGTGATTCAATAATTCTATACATTATATTTTGCCCATGATAAGTGTAGTTACCATGTCACCATACATTATTCCAATATTAATGACCATATCCTCTATGTCACGCTTTTCGTCATCATGACCTACTTATTTATGAAGAAAACCAAGAAAAAGACTTAATTATAGAGAAAAAATTGATTATTACCAGTGTGGATGTAGGCATGATGGTGAGTTAAACAGGTAATGTGTTTGAATGTGTTTGAATAACACTGAAGTTGTATGGAAATGTTCAATGATTAAATTGTATGCCTGAAAGTAATATTACACTGTATATTAACTAACAGGAATTTAAATAAATATTTGGGGGAAAAGGAAAAAAGAATCCAATGAAGCAGATATTATTATTATCATCCCCATTTTATTTATTTATTTGCATTTTAGGTTATTATATTTTATTTTTATTTATTTTTATTATTATTTGGTCACCATGCAGTACATCATTAGTTTTTAATGTACTGTTGCATGATTCATTTTATGCCTAAAGCACCCAATGCTACATGCAATACATGCCCTCCTTAATACCCATTACTAGGCTAACCCATCCCCCCATCTAAAACCCTCAGTTTCTTTCTCAGAGTCTATAGTCTCTTATGCTTCATATCCCCCTCTGATTTCCTGCCCTTCATTTTTCCCTTCCCTCTCCTAATACCCTCCATGTTATTCCTTATATTCCACAAATTAATGAAACCATATGAAAATTGACTTTCTCTGCTTGACTTGTTTCACTCAGCATAATCTTCTACAGTCTCATCTATGTTGATGCAAAAGTTGGGTATTCATCTTTTGTGATGGCTGAGTAATATTCCATTGTGTACATAGACCACATCTTTATCCATTCATCTGTTGAAGGGCTTCTCGGCTCTTTCCATAGTTTGGCTATTGTGGACATTGCCGCTATGAACATTGGGGTACTTGAGGCCCTTCTTTTCACTACATCTGTATCTTTGGGGTAAATACCCAATAGTGAAATTTCTGGGTCATATGGTAGGTTTATTTTTAATATTTTGAGGAACCTCCATGCTGTTTTCCAAAGTGGTTGCACCAACTTGCATTCCCATTAACAGTGTAAGAGGGTTCTCCTTTCCCCACAACCTCTCCAACATTTCCTTTTTCTTGTCTCGTCAATTTTGGCCATTCTAACTGGTGTAAAGTGGTATCTCAATGTGGTTCTGATTTGAATTTCCCTGATGGCTAATGATGAACATTTTTTTAAATGTGTCTGTTAGCCATTTGTATTTCTCCATTGGAGAAGGGTCTGCTCCTGTTTTCTGCCCATTATTTGACTTACTTGTCTTTCAAGTGTTGAGTTTAAGAAGTTCTTTATAGATCTTGGATACCAACCCTTTGTAGTGTCATTTGCAAATATCTTCTCCCATTGCGTGGGTTGCCTCATTGTTTTGTTGACTATTTCCATTGTTGTGCAGCAGCTTTTTATCTAGATGAAGTCCCAAAAGTTCATTTTCACTTTTCTTTCCCCTGCCTTTGGAGATATGTCTCTAAAGGAGTTGCTGTGGCCAACGTTGAAGAGGTTCTCCTCTAGGATTTTGATGGATTCCCATCTCACACTGAGATCTTTCATCCATTTTTAGGTTATCTTTATTTATGGTGTAAGAGATGGTCTAGTTTCATTCTTCTGTATATAGCTGTCCAACTTTCCCAGCACCATTTATTGAAGAGACTGTCTTTTTTCCACTGGACATTTTTTTCTTGCTTTGTTGAATATTAGTTGACCATGGAGTTGAGGGTCCATGTCTGGGCTCTCTACTCTCTTCCATTGGTCTATGTGTCTGCCTTTGTGCCACTGCCATGCAGTCTTGGTGACCACAGCTTTGTAATATAGCTTGAAATCAGGCAACATGATGACCTCAGCTTAGTTTTTCTTTTTCAACAGTTCCTTGGCAATTCAGGGTCTTTTCTGGTTCCATACAAATTTTAAGATTGTTTGTTCCAGCATTTTGAAAAATGCCGATGGTATTTTGATCCAGATAGCATTGAAAGTGTACATTGCTCTGGGCAGCATGGACATTTTAACAATGTTTATTCTTCTGATCCTTGAGCATGGAATGTTTTTCCATCTTTTTGTATCTTCTTCAATTTCTTTCGTGAGTGTTCTGTAGTTCCTCATGTGTAAACCCTTTACCTCTTTGGTTAGGTTTATTACAAGGTATTTTATGGGTTTTGGTGCTATAATAAATGGAATCAATTCTTTAATTTCCCCTCTGCTACTTTATTGTTAGTGTATAAGAAAGCAACTGATTTCTGTGCATTGATTTTGTATCCTGCCATATTACAGTATTGCTGTATGAGTTCTAGTCATTTGGAGGTGGAATCTTTTCAGATTCCCACATAAAGTATTATGTCATCTGCAAAGAGAGAAAGTTTGACTTCTTCTTTGGCAATTTGAATACCTTTTATTTTTTTTTTTGTTGTTTTATTTATGTTGCTGGGACTTTAGTACCATGTTGAACAATAGTAGTGAGAGTGCACATCCTTGTCATGTTCCTGATCTTAAGGGAAATGTTCTTAGCTTTTCCATTGAGAATGATATTCTCTATGGGTTTTTCATAGATAGATTTTATGAAATTGAGGGATGTTAACCTCTATCCCTATACTCTGAAGAGTTTTAATCAGGAAAAGATGTTGTATTTTGTCAAATGCTTCTTCTGAATCAACTGAGATGACCATGTGGTTCTTGTCCCTTCTCTTATTTATGTGTTCTATACATTGATTTGTGAATGTTGAACCATCCTTTCATCCCAGGGATAAATCCCATCTGGTTGTGATGGATTAATCTTCTAATGTACTGTTGGATCTTATTAGCTAGGATCTTGTTGGGAATCTTGAAATCCATTTTTATCAAGGATATTAATCTGAAGTTCTCCTTTTTAATGGGGGCTTTGCCTGGTTTTGTGACCAAAGTAATGCTGGCCTCATAGAATGAGACTGGAAGTTTTTCTTCTCTTTCTATTTTTTGAAACTGATTAGGAGAATAGGTATTATTTCTTCTTTGAGTGTTTGGTAGAATTCTCCAGGGAATCCATAAGGTCCTAGACTCATTTTTTGGAAGGTTTTCAGTTACTGCTTCAATCTCATTACTGGTTACTGGTCTATTCAGGTTGTCAATTTCTTCCTGTTTCAGTCTTGGAAGTTTATAGGTTTCCAGGAATGCATCCATTTCTTCTAGGTTGCTTAACGTATTGGCATACAGCTGTTGAAAATAATTTCTGACCATTGTTTCTATTTCCTTGGTGTTATTCATGATCTCTACTCTTTCATTCATAATTTTATTAATTTGGATCCTTTCTCTTTTAATTTTAATAAGTCTGGCCAGTGGTTTTCCAATTTTATTAATTCTTTCAAAGAACCAACTCTAGTTTTGTTGATGTGTTCTACTGTACCTTTGGTTTCTAATTCATTCTTCTCTGCTCTAATCTTAATTATTTCCATTCTTGTGCCTTGGTTAGGCTTCATTTGTTGTCGAGTCTTCAGTTCTTTAAAGTTTAAAAAAAGCTTGTGTATTTCATATATATATATATATTTTTTTTTTTTTGAGTGAAGCTTGAATGGCTCTGTACTTCCCCCTTAGGATTACCTTTGCTGTATCCCATAGGATTTGGACTGATATGTTTTCATCCTCATTGGCTTCCACGGATTGTTTAAGTTCTTCTTTGATTTCATGGCTGACCCAAACATTCTTGAGTAGGATGGTCTTTAGCTTCCAAGCATTTGAATTTCTTACAAACTTTTTCTTGTGATCGAATTTCAGTTTTAAAGCATTGTGGTCTGAAAATATGCAGGGAATAATCTCAATATTTTCTTATCAGTTGAGAACTGATTTGTGACCCAGTATGTGGTCTATTCTGGAGAAAGTTCCATGTGTACTTGAGAAGAATGAGTATTCTGTTGTTTTGGGGTGGAGTGTTCTGTATATATTTATAAGGTCCATCTGGTCCAATGTGTCATTCAGAGCTCTTGTTTCTTCATGATTTTCTGCTTAGATTATCATCTATTGCTGAGAATGAAGTTTTACGGTCTCCCTCTATTAATGCAGTATTATCAATATGTCTCTTTATTTTGGTTAACGGTTGGTATATGTAGTTGGCTGCTCCCATGATGGAAGCATAGATATTTACAATTGTTAAACATTCTTGCTGTATAGACACTTTAAGAATGATATAGTGTCCTTCTATATCCCTGACTACAGTGTTTAACTTAAAGTCTATTTTATCTGATATGAGAATTGCTATCCAAGCTTTCTTTTGAAGTCCTTTGGCATGAAAGATCGTTCTCCATCCCACCACTTTCAGTCCAGATGTATCTTTAGCTTCAAAATGAGTCTCTTGTAGACAGCATATGGATGGGTCCTGTCTTTTTATCCAATCTGCAACTCTGTGCTATTTTATGGAAATAATTTAGGCCATTCATGTTGAGAGCGATTTTTGAAAGATATGATTTTATTCTCATCAAGTTGCCTGTGAAGTCCTTGTTTCTATAGATTGTCTCTGTATATTTCTATTCTATATTACTCTTGGGGGTCTATTTCCTTTTTTAGAAACCCCCCCTTAATATTTCTTGCAGGGCTGGCTTAGTGGTCACATATTCTTTCAGTTTCTGCCAGTCCTGAAATCTTCTTATCTATTCTAAATAACAGCCTTGCAGGATAATGATTTCTTGGCTGCATGTTCTTCTCATTTAGTTCCCTGAATATGTCTTGCCAACCCTTTCTGGCTTGCCAGGTCTCTGTGGACAGGTCTGACTTTATTCTGATGTTCCTCCCTCTGTATGCAAGGAATCACTTCCTCCAACTTCCATTAAGATGATTTCCTTGGTTCTAAGATTTGAGAGTTTTACCATTACATGCTGGGGCATTGGTCTGTTCACTTGATAATGTGAATCAATCTGTCTAAACTCAATTCCGTAATTTTCAGGTGTGCAAATTAGAGGCTGGCCCACCCGGAAGCACCCGCTCCACCAGGGACATCAGGCTGAGGGCAGTCAGAAACATCTCCCATGCAAACACCACCCCTTTGCCCCTCTTGGGGGGAAGCTAGCTCGGGCAGGTGGAGTTGGGTCCAGCAGGTTGGTGCTGAGCTTTGTCCTTTCTCCTTCCTCTCTGCCTCACTCCTGCTGTCCCTTCCTTTCTCAGTGCAATAAAGACAGTGCATACAGCCAAGCAGGGGGCTGAAGGGCAGGGGTGGGAAGACTGTGCATTCAGGAAGGGCAAGGGGAGTCTGTAAGAGGGGTAGTGAGGATCTTCTGCTGATTAAGGTTGCTCCTGGTCTCTTTACTAGCTTCTGGGATTCCTGGGGTGTAAGCTGCTACTATGGTTGCTGGTGTAACCTGAAGGTTCTCTGGCATGAAACATGCAGGACAGGGGAAGAAATGCTGGGAAAACAGCCTCTAGAGCATGCCTCTCTGCCTCGAGGACATGAATGCTTGTTTCATTCCTCAGATTAGGGAACTTCTCTGCTACGATTTGCTCAAATATGCCTTCTAGTCCTCACTCTCTTGCCACCCCCTCAGGGATCCCAATAATTCTGACATTGGAACATTTCTTGTCATCATTTATTCTCTAATTCTGTTTTCATGGATTCTAAGCTGTTTGTTCCAGCCTCCTCCTGTTCCTTCTTTTCAATCAGTTTGTCTTCTAGATCACTAATTAGTTCTTCTACCTTGTTCACCCTAGCTGTTAGAGTACCTAGATTAGATTGTATTTCATTGATTTATAAGTTCTGCCAGATCAGATCACTTCTTCCCTTAGATAATTTATGTTGTCATTAATAGTTTTCTCCATCCTAGCTATTGTCTGCATAACTGTTACCCTGAAGTCTATTTCTGACATCTTGTTTATATCCATATCCATTAGTTCTGTGGCAGAGGAGACAGTCTCTGTGGTTTTCCTATGTTAGAGGTTCCTCCTCTTAGTCATTCTGTGGAGGGGTAGTTGAGGTAATGTAGAAATTACTGACCACAACTCATGCAATATGCACCAGTTTTATAGGGACCTCAAGGTTTTCTGCCTCTTGTTCTTCCAGCCTGTTTTCTGAGGGAGGGGCTTGCTGCATTGTTACTCAGGCAACCCTGTTTGGGCAGAGTTGCCCTTCCCTCTTTGGGAGGGGATGGGCTCTATGAAAACTGGTTGGGGGGAGAGCTTTTATTCTCTGGCAGCTTTCCATGCCTCTCCCCAAGAGTCAGAGCAGAAGTGACTGTATCCAAACATCTTTTTTCTGGACAGAGATCACAGTCAGCCCCTCAGTGGCATCTCCAGGCCACACTGTCTCCAATTCTGTATGTACTGGCAAAAACTGCAGTGTCCTGGATTGTGCCCCCTACAGAGGCACTCTCAGCCTTCACTTCCAGGTCAAGGCACATTTCTACCTTTTGTCTTCTAAAAGCATCAGCCTCCCCAGTTTGCATGCATGCCCCTACAGCTCCAGGTTTCAGTCTGGAGGGCTGACCTAAATCATTTTCCCTGCTGCTACTTGTCTGCAAGTCTGTGCCCAGCCCCAGCTCAGGAGGCACAGGATTCTGTTTATTGTCCAATATTTGACTGCAGAATCACAGTTCCCTGCTTCATACCTTGAAACCAACTGCCTGAGATACTTTCTTTGTAGAGATCCAGTTATATCTTCTTACAGCTCAGACTTATTTTGTGGGTGTTGAAAATGGTCTAGTAGATATCCAGCTCAATTCAGGGGACTGGTTGGAATAGGGTCCCTACTCTTTGGCCGTCTTTGTCCTTCCACCACCAGCATCTTTCACAGAGCTAGAACAATCCTAAAATTTTTACTGAACCCAAAAGATCCTGAATAGCCAATACAACCTTAAAAAAAAAAAAAAGCAAACCTGGAGGCATCACAATTTTGGACTTCAACTGATATTACAAAGCTGTAGTGATCCAGACAGTATGGTATTGGCACAAGAACAGACACATAGATCAATGGAACAGAATAGAAACTCACAAATAAACCCACAACCCACAATCATATGGTCAACTAATCTTCAACAAAGCAGGAACAAATATCCAATGGAATAGAGAGTTCCTTCAACAAAGTGCATTGGAAAAACTGAAGAACAACATGCAAAAGAATGAAATTGGACCATATTCTTACAACATACACGGAAATAAATTCAAAATGGATGACAGACCTGAATGTGAGATAGGAAACCATCAAAATCCTAGGAAACACAGAAAGTAACCTCTTTGACATTGGCTACAGCAGCTTCTTACCAGATATGTCTCCTGAGCAAGGGAATGAAAAGGAAAATGAACCACTGGGAGTTCATAAAAACTAAAAGCTTCTGCACATCAAAGGAAACAATCAACAAACAAACAAAAAATTAACCAATGGAATGGGATAAGATATTTGCAAATGACATATCCAATAAAAGGTTAGTACTCAAAATATATAAGGAACTTATCAAACTGAACACCCCAAAACTAAATAATCCAGTTAGAAAATGGGAGCACTGGGTGTTGGACATAAACAATGAATCTTGGAACACTACATCAAAAACTAATGATGTATTTTATGGTGGATAACATAACACAATAAGAAAATTAATGGACAGAAGGCACAAATAGACATTTTTCAAAAGAAGACACTCAGATGGCACACAGATAAATGAAAAGATGCTCAACATCACTCATCATCATCGAAATACAAATAAAACCACAATGAGATAACACCTCATATGTCATAATGGTTAAAATTAGCAACACAAGGAACTACAGGTGTTGGTGGGGATGCCAAAAAAGGGGTGCCCTTTGAGATTCTTGGTGGGGATGCAAACTAGTGCAGTCGCTCTGTAAAACAGTATGGAAGTTCCTCAAAAATTTAAAAATAGAACTATACTATGGTCCAGCAATTGCACTAGTAGATATTTACCCAAGGAATACAAAAAATAATATTTCAAAGGGAGATATGCACCCCAATGCTTATAGCAGCATTGTCAACCATAGCCAAGTTATGGAAAGAATACAAATGTGCATTGAGTGATGAATGGATATAGAAGATGTAATATAGATAGATAGATAGATATAGATATAGATATAATGGAATATCACTAAGCCATCAAAAAGACTATCTTGTCATTTCCAACATCATGGATGGAGTTAGAGAGTATTATGCTAAGTGAAATATATTAGTCAGAGAAAAATAAATACCATTTTATTTCACTCATATGTGGAATTTAAGAAACAAGGGGTGCCTGGGTGGCTCAGTGGGTTAAATTCTTTGCCTTTGACTTAGTTCATGATCCCAGGGTTCTGGGATCAAGCCCCATATCAGGCTCTCTGATTGGCAGGGAGCTTGCTTCCCTCTCTCTCCCTCTGCCTGCCTCTCTGCCTATTTGTGATTTCTGTCTATTAAATAAACAAATAAAATCTTTTAAAAAAGAAACAAACAAAACAGATGAACATGGAGGGGGGGAAGAGAAGCAAAGCAGGATACAAACTCTTAACTGTAGTGGTTACCTCAAGGGAGGTGGGCAGAGGTTCAGTTAAACAGATGATGAGGATTAAGGAGGGCATGGTTTTGATGAGCTCTGGTTGTTATATGTAAGTGATGATTTACTAAAATCTACACCTGAAACTAATATTACATTGCATGTTAACTAACTATAATTTAAATAAATACTTGGAAAAAATTAAAGGTTTAGAACTTAAAAACATAATGATATGCTTTATTTTGAGTGGTATACTTTTTTTTAAAGATTGTATTTATTTATTTGACAGACAGAGATCACAAGTAGGCAGAGAAGCAGGTAGAGAGAGACAGGGAAAAATGTTTCCTGTTGGGCAGAGAGCCTGATGTGGGGCTCGATCCCAGGACCCCAAGATCATGACCTGAGCCGAAAGCAGAGGCTTTAACCCAATGAGCCACCCAGGTGCCCCTGTATTTTTAAATAATTTGGACTTTCAGACAAGCTGCAAAAATTGTACAGTGAGTTTCCACATTACCTTGACTCATCTTCCTCTAATATTAACATCTTACACAACCATAGTATATCATCAAAATTAGGAAAATAACAGTGGTATAATATTATGAACTAAATTGCAGACCTAGTTCCATCCATGTTGTCGCAAATGGCAAGATTTCGTTTGTTTTGATGGCTGCATAGTATTCCATTGTGTATATATACCACATCTTCTTTATCCATTCATCTGTTGATGGACATCTAGGTTCTTTCCATAGTTTGGCTATTGTGGACATGGATGGAACTAGAGCGTATCATGCTTAACGAAATAAGTCAATCGGAGAAAGACAACTATCATATGATCTCCCTGATATGAGGAAGTGGTGATGCAACATGGGGGCTTAAGTGGGTAGAAGAAGAATCCATGAAACAAGATGGGATAGGGAGGGAGACAAACCATAAGTGACTCTTAATCTCACGAAACAAATTGTGGGTTGCTGTGGGGAGGGGGCTTGGGAGAAGGGGGGTAGGGTTATGGACATTGGGGAGGGTATGTGCTTTTGGGTAAATTGGAAGGGGAGGTGAACCATGAGAGACTATGGACTCTGAAAAACAATCTGAGGGTTTTGAAGTGGTGGGGGGGTGGGAGGTTGGGGTACCAGGTGGTGGGTATTATAGAGGGCATGGCTTGCATGAAGCACTGGGTGTGGTGAAAAAATAATGAATACTGTTTTTCTGAAAATAAATAAATTGGAAAAAAAAATAAAATAAAAAAAATAAATTGCAGACCTTAGGTGAATTTCTTTCTCTTTTTAATTTTTGTGACAATTTTGTTCATTTATTTGAGAGAGCTAGACCATGAGTGGGGGAGGGGCGGTGGGGGAATTAGTCTGCTGAGCAGAAAGTCCAATGCAAGGTTTGACCCCAGGATTCTGGGATCATGACCTGAGGGAAAAAATAATGACCAACTGAGCCACCCAGTTGCCTCCTTAGGCTAATTTCAGCAGTTTTCTCACTAATGACATTTTCCTGGTCTAGGATCCAACCCAGAGTCCCACATTTCTTTTACATGCCATCTCTCCTTAGTCTCTTCAGGTAGTGACAGGCTTTCTGTCTTTCTTTGTTTTCCATGACTTTAACACTTTTGAAGAATACTGGTTGGTTATTTTGTAGAACGGCCACTTAAATGAGTTTGTCTAGTGTTCTCTCATTATTATATTGAAAGTTTTCTTTTTTTTAAAAGATTTTATTTATTTATTTGACACAGAGAGACAGTGAATAGGAACACAAGAAGGGGTAGAGGAAGAGGGAGAAGCAGACTTCCTCCCTAGCAGGAAGCCCAGTGCAGCGCCTGAGCCAAAAGCAGATGCTTAGTGACTGAGCCACCCAGGCACCCCATATTGAAGTTTTTCATTTTTGGCAACAAAGCCACAGGAGTGATGTGCCCTTCTTAGTGCAACATATCAGAACGTACATTATGTCAATATGACTTATTATTAGCAACATTAACTTTGATCACACGGTTAAGGTGGTTTCTGACATATTTCTGCTTTAAAACATCATAAGGAATAACATGAAAGACATGGGGAAATGAAGAGGAGATGTGAGTTGGGGGAAATTGGAGGGGGAGATGAACCATGAGAGACTGTAGACTCTAAGAAACAAACAGGGTTTTGGACGGGGGTGGGGTTGGGTGAGCCTGGTGGTGGGTATTACAGAGGGCATGTATTGCATTGAGCACTGGGTGTGGTGCATAAACAATGGATTCTGGAACACCGAAAAGAAATAAAAAAATAAATAAAACAATAAAACAATAAATAAATAAATAAATAAATAAATAAACATGGTTTTTTTATAGCATAATTAAAAGCAAAATATTCTGAAAATTTTTGAATGAGTAACATTTTAAAAAATGAAGTTCTTTTTCTCAGCTCTGTTCCCTAACCACTCATTTCTCACCCCCAGTATTCTATGCATAATAACTTTTATACATGTTTGTGTATTCACCCAGAGTTTCTTTATATAAATATAAGCAAATAGGAAGATATATTCTCACTCTCTCCCCTTATACACAAAT
The DNA here is from genome assembly GCF_020171115.1 of Neogale vison. Lineage (NCBI taxonomy): Eukaryota > Metazoa > Chordata > Mammalia > Carnivora > Mustelidae > Neogale > Neogale vison. The sequence goes on from NC_058105.1 coordinate 57,971,020, forward strand.
GGAAGTGTACTATACACACTGTATCACACCCCCCTCCAAGTGATAATGTCTTGGAGACATACCAGGATGCAGATAACTTTCTTCTTTTGTAAAGCAAAAGCATTCCATTGGATGAAGATATAATAGGTTATTTAATCAGCCTCACTGGATGGGCAGTTGTGTTGCTTCCAAGCCTTCCTATTGTGATTTATGACTGTGATAAAAATCTTGTAAATATCTTAGTTTTTACCTGTGGGAATATATCTGTAGAATATACTCCAAGATGTGACATTGCTGGGTCAAGTGATTTCATATATATATGTGTATATATATAAATATATTATATTATAAGTATAATATAAATATACATATATATGTATATTTGCAAGGGCCAAAGTGCCTTTTCTACCAGCTGTTTCCTCATAGCCTTTCTAATAGGATGTATTGTCAAAATTTTGGATCTTTACTAAATACGATAAGCAAACAGAAATGTATTTCAGTGTAATTTTGGTCACATTTCTCACATAATAACAAAGGAATGTGAACATCTTTTCATGTTTGAGAGCTATTCAAATTTCCTTTTTAAGTGAACTGTCAGTTCATCTTATTTTCCCATTTTAATTGATCCTTTATGATTATGAAGAGTTTTTAACATATGAAGGAAAATTAGCTTTCTTTTTTATTTATGCTGGACATCTTCTGTTTGTTCCTTTAGATCTACTACTTATCTTTCTCCTTCCTGTTCTGTGCCCCAGAATACTGACCCACATCATGTCAATGGGCTCCCTTGGCCTATAATGTTTGGTTAATAGGAATTCTCATTAGAAGTTAAAAGGGAGATAGGAAAGTGAGAATGAAGTAGTTATTCCTCCAGTGCCCTCCCTACAGGGTTGCCTTGAGATGATTGCATACCTTAATCAAGCTGGTCTTCTCCACATAACTCTTCTCTTCCAGATTCCAGTAACCATTCCTTCTCCTCACTCCTTCAAGCCTAAAGGTGGTAAAAGCTTTGATGTTACTAGTTATGGGGTGTTATATTATCCTTGTGACTCCCTTATGCTATCCACACCTTTCTAAATAGTTCCTTTATTAAACTTTCCTTGAAGACAACTAGATGACATTCACATTAGGATAAATAACCCAGAAAACAACCTGATGACTGGCAGAACAAACTCCACAGCTAAAAAAAAAAAAAAAAAAAAAAAAAAAAACAGAGAAAAGGCCATGTTAAAGAAGGTAGGTAGGGTGAAGACATGGTTTGGGATAAAGACAGATGGATCCCATCCATAGTTGGGAGGGACCAGTGTCAAGGAGGACAAAAAACAGACTATCACATCAGGGATCCCACATTGGGAAGATGAATTCCTATAAAGTTTGACTTTGAAAAAGAGAGGAGACAAATTTCATGAGTTCTTACAACCAGAGGTACTTAAAGCCTGGAATGTTACAGTTCAGCAGGCTCAGCACTGGGAAAGACCAGAGAGCATTAAGAAGTGGCATTCCAACCCTATAAGGGACAAGACAGAAGGCCAGTGGATGTACCGCTTGGAAGCAGTGGTTTGGAAAAAACAGAGGCAGATGGGAGAAAGTTGTTTACTCATCTCAGAGCGTGACCCAGAGATGCAGGGATTGTGGGGAGATCTCTCCAGGAAAAAAGGGAGCTGTCAGGCACCAACTCCTTCCCCTGACCCCCAGCATAAACACACAGCCACCTGTAGGGACCAGTGTGGCTCTCACACTCACTATGTAACTTCTTTAAACCAATTGCTGACCCTCCTTCACTTATCAATAGATCTGTCATACCCAGGTCACTCTTATTTCAGTCATGATGTTGTGAGCCCCCTCACCCAGAAGACCAGTGCAAACCATACCAATATCTCATCCCCTGGCCCATGCATTTTTGTGAGTGGCAGCAGGTGCCATCTCACAAGCAGACCAGCCCACACATTGTTAAAGCGTTCCTCATGCAGTGGGTCCCAAACGCGGCCCCACATAAGGCAAAAAGAACCTCTGCAGATAACTCGAGTGAAGGAAGAATTGGCCAGAACTAAAAGACAAAGCGTATGCAATACACATAGGAAACACTCCCTGAAGTACCAGGTCCTGGAGAATAGGAGACACTGCATTACAGGACCTCTTCATCATAAGGCCATCACCTTCAGGAGGAGGAGATGTAGTTGATTTTCCTAAAAAACAGAAACAGATAGAGTTAGATGAAATGAGACAACAAAGAAATATGACACAGATGAAGGAACAGGACAAAACTACAGTAAGAGACCTAAATGAAACAGGTATTTGATAGAGAACTTGATAGAGAATTTGAATGATCACAAAGGTACTCACTGGACATGAAAAAAGAGTGAAAGACATCAGTAAGATGCTTAACAAAATGACAATAAAAGAACCAATCAGAGAAGAACACAATAAATAAAATTTAAAATATCCTTGGAAAAAATAGCCGGCCAGAGTAAGTAGAGAAATAAATTAATGATCTAGAAGACAGAGTAATGAAAATAATCAAGGTGAACAAATGAGAGAAAAAGTTATGCAAAATAAGAATGCACATAGAGAACTCAAGTGTGGTAACATCCACATTATAGAGGCCCCAAAAGAACATGAGAGAGAAAAGGGGGCAGAAAGTTTATATGTAGAAATAATAGTTGAAATCTTCAAAAAATCTGGGGAAGAAAACAAATGTCAAGATCCAGGAGGCACAAAGATCCCTCCAAAAATCAACCCAATGAGGTCCACACCAAGATACAAAGTAATTAAAATAGAAAAAAAAAGTAGTGATAAAGAAAAAAAAATAAAGTGGTATAAGAAGACAATTATATACAAAGGAAACCCACTAAGACTATCAGCAGGTTATTCAGCAGAACTTTGCAGGCCAGAAGATATTGGCATGATACATTCAAAGTGCCAAAACGGAAAAAATCTGTAGCCAAGCATAATCTATCCAGCAAGGCTATCATTCAGAATAGAAAAAAGGATAAAGAGTTTCTCAGATAAATAAAAATTAAAGGAGTTTATGACCACTAAACCAACCCTGCAAGGAATATTAAAAAGGGCTCTTTGAATGGAAAGGAAAGACCATAAGAGTATGGAACAGAAAAAAAAAAAGGCAGCAAAATAAATACATTTGTATAAAGCAATCAAGGGATTCACAAAATAAAAGGATGTAAAATGTGAGACCATGTACCTAAAACATGGGATGGCGGGGGAGAAGAGTAAACAAGAGGTTCAAACTTAAGTGACCATCAACTTAATATACACTGCTATAAAAAGAGGATGTAATATACATGCCTAATGATAACCATGAATCACAAGCCAGTAATAGATATGCGAAGAATCAAGAGAAAGGAATCTAAGAATACTACTAAAGAAAACCAACAAACCATGAAAGATAGCAATGGAAGAAAAAAATCAGAGGAAAAAACAAAAATGGCCAGAAAACAAGTATGAACATAGTAATAAATACGTACCTATGAATAATTGTTTTGAATGTAAATGGACTAAACATTTTATTCAAAAGACAGGGTGACAGAACGGATTAAAAAATGCCCGTCTGTATGTTGCCTATAAGAGACTCATTTCAGGGATGCCTGGGTGGCTCAGTTGGCTAAGCAGCTGCCTTCGGCTCAGGTCATGGTCCCAGGGTCCTGGGATCGAGTCTTACATCTGGCTCCTTGCTCAGCGGGGAGCCTGCTTCCCCCTCTGCCTCTGCCTGCCATTCTGTCTGCCTGTGCTTGCTCTCTCTCCCTCTCTCTCTCTGATAAATGAATAAAATCTTTAGAAAAAAAAAAAGAGAGACTCATTTCAGACCTAAAGACACCTTCAGATTGAAAGTGAGGTAATGGAGAAATATTTATCATGCAAATGGATGTGAAGAGAAAGTCATAGTAGCAATACTTATATTGGAGAAAATAGACTGTAAAACAAAGGCTAATGAGACAAAGAAGGACACTATGTAATCATTCAGGGAACAATCCTAAAAGAAGATGAAACAATTATAAATACTTAAGCACCCAACATGGGAGCAGCCAAATACATTAAAAGTTAAAAGCAAACATAAAGGAACTAATCAATATTAATACAATAATAGTAGGGGACTTTTACCCTCCACTTAATCTATGGGCAGATCATCTAAACAGAAAATCAACAAGGAAACAGTGGCTTTGAATGTCAGACTGGACCTGATGGATTTAACAAATATATTCAGAATATTCCATCCAAAAACATCAGAACACACATTACTTTCAAGTACACATGGAACTTTCTCCAGAATAGACCACATATTAGGCCACCATACAAATCTCAACGAATTAAAAAGGATGAAATTCACACCTGCAGACCTCAAGTTATATTACAAAGCTGTAGTAATCAAAGCAGTATGGTACTGACATAAAAATTGACACATATATTAATGTAAGAGAGTAGAAAACACAGAAATAAATCCACAATTTCATAGTCAATTAATCTTTGAAAAAGGAAGAAGAATATCCAATGGGAAAAGTCTCTTCAACAAATGGTGTTGGGAAAACTGGACAGGTACATGTAAAAGAATGAAACTGGACCAGTTTCTTACAACACACACACACACACACACACACACAAACACACACACACACACACAATTCAAAATGGATAAGTACTAAACCTGAAACAATAAAAATCCTGGAAGAGAGCAGAAGCAGTAATTTCTCTGCCATCAGCCATAGCAACATTTTTCTATGTGTATCTCCTGAGGCAAGAGACATAAAAGCAAAAATAAACTGTTGGGAGTACATCAAAATAAAAAGCTCCTGCACATCAAAGGAAACAATCATAAAAACTAAAGGCAAAACTATGGAATGGGAGAATATATTTGCAAATATCATAAGTGATAAAGGGTTAATATCCAAAATATATAAAGAACTGATACAACTCAACATCCAAAGGACAAATAATCCAATTAAAAATGGTCACACGACATGAACAGACATTTCTCCAACGAGGACATACAGATGACCAACAGGCACTTAAAAAGATGTTCAATATCACTATATCACTCATGATTGGGGAGATGCAAATCAAAACTAAAATGAGTTATCACCTCACACTTGTCAGCAGAGCTAAAATAAAAAAAAAGAAGAAACATCAAGTGTTGGTGAGGATGTGGAGAAAAAAGAATACTTGTGCACTGTTGAAGGGAATACAAATTGGTACAGCCATTCTGGAAAACAGTACAGTTAAACTGCTTTAAAATCCAATAATTGCACTGCTGGGTATTTAGCTAAGAAATCCAAAAACACTAATTTAAAGGGATATAGGTGACCTTAAGTTTACTGCAGCATTATTTACAATAGCTAAATCATAGAAGAACTCCATATGTCCATCAATAGATGAATGAATAAAGAAGAGGTATATAGGAGAGAGACAAGATGGTGGGGAACTAGGAGGAGGTACTGTTTCAACCTGTACCCTAAAGTGAGCTGATTACCTACCAAAGAACTCTGATCACCCAGGAAAACAGCCTGAGATTAGAATTATAAACGTCTGGATCTATATGGGTGCAAAAGACACCAGTGGGCAGGTAAAGTGGAGTGGGAACATTGGAATTACATAGGAAGATAAACAAAAGGGGGAGGGAGCCACCAGAAGCGACCCATTGGAAAGTAATACACCAATAAGAGAGTGCTCTGCGTCTGGGGACCAGTATTAACTTGAGTCTGGTTGAAAGCAATAAAAAAAGAGCAAAGGATGATGGGGGAAAATTGTGGGAATTGGGGCAATTAGGAACAGGCGCTTAAGTCCCCAGACTGAGGATGGCCAACCCTGGCCCTGAGCCAGAGAGAGTGTGGCGGAGAAACTAGGTCTTTTTTTTTTCCAATTTATTTATTTTCAGAAAAAGAGTATTCATTATTTTTCACCACACCCAGTGCTCCATGCAAGCCGTGCCCTCTATAATACCCACCACCTGGTACCCCAACCTACCACCCCACCACCACTTCCAACCCCTCAGATTGTTTTTCAGAGTCCATAGTCTCTCGTGGTTCACCTCCCCTTCCAATTTACCCCAACTCCCTTCTCCTCTCTAACACCCCTTGTCCTCCATGCTATTTGTTATGCTCTACAAATAAGTGAAACCATATGATAATTGACTCTCTGCTTGACTTATTTCACTCAGCATAATCTCTTCCAGTCCCGTCCATGTTGCTACAAAAGTTGGGTATTCATCCTTTCTGATGGAGGCATAATACTCCATAGTGTATATGGACCACATCTTCCTTATCCATTCGTCCGTTGAAGGGCATCTTGGTTCTTTCCATAGTTTGGCGACCGTGGCCATTGCTGCTATAAACATTGGGGTACAGATGGCCCTTCATTACATGACATCTGTGTCTTTGGGGTAAATACCTAGGAGTGCAATTGCAGGGTCATAGGGAAGCTCTATTTTTAATTTCTTGAGGAATCTCCACACTGTTCTCCAAAGAGGCTGCACCAACTTGCATTCCCACCAACAGTGGAAGAGGGTTCCCCTTTCTCCACATCCTCTCCAACACATGTTGTTTCCTGTTTTGTTAATTTTGGCCATTCTAACTGGTGTAAGGTGATATCTCAATGTGGTGTTAATTTGAATCTCCCTGAGGGCTAATGATGATGAACATTTTTTCATGTGTCTGATAGCCATTTATATGTCTTGATTTCTTCTGCCCATTTTTTGATATGTTTGCCTGTTTCGTGTGTGTTGAGATTGAGGAGTTATTTATAGATCCTGGATATCAACCTTTTGTCTGTACTGTCATTTGCAAATATCTTCTCCCATTCCTTGGGTTGTCTCTTTGTTTTTTTGACTGTTTCCTTTGGTGTGCAGAAGCTTCTGATTTTGATGAAGTCCCAAAAGTTTATTTTCACTTTTGTTTCCTTTGCCTTTGGAGACATATCTTGAAAGAAGTTGCTGTGGCTGATATCGAAGAGATTACTGCCTATGTTCTCCTCTAGGATTCTGATGGATTCCTGTCTCACGTTGAGGTCTTTTATCCATTTCGAGTTTATCATTGTGTACGGTGTAAGAGAATGGTCGAGTTTCATTCTTCTACATATAGCTGTCCAGTTTTCCCAGCCCCATTTATTGAAGAGACTGTCTTGTTTCCACTGTATATTTTTTCCTGTTTTGTCAAAGATTAATTGCCCATAGAGTTGAGGGTCCATATCTGGGCTCTCTACTCTGTTCCACTGGTCTATGTGTCTGTTTTTATGCCAGTACCATGCTGTCTTGGTGATCACCGCTTTGTAATAAAGCTTGAAATCAGGTAACGTGATGTCACCAGCTTTATTTTTGTTTTTCAACATTTCCTTAGTGATTCGGGGTCTCGTCTGATTCCATACAAATTTTAGGATTATTTGCTCCAGCTCTTTGAAGAATGCCGGTGGAGTTTTGATCGGAAAGGCATTAAAAGTATAGATTGCTCTAGGCAGTATAGACATTTTAACAATGCTTATTCTTCCGATCCAAGAGCACGGGATGGTCTTCCATCTATTTGTGTCTTCTTCAGTTTCTTTCATGAGTGTTCTGTAGTTCCTCGAGTACAGATCCTTTACCTCTTTGGTTAGGTTTATTCCCAGGTATCTTATGGTTCTTGGTGCTATAATAAATGGAATCGATTCTCTAATTTCCCTTTCTGTATTTTCATTGTTAGTGTATAAGAAAGCCACTGATTTCTGCACATTGACTTTGTATCCTGCCACGTTGCTGAATTGCTGTATGTGTTCTAGTAGTTTGGGGGTGGAGTCTTTTGGGTTTTCCATATAAAGAATCATGTCACTGCGAAGAGAGAGAGTTTGACTTTTTCATTGCAAATTTGGATACCTTTTATTTCTCTTTGTTGTCTGATTGCTGTTGCTAGGACTTCTAATACTATGTTGAACAAGAGTGGTGAAAGTGGGCATCCTTGTCTTGTTCCTGATCGCAACGGGAAGGCTGCAAGTTTTTTCCCATTGAGGATGATATTTGCTGTGGGTTTTTCATAGATAGATTTGATGAGGTTCAGGAATGTTCCCTCTATCCCTATACTTTGAAGCGTTTTAATCAGGAACGGAAGCTGGATTTTGTCAAATGCTTTTCCTGCATCAATTGAGAGGACCATGTGGTTCTTCTCTCTTCTCATATTAATTTGTTGTATCACATTGATTTGCGAATGTTGAACCATTCTTATAGCCCAGGGATGAATCCCACCTGATCATGGTGGATAATCTTTTTAATGTGCTGTTGGATCCTGTTGGCTAGGATCTTACTGAGAAACTTAGCATCCATATTCATCAATGATATTGGTCCAAAATTCTCCTTTTTGGTAGGGTCCTTGCCTGGTTTGGGGATCAGGGTCATGCTGGCTTCATAGAAAGAGTCTGGAAGTTTTCCTTCTGCTTCCATTTTTTGAAAAAGCTTCAGGAGAATAGGTGTTATTTCTTCTTTGAAAGTTTCATAGAATTCCCCAGGGAATCTGTCAGGTCCTGGGCTCTTGTGTTTTGGGAGGTTTTGGATCACTGCTTCAATCTCGTTATTAGATATTGGTCTATTCAGGTTTCTTCCTGGTTCAATTTTGGTAGTTTATATTTTTCCAGGAATGCATCCATTTCATCTAGGTTCCTAAGGTTATTGGCATATAACTGTTGATAATAACTTCTGATGATTGTTTCTAATTCCTTGGTGTTAGTTGTGATCTCTCTCTTTTGATTCATAATTTTATGAATTTGGGCTTTCTCTCTTTTCTTTGGGATTTGTGTGGCCAATGGTTTATCGATCTTATTGATTCTTTCAAAATACCTGCTTCTAGTTTCATTGATACGTTCTACTGTATCTCTGGTTTCTACCTCATTGATCTCAGCTCTAATCTTGATGATTTCCCTTCTTATGTGTGGAGTTGGTTTGATTTGTTGTTGATTCTCCAGTTCTTCAAGGTGTAGAGACAGCTGGTATGTTCTAGATTTTTCATTTTTTTTGAGGGAGGCTTGGATGGCTATGTATTTTCCCCTTAGGTCTGCATTTGCTGTATCCCATATGTTTTGGACCGAAGTGTCTTCATTCTCATTGGTTTCCATGAATTGTTTCAGTTCTTCTTTGATCTCCTGGTTGATCCAAGCATTCTTAAGCAAGGTGGTCTTTAGCTTCCAAGTGTTTGAGTTCCTTCTGAACTTTTCCTTGTGATTGAGCTCCAGTTTCAAAGCATTGTGATCTGAGAATATGCAGGGAATCATCTCAGTCTTTTGGTATTGGTTGAGTCCTGATTTGTGACCCAGTATATGGTCTATTCTGGAGAAGGTTCCATGTGCAAGGGAGAAGAATGAGTATTCTGTTGTTTTATGGTGGAATGTTCTTTATATATCTATGAGGTTCTTCTGGTCCAATGTGTCATTCAATGCTCTCGTTTCTTTATTGATTTTCTGCTTCGATGATCTGTCTAATTCTGAAAGAGGCATGTTAAGATCTCCTACGATTAGTGTATTCATATCAATATGACTCTTTATCTTGATTAACATAAGTAATTGGCTGCTCCCATATTGGGAGCATAGATATTTACAATTGTTAGATCATCTTGGTGGATAGTCCCTTTAAGGATTATGTAGTGTCCTTCTGTATCTCTTACTACAGTCTTTAGTTTGAAGTCTAATTTATCTGATATGAGAATCGCTACCCCAGCCTTCTTTTGAGGCCCATTGGCATGAAAGATGCTTCTCCATCCCTTAACTTTCAGTCTGCGTGTATCTTTAGGTTCAAAATGGGTCTCTTGTAGACAACATATGGATGGGTCCTGTCATTTTATCCAATCTGCAACCCTGTGCCGTTTTATGGGTGCATTTAGGCCATTCACTTTGAGAGTGATTATTGATAGATACGTTTTTATTGACATCGAGTTACCTTTGAAGTCTTTCTTTCTGTAGACTGTCTCTATATTTCTGTTCAATGCTATTCTTGGGATTTTTTCTCTTTTATGGAACCCCCCTTAATATTTCCTGCAGTGTCAGCTTGGTGGTTGCATAGTCTTTTAAGCCTTGCCGGTCTTGAAAACTCTTTATCTCTCCATCCATTTTGAATGTCAGTCTTGCTGGATAAAGTATTCTTGGCTGCATGTTCTTCTCATTTAGTGCCCTGAATATATCTTGGCAGCCTCTTCTGGCTTGCCAGGTCTCTGTGGACAGGTCTGACGTTATTCTGATGGGCTTCCCTCTGTAAGTAAGGAGCCTCTTTGCCCTGGTGGCTTTCAAGAGATTATACCTACAATTATAATTCCTCAATTTGACTATCAGGTGTCGTGATGCTTTTTTTTTGAATGTATAATCTTGGGTGGAGACCGTTCACCCTCTAGTACATGAACGCTGGGTCCATTCGCGAGATTGGGAAAATGTTCATGAAGGACTTGTTCCACAATATTTTCTAGGCTTCTTTCTTTCTCCTCCCCTTCAGGGATTCCAATAATTTTGACGTTGGAATGCTTCATGGCATCATTTATTTCCCTGATTCTGTTTTCGTGGTTTCTAAGCTGCTTGTTCCAGGCTTCCTCCTGATCCTTTCTCTCTATCTGTTTATCTTCCAGATCACTAATTCTATCTTCTGTCTCAGTTACCCTAGCTTTGAGAGAGTTTATATTAGATTGGAACTCATTGAGAGCATTGTGAACCTCCTCCCTGGTAGCTTTGAGCTCCGCCCTAACATTGTGAACATCCTGTCTGGTCGCTTTCAGTTCAGCCCTAATCAATTCTGTTTGGTCATCCATGGCTTTCTCCAACCTAGCTATTGCCTGGATAATTGTTAGCCTGAATTCTCTTTCTGACATATTGTCTATATTGATAGCCGTTAGCCCTGTTGCAGAAGGTCCATCCTCTGTATTTTTCTTCTGTTGGGCATTCCTCCTCCTAGTCATTTTGTGGGAGCTGACTGAACAGATGTAGCTGGATGTATCAACTCTGGTGCAGTCAAGGTGCACCCTGGAACACTTCTGAGCAATCAGGATTCCCCACCCAAACAAGAGCCAAAAGAAAAGAAAAAGAAAAAGAAAAAAAAGAAAAGAAGAAGAAAAAAAGAAAAAGTAAAAAAAGAAAAAAGAGAGAGAGACAGGAAAGAAAGGGAAGATGAAAAAGAAGGTTCAGCCCAGATGAGCCCCAAGGTAAGATTTATGAAGTAGACAAACAAAAAGAGATAAAAAGACTGATACAAGTATATGGCAAGAGAAAAAAAATGTGTATATATATATATATATATATATGCAAATAAAGAAACAACCTCGTCAAAAAGAACCACAAGTATAAAATTTCTATGCTATCAGGACAAACACAAAAAACACAGAAACACTGGTGGAAGAAGATGGGAGAGTTCTTATAAATTCTCAATGTGTGTGAGGAAGGTTGTTTTGATTCTTCCTGGTTGTATCTTGATATCTTTGTTAAAGTACTCAACTTTCCTAAGATAAAGGGGATTAAAAATTGGTTTACCTGTAGGGGTAGTATTGATTGGGGCAAGTGGATTACTTTGAAGTTTAACTCTATATGAATATTAGAGGATAAAAATAAAAAGGAATAAACTAGACTAAAATAAAATTTTAAAAAAGGAATTCAAAAAATAAAATTGCAAAATAAAAACATAGGTGTATGTATCAAAAAGTTCAGGTTAGAAAGGTATTATGGAATTTGATGTCCTGTACAGCTCGCTGTGATGGTAAATAGGTTAAAAAAATTACCTATGTGTAAAAAAATATATATATATATATGAACCGGAATAGTGGGAACGAGTGAACAATACAAGTTTTCCTATGAAGTAGTGGTGGTTCTCTTGTAGTCCTTTTTTTTTTTTTTTCTTTCCTGGTTGGTTTTTTGGGGGAGGGGCCTGCCACGTGTGTTGTCAGTCAATGATGCTTCCTGAGTTGAGTCCTCCCGCCCCCCACAAGGGGGTGGGCTCTGAGGAAACTGGTTTTTTTCAGGATTTTGTTCTCTGGCGGTTTTTATGCTTGTTCACTTTTTTTCCTCTCACCTTAACCGCCTTTGATGGTTTTTGTAGTATTAGAAGAAATCAAACCACACCCTGATTTCCCTCTCAGAGAGAAGCCTCAGTCTGGGTGCAGAAGCTGAATAAGTTCCCCCTTGGCCGCTGGCAGAGCAGGTTCCAAGTTGCAGACCCTGGGGGTGCAGGATCTTTTGCTTGTACCCAAAGCCAAGGCAGTGGCGGCTGTCTGGGAGCTCCCAACCACCAGAGAGGTTCCAAGCAGCGATCGCACACTGAGATTTTGCCGCCGGCCTGGGCTGGGAGTACCTGGCTTGCACGCACCTCTTTTCATAGGCGAGTATGGGTCGGGCGCGCGTCTGCGGCACTGAGAACAGGGCGCTGGTCCGTAAGCCCCAGGCTGGGCTTTTGCGCGCTTCTGTCAGGGGAAGAGTTTCCGGCGCGCGGCTTAGGCTTTGAAACAATGGTGCGGGTCAAAGTGCGCCGGTCAGGTCTTTGTATTTCAGGGGAGCATGAGGGACGTGTGCGTCTATCTCAAGCTTTGTGGTAGGGCTCGCGCGCGTTCTGCCAACCGGCGCGGCTCCCATCCCCTCACAGGAACTAGAACCCACGCATTCTCGGGCGTGCTGGCGGCTTAGGAACCAGGAGCTGGTTTCTCCGCCGTATTCTCTCTACCTCAGCGCCAGGGAGGCTGTCCTGGGACCAGGGACTTAAGTCCATGTCCCTAGATGCCCTGATTCCCACAATTTCCCCCTGTGATCCTTTGCTCTTTTGGAGTGCTTTCAACCAGTCTCCAAGTTAATGCTGATCCCCAGACGCAGGGCACTCTCGCTGGTATTGAAGTATTACTTTCCCACCGGTTGCCTCTGGTGGCTCCCTCCCCCTTTTGTTTATCTTCTGATACCAGTCCGCCATTCCCATTCCGCTTTACCTGCCCACTGGCATCTTCTGCCCCTGTAGAGATCCAGACGTGTATAATTCTGATCTCAGGCTGATTTCATGGGTGATCGGAGTTCTTTGGTAGGTAAACAGCTCACTTTGGGGTACAGGCTGAAAAGGATCATGGGGGCAAATTGTGGGAATTGGGGCAATTAGGAACAGGGGCTTAAGTCCCCAGACTGAGGACAGCCAACCCTGGCCCTGAGCCAGAGAGAGTGCGGCAGAGAAACCAGGTCTAGGTCCCTGAGCGAGAGCATGCCTGAGAGCACCTGCGTGACGGCTCCCAGGAGGGGCTGGGAGCCTCACCAGCCTGCAGAACCACAGCCTTTTTGCACCCTCCACGCATGCGCCACGCCATGCTCTCAGAGTCTGAGTCCCACCCCATACCTCCCCCTGAGAAAGGTGCTTGCAGACACCAGCCCAGCTCTCTCAGACCCAGAAAGTCTGAGCACTCCCAACACGGACCAGTGGGAAAATCTCAGTGGGCTATCACTGCTTGGGACCTTTCTGGTGGTCTGGAGCTACCCAGACAGCCGTCGCTGTTGTGGTTATGGGTACAAGCAGGAGTTCATGCATCCCCAGGGACCACGACCGGGAATGTGCTCTGCCAGCAGCCGAGGAGGAATTTACATGCTCTGGAGCACCCAGAGGGCAGCAGACTGAGGCTTCTTTCTGACAGGGAGGTCTGGGTGCAGTTTGCTTTCCTTTAATCCTCCAAAAACTATCAAAAGCTGTTAAGGCGAGAAAAAACAAATGAACAAACAAACAGAAACACCTCCAGAGAACAAAAACCTGAAAAACCGGTTTCCTCAGAGACCACCCCCTTGAGGGGGGCAGGAGGACTTAACTCAGGAAACACCGCCTGAAAACCCACGAGGCAGGCCCCTTCCCCAGAAAGCCAACAAGCCAACAACAGTCTGAGGGGTTTGAAGTGGCGGGGGGGTGGGAGGTTGGGGTACCAGGTGGTGGGTATTATAGAGGGCACGGCTTGCATGGAGCACTGGGTGTGGTGAAAAAACAATGAATACTGTTTTTCTGAAAATAAATAAATTGGGGAAAAAAAAAAAAGAAAGCCAACAAGGTGGGGGGAGACAAGAGAACAACCACTACTACTTCATAGATACAATATTTATTTTTAATTCGTTTCCACTATCCTTGTTCATTTTTTAATAGATAATTTTTAACCTATTTACCATCACAGTGAGATGTCCAGTACATCAAATTCCATAATAACCTTTTAACCTGAACTTTTGGATACATATACCGATGTGCTTTTTTTTTCTTTTGCTTTTCTATTTTTAAACTTTTTAAAATTTTAGTTTAGGGGGCGTCTGGGTGGCTCAGTTAAAGCCTCTGCCTTCAGCTCAGGTCATGATCCCAGGGTCCTGGGATCGAGCCCCATATCGGGCTCTCTGCTCAGCAGGGAGCCTTCTTTCTCCCCTCTCTCTGCCTGCCTCTCTGCCTACTTGTGATCTCTGTCTGTCAAATAAATAAATAAAATATTTAAAAAATTTTAGTTTAGTTTAATTTATTCTTTTTTATTTCTTATTTTTTAATATTCATATAGAGTTAATCTTCAAGGTAATCCCCTTCCTCAATCAATGCTACCCCAATAGATAAACCAATTTTTAATCCCGCTTTATCTTGGGAAAGTTGAGTCCTTTAACAAAGATATCAAGATACATCCAGGAAGAATCAAAACAACCTTCCTCACCCACACTGAGAATTTACAACCACTCTCCCATCTTTTTCTTCCACCAGTGTTTCTGTTTTTTTGTGTTTGTCCTGGTAGTATATAAATCTTATACTTGGGGTTCTTTTTGACGAGGTTCTTTTTTTTTTGTTTTGCTTATATATATATATTTTTTTCTCTTGTCATCTACTTTTATCAGCCTTTTTTTTTGTCTGTTTTTGTTTGTATACTTCAAAAATCTTACCTTGGGGCCAAGTTCGGCTGGGCCTTCTCTTTTATTTTATATTTCTTTTTTTTTTCTGTCTCTCTCTCTCTTCTTTTCTTTTCTCTCTCCTTCTTTTTTCTTTCGTTTTGGTGGGGAGTCTTGATTGGTCAGAAGCATTCCAGGGTGCTCCTTGCCTGTACCATGGTAAATACATTCAGCTACATCAGTTTAGCCATCTCTCACCAAAATGACTAGGAGGAAGAATGCCCAACAGAAGAAAAATTCAGAGGCTGGGCCTTCTGCAGCAGAGCTAATGGCTATCAAAATAGACAATATGTCAGACAGAGAATTCAGGCTAACAAGTATCCAGGCAGAACTAAGTTGTCGAGAGCCAAGGATGACAAAATGGAATTGATTAGGGCAGAACTGAAAGCCACCAGGGATGATGTTCACAATGTTCTCAATGAGTTCCAATGTAATCTAAATTCTCTAAAAGCTAGGGTAACTGAGACAGAAGATAGAATTAGTGATCTGGAGGACAAGCAGATAGAGATAAATTATCAGGAGGAAGCCTGGAACAAACAGCTTAGAAACCACGAAAACAGAATTAAGGAAATAAATGACACTATGAAACGTTGCAACGTCAGAATTATTGGAGTCCCTGAGAGGGAGGAGAAAGAAAGAAATCTAGGAGATATAGTGGAACATATTCTCCATGAAAATGTTCCCAATCTCGTGAATGGAACCAGTGTTCATGTGCTAGAGGGAGAACGGTCTCCCCCCAAGATTATGGATTCTCGAAAGTCCTCAAGACACCTGATAGTAAGAATGATGAATCATAATTGTAGACAGGATCTCTTGAAAGCAGCTAGGACAAAGAAGCTCCTTACGTAGAGAAGAAAGCCCATCAGAATAACGTCAGACCTGTCCACAGAAACCTGACAAGCCAGAAAGGCCTGGAAAGATATATTCAGGACACTAAATGAGAAGAACAGGCAGCCAATAATACTTTATCTAGCAAGACTGACATTCAAAATGGAAGGAGAGATAAAGAGTTTCCAAGACCACCAAGCCGACAGTGCATGAAATATTAAGGGGGGGTTTATAAAAGAGAAAAAATCCTAAGAATATCATGAAACAGAAATATAGAGACAATCAACAGAAAGAAAGACTTCAAAGGTAACACAATGTCAATAAAAACGTATCCATCAATAATCACTCTCAAAGTGAATGGCCTAAATGCACCCATAAAATGGCACAGGGTTGCAAATTGGATAAAACTACAGGACCCATCCATATGTTGTCTACAAGAGACCTATTTTGAACCTAAAGATAC